>NC_081408.1:131507454-132911067 GCF_030272615.1 Cryptomeria japonica
CTAGGATACCATAAGCCATATTCTATTGTTCCTTGCAAATACCGAAATATCCTCTTTACTACACATTCATGATTTTCTTTAGGATTACTTTGATATCTTAAAACAATACTTATTGCATTCATAATATCTAGTCTAGTTTGAGTTAGATATAACAAGCCACCAATCATAGACTTATACCTTGTCGAGTTTACCAGTGTAGATGTGTCTTAAATAGATAATTTTTCACTTGTCACAATAGGAGTACTTATTAGTTTGGAATTGTCCATACCAAAATTCTTCAACAATTCCCCTAGATACTTAGTTTGATAGATAAAAATTCCTTTGTCAATTTGAGTAATCTACAAACCTAAGAAAAATCTCATTTCACCAATCATAGACATTTCAAATTCATCCTTCATAGTATTAGAGAATTCCATGCACAATTTATCTTCACCTCCAAAAATGATATCATCAACAAATATTTCAATAATCAGAATATCATCATCAATGATCTTATAATATAAATTACTGTCAGCACCGCCCTTAGTAAAACCAAGCTTCAAAAGATATTTATCCAACCTTGCATACCAATCTCTAGGACCTTCTTTCAATCCATATAATGCTTTCCTTAACCTCCAAACCATATCTTTGTCATCTGTTAGTGAAAATCCATCAGGTTTCTCAATGTATACTTCTTCCTCAAGTTATCCATTCAAAAATGCACATTTAACATCCATTTGATAGATCTTATAGCTCATGTATGCTGCATAGGCAAGAAAATGTCTAATAGCTTCAATTCTAGCTACAAGTGCAAATGTCTCACCATAATCAATTCCTTCCATTTGAGAATATCCTTTACAAACCACTCTAGCATTGTTTCTTATAACTTGATCATTCTCATTTAGTTTATTTCTATAAACCCATTTAGTTCCAATAACATTCTTATTTTTAGGCTTCTCCATCTTATCTAATTCAGCTTTCGTATCCTTTAACTAATATTTATCTTTACAAGCTTTAATAACAGATGCTGGTTCAATTTGAGAAATAAGACATACCTCTTCATTTTTCAGTCTCCTTCTTGTCATAACTCCCTTGTTCCTATCTGTGATGATTTGATCTTTAGAATGACTTAATCTTACATACCTTGGTGTCTTCTGAACTTCAAGTTCCCTATCCTGATAATGAGTCATAGTTGAATTTTTTGATTGTGCCGATGTAACTGTCTCAGTGTCTTGTACCAGTTGAGGCATTACCGGATTACTTATGATCATTTCCACTGCCATTTCTCTGTCATATGATATAGACTGATCTCTGTATTGCTCATCCACTTTCACATTTGTGCTCTCCATAATCTTTTGCAATCTTTTGTTATAATATCCATATGCTTTTCTCTTAATTGAATATCTAAGAAATATCCCTTCATCACATCTAGGATCAAAATTCCCAATAGAATCATCCCTTTTGATATAACATTTACTTCCAAAAAATCTAAAATATTTAAGAGTAGGTGTATGTCCAAACCATAATTCATAAGGAGTTTTACCAGTTTCACCTTTGATATGAACTTTGTTGAATGTGTAGAATGTTGTACTCACTGCTTCTTTCTAGTAGATGTGAGGCAATTTGGCTTCCATCATCATGGTTCTTACTGCATTCAAAATGGTTCTATTCTTCCTTTCCACTACTACATTCTGTTGAGGAGTCCTGGGTGTAGATAATTGTCTCCTAATTCCATTTGTCTCACAATAACTATTAAATTCATGAGAAGTGAACTCACCACCTTAATCTGATCTCAGACATTTGATTTTCAATCCAATTTCTATTCCCACCATTTCTTTACAGATCTTGAATTTCTCAAAAGCTTTATACTTGTCCCTTAGAAAAGTCACCCACATCATTCTAGAATAATCATCAATTATTAGCATGAAGTACCTATCACCTTGAAAGCTTCTGGTCCTTGTTGGACTACATAAGTCAGTATGAATCAAATCAAGCACATCATTAGATTTATCATGTATGCTCTTAAAAGAAGTTCTAACTTGCTTTCCCAATTGACATTCCTTACATAGCGGATTATGAGGCTTTATAATATTAGGTATATCTCTAACTGCCTTTGTTATATTGATCTTAACAATACAATCAAAATTAACATGACACAACCTCTTATGCCATAACCAACTCTCATCAATATGACCAATCAAACATGTCTTATGACCAGTGTTCAAGTGAAAAATATTACCTCTAGTCTGAGTACCAGTTGCAATCTCTAGACCAGTTTTGCTAATGATTTTGCAGTTTCTATCTCTGAACTGAAGTTGAAATCCCTTATCCACCAATTGACCAACACTTAAAATATTATTCTTTAAACCTTCTACATGTTAGACATTATCATTATTATGCTTACCATCTAGAGAAATAATACCTCTAACTTTGATCATACATGCTTTGTCATCTCCAAATTTGACTTGATTGCCATTGAATTCTTGTAGCGACAAATTTTCTTTTATCTCCAATCATATGATGTGAGAATCCACTATCAATTACCCATTCATCCTTGTCTTCAACTTTTGCTACCAGGGCCTTTTCTTCATTCTTGATAACAGGTTTAGGTTCATCTTCCTTTATATCATAGAACACCCATTCTTTTCCATTGTCTGATCCACTAGCAGAGTCTCTTGCTAGTTCTTCATCTGAATCATCACTTACTCCTTCCTCATCTGCTATGTAGCTTAGTTTGTTTTTATGGAATCTATATTTGTTCTGATTAGGCTTAAATGATTTATTAGCTCTTTCTTCAAATCTTGCATTCCTTTCAGGACATCTAGATGCAAAATGACCAATCTTATTGCATGCAAAACATTTAAAAGGTGCTTTTCCTTCATACTTAATTCCTATCGGTCTTTTAGGTACTCTTCTAGAAAATAGGGCTTCAAGTTGCTCAAATTCTTCATCCTCTTTCCTCATATCTTCCAATTATTTTTCATATAGAGCTCTCCAATCACTTTTTCTAGTAGATGATGATGCATGAAAAGAAGGTTCAAATTTTGCAGTTCCAGAGGGTCCAAATTTTTCAAGCTCAAATATGGATAATTTCCCAATCGGAATGTCTCTATTAAATAAAGTGTTTGTCATTGTTCTCAATTCATTAATTACAGTAGCCTTCATCTTGTAAGCCGATGGTAGGGCTCTCAAGACTTTATAAACTCTTTCATCTTCACTCAGAGATCCTCCACAGCATTGAATTCCCATGAGAATCTCATTTACCCTTTCCATAAATGTAGCAATTCTTTCATTATCTTCTATCTTCAAGTTCTCATACCTTACCCGATAACCATCAAGTTTAGCAATTTTGACAGTAGGGTCACCTTCATTTAGAGTTTGCAATTTATCCCACATAAACTTTGCAGATGATTTATCAATCAATCCCATGATCTATTGATCAGTGAGTGCACACAAGAGGGCTTCTATAGCTCTACAATCATTTTCAATATTTTTGTCCAAGTCTACTGGAGCAGGATTGCCAGATGTCAGATCATAAGGTGTGTATCCTTTCTCACTAATCTCCCAAATATCCTTGCCAAGATATCTAAGATGAGTCTCCATTAGAATTTTCCATGTCCCATAGTTTGTTCCATCAAGCTTAGGAATTTCTCGTTTGAAAATAGTTGTTCATGGATTTGAATTATTAGTTGCCATAGGATCTACCTCAAGTGGTTAAGCTTTTGCAAAAGAGGACCAAATTTTTGATACCAATTGATAGAATAACCGGTGCATAACTGAGAGGGGGGGGGTGAATCAGTTGGCAACAGATTACATTATTCAAACTGCTTAATAACATTTAATCGGAGCACATAAACAATGAATACTAGAATAGCAGAAACGGATACCGGTAAGCAATAAAACTTAAGAATGAAACAAAGAATTAACACAATGCAACCATACCACATAACACCATGACTTGTACGTGGAAAAACCGGTAAAGGGAAAAGCCATGGTGGGAAGACTACCCACAGTCAAATAATAATTCTACAGATAGTATGTGATACAATAAGGGGCCTGCACATATAGGAAGGCACACTTCCTAGAGTGTACTACTCATTACAAAGGAGTCACATTGACTATAGAGAGGTTAAAACCACCTTAATATAATTGGACAACAATCTAGAAGAATGAACTTCCAAAGATAGCATCTACCATGCCTGATTATAGTCATGGTTAAGCTTAATACTGGAGGCCTTTTACCTCTTACATAAACCCAATTCGATCTTCAATGATCAACCAAATCTCCTGCCTAAATGATATTACATTATTCACACATTTAATTTCCTTGTGACAACCTTGACCACAATCTACAATGAGATCTTACATCAATTTATACAAACCCTAAGGCCTAAACTAATTAGGTCGATGACCTAAAAGATATTACAATAAGATCATTACATATATCCACATTACAATGATATGCCATGTCGGCTTTAGACCAAAACAACATTAACCAAATAATAAACCATCCTTGTAACATGTAGGGAACACATTACATGATACCGGCCCATAACCTGGATAGATACTGGACATAATTTAGGTTCACTACACCAAAGCGATGCTTCCAATTAGTTGAGGCATTAACACAATTACCTTCAGCATCCTGCATTCCATCTAGAAGCTGCACCAACACCACTTATGCATCCTGTCAAAGATTCTTTGTAAAAGCTCTACTTGTAAAACCTTAAACCTTAAACCCTTACCGGTTGTTTACAGAGGTCTCTAAATCATCTAGCTCTCGACCCTTGATGTCACCCTTATTCCTGGTGTTGGCTCTAGTCCTCTTCTCATGACCTTTATTATCTAGCCGATCTTTGTCGCCCTCTTTATCTTTGATGTTATCAAGTCTGTTAATCAAAATGTTCATATTGTCCACCGAGGTTTTGAGAATTTGGAAGTTTTGTTTGGCTATCTTCTTCACTATAAGTTCCATCTTGTCAACTTTGTTGCCCAGATTATTCATAGAAATTTCCATCCCTTTCACCTATTTATTTCCTTCCATCTCCTTAACCTTCTTTTTAGTATCAATAATTTTACCCACCATGTTTTCAATGGCTTCAGCATTATTAATTGCCACCGCCAATTCTTTGACATTTTCAAATAGAGGTTTGTTGCTTATCGTGGCTCTTTTGACAACATTCATATCCTTCTTCAGGCTACCTATTTCTTTCACCATTATGCTGATGGTATCACAAAAACCCTTAATACTCTCATTATCTCCGACACAATCACCAGTTTTACCCCTTTTGTCCTCTTGGTCCTCTTCCTGCAGACCTTGAGTATTCAAAACCTCATTGCTATCCACAACCGGGATATCATCCCCCTCCTTACCCTGTCCATTATCATTTTTATCCTCCTCTGCCTCCTCATCAGAATCAATCAAAATTTGATTAATTTCTTTGTTACCTCCCCTGCCGATGTTCTTCTTCCTCTAGGTTTGATTTCTGGTACCTTTACCTTTCTTGCTTTTGATGAATTTACCTTCGAAGGACTCATCCTCAAACTCTAAGATATCAGAATCCACCACTATCCTCTTCCTCTTTCCCTTGTTCCTCCCCTTTTTCCTTAGCTCCTTCGACTCGCCTTTAGTTTCCAAGTCGATGTTAAAACTACTAACCTCACTCTCTGTTTCCTCATCCCTTGCATTTTTACCTCTAATTGGTTTATCAATGCATTTCCCTTTCAGCAATTTATACACAAGAGACATAAGACCCTGATGAAGAGCATGGTTGCCCTTGGGGTCTTTTTGTATCTCTTTGATTGTATGGTCCATGGAAGATGCAAGATAAAATGGCAGGCTAACCTTCTCACCATGGCAAAAATGGTTGAGCAACACAAAATGGTGCTTGTAAGCTCTCGTAAATCTACCATCCAACATTATATAAGTAATTGTACCAAAAAAAATGAACCTCCATGGCCTGCATATGAATTTTGGGGAGTGATAGGAGTTGTTGACCTTCACCATTTTCTTCTTTTCACCATCCATAATAGGAAATTTATCTACTGCCTTATCAGAGATACTACGGTCTCTATAGAATGTCATGCCCTCTGTCACCATCCCCGTAGCTTCAACAATAATCTCCTCATCCATAGTCATCATTTGGGTCCCCACCAAAACTTTGCTATTCTTCCAATTCTTGATAAAGTGCTTAGTGACTATTGGATCTTTCCCACTAAGCCTCTCCATAAACACACTTAAACCCCCCTCCTTTAGAATATCCCAAACCTCTATGTTCTTCTTCCATTCCGAATAAGAGGTTGGTTCAAACCTTTTTTTGTTCCCTCCCATTTTTCCTTCACAATCACTGAATTTCCTACTCTCTGCTCTGATTCTTCTTCTCTGGTTTCTATTGTTGCCTTGAAAAACAACCCTGAATCTATGCCAAGTTATTATGATTAGACACTTAAATAAATGCTCATCACCGTCATTGTAAGCCTTCATCGAAATAAGTGGAAGAAGCATTTAGAAATTAGTGTTGATGATGCCACGTTGCCTCATCTGGATATGGTCCAGATCAAACAAGGATTTCACTTCACATGCAAGTTCACTCTCACCATTAATAGTAATGATTTCCTTCGTTCGGTAGGCCGGGTTGGCGGCCCAATAAGCACATGGATTAGCTTCCCTGTACACGTGTGTGAAAACACACATATCAAATGTGTCACTTATTTTCTTTGCTACTTTAATTGCATTGTTTATTGACCAAGATGGTGGGAACTCCTTATTCAAACAATTTATTATATTTAGAGAGTCTCCTTCACAACAGACTCTGGTGTAGTTGTCTTCCTTTGCTAGGACCATCCCATGATAAGTTGCCATAGCCTCAACAACATGATTAGTTTGATTTCCTATAGGTGTGCATTTAATGATTTTGCATTTTCCCCATTCATCCCTTAGGACCATACCACATCCTACATTACCAGGTTTACCCTTAGAAGCGCCATCAAAGTTGATTTTCATCCAACCATTGGGAGGACATTCCTATTTCACACCCTCTCTAGGATTAGTCTGAAAGTAATCTCATCCCTTTAATCTCCAATTCTTGAATATAATTTGATCATCCTTGTCTTGAGGGTTAGAAATACCACCTATGATATTAATATTTTCCAATATGTTTCATTTTATTTTCTCAAACACAATTTGAGCCTTAGAAACCTTCTCTCAGAACACTCTTTCATTTCTCTCTTTCCATATTCCCCAGTATATATGGGGTAAGGTCAATTTCCATAACATAATTGTAGACTTATTCCTTGAGGGGTGCTATCAAGAATTAAAAACCTCTTGAACTGATTTTAGGAAACTCCAACTAATATTGAAGTGGTCTAGACATCTTCCCCAGATATCAGCAGAGAAGGGACAATGAAAGAACAGGTGGTTAATGGTCTCCTCATTCTGCATATAAAGAAAGCAAACACTAGGCATACAAATACCTCTTTTTCTAAGGTTATCAATAGTTAGAATTTTATCTTGAAGGGTTCTCCAGAAGAAAATATTAAATTTAGGAATTAGGCCTTTCACCCAAGCCTTAGCCCAACAAGGACTATCCACTTTAGAAAACTGCTGATAATAAATAGAGGCCACAGTAAATTTACCATTTGCTATGAGTTTCCAGATTAATTGATCTTCATCTTCCACCACCACCATGGAATTCATTATTTTGTTCAGACTACCCAAGAAGGGATCAACTTGGGATAAATCCTTCCACTGTCCATCTTTCTAGTAGTCACCCACCATAGAGCCATATTTTTCCTTGCACTGATTCTAAAATCTACTCCAATCAGGACTTTCACTCAACGGGGACTCGAGCAACCAGGAGTCTTCCCAGAATTTGATAAGGTCTCCTTTCCCCATCTTCCATTTCACACCTTTGGCAATTAGATCTCTTGTTCTTGAAACATTTTTCCAGATCTTGGATCCAATTGGGATATCTTCCGCTTTGAGGAAGCTTAGAAGAGTAGGATATTGTCTTTTATACTTGTCCGTTATCAATTTCCATTCTCCCTAGTTATTATACCCTCTCCAAATCTGCATGACCATAAAAAACTCATTCATGTCTCTTATTCTTCTTAGACCCTGACCTCCCTTTCTTATTGGTTTACAAATCCTATCCCACACAATCAGATTCATTCTCTTCTTCTCCTCGACCCTTATCCAGAGAAAAGTTCTTTGAATTTTTTCAATAGCCTCCGCAAACTTGGCAGTAATTCTGAAAAGGATGATGGCATAAAGAGGAATACTTTGAAGAGTTGATTTTAGAAGCTGAACCTTACCAGCTTGGCTAAGAAGATAGCCTTTCCCAACCTGCTAACTTCTTATGGAATTTGTCCACCAAAGCTCCCCAGAAAGTATCAGGAGGATCTTGGCATAAAGGGAGCCCCAAATAGGAAGCAGGAAAACTCCCCAATTGACACCCCAAAATGTTGCTTATTTTTATCTTTCTTCTTTCTGGAGTATTGATGAAGTAAACAAAACTTTTAGACCAATTGATAAGTTCCCAGTAGCAGACCCATAACTATCCATTGCTTTCTTCAAACTCCTAGAATCCTACACTAAAGCCTTCCCCATAATTATAGAATCATCCACAAACTGTTAATGGGAACAGACTTGATCTGTTGAAGATGGTTTCAACCCACAAAACTCTCTCTTCTCAAGTAGCTTTCAATGCATCTCCCTAGACATTTTGCCATGATAATAAAAATAACTAGAGATAGAGGATCTCCCCATCTGATTCCCCTTAAGGACTTGAAAAAGGGAGAAGGAGATCCATTAATTAAAATAGAAAAAGAAGTAGAAGAGACTAATTTCATAACAAGACTAATACTTCTAGAACAAAAACCAAAAGCCGAGAGAACTTTCATCAAAAAATCCCAATCCACTCTATCATAGGCTTTGGATATGTCAAGCTTCAAAAGAAAGCCTTCTTTTTTAGCACGAGACAAAGAATGAATGTTTTCATGGACCGAGATTATCAAATCCAAGATTTGTCTTCTAGGGACAAAACTAGTTTGCTAAGGAGAAATGATAGAAGGAAGTAGCTTCAGGATTCTAGAAGTTAGAACCTTAGAGATGATCTTGTATAGAGAGTTGCAAAGGCTTATAGGTCTGAATAGGTCCATGGAATCAACTCCCATCTTTTTGGGAATAAGAGCAATAAAAGTGCCATTTATCTCTTTCAAGATTTTTCTAGCACCAAAAAACTCTTTCACAACTCTAGAAACATCATCTCCAACAATATGCCAGTACATTTGAAAAAAGAACATGGGAAAACCATCTAGGCCTAGAGTCTTGTTACCTTCAAAAGAGTTGACAACTTTCAGAATCTCATCATTGGAAGGGATAGCAGTTAGATAAGAGTTTTGATCTACCTCCAAGATAGATGGGATACAATCCATAAGGTTCTTTTGAGATTGCAGATCCAAATTCTGATCCTTAGCAAGGAGATTGGAGAAAAACTCCATGGTAGCCTTTCTAATTGATTCTTCCTATTCAACAATTCTACCATTAACTTTAATCTTTGATATCCTATTGATGGTCTAATGTTTTAAAGTGGACATATGAAAGTATTTAGTGTTTTTGTCCCCTTCCTTCAACCAAACATTTATTGACCTTTGTTTCCAGAAAGTTTCTTCTTTTGCTATTATGTCATGATAACTCATAAGAATTTCATCTTCAACTTTTCTTGAAGTATTAGTATATCCATTATTCTGAATCTCATCCTGAATATCTTTTAGATATGAAAGAATAGTGGCTTTAAAAGAAAAGATGTTCCCGAAGAATTCCTTATTCCACCTTTTAACGTTTTCTCTCACAAACTTCAATTTTTTGACCACTTTATACATAGCATTACCTTCAATTCTGACCTTTCACCATTCCTTTATTTTATTTTCCATATTCAGGTGTTTAGTCCACATTCTCTCAAATCTATAAGGGAAGAGTCTTCTTCTCTTCTTGGCATCAGCCATGAAGGATATGGGATAGTGATCCGATCCTACCCTTATGTGAGCTAATAAAGAACAAAAGTAAAAATCAAACCAATCTAGAGAAATAAGAGCTCTATCAAGTCTAACTTGAATTAAGTACTCACCGCTCCTTCTATTAGTCCAGGTGTATTTAACTCCTTGCATATCCAGGTCATGGAGAGTATTATTATTGATGAAGTCCATTAAATCCAATCTACTGTCCAGATTGGTTTGGCTCCCTCCCTTTTTCCTTCAAAGGGGTATTGAAGTCCCCCACAATCATCCACCCATCTTCAGCAAACCTACTTCTTAACAAGGATAACTTTTTCCAAAAATCACTTCTGCCAGTCTTAGTGTTAGGAGCATACACATTAGTTAAGACCCAAGAGGTACTCTCTTTCAAATACTTAAATATTATACAAGCTAGATTGTTGTTCTGAATCAACACCTCTCCCTCTACAGATTTTTTATTCGAAAAAGTAACGATACCTCCCGAGGTTCGTTCTGAACTACCACAACTAACTCCTCCATTACTAAAAAATTTCAATCTTTCAACCTTTTCCTTTGACATTTTGGTTTCTTGAATCAAAAAAATATCTTGGTTTTTGTCTCTAATCATACTTTTAATTAAATCGTGTTTGTGAGGATTATTCAATCCTCGAATATTCCAGGAGATGATCTTCATGGTTTTTTAGAAATACCTGCCTCAAAGATGGTTCTTTGAGTCCTGTCTACTATGTTCTTCCTTGATTCCATAGTCCCCTTCTTTGCATTTGAATATCTTCTTGGAGAAGTATGCTGAGCTCCCACATCCCCAAGTCTACTTCTGGTATTTCTGGTTGATGTATTATTGTTGTTGTTGTTATTATTCTTTTTTTTGTTCTTATTCTTTCTTTTATCCTCCATTCCTTCTTCTTCTTCCTGCTTTGACTCACTCTCTCCCAATGCCTTTTTGATGTCTTCCTCATCTCCCCATCTTGGTTCATTTTCCTCCAAAAAAGTGAACTTTACCTGAGCTTGAGAGGCTAATGAAATCTTCAATAACCCTTGTTTAAGAATGTTATCAGGTTGTGCATCTTGGGTCCAGCCTTCTCCATTTTCTGACTTGGATGAATTTGGTACTGACTTAAAATTGTCTCCCTCCTCTTTGTTGTCTTTGGATTGATTATCTCCCTTATTCATCTGACCGTTATTTCTTTTCAAATTCTTATCTGAATTTTGTTCTATCTTATCCTTTTCCTTATTTTGGCTATTGACTTGTGACTCTCTTTCTTCATCATCTGAATCCTTGCCACTCTGCTCCTTTTCCTGATGGGAAATCTTTCCATTATCTCCTTTCTTTGTTTCATTTCCCAACTCTTTGAATAACACTTCCTCTATCCTTCCAGCCTAGGATTGTTTCTCCTAATCCAGTCCATCAGAAGGTGATGCTTTGAAAGAGTTATCCACGTTTTTCCATACTTTAGTTTGGGATTGAGATTTAACTGCATTACTTGGGCATTTTTTAGCCCAATGCCCTACTTTCTTATAGTGAAAGCATGCAAAAGGGATTGTTTCATAAACAATATTCTGCATCCATTTGCCAAGTTTTGATTCTATCTCTATTTCCTCTGGCATATCCGTTTCAGGTCCAACTCCTACACAGATTTTGGCATAAATAAGTCTTCTTCTAGATGTTGTAACTGGATCAATGGCGATAAGATCCCCGAAAGCATTGGCTATTCCTGCAAACACATCTTCCTCCCAATATTCCATTGGGAGCCCAGGTAACTTTATCCAAACTAGAACTTGGACCACAAACTTATCCTCCCTTCTCACATTAGGGTACCATTTCTAGATATACATTAAATATTTGCCTATCGCCCAAGTACCATTGCAAAGGATATTTTTGTGATCCTCCTCACAAGAGAAAGAAAAGGAAAGGCATCCCTTGTTCATAGCTACCACGTCAACCTAACCTTTCAGGATCCGTTTCCTCTTAACAAACCCACGAACAACCTCAATGTTCGGTCTCGTCCCAAAAAATTTGGCAATCATGGTATTTTCCATTCGAGCAATATTGTGATCTATAATTTGGTCAGGAATAGAGATAGCCAACTTTCCCTGAGACACATTCGAAGTATTTTTAACCGGGGGCAATTACGACTTAGCTTTAGGTTTGACCCCAAACAAGGAGGACCATTTACCAATGAGTCCAGTCGATCTAGGTCCCCCCTTTAGATCCCTTGAATTTGGCAGATTCTCGAGATCCTTCCCATTAGATTCTTTTCCTTCCACTATGTCCTCTGAACCACTTGCCACTTGGTGTCCCGGAGCTGCTTTAGGTTTACCACCTCCTAAATTTAAATTTTGAACTTGACTGTTCCCCTTGTCTGCTACTATATTCTTCTCTCATGATCTGGGACCTCCTCTTGGGTCCTCTAAGTCAAAAAGAGCATCGGGATCCTTACCATCTAAGCTCTCCCCTTCTAAAGGGCTCCCTAAATCTCCTGCTACATGTTGTCCTGCTGCTGAACCAGTACTCCCACCCAAAAAAATTGAATTTTGGGCCTAACCGCTCCCCTTCTCCTCCCCGCTCCGCTCAATAGTAGAAGCCATTGTTCTTAAGATAGTTGATTATTCTATATCAGGTCTAATGTTGAAAACCATTTCTTGGCAACATTAGATCAAGAAAAAGTAAAAACAAAGGATGCATCTAATGGTGAAAACCTCCTTGAAACACCGAAAGATGGGAGATTTGACACTTTACCTGAGCACTATCAAGAAAGGTCATCTTTTTTGATCGAACCAATAAAGGCAATTAACATTGGGACAACAAAACAACCAAAGATTATTCATCCAACAACTTCTTTTTGACTCTCAATGTTAAATGTGATTATTTAAAACATTATTATATGAAGAAAAACATTATTGCTATTGAAAAACAAGATACAACTTCATAGTGAAATTATGTTGATAATTTTATGCATCCAAATAAATAGATATCAATAAATCATAGATGGAAATATATTACAAAATAAAAGAAAATCATAACTCATGAGTTATGTGAATAAACTTTCATGGGAGAAAACTCCACACCTAAAGAGATTTAAGACTTGCATTAATCTATCAAATGAGTTACATCAATACAACTTCTCTCTGGATCGTTGCAACACTTCATTGCTTCAACAATTTGTGAATAACATATGTTTCCTTCAACTCAAACACTAAATATATAGGCATTAGAGAAACCATAAATCACAAATGGTTTCTAAAACCACTTAGGCACAAATCACAAAAAATAGAAAAAAATTTCTTCCAACTTGTGTTCTTATCTGTCTTCTGAATGCTCTTCATTATCTTATCCAAGCTTTCATTTAACTTTCCCTCTTTTATTCTTTTACTATTTTTACAACAACAAAACATCTTACAAGTTGGCACAATTGCATTTAACAACTTTCATGACAACTAAAAGATAATTACAAATTGCCAATTAATTAGGGCTAGAATTAGGATTATTGGGATTAGGGTTAAGATTTGGGTTGAAATTACTATTAGAGTTAAATTAGGGTTAGGGTAAAATTAGGGTTATGGTTAGCATTTAATGAGAGCTTAATTATGGTTAAGGGTTCGGGTTCTAAGGTAAAAGTTGGGATTAAGGTTAGAGTTATAATTAGGGTTAGAGTAGGGTTCAAATATTGACAAGGTTTCTATTAGTGTTAGTTTAGGGTTATGGGTATAATTATGGTTCAATTAAGGTTAGGTTTAATACTATGCTTATATTATGAATAGATTTGTAGTTGGGTTTAGATAGCATTAGGACAAGATTAGGGTTTAAATGATGCTAGGTTTATGGTTGGTAATAGGGTTAGGATTAAATTGGACCTTTAAGGTTATAAGTTAGTTAAGTTTCATTTAGGTTAAGGTTAGGGTTAGTGTCTAATGTCAATATTAGGGATAAGTTAGGTTTATGGTTTGAGATTCAATTATGATTAGGGTTAGTATTAGAGTTATGATAAGTGTAGCATCCTAAATTGTGTTCCCTTTACAATTTAGACAATATTTGGGGTCCTCACCTTAGTTTTCGCATCCCTATGCTTGACCAAGACCCATTTATGCTTGCATCATGCAAATATGGTCTTAATATCACATTTTACCTTGCATTGCACCTTTATCCTAGTCCCATATTAGGGTGGGACTATGGCATGACACCTTAGTCCTCACTGGGACCATGGCACCATGCTATGGTCCTCCCTAATTGGGTCGTATGTAATGCCCATAACCTATTCAGACTTTTAAAACCCGTTTAACCATGATTGACTTCCTATGTGGCATTCTTGAATGGTAGATTAACTGACATGCAATGTGTAGTTTAGATAATATAAATAAATTGTGCATACTTATTATTGTGCTTTTGCATCGATTTTCGTGTAAATGTAATTGTTTCCTAACCCTTGAGATAAATCTTGAGCTAACGCCTTCATTGAATATGTATATGTATATGCATGCTTGTATGAGTTCATGGGTGCAGGAGATTGCAGGTACAACACCGCTTAGGGCAAGGTTCACCTCCTTTGGAATTTGCAAGGTTGAGTATGCTCCTTCATCTTTTGAATTCGGATTTAGTGGTCATATAACTCTCGTCTTGCCTTAGCCATGGTTAGGTGAGAATCGTGCGTGGATTCGTGGGGCTTGCTTTTCATTGGGATGCATGTCGAGAGATTGGGGGGACTTCCTCGATTTGTGTGTCCTGCGTGAGGTAAGTGAGGTTTGTTATCCTAAGTATTAAATTCAAATTTATGAGTAGACGTGCACATTAGTGATATGGAAATTTAAATAGGAAGTTTCTTTATATGATTAATCATTAATTTAAAGAGATTGTTTTAAATTGTTATTGTAGCAAGCTTAAGGTATTTAACTGGGGTTAATGTGCTCATATATGCATTTGTAACATTTATGCATTTATAGTTGAGAAATTAGAAGAAACAAGACTCTTGCATTAGATTAGTCATTTATTTAAAAATGTCGCTTTATTATGTTATAGCGAGTTAATTTAATAGCTAATTTTAAAATAACGAATTTATTGAGTTATGCATTTTAGAAAGGAAAAATTTTAAAGTCATCGGAGAGATAGAATTAAATTACTCATTTTCGCATTTTGGAAGAAAAGGGATAAATTATTATTATTTAAACGAAATTATTTCTTTTTTTACTTGTATAGTTGATATAGTATAAAAAGATTGATTTTTAGAAAATTAAAATTTAATCAAAACGCCTTACCCGGTAAGTAGTCCCAAAATATAAATGTAGGCCTAAATCGATATTAAAAAATTAAAATTTAAAACTCAATAAGAAAAAGAAGCATTTTAATTTTAATAGGGGAAAGCATATAAGATTAATAAATAATGGTAATGAATGACTTCCATTTGGGACTTTCAATCATTTTATTTTTAAAAATAAATACCTAATTTCGAAATTGAAATTAGGGCAAAAATTAGGGTTTTCTTTTTAATCTTGTTTGGTAAGCATTTTGGGGGCTTCTTGGCCTTTGGTCTTTTTTTGGAAAAACATGGTTCTTGCAAGGGAGATTGGGGGATTTTGGAGAGGGATGAGGGATGGGAGCAGCTGATTTGGGAGCTCATCTTCATCAAAATCTCTTCCTGGAAAGCGTTTGGAGGTAAGAAATTTTAATCTACCCTTTTGTTTATTGTTATGCCCTCCATGAAATGCTGGAAAAACAGAGAGGATTGCTACCCATGGATGTTTATTAAGATTTAGTTTTCAGTTGGTTGAAGGCTTGGTTATTCTTCAAAGACTTTTCTATTTTGCCCTCTTTTGAAATCCATAACATTCTGAGAATGAAAAAGAGAGAAAAGAAAAAAAATAAAAATGGAGGAATGGCTACGTCTGTACGAGATTTTTCGTTCAATGTCCTTATCCAAAAAAAAAAAAAAACGAGTTGATTCGAACTGTGGAAGTTGCAAAGAAACCAAAAAAAAATATAAAATAAAATTTAAAACGAAAAACACAAAAAAAAAAGAAATGTTTTTGAGGGTTTTCGGGGGGGGGAGCCGGAGCTCGACCCGGCCCCAATCCCGCGGCACCGCAGTAGCCCGCAGGGAAACCCTGCATCCCACCGTGGTTCGCAGGGAACACCCTGCGCAAACCCTAAAGGCATCGCCCCTTTCCTTCTTGATATTTTAAGTTTGTTTTTTTGTGTGTTAATTTGTTTAGTTTTAAAAATTGTTTAGTATTTAAAAATAAAATAATAAAACAATAGATTTAGGGTATGGTAATAAACGAAATAAAAAAAAAGGGGAAAGCATTATACTGATTCTATTTAGAGTCTTTGTTATTATTTAAATTTAGATTTTTCTTTCTTGTTTATTTAATATTATTTAAGCCAGATAATAATTAATATATGGGATTTAGAACATTGGAAAATTCGAAAACTCATATAGAGATATATGTTTTCTGCCTTATCCTGATTTATATAACTGGCATTGATAATTACTAATCATAAACTAAGGGTAGCTGTGGATATTTAATAAATGATATCTTAGGAATTTCTTATATCAACATATAATATTAACCATATGTGGCTTTTGGCCCCTTCGTAACGAATATATATCCCGTGAATTACCCCTTAGTGTTCAGACGATAATTTTAATCGGATAGATATAAATTGATATTTACATATACTTGTTTTATATATATGCAAGGGAATTTAAAAATTGTTGGGGGGGTGCTAGTGTATAGTTCCAGACCAACATGTCAGTGATGTGTATCTAAGGATTAAGTAAAATACCCGAATGAGAAATGCTTACATTTATGTGAACTTAGTTGGAAAACTTGTAGAGTTGTTTTTACTGACTGAAATTGTCATTGTAGTTGGTTGTGATCGCCTAAAAGGCAAGATTGTAAAGACATGTAAATATGTATCCTTAACTATATATAATACCAAAGGGGTCTTGCAGTTGAGCAGACCCGGAGATGTAGCCCATCCGGGGTGAACTCCGAGATCATATCTGTGTTATGTGATGTTTATAGCATGCTTTGTTTTATGTTTTGAATTATCATGAAAGGATGTAATCTTGCATGAGTGTATGGTGGAAGTTTAATGAATTCAAATTTAAATGCATAACATTATTCATATGGATAAACGTAGTTATTTAAGTTCATAAAACGTTGTGAATTATGAATATGGCATGGTATTTAAATATTGCAAAATTAAAGTGTGGAAATGGTAATTGGGTAATGTTAATTTGAATTGTAATAGTGGAAGAAATCTAGATAGAAAAACTTCATTGGATTAATTGTTAAAAAGAATGTTAATGGAATGAATGTAAAAAGGGAATAACAAAGTTAAAAAAATTATGTCACAATTCTTAGATCGAAATTTAAAAGAAGAACATCATAGAAATATCTATCCTTTTACCTTAGTAAATGAATCACGCCGTGTCAGTTATGTTTCATCACATAGGATAAATTTGCTAAGTTATTTCACGTTTTAATCTTAACAATAATCCTCACCGGATTAATTTGATAATCGTGTGGACTCAATCAAATATTCATGTTGTGTATTGAATGAATATACTTAGTAATTTATGTTGTAATTTTAATCATTAACCCTCACCAGATTACTTCTAAAACCGGGTGAACCCAACTAGAAAACCCATATGTTAATATTTATAAAAGGAATCCCTCATGTTCGCTAAGTTTGAACTAGAATGGGAAACGTCATATTAATTATGTTTCATTATATTGGATATAGTTGTTTGGTCAATTATGTTTAATCTTAACAAATCAACCTTACCGAAATTTAACTTGATAATTGGTGAAACTCAACTAGTCCACCATAATTATAACCCCAACAAGTGAATTTCCTTATGATTGTTAAAGATGAACTGGAAAGGAAGGGACTCAATTAGTTGTTGATACATTAAATCTAATAAAAGAATCTCTCTCACCTTATATTCATTTAACAATAAGAAAAAAAGAGTGATGTGCAATAGGATAATTTGTATTTCAATCCTAATGGAAGAACATCTCTTGGAACTTATACTCTAATCTTGAAATGGTAAATATTATCTTGCTAACTATATCTTAAAGTTAAAGGATGAACTCATGTGGCTCTAATACATTTTCAACGTAATGATTTTAGCCATCTAGTAGTATTATTAAAACTTCAAATGAATTTCCATGGCTACTCATATTTTACCTTTCATAAAAGAACTTCAATTCATTAGTTGGCTACGCATGGAATCAAATAAAGGGACCTCACTCTATTAATAGTAGATAATCCTTAAGGAACGAATTCTTCCTACTAACAATACCTTTTAATATTTAAAAAATAATAATAATAAATATATCAAATGTGAGTGAATACTTTAAAATCAATGATGGAATTCTCGTTTTACTAATAGTAGTTTATTCCTAAACGAATGAATCTCATTAAGCACGTTTATAGCATTAAAGGATGATGTCAAGTGTGGATGGTTATTTTTTTTAAAACTCTAATGAATGAACTTTGTTATATTTAAAACGCTTGAACCTATTTGGAGACCTCCCAATGAAATTTCGAATCAAAGTGCTTGAGTAATTAACCTCTCGATGGCCCCCTCACTAACCAAAGCAATTGAACGCTTCCTAAAATTATAAGATGTCAAACCATTGAACACATATATAATTAAGATCTATGCTTGATCTCGTAATTAAGATATCCAGATTAATGGGTCTAAAGACGCAAGTTGAGTTAGGTAAGATTATGTAATCACGTTAGGAAACTCCTTAGGATTGTTTGAGCCTTCCGCTGTGATAACTAAGTTGACAGATAACTACAATGTATCTTAATGTTGTGTCTAATTATGTACGGAGACAACTTCAAACTATCTTAACGTTGTAACGTTTCATTAACGCACTTAATTATATTTAAAAAAAAAAAATTTACACTGTGTTTTAAACTTAAACCCTTCGGGGTTTCCTGGCGGGGCATTACATCGTATTTTAAACCCATTGCCCCATCTCAAATTTGAGCGAGAAATGTTTCTTTGTGTCGGCCTATGTCAGAAAATTAACGTAATTTCCCAACAAGAAAGTATATAAGGAGGTCTTCCCCTCTCATTTTGGAGATAGAGGAACTACATTGATGATAAGGTGAAATGGGAGCACAATCAATCAAGCATTCAAGTATTGAAGCATTCATCATCAAGCATTTCTAGAGGTCTTCCAGGCTACATATTCTTCATCTATTTATTATGGAGCAACTTTACATCATTCCTATGCAAGCATGTGTGTGATTAGGGTTTTGTCATGTTCATGCCATTTCATACAAGATATGTGATAACATTCAAGAAGTAAAACATCATTAACAATCATTGTAGATTTGAGGTATATATTTCCATTATTTATTTAAGTGTTTGTAACATTTTGTTCAAGGTTGATTCCTCAACTGGGGTTTGACTTAGGCAAACCGCTATTCCCAATATATTTCCCCTTCTTTATGTCTGTGGGAAATAGATACAGACCTGCGATATTCAAGATAAGCTTTATTTATAGCGACAAATCAATCTCCCTTTGGTACGCAAAAAATTTGGAGGACTATGGTGATGGGCACCATAGTCAAGGCATTTTAGGAGCTCTTTCAGGGATCAGATCCAAATCTACAAATATTTCTTAGATCCAGGTGCACAACTCAATACCGCATCTATAGCTCATTGTTTTCATGTATTTACCTTCATTTCTATAACTTTATCCTAATTGAGCAATTCAATTTACAAAAGAGGGATCCAAAAACAAAATCAATCAATCCAATCAATATTCAGGCTTAACCCTTGTTGACTTTGAGTGAATCTATTGGATTCCCCCTCTTTTGAATTTAATGGTCATCCCAAGAAAAAATTAGTGGTTTTCTCTCTCTAATGTTGGAAACCCTAATTTTTCACCATTACATTTTGGTGAACCCAACTCCTTACACCTTAATTATGTTATATGCTCTCATATCTGAGTGTGTATGCCATTTAAAATTCAACTTTTCATTTACAAGTTTGATTTTCTTGCAAAATTTAAAATTTAGAGGTTAATTTCACTAAAACCCTAATTTTTAAATTCAAAATTAATCTTGTCAATTTTTTAATTTGGATTATTTTTTCAAATCTAAGTGTTTTCATTTTAAAAATTCAAATTTTTAGCTACAAGTTTAATTGCAAATTTAAATTTTAAAATTAAGAGGTTAATTTCAAAAACCCTAATTTTTTTTAAAAAAAGAAGAGCTTGTGCATTGTTTAAATTTTGAATTTACCATTTCAAATTCAAAATTGCAATCTTAGATCAAATTTAAAATTTAAATTTTACAATTAAGTGGTTAATTTAAAGAGCCTTGATTTTTAAATTTAAATTAGCCTTGTGGGTTGCCCAATTTTGGATTGCAATCTTAGATCTAATTTTAAATTTAAATTTCCTAGTGGGTTACATAATTTTTCACAATTATTCTTTTTTCTTAATTATTTAAACAAACATTTTTACAAAAAAAATTTGCATTGTTTAATTATTACAAATTTCAAACTTCAAATTTCAAATTTCAATTTTCAAATTTAAATAATTTGAAACTTAAGGGGGGTATTGAAGTAAATTAATATTTACTCAATGCTTAAATTTAACTTAGGCATCATTATTTAAATATTTTGCATTTAGGATTAGTTGTATTGCATATTTCCTAAGTGCATTAATACTTGCATCATGATAGTTATATCTAACCTACCTACTCTCACACCTCATTGGTGCTCTCATCCTTGCTCTTGCCTTTATAAGAAGAGCTCTTGTACATTTTTAAACATCTCATCTCAATACATTCACATTTTTTGTCAAATATCATATTCACTGTGGTGAAAGTTTATTGTTGTTTGTGGTCCTAGAGTGGAGTCCATACCCAAACATAAAATATGATTTAACATTGAATATTTATGTTATTTTTCATTAGTAAAAATTGAGGTGGACTTGTGCAGCACTATGACAACTTTTAATGTAAAATTTGAATAATTTTTGGAGAGATTTTAAATCTCAATGTGGGATTTGGTTGAGTTACCTAGTAATGGGTTGTCGTCATGTTAGAGGGGTTATTCATGGCATCATGTTTTGAATAAAATTGAAGACAGGGGTTAAAGGATTCAATTTTATAGTTGCAGGTTGAAGAATGAGTATCTAGTTAAAGGAAAAATGCCTAGTTGATGGTTACAATTTGTAGGTGGAAGTGTGAGAGAGATTAGGAGAATGATTTTGGAAGCCATATTTCTATTTTAGCATCATGTTGCAAGTTTTATATTTGTTTTAGATCATTTAAGCATTTGAAACTGAAGCCAAAAGGATTTTTGCATTGTAATCAATTTATATTTGAAGTTTCAATGAAAAACATCTATATTTATTTGCATATTTTTGGTGATTATTATGCTTTGAGATTGCTACTTTAAAATTAGATTTGTATAAGCTTACTAAGGTGAAAATATGATTTAATGAAGGGTGTGTTTCTGATTACATCAATACATTTCTCTAACCCAATATAGAACCTAGGAAAATTATCATCATGAGAGTGCTTGGAATCATCCATCATTTCAAAACTTGGACAAGACTATTCATGTCTGGATGATTCCTAAACAAAATTAGTTCAAAAGATATTCGAACCAAATAACAACTTTGTAGTGATAAATGATTGAATTTATATGATATTCATGGGACAAGACACCCAAAAGAAAGACGAACAAATAAGTAGCAACCACCTCCTTAATCTTGACAATTCTTAAGACCTATTTTTTTTGAACAAGTATACACTCTTTGTTCAAAGATAACTTAAAATTTAAAAATGAGAATTTGAAAGAATCACCATTTCACCTTTAATTTGAAGATCATTGTAGTGAGACTTGTTTTCCCACCACCCCCCATGCACTACATACCAAACCCCACATATATCTAAGACTTACTGACAAATATAATCAAAATGAGAGTATGTGGACTCATCCCCCTTTTAGACTAGTCAATAAAATCCTTAACATTTTTATGAATGAAATTTATTTCCAATTCTAATCTTAATGTCAAATGTTAATTGATTTCTTGTCCTTGCAAAGCCATCATACATTTCTTTTTTATAAGAAATTGAATTAGAGCAATTACAAACCTTGTGGGCCAAAAGAAAATAGGAGAGTAAAATTGTCTAGTTTGCTAGTCAGTCAACTTGTTCCTATTTATAGATACTCCTAAAGAACCTAAGATTTCAACTGGTTTGTTGAATTTAGTATGTGAAAAATATTAAGATAAAACTAAATAAGAAATGTTTTTTACTCAAGGCAATAATGTTTGGAAATAAGGTGTTGTACACCTTGCATAATAATGCTATAATTGTAATATTTATTTATTATGTGTCCCATGGACGTGTAATGTAGTATTTATTGTGTGGTGTTGCACATGGACGTGTAACATGTAGAGATTCCTTAGGATTATTCACGAGACCACTTGATGAGTTGTATTGTAACATTGTGATATATTATATTGTATTTATTTAATATTGGGGAAAGATATTTAAAAGAGAGAAAACTTAGTACCCAATATTAAATGTGGGGTCAAGGGGTAGGTAAGCACATGGTTTTACTTTACCACTAGTTGTTTTTTGTGTGAGCTTTTGTCTATATAAGCAAGCACATGTTTAGTGGTTAAGGTTTGCTAGTGGTTTTGGGTTGTTTGAGTCCATTGGAGGATTGCATTTGTGAAGCATGGCATATGATGTGTGGATTCATGCTTGGAGACATGGGAATGTATTTCAGGGCTTGATGATTTAGTGGTATTCATTGTAACTCTATGTTGCTTTATGGCTAAATAATATGATAGAGTATGGATGGTTTTGGAGGGTGGGTTTTTCCCTCATGAGGGTTTTCCCAAGATATATCTTGTGTTATCTTGTGGCTTGTCTATTTGATCTTTGCATTATGGTGATTTTGTAAGTTTGTATGCATGCTTCTCTCTCAAGGGTTATGTAGGAAATGGATTATTAGAATGTGGGTTTAAAGCATTATTTCCTAACAAATAATTATGTCAACACATTAGCACATGGATGCAGGAATCTCGAAAGGGTCAGGCAATCTCGCATGCCCAAAAGTATTTAATCTTTATGCATTGTTAGAATTTTGGCTTTAGGTGGACTTTTGTGTTTAATAAAGCCAAATATTTTTATAAAATATTTTGGCATGGCTTGTAATAGACCATATGTTACATTTTTATTACAATTTGCTGGAAATTAAAATTGTCAAAATTCAAAAATTGCCTAAGTGGGCATTGGGTTTTGGTGAAGTCTACATATACTTCACATGGAGCCTAATATGGGAAAAATTCAAAATTTTGAGAGTTATAGTTTATAACAAAGTGCAATTAAGTCATTTTGGATTCTTTATAACAAAGTGCAATTAAGTCATTTTGGATGCCTAAGTAGGAGATTCTAGAAGTTCCCCAATTTGGGAGTTAGCATTTGGTGTTGGTAGCATAAATGGACTCTTATTTTTCAATAGGTTGTAAGAGAAGTAAAAGAATACTAAATGCAAGATTTTAAATTGAAACTTAAATTCAAATTAGAATGAAAGATGAGGTGGACATACCTTTTTAGGTTTCTAATTTTGGGAAAATGAAATGAAATTCATTTGATTCTAATGAAATTTCATTTCATTTTGGAGTTAGTGATATGGAAAAGTGGGATTTTATTTTACAATTTGGTGGATTTGGAGGTGTGGGTGTGGGTTTTGGTAGGAGGTGAATTTTACCTCTTGTTTGTAGGTTTGAAGGTAGTTTTATTGTAGAAAGATGGATTTTTGTTAAAGACACATAGGTCTAGATGAGGATTTGCGGGTTGGAGAACTAAGATTGCTAGTGAGAAGAGCTTGTTTGGAAAAGAAATTTTAGAAGTTATTTCTCCATGATTCTAAGTGTATTTGGACTGAATGTTATCTCTCCTTATGGTCAAATACATAAGTTGGAGACTACGCTACACAAAATCATGGAACAAATTCATAAGGTGCTTAAGTCCTCGGTTGAAAACATGAAAATTCTGGTGGCTAAGCTGGAGCAGATGTACCAAGATAAGGCCATTGTTGAGCTAGATCAAGAGAAGGAGATGGGACAAGATGCTTCTACTAGCCCCAAAAAATGTACCTATGCTAATACCAAGAAGAAGACAATGAAGCTTCCTCAGGATATCATTGAGCTAAAGAAAGTTGCAGACAACATGAACCACATGGAGTTGGAGGCAACAAAATTGTTGAAGAATTTGGCCTAGGCTTGTTCTAGTTGTTGGTCTTGGTTTGTCTTTTTGCTGGTGTTTTACTAGTTTTCTACTTTGTGTTGGCTCTTAGCTGATGTTCTCTTTGTTCTTATGGCCATCTTTCTGTTCTATAGACTTTTGGTCTTGTCCTATTCCTTCTATGCTTTAATGCTTTATCTAGTGTAATCTCTATGTAAAGGGTTTTGGGTCCCTTCTAAACCTTTTTTTGCCTTAATAAAAAAAGAAAAAAAAAGACCTTGATGAGGCTATGACATTATGTTATATCATATTTATAGAGACATGGTCTCATTTTAGGAGTTGTTGAATAAAGAGATTTAATTTTGTTTTCAAATTTTCTATATCTATTGTTCTAATTTTATGAGATTGTGTTGAAGTTGTTGTGTGGGTTTTAGAGAGGGATTTGTGTGTGTGCTTAACCATCATGCATCACATGGTTACATTTATATTCTTTTAATGATTTTTTCATAAATAGTTTTAATAGTGAATAGGCCTAAATTTTATGGTTGTGAATTATTTTATTATTAAATTTTAAAAAAGAGGTTTTATATGTGCTTTTCAATATAGATATTTTTTATATGTATTTCAAAATAGAATATTTATTAAAGGGTTGTTAGGGCAACTTTACTTGTAGTTATTCTCTTAATTATTTATAGATAATTGTCAATGCATGCTCCTCCTTATGTTAAGCATGTGGCTTATGGAAAACTTATGATTGCATGATGTTTGCATGCTCTACGTTCTCTATGCATAAGATAACTAAAGTGAACAATAATTAATCTTTTTATCTTTGTAATCTTCACCATATTTCTATTTCTACGATTACTTATTATATTTAATGCAAGCTTTGTATTGTAAATGATTAATACAAGAATTTCATTCAATTCAAATCCCTTTTCTACTCTATTCTTTTCTTCTATTTTATATTTACAATTTTGTCTTATATTTTTCTAGCTATATCATTGTGGCTGGAAATTTTACATGGTATCAGAGCATAGGAGCTAGGAAAAAGGAGCACAAACAATTATTTTTTGTATTTATTGAAGATTTGAACTATCTTAGAATGGAATTATCGTTGCCTTAGGGGTATCTCTTAGTGTTTTTGTATAATCACCAACTGAGATAAAGTTCCATTTTGGGGGGTTAATTATGTCTTATTTCCATTTTTATGTTGTCAAGCTAACCTTGTAGAATTATTTGTCCTAGAAACAAGGGATAAAGAATCATTGGCTTAAGAAAGATCTATAGTCCTATCTCCTTAGACTCATTCTTGAGCCAAGTGACTATGAATAGAGAAATGCATGGTTTAACAGTGATGACATGGTCTATGGACTAATATGCATTACTATTTATGAGGATACTCTATATCACATAAACTCATAGAGCACACTGAGTGCCCTTTCATTGCTTGGACTATCATCCAACAGTTGTATGTCCAGACATTGTATCTTCATCTAAAAGTGATGTTTCCTTGGATAGCCACGTTTCCATGGATGATACCAAGACTTCTATTACCTCATCTTGTGTGGACCCCATCTACACCTATTGCTTCTTTAGATTTCAGAGTTGCTTCATTGAAAGATTCCAGTGATTCTTTGTAGCAAGATCATTTTTGTCTGTAGGATTCAGTTCATTGGGATCCATTACTACTAGACATTACATCCTTGTTTGTAGAGTCCCACATTGTCGACTTGGAGGACACTATTGAGGAGCTTCATATCCTCTTTTTTGATAGCTTCTATGGAATTGATTCATAAGCACATCTTTAGACCCTCTTGTTCTCTCTTTTCTTATATTTGCTTCTATCATAGTAGAAGTCCAGCTATCACCATACATCCATGGTAACTGCACTTGAATTTATTGTGCTACTTGATTTATCTTATCAACATTTGTCATACTTTGGCATTGGCTTAGAGATATTTGAGCTCAACATTTGGAGGGATCATCGTTGTCTTTAGACTATGATTTGCATTGGTTTTCAAGGACATCATACATCTTGAGTTTTCTTCCTACATATTCCTTTCAAGATTGGGGAGACTTGATTCATACATCTTTGGTTTTGTTTCTTCGTAAGGGAAGCAATGTTGTTCAACAATTGTGGACCACCTTTTATATCTAGTTTCGAGCATGTACCATTGATTGCACATTTTGGGGGGATACTTGGTCCTTCCATGCCACTTCTTTTCATTTTCACTTTTGAGAGATCATCTTGGGGTGAAGGACACTATAGCATAGTAGTTGTGTGTAGTTGCATCACACAATGTGTGTAAATTTTGAGGGGTAATTTCATTCCCATATGATTTTTCCTCTTTCCTCTCATTAGGCTTGTCTCTTTAGTTAGACTTAAAGGGGGGTGTAACTGTTGATGCATGCTCTTCCTTACGTTAAGCTCATGACTTATGAAAAAAATATGAAAAACTTATGATTGCATGATATTTACATGCTCTATGCGCTCTATGCAACTGAAGTGAACAATAGTTAATCTTTTAATGCAAGCTTAATATTGTAAATGATTAATAAAAGAAATACATTCAATTCTCTTTTCTGCTGTGTTCTTTTCTTCTATTTTATATCTGCAATTTTGTCTTTTATTCTTTTAGCTAGATCATTATGACTGCGAATTTAACAAGGGCAGCTTCAAATAAATAAAGTATTTTAGTATTGTCTATAAAATTTAAATTTTTTATTAGCCGATAGGCTTTATTTGGTCGACATGTCCACCGGAATTGTTTCACGTCTTACGCCGGCGAATTTTCATGTCAGACTTTCACGGTTTAATTTTTCTGCTGTATTCCGAGGGACTGTGTCAGAAACTTGAGGGATAGTAATGATTGATTGTGAATTTTGAACCCTAGATGTGTCGAATTTCAAAAAGAATTAACAGAAAGCGAAGTATCGGTTATTCCAACTTTTGCAATCTGCCAACAATTATATTCAAATAATTTTCTTCGAAAAAGATGAAATTTTTAATTTAAAACCATAACCACTTTCCAATGGTCTGCCTCCACTGACCACCATCTGTAGGTGTCTTCCTCGGCGCATGTAGGTGGATTAGGGTTGAAAATAAAATAAATCTTTTTAGTTCACGTTTCCAATGTTCACGTGAGGCATAGGGCACAATATAAAAAAACCATCATTTACTCCTTTAAGTTTAAAAAAAAATTCCCCACCTCACACGTGGAGGCTAAAGGTATAATCTCCTATTTATTTGATAACATGGCATCATGATTTATATTTTATATTTGAAGAATATCCCATGTTTTTTAAATTTTATATGGTAATTTTAATTATATATATAATAGAATTGAATTATAAATAATAATATTATTAAAGAAAAAATAGTCTCTAGATAATTAAATCAAGTAGTAAGGATATTATTATGTTGAACGATAATATAACTAAATTAATAATATTGTTAGTTTTATTTTTATTACAATACATAAATAAAATTAATATATAAAATTATATTTCATAATCATCTAAAAATTAGGTTAAAATTATTTTAAGTGAATTATTTTACTATTTTTTAAATTGAAAAATAATTTAATTGATAATATTGTTAGTTTTATTTTTATTATAATACATAAAAAAATTAAGATATAAAATTATATTTTATAATCATCTAGAAATTAAGTTAAAATTTTTTTAGTGAATTATTTTATTCATTTTTTAAATTGAAAAATAATTTAAATTGTTTAAAATGATAAATAACATTTATTTTAATTATGTTGTATGTTTCATAAAATTTAATTTAAACAAAAATGTTTTTAAATTTAATTGTGTAGTAATTTAATTTTATGAAAATATAAAATTCTGTCTACGCTAATTTTTTTTCTTGTGGAAGATAAAAATTCTATCAATCCCGACAATTTTGGACATAGGGATTTGCGATGAGGGAGACATTATATTAGAATTCTCACATGGCTCAAAACCACTCTTATGAACACAATTGGTATTGATGCATCGCTCAACATAAACTATCTTTGAGAATGTTGGACTACTATATTTATATATATGCCCTAACATGTATTATTAAACATCATTTTTTGGAGGATAAGCCTTCTATCCTTGCAAAGATCAAAACTAAAATCAATATTTAGGTTTTTTGAAATAATAAAAACTTATGCTCCTAGATAAATACCAAATTGCTCCTCCCAAGCATCACCTTACTACTAATCATTCATAGAATGGATCTCGTGGGCAACCAAACTATTAATAGCTTATAAACACGTGTAATAGAAGAGACTGATATTACTACACAACCAATTATCACCAAAAATCCCATAAGTTGTATACTCATTGAAGTTGATGCATACTTCACAAACTTTCTCATGCCTTCACCATCTATATCTCCACCTTCAAATAATTGTTTTTGATTAGGGTAAACAGGTTTTGAGGGGACCAGAAAACCCGTACAACAGGTTTTGAAGGGACCTAAAACCCTAAGATTTTTCACAGATCCAGAACCAACAAAGGGTCGCTGCAAACAGATAAAACCAAACTAAACAATAGCAAAGCCATTGTCAAACAAGAAGGAATAAACATAACAACTCATGTGGCACCAGAGGCTGCAACACGAGCAACCAAAACAAAACAACCACCTTCCAATCATAAAAGAAGGACAATACAAACCTGTCTGGAAACAACAACAGATCTAAACCACCTTATAGATTTGAGACAAAGAAAATGAGGGTTTATCTAGCACCCCCAACCAAACATCAGGGTTTTCCCAGGTTCCCTTAACCAATAATAGAGTCTCCAACTCACCAACAACAAAACCTAAGCCTAACCAAAAACACAAACTGACAAGACTAGGCCCTTGAAAACTGCCAACATCCAGTCTGTCCATGAAAACAACAAAGAACCAAGGGTTTTTATAGGATACCTCAACCATAAAAGTGGGTTTTAAAAGGCTCTCACAACCTGAAATAATGGGGTTTTGAAAGGCTTGCCTGACCTTAATCTTGGGACTGAACAAAGCAACACACATAATATTCTCCAAGATCCTCACCTCAATAGGAGAAATAGAAGGAGAAACAAAAATAAGACCATCCTCTATTCTCCAGAAGTAAACAAATATGGCATAAACAACCCTCCAAAGAAACATGGATTTTTTGTGGGCTTCCCCAACCACCATGGGTTTTATCATGGCTCCCATAACCATGTGCTTTAGAATATGTTGTACTAAGAGAAACTTGCCCAAATAGATCTCCACCTCTATAGAAGACCCACAAAAGATAGCAAGAATATCTGCAAAAACATCTTGTTAGTATTAACCGATGACTGAGAGGGGGGGTGAATCAGTCAAAATAGTTTATTCACAATTCAAACATTCAAACTAACCAGTCTACAACTATCCTTCCAAATTAACTTAAAAATTGCTTAAATCATGAAAGCTGAGAACATCAAAGAAAAGAGATTTGCATGCACAAATAAGCATCACATAACACTAGCAATTATACGTGGAAACCCTCGGTTAGAGGGAGAAAACCACGGTGGGGATAACCCACAATCTCTTTTACTGCAGTGAAAAAGAGTGCCCTATTAAGAGCTTACAATCAATTCTTTCTAAGAGCATCACCCTATTAGAAGTGACTGGTATCCAGTTAAGAATACCTTAGAACCTGTTAAAGTTCACCTTGCTAGAGGATTTTACAACTTCATATCTGAAGTGACTTGGTTAAGAGAATTTACATAAAGAACCGGTTAAGGTTCACCCTGTTAAGGGATTTACAATGCTACAATTGTTAGAAGGCAACAAAGATGATTGATCTGTCTGATGACACTACCTCTATCTCATAGATTCACTCTACATACTCTGTTCTTCTAATTGGTATCGGCTTCACCGATTCATACCTCCATCTACTGCACTCTATTTTGCTTCCCCTGGTTTCATTCACACAGATCTTTTTCACATTTTGACAACAACACAGTCAGAATGAATGATGTGAATATATTAGCCTCTAGTTCTGGCGCCAAATTTCCCTCCAAAAAAATAGATTCAAAATTTTATTATCGCCCCTCAAATTACTCTCCAAAAATCATTCTGGGAATATCGGTCAAGACAGTCGTTCATGCTGATAAGCTCGCCAGTTGAAAAGGGAAGACTATCGGTTCAACTAGATGTTATCTGGATGTTTTCAAGTATGTCGGTTGAGACTCCTCTTATGTCAGTTATTGCCTGTGTACCAGTCTAATTCTGCCTAACCGGTTACCTCCTATATATTGGTCTATTTTCTACTTAGTTGATTGACCTCTTGTGTATTGATCTATTCACTGCTTAGCTGGTTGACCTCCTGTGTGCCGGTCTACTCACTACTTAGCTAGTTAACCCCTGTATACTGGAATATTTTCTACTTAGCTCATTGACTTCCTGTGTACCGATCTATTCATTGCTTATCCGGTTGACCTCCTATGTGTCGGTCTACATACTGTCGATAGAAAAAAGAACTCTTGTTCTTTACAGTTACCCTTTACTCCTTTACCGGTGGAATGTGGAGACTTATAAGATGATGTTGCCAATAACGACAACCATTTCCTTCACCGATCACACAAAATGCATCATAATGCCAACACATCCTTACAACCAAGAAAAGGGGATCCAACAACCCTGCAAAAGCATTTACAGGCAACATCAGAAACATCAAGCTCCACCTTAATAGGAGATAGGTCCATTCTAGCCACATTCATCTCCCCCTTAATAGAAGACATGCCCACCTTTATTGGAAAAGCTAGAGTAACCCAAATATGTAATATGTAGAAAGAGAAGCACCAAGGCCTGAAACACAGAGAAGATGGGGAAAACAAAACCCCCATCAAGAATAACACCAAGGGTCATAAAAGAAGATCCAAGAAAACCAAGCCCCTGACTAAAAGAAAACTTTGATCTTCAGGGTTCAAAAAGAACCCAGAACAACAAACCCTCCCCTAACACATCAGGAACAACCAAGGACCAAAAGGAGGGATTAGATAGAAGGAAAACATCAAAGCTCCGAGGTAGGCATGGAGAAGAAGCAAAGAAATAAGTCCTCAAATAAACAGACTTAAAGATCCACTTGTCAGGGAAAGAACTGCTTCTACATAGTGTCCTGGAACAAGGAGGGAACCTTCCAAGAAAAAAAACATGGGCCCAAAAAAAATATGCTCCAGAGCAACCCATCTCACCAAAAACCAAAACACCAAAAGCAGATCCAACAATGGGCCAAAGCAGAGCTACAAATTAGGGGAAGTGGGGAAGTTAGACTGGAACCAAAAATGCTCAGCCACCACCCACCAGAGAATTCCACCGAAACAAAAAACCCAACGGCCAAGCCAAATCAACCCCGATCCAAACACCACAACCCTTCACGCCCAACACCGACACCCACAGAAACCACCATGGTTTGCACCAAGTCTCACTGCTAAAAACAATGACCACAGATGGAGAAATGGGAACCGACAATACCAAAGAGGGACGAAAATGAACTGCCTACACATCTGGGTCCTCATCATCCTCATCTCCTACTTCCACATTCAAAACCCAAGCCACCCTCCTCCCCTGCGCGCACACATCCATACACCTTCAAATAGTTTTTTTTCTATCTTTAATTAATTCCTTAATATTTATTGGGGGCTACAGATATATTTTTTAAAATTAAACAAATGATGATTGTAGATATATTTCTTTTATATGTAGGTAAAGTGGCTATTTTAATGGGTGCAAGTTAATCTATTTATATGCTAAAGGTTTGGAACATTTAACATGGGTCATAAGTTTATGTTTCACAATTGTGGGACCAACTTCAGAGTTGGAAATTTAGTTTTTGACTTAATTTGAAATTAAGAAAAATATACAAGCGTGGTGATGTGAATTGTCAAGAGATTAACAATGCAGTAGTTAAATTATTTGTATTTTAAAAATATTTTTCATAATAATTATAGTGAGAGAAAGATAACTCTTAATATTTTGAAAAAATATATAATAATAATATAATAGTTTTATCATACTAATATAAAAAATATAAAATATTTATATAATAATAAAAAATAATATGAGATACTGTAATAAGATAATATTAATTATAATATTTTGATATTACAATCTAATATAATAAAAAAATTTAAATTTAATAATAATATAATAACATAAGATGAAGTGTTTTGACAACTTTCATATGAGGCCTTTGCTACGACTAATCTCTGAGGTCTCTCCCAGCTTGACTTCGTCTGCCTCTCCCAGCATGCCCTACTCCCTTTCCAAGGGTAAAGGTAAAACCCCTGTCAAATGTAAATGAATTGTCTATGAGGACAATTCATCTTTCGAGGATGCTGAGAATGATAACCCCTCCCCTAACTTTGAGGGAAGAAGGAGGTCTAGATTGGCCTCCAAAATATCAGTTAAAAAGAAGACCCCTGTGATTGAGATGATTGACTTTGAGGAGGACCCCACAGAGGACAAGGATGGGGGGGGACCCTAAAAACACTATGGGGGCCCCCGGTGAGGATGCTGCCAAAGTTGACAAGGGAAGGGACCCTATGGATATGGGCACTGCGGGAGCCACCTGTGAGGGTAATACTGATACTAAAACCCTAGATTATGTCGATGATAAGGAAAGGGTCCCTATGGATATTGGCACTGTGGGAGGCACTAGTGAGGACAATACTGATACTAAAGCCCTGGATGACAATATGAAGATGGCAGAAGAGGTGATGGGCTCTATTCCTCTTATGGGCCTTGACACTAGAATTGACTATACCCCTGCTGAGGATGTGGCCAAGGCGGTGGAAGTGATTGTGGATGAGAAGGCTACTGAGACCCCCCAGGGGGTCCCTACCTTAGAGTAAATGGAAAAGTTGTGCACCGAGGTGATGGACATCATGCAGAAGATTGAGAATCTAGATCTTGTACTGGAACTAAAGGCCATCATGGACAAGGTCGAGAGGCTCTAGAGCATGGTGGAAGCTAGGGACACCCAAATTTTTGGTCTTAATAAGTTTTGTTTACGGGTTTTACACAACTTGGTGCTCACCCTCTCTCTGCTGAGGGAACGAATTGCAGATTCAGAGGAAGAAAAATAGGAGGCTAGGGAACTATATAAGTTCTTGTTCACTGATTGGAATAGTTTCATAGGCCGCATTGGGGTGCACAAGGCGACCCTGTAGATGCTATGTTTTCTCTAGTTTTTTGTTGTTTTTTATTTCAAAAGACTAGTTTTAGTTTGTTATTAATGTTGTTATAGAATTGTTGTTGCACTGTGGTACCATTGATAGCTTTTCTATGTAAAGGGTCAGTGCCCTGGTTCACACTTATTTTTAATAAAAAAACATAAGATGATATAATTATATTAAAATATAATAGATAATCCTTATATGTGCTTTATAATAAATATGATATAAGAATATAACAATGAAAGCATGCTTTTATTTATAATTCATATATAATGTATAAAAAATAATTTTAAAGGTATAAATATGTTCTATAGAAGAAATAATAGTTGTAAGTATAAAAACATATTAATAATAATTGTAATTCTATTGTAACAATATTTCTCATTAATTTTTATTTTTATTTAATTATTTTTTAAAGATATTTTTCATTTTATTATATTATTTGTTGTTATTTTAAGAAACTTATAATTTATTAATAAGAAAAGGAATAATAGGAGGGAAAAATCTTTTTTAAAAGCCAATGACTCTTTAGATTCCCCCTAAAAACTAGTTTTAGCCAATTATTTGGAGACATTTTTTTTAATGAAGATGGGTTTACAATTAATTATAAAATATAAAGTGGTAGTGGTGGTGTACTTAGACTAATAAAATTATGTTTTAATATAATACTACACATTAGTGCTTAATTTATATTAACTTAAAAATATAAAATATACTATTTTTTTAATAAAATTAATAGCCCATTCAAAACAATTGATTGGTACAGTATTTTGGAAAGATATAATAAATGTATAACCATTAATGATAAATATCCAACCAATTCAAAAATAAATCAACAACTAAGTTGTTTTCCTTTGTAACATCAACAAACATGTGTGAATTAATAGAATTTAAAAAAAAAAATGTATGCAAGTTTTTAAAACAAATAGAGAAAAGGGAAGACATAACTGATTCATTACTACTATGTTAACAGAATTATGGCCATAATCTAAATTGGAATTTATTGATGCCAAATAACTATTACAATATTTAGAGGGAATGAAGAATGAGCAATCCAAAATACAATGGAGTATAACAAGATTGGGAAATGAACTATTTAGCAGTGCAAAATTGCATATCTTAAAGTTTGCAAACGTTAAATATGTTATTGGGTTAATTGGGTTTTAAGGATTTGTAAATTTGTTTGATAGCATATACAATTGGTATTTTTTTAATTGGTTACTTATTTCTCTAATAATAATGTGACAACAACATCTTCATCTCAAACAGTTCATCTATATCTTACTATCGGCGTAACCCTTGCACTCCTTTTTGATGGAAGTGCTAGTATTTAATTTTTATCTAATTTTATATATATCTTAAAAATATTTTATTACTTAAATATATAAATAAATAATTAAACTTTATAAAAAATTTGCATCTTATATTTTATTTTTATTAATGATTAACCTAAATAATTTTAATTTTAATTACATTTTGATTTATATTTATTTAGATAATTATTCATAATTGATAAGTCAACTAGATAAAATTTAAATTTTAAAATATTAAATACATTATTTTAGTCATCCAAATTATGAAATATTATTCATTTTAAAAGCATATGTATGGTTTGAATCCCGATTCTTACCTTGTCTAGCACGAAAAGGAATTCCTTTTTAAGTACAAAGGCCATTTTTATGGGGCACCTAACATTAGATTCGACAAGGACACCATTCTCCTTTAATTGTACATTCTCGAAACTTCCTTTTGATAAACTTGGTAGTTACTGAACATCCAGATAGAGTAGTACAAACTATAAGAGGAGAGGATTTTTTGGCAGACTTGGATCCTACCAGCCAGGGATAGAATCCTATTGTCCCATTTATTAAGTTTTTTGTCAATCTTTTCTTTGACCCAAATTCACATATCCTTGAGAGAGGGAGAGACAGAAAAAGGGATACCGAGGTACCTGACTATTTTATTGGGTCCTCCCCATGAATATTCAACTTGCTGAAGCCAGTCCTTTTCAGAATTAATATTGTCTTTTTTAGAATTAATTATTTAAAATATTCATTGAGTTGATCTTGAAATGTGGAAAAAAATTGAAAATGAATGAATGCAACTTATAATTTAAATAGACAAGCTATGCAAAAATGTTTTTGTAATACAAATTGTTTTTACTATGTATGAAGACAAATAATTTAGGATATTGATTGTACATTGAGTAGATTTGTTGTTGGTTGTTGAGACATCTGATATATAATTGTCACAGTTCAGAAAAGGTACAAAATTTTGCTATTTACTTCAAGGATATGTAGGTTTATTCATCCATTGTCTTGTACCAAAAAACCTAAAAAAAAATTTCAGAGCAAGGTGTCAAACAAATGTTGGATTGTAGTCGAAAATAAGTCTATTGATGGACAAAGTTTTTGTGCTATATTCAAGAACATGATCATCAACAATGGTAGTGATCGGTGTCCCTAAGAATGTTGTAATATGAGTACAATAGAATATGATCTTCGTGTAATGGTCTTGCAAATAATAGATTGACCTTATTTATAATTTCATTTGTAGATTATGAGTCAATTTATAAGTGGAGTGTCATATTTGTAGATTGTATGTCTTGATCTATAAGATAAGTATAGTACTTGTGAATGACAAGACAATATGTATACATAAATAAATATTCATACCTTTCAACCGATAATATTAGGTCATGAAAATAATGAGGAGGATCCCCATCATCACCAACCTCTACTACTAAGTGAGGTGAGAACAAGAATGCAAGAAAACTATTATTATTGCTACTGGGTCTTAATGTTTAATAGTGCCATGTAATGCCCATTGTGCTAGGGGTTCAAAAATGTTTTTAATTTTTTTTTCACTTTTTATTATTGGTTTTATTTTTCACTTTGCACTTTTATTGGAAGCACCAATTTTAATTATTCTATGCTTAAGTATTTTAGAAAGTGCTTAAAAATTTCTCCCAAATGGTTATGTTTTTTTATTGTCTTCTATTAAACCCTTTCTTATTGATGCGAGTTACTTTCAAAATATGACATATTACAATATATCTCATGTGTATGGTTGAACAACTGACCCAAAATAGAGAGTTGCAAGTGATATACCAAGGTTCTACTCAAAGTTATGTGATCTTATTGTAGAAACCTAAAATTGTCCTGTCTAATTAAATAAATATTTTTTATTTATTTAATTATTTTATCCTAATTCTTATATTAATAAATAAATTTAATTTATTTAATTCATTCATTAATCCTCTTCCAAGCCTTAATGCGTTTAAATAAATACTTTTATTTATTTAAATTATCCTTTTCTTAAATTAAATAAATATTTTATTTATTTAATTGAACCCACTTCCTCTATTAATTAAATAGATCTTTAATTAATTAATTAATTCATTAGCCTTTTCTACTAATGACACATGTCACTCATCTCTTAATTCTTCTCTTACCTACCCCCTTTATCACTTAATTATTTCCTCTACCTACCCTTTAATCCTAGCCGACCATTCATCTTTACACCTCTTAATCTTATCCCTTCATTTCCTGCAGTGTTCTCTATATAAGAGGATACTCTCCTTCATTATCAACCCTATTGATGCAATCAAGCCTTCTTGCAACCAAGCTATCAACCACATTTTCATTCTTTGTTGAGCTCTTGTGCACACATAAAATCTGAGAGCAAATATATCAAACAAGATCAATAGAGATAGGAAGGAATGGAGATTGAAACCCTACTAGACATGTGAATGGTATATTTGGTTTATTTTGTTGGTTTACATGGTCTTAGGTATCTTTATTTGTGTATGGTGGATTGATTTCATTGTTAGGCTAGGGTTTTGTGGTTGATCTTTGTTAGTCTTTCAATATTGTTGTTTTTCCCTATCCACTTTTCAGCATATACACTTATTACAGTCTTGGATGCAAACCTCTAGATGTTCCACTTACATTGTAGAAAAGATCAATAATTACAATAGACCACCATGTAACCAAAATGACCCAAAAACTATACCTATAATACTATGTTCCTAGGTAATCATAGGTTAATACCATTGTCAATGGTATGGACAATTGCTACACACAAATCCCAAGGTCTAACACTACAAAAAGAAGCAATGAAAATTAGTAAAATAGAAAGACAAAGACTAACATTTACAACTATGTCCAAGGTAAAATCACTAAGTGGACTTTGCATTCAACCAACATTCTCCTTTGAGTGCTACTCTAAAATGCAAAACAATCTAGATACACAATTATACAAAAGGAGAGGAAGCTCAACTATTGCTACTATCACTGTAGAAATTTAAGGTACATATTTCTCAATCCAATACTATTGTAACACTAACTTTAACTCTTCACAATACATGAACCTCACTTTCCATATTTTCATTTTGTAGGAGAAATAAATTTATATTTACTTCAATCAATTTCTATTGTACAATGTCGATTATGTATATTTACCTCAATCAACTTAGTCTCTCAAAATTTTATTTGATGCCATCTTCAAAAGGCCAACATCATTTTGCAAGAATCAAGGTGAAATCATGAGAAATTTATTTTGAAAAGGCCAAGCTAACCTTAAGCTAACCCTACCTACAATTAATAGGTGGTACATATTATTAATCTTGGCATATATTATTTAAAATTCATATTAGATTGAGGATTGTAATTCAATTTATGAAAAATGGTGCTCTACATATTGTAATAAAAAATTTCTATAAATTTTCTCATCATTTTTTATTGCAAATAATTTTTAAATTATTTAAATTTTCAATAGTTTTTCCAAATTTAACAATTGTTTTTATTTTTATTTTTTAATTGCAACTATTACTAATGGTTCTTTTGTTAACATAATTTTATAAAGGGTAGTTTTTTAAAATTTGGTTAATGATGAATTCCCTTGGAACACAATAGCCTAATGGGATTTGAACCTTATTGGAACCTTTAACAATCCCACAACTTAACCAATACCTGAAGAAGTTTGAAATTTAATTCATTAAATAAATAAAAATAAAAATTCAAAATAAGATTTTTAATAATAATAGTTTTTTTTATATTAAAAATCGAGAGAATCCAAAACAAGGAGGCTAGGCCTCAGCGAAACAAAGCTATCACCGCCATAGGACAAAAAAAATCAAAGTAACAACAGGGTGTGTAATCCACACAAAAGAGTACTAGCAAACTAAATGCATTATGAGAAGTCAACAAAAGCATCAAGAGATGATGTCGTCATGGGGTTCAACCCATGCCAACCATCTCTGAGGTCCTTCCATCCAAACAATGGTCTTCTGACTCTGAATCTGTGCTAGCATCTCAACTTGGGCGTAGGAGGGCTCCCTGTTATCTTTAATTTCGTTGTTCAGCTTCTTGAGAGCCTCCTCAAAGGGGGATATGTTGTCCTCGTTGCGCCTCCACTCATAACCATTCTTCATCTCATTGATGAACATGGTGGGGTGACCATCCTTGAGGAACCTCAGGAGCTTGAGCTTCTCAGCGTTCATAGTAGAGGCAACCTGCATGACAATTTTGAAGAATGTTGGGTACTCCCACATTAATGGTTCCCACTTTCGCCAATGAAGGAAATTGGTGAAAGCGGGGAGTTTGTTTTTTATGGGGTTCAAACGAAATAGGATGGTTCATTCGAACTACCCCTCCAGGTTTGAGCGAACCCGCTTGCGGTCGTGGGTTCGCTTGAATCACGGCTGGAGTTTTGGTTCAAGCGAACCCACCAAAACATTAATATTTTAAGGGGTTTGAGTGAACCCCCCCTTTGCTTGAACCCTATTCAATTAGGTTTTTTGAAAACTTTTATAAATAGCGATCGTGACAGTTAAAGTGTCATTGTCAAAGTTGTCTTTTTCTATCCAGTGGGGGTTAGATCGAACCAGTCGTCAGCATCACGTCACTGTGCTTTGTCTACAGCAGCACAAAATAACCCTTTTTTTGGTTTAATAATGTCTTTTTTTATTAAATTAACAAATAATTTGTTTGTTAAATTTTTTTTTTAATTAAATAATTGTATAGTTATTATTTTTCAGCATTTTAGAAAAATGTTTAATAATTTATTGTTTTTCATTATTTTAGAAAAATGTTTGATAATTTTATGTTTTGATTGAAATGTGTCAATTTGTTTTTAAAATTACATAACTGTATATATGTATTTTTTTTTCAACATTTTAAAAAATTGTTATGAAAAACATAGAAAACTAAGGTAGTAAATTAGAACTTAGAAAAACACTAGTAAAAAAAGAAAATTAGAAAAATGTCACAAACCTAAATATAATAAATAAAATGTAAGAAAAATTAATAAATTTTAATTTAAAAAAACATTAGAAAATTTAGATAACAAATGTAAACAAATTAGACAAAATAAATCCTCTACAATGTGACCCATTTTCACATCCTATTACACGCACAACATGACCCCTTAACACCACATATGCCCCTGATGACACTATACATTCCCTTAGGACCATAGACGATCACATATAACATCCTAGTGTACATATGACATTCCCCTTAGGATCACATAGTGTCCTAAGGAGTCATATGCGGTTCTAAGGGGTCACGCATTTGTTATAACACATGCATGACCCCTTAGAACCATATATGACCCCTTATAAAATCCTAGTGTGAATGATATACCCCTTAGTCCATCACATAGTGTCTTAAGGGGTCGTATGTGGTCCTAAGGGGTCACGCATGCATTAACACATGTGTGACCCCTTAGTAGGTCACATATGACCCCTTATAACATCCTAGTGTACATATGACATTCCCCTTATGATCACATAGTGTCCTAAGGGGTCATATGCAGTTCTAAGGGGTCATGCATGTGTTATAACACATGCGTGACCCCTTAGAGCCACATATGACCCCTTATAAAATCCTAGTGTGATGAACATACCCCTTAGTCCATTACATAGTGTCTTAAGGGGTTGTATGTGGTCCTAAGGGGTCACGCATGCATTAACACATGCGTCACCCCTTAATAGGTCATATATGACCCCTTATAACATCCTAGTGTACATATGACATTCCCCTTAGGATCACATAGTGTCCTAAGGGGTCATATATGGTCCTAAGGGGTCACACATGTGTTATAAAATCCTAGTGTGAATGACATACCCCTTAGTCCATCACATAGTATCTTAAGGGGTTGTATGTTGTCCTAAGGGGTCACACATGCATTAACACATGCGTGACCCCTTAGTAGGTCACATATGACCCCTTATAACATCCTAGTGTACATATGACATTCCCCTTACGATCACATAGTGTCCTAAGGGGTCATATGCGGCTCTAAGGGGTCACGCATGTGTTATAACACATGCATGAACCCTTAGAGCCAACATATGACCCCTTATAAAATCCTAGTATGATGAACATACCCCTTAATCCATCACACAGTGTCTTAAGGGGTCATATGTGGTCCTAAGGGGTCATGCATGCATTAACACATGCGTCACCCCTTAGTAGGTCACATATGACCGCTTATAACATCCTAGTGTACATATGACATTCCCCTTAGGATCACATAGTGTCCTAAGGGGTCATATGTGGTCCTAAGGGGTCACACATGTGTTATAACACATGCGTGACCCCTTAGAACCGCATATGACCCCTTATAAAATCATAGTGTGAACGACATACCCCTTAGTCCATCACATAGTGTCTTAAGGGGTCGTATGTGGTCCTAAGGGGTCACACATGCATTAACACATGCGTGACCTCTTAATAGGTCACATATGACCCCTTATAATATCCTAGTGTGCATATGGCATTCCCCTTATGATCACATAGTGTCCTAAGGGGTCATATGCGATTCTAAGGGGTCACGCATGTGTTATAACACATATGTGACCCCTTAGAACCGCATATGACCCCTTATAAAATCCTAGTGTGAACGACATACCCCTTAGTCCATCACATAGTGTCTTAAGGGGTCGTATGTGGTCCTAAGGGGTCACACATACATTAACACATGTGTGACCCCTTAGTAGGTCACATAGGACCCCTTATAACATCCTAGTGTACATATGACATTCCCCTTATGATCACAGTGTCCTAAGCGGCCATATGTGGTTCTAAGGGGTCATGCATGTGTTATAACACATGCATGACCCCTTAGAACTGCATATGACACCTTATAAAATCCTAGTGTGAACGAAATACCTCTTAGTCCATCACATAGTGTCTTAAGGGGTTGTATGTGGTCGTAAGGGGTCACACATGCATTAACACATGCGTGACCCCTTATAACATCCTAGTGTACATATGATATTCCTCTTAGGATCACATAGTGTCCTAAGGGGTCATGTGTGGTCCTAAGGGGTCACACATGTGTTATAACACATGCATGACCCCTTAGAACCGCATATGACCCCTTATAAAATCCTAGTGTGAAGAACATACCCCTTAGTCCATTAGTCTAGATATGGAGTTCAATGACAAAAAAATTGTCAGAAAATTTAGAGACTTGTTGCATTCCATGTTATATATCATGTTCTTGAATTTTTTTATGTATTTCAAAGATTTAAATATACACATGTTAGATCTCTCTATCTCTTTGAAATAATATATGTTATCTCTAGATCTGAAATATATGTTATCTCTCTTTCTCTCTCTAAAATATTTGACTTTTTTATGTATTCTTGAAGATTTAAATTTTTTAAAATGAAAATGATCTCTCTCTCTCTCCTGAAGATTTATATGTATAATCTCTCTCTCTACAATTTAACTGATTTTAATTTTTAATGTTTTAAATTGAATTCACTTCATGTGTGTGTGTGCTTACATATTTATTTTAACTTTATGACATGCACCTAGATAGATGACATCCCAAGATATACCTTCGCAGGATCCTAATCAGGATCCACCTGTGCAGGCTCTTGATCAGGAGCCACACATTGATGATGTTGATCCTCCACAGCAGGACCCCCCCTTGCCCGACATTGCTACTATTTTCCAGTATAGTGATCATGAGTTGCATAGGTTGAGGGTCATATTAGATGACCCCCGTACTGATGGCGTGTACAAGAGTACATGCACATCCATTTTTGATAGTTTGCAGACATTGAGAGACCGCTTAGTTTCTTACACTTCATTCTCACCTGAGGTTATAGAGGATATATATAGACAGTTGAGGAGTGAGGTGAGGGATCCTCATTCTTTTGCTGATGTGGTGAGGGTGGTCTCAAAGGAGACCATCAAGGAGAGATGCTTTCCACAGTATCAGGAGAAGAGTAAGGTGAGGAGATATCAGGTCACGAGATGTGTCAAACCACAGGTTGCATCATTGATTTACCCACGCTTCTTAGCTACCCATGATCGTTATCCTAATAATGACCAGATACCATTATACTTTGCACAATAGGTATTTGCTAAGGTTCATTGTTAGATGAAACCAAACTACCTTGATATTCCAGGATATTATGGACAGGGGAGGGGCAGGATTGCAGATAGAGATGCATATTGTAGGCGTGATAGAGCTCCGCCTAGACACAGGGACCTTGTTGGCTAGAGATTTCCTGCAGTAGTCCCAGCCATGGCCCTCATAGTGGATCATGTTGTGATTGCTTCCAAGAGAGAAGCAATTGATAGGATTGGACAGATTGCATCAACAGTAGCCACCATATCATCTAACAGGCTGGGCAGATATATGATGAGTCGACCATGTTCGTGATCATCCACAGATCAAGCATCTTCTAGTCATGGGGGGCTTTAGATTTAGATGATCGATATATTACTGCTGGCATCCCCTTCCCATATGAGGTAGTAGCTATGGTCGGAGGTAGTAGACATGTACAAATGTCACAGTATTTAGCCGAGGACCTACTACATGGTTACAGTTTTATTTCATCTCGACTTGGGATACCATTGGCCGATGTTAGAGAGGAGATTCTTAGAGATGGTCAAGCTACAGTGACATCAATGCATACCCCGAGGTAGTCACAATATTCTCATCACTCTATGCATGCTCTAGGCACTGACCCACCTGCAGATCACTCTGTTGCTGTAGAGGAGGAGCTATGAGCTGATCAGGTCCATATCACAGATGAGGGCCGCTTGGATTCATTTGAGGAGGAGATACGAGTTGATCAGGTCCATATCACAGATGAGGTTTTGGACTCATTTGAGGAGCAGCTGTGAGATTTGAGCCATAGTGGGTTTATGGACATGCTACTATAGTCAGACACTTCATCCATGATGCCCAGACATCTAGTTAGCCCCTTGCACTCCTCAGTGATACGTACAGCCTGAGAGAGATATGCAGGCATGAGTGATGTTGTTGATATGATCACAGGACAGGATCAGACTATACAACCTACTCCTGATACATAGGTATGTACATGTACATGTGCATTTAAATTTTTAGAAGATATGTATACATGTTGTAATGTAGGATAAATCTATATATATAGATCATGTTTAATAAATAATCTAGTTCTAAGTTTTAATTTGTAGATCATTTAAATTGATCGTGGACTAATCCTTAAATACACACACACACACACACACACACACACACACACACACACACACACACACACACACACACACACACACACACATATATGTACACATGTATGTATAACAATTAGCTCATGTCACTCCTTCCTTGAGCTCTGAGTGTGTGCGTAGGAGAGATTATTTAGATGCTATTAGTGGAAAAGTTAGTTATGGTTTTTGGTACATATATGTACATGTATGTATACATGCACGCTACAATTTATATTTAAATTTTTATTTAACTCTACTTGGATTTGATGTACATGTATCTAGAGAGATAGATATATTATATTTAATATTTAAATAAATTCTAATTTTGTAGGGGTCTATTGGACTAGACTCTCACCAGGAGTCTCCATCAGATGGTCACTCAGTTCGTGGCCGACATGATCCCTGTTGATTTGCTCTAGACTTTATAGCTCATTTACATTTCTTTTTATAGACTTTCATATTATATATATTCATGCATGGACATGAAGTTTAGAATAGATTATACTTTATACCTGCTTTGTGTTTGATCAGATTATATATATTTCATGCATGTACATGGAGTTTAGACTAGATTATACTTTATACCTTGTTTGTGTTTGATTAGATTATATATATTTCATGCATGTATGCAGTTTAGACTAGATTATACATTATACCTGGTTTGTGTTTTATATGGATTATATATATTCCATGCATCATGTATGAAGTTTAGACTAGATTATATTCTTTATACCTCATTTTCATGTTTGATCAGATTGTATATTTCATGCATTTATGAAGTTTAGACTAGATTATACTTTATACCTAGTTGTGTTTGATCAGATTATATATATTTCATGCATGTATGCAGTTTAGACTAGATTATATTTTATACCTGGTTTCTATTTGATAAGATTATATATATTTCATGCATCATGTATGAAGTTTAGACTAGATTATATTCTTTATACCTCGTTTACAAGTTTGATCAGATTGTATATTTCATGCATGTATGAAGTTTAGACTAGATTATATACTTTATACCTCCGTTGTCTTTGATCGGATTATATATATTTCCTGCATCATGTGATATGAAGTTAGACTAGAGATTATATATTTCATGCACATGTACATGTTAGATTATATATTCCATGTGCACATGTACATACAGGTTAGATTATATATGTAGTTTATGTTCGATGGACTGGACTGGATTATATATATCACGTGCACATGTTAGAAATACTTATGTGTACACTATAAAAATATATATATATGATCAAGAATGCACATGTTCTCTAAAAATTTCAAATTTATATATATGATCAAGAATGCACATGTTCGAGCTAAAATTTTAAATTTTAAACTACATGTAACATGTATGTACATACAATAGATATGCATTAAAATTTAAAAGAACATGTTCAAACAAAAGAGTATATCCACTCCAATGAACAATATAAAAATCACACTTGAACTAATTAATATCAAATGAACAAACTAAACTTAATAGGTCATGTACTAAATAGTTCACATGGTATGTGCTTCTAGGTATGTATACAAGTTAAATAGTTCACAACATGTACATGTCCTAATTACACATGTCCTAATTCCATATATCAATTTTACACATGTACATATTACATTCTAATTTAAATATGCATTTTTAATTAAATTATTTTAACTAGTGGTCCTTACAAATTACATGCATTTAGAATTAGATTCAATACTATATACATACAAATTAAACATGCATTTAAACATGTACATACTTGAATTAACTTCATACATCCTAATTTGATATAATTAAAAATTTCATGTATTTAAACTTAAAAAATATTTATCCAAGTTTCAAAACAAGTTAAGAGATCTAGAATTTATCAAGTATTAATTCAATTCATGTGGGTTGAACCACATGTGTACTTTGGATTACTAAATATATATAGTTCATACCACATCAAGTGGTTCAGAACGCTCTTCAATAACACTTAATATTTTGTCATGATCTTCACTATCTAGTCTCCACTTTTGAGACCGCCCTCGACGTGGAACAGTTTGAAGAATTAGGCCAACAACAATGACAAAGTGACTATACTAATATACCTTGTTGTCAATTTGGTATTCAGTGAAATGAATCCCATGTTGAACAATTTTAACTTGTTTGGAATATGTCCCTTGCACTACAATTGAGCCTGCATGTACATGTATATAAAAAACATGAGAAATGAAAAATTTGCACATAAGCGATTTATACATACATATTCAAATCAGTTCAAACCTATGGGAAATGACATTCCATCACTCATTTCAGATTTTGATAACTTCTTTTTGTCTTCTGTGCAACGCAATAAATAATAACTAACACCTTCTATATTTCCATCTTCTGCTATGACTGCAAAAATATCTCTTGCAATTTGACACAAGTTAAATAAATTCTATGTTACATGTCATTTTTAAGGAAATATTTACATGTATACAACACTTTTTTAAGGAAATATATACATGTGTACGTCATATGTACCTTTTTTAATAAATCCTAAAATATGATCATAATCACCAAAAATCAAAGGAATGTCTTCAAAGTTTTCATCCTCATTCAAAGTTTTTGTCCTCATTTGAATCCTCGTATGTGTCAAAAACATCTAGTGGCACCAATTTCCATTCACTAACATATCCAAGCTCTTGGTTCTTGCAATCAACATAGTTTTCAAAAATGCATTAAGAACAAAAACATGAATAATCCCTAGTGTATAATGTCCGTAGGCGATTATCTGTACTCATGACACAATGCAAAGATATTGTCCTCTCCATGCTCTTGCATCCATGCATTGATATTCTATCCACATCTGAAAAATGTACATGTGTACAAGAACATGTACATGTAGATCAAGTTTTTAAATTGAAACATTTGAACTAGGAACATTTTTTTAAAAATTAAAAAAATTTAAATAAAACACTAAAAGAGAACACGTACCCGTTATCTCCCAAAACACTCTATATGGAATGAGTCTGTATGTTCTCGATGATGATTCCCTAGGATAATTAGGTTGCTCAAAGTGTTTCTTACACCATTCAACAACATCATGTGCATCTTCTATAGGATCTTCTATGTACTTTATTTGACGCTTTCTTAGAGCACGTTTGATACAAGCTCCTACACCATCATGTTCACCCTTTCCATGACCACTCTAAAAAAAACTCCAAACATGTGGTATTTTGTCATTTCGATGATATCTACATAGTGCATAAAATGGCCTCGAAGATTTGAATTGTGTCACACATCCATCGTTCCAAACAAAATGTTTAACTATTGTTATGCCTCTATCTTTCAAATATTCAAAAAACTTCTTAAAGCAATGTTGTACAAAAAGTGTTTCATGCTCCTTATCATCATTGATATAGAAGTGGTACTCTTTCTTAATGACATGACTTTCAAATGTACTATCAACACCATCCAAATTCATCTGTGCATGTCGATAACACACATGCACCAAAATAGTGATTTGCTTTGAAAAGTAATACTCTGATTAAATCTCTTTTTGATGTGCAAAAGAGTAATTCTCTGCGAAGTCCACTACAAATAGAATAGTTCCAAGTGGGAAAGTGTCTCTTAATCTTTTAAATTGTTCTTCTTGCCACTTGGCAAAAAAACCATGGCATATGTATGGTTTTATCAACTTACGAAAAATTTTCATAAATGTTCCAATAGGTATTTCCTCTTCTACATAATCTAGCCTTGTAGATTCCTTTCAAAATTTTGTTTCAAATTTTTTGTACTTGTAACTCTTGCAATTTACCATCTTCCTCATGTCAGTATCTTCATCTCTCAAAGTCAATTTAGCCAAGTCCCCGCATGTTCCACAAATTTCTCTTATGCAATTTATTCGACTGGTTGCATTATCATATGATTTATCACATAAGATGGATGCTATGAATTGACTTGTTTGTTTAGGAGGAGCATTTTCATAACCATCACTATCTTCTCTAATCTTTCAAAAAATTTGATAGTACAAGTCAAATTCGATGTGATAATGACAATAACAAGTTTTGAAAACTTTGTTTAACTTCACATAATATGGCCTTAACCGTTCAAACATGGTTTGTCCAATCTTTATATGAGGGTTTGTTTTAGTAAATAACACATGCAATTCATTTTTTGTTGTGTCTATCCAATGTTTTACATGGAGATCATAATGATCAAGACCAATCCTTTGCTTGATAACATCTCTACTATTTGATTAAGGATGAGTATTATCATTCCAAAAACTTGTCACAAAGTTCCTAACAACATCTACACATAATTTCCCAATTCCCTTCTGAGGTAGTATCATCCAAACTCTTTCTCCTTTTAACATATTTAGATATTGTCCTTCTACTAAAACCAAACTTAGATGATAGTGAAGAGATTTGTCTTTTTTGAGGCAATCTTTCATTTACTAAAGATGTCAGCATGACTCTTCTTGAAATGGTCTTGTCTACTGTTCGAGATTTTTTACCAATGTTCACCAAACCTTTCTTAACATTATCAACACTAGAATTTTGTAGCTGAGAATTTTTCCTCTTTTGACTTGTCGTATCTATACCCAACAATTTTAGTGGATCTATTAAGTATTTATGAGTAAGTACAATTGATAACAATTGAGCTTTTTCTAGTGTAGTATCAAGATTGTTGAAATGAGACATTATTTCTTTTGTACTTTTATTCATTGACCTCCTTTTAGTATGTCTAGGTTCTTCATTGAGACGTTTCAACTCATCCACATCCATTTTAAGTAAATGATCTAAATTTTTATAAGAAATATTTCTCTTCACCTATTTAGCTAGATCCACAATATGCTCATCCATATCAGTGGTAGGAGGTAAGGAGCCTGACCCCTCTCCTTCAACTTTCATTGGTTAAACTTGGACAATCTCCTCCCTATGTTCATCAACTATATCATGTTCTTCAACAAGCTCGTTTGCCTCGACTCCCGTTTCAGAACTCCCTTCTTCTCGAGCTCGTTCTGCACATAATTTAAGAGTTGGTGTAAGGTTCAAATTAATAGATTATTCAATTAGGTTTAAGAATAGGGGTGAACTTGGCTTAAAGCTTTGTGTTAAAATTAGGGTTCAATTTGGTTTATTAAATTTAATTACTTTCAAGACCTTAGTGTTATAACTCTAATTAAATTAGGTTTAGGTTTAAAGTTCAATTTGTTCTCAGGTTAGGATTAGGGCTCAAATTTATTTAGTGTGCAAGCAGGTTTAGAGTTAGAGTTAAATTTTGTTTAGTAATTAATATTTCAAGAAGATAATTATTTTAATAAAATTTTTCTGATGTTTAATTCTAGATTTACACATGAAGAATTATAATTAGTTTATTATTATCATTTAATTTATGTTATTCCTTACATCTAGTGTTAAGGTTAAATTTTGTTTTGCGCTAATATAACAAATAAACATAAACATATAAAGTGGAAATAAATATTGATAAGTTTTTTTGAAAACCTCAATCTCTCACTAATAACACATAAAATGAAATTTTGATAAATTAGAAATTCCAATTTTGAAAATTAAAAGTACAAATATCTTGATGCATGCATACGATAAAGGTGACCTTATATTAATTTGTTATGTCATAAGAGGTGGACTATAATTTGTCACATGTGTATTTAAGACCTATTATTGCATAATAGACCTCCTAATCTGAAATGTTTTTGCATACGTGAAGTCATATAAATAGAACCTAAATTATGACATGTAATAGGTTCTAAATTTATGTCACATTTAAGACCTATAATCAATGTAATAGTCCTAATTTATCACATAATAGGCCTTACTATTAAAATTAATATGACCACATATGCAAAAACATTTCACATTAATATACTTGACTCCCCTTAAGACAGATATATTATGTGATATTAACTTCCTATCACATGAAATTAAGTACATGTCTTAAATATTCAATATTTATAAGTTAGAACCTAAATTATGACAGAATAGGTTTTATTAATTTTATGACTTAATAGGTCTTATCTATTATAAATGGACTTAATTATATAGGAGAAAAATGCAATTACACAACAAGAAAGTTAATGGAATTTGAAATTTGCAAATACACATATTATCTCAAATTAATTATGCTTTCCAATTAAAATGAGATTATTTTTAATCCTAGACAATTTCCAATTAATTTAATTAAGATTTTTAAAATTAATTTTCATTAAAAATATTAGATAAAAAATATTTAACTAATTAATACTAACAATAAACACTATTTTTGGTACATAATACATATAAAATTAAATAGAAATAAAAATAAAAATACATACTTGCATCATGATATCTTTGTCTTCTTTGTTCTCGATATCTTTCTTCCGTTTCGAGAGAATAATTCCTTGAAGTCTTATTTTGCATTCTCTTCTTGTTCCCCATGCTTTTAAAAAAACCTTCAAATATCTTCAAATTATTGCCCTCAAAATAATTTTCAAATGTCTTCTCTCATCCAAAAATGTGAACTATTTTAATCATTTGTGTGATAAAAAATGAAAAAAGTTATGGACATTTATACGACTCCACTTAAATGAAAAAAAAAAAATTGTGTCGGCCTAGGTTCGAATGAAACCCAACAGTTAAAAATGGTTGGGTTCGTTCGAACCTGACCATTACCAAAAAGTATGGGCCCAAATTAAGCATGTGGGTTTGAGTGAATGGGGGTTTGCTCGAACCCCTTGTGGTTCAAGCGAACCCAATTCGCTCGAACCAGTGTTCATTTGAACCGTGTTGTGTGTTCATTTGAACCGTGTTGTTAGAGGTTTCTCCCAAAAAAATTCAGAGTTTTGAAGAATTTATGACTTCAAAGCTCTGGTTCAAAGCACGAATGAAATAATCTTGATAACCCAAAAATATTAGATGGTAGTACTTGGAGCAAGCTTTCCAATGAGTATAATTTTGTTATATTTTGAATTTATTATGTTCTTGTTTTTTTAATTTTATAGAATATTGGTTTTTCACCAAACATGAACTTATCTGTTCAACGCATTGGGAAAAATAGGAAAGTAATTAAAAAAAATTCTGAAAAATATCTAAGCCCTAGTTATTTATGTCTTCTTTCTAACAAAAAAAATAAAATTGAATTTTGATATATATAGAACAAGTTATGTGTTCAAACTTAAACCTATGTCTGAATTATGACTAGTCGGACTTCAAAACTTTATAAAATGAAAAATATTGAACATATCACTATCAAACCAATTGCAAGCCCTGGATGTTGATGTTACAAACCGAAATTCGAAAGAATTGAGTTTTTATCATTTATAGAAAAAAATTTATGCGTTTCGGGAGGCACATCACTCTTTAAAAATGTAGTTTGCTGTAAAAAACTACTTTTCAAGGGAGATGGAAAATTTGAAATTTTTTTTTGAAAAAAATGTATATATAATCTACAAACAAAATGCTATAAATCACTAATTTACATCGTCTTCAAATTTTTAATAGTTTAAAAGTTATAGTTCTCGTAAATTGAAGATTATTTTTAAAATGTTCATCTTAGTGTCAAAAGTGGCAAAAAAGTGGGAACCATTATTGTGAGTTCACCCTGTGAGTCTTCTAAAGGATTCAGTAAGGGCCCTGGCTTGACCTTCAAACCTATCAACATTCCTAATTTTCCAAATATACCAAAGAATGTTGGCAGATAAATTAAACCAAAAGATATTAGCATCCTTTTTCAATCCTTTAATGTGCCCAGAAATAATTTCCATAGTATTCCCAAGATTAGGGATAGAAAAGCCAAACATTAACCAGATTTCCTTAGCAATGGAGCAATCAAAGAAAATATGCCTGCCAGTCTTAGGAAGTTTACAAATAGAGCACAAATCATTATTATCATAATTCCTCTGGAGAGGAAGTCTATTAAGTATCATAAGCCATTTAAAACACTTGATTTTTGGCTCAATCGGACTTTTCCATAGAATGTTGAAGGTCTTTTGCCACTGCATAATAGGTAGATCAGAATACCATAGACTGTTAACATGCTTAATGATGGAAGCCTCATAAGCTAAGATAGAGTAAATGTTACGAGCCTTAATTTTAGCCAAAATAGTACCATCAACCCATTTAAAAGACATAAATCTATGAGAATCAACATCATAGTCTTTAGGAAGACCGAAATCAATACAAGCCTACTTAATCACGTTGTAGGTTCTTTTTTGAGTGGGGAGGAGGTTAAATTTTGAGTTGAGATCTTCCCACATGATAAGAGTGTCATGTTCCAAAATGTCAATAAGATATTTGATCCCTTTGCTGTCCCAGGCTCTAGTTGAGCATCACTGAGTAAGGGCCAAGGGTTTGCTAGCGTGCAAGAGGTTCCACCATAAGGATCTCTCGCCATGAATCATGTCCCCATTGTTGACACTAGTGTTGACCAAAAACCCCCTAACATGTTCCCAGGCTTTCCAAATAGACTTGAACACACAAGTGCCCTAGACAGAAATAGGAAAACCACCGGCCACAAGGTCGGTGAGAGGTAAACCCTTCCAAGACTTAGCATTCTTAGGGACAACCCTCTCAATATTGTGTCTGATTAAAACCTTCCAAGGTTCCTGAACTTTGAGAGAATAGAAGATCCACTTAGCCGCAAGGGAAATACCTTGGATCCTAAAATCCTTTAATCCAAGGCCACCAAGAGATTTCTCAATATGGCACCACTTCCAATTAACAGTGTGTAATTTATTATTACCTTTACCATCAGACCAAAGGAAGTGTCTAACAGCCTTTTGAATTTCTAAGATCTGATAGTTCCTAAACATCCAAGCAGAGGAGTAGTAGATATTATAGCAGGAGAGGATTTTTTGGCACACTTGAATCCTACCAGCTAGGGAGAGGAATCTATTGTTCCATTTACTAAGTTTCTTATCAATTTTCTCCTTAACCCAGAGCCACATATCTTTGAGGGAAGGGGACATCGAGAAGGGAACTACAAGGTATCTAACAATTTTGTTAGGGCCACCCTATTGGTAGCCAAGGTGTCCAAACCAGTCAGCAGGGTGATCCATCCAGCTAAGGAAGGTAGACTTGGTCTGGGAGATCCGAGCTCTAGAAATTGACCCAAAGCATTGGATTTTAAGGTTAAGTTTATCCATGTTTTTCTTGGTGAGCTCTAGAAAAAGAGTCATGTCATCGGCAAACTGAATATTCATCAATTCATTATCATCAGGGAGCCTAATCCCATTAACCTTTGGGGAGAGGGAGTTATCCCTAAGGAGGTAGAATAAAGCATCAAAGACAATAATAAAGAGAGCAGGGGCCAAGGTGCAGCCCTATCTAATGGACTGAGAGAGCATAATAGAAGAGGAGAGGGAACCATTAACATCAATCTGAGCAGAGGCATCTTAAAGGAGGACCTTGACATAAGTACAAAATTCACTAGGAAAGCCAAAGGCTTCAAGCATCATAATAATAAAGTCCCATTCCACCCTATCATAGGCTTTCTCAAAGTCAAGAAGAAACATAGCAGTGTCTTGACCAAAGACTTTAGACCATTCCATGGCTTCCCAACTTGTGATGAGATTTTCCATAATATACCTACCCTTAATGAAGCCGGTTTGGGTGGGGTAGATGAACTTGGGTAGGATCTTTTCTAGTCAAATGGCCAATATTTTAGCCAGGATCTTATAGGATACATTGAGAAGGGTAATGGGTCTCCAGTTCTTAACAAGGGCCTTGTCACCATCCTTGAGTATGAGTTTAATAATGCCCTTATTGATAACATTTCCAAGGGAACCCTTACCCAAAGCCTCATTGTATATATCAAGAAGATCAGAGCAAACACAGTTAAGGTTGGCTTTGTAGAACTCAACTGAGAGCCCATCATGCCCCGAAGCTTTGTCATTATGGAGGGAGTTGATGGCTTTCTCAATTTCATCAATTGTGAAATTTTTTTTAAGGAGGCAAGATTCTTCCTTGGAGATCCTACAGGGAATGATGGACTTGCATTTAAGTCTGAGGGCTTTGGCAACCTCAGAGTCTTCATAGGTGAAAATGTTTTGGTAGAAGAGGGCAAAGGCTTCTTTAATGTTGTCCAAATCAACAATTTCTTGATTATCAACAATAAATCTATCAATCTTTTCCTAGATTTGCTTCTGTTTAAGCAGATTAAAGAAAAACGTGGAGCCTTTATCGCCAAATTGGAGCCAATGGCTACGGGCTTTAATCATGGCCCCCTTGATCTTAACTTGCTGATGTAATCTAAGGGCATCCCTAGTTTTCGCCACTTGGTTGGCTAGGTCAGGGAAGGACGGAGTCAACTGAATTTCATTTTCAAGGTGAAGCAGATTAAGATTAAGAGTCTTTTCCACAAATCTGGAGTCTTTGGCCCTTTTTTGACCAATAGTTTGCAAGAGTTTTTGCTAGGAAACAACATTATAATTCCACCTATGAATATGTGAAGCTAAATTCTTATTATCCTTATTTAGGAGTCTGATGAGGTTAATGGCAGCAAGAACATCAAGATCGTTTAGTGAATTAGTGTTAAGAATGAACTTATTACGCCCCACCACATTAGCAGGTAAGGAGTTAGCAAGTTTGATGTGAGCAATAATAGGGTGGTGATCCGAGAGAGTAAAAGGCGAGACAACAACAGAATTGCCATGGTTACTAGGGATAAATGAAAAAACATCTTTATTGGCATAAAAACGGTCAAGTCTGCAATAAATTCTATTACAACCTTTTTGGAAATTGCACCAAGTATTCTAGAGACCCCTTGTATTGGCCTTATTACCAAGAAGATGATCAAACAGGTTTTTCATAAATTTCATTCTATCCCAATGGTATTTTTCAAAGCCTTTCCATTCAAAAGCATTACCCCCCATTTTATCATCACAATTCTCAATCATATTAAAGTCTCCTCCAAGGATCCAAGGAATATCAAGTAAGGATGCAATCCAATCCCAAAGGGCACTTCTTTCCTTATAGTCATTGGATGCATAGACAAAGCACACCCTAATGAGGGTGTTGTCAACATGAATAGAGGCCCAAACAACCCTGTTACAGGGGGATCAACCCTTGTCAGTAATATGGTTTGACCATCTGGGGTTAATGAGAAGTCCAACACCACCTTTACCCCTGAGGTGATTGGAGCAAATTTTGATGGAGTCTTTCCATATGGAATTAAGGTTAATATCCAAGGTAAAATTAATAGTTTTAAGCTCTTGAAGCATCAGAAAGTCCAAGTCTTTATGAGAGTCCAAGAAACGTTTAACTATCTACTTTCTGTCTGGGGCTTCTAGCCCTCTAACATTCCATGAGATGTACTTCATGGTAAACCAGGGGGGGGGCGGGAATTACAAGTGCTTAGTAGCATGAGGACTATTATCACAGGTAGGGAAACCCTTGTCATTCTTCTTCTTGTCAGAGGGGGCCTTGTTCTTTGAGCCCACGGGGCATCCTCTTCTATTGGGTTTGGAACAACCCTCAATTTGATCATCATGGTCTTCACCAGAATCATCATTTCCTTGAGAGACATTTTCAGAAGGAGGTTCCACGTAGGTAGTAGGCTGGACTGGGGTATCATTCACCGCCATCCAAGGCATTTATGTGGAGGACAAGTTAGAGGGAAAAAAGACAAAATTTCTATCAGCCCTAGTATCAGCAGTGATGACCTGAATCACGTCATTAACATCAAGTTCTTTGATGACTTTCAGAGGCAAACTCACACTAGATTCACTAGTAATACCGATACAAGGGGTGGGATCGATGAAGCCGAGGTTATCAGAGATGTGATTAGCCCTCGGGGAAGTCACAGATCCATCACCCATATGGAAATCACTAGTGCACCTACCGAGGGTTTCAAAATCATTAATGATACTCCTAAATTTTGAAAAACTAGCATCAACTGCAGGTGGGGGGAGATTGACATTATTCTGAGCTGGGTTAACACTAACATTATTAGACCTAATCTTATCAATGGCTAATTGTTGCGCGTTCTTCCTTTTGTGCTTCTTAGACTTGTTTGTAACCATTTGAAAACTATCTTGTTGTTCCACACCCGGTTGTTCTATGTTATCTGTAATAGGGGAGCAGGGGGGAGTCATATTGGTTTGAGAGCTTTTAGGGCACGTATCTGATATGGGTGGGTCAGGAATAGATGTTGGGGTGCTTCTCATGACAGGCTAGACCACAGGGGAGGATGGAGCCATAGGGTTAGGGAGGGACCAATGTTATCCATATGGGTTCTCCACGAGTTCAAACTTGAGGATTTCTTATTAAGAATAGGGCAATTTTTACGAACATGGTCATCTTTTTTATAGAGGAAACACACGTTTAAACCCCCTAAAATTTTCAGAGGGCAGGAGAAGATTTCTCCCTCAATATTGAGATCGAGAATATTAGGAAGATCAATCCCAAGTTTAATGGAGATGAACACTTTAGCATCAAGATGGGGAACGAGCCGTGGAGAGTCATCCATACGGAGGAATTTACCAATGGGTTCCACAATTTGAGGGATAAATTTCAACAAAATGGAGGAATGTTCTTGATAATTACCCCCCTAGGGCATGACAAGGCCAAGATTTCTTCAGAAATCACCTCAGGAGACCAACCTAGGGCACGAAATGAAGTTTTACCAACATTCCAATACAATTTCTTAAGAACCTCTAACTGCATTTCATGCGTATTAAAAAAAATAATGAACAGTCCTTTCTGAATTTTCCTATAGAAGGAGATTCAAAATCTTAATTTTAAATTATAGTAGTTATGAAACCAATCATCCATAAATTTCCGAGGAGGGCATTTATCAACATCCACACAGACAAAAAAAATTGCAGAGTCTTTCAACCTATTTTTTTCAATAGCAATTTCATTGGCCATAGAATCATTAGGCGAAATGGAGATAGTGTAGGATTCGAGGCCAAGGTCCATACCATCTAGGCTCGCTCCACCATCTCCACCGACTGCAACATGTGTGTGTGAAAAGTGGTATGAGAATCTGTATCTGCAAGACACAACACTTCAATTAAGTCATTACATGCATGGTTAATCAGATATAATCAATGAATAAATAAACCATAACAAATCGACCCATTGCCTTCTAAAAGATGTGAGTATAAGATTGCTCTCAGATTATAAGCAATACCAGTGACTAGACAACATTAAGACGAAGGATTTTATCTATATGAACATGATGAATGCTAGATAGATGCAATATTAATCTAACAACATTTTTGCAATATTAAACTAAATGATTTAATTAATATGAAATAATTAATATGCAATATATCAATGAAATCCTAGAGCAAAAATAGTATAATAACAATATATTCTCCAGCCTCTCTTTGAATGAGAGATGAGCCTGAATTTATAGAAAATTCAGAAAGAAACCAACGGTTGAGATCAAATGATGATGAGCGGTCAAGATTTTCCAAGAGGAAGCACAATCCAGGTGAATTGATGTGATTGGATGCTTTTCTCAGTTTTAAAGGAAATTGAACTAAAAATAAGATTAAATCAGGAAAAACCTAATTTTAAGGAAATTGAACTAAAATTAAGATTAAAATCAGGAAAAAACTGATTTATTCTCTATTTCATTCAATTTTAATATTTAATTGTTTTAATTCTTTTCTTTGAGATTATCTATCAATTTTTAATTTGTTTTTTTCAAGATTATCTCCAATTGATTTCTTTTCTCAAATTTTAATTCTTTTTTGTCAATTAATTCCTTTTTTGATTTATTTCCATTTTTGAAGATTTGTGCTCAATTGATTTATTTAATTAAATTAATTCCTCTTTCTTGATTTGTTTCCTTTTTTGAAGATTTATGGCAAATTGCTTTATTTAATTAAATATGCTAAGATATTTAATTAAAATAAATAAGATAATTGTTTAAAATGATTTACTTGGAATGATTTAATTAATTAATTAAATATTTAATTAATATTGAGTGATTGATTTGCCATGTGACATTTGATGATTTTAGGTATTAATTGTGTGCTCAAGATTGATTTAATTGCCTTTGGTTAGGACCTTGGTGACGTTGTCGAGATTAGGGGCCCATGGTTTAGATGACCATTTTTAGGGTATTACACAACAAATCTGACATCCTGGTTCATTGCCGACGAAACCCAACCCATGACTTCACTGAAGGTTTTTTTTGGTTGCAGAGGGGGTTGAGAGGAGGTAGGTGAAGGATGAGACTGAGGGTCTCCATCCGTTTCCACCTCCATTAGGGCAGACAAGATTTACACGTAGAAAAAGCGATTAAAATGGAGGACACAGAGTAAAGAAGAGCATTAAATGAAAAGTATAAGGGAGAATTGTTTGCAAACCTCATGGAGGAGGGAGTCCTCCTCCAAAACAAAATAATAGTCTTTTTAATAAAATAAAAAAACTAAAGAATAATAGTTTTTTTAATAAAATAAATAATTATTAATGATATCATTTCTAATAACTTTTAATTATTATTTTGTAGTTTAACTTTCAAACTTAATTTTTTTTAATTTATATATATTTTTTGTTATCTATTTTAATATTTAAATTGTTATACAATCAAATTTAAAAACAAATTTGTATTCATCCTCATTTTTAATTTTTTAATATATACATTTTTATGAAAGAAAAAATAAAAAATTTATAAATAATTTTCTACAATAAATAAGATTTTAATATAAAAATATGTGTATGTTAATTTTAAAATGTAAGATTTTCATAAAATTAAATTTAAAAACATTTTTGTTTAAGTTAAATTTTATAAAAAGAAAAATAATTTATTTCATTTTAAATAATTTGAATAATTTTTAATTGAAAATAAAAATAAAATTATTATTTAATTATATTATCATTTAACATAAATATCAATAATTTTTTAAATATATTTTCCACTACTAAAATACCGTAATTTTTTTTTAAAAATGACATATTCTTCAAATACAAAATAAATCGTGGTCAAATAAAACAAAAAGAGTATACCTTAGTTCATAAAGCATAAGCCTCCATGTGAAAAGGTGAGTAATTTTCTTCTTCAAATTAAAACTCATAAGCCTCCATGTGAAGAGGAATGTTTATGTTTAAACTAAAAGTAACAAATGACGATTTTTTTTAATATCGTGTCCCATGTCTTACGTGAATAGGGAACATGAAATAAAAGCTTTATTTTATTTTCAAACCCTAATCCATATGTTTCCTTTGATTTTTTTTTAGTAATTTCCATTCGGCCACCGAGAAACCTAAACGACAATGGCTCTTTTCACAAATTTTAAAATAATCATCTTTTCCTCTCTCTGGTTGACTCTTTTTCCTTTCTGTAATTTTGTAATTAGGATGCATGATTTAAAATGCTATATAAAATATACATCATGACTTTTAAAATGGAGGTGGATTGTCCAGGGGGTTGAGCTTAGTTGGTTAAAGCATTGAGTTCTCAATGTGGAGACCCAAGTTCAACTCCCATGAGGGACACCTTTGTGTTGTGACTATTGGTCTTCCATTGGTTGTTTCTATGTTGTGACCCTTAGTCTTCCAATTGTTGTTTTTAGATTAAGGGTTCAAATTATAACTTACTTGTATATATTCATTCTGTTATACCATTTGCACATCCTCTCTCTTTTGCAAAGCATCTATAATTGTCTCGTGCTCTTCCATAGAGAGAGTCCATAATTGTTTATTAGCGGGTCTACCATGATATCTATCCAATTTTATATTAGTTGCCACTACCAACTGCGAGTAATGTATAATCTTCTTCTCTAATTCATAATCTTCAAACACGGGCAATCCATTCTTTCTTGTGAGATTTTTGCGTAGCCAGGTGCCAACAACAACCAAAAATCCTGTTGGATAGTCATAATCACCATCATCTACTCGAGGAGTGGTTAGCTTATGTTTTGGCTCTACACATCGAACCAACCAATACTTTGTCCCCTCTTCATTGTCCTTTGGTGCAACAACAACATAGACATGTCATGTGCACAATTTTTTTTTATTTTAATATTTAATGAGATATAAAAACAAAAATATACATTGTAAGATTTCATATATGTACTATTTAATAAATCAAAACAAATTTCAAAAATAGTTTTACCTTGTTGTATAAGATCTGAAATGCAATCATAGTCATTTGATGCAAACATGTGATCCATATCTTCATCAGTTATTTCATGTAGATCATTTGCATCTATGGGTGTCAATGATCTTTGTTGCCATTATTCAACCCATTCTTTATTCTCACAAAATTCCCAATCTCCGGAAACATAAAACTGACAAAAGCAAGCAAGCTCCCTTGTGAATATAGTCCATGTGCTTGAATTAGAACTCTTAAATGAATTCCATTTAGCTGATCCAATGATGGTATTACAATCATGCTGAATAGGAATACTATCTTCGTCTACCAACCAGAAGAAACATCAAATTGCAAAGTTCTCAATTGATCCTTTTGACAACTTTGAATTGCACCAATCTACAACTGCACGAGGATCTCTGAATTTCACTGCATCCTCAAATTTCAATTGTTCTCTAGCAAGAGCTCCTTTTACACAGGCACCAACTCCATCGTGTTCTCTATTACCATGTCATGCTTCAAAAAAAACTCCATAAATGTTGGATATTGGTTTTCTTGTGAACTCTGCATAGCCAATAAAACATTCTTACATTTTTGAATTGTTCAGTGCAGTTATCTGACCATATCATATGTTGTTTCATGTCAATTTCTCTTTCCTTAAGATTATCATGAAATACCTTGAAGCAATGCTGAACAAACTCTGACGAGTGTAGTCGATTATCACTAACATAGAAATGATACTCCCTCAAAAAAAAATGTTATCTTTTGTACTATCATGGTAATGTCTATATATAATGCGTACAAATATGGCCACTTGCACTAAGTTGTAGTATTGTGATTGAGTTACCTCTTATGGTTTTAGAGTATAATTTTCTGCAAAATCCACAATTGATACTATTGTTCCAACTGGAAATCTGTTCTTACATATGTGAAACTGTCCATCAAGCCATCGGGCATGTTGGGAATGTTTCACATATTTTGGAACAATAAGACTTTTAAACTCACTGATAAATGCATTCACACTATTCTCTTATGTAATCAATTCTAAACGTTTCCCCATCTTTCCATCCTTTAAAGGGTATTCTACATTTTTAAATCTCCTAACATCAACCATTTTTTGTCCAAACTCAGATGAAACATGTTCATGCAAACTTTCACCTAACAAAGAATAGTTCCCACATAAATTGCAAAGGCCATAAATGCATGAACTAGAAAGAAATAATTGCTCATTAGGTGGTTTACAAAATAAACTTGCAATAAAATCTTTTATAGTTTTAGGTGGAACATAAACACCACAATCCTGCACAAGATCATTACCATGCAACGTACAATGTATATATCGAAAAACATCATAATAGTAATGAAACTGAACATGAGTTTTACAACAACAAGATATTATTTGTGTATACACCTAAAAATGGTCTGAAGACAATTAATTAAATAAGCAATTATTTAATTAATCTCCCTCCACAATTTAATTGAATTCACTAAGCAATTTGATTAAATCCTCCATTTTCATCTACTTATTAATAAATCTAAGGATTTATTAAATAAGTTCATCTCAACAATCCCTTCGATTAATTAATTCCAAATTAATTAATTGCCCCCATCCAAAATCAATCTTCTAAATCCCTTAATTAATTAAAACAAATCAATCAATGAGTTGTTGAAATTAATTAGCAATTTTCCTATTAATTGAATTTCTAAATTCAAATTCTCCTACATTTAACCACCCAACCTAACCATTCCTAAACCTAACCCATTCTACCTACCCTCATGTTCCCTTTCATCTAACATCTTCTAGAACCTTTGTGACACTTGTCACTAAGTGTTCCCTTTAATCCAACCTCCTCCAATTTAACCATTGATATCTTCAGATCAATCTTGATCATTGAATCTTGCCACCTCACCCCAAGCCTTGGAAATCCTATAAATAGACCCCATTTTGGAGCACAAAGGGTCCCAATTCATATCATTTTGATTGTCCCAATTTGATTTCATCATTTGCATTGTTATTATAGGCATCTAGCTTATAGTTTATTAGTTTTAGCAATGTTATCATGCTCAATTTAGCTTAAATCTTAGCTTAATTATGGTAGGATAATCAATCATTCATGTAGCTTAATCATTCAAATCCTCCATCTAGATGTAGTCAAGTCACTGGAATTTGCCTAATCAGATCTAAGAGCAAAATTCATACTCGCATTTAGTAGGAGGCAATAAGTCGATTACCTATGGTTTTGTCTTTCATTGTTTCAATTTACTAACCATTGCTTGTAATGATTTATTGAGTGCATTGTGGTTGCAGGTACAGGTACACTTCACAGAGCACGGCATTTTGGCGACCACCATGGGGCAGAAATCATCATTTTCGGCCTCTTAATCTTCAGCAAACATTCATCTCTGCCGGATCAGAATCAAAATGTCGTACGAGTTGCCTTTTTGGCTCGTACAAACTTCCTTTTAGTCTCGAACGACACCTCATCCTAACTCGTACGAGGTATAATCCTAACTCGTACAGGGTTTTAGACTGCAAATTCTTTACTCATACTAGGCTGATCCTGTGTCGTACGAGTTGATTTTCACTGTCATACTAGAGCTAATTCTATTTCGTATGAATTTTTGGCTGTTAAATCTTATGTCGTACGAGTCAATTTTGGTCCCTGTGCGAAATCTCATTTTGTGTCGTACTAACTGGAAAAGCATGCCGTACAAGTTTCTGCATCTGTGATTTTTTTTGATAAACTGCAAATTAAAATTTTCAAGATTGTCTATGCATTAGTAATTTGCATTTCTGAAGGCCTTCTGGTCATTTTTAGGCCTAGAAAGCTAATCCTGCCATGGAATGGCATGCTCTTTCAAAATTTCACCTAGAACTCTTAGAGACCTTTCCAACGAGGTAAACGATGCGTAATTTCGAGTCTTGAGCAGAAAGTTATGCCTATTTGAAGTTAGGATAAAATTTCGTAATTTGGATCACTAACGCTAACTTTGATCTGTTTATGAGATGTTTGTAGCCTAACTCTTTTCTGCAGGACGCTTGTCAAAGATACGCTTGTCAAAGACATAATTTAAAACATAGTCATGACTACTAATGGATCTATTTTGCAGGTTGCCTAAGGATTCAACAAAAACTTTGTGTATTCTTTAAGATTTTTAGGCACACTTCAATTTGGGCTTAAAGAAATGAACTATCATGTCTTATGTGCTTGTGATGATAGGCGAGTATGCTCTTACCTTTCTTAGGTGATCAGAAAGCTAGACTCATCTTTTTGCTTTCATTAGTGCATCTCTTTAGCAGGCCTGCCCTCCCGAGGAGTTAATAACTCTTAGCCATTAAGGCCGGTGAGAGGGGAACGACCTAACTGGAAATGACTAATGCCAAGTAATACAACCCACTATAAAATAAATATATTTTTGATGAAAATCAAAGCAGCGACAGTGCTCAGAAATAGCTCTCCTTCGTACCTTCGGGTATATCAAACCTTGGTTTTCAAGGCTGGGAGACCTCTTAATTGAGTTTATACCTCGACACGCCGAATGGATCCTTTACTAGTTCCAAGTTAAAATAGAAGCTACCCAATTCACCTCCAAAAAGGTGATAATCTTTGTGCAAGAGAGATAGTAACTCTCCCAAGACACTTGCCATATCGTGCCCCCATTAGCATTTGGAGTCGGATAATACGGTGTTGAGAATCCATTGCGTGATGCTCGGTGATCGTATTCTGATTAGCTATTGGGTGTGTACCTAAGTCAGCAAGCAAAGGTTTTCACTCTCAGCCAACTTCCTTAGGGTTTAGCGTGCTTCGATTCATTTATCATATCTTGTGTTTGCTATGTATTCATCCCTAAATCGACAAATCAGACATCCAAAAACTGGAAAACACAAGCAAGATACCAAAATTCACAAATCCAAATTCGGCAAAACAAACATTTTTTATCTCTGTCAAGTTCTTAGTCGTATGAGTCAGGTTCTTTGTTGTATGAGTTAGGATTACTATCATACAAATTTGTTTGCAGAAAATCTTTAGTCGTACTACCCAGCATCCTGTGTCATACGAGTCATCTACTTTGTCGTACGGTTCAGAAAAGTATGTCGTACGAGTCTCTGCTTTTTACATGAAAACTTCTACTCTATCGTACAGACTCATATCTTGTGTCGTCCTAAGCTGTATATTCTATCGTATGAAACTCTGCATTTGTCAGTCCAGAGCTGAGTCTTACATGCCTATTTCAGATTTGTCATTTCTGCCGAATCAAGTTGTAGTAAACATAAACACCTATTATCTATCAATTTGTGCTTAGACTTTCATCTTGGTTCACTTAATCAAGTTATCAAATTGAATCCTAGCACAATATCAAACACAATGCCTATTTTAATTACAGCGCAAACACATAAGATCGCTGAAACTTTTGAAATAGTTGAAGATCATAGCAACATGACATACCAAAGCAAAAGACAAGAAGACATAACAAACCAACATATCAGAGAAATCAATCAAGTCCAGGATCAAAATACAACCATGTCAAAACCTAACAAGGATTCAAACACATATCTGAAGAAAGGTGGTTCTTTTATGCAACTATTAAAAAGATCCTTAAAAGATTTGGATGAGAAAGATCAAAATCGCACACCTATGTCTAGCAATGGCTCATCCCCCCATAAACAAATTGATTCTCAAAAAGCATCTACTCCTACACCTCCTGAAAGCTTGCAAGCCTTCCATAGCATCATCACCCATCAAGCCTATTTCAGAGGATCCTTCAAATCTCATCTCCTTCATATCCAAGTATTAATTCATTACAAAATCCCCATAGCGCTTCCTTGCAAATTGAAGTCATCATCCATCAAATGCTCGTTAGACAGTCTTAATAGATGGAGGAGCTAGCTTGAACATTTTCTCTTTGAGTCTTGTCCATGCTTTGGGTTATTCAAAACATGTAGTTGATCCCCTGGAAAAGATCACATTCAAAACACATAATGAAGAAGAGCATTCCTCTAAGGGAATTATGATGTTACCTATCAGAGTGGGATCTTTACAAAAAGACACAGCATGCCAAGTTCTAGACTTGGACCTACCATATAACATACTCTTGGGGAGACCATGGACTCAGGACATACAAGCTATTACATCAACATGTCATCAATGCTTAACATTTCCATACAATGGACAAGAAATCACAATATCAGCAAACTCAAATCCATTGCAATGTTGTAATAATCTGAAAACAGCTCAAGAGGTCATTGTTCCACATAACAGAGAGGTAGCAACTTCAAGCACACGATCCAAGGCACAATCATTTGCATCAATTTTTTCAAACATGGAAGAACAAATTCAGCTAAAAGATCAAGGGATCGGAGAGTATTTGCTATCATGGAAAAACAAACAAGAGAAACTTCAAATTAAAAGGGAAGAAGAAGTAGATATAGTAGTCGATGTAGTTCACACGTATGCAGCACAAACGTTAGGAACTAGCCCACTTGAATCAGAATTGTATTCGACTGACATGGACTTAACCAAGGACGATCAGGAGCTTCTTGTACAAGGTCATTCTGATGAGAGTATCATTCTAGACATCGAAATACTTATCAAAAGCTCTAACATCCCTATCATGACTCCCAATATCTTTGAAACTATTCAACAGGAAGATCCTTTATCCTCAAAATTTCCTAAACCTATGGACTAGGAAAATGAAGAACATACTGCCATTGATACCTTTCCAAATGACCATGCCATATCCTTATATCTTGATGAAGTCAAACCCACAACAACTTTCACCAGGGATTCTGCTAACGTATCTTTGAATCAAGTGGGTAACAAATCTCCTCGTCGCAAAATTGAAAATAAAGAAAAGAATATCAGGTCTAATGCTGAAAACCATTTACTGGCAACATTAGACTGGGAAAAAGTAAAAATTAAGGATGCATCTAATGGTGAAAACCTCCTTGAGGCGCTGAAAGATGGGAGATTTGACACTTTACCTATGTACTATCAAGAAAGGTCATCAATCTTGATCAAACCAACAGAGGTAGTTACCATTGGCACAACTGATCTACTTCTAGCAATCTCTCTATCAGAACTAGAAAGGCACAAATATTTTAAACCATTCAAAAGATGGAAACTCAATTTTACCTGGTCATATGCAGACATTTCAGGGTTCGATCCATATCTTATAATACATCACCCGAATATCAGTCCAGGAGAAGAAATCAATAAGGGAACACAACATGGAACCATCTACAGTATCAAAATGGCTATAGAATGGAATATTGGACAACTTCAAGTCTTTGGAAACTCTCAGCTTGTCATCAACCAAATCAATGATGACTGTCAAACAAAGGACGACAAACTCATGCCTTACAAAAAGATGGTGGATGATTCCAAGAAATACTTTGTAGAAATAACTTTTGAACAGATTCGAAGAAATGATAAGAAAATCAGACGCCATGGCTACACTTGCTTCTCTATTGCAGACACGAGAAAATGAACAACGTTATGAATTCCTGGTTGAAGAGTTGTTTCATCTTGCCTTTGATTGTCATAATTCCCAAACCATCTGTCAACTTATTGGACATGATTCCTCCTGCTATGGCCAAACTTATACATACCTGAAAGACAACATCTTACCTCCCGACTTATCAAAGAACCAAAAGAGAAACTTTATTCATCAATCCTCCCATTTTACTCTCGTTGCGGATACTCTATATAAATGAGGTCTATATGGTACTCTCTTACGATGTCTTGAACAAGAAGAATCTAAGAAGGCCTTACATGAAGTCCATAATGGCATTTGTGGCACTCATTCAAGTGGTCTTACCCTTTCGAAAAAACTCATATGCTTGGGCTATTAGTGGATGACTATGGAACGAGAATCTTTCAAGATAGCTAGAACATGCAAACAATGTCAGATCCATGGGAATTTGATCCATGCACCAGCACAAGAACTTCATGCTTTAGCAACATCATGGCCTTTCTGTCAATGGGGTCTGGCTTTGGTAGGAAAGATAAGTCCTTCTTCATCTAACGGACACAAATTCATCCTTGTAGCTACTGAATATTTTACAAAATGGATTGAGGAAGTACCTCTCATAAACATCACAAGAAAACAAATCGCTACATTTATCTTGAGCTATATCATCTATCGCTATGGAATACCAATGACCATTATCATAGATAATGGGCGACCTATTGACGGGTGTTTTGACACACTCACCAACAGTCAGGTAGTTTATGCAAACACTCACCACCTCTCCTAAAAAGTAATGGGTTCGAAAGAACTCACTACCCCAAGGTCTCTGTAGTCGAGTCTCGATGGTGATGGACAACTCAATGGCCGATGTAGTTATAACTGTAAAGGGGCCTGCTGGTTAAAACTAAATCTTGCTAGTTTATGAACAATTGTACTTCCTTTTTTTTTTGTATTTTGTGATTTAAGACTCTTGGGGAAATAAAATGTGAAGCGTAAGGGAAACAAGAAAGTAACAATAAGGACCAATATAATGACAACTTAATGAACTATCCAATTAATTCCCTGAAATCCAAGCAATTATCAAATATTATCCAAGTTAGCATTCAACAGCGAACCTCCAACAAACCTGCAAAATCATCAATTTTACAAGCCTATAGAAATAAAAATCATCAACAATATGGCCTATCGCAATAATTCTCATACACCACTATCGTGTGCAATATGATTCATAAAGTGATAGACAAGAAGATTAAACCACATTGCTAACTCTAAATAATAGATGTTACCAGATTACACAGAACAATTTGGTAGAATATAAAGTAGATCAGGCAATCTACGAGTTGCTTTTCATATTAATCTCCATGAATGTATAATAGAAATAAGTCAAACTTCTTAACAATTTGAAAAATACTCTAAAATCTCTAATTGGACCTCAAATCATCAATTCGCGGACCCTTACAAATGAATTCAACTTCTCAATTTATAGAAGTTGTTTCACCCTAGTATTTAGGAAATAACTCTACCCTAAATGAAGAACTAAGAAAAAGGAGTTGCAGTTAACTTGCAAGTTTATGCCTCAACACTCTACTTAACAACTACAAAACTGACACTGCATGAGCATTACAAAGCCCCTGTTGGGTGAGCAATTCTGGGAATATCCTTTATTTCTTGGAAAAAGCCTTATAATTTTCAATTATACATGCAACTGCTTGGGCTAGCGGATTGGCCACATGCTTAATTCTAAATTTATATTTCTTCAAAGCCTCATCTACATGTGTTCCCTATTCCTCTAACTCCTTCACCGTATCCGCCACCTCTTGACATTGAGTAATCAAATGTGTGTATCTATCCATAAGGGCAGCATTGAACTAGGTGGTAGGTCCTAGGTTTTGTGCTTCATATGCATCCCATTGATTCAAAACTTGCTGCTGGTCCATTATTCCAGTATACACTATTCTGATGCCAAAAGGCCCCAATACATTTGTCACAAAATTCTCATACGACAAAATCTCTCTGAGGAGAGGGTCTCGAATATCAGTAATCTCCTTGACATACTGTTGATACATCTCTACTTTCAACTCCAGAATGTATATGTAGGATTGTAGATTCTCACAACTATCCCCTCCTAAAAGGTCCTCTTGTTCTATCAACTCTTCCCCTAAGCGTAGTATCCTTTTCAAAATTCGGAGTTGCTTATTAAAGGTGTTCTCTTTCTGCTCCCATTGAGTGGAGCAAGTTGCCAAAGCTCCTCCCACCTGTATCGCCTTGCGGTATATTTTCATTGTATCCTATAAAAACAATCTAATCTTGGCTACATTTACTTGAGCCCAAGATTTGGCGGCCGTAGCTACTCATCTCACCTCCAGTAGTGCCTTTACCTCTCCTTCTGGCAGTGATGAGGTTGAAGGCAAGTCATCCGTCTTATAGGAGTCCAAAGGCTTGCACATTTCTACCAAGAGATGTTTATACTATCCAAGCTACGCTTTAAGTTCTACATTTGAACTATGCTCCTTTTCCACACGCCCTCCTTCTAGCGCCAGTTTCTATATCTTCGCTCGTGAACCATTTCACTAGGGAGAGGGGCCTCTTGTCTATCCCTAATTCTTTATAAATTAGATCAAGTAACTCTCCATCATCTCTCAGGTCTTTAGGGAGGTTAGTCTCGATGCCAAATTCTTTGACCTACAGTATGGACAACCTGTTATAATTCTTCTCCCTAACTTCAAAGTTGTCCTGCAAATTGGCCCAAAAGTTTTCCAAGTTGGGCCTATGCCCCTCACATGCCTTAGGCATAGCTTCCTTAAGTTTCCTATAGGGATCATAAAATTCCTTAATATGATTATATTCTTTCAGGTTCAAATCCTGAAGCTCTTGCTTGGCCAATTTCGCCACTTGTATTTTAGAGCAGGCGAAGTACCCAATGGACACCAAGAAATCAATTCCTGTCTTATGCTTTGATGACAAGAGTGATTGGAGGCCTACAAGTTGTCTTACATATTCCAACAGGATCACCCTATCGTTGCAATAACGAGGTAGCAGCATTGGATTCCCTATGAATCTACTAACTTTGATGTAAGTGGAACGTAGGTTCTGGATGAACCAACACGCCCACTCCCGGATGATAGCCATAGCCTCGAGGCTAATCTGGTATCCTGCATCTCTAGTCAACGTAATGATTATAGGGAAGACAAAAGCATCATTAACCCTCTTAAAGTGTGTCTTTGCATTTGTTAGAGTGAGCTGGGAATAATATTCCCATATCTTCTTCTGTCCTTCTTTCTCTCCTAACTGCCCATCCACTTGTAGGCCTGGGAATTTTCTAGCTTTGGCAGCTACCTAGATGACATATGATGTGAAGAAGAATTTTTGTGTTTGCTGCATTTCTTTCATTTGCCTACAGATATTGTTAGAGAGGATCTATGGCTAGTCAAAGTATTGTTTCCCTATTAGAATGGTGGTCATAAATTGGAACATCCAGGGATGGAAGTGTTTGCAGTCTGGCTTGCCAAAGACCCTACTGAGCATAATAATCAAGTCCCTTTGAGGCTCTTTGAAGTCCACCCTCAGGACCTCTGTAGCTTTGAGCCCTATTTTTCTCTCTTCTTCCAGCCAGTTGGTATTCATGTGTCTTTTGTTGGCTGACACCTTGTCATTCCATGCCTTCAAAGCTTCTTCTTCTGTTAATAAGAATGCATCTTCCCTAGTTGGGATTCCAAAGACAAACCCCAACATATCTGGTGACAGGTCAATAACAGTCTTTCCATGTGCATCAATGCACTTTCTGGTGTCTGGATTGTAGAATGGGGCAATGGTCATTATAAACTCTGGTGCTTGCAGGGACTGTGGGAATATAGTAGCTTACACAAGACCTAACCTCTTTATCCTTTGGAGGAGAGCATCTAGGCTAGGTTTATCCAATTGGGCTACAATATCCCCAATCTCTATGTGTCCCACCTCGTTGTCTGTGACCCATTTGATTTGATCATCAAGCTTGGAAACGTAGACCTGTTCCTGATATTGGTACTTCATGGTGGCTGGCAGTCTATCAATTTCTTTGCCCCTCTTGTTGGTGGATGTGTCCATCTAATCACTGGAACCTACAGGCAAAACACAAGTCTTATTCCTCAATGCTAAACATAAATCTTAATCTAGTTCGGGACTTCAGGGTCACGGGGTGGGATGACAATGAAACCCGGAACTCTGGGGACCCAGGGTTCCGAGGTGAAATGGAAGAGAAACTTGGATCTCCAGGGACTCGGGGTTCCTAGGTGAAATGGAAGAGAAACTCGGAACTCCAGGGACTCAGGGTTCCAAGGTGAAATGGAAGAGAAACCCAGAACTCCAGGGACCCAGGGTTTCGAGGTGAAACTAGGGAGAGAAACTCGAAACTCCGGGGACCCGGGGTTCCGAGGTGACACTAGGAAGAGAAACTCGGAACTCTGGGGACCTGAGGTTCCGATGTGGAAATGGAAGAGAAACTTAGAACTCCGGGGACTCAAGGTTTCGAGGTGAAATGGAAGAGAAACTCGGAACTCTGGGGACCTGGGGTTCCGAGGTGAAATGGAAGAGAAATTTAGAACTCCGGGGACCCAGGGTTCCGAGGTGAAAATGGAAGAGAAACTCAAAACTCTGGGGGCCCAGGGTTCCAAGGTGAAAATGGAAGTGAAACCCGGAACTCTGGGGACCCGGGGTTCCGAGGTGACACTAGGGCACGCCCAACCACAAAACATGAAAGGAAAACAACAAAAACAAAAACAAAAAGACAACCAAACAAGAAAAACATGCAAGGAGGGAAGATTCACCAACCTAGTGAATCGAAAAAAACCAACAAACATCGAGAGAGAGAGAGCTTCAGAAGACTGGAGGTTTGCGGCTTGGAGCTAAGGAGGAGAAGGTCGATTGCACAAATGAACTTAAAAGTTCATTAACTTGTATATATAGCCTCCCAAAAACCCGTCCGTATGAAAACCATAAACACAATCCCAGAACTCCGGGGTCCTAGGGTCCCGAGGCTAAAAGAAAGGAAAAACAAAACAACCTTGGGACTCCGGAGTTCTGAGGTCAAAAAGACCCAAGACCTCGGGACTCCGGAGGTTGGAACAAACAAAAAGGGACCTTAGGACTCTGGGACTCCGGAGTTCTAAGGTCGAAACGACAAAGAAGACCTCGAGACTCCAGAACTCTGGAGTTTCAAGGTTGGAACAAACAAAAAAAGGGACCTCGGGACTCTGGGACTCCAGAGTTTCAAGGTCGAAACGACAAAGAAGACCTCGGGACTCCGGAACTCTGGAGTTCCGAGGTAAAACAAAAAGGGACCTCAGGACTCCAGGACTCCGGAGTTCTAAGGTAAAACAAAAAGGAAAGAAAAACAAGAAAGGGGGGCCACATTTTGACTCAAGGAGACCAAATGGGGAAACAAATATGCTAGGCATAACAAATGGCGACTATCTAGGAAAAATGACTATAGGCAATTTAGAATTTCAGAATCTCTGGTTAACTCGACACGTAAGGCTGTTATCATTCAAAAAGATGTATAAGAATTCGAGATGAGTAAGTAGTGAACAAAAAATCAAGATGAGGAATAGACATGATCAACCCTTAAGTGTGTGCGTATGATTTGTTACCCCACCATTTCAATAATGTAGATAATCAGAGGAAACTAGGCGCAAGCTACATAAGTGAAGTCATTAACCGTGTTTTGTGCAAGGTTATCCTGGGCATAGCTCTGCTGCCAGTCAGGCGTCTATAGCCCCGACAGAGATACCTCTAGCTCCCGTCAAGTAGTGCTCCACTGCCAGCGAGGTGTCCATAGCCCTAGTGGAGGTTACTTGAAACACCCATTTGAGTTGTTTTAAGAGGATCATTTATTTATCTCTCTTTTTAGGATTATGTAGAATATTAGGATATAGAGAATGACTTCTTTCTTCAATAATCTCTTAAGCAACTTTCAAACATTGAAGTTCGATAACTGGGTTGGGAGCCACGGTGGATAACGTGAAAAAACCTTGACTTCGGATTCTTCACTTGATACCAGTTTATCTACTATGTCACAAAAATTTTCTGATGTATCTTAATGTGAAGTTAGTGCGGAGTTTATCAAGCTAGCCTTTTCCAAATTGAAAGTCGAAAACTCATGTCATATTTGAATGATTATATACCACTTTGAACGAGTATAGACAAAGATTTCAACCTCAACCAAATGACAATGAAATTATGAATAGCAGAGAGTCGAAGTCTCTCAAAATTTGGCAAGATGTTATACACAGGATACCTACTTCCTCTTAGAATCTTTAAGACAAAACATATCCCCTGACTCAACAAACAAAAGAATGAAAACAAAAACAAAAAAAAGCAAAGAAAACGAAAACAAAAGGAAAAAAACACACAACACAACCAAACAGAGAAACAACTAATTACTATATACAATAGGTCCAGCTCAATTGAGGATTTAATCAAAGTAGTGCTTAAGGAACTGGCCATTGATGGGCAATGGTACCAGTTCTCCAGTCAATGAGCTCAATCTAAAATTGTTTTCGCCTAAGATTTCAGCTATTTGGTAAGGACCTAGCCACAATCTTTCAAATTTGTGATGATCACCTTTCTTTTCCTTGGCCTTATCCCACAATAGGACTAGGTCAGAGATCCGAAAAGCTTTCACCTTGGCCCTTTTATCAAACCATCGCTTAACAACGACCTGGTGCTTGGCAAAGTGTTGTAGCGTATTAATCCTTTTTTCATCAAGTCTTAATAAATTTAAGAGGTGAACCTCTACCTGATCCTCAATGTCAAGGTCCTTCATTAATTGGAGGACCGGTATTTGCAAGTTGATTGGGAAAATAGGGGTCTGGCAATAAACAAGGTAATACGGAGAAGTTCCAAAGGCAACTTTTACTCTGGTTCGATCAGCCCATAAGGTGTATTTCAATTGATTATGCCAGTCTCTAGGGTTCTTGTCAAGCAGCTTCTTGATGACATCTAGGATGTTCTTGTTCATGGATTCAACTACCCTATTACCTTATGGGTAATAATTGGATGAAAATTTGAATATCACTTTATATTCATATGACCATTGCATCAACTATGTGGAAGTAAAAGCAGGGCCATTGTCACATACCAGAGCAAACAGCATACCAAACTTGGTGACAATGTGTTCTTCAATAAATTTTAGGACTACCTTGGTAGTAGCATTTCGGCATACAATGGCTTCTTTCCATCGGGTACAATAATCTATTGCTGTAAGAATAAACTTATGTCCTATAGATGAGTTAGGGTTAATAACACCTACAAAATCCAACGCCCATTGAGCAAAAGGTCTTACCTCGAACACTGGTTGGAGAGGCATGGCAGGATTTCTTTCTCGGGAGGCTACAATTTGGCACGTATGACAATGACGAACATGCTCATGAGTATCCTTAAATATGCTAGGCCAATAATACCTAGCCTTCAAGATTTGATGTGCAGTAGCATCCGCTGACCCATGACTTGTGCCATACTTGCCATGAAATTCCTCAATCATTTTACAAGCTTCTTGATGATCCAGACACTAAAGGTAGATACCTTCATAATTCTTCCTATAAAGTGTCGAATCTTTGATCATATAATTGGCACTTTTGAGTCTTAATGCTCATCTTTGTGTGGTTGTCAACCCCTCAGGACATCTATTATTCAGCAATATAAACACTAAATCGGTGTACCAGGGGTCTTGAGTGAATGACTCCAATGTATACTGTTGGCACTGGATTTGAGGGATGCCAATCGCCATGGCCTGAGACAATCCTTGGCCTCGGACCAATTTCATTGGATGCATCTATAAATCAAACTCTTGCAATATCGCCATCCATTTCCCTCATCATTCTCCCAGTTCGGACTGCATGAGTAGTGACTTTACTGCTTGGTCAGGGACAATCGCATAAATTTTACTCCTCGAGATGTAATGTCTAAATTTCTTGACTGATCTTACCAATGCAAAGGCTTGTTTTTCAAGAGTAGAGTATCTAACCTCAGCACTCTTAAAGGGAGAACTCATAAATGCAATAGGTTTCTCATCTCTCTCTTGCCTTTGTGTTAAAACAACGGCTCCTGAGTGTAACGAAGCAAAAGAATATATGTAAAATGGCAGAGTGTAATTAGGACTAGTTAACACAGGAGCTTCGGCAATGGATCTCTTAATCTGGGAAAAAGTCTCTTTTGCTTCAAGTTTCCATTTGATCTTAGCATCCTTCTTCATCATTTCATTCAATGGCTTGACTATCTCTACAAACCCAGTAATGAATTTTCTCACAAAATTGATCTTTCCAAAGAAAGATCTCATCTCTTTTTTACTACCAGGCATTTGTATTTTTAATAATGCTTCTACCCAATCTGGGTCTATAGAGATCCCCCTCTCAGAAATTACGTGGCCAATCAACTTTCCTTTAGCCACTCCAAACACACATTTCTTGGGATTAAGGGAAATCCCATATCTCCTACACCTCTCTAACACCTTTATGAGGTGGTCTGGGTGATCTTCCCTGATTTTAGAAAATATCGTTAAATCATCCATATAAATAATAATGCATTTTCCAATCAGTTCTTTGAATGTTGTGTCCATCGCTCACTGGAAGGTTGCCCCGGCATTAATTAATCCAAATGGCATTCTTTTATACGCATACGTTCCCCACTTTGTTGTAAATGCCATCTTCATTTGATCTTCATAATTTACCAACACCTGGTTATATCCTGAATAACCATCTAAAAATGACATCATTTGTGAACCATTCACAATTTGTAATACTTCATCCAAAGAAGGGAGTGGGTAATTATCTTTCTCGGAAGCTTTGTTGAGATTGTGAAAATCCACGCAAAGTCATATTTCTCCATTCTTTTTTCGTACTGGTACTAGATTAGCAACCCAAGTAGAATGTCGTACTGGAAAAATTATCTTAGTGGAAAGTAACTTTTACACTTCCTTGAAGATTAAAGGTTCTATTAGTGCATTCACAGGACGTTGTTTTTGCCTGAAGGGTTTTATGTTTGGCTTTAGGGGAATCACATGGGTGATAATCATTGTATCAAATGTCTTTAAATCTTCATACCCCCATGCTATTACATCGATGAATTTTTCAAGATTTGTATCAGCTTTTCTCTTTCACCTTGAGTGCAAATCTTCCCAATATACACAATTTTCTCTTGTCCTTCAGGACCAATATTATGAGGCTCATATTTTCCAGCATCCGAATCAATTGTTAATCTCTCTTTTACTCTCGGGTCTGAATCGAAAAGTCTCTCCAAAGTGACCATCCCTTTATGAATAACATTGGTTGGCAAATTCAAAATATCCATGTTACCCTCATTATTGAAATCATCTGATTTATCTTCTTCATCAATTATTTGATCTTCAAAAGTCCTCGAATTGGCGAGAAAAGCTAAGATATGGGCATCATCCAGGAAAACTTGGAAATGTTTGATATTATCAGGCACTGCAGGTGTAGAGATTAATTCCACCGAAAACTTCTTTAAAGGGGATTGGCTTACTGGTTCTAATGTACTATCGGCTACAGCCAGGGCATCGGGTATCCCGTTTACTTTCCTAGGTACCAATTGAATGTCAAAAGCCTCAAAATCTTCAATTAGATCCCACACTCTATTCCGATATGCCGCTAACCTCTTGTCATGGCACGCATACTGGCTTCGCACTTGTTTAACCACCAACTCTGAATCTCCTTGCACTCTTAAACACTTTGCTCCTTTCTTATGAGCAAAAAGTAGTCCTCTAATTAAAGCTTCGTACTCCATTACATTATTGGTACACGGGAATTGAAGTCGGTAAGAAGCTAAAAGAGTTTTGCCTTTTGGGTTGGTTAACTCTATGCCTCCTCCACTGCCTTGTTTGGATCTTAACCCATCAAACTTTAAAAACCATATTTCATCTTTTGGTTTCTTCGTATTTTTCACCTTTGGGTCAATGCTGAGGTCAGATCTTAGAGAGAATTTTTGCTTCTCAAGCTCAAGACCTTGTGATAATTGAGTTTGTTCAATCCTTGGTTGTATAGGCACTTCAATTGTATTTGAAACAACTTCCTGTTCAAATTGAGGTTGAAATTTGGATTGTGTTTCTTCCTTCTTAAGCTCTAGAGGAACCTCTCCCTCTTCATTTTTAACAAACTTAACTGCAAGAACTTCATGGTTGTATTCTTTAGGTAAGGTAATCTTGTCAACGGACTTGATTGTCTAAGACTCTGATTTGACCCCTTGACCTTCCCCCATATTGTTGGCATGATCTTCTTCCTTGAATGGGACCAGATTCATCAACTTCGTGATCTCATTCTGACATGGGATACATGAAACTTCTGAGTGTTCCTCATGGTGTATCCAACACCACTTTGGTAGCAACAATTCTTGTATCTTCATAGTATTTCCTAATAAACACATTCCTTGTTGTACTGTTGTAACGAACTCTTTCACCCGCCTTCTATATGCGCTCCTATCGGTTTGAAATGGTTGAAGTAGGGTTGGTGCAGAAAAGGTAAGAATCTCATTGACTCTATATACCCCTTGGCTTACCTCAGCAAATGCCACTTCATTAAGAGCACCATAGTCCGTGACCAATTTCTTCAATTTAGGCTCACTATCAATTTGAATCTGGTTGCTCACCCCTTTCCAAGGAAGCCATAAGTAGGTAAAACAAGTTGAGAAATATCCTCCCAATGTCTTGGACCAATCTCTACTGAGGAGCATCCCATATACTTCTGGAATATCTACCACTTGAATGTCAATATAGCGAGATATTCGAGGATCAGCGCCCAACTGTATGTATACATCTTTCAATTCTCTGATGACAATAACCTCTGTTTTGTCTAATTGTACTACCTTACTATTCGCCCGTATGGGTTGAAGTCCAAGTTGTTGGCATATAGAGTAAGGCATTACGTTTCCTGAAGCTCTTGAGTCCACCAAACAGTTATGTAAATTCTTCCCACATAACTTCAAACTTAGTAAAAATGGTGGATTTTCTATTGCATCATTACTAACGTTAGCGTTAACTTCATTAAAATATGCCATCTTAACCTCATTACTCTGTGACTCTAACATCTCCAACTTCCTAAGGAGAGCCTTCTTCTGTTCGGGGAAATATCTTAATACTTCCATTAAAGACATAGTAGTGGTAGTCCTTTCCATCTCTTTAGTAACATCAAATGATCCTTTCAGAACATAATCTTGCCCCTAAACTTGTTTAGGGCGTGTTCCTTGGAAAGCTTGAGGTGGACGAGGATTGTTGCTCGCATTAGCATCCGGAGGTACAAACCCGCCTATTGGGGGAGGTGGCTCTGTTAACGAAGCCTTGCCTTGACTTCTAAGATTATATTTGTTCCTAGTCTAAAAGGCCTAAGCATCGTATACGCATGGTTCACCATCAACTTCAGTTTGGAACTCTTTACACAGGAAAGTATCAACCAGCATGGCAGTATTAACCTTATCCAATTCATCATTGGAACAATCTTTGGTCTGAGAGTCAGCTTGAGCAATTCTTATGATTTTCTCGAACTGTGCACAATTAACCTCAGAATGGGAAGTCATGTCATGCAACCTACACCAATTTGTTAGTAGATTCATATCAGCAACGTTAACACTTTGGGTGTGATTTGGGTTATCTCGTGCATCCGGGTGGTCATGGTTCACCCCACAATTATTCGGACCCGTATTCCATTGCCTATTATAAGGTTTATTATTGTACCTTTGGTTCTGGTTCTGGTTATTGTAGTTTCGCTAATTATTATATGATTGAGATTCATTATACCCTCCTGGTGGATTCATCTTTAGCTGGCTCAAGTTTGAAGTAACCTACGAGATCATTTTCTTCAAGGCCTCTACTTCAGTAGATATATGGGATCCTTGATTCTCGGATGTCGTACTTGGAAGTTGGTTTGTTGGATGCATATTGTCAAATTATTGATTTCTAGCTTGCAGTTGACCAATGTACTGCGTCTGAGTGGGAATGTTATTGGTACCATTTTGCCAAGTCAATGCTTGAGCTACGAACTGTTGACTTGCTTTTGGTTGGGGTGCATAAATTGGCACGGGGTTCATTGTTGGGGAACCGACAGGTAGAGATGAGGGTATACCTAGGAGTTGATTGTAATTTCCTTGATTCACCCCTATGGGTAGGTTATACCCAATCCCTCCTAGGGTTTGATTCAACTCTTGTTTCATGCTAAGTGCTAATGTGAAGACCTTTGTTAAGGTATCCCTTTGATCTTGAGGAACACTCTTTTTAATGAACATAGCAGTCCAAGGGTCAATAGCTCTCAGGTATGAGTCGATGGCTACATTAGGTGCTACCTGGTAAGGGGCTTGAATCCTCTTGAATGCCCTTTGGAAGTTAGTATTAAAGGTCATTAATAGCTCATTTGGAAATTTCTTAAGAGAAGCAAACTGATGGTATAAAGACCCAGGGTCTACATACACTCGAAATTGATCAATGAAGGCCTTCTCCAAAAGATCCCAACCTGTGATGGAGTTTGCAGGTAGGGTTGAGTACCAATTGTATTCATTCTCCCCAAGTGAATATGGGAAGAGTCTACATACTACATCTTGATGTTCAATATGATTACGAACAACTACATCTTTGAATGCTTCAATATGTTCATCAGCCATTCATCCGCCTAGATAGTAAAATTTGCTACAAAATTTATCAGGGTTTCTAGGTAGGTCATGTATACCTCCTGGTATGGTTCCTAACAATGTAGTTACTTGGTTGAAGTAAGCCATCGAAGGTAACAATGGTGAACGTCGAGTTACGAAAGGTGCAGCAATAGGCTGAGGACTGGGGATTAGTTGGTCTCTTACGTTGGGTATGGATGACTGTACTAGTGAGGATGTTGAGGGTTGTTTCTTAGCGTTGTCCTTCTTCCTCCTAGTGGCAGGTCCTAATTCAGCTAAGTTAGACGGTGAAGAACCGCTCCTCAAGACTCGATGGAATCTCTCAGGAGAAAAAGATGATATACGATCCAGCTTAGTACCTCAATTACCTAGAAATACCAAATGCGGTTTACCTAGGGGGTTTAGTCTGGGTCCTCCTTCTAGCACCAGTTTCTGTATCTTATACTTTGATGACAAGAGTGATTGGAGGCCTACAAGTTGTCTTACATATTCCAACAGGATCACCCTATCATTGCAATAACGAGGGAGCAACATTGGATTCCCTGTGAATCCGCTAACTCTGATGTAAGTGGAACGTGGGTTCTAGATGAACCAACATGCCCACTCCCAGATGATAGCCATAGCCTTGGGGCTAATCTGGTATCCTGTGTCTCTAGTCAACTTAATGATTATAGGGAAGACAAGCATCATTAACCCTCTTAAAGTGTGTCTTTGCATTTGTTAGAGTGACCTGGGAATAATATTCCCATATCTTCTTCTGTCCTTCTTTCTCTCCTAACTGCCCGTCCACTTGTAGGCCTGGGAATTTTCTAGCTCTGGCAGCTACCCAAATGACATATGATGTGAAGAAGAATTTCTATGTTTGTTGCACTTCTTTCATTTTCCTATAGATATTGTTAGAGAGGATCTGTGGCCAGTCAAAGTATTGTTTCCCTATCAGAATGGTGGTCATAAACTGGAACATCCAAGGATGGAAGTGTTTGTAGTCTGGCTTGTCGAAGGCCCTGCTGAGCATAATAATCAAGTCCCTTTGAGGCTCTTTGAAGTCTGCCCTCAGGACCTCTATAGCTTTGAGCCCTATTTTTCTCTCTTCTTCTAGCTAGTTGGTATTCATGTGTCTTTTGCTGGCTGACACCTTGTCGTTCCATGCCTTCAAAGCTTCTTCTTCTGTTAATAAGAATGCCTCTTCCCTAGTTCGGATTTCGAAGACAAACCCCAACATATCTAGTGACAGGTCAATAACAGTCTTTCCATGTGCATCAGTGCACTTTCTGGTGTCTGGATTGTAGAACGGGGCAATGTCATTATAAACTCTGGTGCTTGCAGGGACTACGGGAATACAGTAGCTTCCACAAGACCTGACCTCTTTATCCTTTGGTAGATAGCATCTAGGCTAGGTTTATCCAATTGGGCTGCAATATCCCCAATCTCTATGTGTCCCACCTCAGTGTCTGTGACCCATTTGATTTGATCATCCAGCTTGGAAACATAGACCTGTCCCTGATATTGGTACTTCATGGTGGCTGGCAGTCTATCAATTTCTTTGCCCCTCTTCTTGGCGGATGTGTCCATCTAATCACTGGAACCTGCAGGCAAAACATAAATCTTAATCTAGTTCGGGACTTCGGGGTCATGGGGTGGGATGACAATGAAACCCAGAACTCCGGGGACCCAGGGTTCCGAGGTGAAATGGAAGAGAAACTCGAAACTCTAGGGACCTAGGGTTCCGAGGTGGAAATGGAAGAGAAACTCAGAACTCCGGGGACCCGAGGTTCTGAGGTGAAATGGAAGAGAAACTCAGAACCTCGGGTCCTCCGGGTTCTAAGGTGAAATGGAAGAGAAACTCGGAACTCCGGGGACCCAAGGTTCTGAGGTGAAATCGAAGAGAAACCCAGAACTCCGGGGACCCGGGGTTCTGAGGTGACACTAGGGAGAGAAACTTGGAACTCCAGGGACCCGGGGTTCCGAGGTGACACTAGGAAGAGAAACTCGGAACTCTAGGGACCCGGGGTTCCGAGGTGGAAATGGAAGAGAAACTCAGAACTCTGGGAACCCGGGGTTCCGAGGTGAAATGGAAGAGAAACTCGGAACTCCGGGGACCTGGGGTTCTGAGGTGAAATGGAAGAGAAACTCGAAACTCCAGGGACCCGGGGTTCCGAGGTGAAATGGAAGAGAAACTTGGAACTCCGGGGACCCGGGGTTCCGAGGTGAAAATGGAAGTGAAACCCAAAACTCCAGGGACCCGAAGTTCTGAGGTGACACTAGGGAACACCCAACCACAAAAAACGAAAGGAAAACAATGAAAACAAAAACAAAAAGACAACCAAACAAGAAAAACACGCAAGGATGGAAGATTCACCAACCTGGTGAATCAGAAAAAACCAACAAACACTGAGAGAGAGAGCTTCGGAAGACTGGAGGTTCACGACTTGGAGCTAAGGAGGAGAAGGTTGATTGCACAAATGAACTTAAAAGTTCATTAACTCATATATATAGCCTCCCAAAAACCCATCCATACGAAAACCATAAACACGACCTCGGAACTTCAGGGTCCCAGGGTTCCGAGGCCAAAAGAAAGGAAAAAAAAACAACCTCGGGACTCTGGGACTCCAGAGTTCTGAGGTCAAAAAAACCCAAGACCTCGGGACTCCGAGACTCTGAAGTTCCAAGGTTGGAACAAACAAAAAGGGACCTCAGGACTCTGGGACTCCGGAGTTCCGAGGTCGAAACGACAAAGAAGACCTCGGGACTCTGGAACTCTGGAGTTCCGAGGTTGGAACAAACAAAAAGAGGGACCTCAGGACTCCGAAGTTCCGAGGTCGAAATGACAAAGAAGAGCTCGGGACTTCGGAACTCTGGAGTTTCGAGGTAAAACAAAAAGGGACCTCGGGACTCCGGGACTCTGGAGTTCTAAGGTAAAACAAAAAAGAAAGAAAAACAAGAAAGGGGGGCCACATTTTGACTCAAGGAGACCAAATGGGGAAACAGATATGCTAGGCATAACACTACCATTCAAAAACCAAGATGTACAAGAGCTCTGTGAGAAGTTCAAAATCTAGCACAGATTCTCCACACCATATTATCCACAAGGGAATGGGCAGGTGGAAGCATCTAACAAAACCATCCTGAAAATTCTTAAAAAGACAGTGAACAATGTTGGGAAAGATTGGCATATCCAACTAAACCCTGCTCTATGGGCCTACCACACCAGTATCCACACACCGACATGTGCCACACCTTTCTCTCTTGTATATGGATCAAAAGCCATATTGCTAATCAAAGTAGAGATAACCTCTCTACGTGTATCATTGAAAGGTCTCATCCCAGATGAAGAACAAAGAATATCTAGACTACAAGAATTAGAACTGATCCATGAACGAAGACAAAATGCCTTTGATCATCTAAAGGTATATCAGCAAAGAATGTGTCAGAGCTACAATCATAAGGTTAAACCAAGAGTCTTTCAAGTGGGAGACCTAGTGCTGAAGGAAAATCCACGCAATCAAGTAGATCGAGAAAAGAAAGGAAAGTTTGAACCAAACTGGTTAGGACCATTTGTAGTTACAATAGTATTTGGGTCAGGAACATATCAGTTATCAACACAGGACAAGGATCAGCTCGAGGAACCAATGAATAGCATACATCTGAAGAAGTTTTATGTCTGAAAAAATCAAAAATAGGAAAAAATCAGAAAAATCTAAAATAGTGAAAAATAAAAGAAAAATAAAAAATACTGAAAAAAAATAAAATAAATAAAAAACAGTGAAAAATTAGAAAAAGCAAAAACAATGAAAAAGCAGAAAAATCCTAAAAAGTGAAAAAAAAAGCAAAAACCAAAACAAATCAAATATTAGAAAAAGTGCAATAAAAATAGATGGTGAAAACCTGGCAAATAGGTGCTATCTATCAGCTAGCTCTTCCATCTATTAGTTCATGCATTTTTTCTGCTTTCATGCATTCATTCTCCATCAGCATCCATCATGAAGAATTTGTACATATGCAAGGATCGCAGCTCCTCTCTCACCATGGTTTGGATCACTGAGAATATCATAACAACTTTGTTTCTAGGCTTGGGGCAAAATCCTACACCTAGCTGGGGGAAAACTCTTAATCATTCTGATCTTAATAAAAAAGGTAGACCAAATCTTTAGACAACACTTATCAAGTGAAAACACTAAAACACATCCAACATTGAACATGACATCACATTGTTAACTACCAAGCTATCACACATCAGTCTAAGCACATCGAACAAATTTAAATGGATGATATCTCTTGGATGTTGTTTTCAGCACTTTGATTCAATATTATTATCTTGATTTTCCCTATCATGATTTCTGAGTACCTCCAGGATGTCTTTGACTAGAGGAACAAGGAAGGAACATGATCTTTTTCTTGTCTGTTGTCTGTACATTAATCATTAGTAGGTGCAAATTTGTCTTAGGACATGATCATCGGAGTATCATTGAAGACATTTCCAATTTGCATATACCAATGGTTAATACTGCCTGTTTTACGCAAAGAACACTCAGGTCATCTTGGTTCAATTATACCTCGATGCTTGTGTTAACTTGCAATATCAAAATCCAGGAAAGAAGTGCTCAGGTCATCATGGTTTAATTATACCATCGATGTTTGTCCTCACTTCCCACATTTCAAAATCTCAATGATGACAAAAATGCAAAATAATCCAGTGACTAGTCCAGTTGTAGCTTTGCATTCCACTGCATTTCATTTGCATTTTAGCTTGCATTTCATTCTCATATGGGATCTTGCATGCTCCTTTTATCCAAGGTTAAATCTATCGCAGGAATGATCAAGTATCATCACAAGTGTATCCACAATCAGGCGAATGATTCATATCTCTTCAGATATTGTCAACCCAGCGAAAATCTTAATGCTATCTCTCTCAACAAAGATCAACAATCAACATATCCAAATATTTCTGCAACTGGCTATCAACAAACTGTCAGTTCTTTATCTAATCAACCTTATCAAATCAAATCAATCAATCAAACCTAATTGATTCTATCATGTCTTATACAAGATGTATCCTTCCTGAAACCAGACGCTATGATCATGTCTTATATAGGATGAATCCTTCCTGAAACCAGACGCTTTGATCATCATTGTCTTATACAGGATGAATCCTTCCTGAAACTAGACAATCTAATTCTGATTCATGTCTTATATAGGATGTATCCTTCCTAAAACCAGATGCTTTGATCATGTCTTATACAAGATGAATCCTTCCTGAAACCAGATGTTATGATCATCTCTTATACAGGATGAATCCTTCCTGAAACCAAACTGAATCTAATCAATCAAGATTTTTCAATCTTACCGATCCAGGCAATCAAGCTAATCAAAAAACTCGCATTTTCATCAAACAATAGTTGCAGAAATCAAATCTATCGGGATATCAATCTTGCAAAACTCCAAAGATCAATTATCTCAATTGATCTCCCAAGGGGGCATAATCATACTGGGATTTAGCAATCAAGAGTTGGGGCATCCTATCAAACCAATACCATCATCAAAATGAGATTATTCTTTGAATCAACGCGTCATCGCACCTCTCTTCAAAGAGGGGCAAAATGTATACACCCAAAAATGGTCTGAAAATAATTAATTAAATAAGCAATTATTTAATTAATCTCCCTCCCCAATTTAATTGAATTCACTATGCAATTTGATTAAATCCTCCATTTTCATCTACTTATTAATAAATCTAAGGATTTATTAAATAAGTTCATCTCAACAATCCTTTTGATTAATTAATTCCAAATTAATTAATTCCCCCCATCTAAAATCATTCTTCTAAATCCCTTGATTAATTAAAACAAATCAAATCAATGAGTTGTTGAAATTAATTAGCAATTTTCCTATTAATTGAATTTCTAAATTCAAATTCTCCTACATTTAACCACCCAGCCTAACCATTCCTAAACCTAACCCATTCTACCTACCCTCATGTTCCCTTTCATCTAACATCTTCTAGAACCTTTGTGACACTTGCCACTAAGTGTTCCCTTTAATCCAACCTCCTTTGCCAACCTCCTCCAATTTAACCATTGATATCTTCAGATCAATCTTGACCGTTGAATCTTGCCACCTCACCCCAAGCCTTGGAAATTCTATAAATAGACCCCTTTTTGGAGCACAAAGGGTCCCAATTCATATCATTTTGATTGTCCCAATTTGATTTCATCATTTGCATTGTTATTATAGGCATCTAGCTTATAGTTTATCAGTTTTAGCAATGTTATCATACTCAATTTCGCTTAATCATGCTAGGATAATCAATCATTCATGTAGCTTAATCATGCTATCTTGCTATACCATGCATCTTAATCATTCAAATCCTCCATCTAGATGTAGTCAAGTCATTGGAATTTGCCTAATCAGATCTGAGAGCAAAATTCATACTCGCATTTACTAGGAGGCAATAAGTCGATTAGCTATGGTTTTGTCTTTCATTGTTTCAGTTTACTAACCATTGCTTGTAATGATTTATTGAGTGCATTGTGGTTGTAGGTACATGTACACTTCACAGAGCATGACACTTTGTTTATTGATTTTAACATACCAAGGTTTGCATTTTTCAAATGATCTTTGACTAATTCGTAAATTCATTAACATAGATTCATCACTAAATTTTTTAAAGAATTCAATTTGAGTCATGTCAAGAATATGTTTTCGATGAGGATCATGAATTTTTGATCTCACCCTTAACTTTAAAACATCTCTAGCATTTGATGAAACTCTAGTGTTATCATGCCAAAATTTTGCGATTAATTGTTTAGTTTCATCATTTAATTTCATGTCCGACCTTTGAAGTCTACCACTAAAACTCCAACAATGGTTTAGTGGATCAATTTCAATTGTGTCTTTTCTTTTGGCTGGTCTTGACAAGGTTCTATGATGTAAGTTTAAATAGCCACTTATATCACTTAACATTCTTTTACTAACAATTGTTTTGTCAACTATAACAGTTGTTATAACTCTAATTGCCACATTCTTATATTTAGATCAACTTGGTTTTCCAATAGAATCGATGGCACTCGCAACAGTAGATACAAATTGCTTATATGATTCATCTTTTCCTTTTGGTTTTGCATAAATACCTATTTTATTCATGACTTTACGCATTTTTAACATTTTTATTAATTGTAGCATTAATTGACATTGGAATCCTAACTTTTTATTATAGACAAATTGCTTATATAATCTGTTCACGTGTGTTTTGATTTGTCTCCAAGAAACTAACCCGTTAAGATTATCTAGAATATTGCTATCAATAGCAAAAAAAATACATTCATTTTCTTTCAGAGAGGGTGGTGTAATATTTTTAATTTTCATATCTTTTCGTATTGGTGTATTAAATTTATATCTTGCTTCATTTAAACCAGCAATTTGATTGGCATCATAGTCTTGGGGATTTAAAAAAATACCAGGATTCACATCCACATGAACATTTGCATCAACATACATACCCGTGTTTGGTTCTACATTTCTTGTGTCCATCATGATCTCTTCAATGGTCTCATCTACAACGGGCACTGAACTAGATACTTCAGTGTTATTCAATTGTCGTTGTTGTAATCTTTGATCTCTTTGGCGTTTTGCCTCCTTCTCTCTTTGTTCTTGAATTTCGTCCACTATCATTGTTGTCCTTTTTTTCTTTTGACTTTACTTAGAACCCATCTTTACAAACTCCTCTTCAAAAAATAATATTTCTTTTTACTGATTTCTTTTGAAATTTGTGTAAAAAAGATAAAAAAGTAGTGCCAAATGCTGTAAAAAAATGTTTGTTAGTACGGATTCCAATGATAATCTGGTAAATTGATGCAATCTATCATTTTTTTGATAGTAACGGTAATTTAGGAATGGGCCCCCATTAAAACGAGGGCCTGTTCCTAAAACCAACAGTTAAAAAAATGAATGGGCTCTCGTTTTCAAAACAGGAGGCTTGTTTTGTGGAAGTTCATTCCACAACCCGCCTCTTGCCTCAGGATCAGATCCGTGATAGTCCTGGGATGGCCACACCTAAGACATGGACTTGCAAATTCAAATCTCCATGAACGAAAGCACAAATATGAACTTCTGATATAGTTTACGTGCCTCTAATTAGAGAATTTTATACGAAATTAAAACCCATTTCAGATTATACTGTCTAGATTCTAAATATGTAAATTTATTTAAAAATTGATTATTTTAACTATTTTTCATTTAATTTATACTAAATTGGGTCCATAAACTTGAAATATTAACTAATTTTGTTAATTTAATTTTTATTTTATTTTAATGAATTTTAAAAAAATTACATGTCATGAATCTACACAAAATTCTTTTCTATTTAAAAAATAAATAAATAAACGTTAAGTTAATGTCAAATTATGTGGGCCGTACACATCAAATTTTGAAAAAGATAATTACGGTCATTAAAAAATTAATTAAAAAAATATATTAAAAAAAATACAGAAAAAATATTTTCATCAATCTTCAGTCTGTTACAAATCATTTCCCAAAATGGTTTGAGAAAATGATTTTAATTGTGTCAAAAATTGCGGGTCGTACACATGCATCGTATGGTCCTGAAACATGGATTTTTAAAACATAGTTTTTAGAACTCCATTCAAAAAGTTATTTTTTATTATGTGGGTATTAAAATAAATTACATATTTGGAAAGTAGACCTAGAGAGATATATTTTATATTCTAGACCTTTTCCAACATTCAATCTCCAAGTGTTTCTAAATTTAAGCTCAAATGAGACAAAATATGAAAATCTGGGAAAACACTTCCACTTTTTGGCCAAAAAGTGGACTCAGCTTCTTGCACTGACCCTTTATCATTTAACTATTTCCTCTACCTACCCTTTAATCCTAGCCGACCATTCATCTTTACACCTCTTAATCTTATCCCTTCATTTCCCACATTGTTCTCTATATAAGAGGATACTCTCCTTCATTATCAACCCTAATGATGCAATCAAGCCTTCTTGCAACCAAGCTATCAACCACATTTTTTTTCTTTGTTGAGCTCTTGTGCACACATTAAATTTGAGAGAAAATATATCAAACAAGATCAATGGAGATAGGAAGTAATGGAAATTGAAACCCTACTAGACATGTGAATGGTATATTTGGTTTATTTTGTTGATTTACATGGTCTTAGGTATCTTCATTTGTGTATGGTGGATTGCTTTCATTGTTAGGCTAGGGTTTTGTGGTTGATCTTTGTTAGTTTTTTCATATTGTTGTTTTTCCCTATCCACTTTTCACCATATACACTTATTACAGTCTTGGCTGCAAACCTCTAGATGTTCCACTTACATTGTAGCAAAGATCAATAATCATAATAGGCCACCATGTAACCAAAATGACCCAAAAACTATACCTATAATACCGTGTTCCTAGGTAATCGTAGGTTAATACCAATGCCAATGGTATGGGCAATTGCTACACACAAATCCCAAGGTCTGACACTACAAAAAGAAGCAACCAAAATTAGTAAAATAGAAAGACAAAGACTCAGACTTACAACTATGTCCAAGGTAAAATCACTAAGTTGACTTCGCATTCAACCAACATTCTCCTTTGAGTGCTACTCTAAAATGCAAAACAATCTAGATACACAATTATACAACAGGAGAGGAAGCTCAACCATTCCTACTATCACTGTAGAAATTTAAGGTATGTATTTCTCAATCCAATTCTATTGTAACACTAACTTTAACTCTTCACAATACATGGACCTCACTTTCCATATTTTCATTTTGTAGGAGAAATAAATATATTTACTTCAATCAATTTCTATTCTACAATGTTGACTATGTATATTTACCTCAATCAAGGCCAAATCATGAGAAAGTTATTTTCAAAAGGCCAAGCTAACCTTAAGCTAACCCTATCTGCAATTAATAGGTGGTACATATTATTAATTTTGGCATATATTATTTAAAATTCACACTAGATTAAGGATTGCAATTCAATTCATGAAAATTGGTGCTCTACATATTGTAATAAAAAAATTCTATAAATTTTGCCATCATTTTTTATTGCAAATAATTTTTAAATTATTTAAATTTTCAATAATTTTTCCAAATTTAACAATTGTTTTTTTTTTTTTTAATTGCAACTATTACTAATGGTTATTTTGTTAACTTAATTTCATAAAGGTTAGTTTTTTAAAATTTGGTTAATAATGCCACAACTTAACCAATACATGTAGGATGAACTGGAAGAAGTTTGAAATTTAATTCATTAAATAAATAAAAATAAAAATTCAAAATATGAATTTTTAATAAAATAGATAATTATTAATTATATCATTTCTAATAACTTTTAATTATTATTTTGTAGTTTAAATTTCAAACTTAATTTTTTAAAATTTATATATTTCTTTTGTAATCTATCTTAATATTAAAATTGTTATACTATTAAATTTTCATTTTCTATTTTAATATTTAAATTGTTATACAATCAAATTTAAAAACATATTTGTATTCATCCTCATTTTTAAGTTTTTAATATATATATTTTTATGAAAGAAAAAATAAAAAATTTATAAATCATTTTTTTAATATATTTTCCATTACTAAAATACCATATATATATATATATATATATATATATATATATATATATATATATATATATATATATATATATATATATATATATATATATATATATATATATATATATATATGACCTATTCTTCAAATACAAAATATAAATCATGGTCAAATAAAACAAAAAGAGTATACCTTAGTTCATAAAGCATAAAGCCTCCATGTGAAAAGGTGAGTAATTTTTTTCTTCAAATTAACAAGAGACGTGTAGCGTCATGTTCCTGCCGAGTGTTAGAATTGTGAATGGTAGAGTGGAAAAGGAAAAGTAGTGAAAGGTAGAGTGGAAAAGGAAAAGTAGAGGATTGTATAAATGAAAGCATTAAAGAATGCAACGAGAAAGGAAAAAAAAGAAGATTAAACTAATACAATTAAAAATGTAATCCACTAAAAAGTGTTTATGGACCAAATAACTTTACAATCAAAAAGATGATGCAAACAATATTTTTATTTTAGTATTTATTTTCCTTTTGTTTAATGATAATTTTATTGTTGAGAATGAAGGTTCAGATCCAGTTGGATGCACTTTTAATATAACTTGTATTCTATTTAATGTTTCAAAAATTAGATTTAACATTAATAACAACCATTGTGTAAATGTAAGAAAAATAAAATGCAAAACAATAGAGTTTATAATATACTTTTATATCATTTTGATCAACAATCACATGTAAACTTGTTCTTTTCAATAACATGAAATCAAATATATAAAACTTCAAAACTTTCAAATTTTCATCAACGTGAGTCTTCTTAATTCTAAAATTAAAGAATACCATAAAAAAATTACTTCAACAAGCAATAACCATGAAATTTTGAATACCATTAAAAAATTACTTCAACAAGCAATAACCATGAAATTTTAACTATATAAATTAGAAGGTTAAATCATTTTTTATTCAATTTATCATCTAAATTTCTTGAAAATTGCAATCTAGATTAAGTCAGTAGTATATTTACCTTGTATATGCATGCCTAAATTATAACTATTATGAGTACTAGTGTTATGATTATACCATTTGGTGGAGTGATTTCATATGGGTTTATAAAAAGGTTGTAGTTGCATTTGACAAAATCCATTTTGCACATACCCTACGATCATGGCATTCCATGAGACCGCATTTCTGTGAGGCATTCTATCAAACAGTTCACATGCCTTATCTATCCTTCTACATTTTGTATACATGTCCACCAAGGTAATTGAAACTATAACATCTTACAAAAGTCCTTTATGCTTCTATGGATGTCTATACCCTATTTGAAAGCTCCTATTTTGGAGAGGCAGTGAGGACAGTAGCAAATGTTGTGGAATTTGTGTCTACACCCACCAATTGCATTTCATTGAAGGCTTCTAAAGCCTTTCCAAAAGATTCATTTTGTGCACATCCTGCAATCATGGTTTCTTATGCAAATCACATTTTTAACCTTTTGAGAGCTGAAACTTGGAGGGAGTATATATATACAGTGATATTATACATACTGTACACATCGGCAACCATGTTCAGTGGCCACAAACGTGCTAGATTAAACAACTCTTACAACAACCGCATAAGTAGTAAGAATTCAACAGAGTCCAGGCTTTTTTTTACAAAACTTTAAAACCCTAAAAAAAGTTACTAGACATATCACAAGCTTCTATTTTTTAACTAAAATCATCATAGATTTTGCAGGTAGCTCAAGCAATAGAAACAACCCCAGGAATTTCACAGTTGCCCAAAAAAAAAAAAAAAAACCCCAAGAAATCATTTCATGACGGCTTTCAAATGCAATTAGTTGCTTGTTTCTAAAAAACCATGACAAAATTTCATGAGTCTTTTAATTTAGATGACAATTTTTGTGGTCTGTAAATGCCATGGATATTGACAACTCATACACCATTTAAACATATGCATAAGAGCATATGGATACTTACCAGGTTTTCTTTAACACATTGGTGCTTACAATGACTTCCAGAGCAAGTGAATAATTAGCTTGTAGATTGGTACTGAGCAAGTGAATACTTAGCTTGCCACTGGTCTCTGCAACCGCCTCTTCGTACAAGCTGCGAGCTGGAAAAATGTAAACCTATCGGCAGGGGAAATTAGTTTCGAGAAGTTTCTAGGAATTTAATTTTTTTTTTATAAACAAAATTAGCAACAACCTCCAATCAAAATTACAATAAATAATTTTATTTTGATTATTAAATTTATTGAAAATTAAAACATTGGGAAAAGAATAAAATGTTGAAAAATACATCATTGTGATTAGACAATAGGAATTAATAAATGCATCTAACGGATGCTATAGTAACGTGCTGACAGGAACTAATAAAAACAAGCGATCGCCAAACCTTTAAAAATGTGTCCATAATAATAACAAGAGCTATGAGCTATGCTATAGCTAGAGTCTCTGCCTTATGTAAAAATAGTTGAGCTAGAAAAAAAAAAGACATTTGATTTATAATTTAAAAAACATTCAAATGAGGAATGGAAATAGCTAAGATGAATTTATTGTTCTTTATTGTTTTTCTTTGAAGCTTAATAACCTCAAAGTTTTGAAAGAAAATGCTTTCATAAATGTGACCTAAGAATGAGCTCTAGCTAAATAAGTTTGCATGCAATGTGGAATTGTAGTTATTGAAACACAAACAACATAGCATTGTATTGAAAGTCTTGCGGTTGTGTTGAAAAATGTAATGTGAACCAAGAATGCTAGCCAAATAAGATTGCATAAAATATGAAATTCTTGTTTCTAAAATATAGGGAACCTAGTATTGCATTGGAAGTCTTGTAGTTGTGTGGCTTTTGTTTATTGCAATTGCAGTTGAGGGGAATGATGTCCTTGTCGCTTCTCAAGAAATCATGAAGTTGGTAAACATGTCATTGGGATTCAATTATCTTATCTATCTCATCTTAATAGATATATGAACAACAAGCTGGGGTAAGAAATGTACAATGGATTTGTGAGAAAGACTTGATTTTGAATTATTTAAGCATTCAAGTTCTCAGTTATTTGGGCCATAAGAGTATCATGTTTCAGATGAGCTTGCTTATGTAGATGTAGCCAAACTATTTGGCAACAAGTCAATGATTGATAGGGGAAGACATGAAATATACGTGTTCACTTAGTATTTGCTGTCATAAATAGGTAAACATGGATCTACTAAAGCCTCTTAAGCTATTGTAGTACTCCTCATCAATTTATTTAGCACTATTACTTTTTAGCTTTACTACTTATATATTGACTAAAAATATAGAAATATGTATTTGTATATGCAACACACTATCAATAACATAGACTTTTTGTTTGGGCATTTGAATGATTGATATACATATATATGCTATATGTAACGGGCAATTTGTTTTGAATCACACTATGTAATTCATCATCAAGATGACAGAGTTGCAGAGAAGAAAATGAATTATATATATTATAATTCATATGCTTGATAACTTTTGTACGCCTTTTAATTTTAAATTTTATATTTTAAAATTTATTGATATAATATAGTATAAAAAAATATTTTATATATGTTAGATTATATATATATTAAATTGAGAATATATATAATAAATAATATTTTATAACATAGTTTAATATATAGATACTATTATTTTTTTGAAATCAGTTATATATATTTTATTATACTATACTTTAAAAAAACATCTTAATTATAATTATAATGTATTAGTTTGTCATAATATATATTCATTCGATATTAAAGTTAAATACATATTTATATACAAATCATTTATCAATATAAAAAGCACAAGATTTAATAAATCAATAAAAATACATATTCAAATAATTTAGATATGACAAATTAAACTAATTTATTTAATTTTAATATCAAATACAATTTATAAATTATAATTAGAATTAATTTAAATATTCATATATATATATATATATATATACACACACATAAACTTATATTATTTTATAAAACTGTAATTTATTATATATCTCAATTCAATATATATAATTTAACATAAATATTTTTTACTACGCTAAATTAATAACTCTTTAAATTGGAAATCGAAATATTCCTCTGCCCATTAAGAGTGCAAATGTACCGCGAAAACTTTGTCATAAACGAACAGCAACTATAAACTTTGCCGGTAATGTATGGTAGACAAAACATTAGAAAATTTAAAAAATAGTCATATCTGATTGGTTAAAAAAATATCTGTGTTTCAAATAGAAAATTAAAAAAAAACACCCGCAAAAATATTGACAGCCAATCACAAAAAAGAAAAAAGAAAATTAAATAAATCTAAAAATAAAATAATCTCAAAACATAACGCATCTTATATTTTTTCCTTTGAAACACGATTTTCGATGCAAACTAATTGTAAAGAAAACCTGCATCGAAAACATAAGTCTCCGCCTTAAAAGGCAGAGACTAACAAGAAAATCTGATTTAGAGGGGGACGGTATACCAACGATAAACATTTAGGTATATTAAAACAAGTTAAAAGGAAAGAAATTGGGACACTTGCCATGCGTCTGCTCCCACGTGACCCACCGCTATGTGTGAAAAATATCTTTATTATAATTTAAGGAAGCGGAAAAAAACGACATTAGGTAGGAAAGGGAATTTGGGAGAGTTGAAATGAAACCAGAGGCTAGACGTGGCCCGTGGCACCCGTATGTTGACGTAAAAGCCGAAGTGTACACCAGGGCTATTTTGAGCCGTCGGATGGAAAGAAAAGTTGAATCCAACCGTCCAGCTGGCACGACGGGGGCTCGGCTCGGATATTCCCGACACTTGCGAAAATGCGAGACGATATATACAGAATTCAATGCTGTAATTAACAGATAAAGAAAACAAAATAGGTGCTAATAAGCGTGATAAACAAATCGGGAAACAAAAACCCTAGGGGCCAAGTGATTAAAACCTGCAACAGGTGCGCATGGGGATCCCGGGCCATCCGATTGAAGATCGAACGGTTCTCGATGCGCCGATTTTGGAGCTTATCTTGGACGGCTGTACCCCCATACTTTCTTTCTCTGCCTCCCAAATGCTTAATGCGGCGTAAATTTTCCGATAATACGCTGCAAATCAGCCTCTGATTGTGAGTAAAAATGTTTCTGTGTACGTGTGCGCGGTTTTTGATGAAATTGAGAGCAGTGTGAGAGTAGAGATGTGAGATTCGGAGGAATCTGAGGTAGTTTTGGGGACACTGAACGGAGGTTCTAGCATATTTCGCCGACAGATCGATTCGGATGATTTACTGCAAAGTATAGTTTGTAAACAAGTAAGGAGATTGTGAGGTGTCCGATCTCGCTATAAATGTATTCAGCTTGTAATATGTTTCGAGAAGGTAGCAACCTCCAATCAAAATTGCAATAAATAATTTTATTTTGATTATTAAATTTATTGAAAATTAAAACATTGAAAAAAGAATAAAATGTTGAAAAATACATCATTGTGATTGGACGACAGGAATTAATAAATGCATCTAACAGATGCTATAGTATCCAGCCGACACGGCAGCAACTAAAAATAATAAATAATAAACCTCCACATGTGAGAAGGTGAGGAATGTTTCTGTTTAAACTAAAAGTAACAAATGACGATTCTTTTTAATATTGTGTCCTATGTCTTACGTGAACAGCGAACATGAAATAAATAGGCTTTATTTTATTTTCAAACCCTAATCCATATGTTTCCTTTGATTTTTTTTAGTGATTTCCATTCGGCCACCGAGAAACCTACACGGCAATGGCTCTTTTCATAAATTTGAAAATAATCATCTTTTCCTCTCTTTCCATGTTGACTCTTTTTCCTTTCTGTAATTGTCTCCACTCTTCTCATTATACCAACACTATTTAAACCTAGCTTCCTTCTTTCTCACTTTTATATTATCACATCAGATTATTCTTTTTTGAATATTCCCAATGTATGTCTTTATTTCTTAAAAAGATGTGAATATATCAAGGATATTGGTAAAGAATATTTTGATATATTACAGATATCTCATTTTAAAATAATTAGATAGATTATTTTTATTAGTTTTAAAACGCACATCCATTGCATTCTATTCTTTCTATTAATTTGACTAATCATTGTATAAAATTAATTTTTTTTAAATAAAAATCTATAATCTATTTTTTTTGTTTTAATTTCAAATCATTATAAAAATATCATTTTCATTTCTTTCTATTGATCCATATGACAAACAATAACTACAATTTTTATTTTATTTTATTTCAATTACATATTCAATCCATGAAATGAAATATCAAACTATATTAAAAAGATTCACTGTGCTCCATTTAGCTTCGTATCTTTCATTTAATTTTTACTGTACCATGTTTGAAATTCCGTATATTTTTGCATATGAAGTGATTTGCTTCAGTGATAATTAATTTTCTCGTACACAAAATTTTGGATATTTAAGATTTTCAATTTTTTTAAATTTTAAAAGTTTTAATAATTATCATATTATGATATTTACTAAATATAACATTAAAATAAAATTATTTTTTAAATTTTAATAATTACATTATAATATTTTTATGTAACCTAAATAGTAATATATTAATACTATAAGATAATAAAATTGTACATTTAAATATCTTTGTTGTTAATTCTATTTATATATAATACTAAATAAAGTAATATATAATAATATATAACTAAAATAGTAAATATTAATAAATAAAAGATACATAAATCTAAAACAAAAAACAAGCATAGAAAACAATTATTGTAAGAGGGAGCTAAAGAGGAATAATCAAAAGAGAAAAATCATAAAATATTTTTAAAAAAATTGTACTTGACAAATACAATATTATTACCAAAAACTTATATAGTAGAAAAAAATTAAAATAATCATCTTTTCACAAATGTTTTGATTTTGAATTGAGTGTATACTATAGCAAATATAGGTGAATTTTTCTTATTATTTTACACATGATAGGTGAACAAATTTTGACCCATTTAAAAAAAATTACTTTTTACTTTTAAAATTATATTATAAATATGGTTTTTTCTTTTTTTATTAAATATCAAGAGAAAGCCTTTATAGATCAAGAGGACAACCCTCAAAAGGAGCTAGATAGAGAAATCCGACTAAAACAACAACAACAACAAAGACATAACAAAAGCTATCTTACATCCGAGCAAAAATACAAAAGAGGTTACAAGGAAGATAAGTGCAGTAGTCAGAGGAGAATGTCATCGAGGATATCAACCCAAGCCATCTAGCCATGAGGGCCTTCCATCTGTTGATATGTGGCGACTGATCAACAAAGTACTACTATACACTTAGCATGTATTCTTGCTAGGGAAATTTTTTTTTGTCGTTTTTTGTTGATGAAAACCGACATTGTAATAAAACCCTAAAAAGGCCGACTTTGTTTGTTGCCCTAAAAATGCATGTTATATGCGGCTGGGATGTTTAAGGCATTGCAAGGTTGATGTACTATTTTTGCTAGATAATAAGAAAGATTGGATGACTGTGTATGGTGGACATAACCCATTCTGGATGAACCACGTTAAATCTTTGTGTTATCTGTGTCATGTTTTATTTCTTTATCTTTTGTATTTAAATCTGCATATAATTGTTAGTTCATATTTGCTTTGGATCTGCTTGAAACCCTAACAATTGGTATCAGAGTGAGGTTTTCTGTAAATTGGCAAGACTTTTAGATTTGAGTGGGAGCAATAGAGGATTCCAAATTCAAGGTCAAAAATTTTAACAACCAGAATTATCAGTTATGGAAAATGCAGATGGAGGATTACTTGTATCAAAAGGATTTGTGGCGGCCATTGGAAGGAAAGGCAATGAAAATGACCACAATGTCAGATAAAGAGTGGGACATTTTAGATAGAAAGGCACTAGGATCCATTCGATTGTGCCTTGAACCGTCTGTAGCTTTCAATATAACAGAAGCAAAGACGACTGTAGATTTGATGGCGACATTGGCTAAGTTGTATGAGAAACCCTCAGCTTCGAATAAGGTATTTCTTATGAAGCATTTGTTTAATTTAAAAATGAGTGAGGGAGGATCTATAGCGAAGCATTTAACTGAATTTAATACAATTACCAGTCAATTGTCTTCAGTAAAAATTACTTTTGCAGAAGAGGTTAGGGCTCTCTTGATTTTATGTTCTTTGCTAGAAAGTTGGAATAGCTTGGTTATGGCTGTAAGTAACTCTGTCTCTGGTAAAAATACTTTGATATTTGATGATATTGTTGGTGTTATCCTAAGAGAGGAAATGCGAAGGAAAAGAACATGTGAGACTCCAACATCATCGGGTAGTGTTTTGAATGTGGAGAACAGAGGAAGATCAAAGGAAAGAGGAAAAGGCCCTGGGAATGAGAAGTCACGAGGGAAGTCAAAGAAAGGATGCTCTCAATCTAGATGAAAAAAAGATTGTTGGTACTGCAGAAAGCCTGGTCTTCTAAATAAAGATTGTTGGTCTCGGAAAAACAAAGAAGGAGACAAAAATGAAAGTGAGAGTAAGGAAGCTAATATTGCAAGTAATACTTTACAAGATGCGTTAATCTTATGTTTGGATAATGTTAATGATTCCTGGGTAATAGATTCTGGGGCTTCATTTCATGCTACACCCCATAGAAAATATTTTCTAGATTATGTTCAAGATGATTTTGGACAGGTATATTTGGGTGATGATGAGCCCTGTCAAATTGTTGGAAAAGGAAAGATAAAGATCAAGTTGCATAATGGAAATGACTGGTTTCTGTAGGAGGTAAGACATGTTCCTAATTTAAGAAGAAATTTAATTTCTGCAGGGCAACTAGGTAGTGAAGGTTGCATAGTTACCTTCTCGGACAGTATGTGGAAGGTCACTAAAGGATCATTAGTAGTAGCTAAAGGTGCGAAGGTAGGCACACTATATCTGTGTACTGGTAACACTTACTCTACCCTAGCTACTACAGACAAAGTTACTGCAGGGACAACAACAATAGATGTTGCAAGAACAAATTCGATAATGTGGCACCATAGACTTGGGCACATGAGTGAGAAAGGGATGAAAAACCTTTACTCCAAAAATCTATTGCCAAGACTAAAGAAGATTGATTTAGAGTTCTGTGAAAACTGTGTTTATAGTAAATAGAAAAGAGTCAGATTTCTCAAGGTTGGGAAAGAGAAGAAGAGTGAGAAGTTAGAGCTTGTACATTCAGATGTATGGGGACCGGCTCAGGTATCATCTCTTGGTGGCTCTTGTTATTATGTTATTTTTATTGATGACTCAACCAGAAAAACATGGGTATATTTCCTAAAACAAAAATCAGATGTTTTTGAAACTTTAAAGAAATGGAAAGCTTTGGTTGAGAATGAGACAAAAAAAAAGTTGAAGTGTCTTAGATCGGATAATGGAGGTGAGTATTGCAGCAAAGCATTTGAAGATTACTGCTCCTTAAATGAGATTTGAAAGTAGAAGACAATTCCAGGAACTCCACTAGGAAAATGGTGTGTCAGAGAGAATGAATAGGACTATCATGGAACGCGCGAGGAGCATGAGATTGCATGCTGGATTGCCCTTACATTTTTGGGCAGATGTTGTACATACTGTTGTCTATTTGATAAATAGAGGACCTTCAACCCCTTTGGATGGCGGTATTCTAGAGGAGGCATCGATTGGTAAAAAGGTAAATTATTCTTTTCTGAAAACCTTTGGTTGTGAAGCTTTTGTCCATGTTGATAAAGAAAACAGAACCAAGTTTGATGCTAAATCTCAAAAATGTACCTTCATTGGATATGGGATTTTGAAAATAAGAAAATAATTAGAAGTAGAGTTGTTATATTCAATGAGAAGGTTATGTATAAAGAACAGATGGAGGAAAAGAGGCATGAACAAGACAAACAAGAATATGTGGTGTTGGATGAGATTCCTGAAAATGAAATGCCACAAGTACCTGATGCTCAACAACAATAGATTGTCCCACAAACTGCTGCAAGTGTTGGATGTTCTACAAGGTCAAGTAGACCCCCTAAAATATTTTCTTCTTCTTTGTATTCTATATTATTAATTGATTCTGGTGAACCAGAAGAATATGAAGAAGCAATGCAGGTGGATGTCAAACAACAATGGGAGCTAGGCATGAAAGAGGAGATGGAATCCTTCATGAAAAATAAGACTTGGGACTTAGTCTCTTTACCTGTAGAAAAAAGAGCCTTGCCTAACAAATAGGTTTATCGACTAAAGGAGGAGGAAGGAGGTCAGAAAAGATATAAGGTCAGACTTGTGGTAAAAGGTTTTGCATAGAAAAAGGGAATAGATTATGATGAAATATTTTCTGTAGTTATAAAAATGACTTCAATTAAAACTGTACTTAGTCTTGTGGTTGCAGATAATTTACATCTTGAACAATTAGATGTCAAAACAAATTTTCTCCATGGAGATTTGGAGGAGGAAATTTACATGTTGCAACCACAAGGATATGAGGTCAAAGGTAAGGAGAACTTGGTGTGCAGGTTGAAGAAAAGTTTGTATGGCCTAAAGCAAGCACCCCAACAATGGTATTTAAAATTTGACAGTTTCATGGCTGAACACGGTTATCATAGATGTCATTCTGATCATTGTGTACATTCTAAGAGATTGGATAATGATAGTTATATTATCCTATTGCTTTATATTGATGACATGCTTGTTGCTAGGTCTAACATGCAACACATAAATGATCTTAAACAAAAATTAGCTAGGTCATTTGCTATGAAGGATTTGGGTGTAGCTAAGCAAATTCTGGGTATGAGGATTACATGGGACAGGAAATATAGAACCTTGAATTTGTCCCAAAGTGAGTATATAAAAAAGGTGTTGAAAAGATTTAACATGCAGGATGCAAAAGCAGTTAGTACACCTTTGGCTAGTCATTTCAAATTGACTAAGGAGATGTGCCCAAAGGCACAGGAAGAGGTAAATAAAATGTCTAACATCCCGTATTCATCAGCTGTTGGTAGTCTGATGTATGCAATGGTTTGCACAAGGCCAAATATTGCACATGTAGTGGGATTTGTGAGCAGGTTTATGAGTAATCTGGGTATGGAACATTGGAATGCTGTGAAATGGATTCTTCGGTATCTGAAAGGAACTACTACAAAGGCATTAAGTTTCAAAGGATCTAATGTTTCTCTGAGTGGATTTGTTAACTCTGATCTGGCAGGCGATATTGATTCACGAAGGAGTACTACAGGGTATGATTTTACTATAGGAGGAACTGTAGTCAGTTGGATTTCTAGGCTGTAAAAGGTTGTTGTACTTTCAACCACTGAAGCTGAGTATGTTGCTGCTATAGAAGCCAACAAGGAGATGATTTGGTTACAATATTTTCAAGAGGAATTGGGTTAGACACAAGAGGATCGCCCATTGTATACTGATAGCTAGAGTGCCATTCATCTTGCAAAGAACTCTTCTTTTCATTCAAGGACAAAGAACATTCAACTCAGGTACCACTTCATCCGAACTGTTTTGGAGGAGGGTTAGTTACGGCTTGAGAAGATTCACACAAGTGAGAATCTTGTCGATATGTTCACGAAGGTAGTTCCACAGGAGAAGTTGATTTCTTCATTAGTTTCTGTTGGTCTTCTTGATTGATAATTGTGGAATTTATACCAGTCGAGTCCCAGTGTTTTATCCAGTGGATGTTGCAAGTATAGTGGTGTCATCTAGTATCAGTCTCCAAGTGGGAGATTGTTTGGTGTGGAGCCTAATTAGTCTCCAAGTGGGAGATTGTTGATATGTGGTGACTGATCAGCAAAGTACTGTACACTCTACACATATTCTCGTCGGGGTTTGGGGCCGGGCCGGGCCTCGGGAAAGCGGGTGAGGCCCGTTGTGGGGGTTCAAGGGCAGCAACCCCTGAGAAATTTTTTTTTGCCATTTTTTGTTGATGAAAACCGACATTGTAATAAAACTCTAAAAAGGCCGACTTTGTTTGTTGCCCTAAAAACACATGTTATAAGCGGCTGGGATGCTTGAGGCATTGTAAGGTTGATGTATTGTTTTTGCTGGATAATAAGAAAGATTGGACGGTTGTGTATGGTGGACATAACCCATTCTGGGTGAACCATGTTAAATCTCTGTGTTATCTATGTCCTTTTTTATTTCTTTATCTTTTGTATTTAAATCTACATATAATTGTTAGTTCATATTTGCTTTGGATCTGCTTGAAACCCTAACACCATCCACATGATCTTTTTATTATCCTGAATTTGAGTGAGCATCTCCAGTTGGTTGAAAGAGGGATCCCTTTTATTTTTAATCTCCATGATCAGCTTGTCAAGAGATTTTTCAAAGGCCGGGAGGTTGTCCATAGTTCTATGCCACTCGTAGCCACCTCTCATCTCATAGACGAACATAGTAGCAACCCTATCATTAAGAAACCTGATCAATTTACTTCGCTTCACCTCTAAATTGATAGAGACCTGCGCAAAAATTTTGTGGAAGATGAGTTTGCGAAAAGACTCAGTAAGGGCCTTGGGTTGGCCTTGATACTTGTCTTCATTCCTAACTTTCCACATAATCCATAAAATAGAAGCAGAAAGAATAGACTAGAAAATATTAGCATCTTTCTTTAAACCTTGAATATAACCAGTGATAATATCAAATATATTAACATGAAAAGGAATGTGGATACCAAACATAAGCCAGATTTCTTTAGCAATAGAGCAATCAAAGAATATGTGTCTGCTGGTATCAAGTAATTTACAGATGGTACAAAGCTCAAGGGCTGTAGGATCTTTCCTAAGGGGAAGTCTGTCCAAGGTCATAAGCCATCTAAAGCAGTTGATATTGGGGGCAATAGGAGATTTCTAGCTTCTGAGAAAAATCTTTTACCAAGCTACTTTCATTTTTATTGTCTTAGTTAAAAACATTTATGAAACATGTTTTTAATAATTTAAATGTTTTGATCATTTAATAATTTAAAAATCTTAATCATATTCTATTATCCACACTATTATATATATGAAGATATTAAATACACACCAAAAAATGAGGAATAAATATATTGTATGTATCTAAATAAATATTAATATAGATATCTTAAATACATATATCTATTTCCTTACCTTCCTTACATCTCTCTAGAGATCTCTCTCCTCCCCCTCTATCTATCTCTCTTTCTATTCCTATATTTACTCTATGGCTATATCTTTTAATTCTTATATTACTAAATCTTTAAACTAATTTAAATCATTACAATAATGACATGTCTCTTGTTCTTATTCATTTATATTCTTTATTGAAAATAAAAAAGGGCAAGAGAATTAAATTAATAATACTTTCAATAATTAAATAAGGTGAAAATTGTCATATAAATTTAAATGTTAGGATTTTTTTTTGCTCTATAAAAGGTCGAATCCATGATTTATATTAAAATAGGTTAAAAAATATTACATACTTCTATCATATAGAAAAATTTGGCTATGCCAGACTCCAACCCAGAGAACAAAATGACCATGAGACTCATAGCCCATCTCCCAGACTACCTATCAACCAAATATATCATTATACATGAGGAATACATCTACCTTGATTTAAAATATTACAGAGATAAAACTATCTCTTCTGGATAATCTTTCTTTATAATTAGAGATTAGACATAGATTTGAAACTAAAAATTCAAAGACAACCAAGAAAATTCAAAAGGAATCTCTGCATTATCATGGGATGAGAAAGACCCGCTCTTCTTCCATCTACTCTGCCTCTGAAATCTCAATGCTGGAAGAGAAATCACCATCATCACGAAGCCCCATTAGAATTTTATAACTTCTCACCCACTGTTCATGGACATTCACTGCATCACCAATTGGTGCCACCAACAAACTATCCTCTGCAAAACCCATAAGACACTTCAAAAAGTCGAAGCTCATCCTTATTATCGGCTTTCTCACTGCCCACAATTCCTAGTTTACAATGACTAATATGGAAAACCGAGGGTTTGATTTTCCATCTCTCATTGGCAAACCAAAATTGGAAGCATGTGGAATGGTGCGATTGAGATTGATTTCATACAGAACCCTCTCAATATCCCCTAGAAAATCACTTTTGAATACCCTTTTACATAAAATAGGAGCCTGAATCTTTGGCTCATCCAATTGAGAATCGTGGCAAGGAAATGGGAAGGAATATAAGGGTTAACCTAATATTTGTGATTTAAGAATAAAAATTCAACCCCTAGAATACTATGTAGAGCATGGATAATAGTATTGTAGAGCATGGATAAACAATTCATGAGAAAAAATTGTAACTTCTTTCAACCACTTATCAGTAATAGCTCCCATGAATGCCTTTTGTGTCTCGCTTGCAACCAACCTGATATTAGAATTCATTATCATCGAGAACTCTAAGGGAATTTGATATGTAGAAGATGGATAAAGAAAAACCAATGAACAATCTATTTAATAACTCCTTAAGTAACTTTCTCGAGAAGTTTCCATAAAATGAAATAAATGTAAAAGGCATTCCCATCACTTCCAATCTGCTAAAATCTCTACCGAGAGCCTAAGAGCGTGTGACCGTGTATTTTTATCTATTGGAGAGAAGGTGAGAAAACTCAAGACCACCACCCCCTCGAGAATAGGGAATTGAAGAAAACCTGCATTACAAAATCCCTTGCATAACGATGACCCAACTCATCAAGGAATGCTCAAGTCATAAATGGTTGATTAGAAGATTTTGAGGATGTTAAGTAGACATTCCACCTCAGCCTACTAGGAGTACAACCAGTCCCATAATCCAATTGAGAATATTTGAATTCCAATCTCCTACCAATGCTATTGAAAAATAATTTCTCTTGGAAAAATTATTAAAATATTGGGATAAATGACTAAAGAACATAATAATCTAAGTTAGACTAAACATTTTCTTTATGAATAAATAAATAACCTTCTTAGTTGTAGAGCTTTAGTAACATCAATTTGATCACCATCTGCTCCCTTATTAGCAAGCTCATCTACCATATGGTTTCCTTCTCTATAGATGTTATTAAAAATGATTGCTTCAAAAGAACTTATGATATTCAAAGCCCCACCTAGAAGAGCATTCAATTTCCAGTTTGGTGTTGAAATTTTGAATATTCTTACCATCCCAATGATGGCTAACACATCCTGCTCCGAAAATTCCTGGGTTCCCCCTCGTTGCTCCATCAAATTTAACTTATACCATCCCTCTTGAGGAGGTTCCCAAATGCAGTTCAGTCTGGCTTGCTTTCTCTCAACCCCCCCTTTGCCAAAAAATTGAGGAACTTTGAGACCATTCCAGTTCCCCCTAATCAATCCATCCCAATGAGTCAATCTAGATTTTTTGTGAGACTGCTTTTCATTCCTACTATTAACTACCTCAATAATGGTTGTTTCTATTTTGTTGAAAATGTTCTCACTTTACATTTTTTCTTTGGAAATCCTCATGTTCCTTTCCTTCCAGCACCATAATTGAAGGGCTAATTAGCCACAGACCACTATATAGCCCCGACCTATTCAACATTGACCAGCTTTTGAAGAGGCTTAAGATATCTAGGATTAATGCAGTGGACCGCCCTAGTTTAGAGAATAACCACTTCTAGCATTTTAATGAATAGGGACATTGTAAAAAAAGATGATTAATTGTTTCCTCTTCATGCTCACATAAGACACATCTAGATGGTCCATTAAAACCAATTTACCTAAACCACTCTATTGTAAGAACCCTTCCTTTTAACATCACCCAAGTAAAAATGATTTCTTTAGGCAAGAATCCTTTAATCCAACAAAATTTAAGAGGTAGATTAGAGTGACACCAATTTTGAAGCTTGATAGCTTTCCTATACCCATCCTTGGTAGATTATGACCTTGATTTAGCCCCAACCCACATCAATCTATCCCTCGATTCCCTAAATGCCAAAGGTATGCTATGAAGGACTTCCTTGAGATGTCTAATATCTTCTCTATGGACTTGAAGTTCCTAGAAAGAATTACATTCCCACCCTAAAGCTTTCCCTGTTACATTAAAACTCACATAATGTTGCACATGAAGACCCCAACTTCTCTCTAAAATTTCTCTTTACCTCCATCATGGAGCTAATTGGGAAATGATCATCCCACGAGTCATCCCAAAATAAAGGCTTGGAACCATCTGCTACATCCCAAGTCAATTTATTCATAATCAACCCCCTGTATAATAGAATATAATTCCACTCTCTGGAGCCTTTGGGTGGATTATTCCTCTTGAATGTTACCTTTGGATCCTCTCCTAATAAATATTTTCCTTGTAATATTTTAACCCACTTAAGGTGAGGTTGTTCATACATTTTCCAAATCAATTTTTCTCCTAATTCCCTGTTTTGCCAAATTTGGTTCCTTAACCCTACCCCTCCAATCTCTTTGGGTTTGCAAATGGAATCCCAAGCTATTAGAGCCATTTTCTTTTTCTCCATCATTCCTTTCCAAAAAAGGTTTTCATCTTCTTGTTTAACTTCCCATTGGCTCCACTTGGTAGCACTAGACAAGAGATGATATAAATCAGTAGGGCAGATAAAACTGCCCTAAGCATAACTACTCTGCACACCCAAGTAAATGATCCAGCTTTCCATGTTGACAACTTCTTGTCCATATTTTATTTTAAGGGATCCCATAATTTGGTTGACCTGATTCCACTTTGAAGAGGAAGAACAAGGTATTTACAAGGAAGAGCACCCTTTTGAAACCTCAAGGTTCTCAAAATTTCTAACTCCATCCATGACTGCAAAAAGAAGAAGAATACTTCTATTTGTTCAATACTTATCTATTGCCTTGACACCTTGGTATATTTCTCCAAAATAAACTTAAAATTTGAAGCCTCCTTTAAGGAACTATCACTCATAAGCATTGTGTCATTCATAAAGTCTTGATGGGTGATAGCAAGTATGTTATTGGTTGTGTGAAATAAATCGGGTGTGAATACAAGTGATGAAAGTTAAACTAAGCAATCTAAGATAACACTAGATTCACTCAAACACCTTAGGATTGAGAATGCTACTAAAGAGGAAATTAGACACATAAAATATCAACAAATGAAAGCAAACCAATGTCCTCTTGATTTGATTTTTCTTTGGTCGAATGTGTACTCAATGATGTAGCATGTGCTCAATTATGCTCCATGATGTGATATTAGGCTAATTAGATTCAATATATGAGTATGAGATGATGGGATATGAGGATGAGATAATAGGATGTGAGGATGAAATTCTACATTATGATGATATGGATATCCTAAGAGTGGATTAATTATGCTGCATTATAATGGTGTGATTGTATGGAAAGTTGATGAAGAGCTTAGACAAGGGAGGAATTAAATAGGAAAATAAGGGAGATGAAGGACCATGAAAATGCAACACTTGTCCTCAAGAGGGACAAGTGGAAATCATAAGAATATTGTGTGGAATAAGATTCCACACTTTTCATCAAAGAGGACAAGTGGCTCAACAAGGGAGGACATACATGTCCCTTAGAGGGACAAATGTCAAGAAGGGGCTTGACATGTGTCCTCAAGGACACATGTCCATTTTGGGAGGAAGCCAACCAAAATAGGTTTCAAATTTTCTAATATTAAGGAGATTAGGGAATCATGAGTGTGCACACACATGTGAGGGGAGGTTAGGATAGGATAGGGTTGGTTAGAACCCAAAGGTTAGATTACAAGTTAGGTTAGAAAGGTAGTTAAAGTTAGGAGTGCTAATACAATGAGGATCCGGTTAATACTGAGAGGGGGGGAGGTGAATCAGTATTAACAAGAATTGAACTCCAAAAACAAACTTATCATAGATTTGAAAACATTCAACACATAAAATAATTATTCTTAACAGATCTATTTCTCACTTTCCTTATTAGATCTAGACAATCATTTCCCACTTATGCAAACTCATTAATCATATTAGCCATCAACTCAATATCAGATCAACAAACACTTTTACCAACTTATTAACTGATCAGAATGCTACATCAACCAATTAACCATCAATACCGGTAACCACTTTAAGATCTATGATAAACAAACATAACCTGTTGTTGGTGTAAATAATTATTCATGTTGGATATTATTACACCTTACTTAAGTTTACTTAGGAAATGCATTTCATAGTAGTTTGGGTATGAGACACTTGGGTGTTTGTGCCACATTAGGATAGTATGTGTAGCAAAAATTCCACCTTTTATGGTGTTGATCTTGTTACTACTTTATCATATCCACTTATTGTGGAGTGATAATTCCACCTTCAATGGGTGATCCACCTCATGTGAAATATTCTATTATTTCTCCTACCTACCACACCTAATTCCTACCTACCCTTGTTTCTTGTTGAGCCACATGTCATGATTGTGTGCTCACATATCCATATAGCCTTGCCTATATATGCAAGCTCATATTCATTGTATGTAACAACCATTGTTATCTATTGATGAAAATGTAGTTTATTCTTGTCCTATATTTTGTCTCTCTATTTTGTACTTTTCATTGAGCTCTTGATCTTGGCAAAATATCACACCTGTCTTAACCAGTAATCAAAAATAAAACATGAACATCATATGAAAAAAATTCCACACATGAACACCATCATTTTTTTGATGTGGAAACCCAAATGGGAAAAACCACGGTGGGAGTTGGTACCCACAAATGTTTTGTACTCTTTTGAAGTACGTCATGATAGGAGCTTACAATATGCCCGGTTAGGAGCAGACCCTGTTAGGAGTCACCCGGTTAAGGGATTTACCTATCACTCTAGTTAGGAGCTTAATGATCTATTAGGATCAACCTCATGAGAGGATTTACCACCCTTTTTGAGAGCTACCCTATTAGGACCTACCCAGTTAAGGGATTTAAGCTGTTGTAACTATTAGGGATAGTAGTGAAAAAGTGATCTATTACTTGCACTTCTCAGCTTGCTAAATTAGATCTAGTTATGCACAAATCTCTGCAACTCTCAGGAAGACTTAATTCTTCTCTTAGATGACTCAACTCATTCTTCTAAGACCACTCGCACATAAAACATCAACTGTGTCATCCTAAATAGACATCTCAACTAGGTCGGCTAATAAACCCTACATATTGAAATTACAATACAGATCATATAAGATCATCATCTAGATTATTACAACAATTTACAATGCAATATCAACCATTGGTTGATCATACCTTATCACAAAAGTCAAATCTGTACCAAAGTCAAAACCTCAAAACACTCCACTAAGAGTTTTGTTGTTTCCCAAGAAATTCTACCTTGAATCAAAACAAAATTCAAATCATCTACACAGGTTGTGCCGTGTTACCTCCTTCATGTATACTCAGCATCAATCATCGTCATATCAAAAATCATTACCGGTTGAGTGGATTTCATCACCGGTCCTTAAACCCTACTAAAACCCTAGTAAAACTTTATCAAAAATTCAAAACAAGCCTTCTGGTAAACATCATAGGATGCAGTTCCGGTCAGATACTCAAATCCATCATAAAAGATAATATTTCAAACTGCAAGTCACCAATCATCACCGATCACCTGATTCAATCAAAACTTCTCTGCTTTACCAGTTAAAGTCCCAATTCACAGTCTTGCTGGTAAACCTTGTCAAATTATCAAACTCTAAATTTGGTAGACCAAATCACTTAGCCAAGAAAGCAAACATAAAGAACCATTTGTAAACATCATCAAACATCAGTTGACACTAGTTGCCATCAATGACAACACAAATAACTGATCATGTCAACTATCTATAACTTCTACCTAGTAACTCATCTTCAATTGTCATCATCTCATCTAAATTAGTTTTGCCAATCATGCCAACATTCTCCCCCTTTGGCATTGATGGAAACACCAATTAGATATACAGTCAGACTAATCATTATCATAGCCTATCATCTACATTTTTCTTTCTGGTAACACATCATCTATCGGTTCTCCTCCTTTTGACTTCTCCCATATCTGATCTTGTTCTTCTTTCCCTTTCTGATAGGTTCCTTTTCTTCTCCCCATTCTTTTTCTTCTACCCAAGGCTGATCATCAACTTCTCTCATATCTAATTTTTCTTTTCTTCTCCCCCTTTGATAGCAATGCCAAAGGTTGAAATGCATCACTTGTCTTCAATTCTGCTATTGCCTCTTCCATCATCTCTACTGATCAAATTAAAACACTAAGTTATTGCATCAGAGTACTAAATCAGGAATTTACTTGTATTAGAACTGTATCATCTTATCAGATTAGAGCTGTAAATCAGAACATTATATCAAACTTACATCAGAGTTGCCCCCCTATGAAGTAACATGTATCTTCATCAATCCTTAGTGAAAGATAAACATGAAATCCACTAGATTATGCATCTCCATCATCTCAGTTCTTTTGGTGTAGGGGTCTAACCCCAAATTTACCTCTAAGAAACTCAAAGGTAGTCTTTAGTAAGGGTTTAGTAAAGATATCAGCTAATTGATCTTTACTCTTCACATATTCCATCTCCACCTACTTCTCCTGAACTCTTTCTCTTAAGAAATGATACTTCAACTCTATGTGCTTGATTCTAGCATGAAGTACAGGATTCTTAGAAATGTTTATTGCACTTGTATTATCACAATAGATAGTCAATGGTTCAGAAATATATATCTTGAATCCTTCTAGCACATGTCTCATCCGTGCAATTCATGGATGTAGCTACATACTCAACTTTAGCTGTAGATTGAGAAACACATGATTGGTCCTTTCTTGTCCATGCTACTAGTCTTCCTCCAAGTAGAAAAGTTTGAACGATTGTGCTTTTCCTATCATCCACATTACCTGCCCAATCTTCATTAGTAAAGACATCCAAAGTGAAATCTCCTTTGTAGGGATACCATAATCCATAGTCTAATTTGTCTTTGAGATACTGGAAAATTACTTTCACAGCCGTCATGTGAATTTGCTTCGGTTCCTTTTAAAATTTAGCTACTAAGCCAACAACATGAGAAATATCTGGTTTGATATGAACAACATAGTGTAGCTTACCAATCATGGATCTATACTTCTTTTCACTAACAACAGGGGAATCATCTTGCTTGGACAATTTGTAGCCTGTTACCATAGGTGTACCTACCGGTTTGCATTCTTCCATATCGAAAGTCTTTAACACTTCTTTGATATACTTGTTTTGACAAATAAAGATACCATCATCCAGTTGTTGGACTTTTAAACAAATAAAGAACTTTATTTCACTGATTAGAGACATTTCAAAGTCTTTTTTCATCTCATCAACAAAATTCATACACATATTATCATTACCACCAAAAATTATGTCATCTACAAATACTTTGGCAATCAACATCTTGTCTCCATCAGTCTTTAAGTATATATTACTGTCCTCACTGGTACGTTGAAATCCAATCTTGATCAAATGTGTATGAAGTCTCTCATACCATGCTCTCGGTGCATGCTTAAGGCCATACAAAGCTTTATGTAATTTACACACCATGTCCTTATCATCAGTAAGGGAAAATCCATCTAGTTGTTCAATGTATACCTCCTCTTCTAGGATTCCATTCAAGAAGGCTGACTTGACATCCATTTGGTAGACTTTGAAACCTTTATATGCAGTAAATGCTAGTAGCATCCTTACACCTTTAATCTTGCAACCGGTGCACATTTTTCACCATAATCCTCACCTTCTTCCTATGCATACCCTTTGCAAACTAACCTTGCTTTATTTCTTACAACTTTTCCTTCTTCATTCAACTTATTCCTAGAGACCCATTTTGTTCCAATGGCATTATTATCCTCCGGTCTAGGAACAAGTGACCATGTCTGATTTTTCTCAATTTGATCCAATTCTTCATTCATTGCATTCACCCAATCCTCATCTTTCAATGCTTCCTTAACTGTCTTGGGTTCCATTGTAGAGATCAAACAAGAATTTTCTCTAATCTTTCACATAGTTTGCACACCTGTATTCTTATCACAAATTATTTTCTCTTGTGAGTGATTTAATCTGACATATCTAGGTATAGCTTGTGTCGGTTCTGCATCTTCCTCTTCTAATTCTCCATATTCTTCCTCACTCTCATCGCTTATCAGTTGAGCACCTAATTCTGCATTAGTCGATTAATCATTATTTTGTGCTTTTGGTTCAATGATCACAAGTTTTTCCTCATTATCATCCTTTTCAGGTTCTGATCTTCTTGTACCTTTAGACTTATCAGATAGATAATCAACTTTTACATTGGCACTTTCAACAATTTTCTTAGTTCTCTTATTGTAACACTTATATGCTTTACTCTTAGAAGAGTAACTAGGAAAAATTCCTTCATCATATTTTGCATCAAATTTCTCAGTATAGTTATCCTTATTAATGTAACATTGACTTCCAAAGATTTTAAAATAACTTACACAAGGATTTTTACCATACCATAGCTCATAAGGTGTCGTATTGTTACCTTTCTTCATAAGTACTCGGTTTAATGTATATACTGTAGTGCTGACTACTTCTCTCCAACACATCTTGGGTACATCACCCTATAATAACATTGTTCTAGCATCATCAATAATCGTTATGTTCATCCTTTCTACTATGCCATTTTATTGTGGTGTCCTTGGAGAAGACATATGTCTCTTGATACCCTATTCATCACAATACTTAACAAATTCATCAGATGTGAATTCTCCTCCTTGGTCCGACCTTAAAAATTTCAAGATCTTACCAGTCTCATTCTTAACTAGAGCTTTGAATGTTTTGAATTTATTAAAAGCTTCAGATTTCTCCTTGAAAAATGTAACCCACATCATCTTAAAATAGTCATCGATAAAAATCATGAAATACCTATCACCAAAATAACTTTTTGTTCTCATAGGGCCATAGAGATCAATATGCACCAAGTACAAAATATTCTCAGATGTACACTTCTTGCTTTTAAATTAAATAGAGGTCATCTTACCAATTTGACAATCTTTACAAATCACATTATTCGATTTAAGAATTTGTGGCAATCCTCTTACAACACTTGACTTGCTTACCTTCACCAAGTTATCAAAATTCACATGAAAACATCTCTTGTACCACAACCAGCTATCTTCCATTATTGCAACCAGACAATTATTGACATTAGCATTCAAATGAAATAAGTTACCTCTAGTTTGATTCCCAGTAGCAATCCGTTCACCATTACCTCCAAGAATTCCGTAGACTCCACCATTAAACTCAAGAAAATAACCTTTATCATTGATTTGTCCAACACTTAACAGATTATGCTTTATACCATGAACCCAAAATACATCATCTGCATTACTCTTCCCATTTAAAGAAATAGAACCTTTACCTTTCACCATGCAGGGAGAGTCATTTCCAAATCTAACAACACCTCCATCAAATTCATTAAGAGTTATAAACTTACTTTTGTCTCCAGTCATGTGGTGTGAGTAGCCACTGTCTATAATCCATTCATCACTATTTTCTGCATGAGAAACTAGTGCCTTCTCATCAGATAATTCCCCCTTCACAACTACAAACACAATCTCTTCATTATCTTCATCATCTTCAAACTCTTCATTAGTAGCACCTTCATCCACTGCAACATAACATTGTTTTTTCCCTTTTCCTTTATACTTTCTAAATTTATCCCTTTTGTCATTATTAGGGAAATTTGCGGTAATATGACCAATTATACTACAAGAGAAACATTTCAATGGTAGCTTTCCTTTATACTTACTAGTGCCTCTTGAAAATTTCTTTGCCAACAGTGCCTCAAGTTCCATTACATTATCTTCATTGTCTTCACTTCCTCGGTTACCTCCATGACTTGATCTTCATTCTTGATTCTGACATATATCTTTTCCTTTTCTAGCGGATGAACTAGTAACAAAAGCTTTAAAGGCAGATTCACTAGGTTTAGTAACATTGTTGTCAAAACTATTAAGCTCAAAAGTAGTTATGATGCGGAGCATCCACACTAACTCAACTACTTAGGGATATCCTTCTCCCAACTCACCTATCTATTAGGTGTGTCTCTTCAACTAGTGGCACTCTCTCACAATTCATCAACACCTTCTCCTTTCGAGGTCTCCACATACTCACAAGTCACCCATTAACCCAAGGGTACCCAAAGACACATCATAGTACTCCATTATATGACCAAACACACAAGACTCAACTTATTCAATCACCCTACAAGGTTTCATGACACCCGGTTACCTTAACCCTGCTCACTAGGCTTTTATCCCAACAATAAGACAGTCAAATATAGGTTCAGAACAGTTTTTAGAGATTGGTTCATTTGACCCCTCAAATAGTAAGATTAATTTTTCTGGTAAGAATAAATTTTATTCACAACACCATAATCTATCCTCACACCAAGTGATAGGTCCTTATTCAACCATACATTTCTGTACGAACACAATCTCTAACTGCAGGTTTGGGAAATCAATTTCTGAACAGGCTGCCTTCACCAAAATGACCATAACTTTCTTATTTTTCCATGAAATTACATCAGAATTAAAGAAAATTAAAGAAGACTCAATATTATTTCCATCCATATGACATTTTTACCATAATCATTCCAAAAAAAGGAGTATAAAGCTCTGCAACTCCCAAGAATCAGGATTTACCAGACCAAGACACAAAAAATCAGCAAATCTTCTTATCTTCCACACATGTCAAACTTTTTCATGAAGCCCTTCACAAATTAGGGGATGAATTTATACATATTTAAAGTCTTTTCATCCATTTGGATGATTTTTAAGGCATGAAAGATAAATTTTTTACATTTTATGATGCCTGTTGGAAACCCTTGTTTGATTCCAGGCAGTTTTTACAAAAACTATTGTATCTTATTCAAATCAAATCCAAATTCAATGATACCACCACCAAATTAAAGGGGATTAATCCCTCTTTTATCTCCAATTGAAAAGGAATGACAAAAACCACATTTTACAAGATAAAAATTCAGAAAAACAGACTGTTATGTCTGAAAAATCAGAAACAATGCAAAAAACTTCAAGAATTTTATTGATTTCTCCTTAGTACATTGGACAACAACCTTGATTCGACCTTTCAAGGTCTATTTATGCATCCAAATGGTGGTTTCAACTCCTCCAACTACATTTTGAATTTGTATTACTAACTAACCCCTAATTACTCTCATAATGCAAAAGTTGCTTTGAGCATTTTTTTGACAATGTGAGCAATTTTGCAAATTTTAACTCCTAGACCCAACCTATGATTTTAAATGACTTAAATACACAACCAATGGTCTTATTGACCTTATTACATCACATATGGTCATAATTGACCTGATTACATTGAACATCCATCAAAACATAAAAATCTCATATTTTGCCTCATAGAGGCTTGATGATCAATGAGGTGCTTCTGCACCATACTCCCCCCCTACAAAAGACCTCATGTCCCATGAGGGGATTCAAACTTCACAATATGAATAGATACTTGAAACACCTGCAACAAATGGATAAAAACTAGAATACAATGGTACATTATACCAAAAAGGATTACCAATTACCATAACACTTGGCTGGTACCAAGAATTGCCTTGTGGTGCTTGCACTTGCACCCTTTCCAACACATGTTCAGGCTCTACCTGTTGTACCTACCCCTTAACACCTGAAATCTCATGCTTTTTTCTATCCTTATCCAACACAAAAGGACACATAATAGACCCAACCATTACACCTTCAAACAAATCACTATTTTCAGCCTTCTCTAGCCTTGAATTGGCTACCAACTCTTCCTCCTCAAGCAATGTCTTCTTCCCAAACATGACTATTTTACTCTTACCCTTGACATCATCATTCATTGGCATTAAAGTATACTTAACCCCATTCCTATCAATAGTATAAGTGTTTCTCCTACCATCATAACTAGTACGGTTGTCATATTGCCAAGGTCTACCAAGTAGAATATGACTACATTCCATGGGCAAAATGTCACACCAAACACTATCCTTATATTGACCAATCTGAAAATCAACCATTGCTTTCTCCTTTACCAACAAAGTAACATCATCATTAACCCAAGAAACTCTATAAGGATTCTTATGAGGTGTCCTCTTCAAATTCAATTTCTCAACCATTTCATTAGAAACCATGTTATCAGAGGATCCAGAATCAACAACAACAGTACAAACTTTACCTTGCATAAACACCTTGTTCTAAAGAGGCTCCTTCTTTGTATGGGTTCATGTCATGTTGACGTCTTCAATAGGGACTTCTTTATCATCAAACACTCACCAACTTCTCCCGTACACAAAATTGCCTTTGGACTATCACTAACCTCTTCCTCTTAAGAATATGCAACCCTTCTAGAGGATGATGATGCTGCTGCTCCCTTCTCAAGACATTTGAAAGAAGGATTCCCATACTCATTACAGTTGTAACATCTCCCTGAAAATTGGTTAAAACCCCAACCAAATCTACCTCTATTACCACCAAAACCACATCTAAAATCAGAAAATGACTACTCTTTAACTTTATCACCTTCTTCCTCATTGTTTGGTTTATGTGAAGAAAATGTACCTCTACCCTTTCCATTGCTATTGCCTCTACCTCTTGCAGCCTTATCTTGTCTTCTCTTCATCTTTTCTTCCACCTTGAGAGCTAGTTGATAACATTCCTTGACATTACTGGGGTTAGCCACAACCAACTCATCTTGAATATTAAATCTCAAACCTCCTAGGTATCTAGCAACTTTAACAACTTCATTTTCTTCTCTACTAGACCTTATACTCAACTTTAAAAATTCATCAGTATATGCCTTAACATCTTGTTCCTTTTTCCTTAACCCTTGAAATCTCTTATACAATTGAATTTCATAGTCTTTAGGAAGGAAATTACCTTTTAGTTTAGCCACCATCCGATCCCAAGAAGTAACCTTAGTCTTTCCTCTCTTTCTTCTATCAACTTCTTCATGATCCCACCATAGGAGTGCATGTCCCTTGAGTTTTGTCTTTGCCAATCTGACCTTTTGTTCATCAGGTACGACTTCTCCATCAAAATAAGCATCCATTGCTACTATCCAATCCAAAAGTTCTTCCTCTTTCAAACTACCATCATACATTGGTATATCACCCCTTACCTTGTACTTGTCTCCTTTTATTGCCTTAAGAAGTCTCAGTGTTCTTTGTTCCTCAGAGTCTATTTGCTCTTCAATTTCTCCCTTTGCCTCATGGAACTCTTCATCTCCTTCCTCTTCTTCAATAACATCCCCTACATCAACATTTCTTCTCTAACTAGTCTCCAATGCTTCAAGCCTTGCTAAGAGGGCATTATAGAACTCTTGTAACCTTTTGTTCTTCTCCTTCAATTCTTGGATCTCCCTTGTTGTACCTGCATTCTTTGGAGGCATCTTGTCTCACTCCCTTCAACCTTCAATAAGAACTACTCCCTAGCTCTGATACCAATCTGATGTGGAGCATCCACACTAACTCAACTACTTAGGTATATCCTTCTCCCAACTCACCTATCTAGTAGGTGTGTCTCTTCAACTAGTGGCACTCACTCACAATTCATCAACACCTTCTCCTTTCGAGGTCTTCACATACTCACAAGTCACCCATTAACCCAAGGCTACCCAAAGACACAACATAGTACTCCATTCCATGACCAAAAACACAAGACTCAACTTATTCAATCACCCTACAAGGTTTCATGACACCCAGTTACCTTAACCCTGCTCACTAGGCTTTTATCCCAACAATAAGACAGTCACATATAGGTTCATAACAGTTTTTAGAGATTGGTTCATTTGACCCCTCAAATAGTAAGATTAATTTTTCTGGTAATAATAAAGTTTATTCACAACACCATAATCTATCCTCACACCAAGTGATAGGTCCTTATTCGACCATACATCTCTGTACCAATACAATCTCTAACTGCAGGTTTGGGAAATCAATTTCTGAACAGGCTGCCTTCACCAAAATGATCATAACTTTCTTATTTTTCCATGAAATTACATCAGAATTGAATAAAATGAAAGAAGACTCAATATTATTTCCATCCATATGACATTTTTACCATAATCATTCCAAAAAAAAGAGTATAAAGCTCTGCAACTCCCAAGAATCAGGATTTACCAGACCAAGACACAAAAAATCAGCAAATCTACTTATCTTCCACACATGTCAAAATTTTTCATGAAGCCTTGCACACATTAGAGGATGAATTTATACATATTTAAAGTCTTTTCATCCATTTTTATGATTTTTAAGGCATGAAAGATAAAAGTTTTACATGTTATGGTGCTTGTTGGAAACCCTTGTTTGATTCCAGGCAGTTTTTACAAAAACTATTGTATCTTATTCAAATCAAATCCAAATTCAATGATACTGCCACAAAATTAAAGGGGATTCATCCCTCTTTTATCTCCAATCAAAAAGAAATGAAAAAAACCACGTTTCACAAGATAAAAATTCAGAAGAACAGACTGTTATGTCTGAAAAATCAGAGACAATGCAAAAAACTTCAAGAATTTTATTGATTTCTCCTTAGTACATTGGACAACAACCTTGATTCGACCTTCCAATGTCTATTTATGCATCCAAATGGTGGTTACAATGCCTCCAACTACATTTTGAATTTGTATTACTAACTAACCCCTAATTGCTCTCATAATGCAAAAGTTGCTTTGAGCATTTTTTTGACAATGTGAGCAATTTTGCAAATTTTAACTCCTAGACCCAACCTATGATTTTAAATGACTTCAATACAAAACCAATGGTCTTATTGACCTTATTACATCACATATGGTCATAATTGACCTTATTACATTGAACATCCATCAAAACATAAAAATCTCATATTTTGCCTCATAGAGGCTTGATGATCAATGAGGTGCTTCTGCACCAAGTTAGCTCACCGATCAAAGAATCAACAGTGACTTTATCCTTTGAAATAGATCTAAGTTCTTGGATTGCTGACAATCTAATAGTATACTAAGGTTGAAGGGTTCTAAGCATTTTACTTACTACTGCATCATCATCTATTTTACCACCAACACCTTTTATGCCGCCAACAACTTGTTTGATTCTTTGACCATACTGTGCAATATTATCTCCTTATTGCATTCTCATGTCATCAAATTTTCCTCTCAAGCTTTCCTCTTTTTCTCTTTGTACATGCTCATCTCCTCCATAGATTTCATCTAACTTTTCCCATACCTACTCTGCAGTTTCCAATCCTTGAACATCGATATATTTTGAATGAGATAAAGTACTTACAATAGCTTATAAGGATTGCATGTTCTCTTGATACTCTTTGAGTTCATCCAGTGTCAAAGGAGTAGTAGTAGGAGCAACATATTTTGTTTCAACTTGCTTCCAGTATTGTGCACCGAGACCTTTTATGTAGATCTTCATTCTATCTTTCTAGATCTTGCAGTTATCCTTGTTGAACTTGGGACCCTCTTTCTTCATCATCTTTACTGCCTCAGAATCTTTTCCTCAAGTTGTTAAGCTTTCTGCACATAGAGGACCAAAGCTTTGATACCAATTGTTAACAATAAGGATCTGGTTAATATTGAGAAAGGGGGTGAATCAGTATTAACAAGAACTAAACTCCAAAAATAAACTTATCACAGATCTGAAAACATTCAACACATAAACCAATTCTTCTTAACAGATTTCTCACTTTCCTTATTAGATCTAGACAATCATTTCCCACTTATGAAAACTCATTAATCAGATTAGCCATCAACTCAATATCAGATCAACAAACACTTTTACCAACTTATTAACTAATCAAAATGCTTCATCCACAAATTAACCATCAATATTTGTAACCACTTTAAGATCTCTAATAAACAAACATAACCTATCTTAACTAGTAAACAAAAATAAAACATGAACATCATATGAAAAACATTCCACACATAAACACCATAGTTTTTTTGACGTGGAAACCCAAATGGGAAAAACCATGGTGGGAGTTGGTACCCACAAATTTTTTATACTCTTTTGAAGTACGCCTTATTAGGAGCTTAAAATATGCTCGGATAGGAGTAGACCCTATTAGGAGTCACCCGGTTAAGGGATTTACCCATCACTCCAGTTAGGAGCTTAATGATCTATTAGGATCAACCTCATGAGAGGATTTACCACCCTTTTTGAGAGTTTCCTTGTTAGGGGAATTAAATTTTTAAGGCCTATTAGGACCTTCACGGTTAAGGGATTTAAGTTGTTGTAACTGTTAGGGAACAACAGTGAAAAAGTGATCTATTACTTACACTTCTTAGCTTGCTAATTTAGATCCAATTATGCATAACTCTCTGCAACTCTCAGGAAGACTTCATTATTCTCTTGGATGGCTCAACTCAATCTTCTAAGACCACCGACACATAAAACATCAACTGTGTCATCCTAAATGGACATCTCAAGTAGGTTGGCCAATAAACCCTAACTACATCTTGAAATTATAATATAGATCATATTAGATAATCATCCAGATTATTACAACAATTTACAATACAATATCAACCATTGGTTGATCATAACTTATCACAAAAATCTGATCTGTACCAAAGTCAAAACCTCAAAACACTCCACTAAGCATTTTGCTGTTTCCCAAGAAATTCTACCTTGAATCGTGCCAAAAAAGAATTCAAATCATCTACACGGGTTGTGTCATGTTACCTCCTTCATGTAGACTCACCATCAATCACCATCATATCAAAAATCATTACCAGTTTAGTGAATTTCATCACCGGTCCTTAAACCCTTCTAAAACCCTAGCAAAACTTTATCAGAAATTTAAAACATGCCTTCCGATAAACATCACACGATGCGGTTCCGGTCACATACTCAAATCCATCATAAAAGCTTATATTTCAAACCACAAGTCACCAATCATCACCAATCACCCAATTCAATCAAAACTTCTCTGCTTTATCAGTTAAAGTCCTAATTCACTGTCTTGTCGGTAAACCTTGTCAAACTATCAAACTCTAACTCTGATAGACCAAATCACTTAGTCAACAAATCAAACATAAAGAACCATCTGTAAACATCATCAAACATCCGTTGACACCAGTTGCCATCAATGACAACACAAATAATTGGTTATGTCAACTATCCATAACTTATACCTAGTCACTCATCTTGAACTATCATCATCTCGTCTAAATCAGTTATGCCAATTATGCCAACAAGGAGACATGTGACTAATTAAATTCAAATAAAGGGATGGAAAAGGGGGAATTAATTAATTCAAGGATTAGAAGAAAAGGGGTGGGGGTTAATTAAATTAAGAGATTGATTATTTAATTTGGCTATGGGGCATGACTTCATTTAATTGATTTAGCCAAAAGGGATACTTGATTTTAACTAAATAATATGAATTATTCACCTAATACAAGCGAGTTAGGAGATTTGATCTGATTGAATTAATCAATTAAATTTAAGTGTCTACACTAGTAATACTAATTCCTTTGACATTTCCCTTCAATCAGGCTTTTTGGATGTTTCTACCCAAAGCCTCTACCATAATAATGAACAGGAAAGGAGATATCGGATCCCCTTGTCTTAATCCCCTAGAAGCCTCAAAATAGCCCTCTTGGGAACCATTAATAATTATGGAATACCTTGGGGTGGAAATATAATAGAAGATCAGTACTATCCATTTTTTGTTGAACCCAAAGGCTTCAAGAAATTTGCAAAGGAATCTCCAATCTACCTTTTCATAAAAAAAAATTATGTCTAATTTGATCAACATACTCATAATTTTTTTAATTTTTATGGAATGAATAGCCTCTTGTGCTATAATAATTCCATTTAAAATAGATCTTCCTAACACAAATCTTGATTGTTCCTCCAAAATGATCTATGGTAATAATATTTTCAGACGGTTTTCCATTGCTTTCACTAGGACATTATATATAGTATTGCAAAGGGAGATTGGACTAAAATCCTCAAATCCTCTTGAAATTTCCTTATTAGGAATCAAGACCAAAAAGGTATTATTGATTTCTTTTAGAAATCTTCCTTCATAATTTCTAGCCACTTCAAAAGCTTCCACCATTTCTTTCCCTAAGATGTGCCAACAATTTTGATAAAAACCAACAGGGAATCCATCCAAACATGGAGCTTTGTCCGGATGTAGTTGGAATAGGGCTGTATAAATTCCTTCTTCTAAGAATTTAGCTATCAACTTATGATTCTGTATCTCTGAGATCTTGTTGGGCATATTCTAGATAGCAATTCTTCTTGATCGACTAAGTTGGATCCTTCCTAGTTGTTGAAGATTTCTTTGAAATAATTGACAATTTCCTTGGTTACTGTTGACCATTTTTTTCTATCAACAAAGCTACAAATCCAATCTAAGAAACCCAGATTTCCTGTATAACCTATGTATTATGTGTTCCTACATAACCTTCATGTTATGCGCATTGTTTAAGAAGCAGCAGTGGAGCCTTTTTCCTTTCGGGCTCCATTTTTTTTAATTTTTGAGTTGATCGGGTTGGCCGGTCAACTCACTTAATTTCCTCCAGCTAGAGGGCTCCCAATCATTGGCCGACCGATTTCCCCCTTTCTTTCTCTTACCAGTCATTGGTGGTTTCCTCTCAGGTCCCCGCTACCCCGCAATTTTTTCTAAGGCCAACAAATAATGTTGCGGGATAGCGGGATGGTGATCTCAACCTATGATATCATTCTCCTAGCATAAGCAAAATAGAAAGGAAAAATTTCTCATGGGATAAACAACACGAAGAGGAGGTCTCTTCCTCGCTACCCTATGAGGAAGGATAGAGAACATGAAGGACCTTGTGGGTAAACAAAGTTAAGGGCGAGTGGCTTTCGTGCCATCCTGCATGACATTTTGGGGAAACATTTGAGCTCTACAAGATAAGAAAAAAAAAGGTGAAAGTCACCCTTCCACCTTGTGATGGAAATCAATGCTCGAATGACACTTTGTGGGGTAAGCAAAAGTTAGGCAAATGGTTTCCCTGCTATCCTATAGATAGTTTCAAGGTTTCAAGGGGGCCTAGTGGGATAAACAACATGAAGGTGAGGATAGTCATCCTACCATCCCACAAATCTTTCCATGTAGTCACAATGACCTTGTGGGGTAGGAGCAAAGAGAACGGCAGTATATTGGTCAGGCCGCTAGGCCGTCACATAGCAAAGTGGAAACGTGGGCCCGAGGGCCATGTCAGTCATCTACAATCGTTGGATTTTCATATAGGCCCAATCCAATGACCATGTTTTAATCTTCAATTGGGATTTTGAGCATGTTAGGGTTCCCACAGATACTGAGAGGGGGGGGTGAATCAATATCTGACTGGTAATGTAATTTTCTTAAAACTAAATATGTAGAATATAAAGTAACAGTATACTGGTAAGCAATAATTAATGCACATAACAGAATCAAAAGCATCCACATGAAAAGAACACCATAACACAAGATGTTTAACGAGGAAACCCGGTGTGGGAAAAACCTCAGTGGGATTTGTGACCCACAATATTCACTTACTGGCCAATAAGAGAATATTACTTACAATAGGGGCCTGTACATGCAGGAAGGCCAATTGCCTAGAGCTCACTGCTCAATAAGAAGTCACACTAACTTACAATGAGGATTTACATAAATCCAATATTCTGTACTGTTTTACAATAGCATCTTCAATGCCAGATTCAGTACCGGTTCTTGCTCTGTTCTTTACATATACCCTTGACCTACAATTCACACATTAGGTCTACCTTATAATCTATTTATTGCATTCCATCCATACCCTACAAATGCCTACAATGATCTCTTTTATATACAAGAATCATTTTACAATTTGCCAAGTCGGCTTACAATGATAAACAAAATATTACATATCAAAAATCCTCTCGGCCTCTGTGTCGGTATACATATTTCCTTCTATGCCGGTGCTGGTGTAGAGTGGTTTTGCTGATGTTGGTGCACTATCTTGCCTGTGTTATACTTTGCTGGTATAATATCTTGCTAGTGCCATAGGATTGCAAGGTTGCCTGTATAATGCTTTGCCGATATAATGTCTTGCCGGTGCCATAGGATTGCAAGGTTGCCTGTATAATGCTTTGCTGGTATAATGTCTTGCCGGTGCCATAGGATTGCAAGGTTGCCATCAATGACAAAACCTTCAATCACACACAATGTCTCATTGGAGTGTCCATATGCCAACAAAGCACTCATATGGCGAGATCTTGTGCATCTGTCTGCACACAAGATCTCTTGATCAACAGCGGACATTCAATTTTATGGTGACCATTGAATTTCAATTTTTCCGCAAGTGGGTGGTTGTCGACCCTATAGTTGAGATATTTTTTATGCTTAGTCGATGCCCATTCTTAGATTATGTTTTTATTCAACCATCAGGGATTGTTGCCATTACTCTAGAAGTGACCTTGCAGGTTGATTCTTGATGCCACTCATGCCTCTTCAAGGCATTATGAAGACTTTTGAGTCTGATAGAGATTTATGAAATACTAGTCCATGCAGATTTCTCCTGATTTCCAGGAGCTGATTGTCCCTCCCATACCTTTACAACTAATTTCAGATGAAACCCATGCTCATTCACTATAGATCATAGACTTTTTTGCCCAGGAGTGTACCCAACCATGCTTATGTGCAGGGGTTACTTCTTTTGTAGAGTAGTTTTGTTTCCTCCTAGGAGATTAGACATTGACAAAGGAGATTTTGCATGCTACAACTCAGATCATTCGATCAGATTTTCTTCTCCCCTCTATCCTTTTTGTAACCTAACCTTGGTTAGGGTTAGGGTTTCTATCTTGACTCTAGTTTGAGTTATGCTTGAACTATAAAGGCAATTCTTGTATTATTTTGGAGCATCTTTTTTTCTTACTCTACAAGAAACTTATGTTTCTCTACATGTGTAAAATTTTCTTTGCCTTCTTATGAATAGAATTTACTTATTTTTTCTCTATTCAGTTCTCATAACTTGTGTATTTTCTCTACCTTGCTGTTTGAATGCATCTTTTGTGAGTTCACCTTAGCATAGTGATTGTGTTGACCCTTATTTAGGTGTTATATGTGGGCTATTGTCAATCCCTCTTATCATCTTCAAGATTCCCAACCTTCACTCTTCTTAGGAAGCTAAGTAAGATAGGATCTTGCGCATGTATTGGGTAGTTTTTTATTCATGTTTTGTGTAGTTGTAAGTAGGGAAGATCACCATTTCAACCTAGGTGTGAACCTTTTTCCTTTCTTTCAAACATCCCTCTTTCTCCCCCTTTTCTTATCAAATCAGTAGATTAGATATTTCAGTGTTGGGTTAGTCCAACACTTGCATTAGATTGAAGAGGAAGTCGACCTTCTCTGGAGATTCAACCTTACTTCTATAGGTCCCACACTTGGAGGTTGCTTCCACATTTCACAAGGTTGATCATCACAAGGTGCAAACTTTTGTGACAATAATTTTTGGCATGCTTGGTGGGACCTTTAAAATATTCATGCCACGGATTTAGTGTTGCTCTTAGCATCCCTGCCTTTGGAGGTAATCAATTCAAAGCACTTGGTGACTCTAAGGAGAAATTAAGACTCTTGGTGATACCAATTGTAGCTTTATGCCAACAAGACAAACTAGATCATCATCAAGAGTTAATTTTCAATTTATTCAACTTTCTTATTCAAATTATAGGAGTAGAAGGGGTAGGAATTCTTTTTCACCTGCTAGGGGAACTCAAGGAGAATCATCTACACTCCTATGGTCTCTTTCTACCCCATCATTCCTAAGATTAGCATAGCCTAGAGGCCCTTCCATCGGTATCAATAGGCCACTATTTTCCATGGTGGTTCATAGAGAACGCACCTTTGTCACCTTTAATGGTGGTAGCCCTTTAGTCCTTACTCAAAAGGATAACATTCCAACAACAACCTTGAAATCTTTACCTTTTTTTATGAGAGAGATATCAACCTCCCTGGAGGAACACATCTAAGATGTGTCAAGAATATGTAGTGTGTTTGATGTTACTAAAGACAATATTGTAGTGAGGCTTATTTTTGCCTCATTCAAAGGAAAGGCCCATCAGTGGTATAGAGTCCTGGCTCCTAACTCCGTTCACAATTGGGATGAGCTAGGGTAGAAATTGTGCAAACATTTTAAGGACAAAAGTGACCATTTGTCACTTATGGAGTAGCTAACTACAATCAAAAGAGCACCCCATGAGTTCATGGGTGATTTTAATTATAGATTCTAAAAGACATGGGATATAATCCCATCATTGGTAAACCCTTCATCAAATAATTCATTTTTATACTTTCTTAGGGCTTTGAATAGTGATATTGTAGCTATGATTCAATCTATGGGAGGAGATAACCTTCTATGGGCATATGATAGTGCCATAAGGAAAAAAATGCTTAATCTAGGTAAGAAAACTATCTCCTAGGCCTCCAAAGCCCTTATTTTTGGAGGCTTATACTCGATAGCCTATTGTGGCTCCTATTCCAATGGCTTCCACAGGCCATCTACTCACACTAGCACCTATTCCACCACCATTAGAATTGTAAGAACTTAAGACTATGATACAAGGACTCAATAATGAGTTGGTGACCTTAAAGAGGCAACAATTTCAAGGAAATAAGCCCTATCAACAACAAAATTAGAATTATTAGCAACTGAGATCAAATTTCCAAGGGCAGAACCAATGGAGTAATGCTAGGCCCTTGAATAGCTTGAATCCCTCAGTTGTAAGTACCTAAAAGGCTATAGTGCCAACTTCAAATAATCTTGCTCATGAGCAAGATTGGTGTACTTCATGCAATCAGCCACACAATCAGACCGCTTGTTAGAATGTTGATTTCTCTCAAGCCTTAATGGCACAAAATGAGCCAACAACATCAGATCAACAATAGTTTGTTGATGACTCTATTCATCCACATGGAGATGTAACTTTTCTGAATTGGCAAGAGGCTATTTTTTGTGGAATAAATCAAATAAGTGGGGACAATGTGGCCAGTAATACAAGATAAAAAAAGGACATAAACCCTATTACTTCTTCTACCACAACAGCTAAAATTCCATAGGCTACGATGAAGACTACCTTTCCAAAGACCTCTGATAAGGTGGCTTCTCTGAATAAAGAGCAAGATGTCACTCAAAAGGTAATACAAGGGGGTCACTTAGGGATCCTACCATATCTAAACAAGACCTCTACTAAGGCTACCATCCCCTTTAATATTATTGAATAGATGAAGAGGGCTATCCTAAATGTAGCTATGTGGGATGCTCTTACTATCCCATCTCAAATAAACCTACTTCTGGCGGACAACTGAGAGGGGGGGGGGGTGAATCACTTGTCAACATATTATATTAATCAAACCACTTTATAACCTTTAACCAGAGCACATAAACATTAAATACCAGAATAGCCGAAACAGATACCGGTAAGAAATAAAACTTAAGAATGAAATAAAGAATCAACACAATGCAACCATACCACATAACACCATGATTTGTATGTGGAAAACCCAGTAAAGGGAAAAACCATGGTGGGAAGCCTACCCATAGTCAGATGATACTTTTGTAGAAAGTATGTGATACAATAAGGGGCCTACACATGTAGGGAGGCACACTACCTAGAGCGTACTGCTCATTACAAAGGAGTCTCACTGACTATAGAGAGGTCATAACCACCTCAATATAATTGGACAACAATCTAGAAGAATGAACTGCCAATGATAGCATCTACTATGCTTGATTACAATCCTAGTTAAGCTCAATACTGTAGGCCTTGGACCTCTTACATAAACCCAATTCGATCACCTATGATCGACCAAATCTCCTTTGCATATGATATTTCATTCCTTGACCACGACCATGATCTACAATGAGATCTTGCATCAATTTATACAAACCCTAAGGCCTAAACCAATTAGGTCAGCCACCTAAAAGATATTAAAATAAGATCATTACATACATCCATATTACAATGATATGCCGTGTTGGGTTTAGACCAAAACAACATTAACCAATCCAGGAATCATCCCAGTAACTTGTAGAGAACATGTAACATGATATCGGTCCATAACCTAGACCCAAATAGATTCTCCATGTCAAAGCGATGTCTCCAATCAGTTAAGGCATGACAAAGATCACCTTCTACATCCTAAATTCCATCTAGAAGCCTCACCAACACCACTTATGCATCCTGTCAAAGATTCTTAGTAAAAGCTCTACTAGTAAAACCTTAAACCCTTACCGGTATAGTCTTTCTAGAGTGTATGATAGCATCCGATCATCAAGTCAATACCAACTGACCAAAACATACTCCAGAAACATCAAACCAAACATATTCCATTGATCCAAACATGTCGGTAGTATCCAACTGATGGTCCCTTCTGTCGGTAACACTAGTTCTTCTACCGATAACCAAAATCTATCTATTGGTAACCAATCATAACATCTAGTGTTGACATCAAAGACAAAATATCAATGCAACACATAATCAATTCCTTCATATTGCCAACAATCTCCCCCTTAGGCATTGATGGCAACACTAGATGTGAAAAAGAAAACATCTAAGTGCCAAGAAATGCCAAAAAAATCTCATAAAAGATATAACAATGAAAAACTAAAAAATCCTAGCAATCCCCCTGAGGTGCAACTCAATCTAAAATTGATCTGAATCTCTCTCCCATATGACATATTATGACATTATTTTTTACATATAACTCTCCCCCTTTGACATCAATGCCAAAGATATGACATAGATATCAAAATCTTGTGAATCACAAAGCTGACTACTCCCCCTGAGTAGTAGCACCACTACATCAATCTAGAGCAAAGGATAAAGCTGATGATGCATATCGGATTGATGCTCTACTCCATCAATTAAGTTTCTTCCGGAGGGGTAGATACCCCTAACTTGTCTCTCAAATATTCAAATGATTCCATAGATAGTGGTTTAGTGAATATATCTGCAATCTGCTCTTTAGTGTTCACATAAACTAATTTGACTTCCTTTTCCTCCACCTTTTCTTTCAGAAAGTTATAGTTTATTGAAATGTGCTTAGTCTTAGAGTGAAATACCAGATTCTTAGATATGTCAATAGCTGTAGAGTTATCACAATAGATAACTACCAGTTCACTGCAGATTACCTTGATATCCTTCAACATTTGCTTCATCCACAAGACTTGAGTGCAATTAGTTGTTGCTGCAACATATTCATCTTCTACAGTAGATAAAGAAATGCATGACGATTTTTTGTTGATGCACATAAAGTAAAGTTATCATCTCTAGGGTACCATAAGCCATATTCTGTTGTTCCTTGCAAATACCAGAATATCCTCTTTATTGCACATTCATGATTTTCTTTAGGATTACTTTGATATCTTGAAACAATACTTACTGCATTCATAATATCCAGTCTAATTTGAGTTAGATATAACAAGCCAACAATCATAGACTTATACCTTGTTGAATTTATCAGTGCAGATGTGTCTTTGATAGATAATTTCTCACTTGTCACCATAGGAGTACTTACCAGTTTGGAATTATCCATACCAAACTTCTTCAACAATTCCCTTAGATACTTAGTTTGATAGATAAAAATACCTTTGTCAGTTTGAGTAATCTGGAAACCTAAGAAAAATCTCATCTCACCAATCATAGACATCTCAAATTCATTCTTCATATTATTAGAGATTTCCATGCACAATTTATCTTCACCTCCAAAAATGATATCATCAACAAATACTTCAATAATCAGAATATCATCATTAGTGATCTTGTAATATAAATTACTGTCAGCATTTCCCTTAGTAAAACCAAGCTTCAAAATATATTTATCCAACCTTGCATACCAAGCTCTAGGAGCTTGTTTCAATCCATATAATGCTTTCCTTAACCTGCAAACCATATCTTTGTCATCTATCAGTGAAAATCCATTAGGCTGCTCAATGTATACTTCTTTCTCAAGTTCACCATTCAAAAATACACATTTAACATCCATTTGATAGACCTTATAGTTCTTGTATGCTGCATAGGCAAGAAATAGTCTAACAACTTCAATTCTAGCTACTGGTGCAAATGTCTCACCATAATTAATTCCTTCCATTTGAGAATATCCTTTACAAACTAGTCTAGCCTTGTTTCTTACAACTTGACCATCCTCATTTAGCTTATTTCTAAAAACCCATTTAGTTCCAATAACATTCTTATTTTTAGGTCGAGGAACTAAAATCCAAGTCTTATTCTTCTCTATCTGATCTAATTCATCTTCAATGGCCTTTAACCAATGTCTATCTTTACAAGTTTCAATAACAGATGGCAGTTTAATTTGAGAAATAGGACATACCTCTTCATTTGTTAGTCTTCTTCTTGTCATAACTCCCTTGTTCCTGTCTCTAATGATTTGATCTTCAGAATGATTTAATCTTACATACCTTGGTGTCTGCTGAACTTGAGGTTCTCTGTTCTGATCATCGATCACAGTTGAATTTTGTGATTGTAGCGGTGTAACTGTCTTAGTGTCTTGTACCGGTTGAGGCATTGCTGAATCAGTTATGATTGCTTCCACTACCAGTTCTCTATCATACGATATAGATTGATCTCTATATTGCTCATCCACTTTCATTTTTGTGCTCTCCACAATTTTCTGCAATCTTTTGTTATAACATCTATATGCTTTTCTCTAAATTGAATATCCAAGAAATATCCCTTCGTCATATCTAGGATCAAACTTCCCATCTGAATCATCCCTTTTGATATAAGATTTACTTCCAAAAATTCTTTAATATTTAAGAGTAGGTGTATGTCCAAACCATAATTCATAAGGAGTCTTACTGGTTTCACCTTTGATATGAACTCTATTGAATGTGTAGACTATTGTACTCATTGCTTCTCTCTAGTAGATGTGAGGCAATCTGGCTTCCATCATCATGGTTGTATCCAAAATGGTTCTATTCTTCCTTTCCACTACTCCATTCTGCTGAGGAGTCCAGGGTGCAAATAACTATCTCCTAATTCCATTTATCTCATAAAAACTATTAAATTCATGAGATGTGAACTCACCGCCTTGATCTGATCTCAAACATTCGATTTTCAATCTAGTTTCTATTTCCACCTTTTCTTTAAAGATCTTGAATTTCTCAAAAGCTTTATATTTCTCCCTTAGAAAAGTCACCCACAACATTTTAGAATAATCATCAATTATTAGCATGGAGTACCTATTACCTTGAAAGCTTCTGGTCCTTGCTAGACCACATAAGTCAGTATGAATCAAATCAAGCACATCATTAGATTTATCATTTGTGCTCTTATAAGAAGTTCTAACTTGCTTTCCCAATTGACATTCCTTACATACTAAATTATGAGGCTTTATAATCTTAGGTATATCTCTAACTGCCTTTGTTGAACTAATCTTAATAATAAAGTAAAAATTAACATGACACAACCTCTTATTCCATAACCAACTCTCATCAGTATGAGCAATCAAACATGTCTTATCACTGGTGTTCAAGTGAAAGATAATACCTCTAGTCTGAGTACCGGTTGTAATCTCCAAACCAGTTCTATTAATGATTTTGCATTTTCCATCTTTGAGTTGAAGTTGGAATCCATTATCCACCAATTGACCAACAATTAAAAGATTATGCTTTAAACCTTCTACATAGTAAACATTATCAATATTATGCTTGCCATCCAGAGAAATAATACCTTTACCTTTTATCATACATGCTTTGTCATCTCCAAATCTGACTTGACCACAATTGTATTCTTGTAGGGACATAACTTTTCTTTTATCTCTAGTCATATGATGTGAGAATCCACTATCAATTACCCATTCATCCTTGTCTTCAACTTTTGTTGCCAGGGCCTTTTCTTCATTCTTGATGACCGATTCTAGTTCATCTTCCTTTAAAGCATAGAACACCCATTCCTTTCCATTGTCGGATCCACTAGCAGAGTCTATTGTCGGTTCATCCTCAGAGTCATCACTTACTCCTTCCTCATATGCTATGTAGCATAGTTTGTTTTTCTTGAATCTATATTTTTTCTGATTAGGCTTAAATGATTTCTTAACTCTTTCTTCAAATCTTGCATTCCTTCTAGGACATCTAGATGCAAAATGACCAATCTTATTACATGCAAAACATTTAAAAAGTTCTTTTCCTTCATACTTACTTCCTGTCGGTCCTTTAGGTACTCTTCTAGTTAATAGGTCTTCAAGTTGCTCAAATTATTCATCCTCTCTCCTCATAGCTTCCAATTCTTTTGCATATAGGGCTTTCCAATCGTTTTTTCCGGTAGATGATGATGCATGAAAAGCAGGTTCAAATTTTGCAGCTCCAAAGGCTCCAAATTCTTCAAGCTCAAAAGAAGATAATTTCCCAATCAGAATGTCTTTATTAACTAAAGTGTTTGCCATTATTTTCAATTCATTAATTGCAGTAGCCTTCATCTTGTAAGCCAGTGGTAGGGTTATCAAAAATTTATAAACTATTTCATCTTCACTCAGAGATCCTCCACAACATTGAATTCCCATGACAATCTAATTTACTCTCTCCATAAATGTAGCAATTCTTTCATTATCACCATCTTTAAGTTCTCATATCTTATCCAGTAACCATCAAGTTTAGCAATTTTGACAGTAGGGTCACCTTCATTCAGAGTTTGCAATTTATCCCACATAACCTTTGTAGATGATTTATTAGTCAATCCCATGATTTGTTGATCAATGAGCACACACAAGAGGGCTTCTCTTGCTCTGCAATCATTTTTAATATTTTTGTCCAAGTCTGCTGGAGCAGGATTGCCAGATGTCGGATCATAAGGTGTATATCCTTTCTCAGTGATCTCCCAAATATCTTTCCCAAGACATCTAAGATGAGTCTCCTTTCAGATTTTCCATATCCCATAGTTTGTTCCATCAAGCTTAGGGGTTTCTCTTCTGAAAATAGTTGTCAGTGGATTTGTATTATTAGTTGCCATAGGATCTACCTCAAGTGGTTAAGCTTCTGCAAAAGAGGACCAAAGATCTAATACCAATTGTTATAATAACCATTAGACAACTAAGAGGGGGGGGGGGGGGGGGGGTGAATCAGTTGTCAATAGATTATATTAATTAAACCACTTTATAACCTTTAGCCAGAGCAAATAAACATTAAATACCAGAATAGCAGAAATAGATACCGGTAAGCAATAAAAATTAAGAATGAAACAAAGAATCAACACAATGCAACCATACCTCTAGTCTGAGTATCGGTTGCAATCTCCAAACTACTTCTATTAATGATTTTGTATTTTCCATCTTTGAACTGAAGTTGAAATCCCTTATCCACCAATTGACCAACAATTAAAAGATTATGCTTTAAAACTTCTACATGGTAGACATTATCAATATTATGCTTGCCATCTAGAGAAATAATACCTTTACCTTTTATCATACATGCTTTGTCATCCCCAAACCTGACTTGACCACCATTGTATTCTTGTAGGGACATAAATTTTCTTTTATCTCTAGTCATATGATGTGAGCATCCACTATCAATTACCCATTCATCCTTGTCTTCAACTTTTTTTGCCAGGGCCTTTTCTTCATTCTTGATGATCAATTCCGATTCATCTTCCTTTAAAGCATAGAACACCCATTCTTTTCCATTGCCAGATCCAATAGCAAAGTCTCCTGTCGGTTCATCCTCTGAGTCATCACTTACTCCTTCCTCATCCGCTATGTAGCATAGTTTTTTTTTCTTGAATCTATATTTGTTCTGATTAGGCTTAAATTATTCCTTAACTCTTTCTTCAAATCTTGCATTCCTTCTAGCATATCTAGATGCAAAATGACCAATCTTATTACATGTAAAATATTTAAAAGGTGCTTTTCCTTCATACTTACTTCCTGTCAGTCCTTTAGGTACTCTTCTAGTAAATAGGGTGTCAAGTTGCTCAAATTATTCATCCTCTTTCCTCATATCTTCCAATTCTTTTGCATATAGGGCTTTCCAATCACTTTTTCCGGTAGATGATGATGCATGAAAAGCAGGTTCAGATTTTGTAGCTCCAGAGGGTCCAAATTCTTCAATCTCAAAAGCAAATAATTTCCCAATTAGAATGCCTCTATTAATTGAAGTGTTTGCCATTGTTCTCAATTCATTAATTGCAGTAGCCTTCATCTTGTAAGCCGGTGGTAGGGTTATCAAAAATTTATAAACTATTTCATCTTCACTCAGAGATCCTCCACAACATTTAATTCCCATCACAATCTGATTTACTCTTTCCATAAATGTAGCAATTCTTTCATTATCTTACATCTTCAAGTTCTCATATCTTACCTGGTAACCATCAAGTTTAGCAATTTTGACAATAGGGTCACCTTCATTCAGAGTTTGAAATTTATCCCACATAACCTTTGTAGATGATTTATCAGTCAATCCCATGATTTCCTGATCAGTGAGTGCACACAAGAGGGCTTCTCTTGCTCTGCAAATCATTTTTAATATTTTTGTCCAAGTCTGCTGGAGCAGGATTCCTAGATGCCAGATCATAAGGTGTATATCCTTTCTCAGTGATCTCCCAAATATATTTCCCAAGACATCTAAGATGAGTCCCCATTTAGATTTTCCATATCCCATAGTTTGTTCCATCAAGCTTAGGGATTTCTCTTATGAAAATAGATGCTGGTGGATTTGAATTATTAGTTGCCATAGGATCTACCTCAAGTAGTTAAGCTTCTACAAAAGAGGACCAAAGCTTTGATACCAATTGTCATAATAACTAGTGGACAATTAAGAGGGGACGAGGGGGTGAATCAGTTGTCAATAGATTATATTAATCAAGCCACTTTATAACCTTTAGCTGGAGCAAATAAACATTAAATACCAGAATAGCAGAAATAGATACTAGTAAGCAATAAAAAATTAAGAATGAAACAAAGAATCAACACAATGCAACGATACCACATAACACCATGATTTGTAAGTGGAAAACCCAGTAAAGAGAAAAACCATGGTGGGAAGCCTACCCAAAGTCAGATGATACTTCTGCAGAAACTATGTAATACAATAAGGGGCTTGCACATGCAGGGAGGCACACTGCCTAGAGCATACTACTCATTACAAAGGAGTCTCACTAACTACAAAGAGGTTATAACCACCTCAAGATAATTGGACAACAATCCAGAAGAATTAACTGCCAATGATAGCATCTACTATGCTTGATTACAATCCTAGTTAAGCTCAATACTACAGGCCTTTGACCTCTTACATAAACCCAATTCGATCACCTATGATCGACCAAATCTCCTTCGCATATGATATTTCTTTCCTTGACCACAACCATGATCTACAATGAGATCTTGCATCAATTTATACAAACCCTAAGGCCTCAACCAATTAGGTCAGCCACCTAAAAGATATTACAATAAGATCATTACATACATCCATATTACAATGATATGCCATGTCAGCTTTAGACCAAAACAACATTAACCAATCCATAAATCATCTCAGTAACATGTAGAGAACATGTAACATGATACCGATCCATAACCTAGACCCAAATATATTCTCCATGCCAAAGCAATGTCTCCAATCAATCGAGGCACAAACAAAAATCACATTCTGCATCCTGAATTCCATCTAGAAGCCGCACCAACACCACTTATGCATCCTGTCAAAGATTCTAAGTAAAAGCTCTATCGGTAAAACCTTAAACCCTTATCGGTATAGGCTTGCTAGATTGTATGATAGCATTCGATCATCAATTCAATACCAACTGACCAAAACATACTCTAGAAACATCAAACCAAACATATTCCATTGATCCAAACATGTCGGTAGTATCAAATTGATAGTCTCATCTACTGGTAACACTAGTTCTTCTACTAGTAACCAAAATCTGTCTGTTGATAGCCAATCCTAACAGCTAGTGTTGATATTAATGCAACACATAATCGATTCCTTCATATTGCCAACAGTATCAAATATGAGCCTATCACAAGAGGGGTGGTATAACTTGATGGTACATTAGTTTGGACTATTGGGATCATTAAGGATTTAAATTTGACCTTACATTCCTGCTCAGGTTATGGCGTGTTGCAAGACATCTCGATGATTGACCTCTCTTCTTATTTTTCCATTTGCTTATCCAAGGAATTCACTACTAATATAGGTAACTACCTATCTTCTGATTGGTCACATATGTTGTTTAGAATAAGATATGGTACCAAAGTAACCATTAGGGCTGAGCCTGTTACTAATGATCATATATAGCCCTATACTCCTAGTCCTATCAACATGAATTGTACCCTCCTCATGGAGAAAGAATAAATTTTAGTTAGAGAGCCTAAAAATCAATTGGATGAGTTTCCTGACTACCTACTTGATGAGTGGGAAAATGCATTTCAGTTTGATCCCATTGATGAGATCAAAGACACCGGCCTAGATACCTATTGCATCAATGAGGAGGATCCCCTATCCCCAATCTCTCAAAAGAAGACTATGACATACATTGACTATGGGATATGTTATTTAATGGACCAAGGAACAAGAATGGTGCAGGGGCCGATGTGCTTCTTATTTCTCCAAAAGGGGAGAAATATTACTTTTGTTTCAAACTTCATTTTTGTTGCACTAACAGTGTAGCTAATTATGAAGCATTGATTTTGGATCTTGAAATGGCACAAAAGAGAGGGATCAAATCCTTAAAGATGCATGGAGATAGTGAGTTGGTTGTAAATTAGGTTAGAGATCAGAGAACTACCAAGAACAACATTCTCAAGTCCTACAAGCATAGAGAATGGGACCTACTTGAAGGTTTTGAGGCCTTCAATATTTCTAGTGTCCCTAGAAATCAAAATTAACATGTTGATAGATTTGTAGCAATTGGTGCCCAACAAGATATTTCATCTCATGTTCCAATAGAGAAAGAGAAATAGATCAAACTTGTGGTGAGACTTGCAGTTCCTAATAACCAAGTAAATTGGTAGGTCTTTGACTCTGATCAACGGTTTGTGATCTTCCTACAAGATGAGGCAGAATTCTCACATCAAAAGCAAGGCATGCTGTAGGACCAATATGGAGATCAAATTATGTAGTTGAGCTCAAACAAGCTGCCCAAGGGATTGATTACCTTGGAATAGATCTTCAACACTGATAATCAGATGAAAGGAAGAGAAATAAACCTGGCCGCAAAGAAAGGAGACTACAAGCCAGTCCCTATATCTGGTGGAAGAGCTGTCAACTTGGGAAAGGTATGTTCCCCAATTGATCAATATACTTTTGTCAATCTTTGTCAAGAGTATGATGATATTTTTTCTTTTACATATGAGGATCTAAAAGGGTTTGACCCTAGCTTAGCTCAACATACCATAGAGCTTGATCCTAATGCTAAGCCAGTTAGACAAAAGCAAAGACCTATAAACCCCAAAATTGAGCCTTTGATGAGAAAGGAGCTATCCAAGATTATAGAATCTAGCATTATTTTTCTAATCAAGCATTCTTCTTGGGTAGCTAATCTTGTTCCAATTAGGAAGAAGAATGGGGAAATCAGATTGTGTGTAGACTTTAGGGACCTCAACAAAGCCTCCCTGAAATATCATTACCCCTTCCTTCTATGGAACAAATTTTAGCCAACATTAGTGGCTCAAAAATATTTTCATTCTTGGATGGATACACAAGGTATAATTAGATCCTAGTCCAAGAATCAGACCAATTTAAGACTGCATTTAGTACTAAGTGGGGCACTTATGCCTATTTTAAAATGCATGTGCAACTTTTCAAAGAGCCATGGATATGGCCTTTAAGGGAGTATTAGTAGAATTTGTACTAGTATATCTTGATGATATCACTATGTACTCCAACCATGCAACAGACCATTTTTCTCACCTTGAGCAAGTATTCAAAAAGTGCAGAGAATATGGTGTGTCTTTAAACCTCAACAAGTGTGTATTTGCCACTAATCAAACTTAACAACTAGGACACATTGTATCCAAGGATGGTCTGGCCATAGATCTATAGAGAGTAGAAGATATTGTGTCTCTTCCAATTCCACATCACAAGAAAGGACTTCAAAGCTTCCACTAGTACATTTGGAGTTGTTTTTCGACAATAATTTCGGACGAGCTATGGGATTTCTTTTGTTTTGTCTGATTAATTTATTTTATTTTTTCAAAAATTACCCTGTATTCATCGTAATTCCGACATGTTAAAATTTCACGTCGAAATTCAGAGGAAAAAATGATGAACATTTCCGACCGGCTATGGGATTTATTTTGCTTTGTCGGATTAATATTTATTTTTTAAAGTATACCCTATATTCATCAGAATTCGGACGTGTTGAAATTTCACGTCGGCATCTCGACGAACATGAATTTTACCTATTGATCAGCATATGTTGGTCTGATGATTTTCAAATCCTCTTGATTTCTTCTTACTCACTAGGATAACATAAGCTGATGACCTCTCTTCCTGTTGATCGATGTGAGTTATCTTGCTAGTCTCATTGGGCATCGAGATAGCTTAAAATATGTTCAGGCAATGGGCATAATTTCCCCAATGTCTTTTCCCTCAGCATAGCTCCTCCCAATATGTTATGTCTTCTCAGCATAAGCTTTGACCCTTTATCTCCATAACCTTTGCCGATGCATTTTACTTTTGCCAATGTCCAGCGAGATAAGTCTTACCAATAACATCATCGGCTATCGGCAATACAAGATTTCTCCATTGCTGCTAGTGTGTTTTATGTCTATGGACTTCATCAGTGTATCCTATCTCGATCACATGCTTGTACTTGTGTGTTACCATCGGGTTGACTTTTGCCGATAGTTCAGATTTCATATTTGACGTCAGAATTCTGACGAACACGAGGTATTTAAAAAAAAAAAGTAATTACACGCCATCATTATACATGGGCTCAGGGTGCAAAAATTGGGAGGAAGTGGGCACAATTGTAGCAGATAGATGCTTGACAACAACTGTACAAGAGGTTGGTCCTTTCATTCTTGTCATCAAGATTTTTTTGCAAGTTCCTTTGCTTTCCTTGCATTCTCTTGTTCACTTTATTTCCAGTTGTAAGCAGCTTTAATTTATGGTAAATGGCCCAATAGAATAGTAGGGCCTTTGCTTTTAGTTTGAATGAATCGGAATTTAATTTCAGTTTGAATGAATTGGAATTTAATTTGAATGAAATGGCCATACAATTCTATGGCCTTTGCTTTTTGGGTTGGCTAAATCTTTTAAGTTTACTTTTGGTTTTTGTATTTGTCCGAAAAACTTCCATAAAAAGAGGTTCCTAACGCCTCCCTTTATAATAGTTGGGACATGAGATTGTATTATGTCTATATTCCTATAACAAGAATAGATTGCATGAGATTGTATTTTGTTTGTATTCCTATAGCAAGAATAGATGGGCATATCCCTTGCCTAGATGGTGAACTGTCTAAATCATTTGTATTCCTATAGTAAGAATGGGAATAGTAAGAAGCGGGGGAGCCCGAGTAGAGGATAGAGAAGTGGGGAGCCAGGGTATATAGGTGGGTAACCTCTATAGCTTCTTGCCCAGTCATCCCCTCCCTATGTAGGGATGAAAAAGTTAGGTGATTTGGAGCTGCCCCTACTGGGGCCTCAGTTCCCCACTACATGAATCCTGAGTTATTCCGTCAAGAAAATTGTGACCAAATTATTAGCTTGAATTCCCTTGCCAAATAGTAGGGCGTTAGCAACTAGTAATCAAGTTGTGACCAAGTTATTAGCTCGAATTAGCTCTAATTCCCTTGCCGAATAGTAGGGCGTTAGCAACTTGCTCACAAAATATGGACCCTCAACCTCCTTAACCTCTCCAGTCTGCAACTACCAATTATAAAGACAAGTTGCTTCATAGCTTCTAGAGGAGTCAACAATTCTCTACGACTATAAACCCTTCCAACCCTCAAAATAGCCCTTTGTATGGAAGCATCTTTTCTACGATTATTTAGGACTCTACGGGCAGTTTCTTTTACAATTTTCCCCACTGAAAGGTTCTCTTCATTTTCTCTAGTTAGCAGATAAAATTCCTCATCCTAGGATGGCTCTTTATATGGTGTCTGCCAATCCTTAAATCCATGTACCAATTCAATCTTCAATGCCAGCAAGAGTTTCCCACTTTTTATTGGATGTTCGTTGTTCCACACTTCTAGCATATTCATCAATATCAAGGGCCTTTAACACATGGGGATATTTTTTGACATGTTCAACTACCATTTCTTGTGTTTCCTCATCCATTTCATATATATCATGTCCTGCATCTTCATAGTATACATTCTCAACCATTTTCTTGTCTAGTTCATATGACTCTGGATGAATTATAGTATCATTCAATGGATCCATAACATGGTTCTCAGAAGTTGCTTGCCTGGTCCCTCTAACCCTTAAAAAACCAATAGCATTTATAAAGACAAGTTGCTTCATAGCTTCTAGAGGGGTCAACAATTCTCTATGATTGTAAACCCTTCCAGCCCTCAAAATAGCCCTTTGTATGGAAGCAACTTTTCTAGGTCCAAGGCCAACTACAAATTGCATATTTTATTTGTTAGTTATGTATTTTGTTATGGGTTAATAGAAATCTGGGTATTGTATATAACTTTAAAACAAAGTAGAATCTAATCAAACACTATATTGCATTTGATGTTATCAAGAATTTTGACTAGTTTTCTTCATAATGTGCATCTTGTATAGTTTATCTTAATATTGTCTTTCTTGTATCTTGCAGTAGTTTTGGAAGAATTATCATAACTTTCATTTGAACCATTGGATCTTTCTATAAATTGGATGGTAAGTCTGTAACAATGATATCAAGAGATTGACCAGAGCGATTGGCTTAATTACAAGGTAATGGAAGCCTTTTTCATGTTTGTCTTCCTCAAAGTATGGTTGGTGTCTATTAAGTTGTTGTCTTGTAAGGGTGTTTCAAAGATTGAGAAGAGACTTTTGATGGGTATTAATTTCATTGTTGTCAAGTATGCTTGATTGGAATTGAATGTTTCCAAGGTTTATGTGCATTAGAGGGTAAATGATTCCTGAGATTGTCACTTCAATTAAATAATTACTGAAAACTTTGAATTGCTTGCTTGAAAATGAATGCTTTAAATAAAAGGTTGCTTTATTATAAGTATGATTTTGTAATGTCCCCTAATAAAATGCCTTAAAATATCCCAATTATGGATCTCAATTCTTAATGTTATTTTTTTAATCTTTTGTATTTTAATTTCATTATTATTATATATTATTGAATCCTATTTCAAAGTGGTAACATTATAGATTTCTTAATTGAGATTACTCTGAAAAATACCTGACTAAATTATCTTCAAACAATAGTAGACCAATGCATTCACCCCTGACATAATGTTGTAGTTAGTCTTACTGAATTTAACTTTTCTGTAAAAGACCAATAAGACAAAATGAATCTTGACATCCAATCCTTCAAACTGATAATCAAACTAAAACTTAACCCAAACTATAATAACATAGGATAGCACATTGAAACAATCTAAATGAATAGATTTATCACAAGGAACTAATCAAATAATCAAAAAGATAAATACCATCAGAGATGAAAGCCACTTGATCTTTGTATAGAAATAAACATAAGATAATCAATTGATTACATATAGCACAATGTCTTTTCACTAGTTTGGCATTTCCAGAAAATAAACCCCGAGAGCATTGTATATAATTGCATCGCCGAATCTATCTCTCATTTCATCAAAAGATCCTCTATATATACTGATGAGGATCCAATTTCAAGATGAAAGGGAATACCCCTTCATTCAGAATTACACTAACTAATATTTTAACTAAAAAAAACCAACTAACTGACCCTAACACAACTACCAACATAACAAACATATTACATAAGACTTTAAAAGACAACAATTTGAAACATTTGGAACAAGAGCTAATTGCCAAGAACTTCGCCACAGTTCTTAATATGCTCTAGATAATTTTCTGACTTATAGGTATCCGCATTATAAATCACATCCTTGACCACGATCTCCAATGTGACAAACTGCTCCATCTGTGCAGTGGTTTCCTTTAACTCTATTCCATCTGTTCAGGCAACATCAAGGGAAACACTGAGGAGACTCTAGCATTCAACAATCCATTTATCCTTATCCTTAATTTCACCTTTCTGGTCAACTAACATAGGAATACCATGTTGGATTACATCTTTACACCCATAATATTCCTTTTGTAATTCTGCATTGAATTTATCATGCTTTGCAAGTAGCCTTTCAATTTTCTCAATCTCTTTGGCATCTACTCCCTCCAAATTCTTCTCATGCAGCTTGACCCCTAGTCTATTTTTGGTCCTGCTATGTGATACTACATTGTCCACATTTTTCTGAAACAAAACCCAAAAGTCTTCCAAGTGACCTTGCAACTTTTCAAATCTTTTATTCAATAACAAGGAAGCTGTATCAATTCTTACACTTTGCATATGCTTGAGAATTCCTTGATTTTCTTGCTACAATTCCTCACATTTCTTCTTCCATTTTGAATTTTCAGGAGAAAGCAACATGGGTTTAGGCTGTCCACTTCTTCTGATGGCCTCCTCATACATAGCTATGTACTAATTCCTTTCCCTTACCACTCTAACCGTCTGTGCCCTTTTGAATTTGGAAATATCTACTCCTATATCTGCTGAGACAATAAGATCAATTTCTCCCACCTTTAATTTCATCATGTGTCCAAAAGCCCTATCCACATCAATGATTGTTGGTCTCTTATTTGGTGGATACGGTTCCCATAGCATTATTTCTTCCTCATCTAGATCAAACCTTGAGCCAATAAAAATGTCATTAACTCCCTGAATATCCAATTTGAATTCTTTATTATCAGAGTGCAATCAACTATCAAAAATAAAAGAGATGCTTAGGTCCCATCCTGGAAAAAGAATTACTTTGGTGTCTATCAATAATTGACTCCTTCTCTATGGAGTCATTATTACCAATTCTGCTTCTATATCCTCTTTTAGTTTCTTAAATAATTCTACCTCATTTTTAGGTGTCACATTTGGGATAGACTCCCTCAGCCTTTTGCCTTTGAAATTATAAAGAAAAGACTTAAATTCTTTGGATTTAACAAATACATCATCTACTGCAAAAGAAGCATGTCCATCCAATCTTGTATCTTCATAAATTTGCATTTTAGTTGCAATTTGATTGTCTTCATTGAACTCTTCTTCCACATCTTTTGTATGTGACCTATAAATGGCTTCAGTGTCTTTTGGTTCATTTTCTGACATTTCTTCTTCTAACTCCATCTCCATTAACCTCGTTCTTTTCTCCTCCAATTGTTTGTTTAGGTTATCAATCACTTCTTGCACCTCTGCATCTTCCATGTTCCTAAATATATCTTCGTATTCCAGACTCACATGCAAATAATTACCTAGATTTTGCCTTTTCTTGCAGTAGTGGATATATCCTTCCGAATCATAATTCTTTCTTGCAAAATGTTTGAATAAATGAAATTCTTCCATTAATTTCTTGTCAATTACATCATAGGCTTTTGTTGAAACAATTGTGAAATCTCCAAAGCTAAGATTACCTGGCAAGAAAGCCTACTTATGCAGAGCCCCAACGTTTTTAGCATTTGAGACACACAATTGTCTGACAATCTCCAAGTATGCTATTTGGTCGGGAACAAATTTTGGCAGCATATAGGGACTTCCTTCAAACCCATATATCTTGAAACATGTGAAGCCCTTATGGACATACCAATCTCCCTAGTTATGATTCACTATCTTTCTGTCATCAAAATCTTTAGTTCTTAAAAATCTTTTAATATCATCTAAGATCGATTCATCATAAGGAAATCCATACATCCGATAAATTGGCTTTACTATACATTCCTCAAATTTGATATAATTTGATTTTGTGTAATGAGAATACCAAACAAAAGTCCGTAATTGAATAGGTTGCTCCTCCCCTTGCCTGTTTCTGATGTTAATCCTCAATTTCTCGGGCCACATACCCTAAAACGTCCATATAATAAGATTAAATGCATCAATAATGAGTAAAACTTAAAATTAGGGTAATTATTATTCCTAAGGTTCAAAAAACCCTCATGCAATCTCTCCACCAAATATGACATATAATCAAATGGCCTGGGTTCATACATTTTAATGTCTAAACCTAAAACTAATGGCCCAATACTCGTGAGGTCTGGAACCTCAATGCCTCCTAACTGCCCACAAGACATATAGGTGTATTGAAGGTAATGTCTGAACAAATCAATGTTAAATGGTGGCCCATCCCATTTTGTAAGTTCTCTCGCTTCTTCTTTATGGACAGCTAGTTTCCACCCAAGGTATGTAGTGTCCATTCTTTAATATTCCTCTTCCAATTCCCTAAAAGATAGAGGTTTATCAAAACCAGAATGTAGGTTGAACACTTCATTTATAGTGTTTACTAAAAACCTTATGAAGGCTTCTCCATTTGGAGTCTGAATGTATCTACCCATAGAATTATAATTTCTCACTAAAATCTCTAAAACTTTCAAATTTACAAAAACATGAGGGACAATTAGCTTACCCTAATTTGTAATCTAGGGGTTGCAGAGTGACACCTCCCTATTTCTCCTCAAGTAATGGAATAAAAACAATTCATAGCCCCTTACCCTAGTCCAAACATCCCCAACATCCTTGTATCTATCTTCCAATTGATCCCGACTACGTAGATGTTGTTTTGATCTTCTAGACTTAGGGCCACACACTTGCATTTGATCAAACATATCTTGGTTCAATTTTCTAACTGGGGCATCTTCTCCTATTTTGGATTTTTTGGCTCCTAACTTCAAACTGTTGGCTGATCTCTTTTTCTCTACAGAACTAGACACCTCCATTTCTGCAACTGCAATTTCTCACTCTACCTTTTACGAATTAGAAGTCTCTATTTTGTCAATTTCCTTCATTATGTGAGATTTATGTTAGGCAGCTTCAATTATATAACAAATGTATTCAATGCCAAACTTGCAATGATTAGCATCCCATAAATTAGCTGATTGTGAACCCAATGCAAGCATTTAATAAGAGTCCTCTCCTTCAGTTTTGAAATTTTATTTGACAACGGCTCATAGGCATAGGTCTCCCCAATGTAATTTTATTTTGGTGCCATCAGCATAACTCTCTCCCTTTCTTCGATACATTGATATTACTTATTGATTGACATATGTTGATTCGATGAATTTCATAGCCTCCTGATTTCCTCTTACTCATCAGGATAACATAAGTGGATGACTTGTCTTCTTGCTAATCGGGGCGAGTTATCCTACTAGTCTCATCAGACAACTAGATAGCTAAAAATGCATTCAGGTGATGGGCATAATTTCCCCAATGTCTTTTCCCTCGGCGTAGCTCCTTCTGATATGTCATGTCTCCTTAGGATAAGCTTTGCCAACATACTCATTGGGAATAGTCTTACCGATAGCCTCATCAGCTATCAACAAGACAAGATTTCTCTATTTTCGCTTGTGTGTGTTCTGTTAATGGACTTCATCGGTGTATTCTATCTCTATCACATGCTTCTACTTGTCTTAAGTGTTACCATCGGGTTGACTTTTGCTGATAGTGCATATTTCAATTTTTTTGTAACTTTTGCTTTTCCTTATGAATACAAATGTTTATAATCTTCTTAATGGGTTCAATCTAAACTGAACAAAATCTCTAACACAAAAATGGACTCCACTATTTCTATTTATTCTTTAAGATACTTTTGAAGCATACATTTTGGCAAAATTTGTCAAAGTGAAAGCTCATCCATATCTACCATCTAGTAACAACACATGTTTTTTCTTCAAAGGAATCTTGAAAACCATTTGATAAGTAGCCACAATCACATTTACATTTTTAATCACTCCAAGAAATGTCTAATAAGCTTTCTATCCTCCAATCTGCACCTTGAGAGGATCTCTGTCTACCTTGTCTAATCTTAGTGCCACCTTCTGATGGTTGGTTTACAAGAGTCAAATCATAGATGGATGGGAGTTGGTCACCTTCAAGATCCTTTAAATGTAGCTACTCTTGACTTACTACTTGCCCTAGTTTGCAAACTCTAGAGAATCCTAGTGATGCAGAGAGGCTATAGGATCCCTCAAATCTTTGTGAACCTTCCTAACCTTATCACTACTTTGATCTTATCAGAGTGCTTTGAAATTGTTGTAATATAGCTACTGCTCTTGTGAGTTGTCAATGACTGTTGTTCATGATGTTACTGTGTTGAATGTTCAATGGTTTTGGTTCGTTTTGTAATTTTTCTATGTTTAAGATTTTCAATTTGGTATATTATACTGAAACATCATCTCATAACTAACATTTCAAGTTCTTTATAATTAGTTCTAAAAATACTTCCATACTTGTGACATCATTTTACTTAGTTTGTGAAGGTTATAGACCGAAGTTTCCATAGCCCAATTTTTTTTGCCTGTGAAGAAAGATCATGTCAGATAATATCAACAAAGAACAAAATAAGGAGACAATGGCTAGATTGTGGTCTATCTTGAAAAGAAAAGGCGATGGAAAATGTTATTGTCCCTACAAAAATTATTAAGGGCTTAAAGACTAGAAGACTTCTAATCACAAGAGCTGAGAAACATTATAGGCAGCATGGTCACATTGAAGGGGGGCATGATTATCGTTCATTGGTAAGTTGTGCATTATATCTTTTTGTTTTTTTGATAGGTAATGGGCCAAAGCCGATGAGATGTACATACCTTATCCCCTTTGGGATTTGAACTTGTAACCTCTCTTTTTAGAACACAAGTTCTCTACCACTAGACCAACTTAGGTTGAACATCATTTTAACAATTTATATGCATAAGAAATCACTTGATGATGATATCATGATCATGGTTTATTTATGTCGATCATTTGTATATAGGTGGAGCACCCTAGGGCACATGATATGGACTACCACAACCCAGAGAATATGGTTTTCCAAGTGGAGGAACATGGAGGTGTGAATATCGAAGTTGAAGATAATGATCCTATGGAAGAAGATGATCATGCGCCATAAAACATAATTGAAGATGATGGTACAAATAGATTGATCCACGACAAATTTAGTGCTAGCACAACTAATCATGATGATCAAGATGACTTTGATGTTGTTCATGATGTACCTCTACTTGAGAAGGCATACAAGCCCCTTTACGAAGGCTCCCAAACAACTCTTCTCTCTATTGTATTGTTGTTGGTGAACTTGAAGGTTATGAACAATTTATCCAACATAAAAATCTCACGTACATTAAGGTATGTCATATATGTCATCTTTTTCATCTATTTTTGTTGTTATTTCATTATAGTTAATATAGGGTGAAACATGCACCATTAAGATTCTTTATATTAACAAATTATATTTTTGGTTGTAGATTGATAGGTGAGTTTTTGTTACCACCATCAAATATTCTACCTCGCTCATACCGAGAATTATTTGCCATTATGAAAGATATTGGAATGGAGTATCAAGCAATAGATGCATGTCCCAATCATCATATTATATATCATAAACAACATGAATTTGCAACAGAATGCCCTGAATGTCATATGGGTAGATATCAAATAGATCAACTAAGAAAAAGGTGCCTCGCAAGGTTGTTCATTATATTCCCATTATTCCACGTTTGCAATGATTATTTAGGTGTCAAAGCTTGGTGCAATTTATGGATTACCATGCACGCAATAGAAGTCGAGATGGAATTATTTGAATATCTATGGATGGTTCTGCATTTATGAACATAGACAAAAAGTGGTCATACTTTAAAGAAGAACCTCGTAATCTCAAGCTTTCATTGGCAGTGGACGGTGTTAATCCATTTGGAGAGATGAGAACTACTTACTCGGTGTGGCCTGTTTTTGTTATCAATAATAACATTCCTCCATGGATGTCAGTAAAGAGGGACCACATAATGTTGGCAATGATTGTTCTAGGTATTTTTTAATTTAATATTCATCCACTTTAAATTATAAATATTGCAGCAAAATGGTCATAATAATTATGTAATGTTTTTGTTCATTCAACTAGGTAAGTACCAAGTTAAAGATATGAATGTATATATTGAGCCTCTTATCGATGAGTTGCTAGAGTTATGTAATGGTGTCACTATATATGACGTCTTTAGACCAATAGGACAAAGAAAATTTCAATTCCATGCAATGCTTGTATGGAAAATTCATGATGCCCCAGGGCTAACACATTTTTGTGGTATGTTATAGTGATCAACTTGCACATAATTATAAATATAAAAATTATCATATTTAATCCAATTATACATGATCTTGTAGGTCTTCAAACAAAGGGAAAATTTGCATGTCCATTTTGTGGTCCAAAGATGAAATCTTGTTATTCAAAAAGTTTAGGAAAGCGAGTGTTTGATGAGTATAGGCACTTCCTCCACAAAAATCGTAAGTATTGAAATACTGAGAAACATCTTTTCAATGGGAAAGAAGAGACTACATCAAAGCCATGAAGAATGACACCTCGCCTATGAAAGTTGGAATATAATAGAATTAATCGTCAAGGTAATGTCATTCCATCTAATGGTTTTATTTTTGGAATTTTTATTTTTATATTGTGTTTTGTTCACTAATGATGTAATTGATGATGATCATCATTGTTAACTTTTTTAACATATTATATGCCTCATGAAGGTCATCAAGGCATTAATGACCACCTTCCAAAGGGACTAAAGTGTTATCCCAAATAATTTAGTAGGTTTCCCTACTACGAGCAGCTACAAATTGTGCATTTGTTTGATACTATGCATATTGGAAAGAATATAACAAAGAATTATGGAAAATATTGGATAGAAGGCGTGACAAAGAAAAAATTGTCAAAATTGGTAGTGACATTCAGGAATCCAATCATTCAATGAAAAATGTCATTCAATAAAATAGCAATAGAGACCATATTAATATAAGCGCCCTTCCTTGGTTATTAACGGAGCAACAAAGCAATTCTATAAAAGAAGTCATTCGAAAAATTCGATTTCTCATAGGATTTGCTGCAAACATAAACAATCTCATAACAAAGAAAAGTGAATTTGGGCCAGGGATGAAAATGCATGATTGGCACACCTTCATTAAGGTAATTCATGTTCTTGTGTATTTACTATATATTTGTATACTACATGTACTTTTCATTGTATTATGTTAGAAAACAATGAAAAAGATCATTTTATAATTGTTGCAGTACGTTCTATCTCTATCTGTCCCAGACCACTTCGACAATAATGTCAAGCAAGTTATATATGATCTTAGAAAATACATGAGGCAAGTATTGATATTTGTTCAATTTGTAGTGATATTACTTGTTATGTAATATATTGCATATTATTTTGTAAAGTCTCATTAATATATTTGTGTCTTGAATCTCTTGTAGGTGGTTGTCATCTAAAGAAATCCATAAAGAAGATATAAAATATTGGAAGAGAAAAATTCCTCATCTAATGTGTAAAATGCAAAAGTGTCTACCTTCAACTTTTTCAATGAACAAGAACACTACCTCATACACCAAGTTGAGGAGATTGAATTGTGTGGACTTGTACACATAAGGTCAATGTGGATGGTTGAAAGGAACTTGAAATTTTTGAAGTCTTTGGTTCGACAAAGAGCACATCCTGAGGGTTCCATGGTGGAGGGATATATGGTATACCAGACTATGGTGTACATTACTTAATACCTTCCTAAGTTTGCGGCAAAGATCCGTGTAGATCGTATTTGGGATCCCAACTTCATTAACAAATTTGAAGGGGAGAACTTGATGGGGAAAGGTACAATGAGAAAAGTGAGAGGTAATTATTTGATACTACAGTTATTTTTATATATATTGCAGTTATTTTATTCATAATATTGAATACTTCAGTTGTAAATTTCTAGTTATTTTTGTATAGTTGGTCGAGAGTGGGATGCACTACATTTGTATGTTGCAAACAATCTTGATTAGATGACTGTATGGATTCAATGATGTCAACAATATGGTCATGCATTAACATGGGAAGGTGTGGCTTCATTGGTTAAAGAAGCTCACCGTAATGGAGATTCCAGTGTTACACAAAGAGAAATTGGTTTAGCATATAGTTTAAGAGATAAACATGTATGTATAAATATACTAATCATCCATATTATTTAATTTTCTTCCAATTATAATGATGTATATATTATATATGTTTGACATTTTGTAGGTGAAACACCACAAGGCTATGTGGTGCAATGGTCATAAATTTTGCATCAAAAAGTTGGATGACACGAAGAAAACTTGTGATTCTAGAATAAATACAGTATTTCAAGTGACTAATGTTTTGTCTAGAAGTGACATACATCCCCGAGTCTCAGAAAATCGCTACTATGGTATTTTGGATGATATACTTGAGTGTGGCTTTAGGTCCTTCAAATTAGTTATTTTCATCGTCCAATGGTGCAGGCTACGAAAGAATGAAAATGATCCCAACAGAACTGTTATTGAATATGATAATGGATTTACAATGGTTAATACAAGGTCATTTGAGCGAGTTGGAAATGAGCCATATGTTCTTCCAAGCCAATGTGAGCAGGTATTTTACTCAAAGGTTCCTCATAAACTGGTTTGGTCATTTGTTGTTAGACATTATCCAAGAGGAAGGCCAGTAAAGTATAAAGTGATGGAAGAATTGAAGATACCATAGAAGTAGAAGATGATGTAGATTGATCACAATCGACAGTTAGTTGATGATGTTGCTGACACAAATGTTCATGAAGAAGAACATGATGATGATGATGATGATGATGATGATGATGATGATGATGATGATGATGATGATGATGATGATGATGGTCATGATGATGAGTTGGATGAATAAGAAGATCAATGACATGAATGAAATGTACTGGTATAAGATTAGAATATTATCTATTTGATATTGATTTCTTGATAGAAATTTATTTCACTTATATATATGGTCACAATTAATTCATTATGTTTTAAATTCTAATGTCATTACATAATTTATCCATGATGTCCTAATAGTAGAACCATGCCACCCATAGGAGATGGAGACAAATATAGTGTCGGCTAGCCCTCATTTTATTTTAGAGCATGTAGACCATGGTGAGAAAGTTGAGCATGATCCAAGTAGACAACATCAAGAGTGTGATGAGGCCCCACCAGGTAAAGATGACCACTATTATTCCTTTAAATAAATTTAATTGAAATTGGTGTATTGATTAATGTAACCTTTCATGTTTCAACTCCATGGGATTTAGAGGGTGTTTAGGATGTTGAGGATGAGGCTAGACAAAATGATCAGGAAGATGATGTGGCCCCATCAGGGAAAGAGAACCCCTATAATTTTCTTTTAATTAATGGAATACTTGTAACAATAATAATAAAACTCATGAATTTAACCCATTTCTTTGTTATTGCAGCGGACCCCCCTTTGCATACGCATCTTCATCATGAGTACAAGACTAGGCATACATTAACTAGATCGTGAGCATAGGACAAAAGAACTAAAGAGGGGACAAATGGTGACAACATTGATGGTCCAATTAGTCTTTACCTCCAAGCTTCAAAAAGAAAGAAAAAAAAATGATTGTAATCTTATTATATGTTAACAATTGGATTTTATGTGTTAATGAATTTAATTACATGTTAATGAATGATATGTGTTAATGAATGTTACTTGTTAATGAATGTTAATGAATGATATGCGTTAATGAATGTTGATGAATGTTACGTGTTAATGAATGTTAATGAATGTTATGTGTTAATGAATTTTATGTTTCATTAATGGATGAAAAAATGTTAGGCGTTAATGAGGAATTTAGAGTGATATTAGGGGGGGCAAAATGAGCTTCCACCTTTGCATGGTTGGCCCTGTTAAGTAGAGAATCTTAAAATATTCTTGAAACAAAGAGAAGCTCAATAAAGTAATGCACTTTTCAATATTTCATTATGCTCCACTATTAATCTTATTCATGCTAAGAATCTTGTTTGTAGGTTACATATTCAATGTTGCAGGTTGTGAACATGCTTCTACCAGACAGTTCCCCATTACAAGTGAATGCATGCCTCATTGGTTTTGTGATTTTATTGTGTTCTAGGATAGATATACTTTCTCTATTAATTCCTTAACATTTGTTCATTTTGTTTTAGAATAGACACACTGCCTCCTTTTGTTCATTCATTGTTCATTTTGAGTTTATTTTGTGTCGAATTTGAAGAAAGAGCATGCATGAAAGGAGGTGGAACTGCTAGAAAATAACTAGTAAACTAAGTTACTAATTCTTCACTAAAACCCCTAGATCCTGATTTTGATTCTACCTGGGTCCTTGTCTGAGATTGATTCCCCTTGGATTCCTCTGAGGTTCTTCTTAGGTGGTTGGGTCCTCAGTGATTATTCATCATCTGATGTGCCTAATTTTGGGGAAAATTAATAAAGTAGTGCTGGTTCCAAAGTGTACAATTTAAATTACTATCTCATATACGGTGCAACCTTTTGTAAGGAGTGTGATCTGGTCCAAACTTCTATTCAAATTGCAATTGTCATAAATACACAACTTGTCATCATTGGTGCAATCTGATCTTTATTTCTATTTTTTTTATTTCTTCATATTGTCATAAGGATGTGAAACTGCTATTAGTGATTTCTTATTGGTCAACCGGTTATCATATTGATTAGTAATCAGCTCTGAGATCTTCCAATTGTTATAGTGGTATTATATATCACTAGATTTTGTCATCCTACTATCTTGATGACTAGATCTAGTATTGTCATTATTTTTCTGAGGGTTTCAAGACCTAATTGAGCATCATTAATCAAATCATTTTCTGCATCTATGCAATTCACTGTATGAGTGTTTACTTTGATTTCATTTCAGTCTATCATAAACTAAATAAATTCAAGATTACATTTTCTCTCATCTGCTTTTATATCATTGGAGTAGATTTTATGTCATATGTGTGTGTGTGTGTGTGTGTGTGTGGACGTACTCGTACCCATACCCAAGGATTTTTTTTTTGCTGATTTCATGAATCCGTACCTGATTTTGTATCTGTATGCATACCTAAATCGGTAACTTAGCTGTTAAATTATCTAAAAGCCATTGTGTTTCGTGTATGACCTATGAGGGGCTTTTAACTGATATAGAACTGATGAAATTGTCCTCAAAACTCCACCTTTTTAGGCCTCAAACTGATGATGAACTTAGAAATCCACATTTTCTCTAAAAACTAATGCCTGACTTGATGAATGATACTAAGAACTTGCATCCTAACTTAAAGTTCACTTAACTAAAACTCCCACCCTTTAGTCATTTCCATGTGCATGTTTATGGTAGTCCAGTCTACTAAAAAATACTATCATGGCTGAACTTTCATTTCTCATAGAAGGTGATCATATATCCATGTTGTATTGTCTAATCTCAAACTTATTGTCATGTGTCTCTATATTTAGAACCTTATTTCTATCACAATTCTTATTCTTCACTCCTCATTACTAGTCTACAACATTGTATCACCATTGTACTGAGCCTCTGTGCATGCCTTATGACTATTGCATCTTTGGATGCCTTTGAGTTCTTTTTTTTCTTTGATAGACTTGATCTTCTTATCTCTCTATGATTGTACTTTGTCTTTGATTTTCTTTGTGACAAGGCTTTTATGGACTACAATTGACATTGATGGAATCTCCTTGTATTTCCTTTAAGTTTTGGACCTTGAAATGCAGTGTATGCCTTATGATGGAACTATCTACTTTGTGTTCTATAATATTCTCATGTCTCCAACTCAGATGATTATTTTTTATGACTAGATATATCTTTGTTAATCATTATCTCCTTGAGTTGTGTATGCCTAAGACTAAAATTCTATTCTTGATAGTCTTGCTAGTCACTATTTTGTAGAGTTTTCCTTAGGCACGTGCACTATCACATGTTGCACTTTAAACAAGGTATAGGACTATACCTAAGCCTACACTGTTATCCATGACTGCATATTGAGTTCTAGGTCTCTATATTTATAATATCCTCCTTTGATAGTATTTTTAAACAACAATATGACTATCTATATGACTATTTATGAATGCTTTATGTACTAGTTGCAAGACATTTTTGGCATTTACTATTATGATTCTTTATGATAAGTCTTCTCATGCATTCTTGTAGCTATTTCATCTTTATCTTCCTGATAATGAAGTACCCACTATGTTTAATCCTTTGTAAGCTCACTGATATTAATGTTGTTGATATTAATCCTTTGTAATCAGCAAAAGTCAACCCGATGGTAACACTGACAAGTAGAAGCATGTGATCGGGATAACATACACCGTTTAAGTCCATGAAAAAATACACACTAGCGAAAATGGAGAAATCTTGTCTTGCTGATAGCCGATGAGGCTATTGGTACGACTTATCCCAATGGACCCTAGCAAAAACTAAAATGCATCGACAAAGGTTATGACGATAAAGGGACATCGGTGTAGACAAAAGAAGTCAAGATTTTTTTTTAAATGTTGGGGAAGGTCAGAATTCTGACGAACACCATAAGACAACTGATGATATTACCATACCTGCGATGACAAAAATTTTGCAGTATGTAGCCTCCTCTGTCATCTTAATCATCAAAATTCTGACATCTCCTTGAAGATGGTCCATCAGCAGAACACACACAAGCGGAAATGGAGAAATCATGTCTTGCCGATAACCGATGAGGCTATTGGTAACACGTATCCTGATGGAAACTAGAAAAAGTAAAATGCATCAGCAAAGGTTACGATGTTAAAGAGTCATCAGCAAAAGTTATGGTGATAAAAGGCTGCAACGAGGTTGGAATTTTGACGTCTCCTCGTCAAACAAACATGTCGCCTAGCAGCAATGCAAAAATCTTGTCTTGTCAATATCCGATGATGCTATCCGTAAGACTTATCCCAATGGACACTATCAAAGTAAAAATGCATCGACAAAAGGTTACAATGATATATAAAGGGTCATCGGCAGAGGTTACAGTGATAAAGGATGCAACAAGGTCAAAATTTTGACGTCTCCTCATCAAAAAACATACCATGGGTGCATATAAATGTCTAACATGGTGTTGTCTGAAGTTCGACGTGAATCCCATCGTGGGAATCACCGATGAAAAAATAGCAATGAATCAACTTTGTTAGAAGGTTTATTCCAAACCTTGCAGCCTTGGTTAAGCCTCTCACAACCATTCTAAAGAAGGATTTTTCAAATGGACCAAGGAAGGGAAGGAGGGCTTTGATAAAATGAATTAGGCCATTTCTTAGGCTCCTACCCTAGTAAATCCAAACTATGAGAAGGATTTCATCCTTTATACATTGGGAGGAGATACAAGTATATATGTTGTCCTAACATAGTTAACTCAAAAGGGGTTAGAGTAGCCCATAGCTTTTTTTAGTGAAGGCCTAAAGGACTATGATCTCAAGTATAACTATGTAGAAAATTAGGTCATCATAGCTATAAGAGCACTAAAAAATTTCAAACACATGCTCTCAAACAACAAGATTCAGCTCCTAGTTCCACATGCAACTGTGAAAGGTTTCCTTCTTGAAAAGGACATAGGTGAGAAGAGAGATGGATGGATCACTAAGATCATGGAGTATGACCTTGATATCAAAATTATTAGGTTATTGAGGGGAAGAGGAATCTATGAGAAGTTCAATTTATCTTTTGGAAAAGTTTCAGATGTCTCCCTCTTGGTACAGGAAGAAGAATAGGTTGAAAACCAAGAAAAGTGGAAACTGACTGGTTCCAAAACATGATTGCCTTCGTAAGGGATGATAGTTATACTCCTCACTTTGATAGAACTAAGAGGAGACATCTCAAGTTGCGGTCCATCGTCTATGATTTGGTGGATGGTATTTTATTCAAGAGAGACCTAAATAGTGTTCTTCTAAGGTGTATCCAAGGAGATCAGACCAATAGGCTACTAGATGAATTTCATAATGGACCCTTAGATGGCCATTTCTCAGTAAGGACCACAACTATGAAGATCATAAGGGTAGTCTATTATTGGCCTTCTCCATTTGGTGATGCTCACAAGTGGGTCAAGCATTGCAAGGAGTATGCACTCTTTGCAGACAATTAAATATTAGCAGCTATGCCCCTTCATCCCATTTTTGCTAAACACCCTTTTTCACAATGGGGGCTTGATTTCATTGGCCCTATCAATCTAGTATCAAATGCAGGACACAAGTGGATTTTGGCCACCATAAAATATTTCACAAGGTGGACAGAGGTAGTTCCTTTGAAGGATACAACTAAAAAATTCAATGGTTCAATTTCTTGAGGAGATTGCAACCAGATTTGGAGCCCCTTCCACAATTATATTAGACAATGATAAAGCCTTTATGGGATCTTAGATCAGTCTATGGCTAGTCCAGAATGATGTGTTTCTAAAAAAAAACATCAAATTATTATCTCCAAGGCAATGGATTAGTTGAGCCCTCCAAGAAAAATCTCATTATAATCATCAAGAGGACTCTTGAAGACAATCAAAGGTCATGGAACCTCAAGTTTGGAATAGCCCTATCAGCTAATAGGATCACTCCCAAAATAGCTTTAGGAAAATCACCTCATACTAGTATATAAAAGGGAAGAAAGGCTTCTCTTATCCATTGAGTTGCTAACTCTAGACCTAGCACATTAGTTGGAGCTCTTGGAAAATGATGCCTTATCAGTGAGGTATGTTGAGCTTACAGAGCTTCAAAAGGTTAGAGATAGGGTTGTGCAAACCCTAAATGTCCATCAAGAACAGGTTAATAGGTATTTTGACAAGAAGGCCATTTTGAGGACCTTCCAGGTTTTAGATTTTGTCCTAAAATGGGATGATGAAAAAGAAAAAGTGGGGAGACACTCAAAATTTGATGCAATATGGAGTGGTCCATATGTGATTATAGGTTGCAAGGAGGCTAATTCTTTCAATCTAGCCAAGCATAATGGTTAAGACCTCCCTATTGTAGTCAATGGAATACATCTCAAGGCATGTTCTTAAGGGTGAATTTCCAGATCTTTTTGTAAATTGTGTGAATGTCTATAATTTATGTTCTTTTTCTTTCTATAAGTGCTCGTGCATAGGCTAGTTCCTTTAGATTGGCCAATTTTTGAATTTTTTGCAGGATGCAAGGAGGTTTCCCTTTTCTATTCTCCTTTTATGATTCGGTGCCCAATGGATAAACAAGGAAATATGGTCTTTCCTTAAGAAGGCTTAGTGCCCCCTCTAAGTCGCCAAAATGTTGACCTTTTTCTGTCAACAAAGTTGTAGATCCAATCTATGAAATCTAGGTTTCCTGCATAACCTTCATGTTATGTGCATTGTTTAAGTAGTAGCTATGGAGCCTTTTTCCTTTCAGGCTCCATTTTTTCTAATTTTTGAGTTGACTAGGTTGGCCGGTCAACTCACTTAATTTCCACCAATTGGAGGGCTCCCAGTCATTGGTGAGCTAGTTTCCCCTTTTTCCTCTTATCCGTCATTGGCGGTTTCCTCTCAAGTTTTTTGGGCCCTGCTACCCCACAAGTTTTTCTAAAGCTAGAAAATGATGTTGTGTAGTAGTGGGATGGTGATCCCGGCCTATGATATCATTCTCCCTACATAGGAAAAATAGAAAGACAAACTTGCTCGCGGGATAAACAATACGAAGAGGGGGTCTAGTCCTCATTACCCCGCGAGGAAGGATAGAGCACACAAAGGACCCTATGGGTAAACAAAGCTAAGGGTGAATGGCTTCGCTGCCATCTCACATGAACATTTGGGCCTGTGGGATAAGAAACAAAAAAAGGCAAAAGTCACCCCGCCACCCTGCGATGGAAATCAATGCCTGAGTGACACCCTGTGGGGTAAGAAAAAGTTAGGCAGATGGTTTCCCTACCATCCCATAGATAGTTTCAATGTTTCAAGGGTCTTTGCAAGTTAAACAACATGAAGGGGTGGATAGTCATCCCGCCATCACGTGAACCTTTCCATGCAACCATGATGACCCTGCAGGGTAGGAGCAAAGAGAACGATAGTATTCCTGCTATCTCACAGGGTTTTTTTTGGAAAGCAAAGTGTCCTATGGGGTAAGATATATGCAAGAAAGGGGTATTCCATGCTATCCCACATGATCGGTCAGGAAGCTAAGCACTCACATAGCAAAGTGGAAACATGGGCCTGAGGTCCATGTCAGTCATCTACGGTCATTGGATTTTCATGAAGGCCCGATCCGAGGGTCATGTTTTAAAATTCAGTTGGACTTTTGAGTGCTAATATAGTGAGATCTCGCACGTCCATCTATGTGCGAGATCTCTTGATCGACGATGGATATTCAATTTTACAATGACCATTGAATTTCAATTTCTCTACAAGTGGGTGGCTGTCGATCCGATAGTTGAGACATTTTTTGTCTTAGTCAATGCCCGATCTCAGATCAGATTTTCATTCAACCCATGAGGATTGTCACCATTACTCTAGAAGTGACCCTACAGGCTGATTGTAGACTCTAGTCATGCTTCTTCAAGGGATTATGAAGACTTTTGGGTTTGACAAAGATTTCTCAGATGTCATTCCATGCAGATTTCTCCTGATTTCTAGGAGATGATTGTCCCTCCCACACCTCTATAGCCAATTTTAGATGAAACCCATGCTCATTCATCACAAATCAGAGACTCTTTTTCCTAGAAGTTTACCCAGCCATGCTTATGTGCAAGGGTTACTTAATTTGCATAGTATTTTTGTTTCCTTCCAAATGATTATACACTCATAGAGGAGATTTTGCATGCTAAAGCTCAGATCATTCGATCAGATTTTCTTCTCCTCTCTGCCTTTTTTGTAACCTAACCCTAGTTAGGGTTAGGGTTTGTATCTTGAGTACACTCTGAGTTATTCCTGAACTATAAAGGCAATTCTTATATTTTTTTGGAGCATCTTTTTTTCTTACTTTGCAAGAAACTTATGTTTCTCTACATATGTAAAAAAAAAATTTCCTTCTTATGAATAGAATTTACTTATTTTTCCTCTATTTAGTTCTCATAACTTGTGTATTTTCTTTACCTTGTTGTTTGAATGCATCTTTTATGATTTCTCCTTAGCATAATGATTGTGTTGACCCTTCTTTAGGTTTTATCTATGGGCTATTGCTAGTCCCTCTTGTAATCTTTAAGTTTCCCAACCTTCACTCTTCTTAGGAAGCTAAGTAAGATAGGATCCTGTGCATGTATTGGGTAGTTTTTTATTCATGTTTTGTGCAGTTATAAGCAGGAAAGATCACCATTTCAATCTAGGTGTGAACCTTTTTCCTTTCTTTCAAGCATCCTTCTTTCTCCCCTTTTTCCTATCAAATAAGTAGATTAGATATTTCAGTGTTGGGTTAGTCCAACACTTGCATCAGATTGAAGAGGAAACTAACCTTCTTTGGAGATTCAACCTCACTTCTACAAGTCCCACACTTGGAGGTTGTTTCCATGTTTCACAAGGTTGATGATCAAGGTTGATCATCACAGGGTGAAATTTTTTGTAACAATAGTTACATCCTTTGACTTATCAACCATTGAACCATCCTCTTTGGTGATGCTAAGAATCTTATTGATACCCCTTTTAACCTTCGTGCTAGCATGGAAGAACTTTGGATTACTGTATCCTTCCTCAAGCAAGGTTTCCCTAGATTTATGCCTCCAAAATATCTCTTCCTTGGCTAATACTTCTTGATTATCAACAAGAAACTTCATTTCTTTCTCATATAGCTCTGGGTCCATTCCTTACTTAATAACATCTTCAGAAACTTCCATATTCCTCTTTAGTCATTTTTGAATTTTTCTATATTCCTCTTTAGTAATTTTTGTTTCGATGACTTCATTTTGGAAAAAAAGAAAAAAAAATAGATCCAACAAAGACTTCCTCCTTCCACCAGTTCTCAGTTAGATAAAAAAACTTCCTATCATTCATCCACATATTCTCAAATTTGAAAAGGTTGTTGATGGGTCTTTGTTCCTCAGTAATATCCAATACTATAGGAAAATGATCTGATCCTACCTAAGCTAAAATTGAGGAGGTCATTTCTCCCTTGAAGGATAACAAATCCCCTTTAAAGAAAGAACTTTATAGTTTCTCTACAATGTTGCTAAAACCTTTTTGATGGTTGTTCCATGTGAAGATACCATTTTTACACTTTATATCCAAAAGGTTGTCCTGGTTAACCCAATCCCTAAATTCAATTTGTGTTTGCAGCTCCCTCTAAATTCTACCTTTCTTTTTTGATAGATGAGGAATGGCATCGAAATCTCCTTCTATGATTGTATGAGGAAAATCATTATTGTTGAAAAGATCATCAATATCTCTCCACAATTCCATTTTTTTTATCATTTGAGGTGGGTCCATAAACATTTATTAATTTGAATCTAACACAACTATTGATACTCTTTACATATCCTACCAACCAATTACTTCTCTCTACCAAAAAATCAATGTATATGATCCTTGGATTCCAAAGAAAGGCCAATCCTCCTGAGGCTCCTTTAGCTTGAACTTCCTTTACCTCCCAAAGCCCTAAACCTATCCATTTACTCCTTGTTCAGTTTGGTTTCTTGTATTAAGACTACCTCTTCTTGATTCCTTTTAATACCACACTTCATTAAGAACCTCTTGTTAGGGGCGTTAAGACCCTTAATGTTACATGTTAGTAGCTTCATGTTTCCTTGGGAAGGTTCTTCCCTTTCCCTACATTCAAAAGTGTAGTAATCTTGGTTTGGTCTATAGAAAATCCTTATTTTAGCCTAAGTTATACTAAGTATTTCCTCCCCCCTTAGTTTCCCAACTGTTTTCCCACATTCTAATTTCTCCCTCTATGTGCAGTATAGACATAACCCCCGACACTCCTCCCCACCTTCTTCCTCCTCCATAATAACAAGGTTTTCTTCATCAATGAGAAGATAATGTTCCACATCTTCAATCCCCTCATTTTCCAAGACACTTTCAATCATTTTGAAATTAGCTTCTCTTAGTTCCTCCAAGGTTGTGTTTGTTGATGAAGACAACCCTAAAAATTCATATAGTGCTTCTAGTTCTATGGGATTGGCTTTAGATCTGAGAGTCTCCATAATTGTCTCAGATAATCCCTCCTCATATGTATTTCCTATCTAAGAATAATCTAGGGAAGCCCCATCCTTATTTCTCTTATCCATTTCATAATGAGTCTCCTCCCATATCATTGTATTCCTTTGATTTATTAAACTAGTACTTCCATTAATGTTAAGGAGATTCATCTATTGATTGATTTGTTCATTCAGGAGTTCACTATCCTTCTTAAGTTAATTTATTTCTTCAAGAGTTGTTACTCTTAAAACAATCTACTCTAGTTCTATACAAACCCCTTCATTCCTCTCCATACCCTAATTCATAATTTGGCTTGATGTCTCTACACTTCTTTCTATTCCATTAGACCCTAAATTTGTTCTCATCAACACTTTTGAACTCACCTCAAGTATCCTTTGAGTAGATCCCATTGCTTGGTTTGGATGATTAATCACTCTGGCTCTTGATACCTCTTTGTCTAATTTAAAATCATCATTTTTCAAATCACCTAATATTTGTGTGTTCTCAACCTTTAAGCCTTTAGAACCCTTTACCTTCTCTAGTTGTTCCTCATTCTGTAGGTCTTATTTTAAGATATTGGGTTCCTTTGTGACATGAATGTTATAGGAAGTCCCAATTTTCATAGATTCCCTTGTTAGACATTTCCAAAGGATTCTATTCTTCAACACCTCAATTCGTTGAATACATTTGCCAAACTTTGACAATGTCTCTATTTGTTTATTGATTCTCATGTTTGAATCTATCTCTACATAAAAATTGGCTACATATCCTAACTTTCTATTCAAAAAATCCCCTTCTATACCTAAATAGGTTCCCAGTGCATCTCCTATTCTAATTAATGCATCTTCTTGGTAGAATTTTGGTGGTAGGCCAACCAAAATAATCCAAGTTTGTTGTTTGTTACAATGATGTTTTCTAGGATCCAAACTAGGGTTCTAATATAACCTAATGAAACTAGATCCTTTGAAAAAATTGGCATTCCATAGATTAAATCCATTTTCAAATTGGGGTCTATACATACTATTAAAAAGAACACATTTTAAAGAGGGCAAATATATAACTTGCCTAAAAATTTTCTTTCCACCATGCCATAATTTCCTCTTGTGATCCGTCTAATCTATTCCATTTAACAAATAGAGCTCTATCCTTCAGGTGCTCTACTGAGGTCAAGAGATTTGGTGGAAGCATGTCCATTTTTCTCCCAAATATCTTAACATGATGAAGGTCCACTCTCTTCTTATCTCCTCTTGAAACACTATTTGGCCTCGGGTCTCCAACTCCCCAAAATTTTGTTTTCCATTGCACTGATCTATTTTCATTTTTGAACATTAATTCTTTCTGACTCCTGTCTTGTCCAAGTAGCATATTTGTTTATTTCTCTGTTACCCTTCAGCCCCAAACCTTTTCCAAAGCCACCATATTTCCAATTAGGTTTTCTCTCATTTTGGTTTTGGAAATTTCTTGGTCTCCTTTCTCCAATTGAGATGCCATTTGCTCTTGTAGCCACTCCAATTTTCTAATTTTTTGCAATCCCAGTCACATTCTCCAATCACCGTTGAAAAGGGAACTAAGAAGAACCATTCCTTCTCCATGGTCTCATTTGCAGAGGCTCTCGACACACCATGATTTTTTTCTCTAAAGTCAAATTATTAGAACTAGGGTAAAACAATCATTAGATCTTTAAATGGTAGGATATTGATTACTTGTAGAAATAATCTTTAAATAATTAAAAATTGGATGGAAATAGTATATTTGTATGAACTTTAAATTTAATTAATAATGTATGATTAGGAAAAGTCCTAGGATTTGGAGATGAGAGCCAAAACAAAGATTAATCATTATGTCTTTATTATTTCAATGGAAAACTAATTATATTTAGAGGAATAACCATATAAACTAGTTAATCATATATTTTTTCTATTCTTTTTCTAGCAACATTAAATTATAACTATAATAATCTAAGTGTTTCATGCTTAAAATCAGTTAGGTTAAACATAGCTAATTATACTAACAAGACAATCACAAAATCCTTAACTAATTTAGCAACCTTAAACATAAACCAATTAAATACAAGTGCAAGAAATGGATAATTAGTCTAATCAAACTCCCTATTTTACATCGTGGCTTCCATTCTCCAAAATTGTGTGATAGGTGGCTCTCATGTATTGCACTAGGATTCCTGCATAAGATAGGCACAATTATTTTGCAGATTATGATTAGTAAAAATGATGGATTGATCTTTTCTTTTATATATTTTCAGGTGAGATGGGGTGAGATTTGGAACTGGAGTGTTGATTGATAGATAACTGATTTTGATTGATCAGTTAGGTGAATTGATTGATCTGTTAACAGGATAGATTGAACTGTTAACTCAATTGATTGGATAGTTGACTCAATTGATTAGCCAGTTGACTGGATTGATTGAAGGGAAGACTGAATTAATTGATTAGTCAGAAAAGGTGATTTGGAGTGAAAAGGGGAGATTGAAGAGTTAACTGAGTTAACTAATTACTTAACTAATTTGATCAATCATTCATGATTTTCAACATCTGTTGTAGGATTTTGAATTGAAATTCAATTTCATCTTATTTGGTTTTGAATTTGGATTTTCGAATATTGAAATGCACATGAGACTTATTGAAATGTAGATTTGGTGAAATAAGAATTTGAGGAATTGAAATTAGATGAAATTAGCTGAAATTCAAATTTGGGGAATTAGAGGAATAGATTAATTAATTAAATAACTTAAATGAAATTATTTAATCATTAGAACTTGAATTAATTAAATAATAAAGATTATTTAATTAAGGAATTAATTGCAATTAATTAAATAATCAACACTTAATTAATATTTGAAATAGGGTTAAATGATTAATTGATTAAGAAATGGAAATTGAATATGATAAGACCTAAAATTATGTATTGCAAAATTTGGTCGTCCTGGTTTTATTTTTGCCCTTGGTCAAGCTATCAAGGTTTAGGGCTATAGGGGTTGTGTCTTTTATGATTAAAATCTTGGTCTAAAAGTAAGTCTTCGGTCCCTTTTATATCCCGTCGTTACCTTTTTCCCACTTAAGGCTGAGGGTTCCACTTTCATTCGCGGGGCCATTTTCATTTCCTAAGTATTAAGTGGTGATTAACCGGTTCATGAAATATGATATTTTTAAGTCATTTGCATGGAATTTCCTATAACTGGTTTTCCTTTTAAATATTTATGCCCACGTTTGTATTTTCATAAGTCTAAAGAGTCCTAAATACTACGACCGTTTGCTAAATGACAGGATGGATCCAACGGCTAGCATTCCCCTGTGATCAAAGATGCGAGGATTTTAATGACCGCGGCATCATGAGATTATGTTGCATGTTATCAGCGGAAATCGGCAGGGTTGGAAGTGTAACCAGTTTGCAGGTGGTAAAGGTCGAATTACTAACAGTCCCATCAATTTGCACGTTCTCAGAATGAATGGAAATGTTTTATCTTGAGGTAAAAGGTGCTCGATTTTTTAGTTCAAGAAGAGTCAATGGGCAGTATGGTAGGTGGTAAAGTTTGAATAGATTAGATGGCCCTTGTGTTCCCGCAATGGAAGTTACAAGGTGGTTACAGATGATGACATTGCGGGATGATGCCCTATGTCTCGGGGTGGCCAGGAAGACCTACAATGGGGCCCCTGATAGAGTTTGACAGAAAGATGAGGTGGTACTGATTAGTCCCAATTTTATGGGTTCATTGATACAGATGAAAAGTCAAGTGCTAAGTCAACAAGAGATGATTGTTGGATTGCCCAACTTGGAAGACAATCGATAACTAGTTTTCAAACTTTTTAAATACAAAGTTATGAGTCATTATTTTTATCGCGTGAATATTAATGGTGAATGAGACATTTGCATCCTTTCCTAGGAAATAATTAAAAGAATCTTAAAAGGTTTTTCATTTGCAAAATATTTAATAGCAATCCTGAAGAATTTCCTGCTATTGAAGGAGACTAAAACGACTCTCTGCGACATAGAATTGTCATCTCTAGCGAAAATCAAAAGCAGTAAGTTTGTTTGAGCTCTCCATATGTTCTTGAAACTAATTGATATTAAAAATTGTGTGTGAGGTTGCAAGAACAAAATTCAATTTGTTCTAGGGTTAAGATACTAGAGAGAAAATAGTGAAATTTATTTGAATTACTCTAGTAATTTAAAAATCTTATACTAGCCCTAGTTTTCCTTCCCAAATTTGGAAATATAGTATAATACCCTAGTTGTAGAAGATGGCTCCTTCATGGAAACATTTAGGGAAAGTTGATTATATGAAAATAAATCTTTATGATGATTTCTTGGACTAGTTAAAGCCCTCTACAAATGATAGGCAACAGGGGCAGAAGTTTGCGGATGGAAAAACGCTAGGGGAAGGGTTAACTAACAAATAATTCTATATGACCCAGTTTCAAGGGTTATTAGGGGAAATTATGGAGAGATTGTATTAACCATCAGAAGGGAGGAATTTCAAGATATTTTTGACTTGTATGAACCATCCCCTAGCCTGGTATCAGTAGATTTAAATAAACAAAAGGCAGAGTATTACAAGATGAAGGAATTTGTTAGAAAGAATTTCCTTCCAATGCATTTAGCCAGAGCAGAAAGTACAACATACCATATTGGCCCTAGCTCTGAAGAGTCATTCCCAATTGGTTCTTTCGCTCCCCATTTCTAGGCTACTTTCTTTTCTCTATGCCAAATATTGGGTTTTAGTCCCATTACAGTGATGCTGCCTGATTTTATGTACATGGCTATGCAAATACAACATCTGGACTTTACAATAGTTACCTTGAGGAAAAGATTCATGAGGGATTATTAGACATTAAGAATCAAGTTGCTAGTGTTAAGTTCTCCCGGTATTCTTTACTCATGCATATGTTCCTTTCAAGGAATGCAAATTATTTTGAGTGTACCATGAATCTCAGAAGGACAATAGATAATCAGGAGATTCCAATACAACTCTGGAGCACATACATGTCATGGGATAGACAAGAGGCTAGCTATATAAGGTTTGATAATAACTTTGCTTATAGGTTAAGACAAAGGTTGACAGTGAATCCACAGGGGATTCCTAAGGAACTGCATGATTTTGTGAGACCCAAGAATCAGGTGCCTCTTACTAGGATTGAACATAATTGGGGGGATTTTATCCCGTACTCTGTAAGTACTGTAATCAGAATCTATGGGTTTTTCAGACAACCTTGTGTACTTCCCTTCAATGTTCCTTTGAGAATGGGTTTTGCTGAGGTGATGTGGAAAATTAGATGTATTCATGATAAAGATTTAAAGGAAATGGAAAAGGGACATTCTTCCCAAATTACACCATTATCCCTTACTTTGTGATTATAAAGGGAGGACATGAGCACTTCAATAAATTCTTTGCTCCATATTATTTGGGGGTAAGTATAGCTAGCAATAGTGTTCCTGAGGGTTTTTACAACAATTTTAGAAGAAGAATAAAAGGAGTTTTGTTGCCCCATGTGTATAATTTTCCTTAGGACTTAATCAAAAACAAATTTGACCCCACGATTTAGGAATAGATAAAAGAGAAGTGGATAATTTTTAGAAAATTATGGGCTGCAATTCAGAAGATGGATCCAAAATATGATCCATTAAAGGATTTTTTCCCATTCCATGCCAAGATTGAATTTTTTATGAATTTTTTTGATGAATTGATGAAGGTCTTAAGGGAGAAGCTAGCCAGACTTGAAGAAGTTCATGGTCAGTAACAATTAAGCTCACAACCTCCTGTATCCTAGAGAGAAAGTGGTGTGATAGTAGGGAGGCCTATTAAAAAATCCCCTCACAAAAGAGTTAGAGAAGAAGCAAGTGAGGAAGAAGATAGTAGCAATGATAGTGGGAGATTGATAAGGAGAAAGGGTAAGAAGATGATGAGTTCAGAGCCTTTCCCCAAGATACAAACTAAGCCTCTTCAAGGAGTCAGGATTATTGATCTTGAAGATTTTGATAGAATTCCTTCACCATCAGCTGTATCTTTTTCACCAGTAAGCCAAGATGAGGAATAGGTGGAGCAAGACAGGTTTGTTGCAACAAGTGTAGAAATGCAGATTGGTATTCCTGTATTGCCTCCTAATTTGGAGTTGGATCTTAATCCCTTGGATATCGAGGGTAAAGCTTTCAGAGATGAAAGAATGGAGGCATGTGATAATTTCCTTGAGGATGATTCTTTTTTAAGAAGCCCAAGCTTTTTGCAGTTAGTATGGAAGACAAAGGTTGAGGAATACAAAGGAAGGATTACTGAGAGGAGGGCCCAAAGGCTAGATAGATCAGATCAAGAAATCCAAGAGGAAGTAAAGAATCAAATGAATGAAGAGTTCAAAGAAATCAATGCTGATGAGAGAAGGAAACTTGTAAGTTAGGTTGGAGTCTTGATATTGCCAGAATGGGATATAGCAGATGCAGTGGCATTTGATGCAATCAGGAAATCAAAGGAAGAAGAAGCAGGGTTAGTATTAAGAGGACCAGAGTTTGTAGATGATTATGCAACCTTGGCCATATGAGAACTAGAGGAAGGATCTAGGAAGCTTGACATCAGTGATTTAAACCCCAACTTGAGGGGAAGCTTAATTATAAAGAAAGCAGCTGTCACGTCAAGTGTAGAGGCTACAAAGTTAAATGTTGATGTTGCTAAGCTGGCACACAAGAGTGCAAAAAAGGAACCTTCAGAGAAGGCTAAGTTGATGAAGAAGTTTGACAAGATTTTTAATGATTATAACGCATCTCAGAAAAAGTGTGTGGAGATGAGAACAAGATTGCAACTCCTTGAACAAGGACAAATAAAGGTTTCCTATCATGCACTTACAGGACCATCTGAGCCATCAACATCCAGGTCGCCACCTATGGTCCAAGAAGGAGAAGCAGCTCAATTAAATACAAGTACTAATATCCCTGACATGGTATTAGTCCCATATGATGATGACGATGAGCTTGACAATAGAAGATCAACTAAACCAAATGAGTCTTAGCTTTTAGAGAAGATTGTTGAATTAGAAAGTAAATTGATAGAATCAGAAAAATAATCAGCCGAGCAGCAAAATGATATAGTTAGCTCTGTGCTAACTCATTTGAATTAGAAAATTGAAAGAAAGATAAACAATATCCATGCCTTATATTCTTTACTTTTTGATGCTATTCAAAAGTTTAATGATGATAAAGAAGTGGCAATCCCCCTATTTACAAAGTGGTTACAAAGGGGAAATGAGCTTAGAATGATGTCTATAGCCTTTAAATTTCATGCTGAGAAACCACATGCACTCCAACCAACACATTTGTTGATGAAATCAATGCAAGAAGCCCAAATTCTGCCAAAAAATATAGAAAGAAAGGTAAGGGAATTAATGAAGAGTTTTAGGGAATTAGAACAAACTCTTCTGCCAAATATTGAAGATAGAGAAGGGGTAGTTAAGCCTTTACAATTTTTGAAGGAAGAGGCAGAGAGAGTCATCAACACCTAGGTAGAAATGATATGTGATGGGATAAATATGGATATGTTGGAGGATAGTATGGATAAAATAATTGTTACAGGGTTAGTTTTTGAAAATTTTGAAAGAGAGGCAAACGAAGTAGCTGTTAAGTATATTCCATATAGGGAAAAAGTTGTTGAAGTCATGAATTTCAATTGGCCATCTGATGAATATTATAGTGCGTGGAGTAGCATGTATCCGAATGATGAATAGAAAGTTGTAAATAGTTTGCATAATTATTTTTATTTTTGAGTGGCGGATATTTTGGATTCCATAAGACAGGATGGGGGTAATTTTCATCATGAGTTTTGAAGAAGGCGACTACATATTTTGATCCAATATAAGCAATTTTGAGGATGATTGTTTTGTATAATAGAATGTAGTTATGTATAGTCATTCTAAGATGACAGATGTCTCCTCTCGCCTGAAGCTTGTTTGCTCCCTTGTTTTTTATAAAATGGAATTCAGGGCTATGAGACGGGGTTCAGAATTTTGGTCCTTTAAGTGTTCTGAATTTCTGTTTCCAAATAGAAAAGTGTAGGTGAAACAAAAGGATTGTAAAAGGTCATTTTACAGAGCAAAAAATAGAAAGAGTCTCATGTCTATAATTTTTGCAGGTTCTTGAAGGAGTTATGTATGGATTGTGTTCTTACAGAGACAACAAAATTAATGAATAAATATATGATTCAAACCCACTTCTTTGTAGTGTATTGTCCTATCATGTTTTGAATGCATATTATCAAGGATTTTATCATTCATTGCACTATTGTGGTGTATGTAATTTTTTGTTCATGCTTTGGTCTGAGAGGTCAATTAAATGCTTGAATGAAATTGCAAAGTGATAGGGATCTTTACAGTGATTTTGATAAGTAGTTTTGGGTGGGGCTTACAAATACGATGTATTGCAAGGCAATATTATCTCTAGTTATATGCAATTAGATAAATTATCCCAGAAGTACAGTCTAATGTAGTATGAATTCATGTACCCAATGGAATAAGGCACTGATCATAGTTAAGTGAATTCCTGGGTATTAATTTACTGTTTGGAATCACCACTGGTTTGCTATAACTTGTTTAATATCAGAATATTTTCACTTTATATGAATGTTGTCATGTGTATTAGTCATCTCATTCTCCAAGCAAGTTGAGGATCATTGAGGAATTTTCCATTCTTGAGCATTCTCCCTTATTGTTGAGTCTTTATATGAGATTATCTACTTTGTTTCATGCATGATTTGTGAGTGTGGCGTAAAATCACAAATAAGCATGGGGATCACCTTCCCTGGTTCTGCAGAGCCTAAAGTGTAGAAGGATCTCACATCCTTGTCATTGTTGGTCCAAGTTTGAAGAATATTAAACATTTGGAAGTGGCTTTCCATAGATATTTTCAAGAGAAAACAACTTGGTCTCTACCTTTGAGTCAGTGTAAACCCATTTTTGGCCACCAACATAAAATGGTGACTCTGCTAGGGAATGAATGATAAAGAGTCTATGGTTAAAGAATTCTTGTTTAAAATACACTAGAAGTTTTCATAATATTTGTGATTTGATGGTTGAGCTCATGGTTTTGTATTTTTGGTTCATGTTTTCCTATGAAAAAGGTATTCTACATTTTTTTGAGAAAGATATTCTGGTTTATGAACAAGATTCACATATTTCTTTCAAGAATTATCAAGTAGTATATTATTTGATGTCCCAAAGTAACTTGGGTGGTGACTCCAAGGTTTTTACGCCAGTGGGTATATCTTTGAATAATTCTAATGAATCTTTGAAGGACTCTCATACTATGAGTAAAGAAAAGAACACCAAGGTGACATGAGGTTGCACCCTAAAGAAAAGTTGGAAGAGCTTTAGGGAGCTCCGCAGAGATAGGGAACAAGAAGAAATGCAGATACAAGCATCACTCCCTCATCATGGAATCCCAAGCATAATAATGCAAGTAAGTCATAGTTAAACTTTGTTCCTAAGGTTCATGCATCATCTTCCAAAAGTTCTGAATTGGATAGTTTAGGATTTTCCAATTCTTTATTTGATACACCGATACAAGAAGAAATGCAACCACAAAGAAAAGAATCCACTCAAGTTCAATATTCAAAGAAGGCAAGAGGTTGGAGTAGAAGTAGAAGTCATCAAAGCAAGAATGCTATTGGTGTACCTCCTCCTCCAGGTCTCATAACAAATTTTTATCGTAGTTATGAATCAGTATGAGAACAAAATGATGTGAACTTGATTGATTTAGATGACACTTCTAGATTTGAAATAACTTTGCCAGACCCAGAAGAAGTTTTTGGAGATATAGATACATTGAGAAGAGAACTCCAAGAATAGATAGATCTCAGAAGTAAGAGAGAAAAAGAAAAATAACCTGAGGTTATTAGAGATGGTCTGATAAGACGGTTAGCAACACTCAAAGCCTTAGTGCAAGAAAATGATAAACCTAGTGTTGATGGCCCTATTCTAAGATAGATTGTAGATAAGAAATCTGAAAATGTCATAAGTGAAAAGGCTAAGAATATAGTAGATAACCATAGGTTAGTTGATCTTAGCCAGCCAAGTATTCAGGTTCCTAAATTAGACTTGGATAAGGGAAAACAAAAAGTTTTTTTTGTTAAGATAGATGATAGGAAGTCTTCAATTATCCTAGATTTAAGCCTAAAGTTATCCCAAATTGACATTGAGATAGAAACAACCAGGATAGAAAATGAAACTCTTGCAAAAGAGTTGAAGATAGTTGAAATGGAAGCCTCAAATGCAGAGATGAAAAGGAAAAGTGATTTCCTTAAGTTGTCAACTCTGAATAGTGCTTCATTTATTACCGGTCCATCCAAAACTTAGGTTATTTCTAGTGCAATGCCAAATGTCATTATGAGTGTTCCATCTCAAAATGACCAAAGTACTCAGAACACTGGGATTCCTCTTATTGGATAGAAAATTCAGGTAGCTACTCAAAATAGTAGTCATCTCCAATGTCCTAAATATTTTAACACAACTGCAAGGGTTAACATTAGAATAGATGCTATTCTAGCTAATACTATAACAAGTGTTGTAGGAGGAGCTGCAGCAATGCAATTTCAAAGAAGACCTATCCACCTAGAGAGGTATAGGCAATTACATTTTGATGGGATCCCAGGATATCCCAATATTATTCCAAATGAATCAAGGGATAAATTTAGTAAACTCACAGGTAACAATGCTATAATTAGTGAGGAACACCTAAGGGCATTCACTGACAAGCTAAATGATTATGAGGTGGAGCATGAAGATGTGGTTATGAAATTATTTATACAATCTTTGACAGAGGATGCCAGGGATTGGTATAGGGGATATCCAACTACAGGTATTAGTTCCTGGGAGGAATTTGAGAGATGTTTCAAGGAGTAGTATGGTGACAAAATAAACCCCAGTTTCATGTTAAATAAGTTCAATAACATCAAGAAATAATTGAACGAGGATGTGTCTGATTTCAATATCCAATTTCATAAAGCTATGCATAAGTTGCTTGAAGTGTTAAGGTTGGATGATAATGTTTGTCTGACTACATATATGAATGCATTTGATGCAAAAATGATACATATACTTAGAGACAAGGATCCTCAAACTCCGAGAGATACATTTAGAATAGCTATAAATGTGGAAGGAAATAGAAGAGCTTCGGGTAAGCTTGGAAGAAGAGAGGATCCTAGATTTTCTAAAAGTGCCAAAGATAAAATTGAAAAGTCTTCAGATACAAAACCTAAAGAGAAAGAAATATGGGACAAGGTATTTAATACCTTGAAGGATTTGAAATTGACTGTGGCAAAAAATGACAAGAGTTCTGTACCAGAAAAGCCACAGTTCAATAAATTTAATACACCACTAAGATTGCAAGATTAACCTTACAATACAAATTAGAAGGATGGAAAGCCTTTCCAACAACAAAAGGGTAAACAAGAACAACAAACCCCTGACCCATTACAGAAACATACAGTGAACATGGCAGATGATACTCCCTAGTGTGTTGCTTCTCAATCACCCCATTCACCTGAATATTGTGTCGTAGCATAATTTATTTCTACTAAGGATGAGACACATGAAGAAGAGGAGGAAACCTTTGAAGGTGATAATGTTGACTATCTTATGATTTCTTCCTATCTTGGAGAAGCAGCATATTCTTCTGATATTGAGACTCAAGACTTTGATATAGATAATCAAAGGCAAATAAATGAAACATATCATCAACGGGTTTTTTCTGATGAGGAATTATCTGTTGATGACCGAATGTGAAATGTTGAACAAGGTGAGTGTTCTGTGTCCTTGAGAAGACCCTCAAATGAAGAAATTGCTAAAATGACAACTACTATGGTAGCTCAGGTAAAAACCAATTATCAATTGAGAAACAAGGTTATAGGTGAATAACAAGGCAAGCCTTCAGGTTTATTTGTCAAGGAATTAAAAAATAAAGGAAAAGAGGTCAAGGAGGACAAATCAGTGAAAGAAGCAATCAAAATTAAGGAGGTCAAGAGAAAGGAGTGGGATAAGAAAGCAGAGGTTGTGAAACCTATTGAAAAAATTTCTCCACTTAAGATGAAAGCAAAGATGGTTGAAAATTTTGCTTCTCCTATTGGAGAAGACTCATAGAAGACACAAAATATTGAAGGCAACATACCCAAGAAATATGAAGAACATTGAGGTATGTCACTTGAATTACCAAATTATACACTTATGGATATGCTTTAGTTGCTTTCTCAGATTACAATTAAGGTTCCTTTGCAAGAGATGTTAAGAATTGAAGAGCATAGGGAGAAAGCCATGGCCTGGGTCAAGGGTATTTCCCATTCTATTGAAATTGAAAATAAGAATATATCTCATAATAAAAAGGAACGGATGATTAAAAATGAAACAAAGGATAAAGAATTAGAGGGAATGGTTTCCCAGATTCCCCAAATTTATCTTGAAGATACAATAGGGGAGAGCCCTGACAATGTAGATCTTTTCTTTCTAAGTGCCATTATAAATGGAGGAGTATTGAAGAATTTTATGATTGATTCTAGGGCCTCAAATAATGTCATGCCAGCAAGGGTAATGCAGTCCATGGGTTTAAAGGTAGATACTCCTCATGAAAGATGTTATGATATGGATTCAAGAGAAGTGCCTGTGATAGGAACTATAAAGGCACTACCTTATAAACTTGTTGTTTTCCCTAAGAAATAATTAGTTATGTGTGTCCTAGTTGTGGATATTCCACCTCATTATGGGATGCTATTATCGAGAAAATGGAGTGCCTCTATGGGTGGAAGTTTGAAATGTGACCTATCTTATGCTACTTTTTGCATTGATGGTAAAAATGTAAAGGTCAAAAGAGAATCCAGGGTACCATATATGATGGTACATACAGTACAATCTGATGAGGATATGAGTTGTTTTGTAGACATAGAGATAAATGCATTTAGGGTTGAGATTCTCCACTGAAAGGAACAACCTGCATTATTGAATGAAGAAATAGAAAAATCATTAGGAGATGATGATTTGTGGACCATGTATTTTGATGGAGCCAGTTCTAAGGAGGGCTCAGGAGCAGGTGTGTTATTCATATCATGCCATGGAGAAACTTTTATGTTTTCTTTTACTTTGTCCTTTGCATGTACACATAATGTAGCAGAATATGAAGCATTGTTGCTTGGTTTGAAGTTATCTGAAAAACATGGGATAATGAATCTCAAGGTGGTTGGAGACTCTAAGTTAGTCATATCCCAAATGAGATCTGAATCTGCATCAAAAAATGAAAGGATGAAACAGTATAGAAATGTTGTATGGGACCAAATTGAGAACTTTGATGCATTTGGTATTGAATGGAAAGAGAGAAGTCATAACAGAATGCCTCATCTCCTAGCAAATATAGCTTTAAGGCCAGAGGACATCACTTTTGTTGGAATCTCAAAGATTAAGATTCAGACAAGGCCTTTAGTCCCTGATAACATTGAAAACTGGCAGGTTTTTAATCATGATGATAATATTTTAAGATTTCTACATTGTGTAGATGAATATGAAAATCAGGAGATTGATTTCAGTGCTTTTGTGCAAACAAAGGATGATAAGGAAATAGTCTTTGGGAAGGAATTGATTCAATTGAAGACAAATAAAATTCTTAGAGGTTTGGTTGTGTTTAGAGAGGGTGTTTGATAGTCAAGATAAAGCTAAGGTTGTTACTACTGCCCCACACCTTGAAGATTTAGAAGAAGTTAACCTTGAGACAAAAGAAGCTCCAAGAAAGCTATATGTTGGAAAGAAAATGTCACCCAGGGTTAGAAAAATGTTAATTTATTTATTGAGAAAATACAAGCATGTTTTTGCTTGGTCGTATGATGATTTGAAGGCTTACAAGGAAGATTTATTTCAACATGAGATTCCTTTGAAAGAAAATGCCAAGCCTTTTAGGCAAAAACAAAGGTCTATTAATCTAACATTAGCACCTAAAATACAAGAGAAGTTATTCAACCTAAGAGACATTGGGATTATAAGACCTATCAAACATTCATCATGGGTGTCTAACTTGGTGCCTATCAGAAAAAAGAATGGAGATATCAGACTATGTGTTGATTTTAGAAATCTGGATATATCTTCATTAAAAGACAATTATCCATTGCCAAATATGGAAGCAATGTTACAAAGGGTAAGAGGTTGTGAGCTTTTATCAATGATGGATGGATTTTCAGGTTATAACCAAGTGATGGTTAAAGAGTCTGAACAATACAAAACAATATTTACTACACCTTGGGGAACTTATGTTTATATAAGAATGTCTTTTGGTTTAACAAATGCAGGAGCAACATCTCAAAGAGGCATGAATGTTGTATTTTCTGATATTATAAATGTATTCTTAGTGGTATATCAGGATGATTTAACATCTTATTCCAAGAAGGAAAGTGATCACTATGGTCACCTTGAAATTTTTTTTAACAGAGCTATTGAATATGGGATATCCTTAAACCCAAAAAAATGTGCTTTTGGGGTAACTGAAGGTAAGCTGCTAGGTCACATTGTTTCAAAAGATGGTGTGAGAATTGACCCAGAGAGCGTGATAGTGATAGATAAAGTCCCGCAGCCCAGAATAGTGAAATGTATCCAATCTTTCTTTGGGCAGATAAATTTTTTAAGAAGGTTTGTCACTAATTTTGCTGAAATTTGTAGACCTATATCCAAAATGTTAAAGAAAGGTGCAAAAATTGAATGGAATGACGAGTCAGTTAAGGCATTCCAAGAGATTAAATAGGCTATTAAAAATGCACCTATTCTTAAAACACCTAATTATGAAAAACCTATGCGATATTTTCATTTACATCTTTTCATACTATTGCAAGTGTATTATTGCAAAATAATTTAGAAGGTTTCGAACAACATATAGCATTTTTTAGTAAGTCTTTGCAAGCTGTAGAATTGAAGTATGATTTAAATGAAAAGCAAGCTTATGCACTAGTGAAGGTTTTTAAAGCTTTTAGAAGTTACTTTATGGGAGCAACAATGGTTGTATATGTGCCTAGTGCAGCAATTAAAGATATTTTCACACAACAAGAAGTGTCTGGAAGAAGATACCGATGCATAAACTGGATCCAAGAATTTAATATTGATATCCAAATCACTAAATTAGTGAGAGAATTAGGATTGGCAAAGTTAATGGCCCAGAGTAATTTGGATGCTAATCAAATACATATTGTGGAAGAAGAGCACAGGTCTTGTATCTGTGATATGGATGGTTGCAAATGGTATGATGATATCATATATTATTTGTAGAGGATGAAATGTCCCGAAGACAAGACTGATAATAAAATGAGGACACTAAAATTACATGCTATTAAATAGTCCATTGTAAATGGGAAGCTCTAGTAGAGGAACGGTGATGGTGTCATGTTAAAATGTGTGGACCAAGATCAAGCTCATAAGTTGTTGTCTAAAATACATAGTGGAGTTTGTGGAGGGAATTATATGTCTAAAACAACTATACACAAAGTATCAAGAGTTGGGTTCTAGTGGCTGACAATTTTAAAAGATGCACATCAACTAGTCAAGAAATGTGACCCATGCCAAAGATTTTTAGGAAATTTTCCATTAAGACCTGTAAATGTGCAAGCTCCATTTTAGTAGTGGGGTATAGATTTCATTGGAGAAATAACATGCAAATCAAGTAATGCCCATTCTTGGATTTTTGTAGTCACTGATTATTTTACTAAGTGGGTTGAAGCTATACCCACTAAAAAAGCAACAAGTAAGGTGGTAATTGATTTTCTTATAGACAATATATTGACCAGATTTGGATGTCAAGTGAGGATAGTCTCTAATAATGCAATGAATCTTAGGTCAGAAGAATACGAAGACTTCTGCAATAAATATGGTATCTAGATTTCTTATTCATCACCTTACAACCCATAAGGAAATGGGCAAGCTGAATCCAGTAACAAAACTTTGATGAAGATTATTAAACAAATCCTAGAAAATAATAAAAGGGCTTGGGATTCAAAGCTGAGATTAGTTGTTTGGGAAAATAGGGTAACAATCAAGAAAGCAATTGGATGTGCACCTTTTGATTTGGTGTATTGTATACATGCAAAGTTACTCCAAAATAATCTAATCGAGATGTATAAATTTGTCCAAACTTATAACTGTATAAACCTAAAAATGGTCTGAAGATAATTAATTGAATAAACAATTATCCAATTAATCTCCCTTCCCAATTTATTTGAATTCATCAACAATTTGATTAAATATCCCTTTTCATCTACTTATTAATAAATCTAAGGATTTATTTAATAAGTTCATTTCAATAATCCCCCTTTGATTAATTAATTCAAATTAATTAATTCTTCTTCATCAAAATCATTTCTTCTAATCTTCTAATTAATTAAAACAAATCAATTATGAGTTGTTGAAATTAATAAGCCTTTTCCTATTATTTGAATTTCTAAATTCAAATTCTCCTAACTTTTAACCACCTAACCTAACCCTTCCTAAACCTAACCCATTCCATCTGACCACCATGTCCCCTTTCCTTGAACACTTTGTCCTCTCATGAGCCAAGATTTGTGACACTAGTCACTAAGTGTTCCCTTTCATCCAACCTCTTATAGAAGCCTCTTGACACTTGTCACCATAGAGATGACAAATGTTCCCTTTAATCCAACCCCTTTGCAACGTCCTCCAATTTCACCATTGAAATCTTCAGACTTAATCTTGACTGTTGATTCCTACCACCTCACCCCTAGCCTTGGAAATCCTATAAATAGACCTCATTTTGGAGCACAAAGGGTCTTGAATTGATTCATCTCATTTGCATTCAAGCATTGTTACTGTAGGCATCTAGCTTCTAGTTTATCATTCTTAGCATTGTTATCCTTTTCAATTTTAGCTTAATTGCATCTTCATTCTAGCTTATTTTATAGAATAATCATGAAATCATGTAGCTTAATCAAGCTATCCTTGCTAGATCATGCATCTTCATCATTTAAATCCTCCATCTAAGTGTAGTCAAGTCACTGGAATTTGCATAACAAGATCTGAGAGCAAAATTCATACTTGCATTTACTAGGAGGCGATAAATCGCTTAGTTATGGTTCTATCTTTCTTTGATTTAAATTCATTTACCATGCTTGTAATGATCTATTGAGTGTTTTGTGTTTTCAGGTACAGGTACACTTCACATACATGACATTTTGGGGCCCACCGTGGGGCTAGAATCATCATTTTTGGCCTCTCAAACTTCAACAAGACTTCATCTCTATCGGGTCTGAATCAGAATATCATACGAGTTCATTCTCTAGCTCGTACGAACTTCCTTTTAGTCTAGGATGACACCTCATCCTAACTCGTATCAGGTAAATTTTGTGTCATACAATATCATTTAGCTTGTTGTGTGAGGTCTGAAGTTGTATTGTATGAGTCTCTATCTCGATCTATTCTGACTCATATTTTCTTATTCTTGTGTCGTACGGACCTGTTACTGCCCTTGTGCAAAATCTAAAGTTTTGTCGTTTGATCTGTTAAATCATGTTGTGCGAGTTTATGCCCGTGTCTTTAAAATAAACTGCATTTTTAGGGTTTTTTTGTAGGTCCCAGAGATAACTGAGAGGGGGGGGGCAAATCAGTTGTCTAATAAATTCAAACCAAAAACTTATTAACTAGCTTAATGCTTAATACCGGTAAATCAGTTAAGTATGCCGGTAGACAGTGTTAACAGTAAATTGCTATACCGGTAAGAATTAATGCATGAAACATAAGCACAAAGTCATCCACAACACATGACACCAATATTTGTACGTGGAAGCCCTGTAAGGGGAAAAACAATGGTGGGAAACCTTACCCACAATTAGATGATACTACTACAAATAGTAAGTGTACAAGAGGGGTCTACACATGCAGAAAGACCAATAGCCTAGAGCTCACTGCTCAATCACAAATGGGAGTCACACTGACTACAGTTGGATGGTTAAATCCAATAAGAATGTACAGCACAAAATAGCATCTTCATATGCTAGTTTCAGTACCGATGTAATGCTGATATGCTTCTATGAAACCTAACTTCACCTTCAAATGATGTCTTCGTGTATGCCTCTGCTTTATCTCGCATATGCCTTTTCTTAAATGTTTTTCGCATTCCACACTTGATCTTTCAAATAAGATCTTACATTTATATCATACCCTAAGACCAATTTTAGTAGGTCGGCTCTACAAGATATTACAATAAAAACATTTTACAAACAATACAATATTCGATGCAATAACTGATTGAACATGTCAGCTTAATGCATTTACAACAATAATAAATCATCTCCATAGTGTGCCATGCTGATCTGGAAAAGATAAACCTGCCGGTGTAACCCTAGATAACCTGGACCTATTTGCTGGTAAAAGCAAATATGCAACTAAGAATATACCAATGATTATTACTTCAAAATAAAATGTCCACATGATGTCTTCAACATTACCAAGTGTCTTCCATGCCATTTTAGGTACCGGTGAACATTATATCCTATCGGTTAATTATATACCGGTAACTATTGCACAGTTTACTGTTTGCTAGTGAATGTTGCTGGATCTCCAAAGTAGGTGTATTTAGTGGGTGTTGACATCAATGACAAAACCATACCAAAATACCAACAATCTCCCTCTTTGGCATTGATGGCAACACAAGATGGAAAAACCATCAAAGTGCCAAAACAGAAATGCCAAGTGTAAAACCAACAATCTCCACAAAAGGACAATCTCTCCCCCTGGAAGCAACATGAGTTATTTTATGTTATCCTGTACCAATTTTCACCATAGATATCTCTCCTCAATTGATAATGTGGTTTTCCATATATCTCTCCCCCTTTGACATCAAATGCCAAAGCTATTAAATTTAAGTTCATACAAAAATACCAACTACTCCCCCTGAGAAGTAGCTTCCTCATCAAATACTGGAATAAAAGATTTGTCCATTTAATTCTGTTGGTTGATGACAATCATCAACTGTCTAAGTCTCTACTGGTGGAGGTATGACTCTGAGCTGATCTCTGAGATACTCAAAAGTTTCTTTAGGCAAAGGTTTTGTGAAAATATCTGCAAGCTGTTCTTTAGTATTCACATAAACTAGTTTTATCTCCTTCAACTTTTTCCCTTAGAAAATTCATTTTGATAGAAACATGTTTTATTTTAGAATGTAATACTGGATTCTTAGATATATCAATTGCTGCAGTGTTATCACAATATATAGTAATAGGTTCCTTGCATTTTACCTTTATGTCTTTCAACATTTGTTTAAGCCAAAGTACCTGTGTACAGTTTGTTGCTACTGCAACATATTCTAATTCTGTTGTTGATAAAGATGTACAACTTTGTTTCTTACTTAACCAAGAAACTAATCTCTTTCCAAGAAAGAATGCTCCTCCAGTGGTGCTTTTTCTATCATCCACATCTCCTGCCCAATTTGCATCTGTGTATGCATATAGATCAAAATTTTCATCTTTAGGATACCATAATCCAAGATTTGCTATGCCTTGTAAGTATCAGAAAATCCTTTTTACTGCTGATTCATGATTTTCCTTAGGATTACTCTGAAATCTAGAAACTATACATACTGCATTCATAATATCAGGTCTGGTTTGTGTCAAATATAGTAAACCTCCTATCATAGATTTGTATCTAGTTGGATTAACAGGTGTAGATTCATCCCTTTGAAATAATTTGTCATTTGTAGTCATAGGTGTGCTTACCGGTTTAGAGTTCTCCATCCCAAATTTCTTAAGTAGTTCTTTCAAGTACTTAGATTGACTCAAAAATATGCCTTTATCAGTCTGTAAAATCTGCAATCCTAAAAAAGAATTTTATTTCTCCAATCATAGACATTTCAAATTCTTGCTGCATTTCAAGAGAACATTCTTTGCATAATTCATCTTCTCCTCCAAAGATTATATCATCAACAAATACTTCCATAATCAAGATGTCACCATTAGTTACTTTGTAATATAAATTGCTATCTGCATTTCCTTTAGTAAAACTAATCTTTAAAAGATACTTATCCAATCTTGCATACCAAGCTCTTGGAGCTTGTTTTAATCCATACAGAGCTTTTCTTAATCTGCAAACCATATCATTGTCATATGTCAAGGAAAATCCATCAGGTTGTTCAATATAGACTTCCTCTTCAAGATCTCCATTCAACAAAATTTCTAGAGGTGCCAAGTCAGTTATTGTCTTTTTCTTTTTCTTAGGGGTCAGCTTCTTTTTAGGTGTGACCTTTATGACCGAATATCTCACAGCTTGTTGCTTCTGCCTTGTCCTTCTAGGTGAAGGAGTGGTTGCTGGTGAGGGATCTCTTTTCCTAACAACTCTTTTAAAAGTTGCTGGCATATCTCCTTCTGAGGAAGTACCTACCGGTGATAGATAAGCTTCAGGTTGTGGGTCTGCCAACTCATCTTCAATTATGCTGGTTTTCTTTAATATATCTTCCTTTATGGCTTTTGCTTGTCTGGATCCTTTTCTCACAAATGCCTCAACCTTTTTCACTCTTTTCTTTGATTGAATTTGGCTTTTTATGGTTTTAGCACTACCAAATATTTCTTCTTTAGGTTCATTTGGGGCTTCTAGAAGTGCTTTGGCATAAGTTTCAACTATGTGGTCATCTGTTTCATAGCCCATTTCTGTTACCCAGATTGTCCTGGGGATGACTGCTTCCATCCATATTTCATCCTTTTTGATAACAAGGCATATATCATCTTTGTATTTGTCTACAATCTTCTGTGATAACCTTGTCCTTTTCTTCATTTTTGTTTTTAGTGCTTGGAAAAAGTCATGAATGATGTTTTCCTTATTGTCGCCCATGGTATTGAATAGTTATGTCAGTTGCTTTCCTACCGGTATGTCATATCCGAAATCTTTATATCCTATACCGGGAACTTGTTTTGTTATATGAAGCATTAGACACACTAATAGATTCCCAAATCTGAAGGTTCCTTTCTTATCCTTCTTTATCTTCCCAAGGTTGTCTATCAGTTCATCCTTTAGCCATTCATAGATGTCAATTTTTGCATTGTCAGTTATTATGTCATAAGCACTCTTGATGCATAAACTTGAAACTAAGTTGAGTCTATTGGCATGAGTGGCTTTGTAACCTAATATCATGCTTATGAATCTCACATTTGTATCCTTTACATCATTAACCCTTAAGGATCTTTTATCAGATGTTGCACCTGTTAGGTCAATGACTAAATCATTTGAAACTTTCTTGTTTTTATCTGGTCTTTTACCGGTGGCCGGTAACCCTGTGACAGCCTTTACCACTTGCTTGGTGATCTTATGAATTGTATCTAACTAGAAAAATTCTCCATGAACTCTGCTTAATACTATCCTAATCACATCCTTAAGAAATTCAGGAATACTAAGGATTCTTGTGAATCCTAGGGTTTCAATGATTTTGTGTTTAGCTTTGATATTGCCGGTATCATCACATATCTTAGTTTTGTACATGGTTTTGATTTCCTCGTCTCCTAGCTCTTCAATATTGCAGTGAATATACATTCTAGGGTCTTCAGCATATACAACACCTTTAGGGATTTGAGAGAATGCACCTAAGGTATCATCTTTCTTTGCTATTTCAGGGACCAATTGAAATACAGGCCTAGGTCTTTTAATTACTTCCACAATAGTAGGGTTCGCTATGTATTCAATTGCAGAGGAGGATGCCATGATAAAATACCTTTTTTTCTGTCTTGGATGAATGATTTCTTGGAGTGTTCTTGCTTCTTGCTCGAAATGCCTTAGCTCAGAAATCTTCGTGCTCTTTGAAAGTTTGAAATCACGGTGAAATGAAATGGAGCCAAAACCTTATTTTATAAAGTTTTTTTCACTACCTACCACATTAATTGCTTGCCGGTAATGTATTAGCTTAACTTTATTTGCCGGTAATGAGTGATTTTCAACTTCTTTTCTCTAACCGAGGGAATAATAGCACATGTGTCATTAGATTGCCAAACCCTCAAGATAATTTTCTTCAATTAGATGAAGAACTTCCTGCCAGTGGAGCATTGCTCTGTCCTACCGGTAGAGCATCACATTGTCTTGCCAGTGGAGCATTTGTTGGTTCTACTGGTGGAGGAGTATTCCCAATATTTAGATCAGCTTTTCTAATCCATTGCTTTGAGAATTCTTACTTAACCTCTTCAACCTTTTCTTTACCTTTCAAGCTAGTACTTTTTTTGTGTACCAATGTACCTTTACTTCTACAAAATTTAGCAATATGACCAATCTTGTTACATGCATAACAAGTTACATTATTTTTCTGAATAGCTTTCTCATAACCTATGCCAGTTTGTGTTCTACATTGATTTGATAAATGTCCAAATCTTCCACAAACATAACATCTTACATTCATTTGCAGTTTTTAGAGTTTTGACCAACTTTGTTGCTTTTGGAGCATTGACCGATGGGAGGATTGATATTCTGATAATTCCTAGATCTACATTCATTTTCCCTATGACCATATTTATTACTATTAAAGCATTTTCCATTGAATTTATAAGTATTAGGAGGTCTTACCAGTTTGCTGTGATCCTGAGTATTTGTAGTACCAGAGCTTTCTCCAACTTCAAATCCAATTCCAAAAGTATCACCTTTGGGTTTTTGATTCTTCAATAAGGTACCAAGTTCTTCTGAGCTTTTCTTCAATTTTTCTTTGTGTTGATTTGCAGTTTCCAATTCCCTTTCCAAGATTTCTTTTTGTCTCATTAGTTCATTCGAGTCATTTTGAGTATGCATCAGATCTGTCTTCAACATGTCATTTTCATAGCTAAGTCTTATGTTCTCATTTGCTGCATCACTTAGCCTTCTGGTCAATTCTTCTTCATTCTTCTTTCTGTCCTCAATCTCTTTGCAAAATCTCATAGTCATATCCTACATTTCATTTTTTGTTGTCATGATCTCTTGTTTCAATTTGCTTATCATATCATTAAGTGATTCCTTTTCATCATTTTCATTTTGCAATTTTTCACAAATTTCTCTTCTCTTATTTCTTGTAATAGTAAGATTTTCTTGAAGTGACTGAATGATATCCTGAGCTGCTTTTAAATCATCTTCTAATTTGATATTTTTCAACTTCTCTGCATCATACTTAGTAAGAGCTCCTTCAAGTTGCTTCATCAGATTTTCCATTTTTACTGGTGTCAAGATCTTCCTCAAACTGTTAGGCTTATGAAAATAGAGGACCAAGCTCTGATACCAATTGTTAGGGTTCCCACAGATACTGAGAGGGGGGGGGGGGTGAATCAGTATCTGACCGGTAATGTAATTTTCTTAATATAAAACATGCAGAACATAAAGTAATAGTGTACCGGTATGTAAGAATTAATGTAATAAACAGAATCAAAAACATCCACATGAAAAGAACACCATAACACAAGATGTTTAACAAGGAAACCCGGTGTGGGAAAAACCTTGGTGGGATTTGTGACCCACAATATTCACTTACTAGCCAATAAGAGAATATTACTTACAATAGGGGCCTGCACATGCAGGAAGGCCAACTGCCTAGAGCACACTGCTCAGTGAGAAGTCACACTGACTTACAATGAGGATTATGCTAATCCAATATTCTATACTTCTTTATAATAGCATCTTTAATGCCAGATTCAGTACCGGTTCTTTCTCTGTTCTTTACATATACCCTTGACCTATAATTCACACATTAGGTCTGCCTAATAATTTTCTTTATGCTCCCTTACCTATTCTACAAATGTCTACAATGATCTCCTTTATATACAAGAGTCATTTTACAATTTGCCAAGTCATCTTATAATAATAAACAAAATATTACATATCAAAAATCCTGTCGGCCTCTATGCCAGTATACATCTTTTCTTCTATGTCGGTGCCGGTGCCAATGTAGAGTGGTCTTGTTGATGTCAATGCACTATCTTGCTTGAATAATGCTTTGCCGATAGAATGTCTTGCCGGTGCCATAGGATTGCAAGGTTGCCATCAATGACAAAACCTTCAATCACACACAATGTCTCATTGGAGTGTCCATATGCCAACATTTTTAGTTTTAATCTAATCATTCCTAATGCTAACCTTGATTTGTTTGTGAGATTTTGGCAGCCTAACTCTTTTTCTGTAGGATGATTGTCAAAGATACGCTTGTCAAAGACTAAATTCAAAAAACAATCAATGAATACTAACGGATTTATTGCAGGTTGCCTAAAAGAATTCAACAAAACTTTGTGTATTCCTTAAATTTTTTCTAGGCACACTTCAATTTTGCTAAGGGAAATGAACCATCATGTCTTATTTGACTATGATGATAGGCGAGTATGCTCTCACCTTTCTTAGGTGATCAGAAAGCTAGAATCATCTTTTTCTTTTATTAGTACATATCTTTAGCAGGCCTGCCCTCCCAAGGAGCTAAAAACTCTTAAAGCCATTACGGCCAGTGTGAGGGGAATGACCTAAGTGGGAATGGGTAACGCCAAGTAATTGAACCCACTATAAAATAAATGTGATTTTATGAAAATCAAGTCAATGGTAGTGCTCGAGAATAGCTCTCCTTCGTACCTTCGGGTATATCAAACCTTGGTTTTCAAGGCTAGGAGACCTCTTAATTGAGTATTATACCCCGACGTGCCAAACGGATCCCTTATTAGTTCCGGTTAAACTAGAAGCTACCCGATTCACCTCCAAAAAAGTGATAATCTTTGTGCAAGAGAGATAGTAGTGTTGGCATATGTGCAAAGTTTGATGACATGATGATAATGTATGTTGTCATTGATGCCAATATGTTGAAGTGTGAACCGGTACATTGAAGTAAGTAAACTGGCAAGTGAACCGGTATGATGGTGTGAACCGATATACACAAAAAGTGAACCAGTATATGAAAAGTTTGCATCAGGGTTTCATTTGATATGACTATCGGTTGGTAGTCTCAGCTTTAGGGTTTCCGGTTGATGTATTCCAAGTCTATGTGATTCGACTGACGACATCCTATGATGAGTTATCATTGAAATGAAGATTATATCACATTGCCACATCAGCCTTGTGCACGTGAAGGATTTCCATGAGGATCTTGCATGAAGAAGATTGATTCTATCTACCTCGGGAATGTGCAAAATCTTAGTAAACGGTGGAGAGCGCGTGATGGGTTATCAGCTTCCAAAAGCAGTGAAGAATAGATGATGGAGAATGTCTTGAGATTTGTTCAAGATTGTTTAACCCCATATAATGTGATTAAACGACCAGGATTGGACTGACTGTATTGTTGACCTAGATGCTTAGGGTTTTAGGTTTTGGCCACTGACCTAATTGTTATCTATAAGGTCGATGATGGTTTTCATTTGAGGTTGTTGGCAAATGAATGTATGTGAGGTTATTCTTGCCAGACCAAAGGAGTAAGCAGAGATTTGTAGAGTGTGATTGCAAATGTAAAGAAACTGAAGTGGATCTGCCTTGGCATTAAGTGTTGTTATCAGATCAATGTATTACCTGTTGACTTCTAACCATTTCAGCAGATGGAAAATCCCTTTACCAAGTATTCATCCTCACCATGGTTTTTCCCAGTTGGTTTTACAAGTGAAAAATTAGTGTGTTATGAGTGATGCTTTTTCATGTGATGTTTTAGTGTTTTCAGTTAAGCAGTAATGCAAGTTGATCCAATGGTCATTGTATTTCTGATGTATTACTTGCTTAAGCATATAGGTGAATTTGAGATGAGATATTAGGTTTTGATAAGATCTAAGTGTTACTAGTTTATAACTTTCATAGTCACTATGTTTTACTCGTATTGCCTTGGTTTAGGTTGGTGAGATTGTTTACCAGTTATTGGAGTCTTTGCAGTTTAAGTTGTTTAAGAAGTTTTTGTCTATACTGATTCACCCCCCCCTCTTTGTATCTATTGGGTATTTACTGTTCATCATTATTCATCAAGTAACTCTTCCAAGACACTTGCCATATTGTGCCCCCATTAGCGTTTGGAGTCGGATAATACGATGTTGAGAATCCATTGTGTGAGACTCAATGGCCATATTTTGATAAGCTATTGGGTATGTACCTAAGCTTGCAAGCAAAGGTTTTCTCTCCTCTGCCAATTTCCTTAGGGTTTAGCATGCTTAGAGTCATTTATCACATCATGTGTTTGCTATGTATTCATCCCTAAATTGAAAAATCAGACATCTAAAATTGGAAAACGTAAGCAAAACATCAAAATTCACTAATCCAAATTCGGCAAAACAAGCATATTTTTCATTGTCCTGTTCTCAGTCGTACGAGGCAGGTTCTCTGTTGTACGAGTCAGGTGATTTGTCATATGAGGAATATGTTTTTTCCTATGGTTCATGAAGTTTTGTCATGCGAGTCTCTACTTTTTCAAAGGAAATTTTTGATTTGTCGTCTGGTCATGTATCCTTTGTCGTGTGGTTCATGAAGTTTTGTCATACGAGTCTCTACTTTTTCAAAGGAAATTTCTGATTTGTCGTCTGGTCTTTTATCTTTTTTTGTATGGTTCATGAAGTATTATCGTACGAGTCTCTATTTTTATCAGTCTAGAGCTGTCTCTTTGCATGAATTTTTCAGGTCTGTCATTCTGCTTGATCAATTTGCAGTAATCATAAATATTTGTTATCTATCATTTTGTGCTTAAATTGTCTTCTTGGTTTTCTTGGTCAAGTTATCATTCCTCAAAATTAGACTCTATAAGATAAACACCTCAAGATTTTCAAGTGCTCACCCTCAACAAGCTCAAGATCTAAACATCTCAAAGTGCATTATCACCCTCTTTGATAAACTGATCACTCAAAAATAGTTTCTCATCAGAATCAATCATCCTTTATCACGAAACTAAAATGTTTGGTTAGGATAACCTTGTCCCACATCGTAGGATATATCATTCCTACTAGACTTGGTTTTTATCAAATCATCATCATTGTACTCCTAAACCAAAGATCAAAAAACTTGCAAACTTTTAAACACTTGAATCATCTTTTCATGTCATATCATTCTAGCGTATCTACCTTGATAGTTGATCACTTATCAAAACAACATTTAGACAATCGAACCCTTCAAACGGAAACAGAAACATTTGAAATAGCTGAAAAACATATCAACATGACATACCAAAGAAAAATACAAGTAACAAGTCAACATATCAGAGAAATCAAATAAATCCAAAACCAAAATCCAATTATGTCCAAACCTCACAAGGATTAAAACACATCTCTGAAGAAAGGTGGCTCATTTATGAAACTCTTAAAGAGATCTCTAAAGGATTTGGCTAAAGAAGATCAAAATTGTACACCTATGTCTAGCAATGGATCACCCCCCAATAAGAAAATTGATGCTCCAAAGGCATCTATTCCTACACCTCCTAAAAGCTTGCAAGAATCTTCCATAACATCATCACCAAAGAATACATCCAAAGATGAAATTCCCCAAGGGATATCCATAATGGCCATCAAACCTATTTCAAAGGATCCTATTCAAAGCTCATCTCCTTCATATCCAAGTATTGATCCCTTGCAAATTGAAGTCCTCATTCATAGAATGCTTGTTAAACGAGTCCTAATAGATGGGGGAGCTAGCTTGAACATTTTCTCTTTGAGTCTTGTCTGTGCTCTAGCTTATTCTGAAGATGTTATTGATCCCTGAAAAAGGATAAAAATAAAAACATATGGTGAAGAAGAACATTACTCTAAAGGAATTGAGGTATTAACCCTCAGAGTGGGACCTTTGCAGAAAGACACAGCATGCCAAGTTCTAGACTTGGACCTACCATACAACATACTCTTGGGAAAATCATGGATACAGGACATACAAGTTGTTCCATCAACATATCATCAATGCTTAAAATTTCTCTACAATGGGCAAGAAATCACAATATCAACAAACTCAAATCCATTGTAGTGTTGTAATAATCTGAAATCGGCTCAAGAGGTCATTGTTCTGCATAACAAAGAGGTAGCAGCTTCAAGCACACAATCCAAGGAACAATCATTTGCATCAATTTTATCAAACATGGAAAAAAAAATACAACTAAGAGATCAAGGGACCAGAGAATACTTGCTATCATGGAAAAACAAACAAGAGCAACTTGAAATTGAAAGAGAAGAAGCAGATATAGAAGTCGATGCAGTTCACATGTATGCAAGACAAATTTTAGGAACTAGCCCACTTGAATCAACATCACATTTGACTGACATGGACTTAACCGAGGATGATTAGTATTTTCTTATGGGAGGTCATTCTGACGAGAGTACCATTCTAGACATGGAAATACACATTGAAAGCTCTAGCATCTCTATCATGATCCTTAATATCTTTGACATAATTCAACATGAGGATCCTTTATCTTTAATCCCTCCTAAACCTATGGACTGGGAAAATGAAGGACAAATTGCTATTGATACCTTTCCTAATGACCATGCCATATCCTTATATCTTAATGAAATCAAACCTGTAACAACTTCCACTAGGAATCTCAGCAACACATCTTCCAGTCAAGTGGGTGTTAAATCTCCTAGTCGCAAAAGTGAAAACCAAGAAAACAATATCAGGTTTAATGCTGAAAACCATTTATGGGCAACATTAGATCAGAAAAAAGTAAAAATAAAGGATGCATCTAACGGTGAAAACCTTCTCAAGGCGCCGGAAGATGGGAGATTTGACACCTTACCTAAATTTTATCAAGAAAAGTCATCTATCCTGATGGAACCAACAGAGGCAGTTACCATTGGCACAACTGATCTACATCTAGTAATTTCTCTATCAAAACTAGCAAGGCAACAATATTGGGAGCCCTTAAAAAGATGGCAAATAAATTTTACCTAGTCATATACAGACATTCCAGGGTTTGAGCCATATCTTACAATACATCACCCGAATATCAGTCCTAGAGCAAGCATCAATAAAAGAACACAACATGGAGCAGGTATTCTATTCATCACACCACAAGGTCATACAATCCCAAAAGCATACAAATTAAGCTTTCCATGCACCAACAATACAATAGAATATGAAGCTTTGGTTATAATTATCAAAATGGCTATAGAATGGAACATTACACAACTTCAAGTCTTTGGAGACTCTCAGCTCGTCATCAATCAAATCAATGATGATTATCAAACAAAAGATGAAAAGCTAATGCCTTATAAAAAGATGGTTGATGATATCAAGAAGTACTTTGTAGAAATAACTTTTGAGTAGATTCCAAGAAATGACAACAAAGTAGCAGATGCCATGGCTACACTTGCTTCTCTCCTTCAGACACAGGAAAATCAATAGCGTTATGAATTCCTGGTGGAAGAATTGTTTTACCCCACTCATAATTGTCCGGATTCCCAAACTATCTATCACCTTGTGGGGCATGATTCCTCCCACTATGGCCAAGCTTACACATACCTGAAAGATAACACCTTACCTCCTGACTTATCGAAGAACCAAAAGAGAAACTTTATTCAATAATCCTCCCATTTTACTGTCATCGTGGATACCCTATTTAAACAAGGTCTAGATTATACTCTCTTAAGATGTCTCAAACAAGAAGAATCTAAGAAGGCCTTACATGAAGTTCATAACTGCATTTGTGGCACTCATTCAAGTGGTCTTACCCTTTCAAAAAAACTCATACGCTTCGGCTATTATTGCCGACTATGGAATGAGATTCTTTCAGAATAGCTAGAACATGCAAACAATGTCAGATCCATGGAAAAATTATTCATGCACAAACACATGAACTTCATGCTTTAGCAACATCTTGGCCTTTTTGCCAATGGGGTCTTGATCTGGTAGGAAAGATAAATCCTTCTTCATCTAATGGTCACAAATTCATCCTTGTAGCTACAAAATATTTTACAAAATGGATTGAGGCAGTACCTCTCACAAACATCACAGGAAAAAACAAATTGCTACATTTATCTTGAATTACATCATTTTTCGCTATGGAATACCAATGACCATTATCAATGATAATGGGAGAGCATTCAAGAACCAGGATGTACAAGAGCTATGTGAGATGTTCAAGATCCAGCACAGATTCTCCATGCCCTATTATCCATAGGGGAATGGGAAGGCACAAGCATCTAATAAAACTATTCTGAAAATCCTCAAATGACAGTGAATGATGCTGGAAGAGATTGGCATATTCAACTAAAACCTGCTCTCTGGGCCTACTGTACCAGTATCCGCACACCAACAGGTGCCACACCATTCTCTCTTGTATATAGATCAAAAGCCATATTTCTAATCAAAGTAGAGATACCCTCTCTATGGGTATCACTAAAAGGTCTCATCCTAGATAAAGAACAATGAGTATCTAGACTACAAGAGTTAGAACTAATCCATGAATGAAGACAAAATGCCTTTGATCATCTAAAGGTATATCAGCAAAGAATGTGCCAAAGTTATAATCACAAGGTCAAACCATGAGTCTTTCAAGTTGGAAAACTAGTGCTAAAGGAAAATCCATGCAACCAGGCAGATAGAGAAAAGAAAGGAAAGTTTGAACCAAGCTGGTTAGGTCCATTTGTGGTCACAACAATATTTGGATTAGGAGCATATTAGTTATCAACATAGGACGAAGATCAGCTCGACGAAACCATCAATAGCATGCACCTGAAGAAATTCTATGTCTGAAAAATTAGAAAAATCAAAAACAATGAAAAAGCAGAAAAATCAAAAACAATGAAAAAATCAGAAAAATCAAAAACACTAAAAAAAGAAGAAAAATCCAAAAAAAGTGAAAAAGAAGAAAATCTAAGAAAAAAATCAAATATTAGAAAAAGTGCAATAAAAACATACGGTGGAAACCTGGCAAATAGGCGATATCTATCCACTAGCTCTTCCATCTATTAGTTCATGCATCTTTTCGCTTGCATTCATTCATTAGTGATGACCATCAGAAAGCCTTTGTACATATGCAAACATCCCAGGTGGCTTCTTGTCATGGTTTGAATCATTGGATATATCATAACAACTTTGTTTCTAGGCTTGGGGCAAAATCCTACACCTAGCTGGGGGCAAACCTCTTGATCATTTTGAGCTTAATCAAATAGGTATAACACAAATTAGACAACTATTATCAAGAGAAAACTGAGACACATCTGACATTGAACACAAGATCAAACTATCAACTATCAAGCTATTAGAAAGTCAATCTAAGCACATCACACACTTTTCAGTGGACAATATCTTTTGGATAATGATTTTCACATGATTGTTTAACTTTTCTATATTTCTTTTCACTATCATGATTTCTGAGCGACTCCAAGATGTCTTTAACTAGAGGAACAAGGAAGGAACATGATATTTTTCTTGTCTGCTGTCTGAAAATTAATCATTAAATATGTGCAAATTTGTCTCAGGACATGATCATCGGAGTATCATTGAAGATATTTCTGATTTGCGTATTAAAATGATTAATACTTCATGTTTTACGCAAGCAACACTTAGGTCATCACGGTTCAATTATACCTCGATGCTTGTGCTAACTTGCTATATAAAAATCCAGGAAAATAGTGCTCAGGTCATCATGGCTTAATTATACCATCGATGTTTGCACTCACTTCCCACATTTCACAAGCTCAATGATGACAAAAACGCAATAATCCAGTAACTAGTCTGGTCGTAGCTTTGCATTTTTATTTGCATTTTAGCTTGCATCTCATTCTTGCATGGGATCCCACATGCTCCTTTCACCCAAGCTTAAATCTATCGCATGAATTATCAAAGTATCATCACAAGTATATATGCACTTAGATTAATGACTCATATCTCTTCAGATATTGCCAAACCAACAAAAATCTTATGCTATCTCTCTCAACAAAATCAACATCAGCATATCCAAATATTTCTGCAACTTGATATCAACAAACTGTCAATTCTTTATCTAATCACCTTGTCAATTCAATCAATCAATCAAACTCAATCAACTCTATCATGTCTTATACATGATGTATCCTTCCTGAAACCAGACATTCTGATCTATGATATGAGGTCTTATACAGGATTTATCCTTCCTGAAACTAGATGCCCTGATCATGTCTTATACAGGATGAATCCTTCCCGAAACCAGATGCTTTGATCATCTTTGTCTTATACAGGAGGTGTCATTCCTAAAACTAGACTGAATCTCAATCTTATCAATCTAATCAATCAAGCTAATCGAAGAACTCACATTTTCATCAAACACAGTTGCAGAAATCAAATCAAATCTATTAGGATATCAATTTCGCAAAGTTGAAAACACTCCAAAAATCAATCATCTCAATTAATCTCCCGAGGGGGCATCACCATACCACAATTTAGCAATCAAGAGCTGGGGCATCCTATCAAACCAATATTATCCTCAAAATGAGATTATTCTTTGAATCAACGTGTCATCACACCTTGCTTCAAAGAGGGGCAAAATGTATACACCTAAAAATGGTCTGAAGATAATTAATTGAATAAGCAATTATCCAATTAATCTCCCTTCCCAATTTATTTAAATTCATCAATTTGATAAAATCTCCCTTTTCATCTACTTATTAATAAATCTAAGGATTTATTTAATAAGTTAATTTCAATAATCCCCCTTTGATAAATTAATTCAAATTAATTAATTCTTCTTCATCAAAATTATTTCTTCTAATCTTTTAATTAATTAAAACAAACGAATTATGAGTTGTTGAAATTAATTAGCCTTTTCCTATTATTTGAATTTCTAAATTCAAATTCTCCTAACTTTTAACCACCTAACCTAACCCTTCCTAAACCTAACCCATTCCATCTAACCACCATGTCCCCTTTCCTTGAACACTTTGTCCTCTCATGAGCCAAGCTTTGTGACACTTGTCACTAAGTGTTACCTTTCATCCAACCTCTTCTAGAAGCCTCTTGACACTTGTCACCATAGAGATGACAAATGTTCCCTTTAATCCAACCCCTTTGCAAACCTCCTCCAATTTCACCATTAATATCTTCAGACTTAATCTTGACCGTTGATTCCTACCAACTCACCCCTAGCCTTGGAAATCCTATAATTAGACCTCATTTTGGAGCACAAAGGGTCCTGAATTGATTCATCTCATTTGCATTCAAGCATTGTTACTGTAGGAATCTAGCTTCTAGTTTATCATTCTTAGCATTGTTATCATGTTCAATTTTAGCTTAATTGCATCTTCATTCTAGCTTATTTTCTAGAATAATCATGAAATCGTGTAGCTTAATCATGCTATCCTTGCTAGATCATGCTTCTTCATCATTTAAATCCTCCATCTAAGTTTACTCAAGTCACTGGAATTTGCATAACAAGATCTAAGAGAAAAATTCATACTCGCATTTACTAGGAGGCGATAGATCGCTTAGTTATGGCTCTATCTTTCTTTGATTCAAATTCATTAACCATGCTTGTAATGATCTATTGAGTATTTTGTGTTTGCAGGTACAGGTACACTTCACATACACAACAATAACAATGATATAGATGATGATATGCAGCTGAGAATTGAGGCTTTAATGGAATTAGATGAAGCTAGAAGAGAAGAAAGTACTAGAAATACAAAGTTACAAATGCATGTTAAAAACCTGTATGATAGAAGAACAACTGCAAGGATTTTTCAGGTTAATGATTTGGTTCTGATGTGGATTGCCAAAATAGAAGATAAAGGAAAACATGGCAAGTTTGATGTCATTTGGCTAGGTCAATATCTGATTCAATGCAAATGGGGAGAAGATTCTTATATTCTCTAGGATATACATGGTGATACTCTTGAATTTCTTGTTCATGGACAATTCTTGAAGCTCTATTTTTCCTGAAAGTAGTTATTTTCCATGAGCATTAGTTAGATGTTTTATATATTAGTTTAGTTTCCTTTCAATTCAGGTTACCCTGTCCAGGTAATTTCTTTTTGGTCTGCTCTGTAATTAGTCTGCTTCACCCAAAGAACTTAGTTTCTCGTCTCAGTCCTGTGAAATGAACGTCCCCAACTAGAGCCACTGATAGAACATAAAATTATGTCTTGCAAAATTTGGTCGTCTTGGTTTTATTTTTTCCCTTGATCAAGTTATCAGGGTTTAGGGCTATAGGGGTTGTGTCTTTTATGATTAAAATATTGTTCTGAAAGTAATTATTCGGTCCCTTTTATATCCTGCCATTACAATTTTCTCACTTAAGGCTAAGGGTTCCACTTTTGTTCGCGGGGCCATTTTCATTTCCTAAGTATTAAGTGGTGATTAATTAGTTCGTGAAATATGATATTTCCTATAACCAGTTTTCCTTTTAAATATTTGTGCCCGCATTTGTATTTTCGTAAGTCCAAAGAGTCCTAAATACTACGACCGTTTGCTAAATGATAGGATGGATCCAACGGCTAGCGGTCCCCCATGATCAAAGATGTGAGGATTTTAATGACTGCAGCATCATGAGATTATGTCGCATGTTATCAGTGAAAATCGACAAGGTTGGTAGTGTAACCGGTTGAAAGCATTGTGTTACCCGTTCGCAGGTGGTAAAGGTCAATTTACTAACAGTCCCATCAATTTGCACATGCTCAGAATGAATGGAGATGTTTTATCCTAAGGTAAAAGGTGCTTGATTTTTTAGTTCAAGAAGAGTCAACGGGTAGTATGCTAGGTGGTAAAGTTTGAATAGATTAGACAGCCCTCATGTTCCCGCAATGGAAGTTGCAAGGTGGTTACAGACCATGACATCGTGGGATGATGCCCTGTGTCTCGGGGTGGCTAGGAAGACCTACAATGGGGCCATTGACAGAGTTTGACAGAAAGATGAGGTGGTGTTGATTAGTCCTGATTTTATGGGTTCATTGATACAGATGAAAAGTCAAGTGCTGAGTCGACAAGAGATGATCGTTGGATTGCCCAACTTGGAAGACAATCGACAACTAGTTTTCAAACTTTTTAAATACAAAGTTATGAACCATTGTTTCACTCACACAAATATTAATGGTGGACAAGACATTTGCATGTTTTCCCAAGTAACAATTAAAAGACTCTTAAAAGGTTTTTCATTCACAAAAGATTTCATAGCAATCACAAAGAATTTCCTGCTGCTGAAGGAGACTAAAACGACTCTCTGCGACACAGAATTGTCATCTCTAGCAAAAATCAAAAGCACTAAGTTTATTTGAGCTCTCCATATGTTCTTGAAACAAATTGATATTAAAAATTGTGTGTGAGGTTGTAAGAAGAAAATTCAATTTGTTCTAGGGGTAAGATAATAGACAGAAAATAGTGAAATTTATTTGAATTACTCTGGTAATTTAAAAATCTTATACTAGCCCTAGTTTTCCTTCCCAAATTTAGAAATATAGTATAAAACCCTAGTTGTAGAAGATGGATCCCTCACAAAAACATTCAGGGCAAGTTGATTATATGAAAAGAAATCTTTATGATGATTTCTTGGACCAGTTAAAGCCCTCTACAAATGATAAGAAGCAGGGGCAGAAGTTTGTGGATGGAAAAACCCTAGGGGGAAGGGTTAACTAACAGAGCATTTTGCTTGGCGGATGCTAATATACAAGCAATTGGGTTAGAGATTTTCAAATTATGGTATGGACAAAGGAAATTAATTTCCCCATTATCAAGTCCTTGGTAGTATGATTTGGGCAAGTTGGTGGTACCGGGTGTTTTCATGGATGTCGATTTACTCAAGGTTGTTGCAGATATATATGACCCAATTTCAAGGGTTATTAGGGGAAATGATGGAGAGATTCTATTAACCATCCGAAGGGAGGAATTTCAAGAGATTTTTGACTTGTATGAACAATCCCCTAGCCTGGTACCAGTACATTTAAATGAACAAAAGGCAGAGTATTACAAGATGAAGGAATTCGTTAGAAAGAATTTCCTTCCAATGCATTTAGCCAGATCAGAAAGTACAACATACTATATTGGCCCTAGCTCTAAAGAATCATTCCTAATTGGTTCTTTCGCTCCCCATTTCCAGGCTGCTTTCTTTTCTCTATGCCAAATATTGGGTTTTAGTCTCATTACAGTGATGCTGCCTGATTTTATGTACATGGCTATGCAGATACAACATTTGGACTTTACAGTAGTTACCTTGAGGAAAAGATTCATGAGGGATTATTAGACATTAAGAATCAAGTTGCTGGTGTTAAGTTCTCCTCGTATTCTTTACTCATGCATATGTTCCTTTCAAGGAATGCAAATTATTTTGAGGGTACCATGAATCTCATAAGGACAATAGATAATCAGGGGATTCCAATACAACTCTGGAGCACAGACATGTCATGGGATAGACAAGAGGCTAGCTATATAAGGTTTGATAATAACTTTGCTTCTAGGTTAAGACAAAGGTTGACAGTGAATCCACAGGGGATTCCTAAGGAACTGCATGATTTTGTGAGACCCAAGGATCGGGTGCCTCTTGCTAGGATTGAACATAATTGGGGGGATTTTATCTCGTACTCTATAAGTACTGTAATCAAAATCTATGGCTTTTTCAAACAACCTCGTGTACTTCCCTTCAATGTTCCTCTGAGAATGGGTTTTGCTGAGGTGATGTGGAAAATTGGATGTACAACATACCATATCGGCCCTAGCTCAAAAGAGCCATTACCAATTGGTGTTTTTTCTCCCTATTTCCAGGCTACATTCTTTTCTCTATGCCAAATATTGGGTTTTAGTCCCATTACAGTGATGCTGCCTAATTTTATGTACATGACTACATAGATACAACATCCAGACTTTATAGTAGTTTTTTACTTTGACCCTTATCTTGAGGAAAAGATTCATGAGGGGTTATTAGACATTAAGAATCAAGTTGTTGGTGTTAAGTTCTCCTGGTATTATTTACTCATGCATATGTTCCTTTCAAGGAATGTAGATTATTTTGAGGGTACCATGAATCTCAGAAGGAAAATAGATAATCAGGAGATTCCAATACAACTCTGGAGCACAGACATGTCATGGGATAGACAAGAAGCTAGCTATATAAGGTTTGATAACAAATTTGCTTGTAGGTCAAGACAAAGGTTGACAGTGAATCCACCAAGGATTCCTAAGGAATTTCATGATTTTGTGAGACCCAACGAGAGGTTGCCTCTTGCCAGGATTGAACATAATTGGGGGGATTTAATGGCATACTTTTCAAGTACTATAATTAGAATCTATGGCTTTTCTGGACAACCTCATGTAAGACCCTTTAATGTTCTTCTGAGAATCGGTTTTGTTGAGGTGATGTGGCAAATTGGATGTATTCAGGATAAACAGTTAAAATGAGAAGGAAAAGGGACATTCTTCTTGGATTACACCATTATCCCTTACTTTGTGATTACAAAGGGAGGACATGAGAACTTCAACAAATTCTTTCATCCATATCATTTGGGGGTAAGTATAGCTAGAAATAGTGATCCTGAGGGTTTTTAGAACAATTTTAGAAGAAGAATAAAAGGAGTTGTGTTGCCCCATGTGCATAATTTTCCTGAGGACTTAATCAGGAATGAATTTGACCCCATGATTCAGAAATGGAGAAAAGAGAAGTGGATAATTTTTAGAAAATTATGGGCTGCTATTCAGAAGATGGATCCAAAATATGATCCATTATAGGAGTTTTCCCCATTCAATGCCAAGATTGAATTTATTATGAAATTTTTTAATGAATTGATGAAGGTCTTAAGGGAGAAGCTAGCCAGACTTGAATAAGTTAATGGCCGACAACAATTAAGCTCACAACCTCTTGTATCCCAGATAGCAGGTGGTGTGATAGCAGGGAGGCCTATTCAGGAATCTCCTCACAAAATAGTTAGAGAAGAAGTAAGTGAGGAAGAAGATAGTAGTAATGATAGTGGGAGATTGATAAGGAGAAAGTGTAAGAAGATGATGAGTTCAAAGCTTTTCCCCAACATACAAACTAAGCCTCTTCAAGGAGTCAGGATCATTGATCTTGAAGATTCTGACAAAAGTCCTTCACTATCAGCTGTATCTTTTTCACCAGTAAGGCAAGATGAGGAATAGGTGGAGGAAGATAGGTTTATTACAACAAGTGAAGAAATGCAGATTGGTATTCCTATATTGCCTCCTAATTTGGAGTTGGATCTTACTCCCTTAGATATCTAGGGTAAAGCTTTCAAAGATGCAAGAAAGGAGGCATGTGACAATTTCCTTAAGGATCATGCTTTTGTAAGAAGCCCAACCTTTTTGTAGTTAGTATGGAAGACAATAGATGAGGAATACAAAGGAAGGATTATTGAGAGGAAGGCTCAAAGGCCAGATAGATTAGATCGAGAAATCCAAGAGGACATAAAGAATGAAATGAAGGAAGAGTTCAAGGAAATCACTACTGATGAGGGCAAGAAAATTGTATGTTAGGTTAGAGTCTTGATATTGCCAGAATGGGATATAGCAGATGTTGTGGCATTTGACACAATCAAGAAATCAGAGGAAGAAGAAGCAAGGTTAGCATTGAGAGGATCAGACTTTGTAGATGATTATACAACCTTGGCCATATGGGCACTAGAGGAAGGACCTAGGAAGCTTGACATTAGTGATTTAAACCCCAACTCAAGGGGAAGCTTAATTATAAAGACAGTAGTCGACACGTCAAGTGTAGAGGCTACAAAGTTAAATGTTGATGTTGCTAAGCTTACACATGAGAGTGCAAAAAAGGAAACTTCAGACAAGGCTGAGCTGATGAAGAAGTTTGACCATCTTTTTAATGATTATAATGCATCTCAAAAAAAGTGTGTGGAGTTGGAAATGAGAGTGAAACTCCTTGAGAAAGGACAAATAAAGGTTTCATATCCTACACTTATAGGACCCTCTGAGCCATCAACATCCAAGTCACCACCTATGGTCCAAGAAGGAGAAGCAACTCAATTAAATACAAGTACTAATATCCCGGGCATGGTATTAGTCCTATATGATTATGATGATGAACCTGATACTACAAGTTCAACTGAACCAAATGAGTCTCATCTTTTAGAGAAGTTTGTTGAATTAAAAAGTAAATTGAAAGAATAAAAAAAGTAATCAGCCAAGCAGCAAAAGGATATAGTTATTTCTGTGCTAACTCATTTTAATGAGAAAATTGAAAGCAGGATAAACAGTATCCATGCCTTATATTCTTTACTTTTTATGCTATTCAAAAGTTTAATGATGATAAAGAAGTGGCAATCCCTCTGTTTACAAAGTGGTTACAAAGGGGAAATGAGCTTAGAATGATGTCTATGGCCTCTAAATTTCATGCTGAGAGACCACATGCACTCCAACCAACATATTTATTGGTGAAATCAATGCAGGAAGCCCAAATTTTGTCAGAAAATATAGAAAGAAAGGTAAGGGAATTGAAGAAAAGTTTTAGTGAATTAGAACAAACTCTTTTGTGAGATATTGAAGATAGAGAAGGGGTAGTTAAGCCTTTGTAGTTTTGGAAGGAAGAGGCAGAGAGAGTCATCAACACCCAGGTAGAAATGATTTGTGATCGGATAAATATGTATATGTTGGAGGATAGTATGGATAAAATAATTGCTACAGGGTTATTTTTTGAAACTTTTGAAAGAGAGGCAAACCAAGTAGCCATTAAATATATTCCATATAGGGCAAAAGCTAATGAAGTCATGAATTTCAATTGGCCATCCGACAAAGATTATACTGCATGGAGTAGCATGTATCTAAATGATGAATAAAAAGTTGTAAATAGTTTGCATAACTATTTTTTATTTTCTAGTGGAAGATATTTTGGAACCCGTAAGATAGGATGGGGATAATTTTCATCATGAGTTTTGAAGAAAGCGGTTGCATATTTTGATCCATTATAAGAAATTTTGAGGATGATTGTTTTGTATAACAGAATGCGGTTATGTATAGTCATTCTAAGATGACAGGTGTCTCCTCTGGCCTGAAGCTTGTTTGCTCCCTTGTTTTTTATAAAAGGGAATTCGAGGCTATGAGATAGGGTTTGGAATTTTGGTCCCTTAAGTGTTTCGAATTTCTCTTTCCGAATAGAAAAGTCTAGGTGAAACAAAAAGATTGTAAAAGGTCATTTTATAGAGCAAAAAATAGAAAGAGTCTTGTGGCTATAATTTTTGCAGGTTCTTGAAGGAGTTATGTATGGGTTGTATTCTTATAGAGACAACATAATTAATGAATAAATATATGATTCGAACCCACTTCTCTCCAATGTATTGTTCTATCATGTTTTGAATGCATATTATCAAAGATTTTATCATTCATTGCACTGTTGTGGTGTATGTAATTTTTTTTCATGCTTTGGTCATATAGGTCAATTAAATGCTTGAATGAAATTCCAAAGTGATAGGGATCTTTACAAGGATTTTGATAAGTAGTTTTAGGTGGGGATTACAAGTATGATGTATTGCAACGCAATATTATATCTAGTTATATGTTGTTAGATAATTTCTATTGGAAGTACAGTCTAATGCAGTATGAATTCATGTACCTAATGGAATAAGGAACTGATCATAGTTAAGTGAACGCCTGGGTATTTATTTACTGTTCAAAATCACCACTGGTTTGCTATAACTTATTGAATATCAGAATATTTTTATTTTATATGAATATTTTCATGTGTACTAGTCATCTCATGCTCCAAGCAGGTTGAGGATCACTGAGGAATTTGCCATTCCTAAGCATTCTCCCTTATTGTTGACTCTTTATATGAGATTATCTGCTTTGTTTCATGCATGATTTGTGAGTGTGGCATAAAATCTCAAATAACCATGGGGATCACCCTCCCTAGTTCTGCAGAGCCTAAAGTGTAGAAGGATCTCGCATCCTTGTCATTGTTGGTCCAAGTCTGAAGATTATTAAAGAGTTGGAAGTGGCTTTCCATATATATTTTTAGGAGAAAACAACTTGGTCTCTGCCTTTGAGTCAGTGTAAACCCATTTTTGGGCACCAACAAAATAATTAGTAAGATGGAAATGATTATTAGAAGGAATTAATTAGCTTAATTAAATAATTAAAGAATTACTTAATTAATAAGACGAATAATTAGTAATAATGAATGAGATATTTTTAGGTGTCTACATTTTTCGCTCTTTGAGACAATGGCGAGACAACCTTGTTTCATAGAAAATAAAAAATTTCCCTCCTAGTATGCCCTGGTGACACTTAGGGTGTAATTATGCCCCCTCAAAAAATTGGTCAAATTGATTTTGGAACTAAGACCAATTTAACGATACAATACTACTGAGTAACCATTTCAAATTTAGCATGATTGTGAGTTTGTTCGACTGGTGTACAAGTGTTTTGAAATTCACGGAGTCCAGGATTGTTGAAGTGGTAAAAACCCTAATTTTGAGTTATAAATAGTGATTTAGCCTTTTCATTTGCTCATTTGCATTGTTTTGAGTTGTTGGAGTAAGTTCTGATCTTCTTGTTTCTGTGACTTTATGAACATCATGGCTAGCTACTGAGCATGATTGCACCTGTTTGATCGAGTGCCATCATACCAGAGACCACTTAGGACTGGAGGCATGGTACGTATTTCCAAAATTTTGCTCATTTATACCCGTTTTGGCTAGATTTTCCATTTTTTTGTGAGAGCTTCCCTTTTGAATGGATGCACAATTTTGTATCGATTTGTGTGCAATTGACTTTAATAATTCACATCTGTTTATATTGGTACACAATCAACTAAATGATGCACATTTGCTTTGAATTATTAACATTTTCTTTATGTAATTCGTATTTAATATTAATGATTCACATATGTTTCAAAGGATGCGCATTATTGCTATAAATGATTCATAATTTAGCTAAGTGATTCACATTTGTTGTAAATAACTTGTGTTATTTGGAAATGATAATTTTATAACATGTTTAATTTGAAATTTTTTATGCGAATACTTTATCTGACCTTTCTTATTTTTTTTCATTTGAAAGAGAATGTCTATGTGCTCATATGGCTACAGACGAGGCCTGACGGTCTTGATCTTCGATCTAAGTTGACTGCTAAAGACATTGCCTTGATCTGACATGTGGGATTATATTATGTATTATACTTGCCTAAGGTTACGGCCAACAGGGCCATGATCATGATGTTGGTTGAGTGTTAGCATTTAGAGACTTGTATATTCCAGTTACCCATTGGTGAGGCATTGATTACTTTGGAGGATGTTTGGCGCATCTTGCACATTCCCATTCATGGTGCCCGGGTTATTTATTATCATAGAGAGTATAGTTGGGATGTGCAAGCTTCATGAGTGCACTAAGGAGGAGCTCCAGATCATAGATCAATATGAGATCCCTTGGGAGTTGATGGATTATGATGATTTGACCATCATATTATGCAGCATAATAGAAGGTCCTTTGATTCCAGATAGGAGGACTCATGGATTCCCAGTTGGTTAGGGTAAAGTGATCCATGACATGATTTTGCATAGATGCATATTTGCATGGGGTCCATGTCTTCAAGATACATTGTATCCTTAGATGCATGGTATCATCTACCTGAGATAGAGATTGATTGGTTGCAGTGTTACATTGCTACAAGTTTGGGTATGGGAGCCTATAGCCATTGCTCAACCAATTGTTCATGTGGATCTTGAGGATGAATAGCCTTATGCCTATAGGTATACAATAGGGATTACACATAGGGGTTTGGGGAACACCCTATATTGCAAGCACCAGTTGGACATATTGCAATACTTCACATGGAGGCCTTTGTTGGACATTACTATTGCTAGGATATGTTGTTATCAGTGATGTCAACATATTCCTATGATTTATTGCTCCGGTGATTGCAGATTGGTTTATGGGGATCATGGTTTGTTGTTTGGTGTTTGGAGTATTTCTAGTATCAGTACATCTTTCTGTATTGGTTTTGGCAATCCAGGAATCTTAATTGATCATATCATATGATCCAGTTTGCAGTTTGGTTTGTCAGATCAGTGCTTTGCAGAGTTCGGTATTTCCTCTGGTATATTCCGATGTGATCAGATCTTGAGCTGGTATTTTGGGAGATTGTTTGGGATGTTCTTGTGTATCTTCATTTCAGATGGTTCATTATTTGGTACTCCATAAGTTATATTTCTTCATGCAAGTTGTTGTTGATTGATGAAGATTTGATAAATGGTCTTGGTACAACTATTATTGATGATTCAATGTGCTTGTTGGTGTTTCCTGATTATGTTCTATTTGTTTTGATGATCCGCATTAATAAATGTGCAAGTTTTTTATGATTTTCATGATCCGATGATGTTCTTTGTGTTATGTGGTATTCTTGGTGTTGTAGGATGTTGTAGTTGTTCTTGGCATGATTTCCAGTGGTGTTACGTGTTTGGAGATTTGAATTAGGTCCATGTTCTATCATGTATATCATTATATTGGTCTAGTGATCGGTCTTTGTATCATGTGATAGTTGGGAAAATGGTGTCTCAACCTTGCATTTACATGAAGTTACTATTTAGAGTAGTTTTCATTTGAGCAAGAAATGGTGTAGAATTCTCCCCGAAGCTTCTGGTTAGCTAGATAAGCATCCTAGTAAAGTTACATCTTGAGATCACAACTGGTTTTAAAGATATTAAATTTTCCATTTTGGAGGGTCCAATGAAAGGTTTAAATTTGACTCTGAGGACTTTGGAGGCCCCCAAATACCCTAAAAAGTGGGTGTAATGGAATAGCTATATACAAGGCAATAGATCACTTCTCAATCTTTCTGACGCTTCAAACGGTTCATCAATAAGACACACGGTTCTCAAGTTATGGCCTCCAGAAGTTTGTACTCTTGACATAGGAAATATAAAATACATTGGACACATAAATGAGTTGTAAAAAGGGAGGGACATGTCATAGTGCATCTAGAAGGGAGATAAGGTTGGCTACATCTTATTGGGTGGTTTTAGCCCATGGTTTTCTAATACCGTTTGATAGTTTCTTGTATTGCATCTCCTATATATGAGGTGAGTGAGATAGAGGTTGTGTGTAAGACTCTTATGTCTATTGAGTTATCTTTGAATCTCTGATTAGTGGTACTCCTACGAAGAGCTTACTTTGCAAGTATATTGTAATCTATTTTTGATTGCTGAATAATATATTGGATGGCTTTTGGAGTGTGGGTTTTTTCTCCCAAAAGGATTTTCCCCATGTAAATCATTGTGTTATGGTTTGAATGTTATTATATCTAATTCTATTTTCTATAACTATTGTGACGATCTATAAAAAAATTTGCATTACCCTCTTGTCAAGGTTAGTGTAGGAAGTTGATTCTCTACTTAACTTCTTTACAAGTGGTATCAGAATTTGATCACCTTTGATTTCAATTGTGGGTTGTTGGGTATTTTGAATTAATCTGGATTTGAGTGGGAGCTTGTGCAAAAGATACTTTTTGATCTTGTTGTAGAAATTTTCAGATGGCAAGTTCATCAAGGAAAATAGAGGTGGAGGAATTTAATGGAACAAATTTTGAGATGTGGAATCTAAAGATGGAAGATCTGCTAATAGATCGAGATCTGTGGGATGTTGTTGATGCAAATGTCCAAAGGCCCTCAGATCCTACTACATTGGCATGCACTATGATGTTATGGACTAAAAAGCTAAGGGTCTAATCAAACTGTGCCTAGCAGACTCTATTTTAATCAATGTCCATGAAGAAAACACTGCAAAGAAGCTATGGACTAAGCTTGGTGAAATGTATCAAGTGAAATCTTTATTAAATCAGATTTTCTTGAGGAAGAAATTGTATTCCTTGAAGACGGAAAAGGGTGGATGAATTGTAGACCATTTGGAAGTATTCAATATGTTTCTGGCTCAATTAGTATCTATCGTTGTTAAGATGAATGAAGAGGAGAAATGTTAGATCTTTCTTTGTTTTTTACCTGATTTGTGGGATTCTCTTGTTATGGCTATCAGTAGTACTTATGATGTTTTGAAGTTTGAAGATGTGGTGTCCTACTTGGTGAAGAGATGAAGAGGAAGGTATCCCTAAATTTAAAGGAAGCCCTACCTGTTCGTGGAAGACCTAAGGATAAAGGAAAAAAGAATGAGAATCCCAAAGTCATTTGCTAGATTTGTGGTAAACCAGGTCACATTCGTAAGGACTACAAAGAAGAAAAAAAGAAGAAAAAGAAGAAGATTGATTTTAATTCTAAGTCGGAGAAGGAAGATGGTGATGCATTTATTGCAGCTTTGGTGACTCATCCAGGTAATGATGCCTAGTTAATTGATTTAGATGCATCTTTTCATATGACTACCAATAGAGATTGGTTTTTTGAATTTGAAGAATTTAATGGAGGTAAGGTGTACTTGGGTGATGATTCACATTTAGACATTGTTCGTAGAGGTAAAGTTATAATTAGGTTTTTTTATGGTAGAATAAAAAGGATTGATGGTGTGTTGCATATCCCTAGTTTAAAATGGAATATGTTATTTGTGAGCAAACTGATAGTTGTGGGTGTGCATGTAGTCTTTTCTGAAGTACGATGTCAGATGATTAAGGGTGCTATGGTAATTTCTAAAGGTGTCAGGTTTGACACTTTGTATAAGGTAGATGCATACACTATTAAGTGTAATAACATTTCTATAAAAAGGAAATTTGTGGAAGATTTGAGGAGTTCACCTTTAGCAGATGGAAATGATTTTTGGGTACCTAAGGGTGCTCTTTCTTCGAAAGCAAGGTTACCTATAGAGAAGACTATGTAATGGCACTAGAGGATTAGCCACATTAGAGAAAAGGGTCTAAGGACCTTGAAAAATAAAAAACTTGTTGAAGGTTTGAATGATTGTGATCTTGACTTTGATTTCTGTGAACATTGCATTATGGAAAACAAAACAACGTTTAGTTTTACTCAAGTTTTGATAAAACTTGTGGTGGTTTTAATCTTATTCATTCTGATGTGTTTGGTCTCGTAGTTGTTCGTTCAATTGGAAAATCCACATATTATGTTTCATTTATTGATTATTTTAGCAGAAGGACATGGGTATATTTTCTAAAGAGTAAATCTGAAGTTTTTCAGTTGATTTAAAGAATTTAAAGCAATGGTTTAGTTGTAGACTGGAAAGAAAATTAAATGTTTGAGGACTGATAATGGCAGTGTATTTTTCTCTAATGATTTTGATAGATTCTGTAAAGAATGTGGCATAAATAGATAGAAGACAACTCCGTATTCTCCACAACAGAATGGAGTTGCAGAAAGAATGAAAAGGATATTGGCGGAGAAGGCTAGGAGTATGTTGAGTGGTCTTGGTTTAGAAAAAAAGTTTTGGGTTGAAGCTATTGCCATTGCTTGCTACTTGATTAATAGGTCTCCTACATCAACCCTTGTTGATAAAATGCCTATGGAAGCATGCTCGAGTCACAAGCCTTCATTGAGACATCTTATATTTTTTGGTTGCAAGGCATATGCACATGTGCCAAAGGAGAAGCAGACTAAGTTGGAGAAAAAGGTTGTGAAATGTATCTTCATCGAGTACAGTTATGGTGTGAAAGTATATAAGCTTTGAGACCCTATTGCACAAAAGGTAATTCATAGTAGAAGTGTTATTTTTAGAGAAATTAAGTCTCCTTTTGTTACATTGTAGCTAGAACAGACAAAAAAAGAAGATGTGATTCAATTCCCTTCTACACCTGAAAGAGTTGAATTGAGACCCCTAGATAGGCAAGGAGTTAAGGAGAGCTCATTTAGCTTTGAATCTTTAGAAGAGGAGGAAACCTCCAACTCAGCTTGTTCAAAGGTCTACAAGACATAGACAACCACCTGAGAGGTATTCACCTAATGATTGGAGATATATTTTTTCTTTGAATACTAATATGGATAAACCAAAATCTATAGAAGAGGCATTAGGTATGAATGATGTAGAATCCTGGAAGATTTCTCTAGAAGAAGAAATTAAATCTTTGAAAAAGAATGATGCATGGGATCATGTAGCATTGCCTGAAGAACAGAAACCTGTTGGTTGTAAATGGGTGTTCAAGAAAAAGATTGGTTCAAATAGGAGCATTGAGAAGTATAAAGCGAGGTTGATTGCAAAAGGCTACTCTCAGGTTGAGGGTATTGATTATGGTGATATATTTTCTTCTATTGCAAAAATGACTTCCATTAGAATTTTTCTTTCTATTGTTACTACTTATGATTTAGAGGTTGAGCAAATGGATGTGAAAAATGTTTTCCTTCATGGTGATTTGGAGGATATTTATATGACACAACTAGAGCACTATGTGGTGAAAGGTAAAAGTAATTTGGTCTGTAAATTAAAAAAATCTTTGTATGGCCTCAAACAGAGTCCTAGGATGTGGTACCAAAAATTTGATACATGTGTTAAGTTTCAATGAATGTTTTAAATCAAATAACTGTATTTATTATAAATCTAATGGTAATAATTTCTTGTACATTGCATTTCATGTTGATGATATGTTATTCATTGGTAAAGTGAAAGGTATGATTTCAGAACTTAAGTCTTAGCTCACTACAAAATTTGAAATGAAAGATCTTGGTTTAGTGAAACACATTCTTGGGATGAATATTAGAAGAGATAGAGTGAATAGAAAGATATGGCTAAGACAAAGTAAGTATGTGAATTTAGTGTTACAGAGGTTCAACATGCAGGATTGTAGACCATTGTGTGTTCCTTTTACAATTGGAACAACATTATTTGTTGTAGATTGTCCTACATCCCCATCGGAGATGGAAGACATGAGAAAAGTGCCTTACCAAAGTACAGTTGGAAGTTTGATGTATGCTATGGTCTGTACTAGACTATACATTGCCCAAGCAGTGGAAATTCTATCCAGATATATGTTTAATCCTGGTAGAGTTCATTGGGATGGAGTCAAAATAGTCTTAAGATATTTGAAGGGTATCATAGAGTATTCCTTGTGTTATCATGGTAATTTAGTTGGAGACATGATTTTCCTTGAGATTAATGGGGATGTGGATTTAGACTGGGTAGGTGATATTGATAGAAGAAGATCCACAAGTGCTTATGTGTTTCATTATTTGGTGGTACAATTAGTTGGATGAGTAAGCAACAAGATGCAGTTGCTTTCTCCACTATTGAAGTAGAGTATATGGAAGATACTCATTCTTGTAAAGAGGCCATTTGTCTTAAGAGACTATGTTAAGACATTGGAATAAAAAAAGGAGCCATGATAGTTTATTGTGACAATCAGAGTGTGATCTGCTTATCTAAGAACTAGACATTTCATGCCCAGACCAAGAACATTGATGTTCAGTATCATTTTTTCAATGAAATGGTCAAAGATGGTAGGGTGAAGCTTGTTAAGGTAGAAACATTGATGAATGTTGTAGATTCTTTAACTAAGGCTGTGAGCGTAGAGAAGTTCAGATGGTACTCAGAGTCTATGGGCCTCATGGCCCCTAGTAATTGATTCATTGTGTTGATACTCCCTTTGGTCTTGCAAGGTGTTCGATAAGTGGGGGATTTGTTGGGAAAATGGTGTTGCAACCTTTCATTTACATGAGGCTACTATTTATTGTAAGTTTTCATTTGAGCACGAAATGGTACGTAATTCTCCTCAAAGCTTCTGGTTGGCTACATAAGTATGCTGGTAAACTTACATTGCAAGATCACAATTAGTTTTGAAGATATTTAATTTTCCATTTTGGAGGGTCCAATGAAAGGATTAAATTTGATTTTGAGGACTTTAGAGGTCCTGAAATGCCCTAAAAAGTGGGCATAAATGGCATAATAGTTTACGAGGCAATAGAACACTTCATGAGATTTTTGGCACTTCAAATGGTTCATCAATAGGACACACGGTTCTCAAGTTATGGCCTCAGAAAGTTTGTACTCTTGAAATATGAAATATAAAATACATCAGACACATAAATGAGTTGTAAAAAGGGAGGGAAATGTCATAGAGAATCTATAAGGGAGATAAGGTCAGCTACACCTTATTGGGTTGTTTTAGCCCATGAATTGTAATACCGTTCAATGGTTTCTTGTATTGTATCTCCTATATATGAGGTCCGTGAGATAGGGGTTGTGTGTAAAAGTCTTATGGCTATTGAGTTATCTCTAAATATCTAATGAGTGGTACTCCTGTGAAGAGCTTGTTGTGCAAGTATATTGTAATTTGTTTTTTATTGTTGAATAATATATTGGGCAGATTTTAGAGTGTGGGGTTTTTCTCCCAAAAGGGTTTTCCCCATGTAAATCATTGTGTTATGGTTTGAATGTTATTATATCTATTTTTATTTTTTGTAAATATTGTGATGATTTGTAAAAGTTTTTGCATTACCCTCCTCTCAAGGTTAGTGTAGGAAGTTGATCCGCTACTTAACTTACTTACAATGATATAATTTTTTAATTTGATGTTGAGGGTTTAGCTAACCTTGTTGTCAAGGTTGATGAATTGTATAAATAGGTGTCATACTCATGTAATTTGTGTATCGGTGTTGTGTCTGCATTATTAGAGAATGATGTATGTGCAAACAAAGGAATTCATCCTTCAGTGTGATTGAGCAAAGTTTCAGATGGTTGTAGAGGAGACATGTGTGCTTAACCAGAATTGTCATCAGACATTAATAGTTGCTATTATTGCACTTCTTCCTTCTGAACTATGGTCTGAATCTTGATGTAAGTTAGTGAGACTTCCTTGTAAGGTAGTGAACCTTCCCTGAGGGTTGTAGCCTTTTGGGTTATTATATTTTGAGTAGTTAGCTCTAGGCAATGAGCCTGAATGAAGGTGTATTCCCTATTGCAATATTTACACATACTACTGCAGAGTATCATCTTATTGTGGGTAGGTTCCCACCATGGTTTTTCCCTGAACTAGGTTTTCCACGTCAAAATCTTGGTGTTGTGTTATCAATTTGCTTATCTTTGTTGTTATTGTAGTTTATCTAATTTGTGATTATGGTTAATTTTGTTAATTTGGTGAAAACTGATTCACCCCACCTCTCAGTCTTCCTTCATTGTTGTTTCCAACAACCTTACCTTTGTTGCCTTGGTTGGGCCGATGATGCTCTACATTTACCATATTTTAGGAAACAAAGGTATTTGATTGGTCATGACATGGATTGGAGCAAGATTATTGGCATTCATCTTCCAGGTCATGTACTTTGATAGTTTGGAGAGGTACAGGGTATACCTGATGTGACAACATACTTTTCTCAGATATCTCAAGAGATTGGGGATTGGGGATCTTATGTTTAGCCTCATGTTGTGATAGTTGAGTTTGATTCTCTGTGCATTGCAGTGGAGTTGGGTAACTAGGGTGGCAAATCTAGGCACTACTCCTTAGTATGATGGATGGTGGGCATTGCACAAACCTATTCCTTTGACAACTCCCACCGTTCTGATATCACCTTATTAGATTTGGAACTAGAGTTCATGGGGAGGGAGAGGGAGAGGAGGAAGATGGGATGGAGGAGGGGGGCGAGATGGAGGAGGAGGTTAGGTTGTGGCCATCACTATAGCAGATGAGGAGGAGAATGAGGAGGTAGACATTGGTGGAGACACCAAGTCTAGCAGTGGAGATGAGGAGAGGAGTTATCATTCTACTTCATGATCATCGAGTAGTGGAGGGGATGGTGATGATGATGAGGGCACATAGGTCACTAATATGCCTAAGCTAAAGGATGTTCTTGTTGTAGGGGGAGGTGGGTATGGAGGACAGGATGGGGATGGATATGATGATGATATGCATGTTTTTAGAGCATGGATTTGGAGTTTGGAGGATGCACTAGCCAAAGAGAGGCAGGCACAGAGGGAGGGTCACTGTACAACTTCTCAGAGCATAGGTCAAGAGCTTAGAGGATGTGGTGGTGAGGTTGAGGCAGAGACAAAGTGAGGATAGGGACTTGTTTTGTAGGGATTATGCAACCTTGGAGACAAATAGAGATCAGATTATTGCAGAGAGGGATTGTCTCTAGAGAGAGCGAGACGAGGTTGTGCAAAGATAATAGTTGTGTATTGACTCCTATCAGAGATATTTCACTGTTGGGATAGATGCATGTGAAATGGCTGATAGGTTATTCCATGTTGGATACAAGATAGCATACTAGCGTCAGTATTATGAGGCAGTTGTTCCTGAGGGTCAAAGAGTTCCTAGCTATCGACCCTCTCGATAATAGAGTAGATCACAGCCTTAGAGTCAGGGTGTGAGTAGTGGGGGGAGTCCACCTCAGGCACCATCAAGACATCCTAGAGTAGTATCTAGTCGGCAAGATCCTCTTGGTGATAGGGGCAATGTCAATTGACACTTATTGATGATGTTATTTGAGCCATTGGGCCTTTTGTATTCTGACATTATCTCTTATAGTTATATATGATATGCAGTTTTGGCGGCAATTTATATGCCTTGTGTTCATTTCTATGATGCATGGCTCTATTATGTAGTCTATATGATTTTACTTATGCTTTCTTTGTGATTTATGATTCTATGTGATGCAATTCTATGTGTATTTTGTGATGTAATGATCTTATATGCTTTTTATGATGCATGAATGTACATGATAATGCAAACTAAAATGAATGCAATGTTATGTGATTAAATACAAATGCAAATTCAATTAAAGTGTATTATAAGTAAATTATGATAAATCTAAATGATCTTTGTTGCAATCACTAAATAAAATATGCATGTGACTGATTTTGAGAGAAATGCAACTTTATGAATGTGTAAAATGTAATAAATTTATAATGCAACTAAATGATAATGCAACTAAATGAATCTAAGTGATAATGAAAAAATGAATCTTTATTGATAACAATGTGTCAAAAAATTTGTTTGATTTACCACTTGACTAAGAATAAGTGTTAGTAAATGAAAAATTAGAGATATATGATGAAAGAAATGAAATTAGATGAAATGAAACAAAGAATGATCAGGTCAATCCATGAAAAAGATACTTGAATGAAGAATGATCTTGATTGATAAGAATCAGCATGATAAGATTGAATGATTGATATACAAACTTTGTGCCTTTATTCATAGTGTAATATATATTCATCACTGAGCCTTATTATGTAACAATGTAGCTGTGTACAATAGGGTCTAAGGAACCAAGATGTATAGATATCTCATTGCTAAGATCAAACACATAGCAGACAAGGAGTGAACCCTCCATTCTAAGAATAATGCCAGGGGTCGAAGTATGTGTGGTAGTCACAAGCATACATATCCCTGACTTTAGTTTTTGCATAGGGTGATTCCCAAATGAACTTACCAATCATAGACACCCACTAGAACTATTGCCCCAGAACTTCATTGGTTCACACCACTAACAACAAACAAAAAAAGGCTCATGCCCATCACGGCTCCTATAGTCACTTTTTTGGACATCCTTGAGTAGCATAGAGACATTGCCTATCATCAATTGATAAAAGATAAAACCAACTAGGACAAAATACAATAGCCATACTAATTCGTGCCTTCATTTGATTGCTTGAAATGATGGTTGATAATGTCTATTTTTAGAAAGTTTGGACCCCGTTTAGGACTGACCTGTCTGGTTTTGAGTGTATCATTTTCTCTTTAAGACAAGATAATAATCACTTGATATGGATAGTTTATACGATTTATAAGAGAGTTTGATAAATTTGGTTGCATATTTTGATTAGATAGTTTTATCCATTACAAACTTTGTGTGAAGTGTTTGTTGGATATCTGCTAGGGTGTTTGATTCTTGTGAGGCATTTTTATTGCAAGTTTTTTTATTGTTTTTTGGTTTTTATTTTGTTTTTTATTTTTCTGATGTTTTTAGGTTTTTTCAAGATTGTATATGAATGTTTTTGGATTTTGTTGGATTTTTAATGTTTTTGGTATTTTGATGTTTTTGGATTTGATAAAACATGACCTGCCATTAATTGATAAAGATAAGACTAACTTGGACAAAATCCACTAGCCTTAGTGATCTATTTTATTGTTTTGATTGTTTGACCATTGATAGAAATGTATGGTTTCAAAGAGTGAGTACCTTGTAGAAGACTGATCTGTCTGGTTTCAAGTGTACCCTTCCTTGCATAAGACATGTTGATGTTTGATAGAGTTTGATTGATAGATTGATTAGACATGTGATTAGTCTGATTACAGACTTTGAGAGTTTGTCTATTGTTGATTTGATTTGATGGATGATCTATGCCTTCTTGCTTTGATTTCCATTTTTTTTTCGATTTTTATGGCTTTTTTCAAGGCTTTTTCTAATTTTGAGGATTTCTTCAGGACTTTTTCTAAATTTTAATTTTTTTTCAGGACTTTTTTACGATTTTTAGAGTTTTTTCAAGACTTTTTATGATTTTTAGGGTTTTTTCAGGACTTTTTTATGATATTTAGGGTTTTTTTAAGGACTTTTATGATTTTTAGGGTTTTTTTAGTTATGCCCCCAATATGAAGACCTGTATGAAATGATGGTCTAGGTGATGCTTATGGAGACAATGAATTTTTTATATGAGTTATGTTGATGTAAAATGCATGATGAAGATGCAGTCCCTATTTGAACAAGGATGATTGTGTGTGTCTTTGATTCTGAAATTCAATAATTGAATTAAAGGTATGAAATTTTTTGGAGATAGGAGTCCAATCTAGTCTCAGAAAACCTTAAATGATCCATCTTAACACACTATGTAACCAAGATTTATGAATGGAGGCACAAAAAAATTCTCCATCAATTCTTGAAACTTTGATCTTCTTTTGCCTATGTGTGTGCAATTGGATTTATTTTGACACTTTTAACCATTAAAGACCCTTGGAATCCTATGTGGCTAGCTACATGAGTTATTTTGACTTCAAAAGCATCCTGGATAGAGCCTCACTGTCAGTTAGTTTTTTGTAGCCCTGACGAGGATATACACTATAATCTCTTGAATACTTCTCCATTGCCAGTAAGCGTCCATAGCCCTGATGGAGTTACTCACATGTTCCCATAGTCAATCTTTTATGATATTTCATTTATATATCTTTTCTCTTTTTTCCATGATATTTTGATATGGATATTGGGATAGCACTTTTTTCTTTTATTTTCTTGCCTTAACTTGTAAGTAATGAAACCTACTTGTGTATGACGATTACAACAACTCTGAAATAGAATATTGGATTTTTCACTAGCCACATGACCAACAAGGTATCTGTAATGACTTAGAGCATTTGATTATTGTGTGAGATATAGAAATGGATAGATTCTGGGTAACAAGGCTCAATAGTGAAACCTCTACTTAACCATGGATAAAGATTAAAATTACAAGGCGATGTTGAATATGAATGACCTAAGACTTCCTAAAACTTCATGTACCAATATCTAGGAAATGAGACCACCTTCTCTTCTTTTAGTGCAGACAGTTGAATGACTAAGACAATCATCTTGTTTATTGATGTAACTATATGAGAAAGAAATAATAATATGCAGCTATATCTTGTGAAATGGTGATATGGAAGCAACTATGATGCATTCTGAAATGGAGATATGTGATACAATGCAGTAAAGAAATATGCAAATGCAATACTAAAAATTTAAATAAACCCATCCCTTAGATGTAATACCTTTTTAGGTGCATGTTGTTCATAGGGTCAGGGAGTTTTGTGTAGGTAGTTCATTGGTCTGTGTTTGAAGAGTTGGGTAAACCTTTCTTTTTCAATAGGATATTCAGCTGGGTGTATTTCATTACATACACTTTCTACTATAGCCTCATTATTTTCAAACCAATCCAGTTGTGGTAGATCTTCTTGCCACCAGTCTATCAAGGGCAGGTGTATGAGACAAATATTTCTATCCTCATCAAAATTAAGGATCATTGATATCATGCAAGCCTAATTATCATAGTGGCCTTTCAAGGAATTTGGATCTATTTTCTTATCTTTATAAGTCATTCCATCATCTTCTAGAGGGAGATGATCATAAGATATATCTATGTCTCTTGTGCTGCTACTATGAAGAGATAGGAATTCATAGTCATGCAAATCAATTATTGATCCCTTTTTGGTTATTGAGATATTATTAATTTCTTGGATAAGAGATTTTGGCCCTATATTTGTGACATTAGTGGATGTTATGCTTTTTTTTGTTGATGCACTCGAAGAGGATGATGAATCCAACCAGGAGTTGATCTCATTACCTGGTGCATTGGTTGTTTCTATCACTACATTAGCATTTGATGATGACACACATACAATTGTTGATAAGTTGTATTGTGTAGTATGATTTGGATTGGTGATTTTACTAATAAGGGGTTCATGAATAACTTGTGTAGAGGCATTGGGATCATGAGGGGGACTAGGACAAATGGTGGGTTCATTTGGTGAGACGAATTCTTGTGAGGGACATGGAATATTATGAAATTTAGATGAAGGGATGGAGGGATCTTGAGAATGATATAGAGAAATAATGAGATCTTTTTTAGGACATGAAGGTGAAGGGATACTTTGATCTTGACTTGGAAAGGGATTATCAAGAATGATGGAAGGGATGTCATGATCTTGCTTAGGAGGTGGATGTTGGGTGGGAATTGAAAGAACACTTTGTTCTTGAGATAAAAGGGTATCATTATGATTATAATAGAGAAGCATGAGGGAATCATAATAGAATTCTTGATGGGTGAAATTTTGATCAAAAATTGGGTAGGATGAAAGGGTTTGTTCTTGATGTTGATTTATTTCATGACCCATTTCTTCTGATTTTGGATTATCATCTTGACATGGAGAAGGAGTTTGGATATGCATGGGATATTTTTGGAAGGTTTCAACACTTTGGCTTGATTAGAAAGGATTTTGAATGAGAGTCTCTGAAGTGGGTTTTCTTGGAAATGGAATCTAAGGTGGCATTGGATCTTTAATTTCTAAAGCATGGAAAGGAATAGCATCATGACTTGGATTAGATTGGATTTGTACTATGGATAGCCCTTGGGAAATTGTGTTATTGGATAGAGATGGTGTGGACTACTCTTGTGTGACTTCAGGGGATGATGAAATGGTGGATAGATATGGTTTATTTGGACTTTGGTTGAAAGGGGTTTGATTTTGGTTGAAAAGGGTTTTAATGTTGGTTTGATGTGATTGATATGGTTGATATGTTGGGCTGAAAGAAAAATAAGGTTGACCCAACTCTAATGTTGGTTGAACTGAAGTAGGAATGATTTTATTGGAGAGTGAAGGTTGGCATGTTTGAATGGTCTCACAAGAGAAGGAATGTTGGCATGACAATGATTCCCTCATAGTTATCACTTCCCTTATCATTTTTTCTAACCAATCCCTATGGTTGTTAGGACTAGTCATGCCTCTCATTTGTTGTTGCAAAGTCTTAATTTGTTGAGCTAAAATTTCTATGGATGGTGACAAAATAGGAATGGCAGGAACAAATTCTTCACCTTCCCTACGAAATGAATAATGCCATTCCATGATGTTTGCTTGATTGGTTTGGACCTAAGATTGAAACAAATAAGATGTTTTCTCCATTTCTCTGAAAGTGGCTATTTTGTTTGATTTGTTGGTTGTTGTTGACACTTGATGTTGTAATGTTTTATTTGAGGTCTCAAACCATGTTTGTGGTTGAAAGATTTTTGACAAGACTTGACTACTTTTTACTTTGCTTTTGCTATGCTTTCGGTGTTTGATAGTTGAAAATATTGCATAAGACATAGTAGAAAGTAAGAAAATAATTTTAATTAATCCAAAATGAGTTGTTTAAAGGATCTTTTCAAATCCCAATGGTTGTTGGGGTATCTTCAAACCACATTTGTTTTTGATAAATTTTGGTGATACGATCACAAAATAGTCAGACTCTTCTAGGGTCAAAAGGTCACAAATAATACCACAATGCACATCTTGATACTCTATCAGCTCAAACAGCCCTGTAACACCCTAGAGTGTGCCCCTTTTTTTGCATTTTGCCAGAAGTTGAACCAAAGAGAATTGCTTCTCAATTGACTCATTTCCCTAGGAGATATATGGTGAGTGCCTTGGGGGTGGATTCTTCCCAACCCTTGCACTGTGATATTACAAGTGTTTGGATACTAACTCAGTTTGGCTATTGATTCCTAAATATTTTAATGAGGGTTCCATTCGAGTGGTCATAATCAGGAGCATTTTCCACTCCATTAAAGGAGGTCTACCATTTTGTAGAGGTTACCCTCTACAATTTTTAACATACCATATAGGCACTAAGGGAGGCATGACGCCATTATGATAGAATATACCACTTGTAGCTTGCAACTTTCATCACAAATGTGCTTATTTATAGTGTCTTGGATTACTTGGCTTTAGCAATTACCACTTAGGTTGTCCCCTCTAACTTGGCCTTATGGGCTACTTGGGAGGCAGTCCTGCTAAAGGTTTTATCCTATTGCAAAATGATAGAAAGCATAAATGGTGAGTCTGGCTTTTTGGTCACCCAATTAAGGGGAGAGCATATTCCTATCACCTTCAAGACATGGGAGACAAGATGGTTCATTTTAACCTTTCATTGCAAAGTTTTCGAAAAACTATTTGGAGATGTTGCTCCAACAAGCATGATGTTCATTTTAATCCCACATAACAATGATGAAATGACTTGCAGTAAAATAGGTTTTTTTTATTCTTTTTAGATAACACCAAAGGAAGTGTGAGTTAAATTATGTCCAGTTGTACCTACGAAACCCATTAAAGCATTAGTTGACATTGTCGACTTACAAGAGTAAATTATTCCTTAGGTTAGAATGATTTGCTTCACTACTTGTTACATCTCTATTTGAAAAATAGAATACGAAAAATACCAGAAAATTAGAAAGAAACTGAGATTTGACAGAATAGAAAAATTTTGATAGCATTCAGCTATTGTGAACCACCATCTAGGGGATTGCAAATTTTTGTGTGATCAATTGCGAGTTTCTATCAGGTCAGTTGCTAATTATTGTCAAGGAAATTGCTAATTTTTTTCAAGGAAATTGTGAATCAATGTTTGAGTAGATGTGAATCAGTTATACACAAAAAGAAAAGATAGGAGATAGAAGTTATGTTTCAAAGGCTTCACTCATGATGATATTTCCCATGATCTTCGTCATAGACTTGGTACTTCTATATATATTTGTGGACAATGTTTTAGTATCTAGATAGAGCTTTCTCATCTTCTAGGTTTTAAAGTTTATTTTATTCTTTGGGGATTCATTGGTAAGCCCTCTGTTTTCTTCTATCTTTTGATCTCCTTCTTGTACTTGAAATTGTGAATCTTATCTTTGCTACAAGAAAATTGTTACCAAGTTGTGGGGTCTTCATCAAGCGAAGGACAAGTTGCAGAGGGTAGTTTAGTCACACCAATAACAACCCATAATTATTGATAGAAAAATGATATAAGGCATCCCTTGAGTGAAATCCTTATGATTTTCTCATATATTTAAAAAAAAATCTTACTAAAAGATCATCTTGTATGAAAAAGATATGAGAAAATGTAGTTTTAACAAGAAGGTGTGAACTTAAACAAATTTTCCAAATATGCTATGACATATAATAAAAAAGTAATTATACCAAATAATAGAACATTTAATTTTCTTTCTAACTCATTTTCAAGTTCTAAAATCTGATATGTTATACAAAAGTTATGTCCGTTTTTGTAAAAGCAATTTTTTTAATAGTTGAATGTGAATCCTTAATATTGGATGCAAATTATTTGTAGCAATTGTGAATTGCTTATGTTAATTGCAAACCACTTATAGAAATCACAAACTTATTTTGATGAATGAGTAGTGTTTTCCTGTGCATCTATATAGATCCTGCAAAAACACAAACAAGTCATGCCAGAAGGCTAGAAAAGTTGTGGTTCACCTCAAGTTCACCATTTGTTCCATGCTTAAAATTAGTTAGGTTAAACATAGCTAATTAGACTAAAAGGACATTCACAAAATCCTTAACTAATTTAGCAACCTTAAACATAAACCAATGAAATATAGATGCAAGAAATGAATAATTGATCTAATCAAACTCCCTATTTTGCATCGTGGCTTCCATTGTCCTTCTCCAAAATTGTGTGATAGGTGGCTCTCAGGAATTGCACTAGGATTCTTACATAAGATAGACATAATTATTTCAAAGACTATGATTATTGAAAATGATGGATTGATCTTGCTTTTATGGATTTTTGGGTGAGATTTGGAACTGGACTGTTAATTTATAGATAACTAATTTTGATTGATCAGTTAAGTGAATTGATTGATTTGTTAACAAGATAATTTGATCTATTAACTCAAATGATTGGATAGTTGGCTCAATTTATTAGCTAGTTGACTAGATTGATTGAAGAGAAGATTGAATTGATTGATTAGTCAAAAACAATGATTTGGAGTGAAAAGGAGAGATTGGAGAGTTAACTAATTAGTTAACCGATTGGGTCAATCAATCATGATTTTCAACATGTGTTGTAGGATTTTGAATTGAAATTCAATTTTATCTTATTTAGTTTTGAATTTAGATTTTTGAATATTGAAATGCACATGAGATTTATTGAAATTCAGATTTGGTGAAATGTGAATTTGAGGAATTGAAATTAGCTGAAATTCAAATTCGGGGAATTGGAGGAATAGATTAATTAATTGAATAGCTTAAATGAAATTGTTTAATCATTGAAAATTGAATTAATTAAATAATAAAGATTGTTTAATTAGGAAATTAATCGTAATTAATTAAATAATCAATATTTAATTAATATTTGAAATAGGGTTAAATGATTAATTGATTAAGAAATGGAAATTTAATAATTAGTAAGATGGAAATTATGATTAGAAGGAATTAATTAGCTTAATTAAATAATTAAAGAATTACTTAATTAATAAGACAAATAATTAGTAATAATGAATGAGACATTTTTTAGGTGTCTACAATAAGTAATAACCAAAGTTGTGACGAATTAAGGTCTTAAAAAATAAAATTAGGTTTCCTAAAAAAATAATTTATTAATTCAACTAAAATAAATAATTTTAAAGTATATTTTTAACTAGAAAGATTTTATTTCGTTCAATATTATAGAAGGTGAGATTAAGTGGCCAAAAATCAATAAAACTTCTACTTTAAACACTTTTGGAATCCAATTTCAATTTCTATCTTTCTATTAACTTCACAAATTAAGGTAATTCAAAAGATGAGAACAATAATAGTGAAAATGGTAATAATTTGTTGGCAACAACATTGGAGTAAAACTGAGAGGGGGGTGAAACAATTTTCACCTGATTAAACAATTTTAGCACGAACTCATATCTGATCAAGTGCAACAAGAATAAAGATATACACAATAACAACAACATACATAACACAAAGATTTTAACATGGAAAACCAAGTCAAGGGAAAAAACATGGTCGGAACCTACCCACAATGAGATGATACTCTGTAGTAGTATGTGTAAATATTACAATGGGAAATGCACATGCATTCAGGTGCACTGCTTAGAGCTCATTGTTCAAATTACAATGACCCAGAAAGCTCCAACCCTCGGGGAAGGTTCACTACTGTACAATAATATTCAAACTACAAGCCAGATTACATGAGCTGCAAATATAACATTTGCTAATGCCTGATAATAATTCTGGTTAAGATCATTTGTTTACCCTGCAATAATTTATGGAAAATACACTACACCGAAAGATGAATTTGCTTATGCACACATACACCACTCTCTGATAATGTAGATAGCTCATCGACACTCAAAATTCATGAATATAACACCTATTTATACAATTAATCAACCTTGACTATAAGGTCGGCCAAACCCTCAATACCTAATTACAAAATTACATCACACGATACATAGATCAACCACCAGACCAATACAATGATATTGACAACATAGCATGGACCTAAATCAAATCCTCAAATACACAACACCACTACAAATCTCACCAAAATCAGTCGCAACATGTTACACCACCAAAAATACCACATAACATGAAGAATATTACCAGACCCAAAAGATTTTCAATAAATCGCACAAGGATCAATGTGGACCATCAAAACAAACAAGAAATGATCAAGAAGTTCCAAAAAGCACGTTAGAACCATCTACAATAGTTGTACCAACACCACTTATTCAAATCTTCATCGATCAACATGATAACACTCAACAGTAGCAACTCAGACTAGAAAGATAACTTGTGGAGCAACAAATCATGAACCATTTGAAATGAAGATACACTTGAACATCTTGACAAATATCCCAAATCTACAACACAATATTAGATCATACTGGAGCACAACGGATCAAATACCAAACTCTACCAACTGCTAAATGTAAAGACCAAACCTCAAACCGGATCAAATGATATGATCAAGTAAACTTCTAGATCACTAAAACCAATAAAGAGTGAAGAATCTCTTGTTGATTTAGCATCCCAAATAGATAAACCAACTAGATCAACTCACTAGAATCACCGGATCACAAAAACAACTCTCTACAATACCAAAACATAGGAATATATTGACATCAATGACAACAACATATCCTAGTAGCAACAATATCCAACAATCTCCCCCTTTAGCAATGATGAAAACATATGAATGTGAAAAACAATCAATGCAAAGGAATATATTAGCACACAAAGCTCCAAAGATAAGGTAGTAAGTCATTTTTTCACATGCTTCTCTCTCCCTTTGATAGAAATCTTAAAGACATAAATAAATCATGCTCTCTCCCCAAACCAAATAATCTCTCCCTCTAAGAACAAGAATATCTCCTGCTTAAGATAAACTCACAACTGAACATCTGAACAACTCATTGGCTACACCAGTTGAGTAGCAACACCAACTCATCAACCAATATAAGAAGATAAGGCTCTAAAGTCCACCAGATTGATGCATCCTAATGCACCTAGTTCTAATTAGGAGGGGGAAAACCCCTAACTTTTCTCTCAAATATACAAATGTATCTACAGGCAAAGGCTTATTGAAGATATTTGCAATCTGATCCTTTGTAGATACATACTCCAATATGATTTCTTTATCACTGACTTTCTCCCTCAAGAAATGATACTTAATTGATATATGCTTTGTTTTAGAAAGCAGTACGAGATTCTTGGAAATATTAACTGTAGACACCTAAAAATGGTCAATGCTTGCGGAATCATACTTTAACATTTGCGCATTGCCTCATTTTAGGTTTTTGCGTCGCATTAACATTTCTCCTATGTCACGCATTTGGTCTTTATCATTTGCGAACATCAAGTCATTCTTCTACATTCTTTCTTTGTCTCCCTTTCGAATTTGGTCTTGTCGACAACACTATCCAGTCATGATTTTGATCGATCTTATCCTATCGCGTCAATGTGCGTGCTCATTTGTCATCATTTTGGACATCATCAATCCTAATTAGGGTTTTGTCCTCTTTTCAATTTTGTCATCTTGCGATTGATTTGTCATCAATCATGGTCATTTTCAATCTTGTCGTCTTGCAAGCTATTTTGTCATCCATTCTTGTCCTCTTGTCGATCTTGTCATTTTGCGATTGATTTGTCATCGATCGTTATCTGTCTTAATTATGTCAATTTGGATCAATTTGCCATTGTTCCTCATCAATTGGCACATTTTCTCAATCAAATCATTTATCACATTAGTCATTTATCAATCCAAAATCAAATCAAATCAAGACCTAATTCATCTTCTAGGGTTTCGTGATTTAATCATTTAACCTTGTGTGTGTCATTTCTTCATTTAGGATTAATAAATTGTTTATTTATCCTAAGTATTCTCATTACAATTAAATGTTCATTTAATTGGCTAATTATTCCTCTTTGTGAATTAATTAATAAATGACACATTATTAATTAATTCACCTAATTTCTAATTTCATTATTTCCTAATTCCTAATTTCCACCTATTTTCTAATTTCCTAATTTTAATTTCCACCTAATTAACTTGTCTTTAGTGCTCCCTATTTTTGTGCTTCATGCGTCATACTCTTGGCATAGCAAGATGTCATAGGGTTCTAGTCCTCTAAGCTTTGCATTGGCAATATGTCATAATTTATGACATAGAAGGTGTCATAACCTTCTTCTTTTCACTCATTTTTCCCATTTTGAAATCAATTGCTTCTAATATCCATTTCATGCTAAATTTGATCCTATCTCCAATTTATCTATAAATTGGATGATCTTCATCAATCAAAAAGTAATTGGTAATCAGACTATCAAATTTACGCTTCGAGTATTCTTGTGTTAATGTCAATCTTGCTTTCACAATTAGGTGTATGCACTTGAAGGTGAGATCCACAACAAATCTATTTGGAGAAGAAAGAAGAACAATGGAGCCGCATGAAGGAGCATTCAAATTACACCTTTGGTTTGCATAAACTTTCTCTTTGAATGTTTTTATTTCATGTCTCTATTGAGTGTTGCTTAGGATAGATCATTGCATGATGTGTTTTCGTGATTAAGCTAATGACTAGTGTATTTTATACTTGTTTGTGATGATTCCTAATTTCCTAACGTACATTAATTGGTGAATCTAAATCAATAGAAAATCCTGCCTTATGATCACCTTGCGGCATGCCTTCCCGTAATCCAAGGAATTCTGTAATTGCTTCATCATTTTGAAAACAGTCTAATGTTAGTGGTTCTTGTTGGTCCCAACTCCCCGTGGTACAATGACGTATATCAGTATTTGAAATCCCAAACCTTACCACCTAACTTTTCCACGAACCAATGCGGAGCCTTTATAGGACAAGTAGCCAAATATGTCATCATCGCCGACACCCTTTATCACCGTTCCTTTGACCATACCCTCCTCAGGTGTTTGGATTCTGATGAAGCACAAACGGCTTTACATGAGGTTCATGATGGTATATGCGGGGGCCATTTCAATGGTCTGAGCTTAGCTAAAAAGTTGATTCGTGATGGGTATTATTGGCCTACTCTAGAAAAAGATGTTCATGATTTTGTTAAGAAGTGCTACAAGTGCCAGATCCATGGAAATTACATTCATGCACCAGCCCAAGAGCTTCATTTTGTCATATCTCCATGGCCCTTTTCTCAATGGGGATTGGATCTTATCGGCAAGATTCACCCAACATCTGCAAATGGACACAAGTTCATTATTATAGCTACAGAATATTTTACAAAATGGATTGAGGCCATCCCCATGACCTATATCACTGGTGTCCAAATTTCAAAATTCTTGCTGAACTATATCATATGCAGATATGGGGTACCCCTTGCCATAGTCACAGATAATGGTTGACCTTTTAAGAATAAAGATGTCAAAGAACTCTGTGACAAGTTTCATATTCAACACCATTTTTCTAGTCCATATTATCCACAGGGTAATGGTCAAGCCGAAGCATCAAATAAAACCATTATCAAGATCCTGAAGAAAGTTATCAATGACACTGATCAAGATTGGCACGTCCAGTTAAATCCAGCACTATGGGCTTATCGCACTTCTATCTGCACACCTACTGGCGCAACACCTTATTCCTTGGTGTATGGTACAGAAGCTATTTTACCTTTGGAGGTGGAGATTCCTTCCTTGCCAGTTTCTTTGCAACATCTGATTGATGATGAGACACACAGAGTCTCTCGGCTGCATCAGCTTGAGATGTTAGATGAAAAGCGTCAGACAACCCTGACACATTTGCAAGCGTATCAAAACCGTCTCCGTCGCTCTTATAATAAGAAGGTCAAAGAGTGACACTTCGAAGTGGGAGACCTGGTTTTAAAGGAAAACCCTAAGAATGCACAATCTACTGACATCATCAAGGGCAAGTTTGAACCTAATTGGGATGGGCCTTTCATAGTGACTGCAGCTTATGGCTCGGGGGCATATTAGCTTGCCACTCCAGAAGGTGAACCTTTGTCTGATCCTATCAATAGCATGCATCTTCACAAATACTGGGCATAGTTTTCTGTCAGATATTTCTTCAAATATGATCCTGAAAATATACAAAAAAAGTGAAAAACAAAGAAAAAAAGAGCAAAAGAGTAAAGAAAAAATGATTCGCTCTCTAGTGAAAACCTGGCAAACAGGTGCTTTGGGCAAGTACCTTGGTGAAAACCTGGCAAACAGGCACCATGTGTAAAATGAGGTCGTTGCTCCGTCATCTATCATGATCTCTAGGACTATGCTTTTTCTCGGCCTGTTTCTCACGTCTATCTTTGTCTTAACCTAATGTTCTATTCTAGGTCTATTATTGGTCAACATCATTGTCTTACATACTCCGGTTTCTTGTATATATGTTTTCGTCCCGGTCTATGTATGTCTTTCAGATATGCATTAGGTGCGTTTCCCTTGTCATGATCAATCACTGGCACTTTTAAATTCAAATAACGTCCTGAAAAAGTCATAAAAATCAAATAATGTCTTGAAAAGGTCATAAAAATCAAATAACGTCCTGGAAAAAAAGTCATAAAAATCAAATAATGTCCTGAAAAAAATCCCTAAAAAGTCAAATAAAGTCCTAAAAAAATGAACACAAAAAAATTGTAAAAACTCGAAAAGCAAAAACAAAAATAAGTCCCCTTTGAGCATCGACAACTCACTGAGCATACATCCAATGACAATCAATTCAACACCGTGCTTTCCTGAAATCACACATTAACAGATGAACTTTTCAATCAAACCAAGCATTCAAACTGATCAAAATTGTCTTATCAATCAAACATGAACATCAATATCATTCATCCTTGGCACATTCTCATGAGTCTTATACAAGGTGTGGTATACTCGAAACCAGACTGTGTCCTGTCTTAGACGGGGTGCCACATGTCCTGAAACCAGACAACATGATCATCTTATCAGCACTTTCAACTTTTGACAATGAAGATCAAGATGTTTGTTTGATTTGCTTGACTTTGTGCATCTTATTTTTATTATTGATTTATCTTTGCCTTCGATCATGTTCCTATGTCGCTCGATGATGTCACTGAGTGATTTAGAGTGACCGAGATGGTTCATGGTCCGTTTCTTTTTTTGTTGTGATTGTTGTTTGTCTATGATGTGTCTGTCTTTTGCAAAAAGGGTTGCATTTCAACTCTGGCCTTCAATGCCATGATGTTACACATCCATTTTTCTACATAAAAATAAAGGTTCTCACCTACAAAGTGCATTACTAAAAGCAAGTTTTTCTTCGTCTCTAACTGTGTTCTGTCTCATTTCTTTTTACTAACATTTTTTCCGTCAGTTCGGATAGTCAGTCCAGTCTAGTGCTCTGATCTCCAAACACATATGCTGCATCCTGCATTCATTGGTTAGTACATTTGAATTACATCGAGTATCATATCAAGCATTTTATCCTTTTCATATTATAAATGCATCACAAACACATAAAAAAATATATCCATACATGTTCCACAATTCATACATCAATAGTGCATAAGTCATCCATACATGGAAAATAACATCAGTCATAACACATTGCATCCCATCATATCGATGCATATCATATCATATGTCAAAATAATATCGAAGTACAAAATTGGACTATCTGTCCTAAGTATGGCCCACAGGCTGACTACATAATATCAAACTACATATGTCATCTGTCTGTCCTAAGGAGTACGTGCCTCTGTCACTGGGTGCTCCCTCTATCCTCCTCATCCCTTCCATGTCTCACAGATGATGTCCCTCCTGGTCCTGGCTGTGGTGGTCTCATAGCTCCACTCACCCCCATGCTGCTCAATGACCTCCGAGAGCATGACCTGCTCTCTGTCCTCGATCGTGCCCGATATGAAGGTGCTCTCTGCTCTGGTGGAACTACACTCTCATATAGTGTCCTCCAATACAGTCTCTCTTCTTCGATCTCTACCAGCATCTGTGCCATCTCCCGTGCGCTGGCATCCCTAATCGACCCAATGAACTCAGTGACTCTCTATCCCTCTCGCTGTGCCTAATCTATTGCTGTATCTCATTCTGTTCTCAAGATGGCATTCTGTCTCTCCAATGTCGTAATATAATCCTGCTGACTCACTATGGTAGCCCTGCACATATCCATCTCCTCTGTCCTAGCTGTGTCTGGCTCTATGGGAATATCCTGTAATGTCTCATGATCAGCTGAGTCTGGCTCATCATCATCCTCCCCACCATCATCACCGTCATCATCCTCCCCACCATCAGCTCCGTCCTCATCATCCTCCTCCTCCTCCTCATCATCCTCCTTTTCCTCATCATCTCCCTCCTCTCCTGTGAGTGGGAAGTCCTCCTGTCTCCTTGGTACTGGAATATCAGGATCAGTTAAAGGCACTGGCTGTCATCGTGCAAACCATCTCTCATACTCCTCTTTCATCCTGGCGTCCACCACATCTGACCTCCACTCCCACTGTCTTTGCTATAGCTATGCAAAGTCTGCATATGCTATGTGTGGCTGAATCATACTCCCCCACTGACTCATCTCTCTGTGAGATCGGGCAAAGCATGCCATCCTCCTAGGTACATCCTATGTCTCTCCAAACTGTCATTTGACCCTCTCTAGTAGGTACATTTTGATCACTCTCTGGCGATTCACTGGTCGCCCAATTAGGTACCTCTCCTATCTACAATATGGTAGCTCCTCATGATCATCTGACCATCCAGGGCAATCAAGATATGGCCTCCATGTGAAATCTCTCAGTCTATCTAGCTCATGTCGCCAGTACAATATATATCCAAATGGACCCTGTCTCAGTGCTCCCCCATAGCAGTACACATATGGTCGGTGTGGTACCACCTGTCTCTCTGTAATCAGTCGACATATGGCTATGTGCTCAAATGCCCATACCTGAAGCAATGTGACTCCACAGCTCAGAGTCTGAATTCCCTGATATGCTATCTGATGCAACTGAAAATATAGCATAGCAAGCACACATGGTCCCCATGCATACACTGTCCCCTCTGTCACCATCTACTCTAGCAGTCTTCCCCATCCAATAGGGAATCCATGTCCTCATCTGTCACCTGCTAGAAGACATGCTATCACAACTGCTATCACCACACATTGCTGATCATACTCTCCTGCCATAGTCTCCCAGCGGATCTCCCTCTCGACGATGTCCAGATCATCTGCATCACACTCAAATAGCCTACATAATGTGTCTCTCCCTGTCACTAGGTCATACTCTACCATCTCCCCATGTATCAAAATGCGGAGGATGCGCCATACATCCTCTAATGTCATCGTCGCCTCTCCAGTCGCCAGATGGAAAGAGGAGGTCTCTGAATGCCATCGCTCTGCCAATGCGGTAAGCAGTCCTATGTTTGCCCTAATCTCGGGCATGAATGTGATGTAATATATCCCAAGTCCTGCTAAGATATCTCTATCCGTGCTCCTGAGTCTATATCGTAGCATGAAACAGTCTGGTCGGTTCTCCCGCGTGATCAATGGATACTGTCGACTCTGCATCATAATTGGGGCACGTTTTGTCAGTTTTAGGGTTTGCTCCTACGGGTTGCATTTCCTCATTTTCATGTCTAATCAGGGTGTTTTTCATCTACTATGATCTATCCTACCCTTATCCTCTTTTTTCGGATCATTTGCATGTCATTTTGATCAAAATTAGGGTTTGTCATGCACAATTGCGCCTGTGTCTTGACTCTTGCACCTGTGTCCCATAACTTGCACCTATGTACCCTTACACAAGTGCAGAAGACTTGACACAAGCACAAGATTCGCCCTACACAGGCACAAAAGTCAATTTCTGCATCCCCTGTGGGCCCCACAATGTCCAGCAAGCAATCAAAATTCATGAAATTGAAAACATGGGTTTTTGAGATCCATACCGCTGCTCCTGTGTCGTCTGATCATCTGAATGTGCGTACATGTTCTCCAAGGTGATCCACCATTGGAATGTTTGCCATCTGTTTGCAAGTGTCTTTTTCCAGAGCAACAAATTCTCCTCTTTGGCTAGTGCAAATGAACAATTTTCACTCTCTTGGTCCCATTTATAGATCTTTGTCAGTGCATAGATGGACATGTGTCCTCTCCATCTTATGTTGGTCACGGTCTTTTGCACCTTACATTGCTTGTCCTTCATGCATCCGATCTCCGATTGTCCGTTCGTTCGACCCTATCATTCTTATCTATCAATTGGCCTCTTTTCTGCATGTTTTTGGCCAATTCCTCAAGGGGGCATGCATATATCATTATTATTGTCTGGGGCATTTTCAGTATTGTTCTTTGAAACAATGCTTAAAATCGCATTGTCTCAAAGAGGGGCAAAATGTAGACACCTAAAAATGGTCAACGCTTGCGGAATCATACTTTAACATTTGCGCATTGCCTCATTTTAGGTTTTTGCGTCGCATTAACATTTCTCCTATGTCACGCATTTGGTCTTTATCATTTGCGAACATCAAGTCATTCTTCTACATTCTTTCTTTGTCTCACTTTCGAATTTGGTCTTGTCGACAACACTATCCAGTCATGATTTTGATCAATCTTATCCTATCGCGTCAATGTGCATGCTCATTTGTCATCATTTTGGACATCGTCAATCCTAATTAGGGTTTTGTCCTCTTTTCAATTTTGTCATCTTGCGATTGATTTGTCATCAATCATGGTCATTTTCAATCTTGTCGTCTTGCAAGCTATTTTTTCATCGATTCTTGTCCTCTTTGTCGATCTTGTCATTTTGTGATCGATTTGTCATCGATCGTTATCTATCTTAATTATGTCAATTTGGATCAATTTTCCATTGTTCCTCGTCAATTGGTGCATTTTCTCAATCAAATCATTTATCACATTGGTCATTTATCAATCCAAAATCAAATCAAATCAAGACCTAATTTGTCTTCTAGGGTTTCATGATTTAATCATTTAACCTTGTGTGTGTCATTTCTTCCTTTAGGATTAATAAATTGTTTATTTATCCTAAGTCTTCTCATTACAATTAAATGTTCATTTAATTGGCTAATTATTCCTCTTTGTGAATTAATTAATAAATAACACATTATTAATTAATTTACCTAATTTCTAATTTCATTATTTCCTAATTCCTAATTTCCACCTATTTTCTAATTTCCTAATTTTAATTTCCACCTAATTAACTTGTCTTTAGTGCTCCCTATTTTTGTGCTTTATGCGTCATACTCTTGGCATAGCAAGATGTCATAGGGTTCTAGTCCTCTAAGCTTTGCATTGGCAATATGTCATAATTTATGACATAGAAGGTGTCATAACCTTCTTCTTTTCACTCATTTTTCCCATTTTGAAATCAATTGCTTCTAATATCCATTTCATGCTAAATTTGATCCTATCTCCAATTTATCTATAAATTGGATGATCTTCATCAATCAAAAAGTAATTGGTAATCAGACTATCAAATTTACGCTTCGAGTATTCTTGTGTCAATGTCAATCTTGCTTTCACAATTAGGTGTATGCACTTGAAGGTGAGATCCACAATAAATCTATTTGGAGAAGAAAGAAGAACAATGGAGCCCCATGAAGGAGCATTCAAATTACACCTTTGGTTTGCATAAACTTTCTCTTTGAATGTTTTTATTTCATGTCTCTATTGAGTGTTGCTTAGGATAGATCATTGCATGATGTGTTTTCGGGATTAAGCTAATGACTAGTGTATTTTATACTTGTTTGTGATGATTCCTAATTTTCTAACGTGCATTAACATCACTTGAATTATCACATTATATAACAGTAGGCTCATCATACACATCTCCAATGTCCTTCAACATTTTCTTCATCCAAACTACCTGAGTATAGTTGCTAGCAACAACAATGTATTAAGCTTTTGTAGTAGATAGAGATATAGCATCTTCTTTCTTACTGGACCATGAAATCAACTTCTTCCCTAGAAAGAAAGCTCCACCTGTAGTTCTCTTTTGGTCATCTACATCACCTACCCAATCAACATCAGTATAGGCACATAACATGAAATCATCACTCTTTGGAAACTATAAACCATAGTTAACACTCCCCTTCAAGTATCTAAAAAATCCTCTTTACAATAGTAACGTGGCTCTCTTTAGGATCTGATTGAAACCTGGAACAAAGATAGATAACAGGCATAATATCTGGTCTAGTCTAAGTTAGGTACAACAGTCACCCAACCATAGATCTATACAAAGTCTGATTAACTTTTTGAGATTCATCATTCTTAGACAGCTTGCATCCAGTCACCATAGGAGTTCCAACGGGTTTAGAGTAATCTAACCCAAACTTCTTCAACACTTCCTTCACATACTTAGATTGAGAAATGAAAATACCTTTTTCAATCTGTGTAATTTGTAGTCCTAGAAAGAATTTCATCTCACCTATCATAGATATCTCAAATTCCTTTTGCATATCATCAACAAACTTCATACTCAAATCATCGTCTCCTCGAAAAATAATGTCATCAACAAAGACTTCAACAATCAAAATTTTATAATTATCAACCTTAAAGTATAAATTACTATCAACAATACCTTTACAAAATCCTAACTTCATCAAGTACTTGTCCAATGTAGCATACCAGGCTCTAGGCGCTTGCTTTAGTCCATACAATGCTTTCTTCAATTTTCATACCATGTCCTCTTCATCTGATAATGAAAATCCATCTGGTTGCTCAATGTAGACTTCCTCTTCAAGATCACCATTCAAAAAGGTTGACTTAACATCCATCTGATATACCTTAAAATTCTTGTAAGCAGCATATACAAGTAGTAATCTCCTCATAGTAAATTCCTTCCATCTAAGAAAATCCCTTGCATACTAATCTTTCTTTGTTTCTGACCAGTTCACTGGCTTTATTCAGTTTATTCTAGAACACCCATTTAGTGTCAATCACATTCTTGTCTTTAGGTATCAAAACAAGGTCCCATGTGTTATTCTTCTCAATCTGATTCAACTGTTCTGCCACTTCTTTTATCCAATTCTCATCTTTACATGCTTCTACAACATCTTTAGGTTCAATCTTGGAAATCAAACATATCTCTTTAGCATCAATCCTTCTTCTAGTCATCACATCTTTATTCTTATAACCAATAATTTGAATTTCTTAATGATTTAATCTTACATACCTCAGAGTCTTCTGATTGTTTTGGTTCTCATGAATTTATTGAACTTCTTCACCGGTAGCAGCAATATCTAGATTAACTATTTCTACCGGATCATTCTACTATAAGATCTCAGTGTGCATAGGTTTTAAAGCAACATCTTGATCATCAAATTCCTATTTGCATGCTCTGATACCAATTGTTGGTAACAACAATGGAGGAAAACTGAGAGGGGGGGGGGGTGAATCAATTTTCACTCGATTAAACAATTTAAGCACAAACTTAGATCTGATCAATTATAGCAAGAATAAAAATAAACACAATAACAACAACACACATAGCACCAATATTTTGACGTGAAAAACCTGGTCAAGGGAAAAACCACGGTGGTAACCTATCAGCAATGAGATGATACTCTGTAGTACTATGTGTAAATATTACAATAGGGAATGCACATGCATTCAAGCACACTGCCTAGAGCTCACTACCGAAATTACAATGACCCAAAAGGCTCCAACCCTCAGGGAAGGTTCACTACCTTACAATAATATTCAAACTACAATCTAGATTATATGAACTCGAAATATAGCATCTGTTAATGCCTGATAATAGTTTCAGTTAAGTTCATTTGTCTTCCCTACAACAATCTCTTCTCAATACACCACACTGAAAGATGCATTTTCTTATGTGAACATACAACACTCTCTAATAATGCAAACACCTCATTGACACCCAAAATACATGAATATAACACCTATTTATATAATTCATCAACCTTGACTACAAGGTCGATCAAACCCTCAATACCTAATTACAAAATTACATCACATGATACATAGATCAACCACCAAACCAATATAATGATATATACAACATAGCATGGACCTAAATAAAATCCTCAAATACATAACACCACCAAAAATCTTGCCAAAATCAGCCACAAAATGTTACACCACCGAAAATACCACACAACATGAGGAATATTACCGAACCCAAAATATCTTCAATAACTGCACAAGGATCAATGCCAATAATAAAAAAAATTGGGCACGATTACGAAACACCAAGAAGCATGTTAGAACCATCTGCAATAGCTGCACCAACACCACTTCGAGGGCTAACATGACTTGGAGGGCTAATATTAATTATTATTGTGTCAGTACCAATAATGATAAGACAAATGCTGCCTTCTACCATGCTTTCTGGGTTTTTGGGGTCGCTTCAAGAAATTTCTTTCCTGTAGCTATCTACAACTCTCAATTTTTTGGTTTGAGCTATGAAATCATAGGAGGTAACAGGCGTCACTACGAGCCCAATAATTGTAAGGAATGGAAACAAAAGGAGGAAATCTAGAGTATCTTGTAGAAGGGCGGGCTAACAAAGTATATGGAAAGACTCCATGGGAGAGATGTTAAAGTCACTAAGTTTTTCAACAAAAATTGGAGAAAGGACACCCTAAAGATGGGAGATCAAACTATCTCCATTGACAAAGACCTCATTGCTCAGGTGATGGGTCTCTGGAGGGAGGGAAGTAATTTCTACAGGGACAGAAAGCTTAGCAAGGAGGCCATTGAGTGATACCTTGAAACTACTAAGGAGAAGAAGTGCTTGGTTAAGCTTAGCAAGACCTACTACCCTCCCAGGGCTTTTTCTAAGCCTTGGAGGGAGGTTTTGTTTTCTCTTATGCGCTACATCACTCTAGATGGCAGATTCACCAAAGTTTATGACTACCATTTTTTGCTGCTCAACCATTTCAGGTATGAAGACAACGTTAACATACCCTATTTCCTGATTTGCTCGATGAATGCCACTATCAAAGCCCATAGAGAGAACCCTAAGGGAGACACTACTATGCACCAAGGTCTTATTGTTTTAATCTATGATCATATTAAAGCTAATCAAATCGCCTACCCCCTAGCTTTCTATCTTTGATTCTGAGGAGGAAGGGTTGGACTCTGATTTTTTTGTGGGTGAGGATTCTGACAGTGGTTCGAAAAGTGAGACTGAGGAGAGTCTGGAGGACTTTGAGGTTGAATTTGGTAAGAAAAGAAAACAGGTGAGCATTAAGCCATCTTTTTCTAAGGGAAAGAAAAAAAGAAAAGAGAAGGTCTTCCAGATTCACTCTTCCTCCTCCTTAGAGGTCTCTGAGGACTTTGAAAAGGATGACTCCCCGTCCCCTTAGAAGAAGAAACCTAAATCTTCCTTTCAAAAAAGGAAAAAGCAAAAAAGGCAGGGCAATTCTGAGTTGAAGTCAAAGGACAAAGAGAAGTGTGAGGATTCTAATGCGGACCAAAAAGTTGAGAAGCAGATTACAGGGGATGGTTTCAACTAGAGTGTTGGTGATGATGTCGACCAGATTACCGGTGGAGATGTCCCCAATACTGATCAGGCCAAGGCTGGTGAAAAAATCCCCCCTTCAAACCCTTCTGTTAAGGGTTTGAAGGGGTTTGTGGACACCCTCAACTAGCTCATAAATAGTCACAAGAAAGATGTGGAGGAAAACAAGAAACTGAGTCATAGGGTTCAAATTTTGGAGACAATCAGCATCAATGTAGGTAAATCCATGGCTATGTTAATGATTTGGGAAAGATTATTGTCAGAGCTGAAGAGATTAGGAATGCCTTGAATCCAAGGTTTGAGAAAGTGGAGAAGGCCTTGGAGGAAATAAAAAATAATGACACTGTTAGGGACCAGAGAATGGTCGATATTGATAACAGACTCAAAAAAATTGATACCTGCCTCAGAAGCATTGCTGAACAAAGTTATAACATTGTGAAGGCCTCGAATGACAACACCAAAATCTTGATCAATAAGTAGGAGAATGAGAAGGGATTCCTGGAGCAAGAACCTAACATGGAAGGCATGGGCGATGTGCAAGGACCAAGAATGAGGACAAGAGGCAAGAAGAAGGAGAAAAATCCAAACAAGGAAATAGAAGAGCTCAAAGTTGTTCAACAAATTATGACATGTTGGTCATAAAGGCTGCTAATCTTCTTAAGTCTCTATAGGTGCTGTTAGCTGACTAGGTCTTTTTTTGGGTTTTTTATGCTTTGTTGTCCCTAGTCTTTTACTATCCGTTTGGATTATTGACCTTCTTGCCAGTCTTTTGTATGTTGTCATTATCCTAGTCTAGTTGTTCTCTGATGAACTATCTTTTATTCTTTTTGTTAAAGGTTTTAGGTCCTTAAAACCTATTTTTCTAATTAATCAGAACACCACTTAATCAAATCTTCATTGATCAACATACTAACATGATAGTTCTGATACTAAATGTTTAGTACAAATGCCAAGCTAACAAGATGAGAGGGGGGGGGGAGTGAATCATACAAACTTAATCTTCCATAAAAACAACAGATTCAACCTTGGTAACCTTATTAGAAAAATAGTAATGCATGCAAACTCATAAACAGATAAGATCACAAAACATATAACACTATATTTAACATGGAAATCCAAATAGGGAAAAACCACTGTGGGATTTACGACCTACCAGGAAATAAACTCTTCTAGAGTATGCTCGATTAAAAGCAAATCCTGTTAAAGATTACAAACACATTGCTAGCTGTGACCCGATTAAGGGATTTCCCTCAGATTTGTTAGGATCTTCACCTTGTTAGAAGTGACCCTGTTAAAGGATTTCAAACACTCAATAAGAATGTCACCTTGCTAGAGGGTTTTACAAATAAGACTATTAATCCACTCGGTTAAGAGATTTTCTCTCACTTCACAAAATAATAGTAATAAAAATATATTTGCAACTTCACATCTAAAAATGCTAAAGCAGATTCTTATTTGCTCAATACAATCTAGTCATAGGACTTATCTTGTCCCTCTACTGGGCTCTATACTCTGTTATCAAAATAGGTCTTCAAGCTTCTGTGCTCGGTAATCACTATGTAGCATTCCTGTGCTTACACTTGCCCGCATACATTGTTTATCAACAGTTCCTTATTTATAAACAATTTGCCAACTGCTTAATCTCGTTGATCACATTTCCCATGATCAATCATAGCCATTAGATCTTCAATCTTGACCAGGTTCAATGTATCCTTTGATATGAAAACATTTTACCTTGCCTTGGAACTTGTGCTAAGGTATTACGGTTCAATCTGAGCTGTAGATCTTCCTGCCGATCTTCCATTGCCATAGATTCTTAACAAACTTCATGCACGGATTACCAATCATTTAATCAACTCCAGCTCATCAACTTCCTTCATTAAATAATGCTTTTATTCATTCAATGCATTCTATTATTACTCGGTTGCAACTCGGTAAATACTAAACTTCACTCGGTAGACATTCCGCCTTCATTAACCGATAGCGATAACCTCAGGGTTTACCGACTAGGTTCTTTGCTCGGTAACATAGTATAGTATTAACCTTACAAACAACAACATATGTAGGATATCAAAACAATCTAAAAATCATGATCTCATGATTGTCTAACTCGGTAATAGTTGCCCATTGAATAACTTATTCATCACATTCTTTTTGTGTCTTTTACCAACATCTTAACTCTTTTCAAAACATACTTCTTAAGATATGGCAACATCATACTAAATCAAAAAATCAATTTCTTGACATCAATGACAAAATAATAATATTAAGATAGTGAACATCCTTAATCAATTATATCCATAGTCATCAACAACTTGATGAATACTAAGAGGGGGGGGGGGGGGGGGTGAATTACTATACAGAAATACACTGCACTTAAACACTTAAACAATCTAAAGATAAACCAGTAAAACAACTTAACAAATAGACCGATTATCACACAAGCAAACCAAAATGCAAATAAAGCATCCACCCACAAAAGCAGTACAACCATAACACAATATATTTGGTGTGGAAACCCAAATGGGAAAAACCACAGTGAGATGGAACTCACAAGTCACTATCTGCAGAATAGAAACCAAACCGGTTAAGGTCTTACAATGTTCTTCACCAGAACAAATCCTGTTAGGAATCTCAATCTCTGTTAGGAGATAAGTCTGATTAAAGGCTACCTTACTAGAGGATTTTAGATTCATAGAGGTGAACCACCTTGCTAGAGGATTTTACAAAAGGCTTTTGGGCCTACCCGGTTAAGGGCTATAGACTTGTCAAAGATGTGAGTAATCAACAAGTGTGTGATCTATCAGATAGCATAGATTGCCTGGTTAGATCCAGTATAGCTCACAACTAATGCATTCCAGCATTACTTCAATCTTCTCTATCTCTCACTTAGTTACAACTTGATCTTCTCAGATAAGATCGCTCTTACAAGAACTCATCAAACACCTTAAATCCTAGCACAAACAAAGACCCTTTCATCAACAACCTAAAACCCTAAACATGATGTCCTTTTAAAGGAATCTGATTTCATGTCAGTCCAATAGGATTACATTACAATTTCCTAGGTTCAATGAATCTAGACATACTTAATAATACGACACAAGAAGTATCGCCAATGTCGGCACTGTCAAACAATTGGTGGATTGATAACTCATCACAGAGTATTACCGGTTCATACTATTAGGTCCCGGGGACAACTGAGAGGGGGGGTGAATTAGTTGTCTAAAACTTTAAACCAAAAACAACTTAATCAATTACTGCTTTAATACCGGTGGATAGATTTAACAGATAAATGCAATATCGGTAAAGATTAATACATGAAATCAAAACATAAAATCATCCACAACATGTGACACCAATATTTGTACATGGAAACCCTGTAAGGGGAAAAACCATGGTGGGAAACCTTACCCACAATCAGATGATACTACTATAGATAGTAAGTGTACATAAATGGGGTCTGCACATGCAGAAAGGCCAAGCACCTAGAGCTCACTACTCAAACACAAATGGGAGTCACACTGACTACAGTTGGATGGTTAAATCCAATAAGAATGTACTACTTAAAATAGCATCTTCATATGTTGGATTTAGTACCAATGTAATGCTAATATGTCTTTACAAAAACCTAGCTTCTCCTTCAAATGATGTCTTCATTTATAGCTTTGCTTAATTTCGCATATCCCTTCACAATAGACCTTCTTCACATTCCCCACTTGATCTTACAAATAAGATCTTACATTTATACCATAACCTAAGACCAATTTTAGTAGGTCAGCTCTACAAGATATTACAATAAAATATTTTACAAACAATATAATATTCGATGCAATAACCAATTGAACATGTCGGCTTAATGCATTTACAACATTAATTAATCATCTCCATAGCGTGCCATGCTAATCTAGAATAGATAAACCTGTCGATGTAACCCTGGATAATCCTAGACCTATTTGCCAGTAAAAGCAAATATGTAAATATGAATATACTAATGATCAAATCTCCAAGATAGGATGTCCACACGATGTCTTCAATATTTTCAAGTGTCTTCCATGCCATTCCAAGTGCCAGTGACCATTATATTCTACCAGTGTACCATATACCAGTAACTGTGCAATAGTTACTTGCTTTCCGATGAATGTTTGCTAGATCTCAAAAAGCATTTTTAGTAGGTGTTGACATCAATGAAAAAACCATACCAAAATACCAACAATCTCCCCCTTTGGCATTGATGGCAACACAAGATGGAAAAACCATCAAAGTGCCAAAACAGAAATGCCAAGTACCAAAAACCAACAATCTCCAAAAAGATCATAACCAGGAAAAAAAAAAATCTCTCCTAAATAACGATCTCTCCCCCTAGGAGCAACATGTGATTTCCAAAGTTTTCCCATACCAATCTTCCTCAAAATGTGTTTTTCCATAGATATCTCTCCCACTTTGACATCAAATGCCAAAGCTACATATAAAATACCAACCAATTTTACTATACCAACTACTCCCCCTGAGAAGTAGCTTCCTCATCAAAGCCAGAGTAAGAATATATCTCTATTAGTTTTGGCGGTTGATGATAGACATCAACTCTTTATATATCTACTAGTGGGGGTATGACCCCAAGCTATTCTCTGAGATACTCAAAAGTCTCCTTAGGCAAAGGTTTAGTGAAAATATTTGCAAGTTGTTCTTTAGTATTCACATAAACCAGTTGTATTTCTTTTGCTTCAACTTTTTCCCTTAGAAAATTTAGTTTGATAGAAACATGTTTTGTTTTGGAATGTAATACCGGATTCTTTGATATATCAATTGCTGCAGTGTTGTCATAGTAGATGGTAATAGGTTCCTTGCATTTTACCTTCAAGTCTTTCAACATTTGTTTAAGCCAAAGTACCTGTGTACAATTAGTTGTTGCTGCAACATATTATGATTCTGTTAGGGTTCCCATAGATACTGAGAGGGGGGGGTGAACCAGTATCTGATCGGTAGTCAGATTTTCTTAAGTTAAAACATACAGAACATAAAGTAGCAATGTACCGGTATGCAAGAATTAATGTAATAAACAAAATAAAAAACATCCATATGAAAAAAACACCATAACACAAGATGTTTAATGAGGAAACCTGGTGTGGGAAAAACCTCGGTGGGATTTGTGACCCACAATATTCACTTATTGGCCAATAAGAGAATATTACTTACAATAGGGGCCTGCACATGCAGGAAGGCCAATTGCCTAGAGCTCACTGCTCAATGAGAAGTCACACTAACTTACAATGAGGATTATACTAATCCAATGATCTGTACTGCTTTACAATAGCATCTCCAATGCCAGATTTAGTACCAGTTCTAACTTAGTTCTTTACATATACCCTTGACCTATAATTTGCATATTAGGTCTACCTAATAATTTTCCTTTTTTGTTCGCTTACTTACCTTTTTAATTGTCTACAATGATCTTCTTTATATACAAGAGTCATTTTACAATTTGACAAGTCGGCCTACAAAATATTACATATCAAAAAATTCTATCGGCCTCTGTGCTAGTATACATCTTTTCTTCTATGCCGATGGACTGTCTTGCTCGAATAATGCTTTGATGGTATGATGTTTTGCTGGTGCCATAGGATTGCAAGGTTGCCATCAATGACAAAACCTTCAATCACACACAATGTCTCATTGGAGTGTCCATATGCCAACAGATTCTGCTGTTGATAATGATGTACAACTCTGTTTCTTACTCAACCAAGAAACTAATTTGTTTCCAAGAAAAAATGCTCCTCCGGTGGTGCTTTTTCTATCATCAATTTCTCCTATCCAATTTGCATCTGTGTATGCACATAGATCAAAATTTTTATCTCTAGGATACCATAATCCAAGATTTGGGGTGCCTTGTAAGTACCGGAAAATCCTTTTTACTGTTGATTCATGATTTTCTCTAGGATTACTTTGAAATCTTGAAACAATACATACTGCATTCATAATATCAGGTCTAGTTTGTGTCAAATACAGTAAACCTCCTATCATATATTTGTACCTAGTTGGATTCATAGGTGTAGATTCATCCCTTTGTGATAATTTGTCATTTGTTGTCATAGGTGTGCTTACCGGTTTAGAGTTCTCCATTCCAAATTTCTTAAGTAATTCTTTTAAGTATTTTGATTGACTCAAAAATATACCTTTTTCAGTCTGTGATATCTGCAATCCTAAAAAGAATTTTACTTCATCAATCATAGACATTTCAAATTCTTGCTGCATTTTGATAGAAAAATCTTTACACAATCCATCTTTTCCTCCAAATACTATATCATCAACAAAAACTTCAATAGCCAAGATGTCATCATTAGTCATTTTATAGTATAAGTTACTATCAGCATTACCTTTAGAAAAACCAATCTTCAAAAGATACTTATCCAATCTTGCATACCAAGCTCTTGGAGCTTGCTTCAATCCATATAAAGCTTTCTTTAACCTGCAAACCATATTTTTGTCATTTGTTAAAGAAAATCTGTGAGGTTGTTCAATGTAAACTTCCTCCTCAAGATCTCCATTCATAAATGCACATTTGGTATCCATTTGATATACTTTGAAGTCCTTATGTGCTGCAAAAGCCAAAAATAATCTAACTGCCTCAATTCTAGCTACCGGTACAAATGTTTCATTATAGTCAATTCCTTCTTTCTGAGAATATCCCTTACACACTAGTCTTGCTTTATTTCTGATAACCTTACCATCTTCATTAAGTTTTTTTCTAAATACCCATTTGGTTCCAATTACATTTTTATCTTTTGGCCAGGGAACTAATGTCCAAGTATTATTTTTCTCAATTTTTTATAATTCTTCTTCCATAGCTTTAGTCCAATACTTATCTTCACATGCCTCATTAATTGATGATGGTTCAATTTGAGAAATAAGACATACCTCTTCATCTGCCAATCTTCCTCTAGTCATAACTCCTTTATGTTTGTTTCCAATTATCTGATCTTCAGAATGATTCAGTCTTACATACTGGGGTGTCTTTGTTTGTTGTTGTTCTTCAGTTATAGTGGAATTTTCAGATGATACCAATGTAACTAGATCTTTATTCTGTACCGGTGTATTCAGTGTAGGTTCATTTATTAAAATTTTTGTTGTTGGTTCAGAATCTATGTACCTTGAAGTTCCTCTGAATTGTTCATCAATCTTCACATTTGTACTCTCAACAATTTTCTGCAATCTCTTGTTAAAACATCTATATGCTTTACTCTTAGATGAATAACCAAGAAATATTCCTTCATCACTTCTAGGATCAAATTTTCCAATATACTCATCTCTCCTAATGTAACATTTACTTCTAAATATTCTGAAATACTTAAGAGTGGGAGTAATACCAAACCATAGTTCATGAGGGGTCTTACCAGTTTCATCTTTGATGTGAACTTTGTTAAATGTATAGACCATTGTGCTTACTGCTTCTCTCCAATATACATGTGGTAGATTTTCTTCTAATAACATACTTCTAGCTGCATCCAAGATAGTTCTATTTTTCCTTTCAACAACTCCATTTTCTGGTGACTGAGGTGCTGATAGCTGTCTTCTAATTCCATTCACTTCACAGAATGCAATAAACTCCTTAGATGTGAATTCTCCTCCTTGATTTGACCTTAAACATTTTATTTTCTTATCGGTTTCATTTTCAACCATTGCTTTGAATAGTTTGAACTTTCCAAGTGCTTCTGATTTTTCTTTGAGAAAAGCAACCCAACACATTCTAGAATAGTCATCAATGACTAGCATGAAATATCTATCACCTTGTAGGCTTTTAGTTCTAGCTGGACCACATAAATCAGTGTGAATTAAATCAAGAGCATTATTTGATTTTTCAGGAACACTTTTGAAACTAGCTCTAGCTTGATTTCCAAATTATTATTCCTTACAAATTGTGTTCTGAGGTTTGACAATCTTAGGTAAATCTCTAACTACCTTAGTAGTACTGATCTTTACCATGCAATCAAAGTTTACATGACAGAGTCTCTTATGCCATAACCAACTTTCATCTATATGTGCAATTAAGCATTCCTTTTCACTATTATTCAAATGAAAGATATTACCCCTAGTCTGGTTACCGGTTGCAATTTCTAAACTAGTTCTATTCATGATTTTGCATTTTCCATTCTTAAATTGTAACTAAATTACTTTCTCAACTAATTGACCAACACTCAAAAGATTATGCTTTAATCCCTCAACATAGTAGACATTATTAGTGTTATGCTTACCATCAAGAGATATTGAACCCTTACCTCTAATCTGACAAGCTTTGTCATCTCCAAATCTTACTAAACCGCCATTGTATTCTTGGAAGTTCAAGAATTTTCCTTTGTCACCTGTCATATGATGTGAGCATCTAGAATCAATTATCCATTCATCTTTTACCTCAATTTTAGCTACCAAGGCCCATTTTACTGGTTGCACTGTAGGTGCTAGTTGATCTTCTGTTATAGCAACAAAAACCCATCCATTGTCTATCGGATCTTCATCAGAATCATCAGTCACTCCTTCATCAGCTACATAACAAGATTTGTCCTTATTTTTCTTGAATCTGTATCTTTGATATTCAAGGTTAGGCTTGTATGTCCTTCTAGCTTCTTCTCTTAGTCTAGCATGTCTATCAGGGCATCTTGAAGCCATATGACCAAACTTATTGCAGTTAAAATATTTAAAAGGTGCTTTACCTTCATACTTACTTCCAACTAGACCTTCAGGCATCTTCCTTACAAATATTGCTTCAAGTTCTTCAAGTTCTCTTGCATAAAGGGCTTTCCAATCAGATTTGTCAGATGATGTTGATGCTTTGAAAGCTAGATCTGTCTTTATAGTAGCAACAAGACCAAATTCCTCAATTTCAAAGGCTGAAAGTTTTCAAATCAATGTATCCCTAGTTACAAATGTATTAGGCATTGTTCTTAATTCATTTATAGCAGTAACCTTCATTTTGTATGCCGGTGGCAATCCTCTTAAAACTTTTGAAACAATTTCATCCTCACTTAAGGTTCCTCCACAACATTTAATACCCAAAACAATTTCATTTACTCTTTCCATGAAAGCAAAAATCCTTTCATCTTCTTCCATTTTCAGATGTTCATACTTGACTTGGAAACTTTCAAGTTTTGCAATTTTGACTATGGAATCTCCTTCATTCAGTGTTTCCAAATGATCCCAAATAGCTTTAGTAGTAGACCTATCTGATGGTCCCATGATTTGCTGATCTGATAATGTGCTCAAAAGTGCTTCTCTTGCTTTGTAGTCATTTTCTTCATCTTTTGTCAAGTTAGGTGGACTGGGCTAGTCAGGTACAACAATAGTATAACCATTCTTTGTAACTTCCCAAATGTCCTTTACAATGCAATTCAGATGTGTCTCCATTCTGATCTTCCATATCCTATAGTTAGTTCCATCAAGTTTAGGACTGTCCTTCCTGAAATAATTAGTAGACATTGGATCTCCTCAAGTTGTTTAAACTTCTGCAAAAGAGGACTTGGCTCTGATATCAATTGTTAGGTCCCGGGGACAACTGAGAGGGGGGGGTGAATCAGTTGTCTAAAACTTTAAACCAAAAACAACTTAATCAATTACTGCTTTAATATCGGTGAGATAGTCTATTATACCGGTGGACAGATTTAATAGATAAATGCAATACCAGTAAAAATTAATGCATGAAATCAAAACATAAAATCATCCACAACATGTGACACCAATATTTGTACGTGGAAACCCTGTAAGGGGAAAAACCACAGTGGGAAACCTTACCCACAATCAGATGATACTACTGCAGATAGTAAGTGTACATAAATGGGGTCTGCACATGCAGAAAGGCCAAGCGCCTAGAGCTCATTGCTCAAACACAAATGGGAGTCACACTGACTACAGTTGGATGGTTAAATTCAATAAGAATGTACTGCTTAAAATAGCATCTTCATATGCTAAATTCAGTACCGGTGTAATGCTATTATGTCTTTACAAAAACCTAACTTCTCCTTCAAATGATGTCTTCATGTATAGCTCTACTTAATTTCGCATATCCCTTCACAATAGACCTTCTTCACATTCCCCACTTGATCTTACAAATAAGATCTTACATTTACACCATAACCTAAGACCAATTTTAGTAGGTCGGCTCTACAAGATATTACAATAAAATATTTTACAAACAATATAATATCTGATGCAATAACCTATTGAACATGTGAGCTTAATGCATTTACAACATTAATTAATCATCTCCATAGTGTGCCATGCTGATCTGGAAAAGATAAACATGTCGGTGTAACCCTAGATAACCCTGGACCTATTTGTCAGTAAAAGAAAATATGCAAATATTAATATACTAATGATCAAATCTGCAAGATAAGATATCCACATGATGTCTTCAACATTTTCAAGTGTCTTCCATGCCATTCCAAGTGCTGGTGACCATTATATCCTGCTGGTGTACCATATACCAGTAACTGTGCAATAGTTACTTGCTTTCTGGTGAATGTTTGTTGGATCTCAAAAAGTGTTTTTAGTAGGTGTTGACATCAATGACAAAACCATACCAAAATACCAACACATACAAAATACCGATTACTAGTTTGACAAAAATGAAGACTAGTAAGAATGTGTTATGCCGCTTTGCTCCCTCATACCGCTTGAGATCTACGAACCGCTTGGGGTCGACATGCCACTTCAGACTGGGAAACACATTCTACAAAATCACTAATAGTCTAAAGACTAGAATACAACATACCGGTTGGAACAGATACTAGTTGAGCTCTAGCTCATACATATAAATGGGATCTCAATGCAAGTGTGTGTCGATCAATGACAATCACAACATAAACATAAAAAATGCCAACAATCTCCCCCTTTGGCATTGATGGCAACACTTAGGAAAATAAAATTTTGACATCTAAGTGTTTTACAACAAAAACATGCCATTAACAAAATTGCTCCCCCTAAGCATATACACTATCCCTTAATCAATACAATGTATAGCAATTTTGTATACAGAGCATAAACATTGAGATATCAGAGCATATAGCATATATCAAAATTTTAAAACCAAATACTCTATACTTCTCCAAAATAGAGTACTTCTCCCCCTTTGCCAACAATGACAAAGTACCGCTAAACAACCCTATTTCCATTTGATATTAAAATAATAAAAGTTTATGACAACAAGGAATAATACTTGTCAAAAACCGATTTATAGTCCTGCAAAAAATGTTTCATTGATAGAGACCAGGACTCAAGTAGGTTGGTGGCCACTTCTTTCTCTGTGTGCATCTGGGAGACCTATTCTTCCATGGCATTAATTGTGCTCATCTCCTATGTAACTGTCAAGGCATCTAGGTTCAGATAACACTTCTGAAGAATTTGCAGACATGGAAGTAAAACTAGTTGTAGCTCCTGCAAATCTCTAGACTGTGTACATATCTCTTGCTCCATTTTGGCTGACTAGATTTGAAACCAGTGAACAGTTTGCTCATAAGTTGCAAAGGAATCATAAGGTGGCTTAAATGTACTCAAGTAAGACTATAAGTCTGTTTGAAGCTTTTGCTTCTGAGCTAGCACATCATCGTAGAATAGATGGGGTTGACAGATTTTGCTTAGTAGCAGATGTCCCTCATCCAAAGCATCCCTTATATCCTTTTGGTCTTTCAATAGTTCAGACCGGAGTTTATTCAACTTCTTCACCAAAGCAATGTTAAGAGCCTTTTGATGCTCTTTCTTGACATTTGCCTCAGCTGCTTCTTCTAGGCTTTACACCGGATCATCCACTACAATACATAGTATAGTAGCTTAAGCTGTGCTAGTGATGATTCAGTGTTGGGAAGATTAGTACCAGGGATCAAACTGGTAAGGGTGTCTACAACCGCTTGAATTACATCTTGCTCCTTTTTCTTTCGAATGATTTCAAGGAACTCTTGAGCAACCTTGATGCTCTGCATTAGCTCTGATTCACTTGCAGACTAGAGATCGATAGGACTGGTGATATTAGCTAGTTTGGCTGAACTCCCGGTTGCCTTCGGAGTCTCCATCTGTGTGCTCTTCACCACTTCCGCTGCCTTGTCCTCTTCCACTTTCTTTTTCTCTGCTTTGCTTTTCTCCACTACCTTGTCTTCTTCTTCTTTCTTCTTTTTCTCTGCTTCCTTCTTCTTTTTTTATTCCTTGTCTTCTTCTTCTTTCTTTTTCCTCTCAGCTTCCTTCCTCTTCTCCTCTTCTTTCTCTTGCTCTTCCTTCTTCTTCTTTTCTTCTTCCTTCCGCTTTTCCTCTTCTTTCTCTTTCTCTTCCTTCTTCTTCTTTTCTTCTTCCTTCCGCTTTTCCTTTTCTTTATCTTCCTCTTCCTTCTTCTTCTTTTCTTCTTCCTTCTTCTTCTTTTCTTCCTTATCCTCTTCTTCTTTCTTTTTTCTCTCATCTTCTTGCTTCTTTTTCTCTTCATCTTTTCTTTTCTCCTCTTCCTCTTTTCTCTTCTCTTCTTCTTTCCGCTTTTTCTCATCTTCATCCCTCTTCTTCTTCTCTGCCTGTTCCTCACCCGCTTCCTGTCCGTCCTCAGCTTGCTCACTGCCCTATTTGACCTATTGCACCTATTCTGTTCCCTCAAAAGGTATGTCCTGAGTGACATCTTCTACATCCAGGGCATCGACATCAATAGTGTCGATTGGTTCTTCAACTTGGTTTCCTTCTTCATCAAAAACTTCATCCGATTTGGATATAACCGATTCTTTTTCCTCTTGCAGGTTGGCCATATGTGCTTTGTGAGTGAGGATAGTATGATGTATATGCTGATGAGTGTCTTTTTCAACATCATCAACTCTTCCCTCTAACATCCAGAGTCTTCTTCTCCTTGTGAAGAAGAGTCATTTATTTTGGTCCAAAACATCAAATAATTCTGAGTTTGAGAGGTCGAGAAAGAACTGTGCAAATAATTTCTCCCTTATCTCTTGTTCTTTTTCTATGGAAATGCACCATTTATTATCTAATGTCTTATATAAGGAATCTGGTGTCTGAGATTTAATCTCTGATGGTGACCAGTCATTCTTACACAAATAAATAATAATCTCCTGTAGTACTTCTTCTTTCTTCTCATCACTAAAATCATCAAAATAATCTACTAAGTCATGAAGTAATTTTCTCCTAATATTCTTTATTGTTCTTTGACAATGTGTCAAAGGTTTATATGAGGAGATATCAATATTTAACAGTGCAGACGCTACCGGTTCATTGTTCTTCATCTTCTTCGTCTATCTGGCCTTCTTTGGCATCTCCTTAGACTCAGTCTCTTCAGAGTCTGGTTCATTTGACTTAGTATTCCTTTTTCTTTCAAAGACTTTTGCCGGTGCCACTTCTGGTTTCTTCTTTGCAGGTGACCGCTCGGTCACTCTTGGAGTTGCAGTAGTAGCTGGTGTCGATGCTGCAGGCACTGCCTTTGCTTTCTTTGCTACCGGTTCTTTTCCTTTCTTAATAGAGGGTTCCTCGACCGATGCAATCCTTTCCAAATAGGTTCCAATCCTCATTGCCTTAGGATCAAGAGGTGAGGCAATAAGGGTTGAGGCATACTCTTCTAGCATATCGTACATCACCTCATAGCCCATTGGCTCCACTTCTTCCATTCTAGGTTCAACAACCTCCATTAAGCATTTGTCCACCTAGATGGTGAAATAGATGTCATCTTCATATTTCTTGATGATTCATCCTGAGATCCTCATCCTTTGACTCATTTTCCATCTAAGCTCATCAAAATGCTTGTTCAGCACATCAGGGTAACCGGTTCCAATTGCTTGAATGCTTTCCTCGATCTACTTGGTTACCGGATGGTTAGGAGACCACTAGACATCTCCTACTCCAGGAAAGTAGCCTTGGAAATAGAAGAACAACCCAACCAATAGTTGTTTGAACTTGAATCTCAGTGCATTATCTTGTTTGATCAACTTCAGATTAGACAGGAGTTGCCTCTGCATACCGATGCATAGATCAAATGATGCATCCTCTTTAATCATCCGGTAAGCGGCATTTACCACTGCAATAGATACAGAGTTAATTCTGCTGGTAGAGAATGTTTTGTAGCCTATCACCATGCAAGCATACTTAACCAGATCATCCTTGATGGAGTTGACTGTCATGCCTCGTGAATCGCTCACTGAATCGGTGAGCTTTGTCATTTCCATTTTGCTTATTGTCCTTAGGGCTGGCACTTCCCCTATGTTGCAAAAGTCAGTGACTGCATGAATTGCCTATAGTGTAATATCATGCATCCTCTCTAGGTACATCTTGTCACCATGGACTTTGCTCAAAATGATCCTAATATGATCCTCTGTAAAGTCTTCTAGAAAGTATACTACATTATGGAGTTTCTTCTTCTCTAAGATACTATATTCCGGTTTGATTTTCTTATCCTTTCCACAAAATAGACCTAGTTGGGAGTGGATGGCTAAAGACCCTAGGTCTTCAATCTTGCAATCAATATAGTCAAAAATTCCCTCCTCTACTATCACTCCAGCCGGAACTTGTGATAGGGCATTATACTTTGACTTCCTTTGAATGAAACTTTCAGACTCAATGGATGCACTAGAACTGGTATGAGATGCGGAAGCCATTGTAGAATATTTTAGAAAACTCGAGAAATACCTTTAAAACTTGAATTTAGGGCTTTCTAATTCTCCTTCACTCCAAACTCTATTGGTTGCTGAATCACCACTTTGTATTCTCCACTTGACCGTTTGTAATTTGAATTTGAATCTCCTTCGCAATTTGTCAATTTCTTGAAATCTCAGCTCAAATTGCCTTTTCTTCTCTCTTCTCTTTGAAAAACTTTTCTTCGCTCAAAAACAAATAGTGAGAAATGATTTGAAAAATGCTTTTATACATGTCTCTCACCTACCACCATTAATGCTCCTCTATTAGAGTGTAAACCCTAATTTTCTTTTTTACTGTTTCTGGTCTTCTACCAAGCGACAGGTATCACATACCGGTTAAGGTCTTTTACCAATGTAAACCTGGGGTTCAAAAACATTTCGTCGTTTGCTCCCCCTAAGCCTTTTGAAGCTTAGTTTGTCGGTTCTGATATTTCCACACTATGTGTAGAAATCGATTCCTCTTCCAACATTGTTGGTTTGTTCCTCCAGGTTTTGTTCATGTCCACTTGAACTATTTCAACATCAATTTCTCCTTCCAAAGTAACTGGTATATCATCAAATATACTCTTTCTACTTCTGCAGAATCTTGCAATGTGACTCGTTTTGTTGCAGTGATAGCAAACCAATCTAGGTGCTCTCCAAGGTCCATTGTTCATGTTTCCATTCTTCCTTCTGCATGTTGTAGCAGTGTGACCATGACCATGACAGATCATACAATTTACTCTCCATCTAGTTGCTGCTTGATGGCCACCGCTTCTTGGTTGATGATTGAAGACATTAAACTGGTTGTGGTTCGGGTTCACAAAAGGCTCAGGACCAACTCCTTGGGTCCTTTGAGGATATCTTCTAGTGTTATTCATCATAGACCTGCATTCAAATTCTCTATGCCCAAACTTGTTGCATGCATAACAATGACCATTTAACTTATTGGATCTAGGTGTATTGTTAATAAAGTAAGGAAAATTATTGTAGGCTTTGCTCCTACATACATTGGCAGTGTGTCCTTCTTTAAGATAGTTAAAGCAAACAGGTTTGAATTTTTTCTTACCTTTTCCTTTGAATGCCAGTTGCTTCTTCGATGCTTCAACATTTGTTCCTAAGGATTGTCCTTCCTCATGTCCAGAGAAACCAAGTCCATTGGTATTTTTTGCCAGTCTAGATGACTCAAGCTTTTGCTCTAGCTTAACAGTACTTTTGCTGAACTTAGCAAGTATTTCCTTTGACTTAGAGAGTTCTTTGGAAATAGCAATATTTGTCTCCATTAGGCTTGCATTTTTAGAGATGGCTATGTTCAGTTCATCTTGTACTCCTTTTTCCATTCTGCTCTCATGAAGGCAATCAGTTAGTGCACTAATCTTTTGTTTCAACTTAGAGATCTCATGATCTTTGTCCTTCACCAGATCTTCAGCTTTCCTCCAGTTCTCAAGCTCTTGACTAAACCGGATAGTTAGTCCTTCCAACTCCTTTCTCACTTTGGAGTTTGAATCATTCAACTTATTTACTTCTGCTATCATGGCTTCCATATCTGCTTCATCTGTAGAACTATTTTCAGATAGCTCCATTAGCTTTTCTGCATGTTCTCTCCTTTTTGCTTGAGATGCCTTGTATTTGACCATAAGATCATTATAGGCCTGCTCAGACTGAGTGAGCCATTGAGTAAGTTCCCTCAAGGTGTATTCCCCCATATCTCTTTCCAAGTGGTTAAACTTATAGAAAGGTAGGATCTGATACCAATTGATGAATACTAAGAGGGGGGGTGAATTAGTATACTAAAATACACTGCACTTAAACACTTAAACAATCTAAAGATAAACCGGTAAAATAGCTTAACAGATAGACCGGTTATCACACAAGCAAACCAAAATGCAAATAAAGCATTCACCCACAAAAGCAGTACAACCATAACACAAGATATTTGACGTGCAAACCCAAATGGGAAAAACCATGGTGAGATGGAACTCACAAGTCACTATCTACAGAATAGAAACTAGACCGGTTAAGGTCAGACTGGTTAAGGTCTTACAATGTTCTTCACCAGAATAGATCCTGTTAAGAATCTCAATCTTTGTTAGGAGACAAGTCTGATTAAAGACTACCTTGCTAGAGGATTTTAGATTCATAGAGTTGAACCACCTTGTTAGAGGATTTTACAAAAGGCGTTTGGGCCTACCTGGTTAAGGGCTATAGACTTGTCAAAGATGTGAGTAATCAACAAGTGTGTGATCTATCAGATAGTACAGACTGCTTGGTTAGATCCAGTATAGCTCACAACTAATGCATTCCAGCATTACTTCAGTCTTCTCTATCTCTCACTCAGTTACAACTTGATCTTCTTAGATAAGATCTCTCTTACAACAACTCATCAACCACCTTAAACCCTAGCACAAACAAAGACCCTTTCATCAACAACCTAAAACCCTACACATGATGTCCTTTTAAAGGAATCTAATTTCATGTCAGTCCAATAGGATTACATTACAATTTCCTAGATTCAATGAATTTAGACGTACTTAGTAACACGACACAAGAAGTACTGCCAATGTGTTGGCACCGTCAAACAATCGATGGATTGATAACTCATCACAGAGTATTACTGGTTCATACAAAATACTGGTTGCTGGTTTGACAAAAATGAAGGCTGGTAAGAATGTGTTATGCCACTTTGCTCCCTCATACCAGTTGAGATCTATGAACTGCTTGGGGTCGACATGCCGCTTCAGACCGGGAAACACATTCTGCAAAATCACCAATAGTCTAAAGACTAGAATACAACATACCGGTTGGAATAGATACCGGTTGAGCTCTAGCTCATACATATGAAGGGGATCTCAATGCAAGTGTGTTTCCATCAATGACAATCACAACTTAAATATTAAAAATGGCAACACAACCTTCTCAATATCCTTATGGAAATGCCAAAAATCTCTCATTTTAATTAGAATGCCAACAATCTCCCTTGTCTGTTATAATGCCAACAATCTCCCCCTTTGGCATTGATGGAAAAACCAAATTGATTTGACCTAAATGATTTAGATTACTATGAAATTCTGAAATGCTGAAATGCTCTCCCCCTGTCATTAGTCTTCTCCCCCTTTGACAGCAATGCCAAAAATGAAAAGAACTGAAACATAATTTCTTCCACTGAGAAGTGAATTCCTTGCTATTATGTATCTATTGAGTCTCGGTCAGAGCATTTTGTCTTCAATTTCTGTTCCCTGTTATTGTTTCCTGCACACCTTTAGAAAACCTCCTAAAGTGTGTAAATTAGCATGAACTCCTAAAAAATATTCTATAGAGTCATCAAATTGATACTTTCACCGAACTCGGTCAATGAATGGAAGATAGGGGTAGGACCCCTAACTGACTTCTGAGATACTCAAAAGTGTCCCTTGGTAGTGGCTTGGTGAAGATATCTTCTATTTGTTCCTTTGTGCTAGCATACTCCAACACAGCTTTCTTCTCTTAAACTTCTTCTCTAAGATAATGATACTTGATAGAGATGTGCTTTGTCTTAGATTGCATAACAGGATTCTTTGAAATGTTTATGGTACTAGTATTATCATAGAATATACTTACTAGTTCGGTAACTTGCTCATTTATGCCTTCTAATAGTTGTTTGATCCATGCTATATTAGTGCAATTCAATGCTGCAGCAACATATTCAACTTCTGCTGTTGACTGTGAAACACATCCTTATTTCTTGCTAAGCCAACTCACTAGTCTTTCTCCTAAAATGAAAGCTCCTCCACTTGTGCTTTTCCTGTCATCAATGTTGCCTGCCCAATCAGCATCAGTATAAACTTTTAAATCAAAGATATTTCCTTTCCAATATACTAAGCCATAATCTTCAATGCCTTTCAAGTATCTAAAGATTATTTTGATTGTTGTCATGTGTGTTTCCTTGGGATCTGCAGAGAATCTTGCAACTATACCTACTGCATGTGCTATATCTGGCCTGCTGTGAACAACATATTGCAACTTTCCAATCATAGATCGGTAAAGTGTCTCATTAATAGATGCAGATTCATCATTCTTTGATAGTTTACAGTTGGTAGTCATAGGAGTACTTACTGGTTTTGAATCCTCCATTCCAAATTTCTTCAAGATTTCCTTTATGTACTTGGATTGGGTAGTGAAAATCTCATCTTTCATTTGTAGTATCTGTAAACCTATAAAATAATTTATCTCACCGATTAATGACATCTCAAATTCTTTTCTCATTTCATTTCCAAAGTTCTTTCATAGAGAGTCATTTCCACAAAAGATAATATCATCAACAAATATGGCTGAGATCAGTATTCCATTTTCATCATTCTTCATGTACATATTGTTGTTTTCACTTGTTCTTATAAAACCAATTTTGATCAAATATGAGTGCAATCTCTCATACCATGCTCTAGGTGCTTGTTTCAAACCATATAAAGCTTTGTTCAATTTACATACCTAATCATTATTTTCTCCTTCAACAAATCCTTCAGGTTGTTCAATGAAAACTTCTTCTTCTAATATACCATTTAGAAATGCAAATTTGACATCCATTTGATATACCTTGAAATTCTTGTAAGCAGCATATGCCAATAATGTTCTTACTCCTTCAAGTCTTTCCATAGGTGCAAAAGTCTCACCATAATCAATTCCTTCTTCTTGAGCATAACCTTTGCAAACTAGTCTTGCTTTATTTCTAATGACCTCACCTTTTTCATTCAGCTTGTTTTTGAAAATCCACTTTGTACCGATTACATTTTTGTCCTTTGGTCTTGGGACCAATGTCCATGTGTCATTCTTCTTGATTTGATCAATCTCTTCTATCATAGCATTTATCCAATCTTCACTGTTAAATGCCTCTTTCACTATTCTCAGTTCAAATTCAGATATCAGACATGTGTTCTGTCTCAATTTGTTCCTTGTCATCACTGGATCATCCTTATCTCCTATAATCTGACTTGATGCATGATTCCTTCTGACATACTTGGTTAATACAGGCTTGGTAGGCTCTGTATGATCTCCATCACTCGGTAACTAGATATTCTCTTCATTTCCTTCAACAATCTTCTCGGTAGGACTTCTCGGTTGAACATAGACAAATCCTTCATAATCTTTTGGTTCTTTGGAGTTTCCTTCATCATTTCTATCTACAAATTCATCAATTTTTACATTTGCACTTTCTACTATTTTGTTAGATGATTTGATCAGATATTTAAATGCTTTACTTCTAGAAGAATAACCTAGAAATGTTCCTTCTTCACTTTTCTGATCAAACTTACCATTTCTATCATCTTTGTGTACATAGCATCTACTTCCAAAGATTTTAAAATAACTTACATTAGGGTTCTTGTCATACCAAATTTCATAAGGTGTCTTCAAAGTTCCTTTCTGCAGTTGTACTCGGTTCAGGGTGTAAACTGTTGTGCTTATTGCTTCTCTCCAAAATGTTTGTGGAACTTTCTTTTCAATCATCAGGGTTCTGGCACAATCCACAATAGATCTATTTCTTCTCTCAGCTATTCCATTTTGCTGTGGAGTTCTTGGTGTAGAGACTTCTCTTTTTATACCATGATCATTGCAGAATAAGTTAAACTCATCAGATGTGAACTCTCCTCCTCTATCTGATCTAAGACATTTCAGTTGTCTTCCTGTTTCATTTTCAACTCTTGCCTTGTACCATTTAAACATTTGAAAAGCTTATGATTTTTCTTTTAAAAACATTACTGACATCATCCTTGAGTAATCATCCACAAATAATATGAAATATTTATCACCATAATAACTCTGAACTTTCATAGGACCACAAAGATCAATATGCACAAGATCTAAAATTCCCTCAAAAGTGTAGGACTTACTTGTAAAGCTTGATCTTGTCATCTTACCCATATGGCATCCTCGACACATAGCATTCTCAGGTTTCTCAAGACTCGGTAGACCTCTTACTTGGTGCTTCTTACTTATTTTGATCAGATTATCAAAATTTACATGACAAAAACTTTTATGCCATAACCAGGTATCATCTATCTTTGCATATAGACACTTATTTCAAGTTGAGTCAAGGTGAAATGTGTTACCTTTTGTTTGTGTCCTGGTAGCAGCTAACTTTCCATGCTTGTCATGTACTTTGACAATTCCTTTTTGAAATTATATTCGGTAACCTGTGTTATTTAGTTGTGCTACACGCAACAAATTGTATTTCAAACCTTCAACCCAATAAACATCATTACATTTAGCATTGTCAAGAAGTGTTATGGATCCTTTACCTTTTACTAGACATGGTGCATCATTACCAAATCTTACATAGCCTCCATCATAATCTTCTAATATAACAAACTTGTGTTTATCACCTATCATGTGATGTGAGAATCCACAATCTATGTTCCAAGAATCATTAGTATTTATATGAGATATTAAAGCTTTTTCTTCATACCTTTCTTCATTTGATCCATCTTTGATAGCCACATAAACAACTTCCTCTGTATCAGTTTCATCTGATTTATCATCATTGGATTCCTCATCAGCTATTAGGCATGTCTTTTTATCTCTTCTCTTGAAGTCTCAGTGTCCTCTGTAATAATTACTTTCTGTCTATCATCTCGGTAATCTCTCTTTTCACTAGATTCTTTGTCAAGACAGTTAGAAGCCATATGTCCAATTCTATCATAGTTAAAATATTTCAAAGGCAACTTTCCTTTGTACTTACCTTTTCCTCTCGGTAGCCTTCTAGCTAATAGTGCTTCAAACTCTTCTTTCTTTCTACTTTCTTCATACAGTTTGTATACCTCCTCCACATTTTTGCAAAATCTTTCACTTGCTCCACTGTGATTCCCTTCAGAGTACTTATACTTTCTATCATTGTAATCATCAGATTCATGAAGATGAAAAGAACTAAATGCAGAATCAACTTTATTTACAGATGACCCACTGTTATCAAAGTTACTTAACTCAAATGCATGTAGCTTACCAATAGTAGCATCTAAAGAAACTAGCATATTGGGTACAAACCTCAGTTCATTGATTGCAGAGACTCGAATTGCATAAGTTGGTAGAAGGGTTCTCAATAACTTACTTGTTACATCCTTTTCTTCAATAGTTCCTCCTTCTCCTTTGATTTGATTGGCAATCTCCTTTAGTCTTGTATTGTACTGGGTTATGTTATCACCTTCATTCATCCTCATAGATTCAAGTTGTCCTCTTAGACTATCCACTTTTTCTCTTTAAACATGTTCATCTCCACCATACATAGATATGAGCTTATCCCACATTTCCTTTGCATCATTGCAGCCTTCTAGGTCATTAAACTCTGAGTCGGTCAATGTAGATGTTATTTCAATCATTGCTTGGATATGTTCTTGGTTTGCCTTTATCTCTTCCATTGTCAATGGATAGGTGCTTGGTGCGATGAAATCATTCTCTAGATAATATACAGCATATTCTCCAACTCCTGATAAGTGAAGCTTCATCCTTTTCTACCATGTAGAGAAACTTGACTTGTTCAGCTTTGGTGCATCCCTCTTATACATCTTTGGATCTTTGCTTCAAGTACCTTTAAACTTTTTCTCCTGAGTCCAAAGCTCTGATACCAATTGATAGTTCTGATACTAAATATTTAGTAGAGATGCCAAGCTTACAAGATGAGAGGGGGGGGGGATGAATCATACAAACTTAATCTTCAATAAAAACAATAGATTCAACCTCAGTAACCTTATCAGCAAAACAGTAATGCATGCAGACTCATAAATAGATAGGGTCACAAAACATATAACACCAGATTTAACGTGGAAACCCAAATAGGGAAAAACCACTATGGGATTTTGGACCCACCAAGAAATATACTCTTCTAGAGTATGCTCAGTTAAAAGCAAATCTTGTTCAAGATTACAAACACAGATTTCCCTCAGATCTGTTAGGATCTTCACCTTGTTAAAGGATTTTAAACAATCAATAAGAATGTCACCTTGCTAGAGGGTTTTATAAATAAGACTGTTAAGTCCACTCGGTTAAGAGATTTTCTCTCACTTCACAAAATAATAGTAATAAAAATATATCTGCAACTTCACATCTAAAAATGCTAAAGAAGATTCTTATTTGCTCAATACAATCTAGTCATAGGACTTATCTTGTCCCTCTGCTAGGCTCTATACTCTGTAATCAAAATAGGTCTTCAAGCTTCTGTCCTTGGTAATCACTATGTAGCATTCCTGTGCTTACACTTGCCTGCATACATTGTTTATCAAGAGTTCCTTATTTATAAACAATTTGCCAACCATTTAGTCTCCTTGATCACATTTCCCATGATCAATCATAGCCATTAGATCTTTGTTCTTTACCAGGTTCAATGTATCCTTCGATCTGAAAATGTTTTACCTTGCCTTGGAACTTGCATACATTTCTTGGAACTTGTGCTAAGGTATTGCGATTCAATCTGAGCTATAGGTCTTCTTGTCGATCTTTCATTGCCATAGATTCTTAACAAACTTCATGCACGGCTTACCAATCATTTAATCAACTCCAGCTCATCAGCTTCCTTCATTAAATAATGCTTTTATTCATTCAATGCATTCTGTTATTACTCGGTTGCAACTCAGTAAATACTAAACTTCACTCGATAGACATTTCGCCTTCATTAACCGATAGTGATAACCTTAGGGTTTACCGACTAGGTTCTTTGCTCGGTAGCCTAGTATAGTATTAACCTTACAAACAACAACATATGTAGGATATCAAAACAATCTAAACATCATGATCTCATCATTGTCTAACTCGGTAATAGTTGCCCATTGAATAACTTATTCCTCCCCTTATTCATCACATTCTTTCTGTGTCTTTTACCGACATCTTAACTCTTTTCAAAACATACTTCTTAAGATATGGCAACATCATACTGAATTAGAAAATCAATTTCTTGATATCAATGACAAAATAATAATATTAAGATAGTGAACATCCTTAATCAATTATATCCATAGTCATCAAAAACCTTCTCAATATCCTTATTGAAATGCCAACAATCACTCATTGTAATTGGAATGCCAATAATATCCCTTGTCTGTTATAATGCCAACATAACACTCAACAACACTCAACAAAAACAATTTAGACTAGAAAGATAACTTGCGGAGCACCAAATTATGAACCATCTGAAATGAAGATACACATAAACATCTCTAACACTCTACCAAATATACAACACAAGATCAGATCATACCGAAGCACAACAGATCAAATACTAGACTCTGCCAACTACTTAACAGAAAGACCAAACCTCAAACCAGATCAAAGGATATGATCAAGTAATATTCTGTATCACTAAAACTAATAAATAATGAAGTATATCTAGCTAATTGAACACCCCAAATAGATAAACCAACTAGATCAACTCACTGCAATCATCAGATCACCAAAATAGCTCTCTACAACACCAAAACATAGGAATATGTTGACATCAATGACAACAACATATCCTAGCAACAACAATATCCAACATACTTATATCATGGTGTAAATAATTTTGTAGTTACCTTGGTAAAATGCCTTAAATACAATAACATATCACCAAGTGGTATATTCTTGTGTTCGTCTTGTCTTATGCCTTGACCCTATCCACCTCTATTTTTTCCCATATTGTTATACATTACACCATCATTTCATCATTATTGCACTATCACACTTACTTTCGTAATTTTTTTCTTTTCCTTGAAATTAATTTCATTTATTTTTATGCCACTCAAGATTGACTGTGTACCATAAAATTTAAACCATTAAATTCAAATTCAAACTTTCTTACCCCTTTCTATTAATTTTTATGATCCAGCTTAATACGCATTAGTGTGACATGTATCTATATCATAGTATTTAAATACATTCAATGCATAATTAATTCACATACAACATTAACGAGAAAATAATTAGAACACACTTCAATTTTTAAATAGACAAAAAATTAGATCCACAATATTTGGATATAGGCCATCTCTATGCTAGTGAATGTTGTCTTTGCTATTTTTTATAATCATTAATTTAAATTTTCAAAGGGGTTCGACTTAGGGGAACACATTCCTCTATTGAGTTAGCAAACTTCTAAAGTTGTCATTAGACACCACCTTAACACATTCAACATTAGGAAAGGTGAATATGAGTAGGTTTATTGAACAACATTATGTCATATCATTTTTATGCAACACAATATAATTCTACATCTCAAATTGAGTTTGTGCCAGTCAAGATCGACCATGTGGTATTTAAGACTGAATCAAAGGAAATTTGAAAAAATTGTGCTGAATTTGACACATTCCTCAAATTGGTGAACTTGGCCCATCTTACACCCTGGGGCTTGTCCTTGGTTTTAATTCCTACAAAAATGTTTGAGATTTGAGGTACTTTTTAATTTTTTACTTTTAATGAATCCCCTTTCCTATTTTGTGATTCACAACTTTATCTTTTTTTATGGTTTTTAATTCACATTGTGATCTTTCTTTCACCTACCCTACCCTCTCCCTATACACTTATCTATATCTTTCTCTTCTACATATTTCTCTGTCTATCTTTATCTCTCCCTCTATATTGTCCTTTCCATCTATCTATTTCTTTATCTCCACATCTCTATTTTATCTCTCCCTCTACCTTTCTCCATCTCTCTATCAATTTATCTCCCTCTTCATCTCCCCCTCTATCTTAATCTTTATTTGTCCCTTCAAAATCCTTGAAGATAATTGTGACATCCCACTTGTGCCCTGATGTTTTGATAATGTTTAAATGCACTAATACATATTGCTTTATATTGTTCAATAGTTATTTGCAATGCACATACATATTATTTGTTTTTAAATCATTATGTTTATATGAGTTAATTTTTATCATGTTTGTATATGCTAGAGTTATGATCAAATTTCATACTAACTGTAGACATCTAAAAATGGTCAACGCTTGCGGAGTCATATTTTAACATTTGCGCATTGCCTTATTTTAGGGTTCTTGCGTTGCATTAACATTTCTTCTATGTTGCGCACTTGGTCTTTATCATTTGCAAGCATCGAGTCCTTCTTCTGCATTCCTTATTTTTATTGCTTTCGAATTAGGGTTTTGTCCTCTTGTCAATCTCATCAATTTTGCGATCGATTTGTCATTGATCGTTGTCATTTTCAATCTTGTCATTTTGTGATCGATTTGTCATCGATCGCCGTCCTTCTCAATCATGTCAATTTGGATCAATTAGTCTTTGTTCCTCATCAATTGGTGCATTTATCAATCAAATCATTTATTAGCATTGGTCCTTTGTTAATCAAAATCATGATCAAATCGACATCAATTATCTTTTGTCAAGACCTAATTGTCGTCCTTGTATTTCTAATTCATCTTCTAAGGTTTTATGATTTATTCATTTAATCTTGGTTGTCATTTTCCCTCTAGGTTAAATAATTTATTTATTTATCCTAAGTCTTCTTGTCACAATTAAATATTTATTTAATTGGCTAACTAATTCCTCCCTCTTTTTGTGAATTAATTAATAAATGAAAAATTATTAATTAATTTACCTAATTTTTCTAATTTCCTAATTCCTAATTTTCTAATTTTCATCAATTTTCTCCTAATTTCATGGGAATGACATAGCAAATTTGTCATAATTTGTCATATTTGTCAATCAATCAATTTTGACATAGCAATTTGTCATAATTGTCAATCAATCAATCTTGCATAAAAAGTTTCAATTTGTCATAATTTGTCATAATTGTCATTCTTGATTTGAATTTCCATTCAAATCACTTTCATGCTAATCTGATCTTTTCTCCAATTTGTCTATAAATTGGATGAATTTCTTCAATCAAGGTCCCTGGTCGAATCAATCATGCTTCTAGTACCCTTATGTTGTCGTCTCATCTTGTCTACTTGCTTTCAGATCATGCTTATGCACTTGTAGGTGAGATCCACAAACAAAGTAATTTGAAGGAGAAAGAAGGACAATGGAGTCACATGAAGGAGACATCTGCATTTGGTTTGCTTAGATTTCATTTTGAATGTCTTGTTTTCATGTTTTCATTGAAAGTTTTTAGGATTGTTATCATTGCATTTTAGTTTTTGTGATTGAACTAGGCTAGTTTGTTACTTGCTTTTATGATTTCTGAATTCCTAGTTACATTAATTGGTGAACTCGACGTGAACTAACCCCTTAATCATGTTTTGAGTGCTTTTGAGCTGTTTGCAGGTGAAAAACTCAAGAAATAGAGCAACTCAGAGCTTTTTGGACACTCCTGCGCCTGTGTCAAAGGGATCTGTGCCTGTGTCAATGCATTCTGCGCCTGTGTAAAAAAAATAAAAAAATTTGGGTTTTCATTCTGTTTCTTGCATTCTGGTTTTCTTTGGTACTAATTCTCTATGCAACACCTTGGCATTACATGTGACAAAGACTAAGAATGAAACTACTAACAAATTTTATGCAGGTTCACTAAATCAAAGACCAAACAAATCAAACTCCTAACTTAGTGATTTTGTAGGTTTCCTTATATTCCAACTAAACTTTGTGTTTGCAATTTTTAATTAGGCACCTAGTATGTTTGCTAAGTAGGATTGAATGAACATGTCTTCACTTTGTTTGTCGAGTTTGACATTGGAGTAGGAGAGTATGATCTCATCCTTCTTAGGGTGATCAAAAATCCAGATCTTCGATACCATTCTCAAGGCTCAGATTGTTTGTTACCTTTAGAGGGCCTGCCTTCCCAACCATTTGCTTTCTTTTGCAAGCAAGTGACAATCGTGAGAAGGGAACAACCCAAAGTCAGCACAGCTAGAGTACCTTGGCATTCTAACTCTCTATAAATAAATACTTGATGGGCGAAAGCTTTGAAGGAAGGGTTACGTGGGAATTGTAGTTACTTGGGAAGTGATGACCCTTGGACTCTTTCTCATATTAGCATCTAAGTAGGGCCTCACAGTTTAAATCATGCTTGCGCGACTACATTTGTTTGGTATCTTGGTGGGCCTATGTCTCAATCACACTTGTGTGACACCAAGGAGTAAAGCTTAACAGAAATCCTTACTAAACACCTTGTATTTAGAGGTCAGAAATCCTTCTAGTTGCTTGAGAAGGACAAGTTTGGATACTTGGAAGAGATACTAAGTTTGCCATGGGGAGATTTCCATGGGGACTGATGCTTGGCTGCCCTGAGAAGTGAGTGCCGTGGAGGGGAGCCCGTGGGGTCAAGCATCTATGTATTCTCCTTGAATCTCATAACGAGTCTACCTCTCAAGTACCTATTGTCCTTGCCTACCATAAGAAATGTGTGAATGAGCATGATTGTCTTGTGTCTAAGTTAAAATATCTTGTCTTCTTTACTTGTCAAAAGTTGAGTTGTGTCTCATTTCAAAAACAAGACAAATTGATTCAAAACAAGGTTAAACACAAGAGTATTTCATCCAACAAAGTTCAAAACACCTTCAAACATGGTTGTCAAATATTTTTCAAAATCTTGTCTCAATATTCATGTCACTTAGATTTAGGTTCATCCTAGGTTTGCATTTTGCAAATTCATTGTCAACTACCAAGGTTAGGTTTCACCTAGGTCATACTCCTTTGCATATCAATAAGGGTCATCCATTTGAATGTGTCATCTTGCATTAGAGTAATACCATTTCAAAATTCAACCTTAGGTTTTGCCTTAGGTTGACATTGTCATACATTAGGTCACATTTTCATACCCTAGGTCTCTTCATTAAGCTTAGGTCATTATCATATCATATTAGGGTCATTGGCATAGTAATTGTCCCTTTGCATATAGTGTCAAAACTAGGTTTTGTCATACTTGAGTAATGCAAATCTTTGATAAAACCCTAAGTTATTGTTAGGAAGTCTAGACCTTATCAAACTTTTGTCTTTTTGTCATCAATGTCATTTGGTCAAACCTAGCTTAGTATCCAAGCATATAGGGGAGACATTGTCATTTTGTCCTTTTGTCACTTGGTCCTTTTGTCCTTTGAGGTCTAGACATCATTTCAATTTCCTAAGGGTCTCATTTCTTAGAATTGCATTCATGAGTTTGTCAAAATCTTGAAAAAACAACCCAAAACATAGGTTGCATTCTTGCCATAGATTGTATTTTCACCTATTTAGTTTGCATTTAGTTGCATATCATATATTATCCTTGAAAAATTCCAAAAAAAAATAAAACATTGCATAGTGACATGTCTATTGAAACAAGGTTTCAAGCACCAATGATGCAACAAAGTTTGACGTATCAACCAACAATGCAATCTAATTTTAATCCAAGGCAATCACAATTATATCCAACCCAACAACAAGGCAATATCGATCAAACTTTTTATGATGAAACAAGTCTCCAAATACAAAAACTAGAGGAGAAACTAGCTCAAGAAAATGAGATTTTGGAACAAAGAGTGAAAGACATTGAGAAGAATAGATCACAAATGTCCAAAATGTTTCAAAAATTTCCAGGTTGAAATCCAAAAATTGAGCCAATTGATGTAAGATCTCTTCTTGAATGATCAGACATACCAGCTCTCCTCTCCCAAACAGAGATGATGAAACAATTTCAAGAAAAGAGACAACATCAATTTAAACATTATGTGTCTCCACAACAAGAACAAGAAGGTGTTTACTATCAATCAAATTTTCAACCAATACAACCAATGGTTCAACCAATTGTTCATCATATACAACCAATACAACCAATGGTCCAATTTCAACAATATGTCCAACCAACTATACAATATCCACAAATAGTCCAACCAATGGTGGAATATCAACAAGTTCAAGTTCAATCAACATATCAATGTCAACAACCACAACCAAACATTCAAAAACAAAGGTTGCAGCACACACCAACCCAAGTTTAAAACATGTCAGAACAATTGAACCAAGTCCAATATCAAAACATGACATCAGATCAGAACCAACTCCTTGCCAAAAAAGTTCAAATTCTAGATACAACTATGTCAAAACCTCGAAAGAAAGGTGGCTTTATTGCAATGATCTTAAGGAAATTACCAAGTGAGTTCTTTGAGGAAGATCAAGATAATACACTTATGTCTAGCAATGCCTCATCCCCCTGCAAACAAATTGACTCTCCAGTGGCATCTATCCCTACACCTTTAGAAGTTTCACAAGAACCTTCTATATTGTCCTCATCAAACAATACACCCAAGGATGCAATTACCCAAGAGCTATACATAATTGATTGCCAAGATAATCCAATTCATGATGCACATCCTTGTCATGTTTCAGAAATACAAGACCCAATGCAACCATGCACTTTATTGCCATTACTTGTTTTAGAGGACCCCATTCAAAGTCTCTCTTCCTCGTGTTCAAGCATTGATTCCTTACCAAAATCCATCATAAATGTTCAAAGTGCATTTCCTTCATGCCAAAACATTGATCCCTTGTCAGAATCCCCCATGCATATCCAAAGTCCAACCCCATGTCAAGAGGATAATTTACAGCATGAAGAAATGTGTCTTAAAACAGATCAAGATCAAACCTTATCATCCCATCCAATTTTTGACCAGGACCCCATGTTCCCAAACACTCATGACGATTCCCCTATTCTTGTCCATCCTGTCCAAAGTCCTATTGACACTCCCTTCCCTGAGCAAGATCAAGATATCCCAGTCCATCCAATCCCAAATGATCCCCTTCCATTTCATGAAAAAAATGTCCTTTCAAATCCCATTGACATTCCACTTCCTAAGAAAGATCAAGATATCCCTTTCATCCTTTCCGATGATCCCATTGAAAGTCAAGAGCAAAGCACCTTTAAAGAGGATTCCAATGATCTTCCTCCTTGTCAAGATCAAATTATTCCTTCAGATCCTCCACAAGATTCACTTGTTCCTCCATCTCCACATCCTAATCTAGCATATACACTCCAAGGTCTCATTTCTTTTGATGATCCCATTATTTCTCCCATTCCATCTCTTGAAGAGCCTATCATTGAACCATGTCCACTTCACAATCCTAGTCCCCCTCATGATTCTAATGTGTCAGTCCAATATGTTCATGAACACTCGACATGCATAATGGGTTCTTCCACTCTGGTGCAATCCGATCCACTTCAAGATCTCATTATTTCTCTCATATCATATCCACCTCTTAATGGACTCGCATCTTCTTCCCAAAGAAAAGAGTATCCTACAAGTCAAGATATTCATAAAGGAAAAGGAGTATACCTTCACAAGAAATAACTCCTCAGTATCAAAGAAGATATTAAGGGTCATATCTACACAACTCACTCTCAAGATGTTGGTATCCCTCCATCACAATCCAAACATATCCCTTCCCCATCATCCCTTCCATCCATCTTAGGTCCTTATATCCCTTCATCCTCTATGCAAGGTCAGCAAAGGCACACATCTTTGAGAACCTTCCAGTCATCCAAAAGAACTCCATTTCATTCCTATCCATCCATGCATTCCTTTCCTCCTCCAAGCAATTTGGATGCCAAGTATAAACGTCATAAGTCTAGCAATCCACATGTATTCAAGGATCAACATGTCCAATCTAATCAACATGTCAAAGCAAAGAAAAATATGATCCAAAAAGAAAAAGAAATATCCAAAAGGCCACAAAGTCCCACTGAGAAAAATAAAGTAAAGTCAAAATATATATGGGTTCCTAAATCCCTTGTGCAAGTAATGCACTCTAAGGAACCACAAAAGCATGAAAAATCAAAAACCATGTGGATCCCTAAGCGGCTCCTTGAAGCACAAAAGCCTAAAGAAACATCCAACTTGGCATCCAAAGTTGCTATTCCTCCATCCAAACCTTCCAAGTCTATTCCTCCATCACCTTCTTCATCCATTTTGGGCCCTTATGTCCCAAAATCCATAGCCTTTCCTCAATCAAAATCTCAATATCCAAAATACATCTTTCCTCCATCAGTCCATCACCCCTCAAGGTGTGTGCCAATGCCGATCTTGCCAAGATTTCAATCCACTAAAGCCCAATTCTTCCAATACCCTATCCATTATCCAATGCATATTTTCCATCCTTCGATCCCTTTGGTCCAATCCTTTGCATAAATCCTTGCCTTAGTTTCATCTCATTTTCCATGTCCTTATCCTACCAATGTCTTTGAGCATACTTTTAACAGTCATGGTCTATTTTTTTCAAAGCTACTATCCAAACAAAAAGATGCTTGAGTCCTTCTTCCATCCCCTATCATGTGTCTATCTTCTATTGAAAAAGTCAAAATACAAAAAAACAAAAAAGAGTAAAAAAAAAAAAAGTGAAAAAAAAAGACAAAAAAAGAAAAAAAAAGTAAAGCAAAAATAATTCGTCCACTGGTGAAAACCTGGCAAACAGGCACCTTGGGCAAGTACCGTGATGAAAACTTGGCAAATAGGCATCATGCGTAATTTATGAACTTCTTGCACACCACACTTGGGGGCAGGTTTTATCCTATCATATCCTTTTGTCCTTCATTGTTCCATTATCCTATCGAACCCATGTCATACTCCTTCATATCCTATTGCCCTTCATTATCCTATCATACCATGTCATACTCCTCCATTATCCTATTGTCCCTCCTGTCCATTTCCTCTTTCCACCTTTGATCTTGACAAGGCTGAGGATCTTCATGAGCATCATGCATCTTGTTTGCAGCTTTCAGTCTATCATAGCTTTTGGTCTTTATCCATTTGCTTATTACAACCTTTCATTCATATTCCCTGGCTTATTGCAACTTTCTGCCACTATCCCTTAGCCAATCTCGACCTTTAGTCCATGTCCCTTATCCATTCTTGGTCTTGCTTATCCTATCCATATCTTATCACTATCCATACACTCTTTTTGTCCCTTGATCTTGATCTGACATAAGGATGCAAAATTTAAACATAGTTTCAAAAACCTCTTGACATGTCCCTCATGCTATGTCACTACTTTACATTGTCATATCCAGTCTCTTGTCCCATCATGCAATAGCCCTTGAAAATTGCATCCATATTGTCTCCATGATAAAAGGCCTTTGTCTTCCCTCTATCCACCAGCATTTTAGCAAGCCTATTTATTCACCTGTCATATTCCTTGCCTTGCTAGACACTGGGGGCAAAATCATAAAAATTGAAAAATGTCCTGGAAAAATCCAAAAAAATCAAATAATGTCTTGAAAAAATCCAAAAAAATCAAATAATGTCCTGAAATAATAAAAAAAATTGAAAAATGTCTTGAAATAATCCAAAAAAATTGAAAAATGTCCTAAAATAATCCCAAAAAAATTGAATAATGTCCTGAAAAAAATCGAAAAAAAATTGAAAAAAAGTCCTGAAAAAATGAACACAAAAAAATTGTAAAAATTCGAAAAGCAAAAAACAAAAAATATCCCCTTTGTGCATAGACAGATTGCTGAGCATCCCTCCAACAACAGACAATCACACACTACGCTTTATTGAAATCACGCATTAATAGATAAACTTTTTCAATCAAACCAAACATTCAAACTGATCACAATTGTCTTCTCAATCGCACGTCAACATCAATATCATTTGACTTTGTCACTACTATCATGGGTCTTATACAGGGTGTGGTATACTCGAAACCAGACTGTGTCCTATCTTAGACAGGGTATCGCATGTCCTGAAACTAGACAGCATGATCATCCTATCAATACTTTCAACTTTTGACAATGAAGATCAAGATGTTTGTTTGACTTGTTGGAATTAGCGAGTCTTATCATTTATTGATTTATCTTCAATCATGTTCTTATGTTTCTTGATGATGTCACTGAGTGATTTAGAGTGACCGGGATGGTTCATGGTCCCTTTCTTTTTTGTTGTGATTGCTGTTTGTGGAATGCTTGTCATAAATTGGGGAAACTATATCATTGGGTGTCTGTGATAAGTGCATTCGCTTTGTGAACGCCGCACATACCTTGACCCTTGATGTATGCACCCTAGGACGCTTCACTCATTCCTTGTGTGTGATGTGTCTGTCTTTTGCAAAAGGGGTTGCATTCCAGCTCTGGCCTTCAATGCCATGATGCTCTGAATCCGCTATGCTACATTAAATAAAGGTTCTCACCTACTTATGTGTATTTGTGAAAGCAAGTTTTCCTTCATCTCTAACTGTCCTCTATCTAATTTCTTCTTACTAACATTTCTTCCGTCAGTCTTGGCGATCTGTTCGAACCTATCATTTTCTATTATTCTTATCGATCAATTGGCCTCTTTTCTGGCCAATTCATCGAGGGGGCATGCATATGTCATTGTTATTGTCTAGGGCATTTTTCATTATTGTTCTTTGAAACAATTCTTAGAATCACATTGTCTCAAAGAGGGGCAAAATGTAGACATCTAAAAATGGTCAACGCTTGCGGAGTCATATTTTAACATTTGTGCATTGGCTTATTTTAGGGTTCTTGCGTTGCATTAACATTTCTTCTATGTTGCGCACTTGGTCTTTATCATTTGCGAGCATCGAGTCCTTTGGCATTCCTTATTTTTATCGCTTTCGAATTAGGGTTTTGTCCTCTTGTCAATCTCGTCAATTTTGCGATCAATTTGTCATCGATCGTTGTCATTTTCAATCTTGTCATTTTGTGATCGATTTGTCATCGATCGTCGTCCTTCTCAATCATGTCAATTTGGATCAATTAGTCATTGTTCCTTGTCAATTGGTGCATTTATCAATTAAATCATTTATTAGCATTGGTCCTTTGTTAATCAAAATCATGATCGAATCGACATCAATTATCTTTTGTCAAGACCTAATTGTCGTCCTTGTATTTCTAATTCATCTTCTAAGGTTTTATGATTTATTCATTTAATCTTGTTTGTCATTTTCCCTCTAGGTTAAATAATTTATTTATTTATCCTAAGTCTTCTTGTCACAATTAAATATTTATTTAATTGGCTATCTAATTCCTCCCTCTTTTTGTGAATTAATTAATAAATGAAAAATTATTAATTAATTTACCTAATTTTTCTAATTTCCTAATTCCTAATTTTCTAATTTTCATCAATTTTCTCCTAATTTCATGGGAATGACATAGCAAATTTATCTTAATTTGTCATATTTGTCAATCAATCAATTTTGACATAGCAATTTGTCATAATTGTCAATCAATCAATCTTGCATAGAAAGTTTCAATTTGTCATAATTTGTCATAATTGTCATTCTTGATTTGAATTTCCATTCGAATCACTTTCATGCTAATCTGATCTTTTCTCCAATTTGTCTATAAATTGGATGAATTTCTTCAATCAAGGTCCCTGGTCGAATCAATCACGCTTCTAGTACCCTTATGCTGTCATCTCATCTTGTCTACTTCCTTTCACATCATGCTTATGCACTTGTAGGTGAGATCCACAAACAAAGCAATTTGAAGGAGAAAGAAGGACAATGGAGCCACATGAAGGAGACATCAGCATTTGGTTTGCTTAGATTTCATTTTGAATGTCTTGTTTTCATGTTTTCATTGAATGTTTTTAGGATTGTTATCATTGCATTTTAGTTTTCATGATTGAACTAGGCTAGTTTGTTACTTGCTTTGATGATTTCTGAATTCCTATCTACACTAACTACATGGTTTTGACCTAGTGGATGCAAGGAATTTGTTATCCTTCGAGAAGGGAGGGAAAGCATCATCAGAAATGAGAGGTAATAGATGAAGGACCTAATTCTATTTAGAACCCTATCCTATAAGTTTTAGACTTGTTATGATGAGTTAGGGTGTGGTGCCTTCAGCTCAGTGTCTATCCTAGTTAACCCTAGATGGTCTGTCTAGTGGTTAGGGTTGTTTCATCCTTTTCATAGACTATGTTATTCTTTTTAACCAAATTATAAGTTTAAAACTATTGTGGTAAAAAAATAGGATTTTTGTAAGGAAAGCAAGTGCGGAAATACGCTTCTCTAATGTCAATTTGTAGGGGAAAACAAACTAGTGTTTACAATTTTTTCAACATTTATAGAATATGGCACAAGCATGAGCATACACAATTAAAAAACATAGAGATAGAACACACTGAGTTAACATGGGAAAACTCTTTCAAAAGAAAAACCCATCACCAACAGAAAATAACTTTATTATCAATATGTCAAATACAATAAACTTCAGTCTGTAGACTTCCTTTCACTCTGTCAATCAATCATTCCAGATGTAGCATACAACACTTGGATCACACTCCAATTACAAATCACTCAATAGCTATCACAATGCGTAACAATACATTCGGTTCACATTTGGGTTCAAATACCAAACTGGTCAACCGTTCATCTAAGCAACTACACCAATGGCCTGAAGACTAATCGTCTGCCTGTGTTGGTCTACATTCATGGAAAACCCACATGCATTAGGGAGTCAGGTCGGTTCGTATTCATCTACACTGACAGTCTCATCCTTACTGTCCAAGTGTTCACCTTTTTGGATCTCGGTTCAATCTCACATCTGCAATCGTTCTCCAATCCATCAACCATTGGTATAGCTTTCAACCAGTAGAGCCAATCACCTGATGATACCTGATTGCCAAAGGTGACTCCATCGAGTCATCGAAAAAACACATGAAATGTTACCTTGATCTCCAATAACCAAGAGCGGACCTCATCAACTCATCATAACCAAAACTGTGATGTTACCCCGATCTGCATTGTTATCCCGATAACCTAAGGTGGTCTCATCGGGTCATCAGCTCATGCCCAAAAATGCTATCCCGATAAGTGAAGCACTCAAAGATAAAACAGAGCAGACTCATCGGGACTTCCACATAGCCTTCATCAGGTCGACCTGATTGCCGATATCAACTTGGAGTGCCTAAGATAAGTTCATCAGGTCATCAGCACAACTCTGATGTAGTCTTCTTGATAGTCGAAGTTATCTTGGGTCATCAGGATAACATCAAACCTGATTCTCCAAGCTCTGATGGAAGAGGATACATCGGCAAAAGTCATACCGATAGAGCTCACAAATTTCATTCACACTATTTCATTGGCAAGAGTTAACCCGATCAATATGAACCAAAAGGTCAAGTGAATTAGAGGCACATTTCCAATAAACTCCCACTTGATGAGGAATTCACTAGACCGATTACCATTTCAGACATTACTAAGGAACATGGGTATCAAGACCCATAGAATTCGAACACCACCTAAACTTGTGTGTGCTCACTGGTTTCATCAAGGCATATGCAACATTTTCTAGAGTGTCTACCTTGTTAAGATAAACTTTTCAATCTTCCAGTTGTTAGGCCCAATATGGAAAGCTAATGTACTGAGAGGGGAGGGGTGAATCAGTACTCCAAAACTTTTCTTTGATAATAACCTTACTGTTATGCATAAACAGAATAGTGCAGTAACATAAAATAAAACTAAAATCAATAGATAACAATCATACATGATTCACTCCATAACACATATATTTTGGTCACGCAGAAACTCTTGATTAGAGAGAAAAACTGTGGTGGGCATGGCACCCACAACTTCACTACTGCAATAATAACGAAAGCTTGGTTAGAGCTACATTTAGCTATTTCTAATAGCTTACCCTATTAGGAGTATCAAGATCAGTTAGATCTACCTTACTATATAAATGTTGCACCTAGTTAAAGGATTTATAATTTATAGACTTGGTTAGAGTCTTTTACCCTGTTAAAGGTTTCTCTTACAACTTCAAAATATTACAATAGAATCATTACAAATATCTGCATCTTTACATCTAAAATGTTATAGCAGATTCTATGTGCTCAGAATAAGATTACCTAGCTTGTAGCATGCCTCGATAACCCATACTGTAACTCGGTAAACCCTTCTGTTTACTCTGTTCTTTGACTGTTCATTGATAACCTTCTTGGTGACCTCTTTGTGTCTCTATAATAGTCTTCTTTCATGCATACACACACATATCTCACATCTCTTGTATTTTTCTATTTTTCTAACCCTAAAATCATGCTGTATAAATAGATCTCTTACAGCGGTGATCTGATTCATAGCTTCGATCTTACAAAAAGATTCCTCAAATGAATAACCAAACAAAATATTTCATTGGTTAGATTGACCTTGTAATCATACACAATCTTCTAGTGCAATTTCTAATGCAAAAATGGTTAGATGTGCCTCGATCTTGTAACATGTTTTCATGTGCATGTCCAGGTTCAATGTATCTGGTAAAAAATTTCACTCGGTGAATATCAACTCGGTGAGTTAACTTTACCGCTCAGTAGCCATGAAACATTACTTGGTAAACAACTCGGTGAATACTGCGTTCTATGATTGCTTTCTTTTATAACCGACTAGACTATTCATACTGACTTCTCTGTGTGTACCGATTGCATGATTCGGTAATACTAACCAACTAGAATATATAGTATGACTTTGGATATGAAACTAATGGCAATTTGATAAGTAGTAACAATCTCCCCTTTTGACATTAGTTGAGATGTTTGACAAAAACTATATACTTGCAAAATGACTATACTTGACAATATATACAATAGTCAATAAAATAGTATATGGAGATATACTCCCCTTATCATTATTCTATACATAACTCTGAATTTTGCATGTTCAATTCTGTTTTGTACTTGTGTGCTCTGAATGCTCTATTTATTCTGCACGGTATACTTGCCTTGTATACAATACTCAAAACTATATTACTCTCCAAATATAGAATTACTCCCCCTTTGCTGGGTATTACTTTCCTCTATGTAGTATCATAATATTACTCCCCCTTTTTGACAAACATTAAAAACTTAATTTCCATCTGGAGGCGGTAACTGATCAAAAATAGTCTTATACTTGGTCCAGGCATCGGTGAGGGCGACTGAGAGTGAGTCCTTGACACTTTCCATTAAAGAATTTTGTGCTTGAATATCAGATAAGAGTGATATTAAGCCATCAAGAGTGCTTCCCTCTTATGTAGTATATAAGCATGTAGCTCAGTTGATCTGTTCCTGTACTGATGAGAGATGAGGAAGGAATAATGTCTGAAGGGTCATTATATCCATCCTGATTTTATACTCTTCATTCCTCAGTTCTAACTGTTGAGCCATGAGCTGTTGCAGCTTTGTGTAAAAGTTCTGAACTGAATTAGGCTCAGTGGTCAACTTAGATGAGAGATCAGTGATCTCTTTCTCAATTGCATCAGTTTTATTTTTGATATCTTTAATAAATAAGGAAAATGTACACGGTTTCTAGAATAAATAAATAATATGCTTGAGTTGAGGGGACAACTCAGCAATGAATTTGACAAGTTTTACCTTGCCAACAACAATTGATTTTTGTACTTCCTCTATCATTTTTGTTGTAAGCTCTTTATCCTTGAGCTTTCTTAAGTACTCAGATGCATCAACTCTAGATGTTTCAATCTTATTGAGGAGTTCATCCAATTGAATATGGATGGCTGCATTGGTTGACACTGTTGCTGATGGTAGCATTTCTGTTAGTAGTGTCCTAACCTTCTGAAGTACTTTATTCTTTTTTTGTATGGCTAGTTGCTTCTCCTGTTCGGCCTTTTCTTTGCATAGTTCACTAAATTTAGTGAGTGCTTTCCCTTTCAATTTGGAGATGTCTACATTGGGCAACACGATCAGTTTAGATAAGTCAAATTTAAAACCATGCTTTCTCACCTTCTTTTCTTTTCCTTTGGTCTGAGGCACTAAGACAAGTGCTTGTGAGGCTTGCTAACCCTTGGTAGGTTGCTCGGTAGATGCAACACTTTGGTCAGTTCCTATAGCTATTGAAGTGTCTTTAGGTGGCTTGGTGATAGGGGTCTTAGTTGTAACATTTGTAGTGCTTATCTATGCTTGAGACATCTGTTCTTTGGTTGTATCACCTACAGCTTCAGATTTGTTACCTTCGGTGCCTTGCTCGGTGTCCTTGGGAGCTTCAGTTGAGACTGGTGGCTTCACCGGCAGATAAGGCTAAACTTGTTCTAAGACAGATTCACTAGAGACAAGTTTTGCATAAGTGGTGCCTTCAATCATTTCCTACTCAGGTGCGGCTTCATCCATTACATCTTCATCAATTTGTATAGTGTCAACCGGGTCTGGACCTTGCTCGGTGATATCTGGATCTTGCTTGGTGACATCAACAATTTCAATTTGAGATTGTTCACCAACATCCTTTTGTTTGAAGATGTCCTGCCACTTGGCTTTAGTCTCATTCTCCACATCTATATATAGCCCATTCATCAATTTTAAGGCTCTCTATTTCACAAGAAATTTAGAATTGTATGTGGTTAAATGCTCCTTGATTTTTGTTACGGACATGTCAGGAAATAGATGGACTAGACTTCTTTCTCTTATTTGTCTCTCTGAGTCCATTGCATATTTCCATCTGTTATCAATATGTAAGTAGAGTTCAATCGGAAGTGATTTTGCTAGTTCTAATGGTGCTAACAGAAACTTCAGAAGTGTACAGATGATAGCTTCTTCAATCTATCATTTCTAATCATTATTCCTAGTCTCATACTTAACATATCTGAATCCTGCAAATCCACCATATTCTTTAAGATTGGCACAAAAGTTTTCAACACTGTGAATGTTTACCTTTTTGCTTTTCACAATCTAAAATTTGTTTGCATCATCAGACTCTATATCACTCGACTCTTTTGCCAAAATGAGTCTCTGAGTAGATTTCTTGTAAGTCTTGGTTACCTTTGGTGCAGTAACACTCTTTTGCTTCTTATTCAGTGATGCAGCTGATGCTCTGGTGTTGGGTCTCTTTGTTGGTGGAGTTGGTAGGGCTTTTGTGATGTCCTGTAATGCCCATAACCTAGTCGGACTTTTAAAACCCGTTTAACCTTGATTGACTTCCTATGTGGCATTCTTGAATGATAGATTAACCGATATGCAATGTGTAGCTTAGATAATAGAAATAACTATGCATACTTATTATTGTGTTTTTGCTTCGATTCTCGTGTAAATGTAATTGTTCCTAACCCTTGTGATAAATCTTGAGCTAACGCTTTCATTGAATATGTATATGTATATGCATGCTTGTATGAATTCATGGGTGCAGGAGATTTGCAGGAACAACACCGCTTAGGGAAAGGTTCATCTCCTGTGGAATTTGCAAGGTTGAGTATGCTCCTTCATCTTTTGAATTCGAATTTAGTGGTCATATAACTCTCGTCTTGCCTTAGCCATGATTAGGAGAGCATTGTGTGTGGATTCGTGGGGCTTGCTTTTCATCGGGATGCATGTCGAGAGATTTGGAAGACTTCCTCGATTTGCATGCCTTGCGCGAGGTAAGCGAGGTTTGTTATCCTAAGTATTAATTCAAAATTATGAGTAGACGAGCACATTAGTAATTTTAGAAATTTAAATGGGTAGCTCCCTTTATATGATTAATCATTAATTTAAGAGATTGCCTTAAATTATTAATGTAGTAAGCTTAAGGTATTTAACTTGGGTTAGCGTGCTCATTTATGCATTTGTAACATTTATGCATTTGTAGTTGAGAAATTAGAATAAATAAAACTCTTGCATTAGATTAGTCATTTATTTAAAAATGTCGCTTTATTATGTTATAGCGAGTTAATTTAATAGCTAATTTTAAAATAATGAATTTAATGAGTTATGCGTTTTTGGGAAGGAAAAATTTTAAAGTCATTTGAGAGATAGAATTAAATTACTCATTTTCGCATTTTGGAAGAAAAAGGGGTAAATTATTATTATTAAACGATATTATTTCCTTTTTACTTGTAAAGTCGATATAGTATAAAAGTTTGACTTTTAGAAAATTAAATTTATCAAAACGCCTTACCCGGTCAATAGTTCCAAAATATAAATGTAGGCCTAAATCGATATTGAGAAATTAAAATTTAAAACTCAATAAGAAAAAGAAGCATTTTAATTTTAATAAGGGAAAACAAATAAGATTAATAAATAATGGAAAGGAATGACTTCCATTTGGGATTTTCATTAATTTTATTTTAAAAATAAATGCCTAATTTCGAAATTGAAAATTAGGGCAAAATTAGGGTTTTCCTTTTTACCTAGTTTTGTAAGCATTTTGGGGGTTCTTTGGCTTGGGAGCTTTTTTTTTTTTGGAAAAAATGGGGGATTTGCATGGGAGTTGCAGGTGGAGCTCTTTGTCAAAGAAATCTCTTCCCGGAATGCATTTGGAGGTAGGATTCTATCTACCCGTTTGTTTATTGTTATGATCTCCATGAAATGTTGAGAAAAGAAGAGAAAGAAATGTTTTTTTTTTAAAAACCATGAAGGTTCTTGAAGATTAGTTTCAGATTCTTTTAACAGTTTGGTTGTTCTTGAAATGAATTTCTATTTCTTAAAGAAATTAGTGGCTCCAAACCGGATGTGGGGATACTTGTTCCATAATGAAGTTTTGGGAAAATCTGGAAATTGAATAGAAAACACAAAACAAAATAAAAATGAAAATGAATGAGGGTTTTTTTTTTTACATTTTTGTTTTGGTTGTTTGTTTATGATCATTTCAAAAAATATAGTTTTCCCCAGTTGGTTGTTTGCTATGAGAAATCTGGAAATCTATTTTAGGACTGTAAAAATGGGGGTTTATTTTTTTACATTTTCATTTGGGGTGTTTTGATCATGATATTCAAAAAAAAATATATAAAAAAAACAGAGAGGTTGCTGGAAAATTGCTCTTTTCTTTCTGTCTCAGGCTGTGTGAGTGCACTGAGAACTTGTTGTTTCTTTTATTTTAATTTATTTTAGACTGTATTTTTAATAGCTTTAACAAAATATATTTAAAAAAAAAAAAAATTTAAAAAAAAAAGGGTTTTGTGCCCCCACGGCAGTTGCTACCAGTTGGTAGCGAACTGCTACCAAATGGTAGCAGCGCTACCTTTGGTAGCGCCCTACTACCATTTGGTAGCAGCGCTACCAATGGTAGCTAGGCTGCCAAAGGGGGGGGTCCCACGTGGATGTCCACGTGGGTACCCTCTCCCTCTCTTTTTTGAAAATTAAAAAAAAAGTTTATTTTAATTGTTTTTTTTAATTATTATTTTTTTTATTATTATTTTATATAATTTGTTTAAAAAGAAAAAAAAAAGATAAAGATATATCTATGTCACATATAAAAAAAAAAAAAGAATTCAGATTATTTAGTGAATTAAAAATTAGTATAAGGGAATTGAATCTAGTCTGCCTTGATATTAAGTAATTTTAAATTCAGTATCTTATCTTATTTAATTTCAAACTTAGTAAATAATATATTTGGAGTTCGAGAAGCAACATTTAGTAAATCCTTAGTCTAATACCAGTTTTTAATTTCATGTTGATTACATCATACTCAAGTTAATACTGTTATTAACATGGAATAAATAGTGATGGCGGTTTAATAAGAGTTTTAAATAAAAGTTAATTTAGCTAGTATATCGAAGTATTCGACATTATTAGTCAGAGCAATATGATAAAACGAATACCTCTACTGGATAATGCCTATGCTGAATTAAACTTCTATTATTGAATTTAGTTATGTAATGGTAAGACTTGACATGATAGTGTTGGTTGCGAGTTGGTCAAGCCCCTAATTAGGAAACCGTCAAACAAGAGTATCCAAGATTGTTTGTTTCTTTTTATTTGTTATGATTCAATTTGACCCGCTTCTAAAAGGGATCATTACGTAATTAATGTCCGAAGTGTCTGTTGTATATTGATTGTATTCGCCTAAGTGGCAAGATGTAAAAGACTTATAAATTTTGTATTCCTAACGATATAATACCAAAGGGGTCTTGCAGTTGAGCAGACCCGGAGATGTAGCCCATCCGGGGTGAACTCCGAGATCATATCTGTGTTATGCGATGTTTATAGCGTGCTTTGTTTTATGTTTTAAATTATCATGAATGGTTGTAATCTTGCATGAGTGTATGGTGGAAGTTTAATGAATTCGAACTTAAGTGCATAATATTAAACATCTGGATAAATGTAGTTATTTAAGTTCATAAACATTGTGAACTACGATTATGGCAAAGTATTTAAAATATTGTAATTAAAGTTGTAAAAAAAAAAAAAAAAGTAATTTGATAATGTTAACTTAAATTGTAATAGTGGAAGAAATCTAGTTAGAATTACTTCATTGGATTAATTTGTTAACAAGTATGTTAATGGATTGAATGTAAAAGGGAAAACAAAGTTAAAACTTATGTCACAATTCCCAGATTGAGATTAAAAAGGTTGAACATCATATAAACATCTATCTTTTTACCTTAGTGAATGAATTCACGCCATGTTAATTATGCTTCATTGCATTGGATGGTTTGTTAAGTTATTTCACGCTTCAACCTTAACTATAATCCTCACCAGAGTAATTTGATAATCGTGTGGACTCAATTAGGTAATTCATGTTGTATATTGGATGAATACACTTAGTAATTTATGTTGTAATTATAATCAATAATCTTCACCAGATTTATTTTATAATTGGGTGAACTCAATTAGATATCCATATTTTTTAATCCCTTATAAAAGGAATCCCTCATGATTGCTAAAATTAATCTAAAATGGAAAAGTAATTGATTTGTTGTTTATACATTAAATCCTAGTAAAAGTATCTCTTGCATATTACTTTCATCTAACAAAAAAAAAAAGAGATATGCAATAAGATAATGGTATTTTAATCCTAATAGAAGAACGTCATTATGATCTTATTACTCTAACCTTGAAATGATGAATGTCATCTAGTTAATGATACTCTAAATTCAAGGATGCTTCCATTTGTCCTAATGCATATCCATCTTAATGAAGTTAGTCCATCTCTTTGCATTATTAAAACTTCAAATGAATCCTATGGCTACTCACATTATACCTTTCATAAAAAGAACTTCAACTCATCAGTTGGCTATGCACGAAATCTAATGAAGGGAATCTCATTCTATTAACTGTAGTTAATCTTTAAGGAATGAATTTCTCTTATCAACCATGCTTTTAATATTTAAGAAGGATATCAAACGAGGGTGAATATTTAAAAATCAAATGAAGGGATCCTCGTTTAACTAATCGTAGCTTAACCTTAAAGGAATGAATCTCAATAGGCATATTTTTAAACATTAAAGGATGAAATCAACTGTGAATGGATACCACAAAACCAAGGAATGAACTTCATCATATTAAACACATGAACCCTTTGGGGGCCTCATAATGTAATTATGAAATTAAGTGCATTGGATAAATAACTCCTCGATGGCCTCCTAACCTCTAAAGTAAATGAACGCCTCCTAAAATTTTAAGATGTCATATCCTTGAACACATATGTAATTAAGATCTATGCATTATCCCATAATTAAGATATCCAAATTAATGGATCTGTTGACGCAAGTTGAGTTAGGTGTAAGGTTATGTAATCGCGTTAGGAAACCTCTTAGGATTGTTTGAGCCTTCCGCTGTGATATCTAAGTTGACAGATAACTCCAATGTATTTTAATGTCGTGCCTAATTATGAATTGAGTTAACTTCAACTATCTTAATGTTGTAACTTTGTATTAACACTCTTAATTATTATTTAAAAAAAAAAATCTTGCACTCTAATTGAGTGTTTTTAACTTAAACCCTTAGGGGTTTCCTGGCGGGGCATTACACTTGGTATCAAAGCCCAGGTTGCAACACTGGGATCTCTGGTTTCACTTGTGCTCTTAGTTGGTGTGTGTGGGTCTACCTTATGTTTTATGCTTGTCCACCTTGATGTGAGGGTGTGATTTAACAAACCCTACTGGTGTGTAATGTGTGTGTGTTCCCACCTTGTGTTTCACCTTATTGATGTGGGTGTTTTCGAAATAATTATGGGTGTTTGTTTGCTTATTGAGGTCTTGGTCTATGACTTCTCTTACCTTGGAAAGGGATTCGTATGTACCTTCATTCTTGCTTTGTTTTACTCTTTTGACTAATCCATCTGGGTTGGTTGTTAATATCTTGAATCTAAAAGTACGAAACGTGCTTGTCTATGGTTATGATCTATTTTAATGATTGTCCACTTGAAAGACTAGAATGGCAAATGCTAATGCTTATTATGTAGTAAATTGAGTGAATATGACTCTTCCTCTTCTCTCTCTAAGTAAATTAACAAGAATTGATATGTGTCGTTATCTTTTATTTAAGTTTTCTAATTGCAAGAGAAAGGATGATGTTTCTTGAGCCTTGTGTGAGCCTTATAATGTTTTTGTGTTTTAGATTGTAAACGGGAATGACTTGGGAGTTAATTTTTGGTTAACAATAGGAAATTGTATGTTTGCAATAAAGGGTTCTCCATGTGCTTGGTAGGAGTGATTTAATTAAATTTCATCTTAAGTAAGGTGCTTTAATATGCGCATAGTGATTTTGTGAAAATTGCTTGATGTGAAAGGAAAACCAAAAGAGGACATGTTGTAGTAGCTTCAAGAGTAAATTGGTGTGCTCCTCAAAAGGTTATTTTATGTGTTTAATTAAACTAGTGTGATTTAGGACCTATTAAGTGACGCACTTTTAACTTGCTTTGGATATGGATAATTGCCTTATTGTGTTTAAGAAAGATTAAATAAAGGACTTGCTGATTTGTATGCATTAAATGTGTAAAAATCTAGGAGATAGCTCTTCATGTACCTCCTTGTTATATCATGAATTTCCAATGTTAGATTTGATGTATTATTGTATTGTATTGTATTACGAATAGCGATTGTTCTCAAGAAGACTTGTATTACAAAAGAAAATTTGGTTATTTTGAATTCTTGATCGGAAAACTAGAACATTATAGTGCAACAATAATGATTAGAAATGTTATGTTAGGATGTTTTGGCACCTTCCTAAAAGATAGCAAAATGAAAACCGTGCCACTCAAATGATAAACTTATATCCGAGCATATGGTATGATTTTGAAATTCTTGTGTATTCGTAGGAAATAGTGATTTTCCAACTCTCTTCCTCCTCTTGTCTAAAATATAGGAATTGTTGTTTTTGAAACCACTATTTAGAATGCGGTGATTTAAGAATAAATTTTGATATAACGCATATGAAATTTTATGTTGCTTTGGGCTTCTAATTGAAAGTGGAACATTTTTCATCTTGGAAGGAGAAATTGCATAGTTAGTAATGTGAATGAAAATGCGTAGGGAAGATTGAGGAAGATATCAGAATGATGTTATTTCTTTGTGTAAATTTGAATTGTTGAAAAATTTCAAAACGTGGATCTAGAGTAAACTTTGTTTGGTGATTCATGTGTTAAGAATAATTAAAACTTTCCTTAAGTATATGTTAGCATAATGTAAAGTACTCCTCGTAAATGTGACTAAACCAGTAATGGTGCTATTCTGTGTGTGTTGTGAGAAAACTCGTACTTGCTTTGTGTGCCCATGGGATGGTGAAGTAATCAACCATGGGGAATATGGTTGTTTATGAGTATGGGAAACCATACCTATCTATGTGATGTTGCTTATTTGTTTCCTTACTGAGTGCCAACCCATGGGTTGTTGATAAGTCAGTATGTGAAGGGGTAGTAGTAGAAGTCACCATTCCTTGAATAGCATGAACATCGTACGAGTAATGTCGACGCGAAGCGACTTTAGCTTCCCTATTTTGAGGAAAAGTATGGTTTTGTAACGAAACTATAACATAGGTGTACTTAATACTTCCCCTTGTGATGAACCTATTTACGAGGTTCATGAGTGCCAGCCTTATTCCTATCCTTTATTTTGAGCATATAGATGACAGTTTTTGAGCATATTGTTGGATTCTACTGGAGCATCTGTTGCCTTGTCTTCATGAGAGGCGTGTTATTTTCTTGCATAAGTTGCCAACTGTCTGGTGTTGGTAGACTTGTGGGTAGACCTTAGCCATGTATACCTCTGGCTTACGACGAGTATCCTGAGAGGAACATCGCTATGCAGAGTGTGACCAATGCGTGCCTTATCCGCGGGGTACACTGCCATGCGAGATACGTCCATTGCGTGCTTTGTCCGCTTGGAGTATTGCCATGCCATGCTGAGACACGATGCGGGATGTAGTAGACATTTCCATGCAGCCTACCAATAGGTATAGGGTAGAGCCATGCCACATGACGACGTGATGCGGGGTGATGTCGAGGTACACACTGCCATGCCATGTGGATGTGTGACTTGGCCACACCACATGATGAGCTACCAGGATAGCTAGACGATTGTTCCTTCCTTCCTCGTTGGTGGCTAGCTATTAGTCACATAGTGATGTAATGTGCACTTATGAAATTCTTTTATTTATTTATTTATTTATTTTCTTGTGGGCCAGCAATTTATTTTACTTTGACCTTGACAGTTTAGCCACGATCTTGCGATCTTGATTTTACTTGATTTGAAGTTGCAAATCCGGAAATTATTTTCTTGTTTTATTGTTGGATTTGACCAATATTATCTTTAATCTTTTGTACTTTGGTGGCTAGACCGGTTTATCCTTGTTGTTTTCGTATGCTGGTCTTGTGTTGTAATGTGAATTCCTCTCCAAGAACGTAGGAGACGGGCTTGGATGAGTGTATACGAGGAAGTAGACGCAAGGAACCTTGAGGATGGAGGTATGTGAGGCTGTGAAAACAGCTAGGATCCACTACCTACCTATGAGTGGTGACTATCTCTTGGAGGCTAAACACCTTACACAACAAGGGATATTCATGAGGGACTTGTATGGAAGGTAGCACCGCTATGGTGTACCCTAGCACCATCAAGCCCTCGAGTGAGATGTTGGATATTCGTTGATCATGTATTTATTCTAAGAGCAGACATAGAGATGTGGATCATATATGTTACCTTTGACCGAGCATTAGACATGCTCACATGTGGCCTATTGTGTTGTGCAAACCAGTCTTGTGGATGGATATTATGTGTAATCATGGATTAAATGGTATTAACTTGTCACTATGTTATGGGGCATAGTCATTGGAAAGATTCTTGTATGTCTAAAAAATGTAAACAATTGAGTTCTTATGTTGTTCTTATTTGTTGAGAAGTTAACTTGGTCGTAGAAATTGTTTTATTGAGGCTAGTTTTATGCGATAAAATTTTGTGAAAGAGATGAATTGGTGAAAGAAATTGACCTTGAGAGCACATTTCCTTGTCATGTTTGATAGATGAGTATGAAAATTGTGCTTATATATTTTAAATTGCTTAAATTTGGTGAAATAAAAAGGGAAAAGTCTCGTATCCTTGCTATGATTGAGTGTAAATTATAGATTATTTGAAGGTGTGAATGATGTTAGATGCATTTTTATTGATGAATAATGTTTTAAATTGTTGACAAAATAGTTGTTTGTGCAAATTGATAATTGTTAATTGAGTTTAAGGACTAATAGGTGTTGCAGGACTTCCGTTTAACTTTGCGACTTCCAGGAGTAAGTCGGAACCTAGGGGGGGAGAATGTAATGCCCATACCCTAGTCGGACTTTTAAAACCCGTTTAACCTTGATTGAAATCCTATGTGGCATTCTTGAATGATAGATTAACCGATATGCAATGTGTAGTTTAGATAATAGAAATAACTGTGCATACTTATTATTGTGCTTTTGCTTCGATTCTCGTGTAAATGTAATTGTTCCTAACCCTTGTGATAAATCTTGAGCTAACGCTTTCATTGAATATGTATATGTATATGCATGCTTGTATGAATTCATGGGTGCAGGAGATTTGCAGGAACAACACTGCTTAGGGCAAGGTTCATCTCCTGTGGAATTTGCAAGGTTGAGTATGCTCCTTCATCTTTTGAATTCGAATTTAGTGGTCATATAACTCTTGTCTTGCCTTAGCCATGATTAGGAGAGCATCGTGTGTGGATTCGTGGAGCTTTCTTTTCATCGGGATGCGTGTCGAGAGATTTGGAAGACTTCCTCGATTTGCGTGCCTTGCGCGAGGTAAGCGAGGTTTGTTATCCTAAGTATTAATTCAAAATTATGAGTAGACGAGCACATTAGTAATTTTAGAAATTTAAATGGGTAGCTCCCTTTATATGATTAATCATTAATTTAAGAGATTGCCTTAAATTATTAATGTAGTAAGCTTAAGGTATTTAACTTGGGTTAGCGTGCTCATTTACGCATTTGTAACATTTACGCATTTGTAGTTGAGAAATTAGAATAAATAAAACTCTTGCATTAGATTAGTCATTTATTTAAAAATATCGCTTTATTATATTATAGCGAGTTAATTTAATAGCTAATTTTAAAATAATGAATTTAATGAGTTATGCGTTTTTGGGAAGGAAAAATTTTAAAGTCATTTGAGAGATAGAATTAAATTACTCATTTTCGCATTTTGGAAGAAAAAGGGGTAAATTATTATTATTAAACGATATTATTTCCTTTTTACTTGTAAAGTCGATATAGTATAAAAGTTTGACTTTTAGAAAATTAAATTTATCAAAACGCCTTACCCGGTCAATAGTTCCAAAATATAAATGTAGGCCTAAATCGATATTGAGAAATTAAAATTTAAAACTCAATAAGAAAAAGAAGCATTTTAATTTTAATAAGGGAAAACAAATAAGATTAATAAATAATGGAAAGGAATGACTTCCATTTGGGATTTTCATTAATTTTATTTTAAAAATAAATGCCTAATTTCGAAATTGAAAATTAGGGCAAAAATAGGGTTTTCCTTTTTACCTAGTTTTGTAAGCATTTTGGGGGTTCTTTGGCTTGGGAGCTTTTTTTTTTTTGGAAAAAATGGGGGATTTGCATGGGAGTTGCAAGTGGAGCTCTTTGTCAAAGAAATCTCTTCCCGGAATGCATTTGGAGGTAGGATTCTATCTACCCGTTTGTTTATTGTTATGATCTCCATGAAATGTTGAGAAAAGAAGAGAAAGAAATGTTTCTTTTTTAAAAACCATGAAGGTTCTTGAAGATTAGTTTCAGATTCTTTTAATAGTTTGGTTGTTCTTGAAATGAATTTCTGTTTCTTAAAGAAATTAGTGGCTCCAAACCGGATGTGGGGATACTTGTTCCATAATGAAGTTTTGGGAAAATCTGGAAATTGAATAGAAAACACAAAACAAAATAAAAATGAAAATGAATGAGGGTTTTTTTTTTTACATTTTTGTTTTGGTTGTTTGTTTATGATCATTTCAAAAAATATAGTTTTCCCCAGTTGGTTGTTTGCTATGAGAAATCTGGAAATCTATTTTAGGACTGTAAAAATGGGGGTTTATTTTTTTACATTTTCGTTTGGGGTGTTTTGATCATGATATTCAAAAAAAAAAATATTAAAAAAATAGAGAGGTTGCTGGAAAATTGCTCTTTTCTTTCTGTCTCAGGCTGTGTGAGTGCACTGAGAACTTGTTGTTTCTTTTATTTTATTTTTTTTTAGACTGTATTTTTAATAGCTTTAACAAAATATCTTTAAAAAAAAAAATTTAAAAAAAAAAATGGGTTTTGTGCCCCCACGGCAGTTGCTACCAGTTGGTAGCGAACTGCTACCAAATGGTAGCAGCGCTACCTTTGGTAGCGCCCTGCTACCATTTGGTAGCAGCGCTACCAATGGTAGCTAGGCTGCCAAAGGGGGGGGGGGCCCACGTGGATGTCCACGTGGGTACCCTCTCCCTCTCTTTTTTGAAAATTAAAAAAAAAGTTTATTTTAATTGTTTTTTTTAATTATTATTTTTTTTATTATTATTTTATATAATTTGTTTAAAAAGAAAAAAAAAAGATAAAGATATATCTATGTCACATATAAAAAAAAAAAAAGAATTCAGATTATTTAGTGAATTAAAAATTAGTATAAGGGAATTGAATCTAGTCTGCCTTGATATTAAGTAATTTTAAATTCAGTATCTTATCTTATTTAATTTCAAACTTAGTAAATAATATATTTGGAGTTCGAGAAGCAACATTTAGTAAATCCTTAGTCTAATACCAGTTTTTAATTTCATGTTGATTACATCATACTCGAGTTAATACTGTTATTAACATGGAATAAATAGTGATGGCGGTTTAATAAGAGTTTTAAATAAAAGTTAATTTAGCTAGTATATCGAAGTATTCGACATTATTAGTCAGAGCAATATGATAAAACGAATACCTCTACCGGATAATGCCTATGCTGAATTAAACTTCTATTATTGAATTTAGTTATGTAATGGTAAGACTTGACATGATAGTGTTGGTTGCGAGTTGGTCAAGCCCCTAATTAGGAAACTGTCAAACAAGAGTATCCAGGATTGTTTGTTTCTTTTTATTTGTTATGATTCAATTTGACCCGCTTCTAAAAGGGATCATTACGTAATTAATGTCCGAAGTGTCTGTTGTATATTGATTGTATTCGCCTAAGTGGCAAGATGTAAAAGACTTATAAATTTTGTATTCCTAACGATATAATACCAAAGGGGTCTTGCAGTTGAGCAGACCCGGAGATGTAGCCCATCCGGGGTGAACTCCGAGATCATATCTGTGTTATGCGATGTTTATAGCGTGCTTTGTTTTATGTTTTAAATTATCATGAATGGTTGTAATCTTGCATGAGTGTATGGTGGAAATTTAATGAATTCGAATTTAAGTGCATAATATTAAACATCTGGATAAATGTAGTTATTTAAGTTCATAAACATTGTGAACTACGATTATGGCAAAGTATTTAAAATATTGTAATTAAAGTTGTAAAAAAAAAAAAAACAAAGTAATTTGATAATGTTAACTTAAATTGTAATAGTGGAAGAAATCTAGTTAGAATTACTTCATTGGATTAATTTGTTAACAAGTATGTTAATGGATTGAATGTAAAAGGGAAAACAAAGTTAAAACTTATGTCACAATTCCCAAATTGAGATTAAAAAGGTTGAACATCATATAAACATCTATCTTTTTACCTTAGTGAATGAATTCACGCCATGTTAATTATGCTTCATTGCATTGGATGGTTTGTTAAGTTATTTCACGCTTCAACCTTAACTATAATCCTCACCAGAGTAATTTGATAATTGTGTGGACTCAATTAGGTAATTCATGTTGTATATTGGATGAATACACTTAGTAATTTATGTTGTAATTATAATCAATAATCTTCACCAGATTTATTTTATAATTGGGTGAACTCAATTAGATATCCATATTTTTTAATCCCTTATAAAAGGAATCCCTCATGATTGCTAAAATTAATCTAAAATGGAAAAGTAATTGATTTGTTGTTTATACATTAAATCCTAGTAAAAGTATCTCTCGCATATTACTTTCATCTAACAAAAAAAAAAGAGAGAGATATGCAATAAGATAATGGTATTTTAATCCTAATAGAAGAACGTCATTATGATCTTATTACTCTAACCTTGAAATGATGAATGTCATCTAGTTAACGATACTCTAAATTCAAGGATGCTTCCGTTTGTCCTAATGCATATCCATCTTAATGAAGTTAGTCCATCTCTTTGCATTATTAAAACTTCAAATGAATCCTATGGCTACTCACATTATACCTTTCATAAAAAGAACTTCAACTCATCAGTTGGCTATGCATGAAATCTAATGAAGGGAATCTCATTCTATTAACTGTAGTTAATCTTTAAGGAATGAATTTCTCTTATCAACCATGCTTTTAATATTTAAGAAGGATATCAAATGAGGGTGAATATTTAAAAATCAAATGAAGGGATCCTCATTTAACTAATCGTAGTTTAACCTTAAAGGAATGAATCTCAATAGGCATATTTTTAAACATTAAAGGATGAAATCAACAGTGAATGGATACCACAAAACCAAGGAATGAACTTCATCATATTAAACACATGAACCCTTTGGGGGCCTCATAATGTAATTATGAAATTAAGTGCATTGGATAAATAACTCCTCGATGGCCTCCTAACCTCTAAAGTAAATGAATGCCTCCTAAAATTTTAAGATGTCATATCCTTGAACACATATGTAATTAAGATCTATGCATTATCCCGTAATTAAGATATCCAGATTAATGGATTTGTTGACGCAAATTGAGTTAGGTGTAAGGTTATGTAATCGCATTAGGAAACCTCTTAGGATTGTTTGAGCCTTCCGCTGTGATATCTAAGTTGACAGATAACTCCAATGTATTTTAATGTCGTGCCTAATTATGAATTGAGTTAACTTCAACTATCTTAATGTTGTAACTTTGTATTAACGCTCTTAATTATTATTTAAAAAAAAAAATCTTGCACTCTAATTGAGTGTTTTTAACTTAAACCCTTAGGGGTTTCCTGGTAGGGCATTACATGTCCTGTTTCTTTCTTTTCAGAACTTTACCCTTTGGCAACTCTATGCTTAATGTTATTGCAGCCTCCTGTGCTTCTGATTCCTCTTCGATAATGGCAAGATTGCCTTTGACAGGTGTAGAGGAGGATTCTTCTCCGAATTTCTTAGATAAAACCTTTATCATCTTTGTAGCTTTTCTTGTAGCCTTAGGTACTACAATGCTCATTTTTACTTTCTCCTTCACCTCGTCATAGGTTCCATACCTTAGTTCGGTTGCATGCCTTGGCAGTGATAAATAGGTATCAATTTGTTGTTGTGTAATATCATAATCAATCTCATAACCCATTGGTTCCAATGATTGAGTCCTCGGTTCAACATCATTTACATAGCAATAATCAGTGTCGACCTCAAAACATATTTCATCCTTTTTTTTGTCAACCAGCTGTGGTGGAATCTTGTACCTGTTGTACATTTTCTCTTGGAATTTGCTGAAGTAATCATCCATGATATCATTAAAGTTATCTCCTAACTTCTTGATGTAGTCATTGATCTGATGGGTGATAGGTCGGTGTAGCTCCCATACTACTTTACCAATTGAGGGGAAGAACTTCTCAAAATAGAAAAACATACATACAAGTAGTGAATCAAACTTTAGTGTATTTGTCGAGTTGTTCTTCTTCAGCTTCCTTATTGTGTTCAGGTTCTCAAACAAGTTCTTTAGTAGCACTTCACATAAGTCTACTTTCATTCCCTTCTTCACTATTTTGTAGGCCAAGTCCACTGCAGCACATGGTACACTATTTTCCCTTGCAGATTGGAAGAAACAGTAACCAATAACTCTAATTGCAAACTTTAGTTCTGCATCAGTGACATTATTCAGTTTCAGTCCTCGGTAATCAGATTCTACTCCGGTTAGACTGATTAGCTCCTTTTTTGATATCATTTTTTGTGCATGAGCATGATCGTAGATGGGATACCTGGTGATTAGGTGAATGTCTTCCTTTGTGATTTTGAATAGTTGCTCTTGTAGCCACATGAAATAATCATGTACTCTACTCAATACAAACTTAACCCACTGGGGTTTGAACACACGGGGATAAACTAGGGCTTCAGTTAATCCCATGATTTTGATATGCTCAAATTTGCTATCCAGTTTGCCATAAGTGCATAGTTCATCATATGTGTCACTAATCTCTACATGACCAAGTTCCTCAACATGACATTTGGTAAAGAATCTGACATCTTCCACTAACAAGACTCTATCCGGGATGAGTGAGAATGCATTTTTATCATCCGGTTCTGAGGCAACTTTAGGAGTTAGAGAATATTTCAGTGAGGGATTCTCCACATTTTGGACAACTACAGGGTCTTGGATCTTGGGCGCCATGGTAGGTTTCGGGTAAGATTCGACAAATTATCCTTACGGTTTACAAATGACTGACGCTTCACACTCGGTAGACAATAGCAATTTGACTAGATCAGAAACCAGCTAAACAGTGTGAATAGATTGATGTAAATACCTTGAAATTCGCTCTGAATGAAGTTTGATCGCTTTGATTTGCTCCGCTCTGCTTCTCAAATACTTGGGTGAATGAAAATGACCGCAAAAACACTTTTAAGTACTCAAAAATACCTTCTCGGGCTTCGTGCAAGTTAGGTCAAGATATTAAATGCTCTCGGTTCACCTTTTACTGATTTACTCCTTTTTTTGTTTTCACCGAGTAACCAACTTTCCTTTATTAACCAAGTTGACAGGTTTCCTGTATACACCGACTTGACAAATTTCCTGTATAGTATATAAACTGACTATTTGCATCTTAACTATGTAGATTTTGAATTTTGTACATAATAGAATAGGATCTGTTATGATTTAACTTTTAAAGAATGCAGTCCCTTCATACCTTTTCTTGACTAATTTGAAATAGGTGCACCTAACTCGGTAGGTAAGGTGCTTTCTTCATCAGACATAATTTCTTTCTTTTTCCAAATCATCTTGAATTTTTCTTTTATCTCTTCAGTATCTCTTCTTGGTTGATCTTTGCAATCTCCAGCTAAATGTCCAACTTTATGACAATGAAAACATGCCATACTAGGATTTCTCCATGATCTCTGGTTGTTCATTCCAAATCTTATAAAACAGTTAGCACTTATATGTCCATATCTTCCACAACATTCGCACCATATCCTTGTATTGTAATCCCATGGTATTGTTGCATATTGTCGGCAAGGATCTGTGTGAGTTTGGTAACCTCTAGTGTTTGCTCGGTGTAGATACTTCATGTAGTTCTTTTGCTTAAACCAGCACTTCTCGGTACTATGTCCATATCTATTGCAGTTTTTACAAAACCCTTTGAATTTTGCCTTCTGATAGTTGTTAACAGACTTTGTCCTACATTGATTAGGTGTGTGACCATATTTATTACAATTATAACAATATCCATTGGACTTAGAGATATTCGATTGCTTACCTTTTCTGATCTGGCATATGTTGGTAGTATGACCTTGATTTCCACAGTATTAGCAAATAGGCTTCTTCCTTTTGATGTTAATCCTGTTTCCAGCTTGTTTTGATGATTCTCCTCTCTCGGTAGTATGAATTTCTCTCTCGGTAGAGTCTTTTCCTTTGTAACTGAGTCTTGCATCTTTGTAGGGTCTTCTTGTATTTAGTTTCTCATCCAACATCTTTGATGTTCCATAACTTTTCTCTAATGATTCTTTGGATTTCTTCTCTATTTCAAGTTCACCAATCAACCTTGATACTTCAAGTTTCAATGATTGATTTTCATCATTCTTTAGAATTGCTTCATGATGTGCATAACCTAGTTGATTTGTCATATTTTGTTGAATACCAGTTAACCTTATGATTTCATCATCCTTATCAGATACTAGAGCTTCAAGTTGTTGTTTCTCTCTTTGTAGATCTCTTTCTTTATCCTTAGCTATCCTTAATGCATCTAGATTTTCAGTCATCTGTGTACTGAAATGTTCATGTTCTCTTTTCATTACTTTCAGTTGATCAGCCAATACTTTGTTCTTTTCTTTCAACATTCCAATTATTTCTTCAGTCTCTTCAGATATACTATTCTTAGATGATGTCTTGATTTGTTCCACTAGCTCTTGAGAATCCTACAAGTCATCAGATAATCTTCTCCTTACTTTCAGAGATTTGTGCATTTGCCTCTGCATGTCTACAATCACTTGATTTGCATTATCCAGCTCTTCTTGAAGATGCACAATCCTCCGAGATTGTTTGTAGCCTTCCATTGATAATATCTTTCTCTTTAGGTAGTTAAACCCTTTTCCAAGATTCAAGCTCTGATACCAATTGTTAGGCCCAATATGGAAAGCTAATGTACTGAGAGGGGAGGGGTGAATCAGTACTCCAAAACTTTTCTTTGATAATAACCTTACTATTATGCATAAATAGAATAGTGCAGTAACATAAAATAAAACTAAAATCAACAGATAACAATCATACATGATTCACTCCATAACACATATATTTTGGTCACACAAAAACTCTTGATTAGAGAGAAAAACTGCAGTGGGGATGGCACCCACAACTTCACTACTACAATAATAAAGAATGCTCAGTTAGAGCTACATTTAGCTATTTCTGATAGCTTACCCTGCTAGGAGTATCAAGATCAATTAGATCTACCTTACTAAAGGATTTTACAACACTATATAAATGTTGCACCTGGTTAAAGGATTTATAATTTATAGACTTGGTTAGAGTTTTTTACCTTGTTAAAGGTGTATCTTACAACTTCAAAATATTACAATAGAATCATTACAAATATTTGCATCTTTACATTTGAAATGTTATAGCAGATTCTATGTGCTCAGAGTAAGATTACCTAGCTTGTAGCATACCTCGGTAACCCATACTGTAACTCGGTAAAACCTTCTGTTTACTCTGTTCTTCGACTGTTCACTGATAACCTTCTTGGTGACCTCTCTGTGTCTCTGTAACAGTCTTCTTTCATGCATACACACACATATCTCACATCTCTTGTATTTTTCTAACCCTAAAATCATGCTGTATAAATAGATCTCTCTTACAGTGGTGATCAGATTCATTGCTTTGATCTTACAAAAAGATTCCTTGAATGAATAATTAAACAAAATATTTCATTGGTTAGATTGACCTTGTAATCATACACAATCTTCTAGTGCAATTTCCAATGCAAAAATGGTTAGATGTGCCTCGATCTTGTAACACATTTTCATGTGCATGTCCAGGTTCAATGTATCTGGTAAAACATTTCACTCGGTGAATATCAACTCGATGAGTTAACTTTACCGCTCAGTAGCCATGAAACATTACTCGGTAAACAACTTGATGAATACTGCATTCTATGACTGCTTTCTTTTGTAACCGACTAGACTGTTCATATCGACTTCTTTGTGTGTACCGACTGCATGATTTGGTAATACTAACTGACTAGAATATATAGTATGACTTTGGATATGAAACTAATGGCAATTTGATAAGTAGTAACACTAGCATGTCACGAACGAAGTGATACTGAACATAAACATGCTTTGATCTGGCATGGAAAGTAGGATTCTTTGCCAAACATATGGTGCTTTGACTGTCACTCTAGATTTCAACCTGCCCTGCATCAAAACCAATATTTGAACTCAAATGCCTAAGCCAGACTGCTTGTTTACAAGCATGTGTGGCTGCCATGTATTCTGCCTCTATAGTGGACAAAGTGACTACAACTTGCCGCTTGCTCATCCAACTAATTGCTCCACCATTCAGGACAAAAACATATCCACTAGTGGATCTCTTGATGTCAATATCCCTTGTCCAATCAGAATCTGTATAACCACAAATGCTAATAGTTCTCTTTGAATTCTTCAGAATACCATGATAACACAATGCAAAGTCTAAAGTACCCTTGAAATATCTAAACACTCTCTTTACAGCATCCTTGTGTGGTTTCCCTAGATTCAACATAAACCTGCTAAGTACTCCCACTAGTTGGGCAATGTCTGGTCTTGTACAGACCATAGCATACATCAGACTACCTATAGAACTTGCATAAGGTACACTTTTCAGGTCTTCAATCTCTTTTGGAGACTTCGGACTGTCAAGCACATACAACTTAGTTCCTTGCAAGATGGGAACAACCTGTGGTTTACAGTCAGACATATGAAACCTGCCAAGAACATTGGTTATATAATTTCTCTAGCTGAGCCAAAGTTTCCTCTTAAATCTATCCCTTTTGATCTCCATTCCCAAAATGTAATTTGCTGGTCCTAATTCTTTCATTTCAAATTTCATAGAAAGCTGAGATTTTAAATCTGAGATCATACTTTTTGTGTTTCCTATGAACAACATATCATCTACATACAAAGCTATGATAAGAATCCTATCACCATCAGTTTTGTAGTAAACACAATGATCAACTTTTGATCTCACAAATGCCAAGGACAAAACAAATGTATCATAATTTTGATACCACATTCTGGGAGACTGTTTCAAACCATACAGAGACTTCTTGAGTTTGCATACCATATGTTCTTTACCTTTTTCCACAAAGTGCTCAGGCTGGGACATATAAATTTCTTCTTCAAGATCACCATGAAGGAATGTTGTCTTCACATCCATCTTCTCAATCTCCCAATCATATGCTGCTTCAAGTGACAAGAGAAATCTAATAGATGTCAGCTTAGCTACAAGAGAGAAGATTTCCCCATAGTCAATACCTTCCTTTTGTGAATACCCCTTTGCAACCAGTCTTGCTTTTTACTTGTCAATGTTGCCATATGGACCATACTTATTTTTTAACACCCACTTGCAACCTACAGGCTTTCTACCTTTAGGAAATGGCACCAAATCCCAAGTTCCATTTTTATGCAATGATGACATTTCATCATTCATGGCTTCCAACTAGGAGTCTGAATCCGACATTTTAATTGCTTCTTTGACAGTCCTAGGCTCATCAATATCTGCAAGTAAAGCATAAGCACAATTTACATTCAACATAGAGTGATTGTACTTATTAGGTGTATACCTATTACGTTGCCACCTCTCTCGAGTAGATCTTCTCAACTCTGGTGTTGAGGCTTCTTGAGGTTCAACAGGAGGCTCATCATCATGTTCTTCTTTAGAACTACTTGACCTGCTTGAACTCTCCTCATCTTCAGGTATCTTTGGAGATTCTTCTTTGGTTGGAGGAATTTCAACCTCAACTTCTCCTTTCTTTTCTATATTGTTATCTAGTGACATAGGTTTCAGCTCATGAAAAATCACACTTTTGTTGTACATAACCTTACCAGTCACTGGATTCCAAAGTTTGTATCCTTTCACACTAACTCCATAGCCAATGAAGATACATTTCACCGCTTTTTTATCAAACTTAGATCTATTCACATCAGGAACATGAGCATATGGTTCTGCACCAAAAACATGAAGGTGCCTTAAAGAAGGTTTCCTACTAGACCATGCTTCCATAGGTGTTTTGTCAACCAATACTGAAGTAGGAGAACGATTCAATAGGTAATATGCTATAGCAACTGCTTCAGCCTAGAATTTTTGTTCTAGCCCAGCTCCACTCAACATGCTTCTTGCTTTCTCCATTAGAGTCTGATTCAACCTTTTAGTGACTCCATTTTGTTGTGGAGTGTAAGGTAATTTCTCCATTAGAGACTGATTCAGCCTTTTAGTGACTCCATTTTTTTGTGGAGTGTAAGGTACGATCTTATGTCTCTTAATTCCATGATCAACATAGTACTTGTCAAAATCTGCACTACAGTATTCACCACCATTGTCTGTTCTTAAATATTTAATCCTTCTCCCAGTCTAATTTTCAACAAGGTTCTTAAACTCCTTAAACCGACTGAACACTTATGATTTACTTTTAAGAAAGTACACAAATGCCCTTCTTGAATAATCATCAACAAAAGATACATAGTACTTAGAATTAGATAGAGAAGGAACATCCACTAGACCAAACACATCAGAGTGAACATAATCCAGAATGTCAAAAGATTTATGAGAACTGGAATAAAACTGAACACGGTTATGTTTTCCATATATGTAGTGTTCACAGAAATCAAACTCAAAACTACAATTACCCAAACCTTCAACCAGATTCTTATTCTTCAATGATTGTAAACCTTTTTCACCTATGTGGCCTAACCTATTATGCCAAAGCATTGTTTTCTCAGTAGGAAGTTTAGCTTCCAATGAATTACCATTATGCATCATTATAGTTGTCTTAATAGACTTTTCAGAAGTTACATTCTAACATATAGGTTTAGCATTTAACTTATATAGTGTACCAATGTGATCACCCTTTGCCAATACAATGGAACCCCTAGTCATCTTGCAACCACCAGATACAAATGTAACTTGTACTCCAACGTCATTAAGTTTACTTTAAGAGAGAAGGGTTCTTACTAGACTTGGTATATGAAGAACTCCATTGATTCCCTTCACTCTACCATCTGGGAATTGAATTTTAAATCTTCCTCTCCCTACAATCTCATACGTAGAATCACTAGCCAAATATACATTTCCCTAACATACGGTTCATACTTTGAGAACCACTCCTTATGGGAGGTCATGTGAAAAGATGCGCCAGAATCTACTAACTAGGTGTCATTTGAGGTAGGTACTACCAAGGCTGCTACAAATGCATCAACATCACTCTGAGAAGATTTGGTGTCAGAATACTTCTTCCTCTTATTCTCCTCCTTGCAATCCTTTTGGATATGTCATTTCTACCCATAGTTCCAGCACTTCACCTTTGACTTCTTGTTTGGAGATTTAAATCTCCCTTGAGACTTGGACTTCTTTCCTTTCTTCTGGTCTTTGTCCTTTGGTCTGCCTTGAACATAGAGTGCATCTTTTGTTGTCTGAGAAGACTTCTTTCTCATTTCTTCTGAAAAAAGAGTATTAACCACAATATCCATCTTAAACTGGGTTGTAGTACTACCGATAGCCATCACTAAGTGATCCCAAGAGTTAGGCAATGAACACAATAGCATCATGCAACATTCTTCTTCCTAAATGGCCACACCAGCAAAAGTTAACTGTGCAAGAACCATGTTGAATGCATTCAAGTGGTCCGCCAATGGTATTTTTGCATCCATCTTCAGAGAGTACAACTTCTTCCTTAAGAAAAGTTTTTTCACCAAGGATTTGACTTGATAAATACCTCCCAACTTATTCCAGAGAAGATATGCAATCTTCTCCTCATGGACATTTAACAAAACAAAATCAGCTAGACATAGCCTGATTAGACCCCTTGCCTTCTAGTCGGCTAAATCCCAATCTTCTTGCTTCATGCCTGTAAGTTTCTATGCAGTCATAGCCATCCAAAGATCTCGATCGCCCAGTAAGTCTCCCATCTTGAGTTTCCATAATTCGAAATTGGAACCATTAAACTTCTCCATGTCTATGCACCCTGAGGTACTCACCATATTAACCTGTAAAACAAACAAATAGACACTCTACAAGACTCCCACTGAAAATAGAATTGACACAAAAAACCAACCCTACCCAACAAGGATAACAAAATGGGCCAAGCTCTGATACCACTTGTAAGGAAAGCAAGTGCAGAAATACACTTCCCTAATGTCAATTTGTAGGAGAAAACAAACTAGTGTTTACAAATTTTTCAACATTTATAGAATATGGCACAAGCATGAGCATACACAATTAAACAACACAGAGATAGAACACATAGAGTTAACGTGGGAAAACCCTTTTGGGAGAAAAAACCACCACCAACAAAAAATAACTTTATTATCAGTACGTCAAATACAATAAAGTTCAGTCTGCAGAATTCCTTTCACTATGTCAATCAATCTTTCTAGATGTAACATATAACACTTGGCTCACACTCCAATTACAGATCGCTCAATAGCTATCATAACTTGTAACAATACATTTGGTTCACATTTCGCTTCAAATACCAAACTGGTTGACTTTTCATCTGAGCAACTGCACCAATGGCCTGAAGACTAATTGTCTACCTACATCGGTCTGCATTCACGGAAAACCAATTATCCCACATGCATCAGGGATTCAGGTTGGTTCATATTCATCTACATCGACAGTCTCATCCTTAGTGTCCGAGTGTTCACCTTTTTGGATCTTGGTTCGATCTCACATCCGCAGTCAGTCTCCGCTCCATCAGCCATTGGTATATCTTTCAATCTGTAGAGTCGATCACTCAATGATACCTGATCACCGAAGGTAACTCCATCGGGTCATCGAAAAAACACATGAAATGTTACCCCGATCTTCAATAGCCAAGAGCGGACCTCATCGGCTCATCGAAACCAACACTATGATGTTACCCCGATCTGCATTATTATCCCGATAACCTAAGGTGGTCTCATTGGGTCATCGGCTCATGCCCAAAATTGCTATCTTGATAAGTGAAGCACTCTAAGACAAAATAGAGCAGACTCATTTGGACTTCGGCATAGCCTTCATAATGTCGACCTGATTGCTGATATCAACCCGGAGCACCTAAGATAAGTTCATCGGGTCATCGGCAAAACTCTGATGTAGTCTTCCCAATAGCCGAAGTTATCCTAATGACCAAAGTCGACTTCGTCGGGTCATCTGGATAATGTCAAACCTGCTTCTCTGAGCTCCGATGGAACAAGATACATCAGAAAGAGTCATACCAATAGAGATCATAGATTTCCTTTACACTATTTCATCAGCAAGAGTTAACCCGATTAGTATGAACAAAAAGGTCAAGTGAATTAGAGGCACATTTCCAACAATTTCCACGATTAGATGTATGAAAAAAAATTATTTTTATTTGGGGACCATTACATTAGAGAAAGATAGGAATTTGATAGATCTAAACCTAAGAGGTTTAAATTATGGTCAAACTCCAGGGATCTTCTTACCCTTAAATTGAATTGATTTGTTGAACATTTTGAAATCAAGGCAAATGTGCTAGAATTGATGTAAAAATGCAGAAATAGTGAGCTACAGTCATCAGATTGAGCCACAAACCTGGATCTGAAGATTGTAAGAGGATTTAGACCTATTCCCAGAAGAGATCTTGATTTTTTAGGACCAATGTGGCAATCATTCTAGTCCTCCATACTTTTTCCACTCCAATAGGGTATTGATTCATCTTTGTAAATAAATCTTATTCTGAAGATCGTAGCTCCATACCTACTTCCTACACATAGAAAAAAGGAAAAATAGGCTATAAATAGGGGTTTTCTTGAGTCAAAACTTGGTTTAGGAAATATCCTTCAATGGAATATTACAAATACTAAAATAAATAATGAAAAGGAATACCTCAAATCTGCAATGGATGATAATGGTGCTTCTCTTCTTGAATGTAATCACATATGTTGTATGAAATGGCATGGACATGAAAAAACCCTAATCACACACACATGCTTACATATGAATGATGTAATGTTACTTCACAATGATTGAATGAAATAAATGCATCTTTGAAGATCTATAGAAATGCTTGATGATGAACACTTCAATGCTTGAATGCTTGATTGCTTAAACATGGAGACTTCTAATGCTTGCTAGGATTGATTAATGTCTTTATATATAACGATCTAGGTGAATTTACCTATTAGGCCAACCTCAAATGGTCATATTGAGCCACCAAATTTATTTTCCACTAGAGAGAGAGGTCAAACCTCTCCCTTGAAAAATGGGCCCCATTGAGGGGGACCGGGGCACTAGCACCCTGGTCCTCCTCAATCAGGGACCAAAATTAGGATCCATGGAAGAGGACATAGCCCCAAGGGATCATATGGTAGGTACATATGAGGCATAAAAGTTGGAATTAAGGCACTGAACAAACCCAAATAGGAGATAAGGGGAAGACACGCTAAAGTAGGGGCACAAACACAAGTTGTAAATTGACCCATTGACAATTTACGATGCTACATTTAGCCCTCAATTTAATGGAAGTATGAGAATACACAAATACTCACGGTAAAGTAGATGAAAGAAAGATGAAGGAGAGGAGCAACAAATCACAATTAAAAGGAGTATAAGACCACTAAATTCAAGTAACTAAGCCCCCAATCTTAGGATCTTAACTCAGTCAAAAACATGCAAGGGCACACAAAACAAGATTAAAAAAGACAAACAAAAGGAAAACAAAGACAAAGGCAAAAGACACACAACACCAAAGATAAAGGTAAAAAATAAGACCTTAATTCAACTAGCCAAAGAGACCTCAATATAAAAATATCTCAACAATTAATATCCTTCTTAAAAATTCCATCTGAAGATCACAAGTGATCACATAAAAGAGAAAAGAACACATCATCCATGAACTACAAATACAAAAACTATGAGTTCATGAGAAGAAGGAAGGAGAGAGTGCAACCACATGCTAGATGTGTTTTTCTCAAGGTGATCCATGAGAAGAATGAAAGAGGACATGGATACACACTATAGATGTTTTTTTATAGGTGATCCATGTTGCAGAGGAGAGTAGGAATAGTCTAGTTGTGTTTTGCTAGTTCCACTCATCGTTGTGCATGCATGCAAGTGATGTCTGGTTTCAAGTATATAGCACCTCGTATATGAGTTTGTTATCTCTGGTTTCAAGTGTGTATCAACTTGTTTAAGACATATAATACAAATGCAAATGCAAATGCCAAGTGGCAAGTGATGTAGGAGCATCCCTGGTTCTTGGCAATCTTGCATAAACCCAAAACATTTTATTTTCAGTTTGTTCCTATTTTGCAGTTTCAACATTTCTTTATGTGTTTCCTTGAATTTTCTCATTAGATCTTTTGGAGCTGTATTTTGTTTGTGGACATGTTCATCTACCTTATCCTAAGTCCACATGACATTTTAATCTTTTTCTGGCTAGTTATCGCTTCCAAAATCTAAGACAATTTTCTAGCTTGGAGCACTGGAACCGCTTGGACCTATTTTCTAATGGTGAATCTTACGGATCATTTCTATAGCTTGGGAAGCTTCAATTCATTTTTTCCAACATTCCTTGGCTTGTGGTTGACCTTCCCTTAGGTTCGCACTTCATTCTATGAGTTTTTGAAAGGATCTCTTTGGCAGAGGCCAATCTGGTTGTTTTACATGTTTCATCTTGTTCATCGGCTATGCTTTCATCCTGGGCTGATATGGATCATCCTTGATCATATGAATTAATGTAATTAATAATTAAGAAGGCAATTTGAATATTATAGAAGCTAAATCTAAAGGTTAGGAGGTCCAGAGTTGGCTCACATTCATTCTTGAGCCCAGGTATTGTATTTGAGCATGATTGTAATCAAGCCAATGTGCCAAATCTTGTAAGCCCACATGTTCCTAACAATTTGTAATTGATTTTCATGATATAATAAAGTTTTTTTTGCATTTCCCCCATCATGATTGTGTTTTTTGTATTGTGTAACTCTTGTTCCATGGTCCAAACTATTCTCTTTGAGGACTTACTCATGTTGTGACTGTACCAACAAGTCTAGTTCTGGGAACATCTCATTTAAGAGTTTATTTTCTCTAGTTTTGAGAATGTGTAAACCCATCCAAGACAGATACATGCCTAGTTTCGAAGACATCCCATGTAAGAGCTTTCTTTCTTTGGTTTTGGTATTGTGCTCACCATCTAAGACAAATCAAATGTTGCATCAAATTTTGGGCATGAAGCATCTCATATATGAGTTTATTTTTTCTGGTTTCAAGTCTGAACACCTCGTTTAATGTTAGATATTGTTGTCGCTAGGATATGTTGTTTTCATTGATGTCAACATATTCCTATGATTTGGTGCTCCAGTGATTGCAAAGAAGTTGAGTTGGTTGTGTTGCAGTATTATGGTATTTGATTTGTTGAGCTCCGGTATGGTCTATTGGTATTTTGGTATGGTTTTGTCATTGATGTCAACACCTACTAACACTTATCAACTCTGGGACTTTGGAGAATCAGCAACATTCACTGGCAAGCAAGTGACTTATGCACACTCACTGGTATCTAGTACACCAATAGGATATAATAATCACCGACACTTGAAATGACATGGAAAACACCTGGTTATGTTGAAGACATCATTTGGACACTTTATCTTGAAGATTTGTTGTTACCGGCAAATAGGACCAGGATATACACCGGCAAGTTTATCTTTTCCAGATCAGCACGACACACTATGGAGATGTTTTATTATTGTTGTAAATGCATCAAGCCAACATGTTGAATCGGTTATTGCATTGGATATTGATTTATTTGTAAACTGATTTTATTGTAATATCCTTTAGACCTGACCTACTATTGGTCTTAGGTTATGGTATAAATGTAAGATCTTATTTGTAAGATAGGATGTGGAATGCGAAAAGAATTGTGTGAAGGTATATGCGAGAATAAGAAGAGCTATACACGCAGACATCATTTGAAGATTGAAGGAGGGTTTTTGTGAAGACAAGCAGAACTACACTGATACTAAATTTAGCATAGAAAGATGCTAATCTGAGCAGTACATCCATATTGGATTTAATCATCCAATTGTAGTCAGTGTGACTCCCATTTGTGATTGAGCAGTGAGCTCTAGGCGCTTGGCCTTTCTGCATGTGTAGACCCCATTTGTATACACATACTATCTGCAGTAGTATCATCTGATTGTGGGTAAGGTTTCCCACCGTGGTTTTTCCCCTTATAGGGTTTCCACATACAAATATTGGTGTTATGTGTTGTGGATAACTTTGTCTTTTTGTTTCATGCATTAATCCTTACCGGTATTGCAATTAACTGATAAAACTATCTACCGGCATAAAAGACCGGTTCACTGGTATTATGCATTAAATTCATTTAAGTTGTTTTGGTTTAAATTTATTAGACAACTGATTCATCCCCCCCCCCCTCAGTTGTCTCTGGGACCTAACAATTGGTATCAGAGCTGAGTCCTCTTTTTGCAGAAGTTTAATAGCTTGAGGAGATCCAATCTCTTCTAACTATTTCAGGAAGGATTGTCCTAAACTTGATGGAACCAACTGTGGGATATGGAAGATCAAGATGGAGACACATCTGATTTGCATTGGAAAGGATATTTGGGATGTTACAAAGAATGGCTATACAGCTCCTACTACAAGTCAACCTAATCCACCAAATCTAACTAAAGATGAAGAGAATGATTGCAAGGCAATAGAAGCACTCTTGAGTGCACTATCAGATCAGCAAACCATAGGATTATCAAATAGGTCTACTGCTAAAGCTATTTGGTATCACTTGGAAACACTGAATGAAGGAGATTCCACAGTCAAAATTGCAAAACTTGAAAGCTTCTGGGTCAGGTATGAAAGTCTGAAAATGGAAGAAGATGAAAGGATTTCTGCTTTTATGGAAAGAGTTAATGAAATTGTTTTGGGTATTAAATGTTGTGGAGGAACCTTAAGTGAAGATGAAATTGTTTCAAAAGTTTTAAGAGGATTACCATCGGCATACAAAATGAAATTTACTGATATAAATGAACTAAAAACAATGCGTAACACATCAGTAACTAGGGATACATTAATTGGAAAACTTTTAGCCTTTGAAATTGAGGAATTTGGTCTTATTGCTACTTTAAAAACTGACTTAGCTTTTAAGGCATCAACATCATCTGCACCATCATGTGACAAATCTGATTGGAAAGCCTTTTATGCAAGAGAACTTGAAGAAAGCAGGAGAGAAAATGAAGAACTTGAAGCACTATATGCAAGGAAAATGCCTAAAGGTCCAGTTGGAAGTAAGTATGAGGGTAAAGAACCCTTTAAATGTTTTAACTGTAATAAGATTGGTCATATGGCTTCAAGATGCCCTGATAGACATGCTAGACTAAGAGAAGAAGCTAGAAGAGCATACAAACCTAACCCTGAATATCAGAGATACAAATTTAAGAAAAATAAAGACAAATCTTGTTATCTTGCTGATGAAGGAGTCACTGATGATTCTGATGAGGATCCGGAAGACAATGGATGGGTCTTTGTTTCTATAATAGAAGATCAACTGGAACCTACTGTTCAACTGGTAGAACAAGCCCTGGTAGCTAAAACTGAAATTAAGGATGAACGGATCATTGGTTCAGGATGCTCACATCACATGACTAGTGATAAAAGTAAATTCTTAAATTTTCAGGAACATAATGGAGGTTTGGTAAGATTTGGAGATGATAAAGCTTGTTTGATCAAAGGATAAGGTACAATATCTCTCGATGGTTAGCACAATACTGATAATGTCTACTATGTTGAAGGTTTAAAACATAATCTTTTGAGTGTTGGTCAATTAGTTGAAAAAGGATTTCAGTTACAATTCAAGAATGGAAAATGCAAAATTATGAACAGATCTGGTTTGGAAATTGCAACTGGTAATCAAACTAGAGGTAATATCTTTCATTTGAATAATAGTGAAAAGACATGTTTGATTGCACATATTGATGAAAGTTGGCTATGGTATAAGAGACTCTGTCATGTAAATTTTGATTGCATTATAATGATCAATACTACTAAGGCAGTTAGAGATTTATCTAAGATTGTTAAGCCTCACAATCCGGTATGTAAGGAATGTCAATTTGGAAAACAAGTTAGAGCTACTTTCAAAAGTATTCCAGAAAAATCAAATAATGCTCTTGGCTTAATTCATACTGATTTATGTGGTCTAGCTAGAACTAAAATTTTACAAGGTGATAGATATTTCATGCTAATCATTGATGACTATTCTAGAATGTGATGAGTTACCTTTCTCAGAGAAAAATCAGAAGCACTTGGGAAATTCAAACTGTTCAAAGCAATGGTAGAAAATGAAACCGGTAAGAAAATCAAATGTCTAAGATTAGATCAAGGAGGAGAATTTACATCTAAGGAATTTAATGCATTTTGTGAAGTGAATGGAATCAGAAGACAACTATCAACACCCCAGACACCATAGCAAAATGGAGTTGTAGAAAGAATGAATAGAACTATCTTGGATGTAGCAAGAAGTATGTTGTCTGAATCAAATCTACCATGTGTATACTAGAGAGAAGCAATAAGTATAGCGGTCTATACATTCAAAAAAGTTCACATAAAAGGTGAAACCAGTAAGACCCCTCATGAACTATGGTTTGGTATTACTCCTACTCTTAAATATTTCAGAATTTTTGGAAGTAAATGCTATATTAGAAGAGATGAGTATATTGGCAAATTTGATCCTAGAAGTGATGAAGGAATATTTCTTGGTTATTCATCTAAGAGCAAAGCATATAAATGTTTTAACAAAAGATTGCAGAAAATTATTGAGAGTACAAATGTAAAGATTGATGAACAATTCAGAGGAACTTCAAGGTATATAGACTCTGAACCAGCAAAAGAGATTCTGACAGATGAATCTACATTGAACCCACCAGCACAGAATGAAGATCCAATTACATCGGTATCATCTGAAAATTACACTATGATTGAGGAACAACAACAAACAAAGACACCCCGGTATGTAAGATTGAATCATTCTAAAGATAAGATAATTGGAAACAAATATAAAGGAGTTATGACAAGAGGAAGATTGGCAAATGAAGAGGTATGTCTTATTTCTCAAATTGAACCAGCATCAATTAATGAAGCATATGAGGATAAATACTGGATTAAAGCTATGGAAGCAGAATTAGAACAAATTGAGAAAAACAACACATGGATATTAGTTCCCCGGCCTAAAGACAAAAATGTAATTGGAACCAAATGGGTATTTTGAAACCAACTTAATGAATATGGTAAGGTAATCAAAAATAAAGAAAGACTAGTGTGTAAGGGATATTCTCAGAAAGAAGGAATTAATTACAATGAAACATTTGCACCGGTAGCTAGGATTGAAGCAATTAGATTATTCTTGGCTTTTGCAGCACATAAAAACTATAAAGTTTATCAAATGGATGTCAAATGTGCATTTCTAAATGGAGATCTTGAAGAAGAAGTTTACATTGACCAACCTGATGGATTCTCTTTGACAGAAAACATAGATATGGTTTGCAGATTAAGGAAAGCTTTGTATGGGTTGAAGCAAGCTCCAAGAGCTTGGTATGCAAGATTGGATAAATATCTTTTGAAGATTGGTTTTTCTAAAGGCAATGCTGACAAAAACTTATACTATAAAGTGACTAATGATGACATCATGGTTATAGAATTTTTTGTTGATGATATAATCTTTGGAGGAGAAGATAGATTATGTAGAAACTTTTCTATTGAAATGCAACAAGAATTTGAAATGTCTATGATTGGAGAAGTAAAATTACTTTTAGAATTGTAGATTTCACAGACTGATAAAGGTATATTCTTAAGTAAATCCAAGTACTTAAAGGAGCTACTAAAGAAATTTGGCATGGAAAACTCTAAACCGATAAGCACACCTATGACTACAAATGACAAATTATCATTGAGGGATGAGTCAACACTTGTTAATCCAACTAGGTATAAATCTATGATAGGAGGTCTATTGTATTTGACACAAACAAGACCTAACATTATGAATGCAGTATGTATTGTTTCAAGATTTCAAAGTAATCCTAGAGAAAATCATGAATCAGTAGTAAAAAGGATTTTCCTGTACTTACAAGGCACTACAAATCTTGGTTTATGGTACCCTAGAGATGAAAAATTTGAATTATGTGCATACACAGATGCAAATTGGGCAAGAGATGTAGATGATAGAAAAAGCACCACCGACGGAGCATTTTTTCTTGGTAACAAATTAATTTCTTGGTTGAGTAAGAAACAAAGTTGTACATCTTTGTCAACAGTAGAATCAGAATATGTTCCAGCAACAACAAACTGTACACAAGTATTATGGCTTAAACAAATGCTGAAGGACATAAAAGTAAAATGCAAGGAACCTATAACTATCTATTATTATAACACTACAGCAATTGATATATCTAAGAATCCGGTACTACATTCTAAAACTAAACATCTTTCTATCAAATTGAATTTTCTAAAAGAGAATGTTGAAGCAAAAGAAGTAAAACTGGTTTATGTGAATACTAAAGAGCAGATTGCAGATATCTTCACTAAACCTCTGCCTAAGGATACTTTTGAATATCTAAGAGATCAGCTTGGGGTCATACCCCCACTAGTAGAGACTTAGATAGTTGATGTTTATCATCAACTGACAAAACTAATAGAGAAATCTTTTACTCCAGTTTTTGATGAAGAAGCTACTTCTTAGGGGGAGTAGTTGGTATACTGAATTGGTTGGTATTTTATACTTGCACTTGGTTTTGTAGTAACTTTGGCATTTGATGTCAAAGGGGGAGAGATGGATATGGAAAAACATATAGTAAACACATGTTATTCCTAGGGGGAGAGATTCCTAGGGAGAGATTGTTATTTTGGGAGAGATTGATTACTCTCTATATTTGAATTCTATTATGATCTTTTTGGGAGATTGTTGGTTTTTGGTATTTAGCATTTCTATTTTGGCACTTTGATGGTTTTTCCATCTTGTGTTGCCATCAATTCCAAATGGGGAGATTGTTGGTATTTTGGTATGGTTTTGTCATTGATGTCAACACCTACTAACACTTATCAACTCTGGCACTTTGGAGAATCAACAACATTCACCAGCAAGCAAGTGACTTATGCATAGTCACCAGTATCTGGTACACTGGCAGGATATAATGATCACCAGCACTTGGAATGACATGGAAAACACCTGGTTATGTCAAAGACATTGTTTGGACACTTTATCTTGAAGATTTGTTTATTGGCATATTTGTATTTGCATATTTGCTGTTACCGGCAAATAGGTCCAGGATATACATTGGCAGGTTTCTCTTTTCCAGATCACCACATCACACTATGAAGATGTTTTATTATTATTGTAAATGCATCAAGCCGACATGTTGAATTAGTTATTGCATCGAATATTGATTTATTTGTAAATTGATTTTATTGTAATATCCTTTAAAGCCAACCTATTATTGGTCTTAGGTTATGGTATAAATGTAAGATCTTATTTGTAAGATTAGATGTGGAATGCGAAAAGAATTGTGTGAAGGTATATGCGAGAATAAGTAGAGCTATACACGTAGACATCATTTGAAGATTGAAGGAGGGTTTTTGTGAAGACAAGCAGAACTACACCGGTACTGAATCTAGCATAGAAAGATGCTAATCTAAGCAGTACATCCATATTGGATTTAATCATCCAATTGTAGTCAGTGTGACTCCCATTTGTGATTGAACAGTGAGCTCTAGGTGCTTGGCCTTTCTGCATGTGCAGACCCCATTTGTATACACATAATATCTACAGTCGTATCATCTGATTGTGGGTAAGGTTTCCCACCATGGTTTCTCCCCTTACAGGGTTTCCACGTACAAATATTGATGTTATGTGTTGTGGATAACTTTGTCTTTTTGTTTCATGCATTAATCCTTACCGGTATTACAATTAACTGATAAAACTCTCTACTGGCATAAACGATTGGTTCACCGGTATTATGCATTAAAGTTGTTTAAGTTGTTTTGGTTTAAATTTATTAGACAATTGATTCAGCCCCCCCCCTCTCAGTTGTCTCCGGGACCTAACATGGTCATATCTTTGGTTGCGGATTTGGTACTATTTGGGATGTTTGTGTGTATCTTCAATTTAGGTGGTTCATGATTTGGTTCTTTGCATGTTATATTTCTTGTCCGAGTTGCTATTGTTGAGTGTTCTTGAGTATCAGTGCGTTGATCGATGGAGATTTGATTAAGTGATGTTGGTGTAGCTATTGCAGATGATTCTAATGTACTTGTTGGTGTTTCCTAATTGTGTCCTGTTTGTTTTGGTGGTATGTATTGATCATTGTGCATGTTATTGAATATCTTATGGGTCCAGTGATATTCTTCATGTTATGCGGTATCTTTCATGGTGTAGCATGTTGTGGATGATTTTAGCAAGATCTTTGGTTGAGTTGCATGTTCAAGGACTTGATTTGGGTCTATGCTATGTTGTCTATGGCATTATATTGGTCTGGTGGTTGATTTATGTATCATGTGATGTAATTTTTTAATTAGGTCTTGAGGGTTGAGTCGACCTTGTAGTCAAGGTTGATGATTTGTATAAATAGGTGTTATATTCATGTAATTTGGGTGTCCATATAGAGTTTGAATTATCTAAGAGTGATGTATGTGCAAATAAGTGAATTCATCATTCGGTGTGGTGTATTGATCAGAGAGTGTTGCACGACAGACAAATGAGCTTAACTGGAACTATCATCAAGCATTAGCAGATGCTATTCTTTTAGTTCATCTAAACCAGATTGTAGTCCGAACATTATTCTAAGGTAGTGGACCTTCCCTAAAGGTTGTATCCTTTTGGGTCTTTATATCTTGAGAAATGAGCTCTAGGCAATGTGCCTAAATGCATGTGCATTCCCCATTGTAATATTTACACATACTACTATAGAGTATCATATTGTTGTGGGTAGGTTTCCACCGTTGTTTTTACCTTAACTAGGTTTTCCATGTCAAAAATCATGGTGTTATGTGTGTTGTTTTTATTGTTTTTATCTTTATTCTTATTGTAGTTGATCAGATCTGAGTTTGTGCTTAAATTGTTTAATCCAGTGAAAATTGATTCACCCCCCTCTTAGTTTTCCTCCATTATTGTTGCCAACAATTGGTATCAAAGCTAGATCCTCCAGAATAAGCTTGACCACTTGAGGAGATCTAGGATGGAAACATATGTTTTCAAGAAAGAGAGATTGAGATTTGATGGAAATAATTACACTATATGGAAGGATCAGATGGAAGTTCACTTGAAGTGTCTTGGAGAAGATAAGGGGGCTTCACTTAGTGAACCTAGGTTCTATCACCTGTGTTCATGGCATACTAAAAAATCCCCCTATTTTCAAAAAATATTTCCCTAAACTCCTTTATTTCCATGCCCTCCCAATACACAACCTAAATTAAAAGCCCCCCTATTTGCACAAAATATTGCATTTTATCATTGCCCAAATTAAAAACCCCCCTATTTTCATTGATGGGAAATATATTGCACCCTCATTTTTGGGATATTAAACCCCCCAATATTAATGCACATGATATGATATTTCCTATTTTGTGAAGATCCAATGGGAGAAGATTATTGGAAGATTACAAAGAATATACACAATGTTCCTCAGAATAGTCTGGTTACTGTTGTTGAGATCAACGATGTTGAACATAACATAAGAGCTAACGAATCATTGTTGAGTGCCTTGAACGATTCAGAGATGATTAATGTGATGAGTTTGCAAACTGCACATGAGATCTAGGAGAAGTTAGAGACCTTGTATGAAGGAGATAAACATGTCAAAGTTTCTAAGTTGTAGAGTTTGAAAGGAAAGTATGAGATGCTGAAGATGGGAGAAGATGAGATCATATCTACCTTTATGGCTAAGGTGAATGAACTTGTCCTAGGTATCAGATGTGTCGGTGGACATTTTGAATAAGATGAGATTGTTGCGAAGGTGTTGAGATCCTTTCCTCCTTCTTACAAGCATAAAGTACTTGCTATTGATGAGATCCAAAGTGTGACTATTGTGACAAGGGATATATTGGTTGGTAAGATTGCTACATTTGAGCTGAGTGAATTTGGAGAATCACATGGTAAGATTGAGACTGTATTTAAAGCCTCTGTATTTGGGAAGTAGGAGTATGATCCAAGAGAGAGTTCATCTAGGGTTTATAGATATGAAAGAGAAATGAGAGAGATGCAAGAATAGGAAAGAGAGTTGGATGAGCTTGAAGAACTTATTGCTTGGAGATTCCCTAAGGGAGCTGGTAAGTATGATGGAAATTTACCTTTGAAATGTTTCTATTGCAATAAGATGGGACATTTTGCTTCTAGGTGTCCTTAAAGAATGTCTAAATATGATAAGCATGATAGATCTAATAAGCATAATAGATATGAGAAGCATGATAAGTATGGTAAGCCCTATAAGCCTAACCAGAAGTAAAGATATCAGAAGAGATTTTATTATGTTGTTGATAAAGGTGTGATAGATGAAGAGCCCAAGAATGGGAATTTAGAAGACAAATTTATATTTATTACTATCAAGGAAGATGATCTAGTACCATTGAATTCTACAAGCTACATTCTTGAGGAGAAAGCTTTGGCTGCTAAGATTGAAGAGAAAGATGAATGGTTAATTGACAGCGGTTGTTCACATCATATGAAAGGTGATAAAAGAAAATTTGTGAATATGGAGAGGTATTATGGTGGTATAGTGAGATTTGGAGATGATAAAGCTTGTGTGATTCATGGTAGAGGTTCTCTTTCTTTTGATGGTAACCATAATACTGATGATGTCTTATATGTTGAAGGTTGGAAGCATAACTTCTTGAGTGTTGGAAAAATGGTTGATAAGGGATATGATTCGCAATTCAAGAATGGTAAATGAAAGATTTTGAGTGCCTTCAATATAGAAATTGTATCAAGGACTAAGACTAAAGGTAATATCTTTCACTTGAATTTCGGTGAGAAAATTTATTTGATTGCTCAGATAGATGAAATTTGATTGTGGCATAGAAGGATGTGTCATGTTAATTTTGACTGAATGATTAAGATAAGATCTACTCAAGATATTAGATACTTGCCTAAAATTGTGAATCCTTCTAATCCGATATGTAAAGAATGTCAGTTGGGAAAAAAAATAAGAATTTCATTCAAAAGTAAGTTATATACATTTAATGGTTTATTAGATCTTGTGCATATTGACTTGTGTGGTCCTACAAGATTGAGAAGCATGCAGGGTGATAGATATTTCATGCTATTGATTGATGACTATTCTAGAATGATGTTGGTTACTTTTCTAAGGGAGAAATTAAAAGCAGTGGAGAAATTCAAGATATTCAATGCTAAGGTGGAGACAAAAGACTGGGTCAAAGCTAAAGTGTGTAAGATCTGACAGAGGAGGAGATTTCATATCCGGTGAGTTTGATTCATTTTGTGAGAGGAATGGAATTAGAAAACAATTATCTACTCCTAGAACCCATTGACATAATGGATTTATTGAAAGGAAGAACAAAAATATTTTGGATGCTGCTAGGACCATGTTGATTGAAGGAAATGTTGTGCAAACCTTTTGGAGATAAGTTGTTAGCACTACTATTTACACATTCAACTGGGTGCATATAAAAGGTGATTCCAGTAAGACTCCTTATGAGCTATGGTTTGGTCATGTTCCTACAATTAGATATTTTAGAATTTTTAGGAGCAAATGTTATATCAAAAGAGATGAGGATATAGGAAAGTTTGATGCAAGATGTGATGAAGGAATCTTCTTGGGTTATTCTACTAAGAGCAAGGCCTACCGATGTTATAATAAGAGGTTGAAGAAGATATGGAAAGTGCAAATGTGAAGGTTGATGAATGTCATGGAAAGAAAATTAGATCATGTGGATATGAGCTTGATGATAAAGATGTTATTTCAAAGCCTATGCAAACAAAGATCCTGAAGTAGAATGCTTCAGTAGAGATAGTTAATCCAGATATTGTTGCTGCTAGTGAAGAAGTTCAAGAACCTGAGAATCAGAAAAATCAAAAGACTCTGAGGTATGTGAAATTAAATCATTAAAAAAAATAGATTATTGGTGATAAAAATAAAGGTGTGATGACTAGGAGAAGGATTGTTGTTGAAGAGATATGTTTGATTTCCAAGATTGAACCTAAAGATGTTGCAAAAGCATGTAAAGATGAGAATTGAATAAAAGCTATGGAAAAAGATTTGAATTACATTGAGAAGAATAACACATGGGAACTTGATCTGAGACCTAAAAACAAGAATGTGATTGGCACTAGATGGGTGTTCTAGAATAAATTGAGTTATTTCGGTGAAGTGGTAAGAAACTAGCAAGATTAGTATGTAAGGGATGTTCACAGATGGAAGGAATTGATTATGAGGAGAATTTTTCTCCAATAGCTAGAATTGAACCTATTAGATTACTTCTTGCATATACTTCTTATAAGAATTTCAAGGTATATCATATGGATGTTAAGTTAGCCTTTCTGAATGGTGATTTGGAAGAGGAAGTCTACATTGAGAAAGCAGATGGGTTTTCATTATCAAATGAAGGAGACATGGTATGCAAATTGAAGAAAGTGTTGTATGTACTTAAGCAAGCCCCTGGGGCCCGGTATGCTAGATTGGACGGGTATTTGATGAAGTTGGGATTCTGTAAAGGTATTATCGATTGTAATTTATACTTTAAGATTGATAATGATAACATTATTTTTGGAGGAGATGATGATTTGAGTATGAAATTTGTTGATTATATGCAAAAAGAGTTTGAGATTTCTATAATAGGTGAGATTAAATTCTTCTTAGGATTTAGATTTCATAGACTGATAAAGGAATTTTTATTTCTCAATCTATGTATGTGATAGAATTGTTGAAGAAGTTTGGGTTAGCTGATTCTAAACCTATTGGAACTCCTATGGTGACTGGATGCAAGTTGTCTAAGCATGATGAATCTCATAAAGTTAATCCGACTTTGTATAGATCTATGGTTAGTGGATTGCTATAATTGAATCAGACTAGATGAGACATTATGTATGTTGTTTGTCTTTGTGCTAGATTTCAGGTTGATCCTAAAGAGAGTCGTGTTACTATTGTGGACAAGATTTTTAGATACTTGAAGGGGATAGTTGACTATGGTTTATGGTATCCAAAGAATGATGATTTCATGTTATGTGCTTATACTGATGCTAATTGGGAAGGTGATGTTGATGACTGGAAGAGCACTACTGGTGGAGATTTCTTTTTGGGGAAGAAGTGTTACGTCCTAGAGACAACTAAGAGGGGGGGGGGGGTGAATCAGTTGTCAATGAATTTAAAACCAAAACTAACTTAACCAAACTTAATGCTTAATACCGGTAAACCAAAATTTATGCTGGTAGACAGTTTTAATTGTTAATTGCAGTACTGGTAAAGATTAATGCATGAAACAGAAAGACAATAACATCCACAACACATAACACAAATATTTGTATGTGGAAACCCTGTAAGGGGAAAAACCATGGTGGGAAACCTTACCCACAATCAGAAGATACTACTGCAGATAGTATGTGTGTACAATATGGAGTCTGCACATGCAGAAAGGCCAACTACCTACAGCTCACTGCTCAATCACAAAATGGGAGTCACACCGACTACAATTGGATGGTTAAATCCAATGATAATGTACTGCTCAAAATAACATCTTCATATGCTGGATTCAGTACCGGTTTAGCTCTATTTTGCCTTCTTCAAACCTTCCTTCAATCTTGAATGATATCTGCATGTATAACTCTGCTTATATTCACATATACCTTATTATAATCCTTTTCCACGATCCTATATCAATCTCACAAATGAGATCTTACATTTATACCATAACCCAAGACCAAATGAGTAGGTCAGCTCACTAAAGATATTACAATAAAATCAATTCAAAATGAATCATTATTCGATTCATCATGTCAGCTCAATGCATTTACAATAATAACAAATCATCTTCATGATGTGTCATGTTGATGTAGAATAGATATGCTTGCCGGTCCATAACCTAGACCTATTTTGCTAGTAACAACAAATATGCAAACCCGATTTAGACCAATGAACAAATTACCAAAACAAATTTTCCAAACAATGTCTTCGAAATAACCAAGTAATCTCCAAGTCATTCCAAGTGCCGGTGAACAATATAACCTATCGGTGAACCAGATACCAGTGACTATGCATAAGTCACTGAACATGCTGGTGAACATAACCAAGAATCTCAAGTGTTGACATCAATGAAAAAACTAGTGCAACACATCCAAAATACCAACAATCTCCCTTTTTGGCATTGATGGAAAGACAAGATGGAAAAACCATCAAAGTGTCAAAACAGAAATGCCAGAAACCAAAAACCAACAATCTTCAAAAGAGATCATTAACCAAAAATCAAAATATAGATATAGAGAGTAATAATCTCTCCCCCAATACAATTATCTCTCCAAAAGATAATGTTTTTTTCCATAGATATCTCTCCCCCTTTGACATCAAATGCCAAAGCAATACAAAGACTAGATTCAATAGTTCATACAAAATACCAACTTATCAATTTATCCAAATACTCCCCCTAAGAAGTAGCTCTCCTCATCAAAGCCAGAAAAAAGATTTCTCTGTTAATTCTACCGGTTGATGACAATCATCAACTATCTAAGTCTTTGTCGATGGGGGTATAATCCCCAGCTTCTCTCTGAGATATTCAAAAGTCTCCTTAGGAAAAGGCTTAGTAAAAATATCTGCAACCTTCTCTTTAGTATTCACATAATCCAATTTCACTTCTTTAGCTTCAACATTCTCTTTTAGAAAATTGAATTTGATAGAAACATGTTTAATTTTTGAGTGAAATACTGGATTCTTAGATATATCAATTACTGCCAAGTTATCATAGTATATAGTTATAGGTTCCTTGCATTTTACCTTTAAGTCCTTCAACATTTGCTTGATCCATAATACCTGTGTACAATTAGTTGCTCCTGCAACATATTCTAATTATGCTGTTGATAAAGATGTGCTACTTTGTTTCTTGCCCAACCAAGAAATTAATCTACTACCAAGAAAAAATGCTCCACCGGTGGTACTTTTCTTTCATCTAAAGCTCCTGCCCAATTTGCATCTGTGTATGCACATAAATCAAAATTTTCATTTCTAAGATACCATAAACCAAGATTTGTAGTGCCTTGTAGATATCGGAAAATCCTTTTCACTGTTGATTCATGATTTTCTTTAGGATTACTCTGAAATCTTGGAACAATACATACTTCATTCATAATATCATTTCTTTTTTGTGTAAAATACAAAATACCTCCTATCATAGACTTGTACCTAGTCGGATTAACAAGTGTTGATTCATCCTTCAATGATAGTTTATCAATTGTAGTCATAGGTGTGCTTACTGGTTTAGAGTTTCCCATGCCAAATTTCTTTAGTAAGTTCCTTAAAGTACTTAGATTGACATTTGAATATACCTTTATCAATCTATGAAATCTGCAATCCTAAAAAGAATTTTATCTCCCCAATCATAGACATTTCAAAATATTCCTACATCTTTTTAGAAAAGTCTTTACACAATTCATCTTCTCCTTCAAAGATTATATCATCAAAAAAAACTTCTATAACCAAGATGTCATCATTAGTCACTTTGTAGTATAAATTGCTGTCAGCATTATCTTTAGTGTAACCAATCTTCAAAAGATATTTGTCCAATCTAGCATACCAAGCTCTAGGAGCTTGCTTTAATCCATATAAAGCTTTCCTTAACCTGCAACCCATATCTTTGTCATTTGTCAATGAAAATCCATCAGGTTGTTCAATGTAAACTTCTTATTCAAGATCACCATTCAGAAATATACATTTGACATCCATTTGATATACTTTATAGTTCTTGTGTGCTGCAAAAGCTAAGAATAATCTGAATGCCTCAATTCTAGCTACTGATGCAAAGGTTTCATTATAATCAACTCCTTCTTTCTGTCAATATCCCTTACACAGTAATCTTTCTTTGTTTCTAATTACCTTCCCATCTTCATTAAGTTTATTTATGAATACCCATTTAGTTCCAATTACATTTTTGTCTTTAGGTCGGGGAACCAATGTCCATGTGTTATTCTTTTCAGTTGGTTCCAATTCATCTTCCATAGCTTTAATCTAGTGTTTATCTTCACATGCTTCATTAGCTGATGCTAGTTTAATTTGAGAAATTAAACATACCTCTTCATTTGCCAGTCTTCCTCTAGTCATAACACCTTGATACTTGTTCCCAATTATCTGATTTTCAGAGTGATTCAATCTTACATACCGGGGTGTTTTTACTTGTTGCTTCTCTTCAGTCACTATTGAATCCTTAGATGATGCTGGTGTGACTGGATCAACATTTTGTACTGGCGTACTCATTATAGGTTCATTTGATATTATCTCTATTACCGGTTCAGTGTCCATCTACATTGAATTATCTCCAAACTATTCATCAATCTTCACATTTGCACTCTCAACAATTTTCTACAATCTCTTATTAAAACATCTATATGCCTTGCTCGTAGATGAATAACCAAGAAATATTCCTTCATCACTTCTAGGATCAAATTTGCCAATATAATCATCTCTTCTGATATAGAATTTACTTCCAAATATTCTAAAATATTTAAGAGTAGGAGTATTACCAAACCATAGTTCATGAGGGGTCTTACTGGTATCACCTTTGATTTGAACTCTATTGAATGTGTAAACCGTTGTACTCACTGCTTCTCTCCAATATACATGAGGTAGGTTTGCTTCTGATAACATACTTCTAGCTACATCCAAAATAGTTATGTTCTTTCTTTCCACAACTCCATTCTACTGGGGTGTCTGAGGTACTGATAACTATCTCCTGATTCCATTCACTTCACAAAATGTATTAAATTCCTTATATGTTAATTCACCTCCTTGAACTGATGTCAAACATTTGATTTTCCTACCAGTTTCATTCTCTACAATCACCTTGAATAGTTTGAATTTCCCAATATCTTTTGATTTCTCCCTGAGAAAAGTAACCCAACACATTCTAGAATAGTCATCAATGATTAGCATAAAATATCTATCTCCTTGTAAGCTTCTAGTTCTTGCTGGACCACATAAATCAGTATGGATTAAGTCAAGAATATTATTGGATTTTTCTGGTATACTCTTAAAAGATACTCTGACTATTTTCCAAATTGACATTCCTTGCATACCAGATTGTGAGGTTTAACAATCTTAGGTAAATCCCTTACTGCCTTAGTTGTACTAATTGTCACAATGCAATCAAAATTTACATGGCAAAGTCTCTTATGCCATAACCAACTCAATATGTACAATCAAGTATGCGCTCTCATAGTTATTCAAATGAAAGATATTACCTCTAATCTAATTACTGGTTGCAATTTCTAAGCCAGTTCTGTTAATGATTTTGCATTTACCATTCTTGAATTGTAACTGAAAACCATTTTCAACTAATTGACCAACACTTAAAAGATTATGCTTCAAACCTTCAACATAGTAAACATTATCAGTATTGTTCTTACCATCAAAAGATATAGTGCCTTTTCCTTTGATCAAACAAGCTTTATCATCTCCAAATCTCACCAAACCTCCATTGAATTCTTGAAAGGTTAAGAATTTACTCTTATCACCAGTCATATGATGTGAACAAGAATTAATGATCCATTCATCCTTATCTTCAATTTTAGCTGCCAGGGCCTGCTCTACCGGTTGAACAGTAGGTGTCAGTTGATCTTCTGTTATAGCAACAAAAGCTGATCCATTGTCTGTCAGTTCTTCATCAGAATCATCAGTAACTCCTTCATCAGCATAGTAACAAGATTTGTCTTTATTCTTCTTAAATCTATACCTCTGATATTCAGGGTTAGGCTTATATGTTCTTTTAGCTTCTTGTTTCAATCTTGCATGTCTATCAAGACACCTAGATGCCATATGACCAATTTTATTGCAGTTAAACATTTAAATGGCGCTTTACCTTCATACTTACTTCAACTGGACCTTTAGGCATTTTCCTTGCAAATAGTGCTTCAAGTTCTTCTAGTTCTTCATTCTCCTTTCTGATTTCTTCAAGTTCTCTTGCATAAAAGGCTTTCCAATCAGATTTATCAGATGATGATGATGATGCTGCAAATGATGGTGATGCCTTAAAAGCTAAATCTGTCTTAATAGTAGCAACATGACCAAATTCCTCAAGTTCAAAAGCTGAAAGTTTTCCAACCAAAGTGTCTCTAGATACTGATGTATTAGGCATTGTTCTCAATTAATTTATAATAGTTACTTTCATTTTATATGTTGGTGGCAATTCTCTTAAAACTTTAGAAACAATTTCATCTTCACTTAAGGTTCCTCCACAACAATGTATACCCAAAACAATTTCATTTACTCTTTCCATAAAAGCAGAAATCCTTTCATCTTCTTCCATTTTCAAATTTTCATACCTAACCTAGAAGCATTCAAGTTTTGCAATTTTGACTATGGTATCAACTTTATTCAATGTTTCCAATTTGTCCCAAATAGCTTTAGCAGTAGATTTTTCTAATAATCCCATGATTTGTTGATCTAATAATGCACTCAAAAGTGCCTCTTTAGCCAAGGTTGGTGGAATAGGTTGACCTTGAGTAGGAGAAACATATCCATTCTTTGTAACATCCTATATGTCATTTCCAATGCAATTCAAATGTGTCTACATCCTGATCTTCCATATTGCATAGTTAGTTCCATCAATTTTCAGACTGTCCTTCTTGAAATAGTTAGAAGACATTGGATCTCCTCAAGTTGTTAAACTTCCGCAAAAAGAGGACTAGGCTTTGATGCCAATTGTTAGGTCCCGGTGACAACTAAGAGGGGGGGAGTGAATCAGTTTTTCAAGGAATTTCAAACCAAAACTAACTTAACCAAACTTAATGCTTAATAACAGTAAACCAAACTTTATGTCGGTAGACAGTTTTAACAGTTAATTGTAGTACCGGTAAAGATTAATGTATGAAACAGAAAGACTATAACATCCACAACACATAACACAAATATTTGTATGTGGAAACCCTGTAAGGGGGAAAACCACAGTGGAAAACCTTACCCACAATTAGATGATACTACTACAGATAGTATGTGTGTACAATATGGAGTCTGCACATGCAGAAAGGCTAACTGCCTAGAGCTCACTGCTCAATCACAAAATGGGAGTCACACTAACTACAATTGGATGGTTAAATCCAATGATAATGTACTGCTCAAAATAACATCTTAATATGCTGGATTCAGTATCAGTTTAGCTCTGTTTTGCCTTCTTCAAACCTTCCTTCAATCTTGAATGATGTCTGCGTGTATAGCTCTGCTTATATTCACATATACCTTATTATAATACTTTTCCACAATCCTATATCAAACTCACAAATGAGATCTTACATTTATACCATAACCTAAGACCAAATGAGTAGGTCAGCTCACTAAAGATATTATAATAAAATCAATTACAAATGAATCATTATATGATGCATCATGTCGGCTCAATGCATTTACAATAATAACAAATCATCTTCATGACATGTCGTGCTAATCTGGAATAGATATGCTTGCTGGTCCATAACCTAGACCTATTTTGCCGATAACAACAAATATGCAAACCTGATTTAGACCAATGAACAAATTACCAAAACAAAGTGTCCAAACAATGTCTTCAACATAACTAGGTAATCTTCAAGTCATTCCAAGTGTCGGTGAACAATATAACCGACCAGTGATTGTGCATAAGTCACTGAACATGTGGGTGAACATAACCAAGAATCTCAAGTGCTGATAAGTGTTGACAAGTGTTGACATCAATGACAAAAATAGTGCAACACATCCAAAATACCAACAACAAGTTGGTTTCATTATCTAGTAAAAAGCAAGATGATGTATCTCTATCTACTACAGAAGCTTAATACATTGCTATTGCTAGCAACTATACTTAGGTAATTTGGATGAAGCAAATGTTGAAGGACATTAGAGTTGTGTATGATGAGCCTAGTGTCATATATTGTGACAATTCAAGTACTATAAATATTTCTAAGAATCTGATACTGCATTCTAATACAAATCATATATCAATTAAGTATCATTTCTTGAGGGGGAAAGTTAGTGAAGAAGAAGTCAAATTGGAGTATGTATCTACAAAGGATCAGATTGCAAATATTTTTACCAAGCCTTTTCTTTTAGATATATTTGTATATTTGAGGGACAAGTTAGGGGTGTCTGCCCCTCCTGATGAGAACTAGATGCATTGAGATGCAACAATTTTGTGGACTTCATGGTCTTATCTTATCCGGATTGATGAGTTGGTGTTGCTACTCAACCGGAGTAGTCAATGAGTGATTCAAATGTTCAGATTTGTGAGTTTAATCTAAGGGGGAAAGATTATTTGGTAATAAGGAGAGAATAATGATCTGTATTTTGTCTTTGGCATTGTTGTCAAAGGGGACAAGCAGCATGTGAAAAACTGTCTTATCTTTGAACCTTTGTGTGCATGATCTTTAGGGGAGACTATTGGAGATTGTTGGTGATTGATTTCTTTATTTGCGTTGATTATTTTTCACATTCATATATTGCCATCAATGGCAAAGGGGGAGATTGTTGGATATTGTTGTTGTTGGCAATATGAAGGAATTGATTATGTGTTGTCATTGATGTCAACATTGCTCTGGTTGGTTGTCAAAACTACTCTAGTTGGTTGTTGACTTGCTCCATTTGGATATGGTTTTGACAAAGGTTATCATAGATTTTGCTTTGATATGTTTAAATTGTTGTATTCAGTTTTGGAAGGATATTCATGATGATTATGTGTATGTCATATTCAGTTGGTTCATTATTTGGTGCTTTGAAAGCTATTGATCAGTTTCTAGACTGTCAGTTGATGTTCTTGGTCCCGGTTGGTGATATTTGATGAAATGATTAAGTATTTTTTATGCAGCTTCTAGAAATGGTTCTTAACATGCTAAAGGTGTTCTTTATCATGTCCCAATTGTCTGGTGGCTTTGCATTGGCTAGCATAAAGATTTGGTGATCCTATTTGGGTCCGGTAGGATATTCTACATTATTGACATTACGGGTTTTTCCTAGTTGTGTAGCATGTTGTGGTTGATCTTGGTGAGATTTCCGGTGGATGTAATTTTTTGGGAATTTGAATTAGGTCCATTCTATGTAATGTAAATCATAATATTGGTCCAATGGTCAATCATTGTATCGTGTAATGAATTTTTTATAATTATGAGTTGAGGCTTGAGGGGTTAGTCAACCTTGTTATCAAGGTTAATGATTTGTATATATAGGAGATATGCTCATGTAATTTAGTAGTAGGTATTGTGTTTGCATTATTAGAGAGAGGTAAATGTATGAACAAGGATATATCATTCAGTGAAGTGTTGTGGAGAATTTTGTGTTGTAGGGCAGACAACTATGCTTAACTGGAACTATAACCAAGCATTAGGAGATGTTATTTCCACACTTCATTTCCTCCAGATTGTAGTCTGATGATTATGTAAGTCAGTGAGACTTCCCTTTTGTGTTGAGGTGTGTCCTTGAGGCAGTTGGCCTAATTGCAAGTGAAATACCAATTTTAATACTTTCACATACTGTTGTAGAAGTATTATTTGATTGTAAGTAAGGGTTTCCCATTGTGGTTTTTCCCTTCATCGGGTTTTCTACATCAAAATATTGGTGTTGTGTGTTGTGTACTCTCACACTTTATCTTTCACAGTGATATTTTAATTTTTCTCCTATAGAATGTTTATAATTTGGAATAATTGTTTAACTTGTGGAAAACTGATTCACCCCCTCCTCTGAGTTTTCCTCTGGTTCATTCTAACAATTGGTATCAGAGCAAGGTCCTCTCCGCAGAAGCCTAATCTCTTAAGCTGATCCGATGGCATCAAGTTATTCATCTAATTTCTATCGAAAGGAGAGTCCCAGATTTGATGGTACAAATTACAAATTATGCAAGGAGTGAATGAAGATTCATCTGAGATGTATAGGACCTGAGATATAGGAGATAACAGAATAAGGTTATACACCTCATGATTCTAGTTTTGGAACTCCCGTAGCTATTGATGAATAGAAGAATTTTGATAATGATGTTAGAACAAGAGAAGCATTGTTAAGTGCCTTATCAGATGAACAATTGTTGAATGTCATAGAGTTGGAAAATGCAAAGCAGATCTGGTTGAAGCTTGAAACTCTATATGAAGGAAACCAAGCAGTAAAGATTGAAAAACTTGAAGGTTACCAGGTGAGATATGAAAATTTAAAGATGGAAGAAGATGAAAAGATAAGTTCTTTCATGGATAGAGTGAATGAGATTCTCATGGGAATCAAATGTTGCAATGGAATAGTTAATGAGGATGAGATCGTTTCAAAAATTTTAGGAGTTTTACCTTTGGCTTACAAAATGAAAGCTACTACAATAAATGAACTCCAGACAATATCAAATACCCTTGTTACTAGAGATACATTACTTTGGAAATTGACTTCTTTTGAACTCCAAGAGCTTGGAGATCAGAATGCTACCAAAATAGAAACTGCATTTAAAGCATTTGCCTCCAAATAAGTAGAAGATAGATTGGAAAGAGTTATATGCTAAATAGATGAAACACATTGAAAGAGAGAACCAAAAACTTGAATAATTGCAAGCCCTAATTTCCAGAAGAATCCCTAAAGGACCAATTGGAAAGAAGTATGAAGGAAAATTTCCATTTAATTTTTTTTCACATGCAATAAGATTGGTCATTTTGCTTCTAGATGTCCTCAAAGAGATGCAAGGAATCATGAAAGATTTTTGAGGAATTATAAACCTAATCTAGAGTATCAAATCAAACCTAAATATAGAAAGAATAAGGACAAGTCATGTTACTATGTTGGTGATGATGATCTTGGTATTACGGATGATTCTGATGATGATGAACATGTAAGTGGATCTAGTAATGGAAGCTCAGGTAGTGGAAAAGATTGGGTCTTTATTTCTATCAAGGATGAATCTTTGGAACCTATCAATGATACAAATCATACTGAGGAGAAGGCCCTAGCTGATAAAATTAAAGATAAATATGAATGGTTTATAGATAGTGGTTGCTCACACCACATGACTAGTGATAAGAGGAAATTCCTAACTCTGCAAGAATTTGATGGTGGACTAGTCAGATTTGGAGACAACAAGGCATGCAAGATCAAAGGAAAAGGAACAATATCCTTGGATGGTAAGAACAATACTGACAAAGTTTATTATGTTGAAGGTTTGAAGCATAATCTCTTGAGTGTAGGATAGATGGTGGACAAAGGATTTTATTTACAATTCAAAGATAAAAAATGCAAGATTATGAATACATCTGGATTGGAAATTGCATCTAGAACTCAGACCAAAGGAAATATCTTTCATTTGAACTCTAGTGAGAAGACTTGCTTGATTGCTCAGATTGATGAAAGTTGGCTATGGAATAATATGTGTCATGTGAATTTTGATTGCATAGTAAAGATCAGTTCAACCAAGGCTGATAGGGATCTTCCCAAGATCATCAAGCCTCATAATCCAGTATGTAGAGAATGTCAAATGGGTAAGCAAATAAGAACTTCTTCCAAAAGAATACATGATAGATCTAATGAAATTATTGATCTTATTCATACTAATCTGTGTGGTCCAACAAGGACTAAAAGCTTTCAAGGAGATATATACTTTATGTTGCTTATTAATGATTACTCTAGAATAATATCGATTGCATTTTTTAAAGAAAAATTAGAAGCCGTTGACAGATTTAAAATATTGAAAGCTATGTTTGAGATAGAAATAGGATTGAATATAAAATGCTTAAGATCAGATCAAGGTGGTGAATTTACACCCAAAGAATTCAACCAATTTTGTGAGAAACATGGAATCAAAGAACAATTATTTGCACCTAGAACTCCATAGCAGAATGGAGTAGTGGAAAGAAAGAATAGAACTATCTTAGATGTTGCAAGGACAATGATGATGGAAGCCCAATTGCCTGATATTTATTGGAGAGAAGTTTTCAATATTGCAGTCTGCACTTTCAATAGGATACATAGAAAAGGTGATAATAGTAAGACTCCTTATGAATTATGGTTCTGTAATACTCCTACTGTCAAGTATTTCAAAAAATTTGGAAGTAAATGCTATATCAGAAGAGATGATCGAACAGGGAAATTTGATGCTAGATGTGATGAAGGAATATTCTTGGGCTATTCTACTAAGAGAAAATCATATAGATGCTTTAACAAAAGATTGCTTAGGATAGTGGAAATCATAAATGTCAGAGTGGATGAGAAAACAAATAATTAGATCAGATCCTATGACTATGGACTGGAAGATGAGATTGTCATATTAGAACCAGTAATGCAAGAATCAGATTAGAGCATTGATCCAATTGCTCCAGTAACATCAGAAAATTCCACAGTAACTATTGAAGAGCATAAAGAGTCAGAAAGTCAAGATAATCCAAAGACTCCTAGGTATGTAAAGTTGAATCATTCTGAAGATCAAATCATTGGAGACAAGAGAAAATGTGTGATGACAAGAAGAATGCTAGCTGCTGAAGAGGTATGTTTAATTTCTCAAATTGAACTGGAATCAATTATTGAAGCATGTAAAGATGAGAATTGGATGAAAGTAATGAAAGAGGAATTAAATTAGGTAGAAAAGAATAACACATGGGAATTGGTTCCTAGGCCTAAAGATAAAAATGTTATTAGAACTAAATGGGTATTCAAAAACAAATTAAATTAAGAAGGATAGATTGTAAGAAACAAAGCTATATTGGTTTGCAAAGGATACTCATAGCATGGAACTTATGCTCTGGTTGCAAGGATTGAAGCAGTAAGACTATTCCTTGCGTATGTTGCACACAAGAACTACAAGGTATAACAAATGGATGTCAAACATGCATTCCAAAATGGAGATCTTGAAGAAGAAGTCTACATTGAGAAGCTTGATGGATTCTCACTATCAGAGGATAGGTACATGGGTTGCATATTGAGGAAAGCATTATATGGATTGAAACAAGCCCCTAGAGCCTGATATGCTAGATTGGATAAACATCTTTTGAAGCTCCAATTTAGAAAAGGTAATGTTTATAGCAACTTATGCTATAAGATTGAGCATGATGACATATTTATCATTGAAGTCTTTGTTGATGATATAAGTTTTGGAGGAGAAGAAATCTATGATTGGTGAGATGAAATTTTTCTTAGGTTTGTAGATCACTCAGACTGATAATGGTATTTTCATTTGTCAAACTAAATATGTGAAAGAATTGCTAAAGAAATTTGGACTTGAAAACTCAAAACCAATTGAAACCCCTATGATAACCGGTTGCAAATTGTCAAAGAAAGATGAATCTCCTAAAGTGAACTAAACTAGATACAAATCAATGATTGGTGGAATATTGTACTTGACTCATACCAGACCGGTTATAATGAATGTTGTTTGCATTGCTTCTATATTTTAGTCTGATCTAAGAGAAAATCATGAAATTACTATTAAAAGGATATTTAGATATTTGAAAAGAACAACAAATTATGGGTTATGATACCCAAAGGATGATTATTTTAGATTATGTGCCTATACAGAATCAGATTGGGCAAGAGATATTGATGACCAGAAGAGAATTACAGGTGGTGCATTCTTTTTTGGGAAGAAATTAGTCTCATGGCTTAGCAAAAATAATCATGCACTTCATTATCTACTGTTGAAGATGAATATGTAGTTGCTGCAACAAATTGTACTCAGATCTTATGGATGAAGCAAATGTTGAGGGATATAAGGGTAATTTATGATGAGCCTATTCTTATTCACTATGATAATACAACTGCTATTGATATGTCAAATAATATGGTACTTCATTCCAAATCAAAACACATAACTATAAAATATAATTTCTTGAAAGAAAAGGTTGAAGCAAAGGAAGTCAGATTGGTATATGTGCCCTCTCAGGAATAGATTGCAGATATTCTAACAGAACCATTGCCTAAATATTCTTTTAAATATCTTAGAAATCAATTGGGGTTCACCACCCCTCTAGAAGAAACTTAGAGATGCAAAGATGCATCGATCCAGTGAGATTATCAGAAATATCTTCTAATCCAGATTGATGAGCTGGTGTTGCTACTTAGGGGGAGTAGTCAACTTATTGGTTCAATACCTTAGCATCAACCCTTTGTCATTGATTTCAAAGGGGGAGAGATTTCCATGTGAAAAAAAAAAAAACATATTCCACTATGGGGCAGAGATCAGTTAGTTCTTTTGCTACTTTCTCGGGAGAGAGTTTATTGGAGATTGTTGGCATTCCTTCGAACTTGGATATTTTTCACACTCGGTGCTGCCATCAATACCAAAGGAGAGATTGTTTGCAATATTCAAGAATTGATTATGTGTTGGTTTTGATGTAAACACTACTTCAGTTGGTTGCTGACCTGCTCCGGTTGGATATGGTTTTGGAAGAGGTTATCAGAGATTCTGCTTTGGTTGGATATGGTTTTAGAAGAGGTATTCATGATGATTATATGTATGTCATATTTAGTTGGTTCATGATTTAGTGCTCCGGAAGCTATTGATTATGTTCTAGACTGTCTGTTGATGTTCTTGGTCCCGGTTGGTGATATTTGATGAAATGATTAAGTAGTTTTGATGTGGCTTCTAGAAATGGTTCTTAACATGCTAAAGGTGTTCTTGATCATGTCTCAATTGTCTGGTAGCTTCGCATTGCCTAGCATGAATATTTGGTGATCCTATTTGGGTCCGGTAGGATATTCTTTGTTATTGACATTGAGGGTTATTCCCAGTTTGTGTAACGTGTTGCAGTTGATCTTGGCAAGATTTTTGGTGAATGTAATTGTTTGGGAATTTGAATTAGGTCTATGTTATGTAATGTAAATCATAATATTGGTCTGATGGTCGATCTTTGTATCGTGTAATGAAATTTTTGTAATTATGAGTTGAGGCTTGAGGGTTTAGCCGATGTTGTTATCAAGGTTGATGATTTGTATATATAGGAGATATGCTCATGTAATTTAGTAGTAGGTATTTTTTCTGCATTATCAGAGAGAGGTAAATATGTGAACAAGGATATATCATTCAACGAAGTCTTGTGGAGAGATTTGTGTTGTAGGGAAGACAACTGTGCTTAACCGAAATTGTAACCAAGCATTAGGAGATGTTATTTCCATAGTTCATTTACTCTATATTGTAGTTTGATGATTATGTAAGTCAGTGAGACTTCCCTTTTATGTTAAGGAGTGTCCTCTAGGAGGTTGGCCTGATTGCAAGTGCAATCCCCATTGTAATACTTTCACATATTGCTACAAAAGTATTATTTGATTGTGGGTAGGGTTTCCCACCATGGTTTTTCCCTTCACTGGGTTTTCCACATCAAAATATTGGTGTTGTGTGTTGTGTACTCTTATGATTTATCTTTCACAGTACTATTTTCATTTTAATCCACTAGAAGGTTTATACTTTGCAATAATTGTTTAACTTGTGGAAAACTGATTCACCCCCCCTCTCAGTTTTCCTTCGGTTCATTCTAACAATTGGTATCAGAGCAAGGTCCTCTCTGCAGAAGCCTAACCGCTTGAGGAGATTTGAAGGCTTCAAGTTCTTCATCTAATTTCTATTGGAAGGAGTGTCCTAGATTTGATGGTACAAATTACAAATTATGGAAGGAGCGAATGAAGATTCATCTAAGATGTCTTGGAGCTAAGATATGGAAGATAATAGAAAAAGGTTATACACCTCATGATCCCAGTTCTAGAAATCCGACAGCTGCTGATGAATAGAATGTTAGGTCCCAGAGACAACTGAGAGGGGGGGGTGAATCAGTTGTTAAATAAATTCAAACCAAAACAACTTATTCTACCTTAACGCTTAATATTGGTTGACAATTTATTAGTTAATTGCAATACAGGTAAATATAAATGCATGAAATAGAAAGACAATAATATCCACAACACATAACACCAATATTTGTATGTGGAAACCCTATAAGGGGAAAAACCACGGTGGGAAACCTTACCCACAATTAGATGGTACTACTGCAGATAGTATGTGTATACAAATGGGGTCTACACATGCAGAAAGGCCAAGCACCTAGAGCTCACTGCTCAATCACAAGTGGGAGTCACACTGACTACAATTGGATGGTTAAATCCAATAATGATATACTGCTCAAAATAGCATCTTCACATGTTGGATTTAGTACCGGTTCAGTTCTGATATTCCTTTACAAAACTTTCCTTCAACCTTCAAGAGATGTCTACGTGTATAGCTCTACTTACTTTCGCATATACCAAATTACAATCCTTCTCGCATTCGCATTATGATCTTACAAATAAGATCTTACATTTATACCATAATCTAAGACCAATTTTTAGTAGGTCGGCTCTAAAAGATATTACAATAAAATCAATTTACAAATAAAACAATAATCGATGCAATAACTAATATAGCATGTCGGCTTAATGCATTTACAATAATAATAAATCATCTCCATAGCATGTCGTGCTGATCTAGAATAGATAATCCTATCGGTGCTTATCCTGGACCTATTTGCTAGTAACAACAAATATGCAATTACAAATATACCAATGAATAAATCTCCAAGACAAAGTGTCTAAACAATTTCTTTGATGTAACCAAGTATTCTCCATGTTATTCCAAGTGTCGATGAACAATATATTCTATTGGTGAACTAGATACCGATGACTGTGCATAAGTCACTTGCCTGCCGGTGAACATTTCCAATTCTCTGAGTGCCAGTAGTCTGACCAGAATTGATAGGTGTTGACATCAATGACAAAACCATATCAACATATCCAAAATACCAACAATATCCCCCTTTGGCATTGATGGCAACACAAGATGGAAAAACCATCAAAGTGCCAAAACAGAAATGCCAAATACCAAAAACCAACAATCTCCCAAAAAGAGATCATAACAAAATTCAAATGTAGAGAGTAATCAATCTCTCCTAAAATAACAATCTCTCCCCCTAGGAGTAACATGTTTTTTTCCATATCAATCTCTCCCCCTTTGACATCAAATGCCAAAGAATACAAAAAAAATAGGTTCAAATACAAAATACCAACTTATTCAGTATACCAACTACTCCCCCTGAGAAGTAGCTCTCCTCATAAAAAATTGGAGTAAAAGATTTCATTGTTAGTTTTGTTGGTTGATGAAAAACATCAACTGTTTAAGTTTCTACCGGTAGGGGTATGACCCCAAGCTAATCTCTTAGATATTCAAAAGTTTCCTTAGGCAAAGGCTTAGTGAAAATATCTACAATCTGCTCTTTAGTATTCACATAAACTAGTTTTACTTCTTTTGCTTCAACATTCTCTTTCAGAAAATTCAATTTGATAGAAACATGTTTAGTTTTGGAATGTAGTACCGGATTCTTAGATATATCAATTGTTGTTGTATTATCACAATAGATAGTTATAGGTTCCTTTCATTTTACCTTTATGTCCTTCAACATTTTCTTAAGCCATAATAGTTGTGTAGAGTTAGTTGTTGCTGCAACATATTCTGATTCTGCTGTTGATAAAGATGTGCAACTTTGTTTCTTACTTAACCAAGAAATTAATTTGCTTCCAAGAAAAAATGCTCCGTCGGTGGTGCTTTTTCTATCATCTACATCTCCTGCCCAATTTGCATCTATGTATGCACATAATTCAAAGTTTTCATCTCTAGGATACCATAAGCCAAGATTTGTAGTGCCATGTAAGTACCGGAAAATCCTTTTTACTGTTGATTCATGATTTTCTTTAGGATTACTCTGAAATCTTGAAACAATACATACTGCATTCATAATATCAGGTCTTGTTTGTGTCAAAAACAGTATCCCTCCTATCATAGATTTGTACCTAGTCGGATTAACAGGTGTTGATTCATCCCTTAGTGATAATTTGTCATTTGTAGTCATAGGTGTGCTTACCAGTTTAGAGTTTCCATACCAAATTTCTTTAATAACTCCTTCAAGTACTTGGATTGACTTAAGAATATACCTTTATCAGTCTGTGAAATCTGCTATCCTAAAAAGAATTTTACTTCTCCAATCATAGACATTTCAAATTCTTGTTTCATTTTAATAAAAAAGTCTTTACATAATCCATCTTTTCCTCCAAAGATTATATCATCAACAAAAACTTCTATAACCAAGATGTCATCATTAGTCACTTTATAGTATAAGTTGGTGTCAGCATTACCTTTAGAAAAACCAATCTTCAAAAGATATTTATCCAATCTAGCATACCAAGCTCTTGGAGCTGGCTTCAACCCATACAAAGCTTTCCTTAACCTGCAAACCATATCTTTGTTATCTATTAAAGAAAATCCATCGGGTTGTTCAATGTAAACTTCTTCTTCAAGATCTCCATTTAGAAATGCACATTTGACATCCATTTGATATACTTTATAGTTCTTGTGTACTACAAAAGCCAAGAATAATATGACTGCCTCAATTTTGGCTACAGGTTTCATTATAATCAATTCCTTCTTTCTATGAATATCCCTTACACACTAGTCTTGCTTTATTTCTGAATACCTTACCATCTTCATTAAGTTTGTTTCTAAATACCTATTTTGTACCAATTATATTTTTGTCTTTAGGCCGGGGAACTAATGTCCATGTGTTATTTTTCTCAATTTGTTGTAACTCTTCTTCCATAGCTTTAATCCAGTGTTTATCTTCATATGCCTCATTAATCGATGCTGGTTTAATTTGAGAAATAAGACATACCTCTTCATTTGCCAGTCTTCCTCTTGTCATAACTCCTTGATATTTCTTCCCAATTATCTAATCTTCAAAGTGATTCAATCTTACATACCGGGGTGCTGATAGTTGTCTTTTGATTCCATTTACTTCATAGAATGTATTAAATTCCTTAGATGTGAATTCTCCTCCTTGATCTGATCTTAGACATTTGATTTTCTTACCAGTTTCATTCTCTACCATTGCCTTGAACAGTTTGAATTTCCCAAGTGCTTCTGATTTTTCTTTGAGAAAAGTAACCCAACACATTCTAGAATAATCATCAATGATTAGCATGAAATATCTATCACCTTGTAGGCTTTTAGTTCTATTTGGACCACATAAATCAGTATGAATTAGATCAAGAGCATTGTTGGATTTTTCTAGAATACTTTTAAAAGATGCTCTTACTTGTTTTCCAAATTGACATTCCTTACATACCGGATTGTGGGGTTTGACAATCTTAGGTAAATCTCTTACTGCCTTGGTTGTACTAATTTTCACAATGCAATCAAAATTTACATGACAAAGTCTCTTATGCCATAGCCAACTTTCATCAATATACACAATCAAGCATGTCTTTTCATTGTTGTTCAAATGAAAGATATTACCTCTAGTTTGACTACCGGTTGCAATTTCCAAACTAGATCTGTTCATAATTTTGCATTTACCATTTTTGAATTGTAACTGAAATCCTTTTTCAACTAGTTGACCAACACTCAAAAGATTGTTCTTTAAATCTTCAACATAGTAAACATTATCAGTATTGTGCTTACCATCAAGAGATATTGTACCTTTTCCTTTGATCAAACAAGCTTTGTGATCTCCAAATATTACTAGACCTCCATTATATTCCTAAAAAGTCAAGAATTTACTTTTGTCACCAATCATATGATGTGAACATCCTGAATCAATGATCCATTCATCCTTAACTTCTATTTTAGCTGTCAGGGCCTGCTCTACCGGTTGAACAGTAGGTGCTTGTTGATCTTCTGTTATAGAAAGAAAGACCCATCCATTGTTTGTCGGATCCTCATCAGAATCATCAATGACTCCTTCATAAGCAAGATAACAAGATTTTTCTTTATTCTTCTTAAATCTGTATCTATGATATTCAGGGTTAGGCTTGTATGTTCTTCTAGCTTCTTCTTTCAATCTTGCATGTCTATCAGGGCATCTTGAAGCCATATGACCAATCTTATTACAGTTAAAACATTTAAAGGGTGCTTTACCTTCATACTTACTTCCAACTGGACCTTTAGGCATTTTCCTTGCAAATAGTGCTTCAAGTTCTTCAAGTTCTTCATTTTCTCTCCCACTTTCTTCAAGTTCTCTTGCATAAAAGGCTTTCCAATCAGATTTATCAAATGATAATGTAGATGATGTTGATTCCTTAAAAGCTAGATCTATCTTTATAGTAGCAATAGGACCAAATTCCTCAATTTCAAAGGCTGAAAGTTTTCCAATCAATGTGTCCCTAGTTACTGATGTATTAGGCATTGTTCTTAGTTCATTTATAGCAGTAACTTTCATTTTGTATGCCAGTGGAAATCCTCTTAAAACTTTTGAAACAATTTCATCTTCACTTAAGGTTCTTCCACAACATTTAATACCTAAAACAATTTCATTAACTCTTTCCATAAAAGCAGAAATCCTTTCATCTTCTTCCATTTTCAGATTTTCATACCTGACCCGGAAGCTTTCAAGTTTGGCAATTTTGACTGTGGAATATCCTTCATTTAATGTTTCCAGATGGTCCCAAATATCTTTAGCAGTAGATCTATTTGATAATCCCATGATTTTTTGATCTAATAAAGTGCTCAAAAGTACTTCTCTTGCTTTGTAGTCAGTTTCTTCATCTTTAGTCAGATTTGGTGGATTAGGCTAACTTTCAGTAGGAGCAGTATAGCCATGCTTTGTAACTTCCTAGATATCCTTTCCAATGCAATTCAAATATGTCTCCATCCCGATCTTCCATATTCCATAGTTGGTTCCATCAAGTTTAGGACTGTCCTTCCTAAAATAGTTAGAAGACATTGGATCTCCTCAAGCTCTTAAACTTCTTCAAAAATAGGACTAGGCTCTGATACCAATTTTTAGGTCCTGGAGACAACTGAGAGGGTGGGGGTGAATCAATTGTCAAATAAATTCAAACCAAAACAACTTATCCAACCTTAATGCTTATAATGGTGGATAGTTTATTAGTTAATTGCAGCACCGGTAAAGATTAATGCATGAAATAGAAAGACAATAATATCCATAACACATAACACTAATATTTGTACATGGAAACCCTGTAAGGGGAAAAACTATGGTGGGAAACATTACCCACATTCATATGTTATGACTACAGATAGTTTGTGTATACAGATGGGGCCTACATGTGCAGAAAGGCCAAGCACCTAGAGCTCACTTCTCAATCACAAATGGGAGTCACACTGACTATAATTGGATGGTTAAATCCAATAATGATGTACTGCTCAAAATAGCATCTTCATATGTTGGATTCAGTACTGGTTCAGTTCTGATATGCCTTTACAAAAATTTCCTTCAACTTTCAAGAGACGTCTGCGTGTATAGCTCTTCTTATTTTTGCATATACCTGTAGACACCTAAAAATGGTCAACGCTTGTGGAGTCATACTTTAACATTTACGCATTGCCTTATTTTAGGGTTTTTGCGTCGCATTAACATTTCTCCTATGTTGCGTACTTGGTCTTTATCATTTGCCAACATCGAGTCCTTCTTCTGCATTCTTCATTTATCTCGCTTTCGAATTTGGTCTTGTCAACAACAATCTTCAGTCATGATTTTGGTCAATCTTATCCTATCGCATCAATGTGCGTGCTCATTTGTCATCATTTTGGACATCGTCAATCCTAATTAGGGTTTTGTCCTCTTTTCAATTTTGTCATCTTGCGATCAATTTTGTCATCGATCGTAGTCATTTTCAATCTTGTCGTTTTGCAATCTATTTTGTCATCGATCCTTATCCTCTTGTCAATTTTCTCATCTTGTAATCAATTTATCATCAATAGTCGTCGTCTTCACAATTATGTCAATTTGTATCAATTAGTCATTGTTCCTCGTCAATTGGCACATTTGTCAATCAAATCATTTATCAATTCAAAATCATGATCAAATCAAATCGACATTAATTATCTTTTGTCAAGACCTAATTGTCATCCTTGCATTTCTAATTCATCTTCTAAGGTTTTATGATTTATTCATTTAATCTTGTTTGGCATTTTTCCTCTAGGTTAAATTATTTATTTATTTATCCTAAGTCTTCTCATCGCAATTAAATGTTCATTTAATTGGCTAATTATTCCTCTTTTTGTGAATTAATTAATAAATGACAAATTATTATTTAATTTACCTAATTTTCCATCATTTCTAATTTTCTAATTTTCTAATTTCCTAATTTTCATTTCTAATTCTTAATTTCCACCTTTTTTGTCAAATTTAATTTCCACCTAATTAATTTCTCTCTAGTTTCTCCCTATTTTTGTGCTTTAGTGGAAGCATGAATTTCTCATGCATCATACTTTTGGCATAGCAAGATGTCATAAGGTTCTAGTTCTCTAACCTTTGCATTGGCAATATGTCATAATTCATGACATAGAAGGTGTCATAACCTTCTTCTTTCCACTCAGTTGTGCCATTTTTGAAATCAATTGCTTCTAATATCCATTTCATGCTAATTTGATCTTTTCTCCAATTTATCTATAAATTGGATGAATTTTTTCAATCCCAACTAATCAGATTATCAAATTTCTAATCACTTTGTCAAATCAATCACGCTTCGAGTATTCTTGCACCACTATCTTGTCTACTTGCTTTCATCCCATGTGTATGCACTTGAAGGTGAGATCCACAAACAAAGGCTATTTGAAGAAGAAAGAAGGACAATGGAGCTGCATGAAGGAAGCATTCAGATCTACATTAGTTTTGCTTAGTTTTTAGTTTTGAATGTTTTATTTTCTTGTCTTTATTGAGTGTGTTTAGGATTGATCATTGCATTTGAGCTTTCGTGATTGATCTAGATTAGTATTGATATTACTTGTGATGATTTCCAATTTCCTAGTCACATTAATTGGTGAACCCGACATGAACTAACCCCCTAATCATGCTTTTGAGTGCTTTTGAGTTGATTTGTAGGTCAAAAACCCAAGAAACAGGGTAATGCAGAGTTTTCTGGGAACTTCTACACCTGTGTAAGACAACCTACGCTTGTGTCAAGGATTATGCGCCTGTGTTAAATACATTCTGCACCTGTGTAAAGTCCAAAAACAAAGGTAAAAATGCAGTATTCTTACTTAAAAATTGTTTTGTTTTGCATTTTATTTCTGCTTTTTGGTTTTTGGTACTGATTCTCTGTGCAGCACCTTGGCATTACGCATGGCAAAGACAACAAATGAAACTACTAACACATTTTATGCAGGTTCGATAGTCAAAGAATAAGCATATCAAACTCCTGACTTGGGTGTTTGCAGGTTGCCTTGGATTACAACTAAACTTTGTGTTTGCAATTAATGTTATAAGCACCTAGTATTATTTCTAAATAGGTTGGAATGAATGTATGTTTGCTTTGATTGTTGAGTTTGACATTGGAGTAGGAGAGTATGCTCTCATCCTTCTTAGGGTGATCAGAAATCTAGATCTTCGATACCATGCTCATTGTTTTGATTGTGTGTCACCTTTAGAGGGCCTGCCTTCCCGACCATTTGCTTTTGCAAGCAAGTGACAATCATGAGAAGGGAATGACCCAAAGTGAGTACAGCTAGAATACCTTGGCATTCTAACTCACTATAAACAAATACCTGATGAGTGAAAGCTTTGAAGGAAGGGTTATGTGGGAATTGTAGTTACTTGGGAAGTGATGACCCTTGAACTCTTTCTCATATCAACATCTAAGTAGGACCTCACGGTCTAAATCGCGCTTGCGCAACTACATTTGTTTGGTATCTTGGTGGGCTTAATGTCTCAATCACACTTGTGTGACATCAAGGAGTAACACTTAACAGAAATCCTTACTAAACACATTGTATTTAGAGGCCAAAAACCCTTCTAGTTGCTTGAGAAGGATAAGTTCGGATACTTGGAAGAGATACTAAGTTCGCCATGGGGAGATTTCCATGGGGACTGATGCTTGGCTGCCCTGAGAAGTGAGTTCTATGGAGGGGAGCCCATGAGGTCAAGCATCTATGTATTCTCCTTGAATCCCATAATGAGTCTACCTCTCAAGTACTTAATGTCCTTGCCTACCATAAGAAATGTGGGAATGAGCATGATTGTCTTGATCTTAAGTGGAAATATCTTGTATTCTTTGCTTGTCAAAAGTTGAATTGTATCTCATTTCAAAAACAAGACAAATTGATTCAAAACAAGGTTAAACACAAGAACATTTCATCCAACAAAGTTCAAAACACCTCCAAACATAGTTGTCAAACATTGTTGCAAAATCTTGTCTCAACATTCATGTCACTTAGATTTAGGTTGATCCTAGGTTTGCATTTTGCCAGTTCATTGTCAACTATCAAGGTTAAGTTTCATCTACGTCATACTCCTTTGCATATCAATAAGGGCCATCCATTTGCATGTGTTCTCTTGCATTAGAGTAATACCATTGTCATACATTTGCATACACTAGGTCTCTTCATTAAGCTTAGGTCATTATCATATCATATTAGGGTCATTTTCATAAGTAATTGTCCCTTTGCATATAGTGTCAAAACTAGGTTTTGTCATACTTGAGTAATCCAAATCTTTGGTAAACCCTAAGTCATTGTTAAGAAGTCTAGACCTTATCAAACCTTTTGTCCTTTTGTCATCAATATCATTTTGTCAAACCTAGCTTAGTATCCAAGCATATAGGGGAGACATTATCATCCTGTCCTTTTGTCACTTGGTCCTTTTGTCCTTTGAGGTCTAGACATCATTCCAATTTCCTAAGGGTCTCTTTTAGATTTGCATTCGAAAGTTTGTCAAAATCTTCAAAAAACAACCAAAAACATAGATTGCATTCTTGCCATAGATTGCATTTTCATCTATTTAGTTTGCATTTAGTTGCATATCATATATTATCCTTGAAAAATTCCAAAAATAATGCATTTTCATAGTGACATGCCTGTTGAAACAAGGTCAAAATCTAAGAAGATGGGCGAACCAATGTATCAACCCATTGACAACATAGCAAATTCACAGTTTCAAACTAGTCAAACAGTGCAAGTTGAAGGTTCATCAAACACATCATTACCACCATATGGAATGGTTCAACTTGGACCACCTCCATTATATGAACCAGTATTTGTACCCATGAAACTAGGACATGGGAGTGTTCCACCAATACCAAAAGGAAATGCACCTTTCAATTGGAATCAACCAAACCTACAACATGACATTCAAACTCAAACATTACATGAGGAACAAATTCTTTCACAAGGATTTGGTTCAAATCAAGGAATTCAACAAGAAATGAATCCAAATGTCCAACCAGATGCTTCATTAGATTCTGATGCTTCTGATGATGTTGATATGTTCCTTCAAGATCCAAAGTTGACAAGAAAGATGGATAAATTCTTGAACAAGGTCTTTAAGATGTTCCCGCAAAAATATCTTAACATGATGAGTAATGTGGCTTCCTCAAATGAGCAAATTAATGTGCAAATGCAACAAGGCAGTGAGCTGTTAAGTTTCTCTTCACATCCAAATGAAGAAAATGTGCAATAGGAACTTCAACCTACCTTGATGAGTAAACGTGCTTCAAAGGCATTGACAGTGACTATTCCTCAAAAGTCACCATTTGAGACAATAAATAATCCATTATTCAACACAACACCTATAACACAAGATCAAATGAAGACCACACAAACATTGACAATTGTCCCTCAACAAGAAGTGGTTCCTCACATGCATAAAATTGGATCAAAATCCAAGATGCAAGAAAGCTTCACGACTGGAATGCCTAATATCACCAACGTCCAAAAAAATTCCACAATGCAACAAAGTTCTTATGTCACGTTATGCTCAATATATTTGCCAAACACTATGGTGATAGATCCTTCAATAATGGCGACACAAAGAGCTACGGATAGTGGTGTCCACCAACAACAAATGTTGCAATAATTGAGTAATATGCAAATGGTACAATCGAATGTGCAAACAAACAATGCACAACAACAACCATATCGCATTCGACAACAAATTGCAGCACCTTCTGCCTCATTACAAGTTAATGCAAACTTGCAACCACCACAATGGATTGGACAAACAACACAACAAGTTAATGCAAGTGCCATACCCCATCTTAGGGAGAAACAACAAAAACCACCCAAACAAAGTTTTTTGAAAATGATGGGATTTACACCGCGACGACAACAATTGGCACAAGGTCAGAAAATTCCAATTCATCAGCATCAACAACAACATGTGCCTCAATATGTGACAAGACAAACAAATTATCATACTTCACAACCACAATTGGCACCTATGCAATATCAACAACACCCTCAATTGCAATATCACCATAGGTTACAAGAAGCACAGCAACAAGGTCAATATCAAGGTATGGCACAACCACAACAACAAGAGGTGTACCAAGAAAACTATATGCCGGAGACACCAAAGATGGCAATTTCAGAGTATCAACAACTGATCGGAAACACGATGTATCGACAAAGAGTACCCACCAGGATTAATGATGAACCTCCAAAATCTGATACAATTGCACAACAACTTGAGAAATTGCAATGACAAGTTGATGCATTGGAAACCAAAGGAACAAAGAAGTTGTATACAGATCAAGATTTATGTCCTAATCCATTTGACAAGAGCTTATACATGCCTCCATTCCCTAAGCATTTTGAGGCACCTAATTTTGAGAAATATAAAGGGAATGGCAATCCAAAAGATCACATTCGAGCATTTTTCGTGGCATGTACTGAAGTGAGTTATGAGGAAACATATTTAATGCACTTATTTGCACGAAGTCTCACGGGACAAGCCATGGATTGGTATTCACATCTGCCAAGAAATATAAAGACTTGGTTGAAACTAGCCCAAAAGTTTATATCTCACTTTGTGTTCAACATCGATAGTGACATGACCATGTCAGATTTATGCAACACCAAGAAAAAGCAAGGTGAACCATTGGTGACATTCCTGCAATGATGGCGAAGCTTGTATAGCTGTTCTTCCCTAGATATACCTGAAGAACAACAAGTGAATCTGTTTATCCAAAATTTGGTCCCAGAAATGATGTATGAACTCAAATTGAAAAGTCCCAGTACTATTGAGAAACTCATTAAGAAAGGGATGAACATTGAAACTGCTCTTGTAGCCAAGGGAATCATCAAGCTTAACAAAGATAGTGACAACACAAACAGTTTAGGGGACAGAAATAGATTTTGGTATAAAAACAAAAATGTCACTAATGATGGAGTTGTTGATGCAAGAGCGATGAATGCAAATCAACCCCCGTTCACAATCAAGAAATTGAGTGCTCCTAATATGTCAACTATGGAACAAAATCAAACACCAATGAGCACTATTACTCAATAGCTGCAATACCAATAGCATACTCAACAATACACTCAACAATACAATCAACAACAAGGTCAGCAACAAAACCAGCAATGCAAACCTTTCCAATCCAGAGATGGACCTCCTCGACAATTTACGCCATTAGGAGAGCCTATTGAATCGGTAATGAAACAATTAATACAAGCAAAATTTATTAAGCTACTAGATATCAAGGCAAAACCAGTGGTGAAGCCGCATTGGTGGAATGATAATGCCTATTGTGAATATCATCAGTCGAAAGGACATAAAACTGCTTCATGTTTTCAATTGAAACATATCATTCAAGACTTGTTAGAGCAAGGAGTAATTGAGATAGATCCACCCAACATGACTTCTAATACTGATCATACAATTTTTAAAACTCCTTTGCTTGATCATGACAAGGGTAAAGCATCTTCTTCAAACTCTACCCAAACAGCAAATTATGCAAGTACTGGTTATAACAATGTTATCAATTGTTTTTGAGCATCAAATGAATATGTTGCCACCCTAAGAATAAAGGGACAAGATCCTTCTTGCGCAGTCACCACTCGTTGATCCAAAATAGTCCTGAAAGGAGCTCCTATTGTTCCTCCCAAACCAACTCCTGCCAATCAGTATAATCTCTTGGATCATCTAGGAAAGACAACTGCACAAATATCAATCCTTGAGTTGTTGAAAATGTCCCCCATACATCAGGCAGTCCTAGATAAAGCTTTAATTGAGTCCACTATCCCGACAGACATTGATGTTGACTTGTTTCAAGCCCGAATTGGACACCTAGCTGTTTCCCAACACATTGCATTTTCTGATAATGATATCTCACCTGATAAGCTCCCTCATAATGATCCTTTACATCTTGAAGTCTTTGTCCATAATTGCAAAATCTGATGAGTCTTGATAGATGATGGAGCGGGTCTTAATATTTGTACCTTGAGAGTGGTCATTGGTCTTGGTTATACAAAAAAGGATATTGATTCTTCTAAAAGAATAACAATCAAAGCATATGACGATGCTGAGCACCCATCTAAAGGGATAATTACATTGCCTATCAGAGTCGGTCTAGTGACAAAACACTTTTTTGCAGGTCTTAGACCTCGATCTTCCTTACAATATGATTCTTGGCCGTCCATGGATCCATGCAATGAAAGCAGTTCCATCCACCTATCATCAATGTTTAAAATATCTTCACAATGGAACTGAGATAACAATTCCAGGAGATCCTAATCCATTTCAATTTTGTGCGGCCTTAAAGGATTCTCCACAGCAGCAAGTCCCAGTCAATAGAGAAGCCAAATCAGATAGTTATGTAGATCCTAATGCATTGTTAGATGCTATCAGAGGAAAGTTGAAGATACAGGACCAAGGCTGTGGAGAATATTCAATGGATCAAACATTCCTCATTGGGAATTTACCAATATCTCCAAAATCATATGGCAAACCGCATTTGTTGCAAAAGGAACCTAAGGTAGTTATCCAATATCAACCTCCCACTACATTTACAAGATGGGGTGAACTTGACAAAGAAACTTTGGATGATGATGTCGTAGATTGGCTTTATAAGGATCCCACTGAGACCCCACCTGTCAGGTTGTCGGTGGAACTATACGGCAAAGGATTTACTATGCTATAGAAGAAAGGATATGATGGCTGCAGTGGCTTAGGCCCAGACAAGAAGGGAAGACTCGAACCTGTTATACTCGAGATGCGACCTCCAACTTTAGGGTTAGGTTTTGTACCATTGCGAATTGGATCCTCATCTACCAAAGTGACCACATGTGGAAAAGGGCGTAACTCTGATGATGAAATAACACCTGAGGATACCCAACCTAAAACTACTTCCAATGAATGGGAGTGGAGTTCTTTTTCTTCTAGCTCTTATGCCCTTGACAATATTTTCCTTGACCCTGATGATTTGCCCATGGAAGACAAACATTAAATAACTCCCCTTCCTAAAACATGTCCTAATGCTTGGATAGAGTCATTCTAGGACCCAAGCTCCGAATCGAATATAAGCAATTCAGACAGTGATACTACAGATGTTTACATCTTTACCATCTCAACCCTCTCTCTCCTAAAAACTGATGATGACATGCCCCTTGTTTATCCCCAACTTATCCAACATGACCAACAAGAACCACTCACATTGGATTGTTTTCAAAATGATGAAGCAATTGCAAAATTCCTTGGACTATGGGAAGGCATACCGCAAGGTGATCATAAGGCAGGATTCACTATTGATCTGGATTCCACAACATATTTTGGGGAGTCAACTCCCTCTTCCAGTCATCAAAATGAAAAAAGAAAAGAAAAAGTAAAAAATCAAAAGAATAGGTCTTTGAGTGAAAACCGTAAGGCACTCTCTGATCATACAAAAGTAAAAATAAAAGACGTACCTACGGGTGAAAACCTCTCTGAAGCACCCAAAGGTGGAAGAGTGGACATATCCCTAGCAATTCAGGATAAATCAACATTGCTTGTGGAAATGACCAAGGAAATCAATTTGGGTACACCTGACAACCCTAAGGTCATTCATTTTGTTGCTTCTCTGTCAAAATAGGAAAAGATAGATTTTGTCAATTTCTTTCTTGAGAAGAAGATCAGCTTTGTATGGTCCTGTGCAGATATGCCTGGCCTCGATCCAGAATTAGTCCTTCATTACTTGCCATTGAAAGCGGATGCCAGGCCCGTCAAACAGAAACTTAGAAAGATGCATCCTCAGGTGGCTCTTTTGGTCAAGGTGGAACTGAAAAAATTACTAGATGTGGGCTTTATTAGACCCTTTGATTATGCAGACTGGATTTCAAATTTGGTACCAGTTAGCAAAGTAACTGGGGGCATCAGGATCTATACAGATTTTAGGGATCTTAATAAAGCATGCCCTAAAGATGATTTTCTACTGCCAAATATCGATATCATTGTTGACATGACTATTGGGTATGAGATGCTTTCATTGATGGATGGTTTCTCTGGCTATAACCAAATTTGCATTGCTCCTGAAGACCAACATAAGACAACATTCACCTGTGCTTGGGGTATACCTATTGCTGGAATGTGATGCCCTTTGGTCTTAAAAATGCAAGCGCAACATATCAAACAGCAATGATGACAATTTTTCATGATTTCATGCATACTTTGATGGAGGATTATGTTGATGACTTGTTATGCAAATTTGTCACAAGAGATAGTCATCTAGCCATCCTGGGCCCTATCTTTGACCGAATGGTGACCTACAAGCTCAGACTCAATCCAAAGAAGTGTGTCTTTTGTGTCACCGCCGACAAATTACTAGGGTACATTGTTTCTCACAGAGGCATTGAAGTCGACCCTGCCAAGGTTAAAGCAATAATGAATATGCCTCCTCCTTCTAATCTCCATCAACTAAGAAGTCTGCAAGGAAAGCTCCAGTCAATCTGACAGTTTAGAGCTCAATTGGTAGACAAATGTCATCCATTCCAGCATCTATTGCATAAAGAAGTTGCTTTTAAATGGACTGAGCAATGTCAATCAGCCTTTCAAGCTCTCAAGGACTATTTGTTGTCGCCGCCTATCCTAATGCCTCCTATAGAAGGAAAGCCATTTATATTGTATATTTCTGCAACTGAAATAGCACTAGGCTTTCTCTTGGCTCAACAAGATGAGAATGGCAAAGAGCGCGCTATTTATTATATCAGCCAGACATTAGTAGGCTATGAGTTGAACTATTCAACTATTGAATGGGCATGCTTAGCAGTGGTCTTTGCAACATAGAAACTCCGGCACTATATGTTAAATCACCAAACATTGCTGGTTGCAAAAATCGATCCTTTGAAATACTTGCTTAGCAGAGCAGCTTTGACTGGTCGCCTAGCAAAATGGGTGATGATCCTCAGTGAATTTGATATTGAGTACATGGAGCGAAAGGCAATAAAAGGACAAGTCATAGCAGATCAACTTGCAGAGGCACCTATTTATGATGACCATTGTATGTTGATAGATTTTCCAGATGAATCAGTCTTTGCTCTCACATCTTCTAATGAATGGAAGTTATACTTTGATGGGTCCCATACCAAGTTCGGGTCCGAAGCAGGCATATTGTTTGTCACTCCTCAAGGTGATGCTATTCCTAAGTCTTACAGAATAACTTTCCATTGTACCAATAACATTGTGGAGTATGAAGCACTGGTCACAGGACTCCAAGTAGTGGTCCATTGGAACATCACACATTTACAAGTCTATGGAGATTCTCAATTAGTCATCCGACAAGTCAATGATGACTACGAAACAAAAGATGAAAAGCTTATTCCCTATAAGCATATGGTAGATTTCTTCAAGACAAAGTTCACAGCTATCCATTTCAGTCAAGTGCCAAGAATGCAAAACAAGTCAGCAGATGCGATGGCTACAATTGCTTCCATGTTGAATATGCCCCATAATATGGACAAATGTGAATTTTTGGTCGAACAATTGCTTGTCCCTTCTTTTGACATTCTGACAACAGATGTGATGTGCATTCTTGTTGGTCCTAACTCCCCATGGTACAATGATGTATATCAATATTTGAAATCCCAAACCTTACCACCTAACCTTTTCGCTAATCAACGCCGAGCCTTCATCCGACAGATGGCCAAATATGTCATTATTGCTGACACCCTTTACCGTTGTTCCTTTGACCATACCCTCCTCAGGTGTTTGGATTCTGACAAAGCACAAACGACTTTACACGAGTTTCATGATGGTATATTTGGGGGCCATTTCATTGGTCTAAGCTTAGCCAAAAAGTTGATTCGTGCTGGGTATTATTGACCCACTCTGGAAAAAGATGTTCACGATTTTGTTAAGAAGTGCTACAAATGCTAGATCCATGGAAATTATATTCATGCACCAGCCCAAGAGCTTCATTCTATCATATCTCTATGGCCCTTTTCTCAATGGGGATTGGATCTTATTGGTAAGATTCACCTGACATCTGCAAATGGACACAAGTTCATCATTACAGCCACAGAGTATTTTACAAAATGGATCAAGGCCATCCCCATGACCTATATCACTGGTGTCCAAATTTCAAAATTCTTGCTGAATTATATCATATGCAGATATGGGGTACCCCTTGCCATAGTCACAGATAATGGTCAACCTTTCAAGAATAAAGATGTCAAGGAACTCTGTGAAAAGTTTCATATCCAACACCATTTCTCTAGTCCATACTATCCAGAGGGTAATGGTCAAGCTGAAGCATCAAATAAAACCATTATCAAGATCCTGAAAAAGGTTGTCAATGACACTGGTCGAGATTGGCATGTACAATTGAATCCAGCACTATGGGCCTATCGCACTTCTATCCGCACACCTACTGGCGCAACACCTTATTCCTTGGTGTATGGTGCAGAAGCCATTTTACATTTGGAGGTGGAGATTCCTTCCTTACATGTTTCCTTGCAACATCTGATTGATGATGAGACACACAGAGTCTCTCGGTTGCATCAACTTGAGATGTTAGATGAGAAACGTCAGACAACCCTGACACATTTGCAAGCATATCAAAACCGTCTCCATCGCTCTTATAATAAGAAGGTTAAAGGGCAACACTTCGAAGTGGGAGATTTGGTTTTAAAGGCAAACCCCAAGAATGTACAGTCTACTGACATCATCAAAGGCAAGTTTGAACCTAATTGGGTTGGGCCTTTCATAGTGACTGTATCCTATGGCTCGGGGGCATATCAGCTTGCCACTCCAGAAGGTGAACCTTTGTCCGATCTTGTAAACAGCATGCATCTTCGCAAGTACTGGGCATAATTTTCTATCAACTTTTCTTCAAATATGATCCTAAAAAAATACAAAAAAATCAAAAAAAATCAAGAAAATAAAAACAAAAAAAGTGAAAAACAAAGAAAAAAAAGCAAAAGAGTAAAGAAAAATGATTCACCCTCTAGTGAAAACCTGGCAAACAGGCGCTTTGGGCAAGTACCATGGTGAAAACCTGGCAATCAGGTGCCATGAGTAATGAGATCATTGCTCCGTCATCTATCATGACTTCTAGCTATGCTTTCTCTCAGTCGGTTTATCATGCCTATCTTTGTCTTGACCCAATGTTCTGTTTCAGGCCTGTTATTGGTCAACAGCATTGTCTTGCATACTCCATTTTCTTGTACATATGTTTTGGTCCCAGTCTATATATATATGTCTTTCAGATGCACATTGGGTGCGTTTCCCTTGTCATGATCAATCACTGGAACTTTTGAATTGAAAAATGTCATGAAATAATCCAAAAAAAATTGAAAAACGTCCTAAAATAATCCCAAAAAAATGGAAAAACGTCCTGAAATAATCCAAAAAAAATTGAAAAACGTCCTGAAAAAAATCAAAAAAATTGAAAAATGTCCTGAAAAAAATCAAAAAAATTGAAAAATGTCCTGAAAAAAATCAAAAAAATGGAAAAATGTCCTGAAAAAATCCATAAACATCAAATAAAGTCCTGAAAAAAATGAACAAAAACATTATAAAACTCGCAAAAACAAGCATTTTGCAGTAAATCATCCCTTTGTGCATCGACAGCTCGCTGAGCATACCTCCAACAACACACAATCACACACTGTGCTTTAATGAAATCATGCATTAATAGATGAACTTTTTCAATCAAAACCAGACATTCAAACTGATCCCAATTGTCATATCAATCGAATGTTACCATCAAAATCATTTGTCCTTGTCACTACTATCATGGGTCTTATACAGGGTGTGGTATACTCGAAACCAGACTGTGTCCTGTCTTAGACGGGGTACCACATGTCTTGAAACCAGACAACATGATCATCCTATCAGGACTTTCAACTTTTGACAATGAAGATCAAGATGTTTGTTTGACTTGGTTGAATTTGTGCATCTTATCTTTTTATTGATTTATCTTTGGCTTCAATCATGTTCCTATGTTGCTCGATGATGTCACTGAGTGATTTAGAGTGATCGGGATGGTTCATGGTCCCTTTTTTTTTTGGTTGTGATTGTTGTTTGTCTGTGATGTGTCTGTCTTTTGCAAAAAGGGTTGCATTTCAGCTCTGGCCTTCAATGCCATGATGCTACACATCCATCTTGCTACATAAAAATAAAGGTTCTCACCTACAAAGTGCATTACTGAAAGCAAGTTTTTCTTCATCTCTAATTGTCTTCTGTCTCATTTCTTCTTACTAACATTTCTTCCATCAGTTCAGATAGTCCGTCTAGTCTAGTGCTCTGATCTCCAAACACATATGATGCATCCTGCATTCATTGGTTAGTACATTTGCATTATATCAAACATCACATCACGCATTACATCAAGCATTTTATCCATTTCATATTATAAATGCATAAAAATATATCCATACATGTTCATAAACAAAGCATAAGTCATCCATACATGGAAAATAACTATAAGTCATAATATATCGATGCATATCATATCACATATCACAATAATATCGGAGTACAAAATTGGACTGTCTGTCCTAAGTATGGCCCGCAGGCTGACTACATAATATCAAACTGCATATGTCATCTATCTGTCATAAAGGAGTACATGCCTCTGTCACTGGGTGCTCCCTCTGTCCTCCTCATCCCTACCATGTCTCATGAATGATGTCCCTCCTGTCCCAGGTCCTGGCTGTGGTGGTCTCATTGGTCCACTCACCCCCATGTTGCTTAATGACCTCCGAGAGCATGCCCTGCTCTCTGTCCTCAATCGTGCCTAATATGAAGCTACTCTCTACTCTGGTGGAACTACACCCTCATATAGTGTCCTCCAATGGCATATCTCCTCTTCGGCCTCTACCAGCATATGTGACATCTCACGTGCATTGGCATCCCTAATCGACCCAATGTACTCAGTGACTCTCTGTTCCTCTCGCTGTGCCTGAGCTATTGCTATATCTCGAGCCACTGTGAGTCTGGCTATCTCTGCTCTGAATTGATCTTGTTCTATCCTCAAGATGGCATTCTATCTCTCTAATGTCGCAATGTGATACTGCTAACTCGCTATGGTAGCCAGCCAATCTCCCTCTCGACGATATCCTGATGCCATGGTCTCCCAGCCAATCTCCCTCTCGATGATATCCAGATCATCTGCGTCGCACTCAAATAATCTACACAACACATCTCTCCCTGTCACTGGGTCATACTCTACCATCTCCCCATGAATCAGAATGTGGAGGATGCGCCATACATCCTCTAGTGTCACCATCGCCTCTCCAGTCGCCAAATGGAATGAGGAGGTCTTTGAATGCCATCGCTCTGCCAATGCGGTAAGCAATCCTATGTTTGCCCTAATCTTGGGCATGAATGTGATATAATATATCCCAAGTCCTACTAAGATATCTCTGTCCATGCTCCTGAGTCTATGTCGTAGCATGAAACAGTCTGGTCGGTTCTCTCGCATGATCAACGGATACTGTCAACTCTGCATCATAATCGGGGCATATTTTGTCAGTATTAGGGTTTGCTCCTATGGGCTGCATTTCCTTATTTCATGGCCAAATCAAGGTGTTTCTACTCTATTTTGACCTATCCTATTCTTATCCCCCCTTTTCGGATCATTCGCATGTTGTTTCGAACCAACATTGAGTTACCAATGCACAACTGTGCTTGTGTACTACCTCCTGCGCCTGTGTCACATAAACTACACCTGTGTACCCTTACACAAGTGTAGAAGACATTACACAAGCACATAATTCACCCTACACAAGCACAGAAGTCAGTTTCTGCATTCCCTATGGGCCCCGCAATGTTCCGCAAGCGATCAAAATTCATGAACTTGAAAATATGGGTTTTTGAGATACATACCGCTGCTCCCGTGTCGTCTAGTCATCTGTAAGTACGTACACATTCTCTGAGGTGATCCACCATTGGAATGTTCGCCATATCTCTGTAGGTGTCCTTGTCCAAAGCAACAAAATTCTCCTCTTTGGCTAGTGCAAATGAGCAATTTTCACTCTCTTGGTCCCATTTATAGATCTTTGTTAGTGCATAGATGGATGTGTACCCTCTCCATCTTATGTTGGTCATGGTCTTGTGCACCTTAAATTGCTTTTCCTTCATGCATTCGATCTTCGATTCTCCATCTGTTCGATCCTATCATTTTTATCGATCAATTGGCCTCTTTTCTGCATGTTTTCGGCCAATTCCTCGAGGGGGCATGCATATGTCATTGTCAGTTGTCTGGGGCATTTTCATTATTGTTCTTTGAAACAATGCTTAAAATCGCATTGTCTCAAAGAGGGGCAAAATGTAGACACCTAAAAATGGTCAACGTTTGCGGAGTCATACTTTAACATTTACGCATTGCCTTATTTTAGGGTTTTTGCATCGCATTAACATTTCTCCTTTGTTGCATACTTGGTCTTTATGATTTGCGAACATCGAGTCCTTCTTCTGCATTCTTCATTTATCTCGCTTTCGAATTTGGTCTTGTCAACAACAATCTTCAGTCATGATTTTGGTCAATCTTATCCTATCGCATCAATGTGTGTGCTCATTTGTCATCATTTTGGACATCATCAATCCTAATTAGGGTTTTGTCCTCTTTTCAATTTTGTCATCTTGTGATCAATTTTGTCATCGATCATAGTCATTTTCAATCTTGTCATTTTGCAATCTATTTTGTCATCGATCCTTATCCTCTTGTCAATTTTGTCATCTTGCAATCAATTTATCATCGATCATCGTCATCTTCTCAATCATGTCAATTTGGATCAATTAGTCATTGTTCCTCATCAATTGGCACATTTGTCAATCAAATCATTTATCAATTCAAAATCATGATCAAATCAAATCGACATTAATTATCTTTTGTCAAGACCTAATTGTCGTCCTTGCATTTCTAATTCATCTTCTAAGGTTTTATGATTTATTCATTTAATCTTGTTTGGCATTTTTCCTCTAGGTTAAATAATTTATTTATTTATCCTAAGTCTTCTCATCGCAATTAAATGTTCATTTAATTGGCTAATTATTCCTCTTTTTGTGAATTAATTAATAAATGACAAATTATTATTTAATTTACCTAATTTTCCATCATTTCTAATTTTCTAATTTTCTAATTTCCTAATTTTCATCATTTCTAATTCTTAATTTCCACCTTTTTTGTCAAATTTAATTTCCACCTAATTAATTTCTCTCTAGTTTCTCCCTATTTTTGTGCTTCGATGGAAGCATGAATTTCTCATGTGTCATACTTTTGGCATAGCAAGATGTCATAAGGTTCTAGTTCTCTAACCTTTGCATTGGCAATATGTCATAATTCATGACATAGAAGATGTCATAACCTTCTTCTTTCCACTCAATTGTGCCATTTTTGAAATCAATTGCTTCTAATATCCATTTCATGCTAATTTGATCTTTTCTCCAATTTGTCTATAAATTGGATGAATTTCTTGAATCCCAACTAATCAGATTATCGAATTTCTAATCACTTTGTCAAATCAATCACGCTTCGAGTATTCTTGCGCCACTATCTTGTCTACTTGCTTTCATCCCATGTGTATGCACTTGAAGGTGAGATCCACAAACAAAGGATATTTGAAGAAGAAAGAAGGACAATGGAGCTGCATGAAGGAAGCATTCAGATCTACATTGGTTTTGCTTAGTTTTTAGTTTTGAATGTTTTATTTTCTTGTCTTTATTGAGTGTGTTTAGGATTGATCATTGCATTTGAGCTTTTGTGATTGAGCTAGATTATTATTGATATTACTTGTGATGATTTCCGATTTCCTAGTCACATTACCGAATTACAATCCTTCTCGCATTCGCATTCTAATCTTACATTTATACCATAACCTAAGACCAATTTTTAGTAGGTCAGCTCTAAAAGATATTACAATAAAATAAATTTACAAATAAAACAATAACCGATGCAATAATCGATACAACATGTCAACTTAATGCATTTACAACAATAATAAATCATCTCCATAGCGTGTCATGCTGATCTAGAATAGATAAGCCTGTCAGTGCTTATCTTAGACCTATTTGCCAATAACAAAAAATATGCAATTATGAATATAAAAGGATGTGAGAAGACTTGCTTGATTGCTTAGATTGATGAAAGTTGGCTACTGCATAAAAGGATGTGTCATGTGAATTTTGATTGCATAGTAAAGATTGACAGAGATTTGACCAAGATTATCAAGCCTCATAATCCGGTATGTAGAGAATGTCAAATGGGTAAGCAAACCAGAACTTATTTCAAAAGAATACATGATAGATCTAATGAAATTGTTGATCTTATTCATACCAAACTATGTAGTCCAGCAAGGACTAAAATCTTTCAAATAGATAGATACTTTATGTTGCTTATTGATGATTACTCTAGAATGATGTGGGTTGCATTTTTGAAAGAAAAATCAAAAGTCCTTGAAAAATTCAAAATAGTCAAAGCTATGGTTGAGACAAAAATAAGATTCAAGATAAAATGCTTAAGATTAGATCAAGGTGGTGAATTTACATTCGGTGAATTCAACAATTTTTGTGAGAAACATGGAATCATAACACAATTATCTGCACATAGAACTCCACAACAGAATGGAGTAGTTGAAAGAAAGAATAGAACTATCTTATATGTTGCAAGGATAATGATGATGGAAGCTAAATTGCCTAATATTTATTGTAGAGAAGTTGTCAATATTGCAGTCTACACTTTCAATAAGATACACATAAAAGGTGATACCAGTAAGATTCCTTATGAATTATGATTCAGTCATACTCCTACTATCAAGTATTTCAAAAAATTTGGAAGTAAATACTATATTACAAGATATGATGGAATAGGGAAATTTGATCCTAGATGTGATGAAGGAATATTCTAGGGTTATTCTACTAAGAGCAAAGAATATAGATGCTTTAACAAAAGATTGCAATGGATAGTGGAAAGCATAAATTTCAAAGTGGCTAAGAAAAGAAACACTAAGATCAGGTCATATGACTATGGACTGGAAGATGAGATTGTCATATCAAAATGAGTAATGCAAGAATCAGATCAGAGCATTGATCTAGTTGCTCTGGTAACATCAGAAAATTCCATAGTAACATTTGAAGAGCATAAAGAGTTGAAAAGTCGAGATAATACAAAGACTCCCAGGAATGTAAAGTCTAATCATTCTGAAGATTAGGCAATTGGAGATATGATAAAATGTGTGATGACAAGAAGAAGGTTAGTTACTGAAGAGGTATGTTTAATTTCTCAAATTGAACTAGAATGAATTACCAAAGCATGTAAAGATGAGAATTGGATGAAAGAAATGGAAGAGGAATTAAATTAGATAGAAAAGAATAACACATGGGAATTGGTTCCTAGGCCTAAAGATAAAAATGTTATTGGAACTAAATGGGTATTTAGTAACAACTTAAATTAAGAAGGACAGATTGTAAGAAACAAAGCTATATTGGTTTGCAAAGGATACTCACAACAATAAGGAATTGATTATGATTAAACTTATGGTCTAGTTGCAAGGATTGAAGAAGTAAGACTATTCCTTGCCTATGTTGCACACAGGGACTACAAGGTATATCAAATGGATGTCAAATGTGCATTGCTAAATGGAGATATTGAAGGAGAAGTCTACATTGAGAATCTTGATGGATTCTCACTATCAGAGGACAAGGACATGGTTTGCAAATTGAGGAAAGCCTTATATGGATTCAAACAATCCCCTAGAGCCTCATATGCTAGATTAGATAAACATATTTTGAAGCTCAGATTTATCAAAGGTAATGTTGATAAAAAATTATACTATAATATTGAGCATGATGACAAATTGATCATTGAAGTCTTTGTTGATGATATAATTTTTGGAGGAGAAGAAAATCTATGCATGACATTTGTTGATGACATGAAGAATGAATTTGAAATGTCTATGATTGGAGAGATGAAATATTTCTTAGGTTTGTAGAGCACTCAGACTGATAAAGGTATTTTCATTTGTCAAACTAAATATGTGAAAGAATTGCTAAAGAAATTTGGACTTGAAAACTCAAAACCAATTGGAACCCCTATGATACGTGGTTGCAAACTATCAAAGAAAGATGAATCTCCTAAAGTGAACTCAACTAGATAAAAATCAATGTTTGGTGGACTACTGTACTTAACTCAAAACTGACTAGATATAATGAATGTTATCTGCATTGATTCTAGATTTTAGTCTGATCCAAGAGAAAATAATGAAATTGTTGTTAAAAGAATAATCTGATATTTAAAAAGAACAACAAACTATGGGTTATGGTATCTAAAGGATGATGATTTCAGATTATGTTCCTATACGGAGTCAGATTGGGCAAGAGATATTAATGACCAGAAGAGCACTATAGGTGGTGCATTCTTTCTTGGGAATAAATTAGTCTCATCATGGCTTAGCAAAAAATAATCATGCACTTCATTATCTACTGTTGAAGCTGAATATGTAGTTGCTGCAACAAATTGTACTCGGATCTTATGGATGAAGCAAATGCTGAAGGATATAAGGGTAATTTATGATGAGCCTATTTTTATTCTTTGTGATAATACAATTTCTATTGATATGTCAAAGAATCTGGTATTTCATTCCAAATCAAAACACATATCTATAAGATATAATTTCTTGAAAGAAAAGGGTGAAGCAAAGGAAGTCAAATTGGTATATGTGGCCACTCAAGAATAGATTGTAGATATTCTAACCAAATCATTGCCTAAAGATTCTTTTGAATATCTCAAAAATCAATTGGGGGTCACCACCCCTCCAAAAGAGACTTAGAGATGTAGAGATGCATCAATCCGGTGAGATTATCAAAAATATCTTCTAATCTGGATTGATGAGATGGTGTTGCTACTTAGGGGGAGTAGTCAGCTGATTGGTTCAATAACTTGGCATTGGTCCTTTGTCATTGATTTCAAAGGGGGAGAGATGTTCATGTGAAAAACAGAAAAATGTATTCTAGTATAGGGGAGAGATCAATTAGTTCTTTTGTTGCTTTCTTGGGAGAGAGTTTCTTGGAGATTGTTGGCATTCCTTGCTACTTGGATGTTTTTCACATTCAGTGTTTCCATCAATGCTAATGGGAAATATTGTTGGAAATATGAAGGAATTGATTATGTGTTGTCATTGATGTCAACATTGTTCTGGTTGGTTGCTGATGTGCTCTAGTTCGATAAGGTTTTGGCAGAGGTTATCAAAGATTCTACTCTAGTATGTTCAGATTTTTGGATTCGGTTTTGGAATGATATTCATGATGATTATATGTATGTCATATTTAGTTCAGTCATGATTTTGTGCTCCAAAAGCTATTGAGTATGTTCTAGACTATCTTTTGATGTTCTTGGCCCCAGTTGGCGATATTTGATGAAATGATTAAGTAGTTTTGATACGGCTTCTAGAAATGGTTCTTAAAATGCTAAAGGTGTTATTGATTATGTCCCAATTATCTGGTGGCTTCACATTGGATAGAATAAAGATTTGGTGATCTTATTTGGGTCTGGTAGGATATTCTATGTTATTGACACTGAGGTTTTTTATCAGTTGGTGTAACGTGTTGCAATTGATCTTGTTGATATTTCAGGTGGATATAATTGTTTGGGAATTAAAATTAGGTCCATTCTATGTAATTTAAATCATAAAATTGGTTTGGTGGTCTATCTTTATATCGTGTAATAAAAATTTTGTAATTATTAGTTGAGGGTTGAAGGTTTAGCCAACCTTGTTATCAAGGTTGATGATTTGTATATATAGGAGATATCCTCATGTAATTTAGTAGTAGGTATTTTGTTTGCATTATTAGAGAGAGGTAAATGCGCAAACACGGATATATCATTCAATGAAGTGTTGTGGAGAGTTTTCTATTGTAGGGCAAACAACTGTGCTTAACCAAAACTGTAACCAAGCATTAGGAGACGCTATTTTCATGGTTCATTTCCTCCAGATTGAAGTCCGATGATTATGTAAGTAAGTGATTCCTCCCTTTTATGTTGAGGAGTGTCCTCTAGGTAGTTAGCTTGATTGCAAGTGCAATCCCCATTGTAATACTTTCACATTCTGTTCTAGAAGTATTTTCTGATTGTGGGTAGGCTTTCCCACCATGGTTTTTCCCTTCATCGGGTTTTCCATGTCAAAATATTGGTGTTGTTTGTTGTGTGTTGTGTACTCTCATTCTTTATCTTTCATAGTGTTGTTTTCATTTTGCTCCAGTAGAAGGTTTATAATTTCCAATAATTGTTTAACTTATGCAAAACTGATTCACACCCCCCCCCCTCAGTTTTCCTCCATTTTATTCTTACAATTGATATTTGAGCATTCTAATAGCTTCTACTAGGATATGTTGTTGTAATTGATGTCAACATATTCTTGTGTTTTTGTGCTCTGGTGATTGCAGAGATGTTGAGTCAGTTGTGTTGGAGTGTTCTCATATTTGATATGTTGAGCTCCAATATGATGATATCTTTGGTTGTGTATTTGGAAGAGTATTTGGAATGTTCGTGTCTATCTTCAATTCAGGTGGTTCATGATTTGGTGCTCCACAAGTTATCTTTCTTGTTTGAGTTGTTGTTGGCATGCCTATGAAGTGTGATACCTGCAGCTGCAACACAAAACACTCAATAGATCATTACAAGCATGGTTAATGAATTTAAAGCAAATACGGAAGATAAACCATGACAAAGCGATCTATCGCCTCCTAATAAATGTGAGTATGAATTTTCTCTCAAATTTGGTTAGGCAATTCCAGTGACTTGACTACACCTAGATGGAGGATTTAAATGATAAAGATGCATTTAAGCTAGCAATGATAATGGTTAAGCTACATGATTCCATGATTAAGCTAGAAAATAAGCTAGAGCTAAGATACAATTAAGCTATAATAACAATGATCAAATGATAAACTAAGAGCTATTATGCCTATAGTAACAATGCCTAAGATGCAAATGACATGGGATCCTTTGTGCTCCAACAAGGGGGATATTTATAGGATTTCCAAGGCCAGGGGTGAGGTGGCAGGAATCAACAGTCAATATTGAATCTGAAGATATCAATGGTTAAATTGGAGGTGGTTTGAGAAGAGGTTGGAGGAAGAGACACTTGTCATCTCTGTGGTGACAAGTGTCAAGGAGATTTGCTCATAAAAGGGCAAGTGTCTAAGAGAGGAGACATGTGGCCAAAGTGCCATGTGTCTCAAGGGGAGAGTGTCCACATCATAGGAGGTTAGGAAAACCCAAGGTTAGGTGGAATGGGTTAGGTTTAGGAGTGGTTAGGTTAGGTGGTTATAAGTTAGGAGAATTTGAATTTAAAAATTCAAATAATAGGAAAAGGCTAATTAATTTCAACAACTCATAAATTGATTTGTTTTAATTAATTAGGGGATTTAGAAGAAATGAATTTGATGGGGGGAATTAATTAATTTGAATTAGTTAATCAAAAGGGATTATTGAAATGAACCTATTAAATAAATCCTTAGATTTATCAATAAGTAGATGAGTGGGAGAATTTAATCAAATTGTTAATGAATTGAATTAAATTGGGAAGGAAGATTAATTAAATAATTGCTTATTCACTTAATTATCTTCAGACCATTTCTAGGTGTATACATATTGCCCCTCTTTGAAGCGAGGTGTGATGACGTGTTGATTCAAAGAATAATTTCATTTTGATGATGATATTGATTTGATAGGATGCCCTAGACATTGATTGATAAATTGTGGTATGATTATGCCCCCTCAAGAGATCAATTGAAATAATTGACTATTGGAGTGTTTGGATGATTGCAAAATTGATATCCCGATTAGAAAAGATTTGATTCTGCAACATTTATTGATGAAAGTGCAAGTTCTTTGACCATGATGATGTGGTTCTTGATGACTGATAGAATTTGATACACTTTGATTAGGTTTGATTAGTTTGATAAGATCTAGATTTAGTCTGGTTTTAGGAAAGATACCTCTTGTATAAGACAAAGATGATCAAAAGCATCTGGTTTCAGGAACGATATATCCTGTATAAGACTTGATTAAAAGTGTCTAGTTTCAGGAAAGATACACCTTGTATAAGACATGATAAAATAGATCAGATGCGATCGATTGATATAATGGATAAGGTTGATTGAATAAATAACTGACATTTTGTTAATTTCAGGTTGCATGATGATTTAGATACGCTGATTTTGGTGCATTTGAGTGGGTAGCATAAGATTTGCGTTGGGCTGATAATATCTGGAGAGAGATGAGTCATTAGTCTGATTGTGTATACACCTATGATATTACATTGATGATTCATGTGATATATTTGACCTTGGATAAGATGAGCTTGTAGGATCCCATGCAATAATGAAATGTAAGCTAAATGCCAATGCAAATGCTAATGAAATGCAAAGCTACGATTGGACCAGTCACTGGGTTATTGCTTTTTTTGTCATCATTGAGCTTTTGGAAATGTGGGAAGTAAGTGCAAACATCGATGGTATAAAAAAACAATGATGACCTGAGCACTTATTTCCTAGATTTTGATATTGCAAGTTAGCACAAGCATCGAGGTAAAATTAAACCAAGATGACCTGAGTGTTGCTTGCGTAAAATAGGCAGTATTAACCATTGGTATATGCAAATTGGAAATGTCTTTGATGATACTCCGATGATCATGTCCTGAGACAAATTTGTACCAACTAATGATTAATTTTCATACACCAGACAAGAAAAATATCATGTTCCTTCCTTGTTCCTCTAGTCAAAGACATCTTGGAGTCACTCAGAAATCATGATAATGAAAATCAAGATACTAAAGTTGAACCAAAGTACGGAAAGCAGTATCCAAAAAATATCATCTATTAAAAAATGTGCGATGTGCTTAGACTAACATGTGATAGCTTGATAGTTAACAATGTGATCTCATGTTCAACCTTGGATGTGTCTCAGTGTTTTCGCTTGATAAGTGTTGTCTAACTATTGGTTTACCTGTTTCATTAAGATCAAAATGGTCATAAATTTTGCCCCCAGCTAGGTGTAGGATTTTGCCCCAAGCCTAGAAACAAATTCGTTATGATATACCCAATGATCCAAACCATGGTGAGAGAGCAGTTGTGATTCTTGCATATGTACAAAAGCTTTTGATGGATATGGATAGCATTGATGGAGAATGAATGCAAGCGAAAATATGCATGAACTAATAGATGGAAGAGCTAGCTGATAGATAGCGCTTGTTTGCCAGGTTTTCACCATCTATTTTTATTGCACTTTTTCTCTTTTTTTTTTTTTTTTTTTTTTTTTTTGGATTTTTCTGATTTTTCACTGTTTTTTTATTTTTTTGCTTTTTCAGTGTTTTGATTTTTTTGATTTTTCAGACATAAAACATTTTTAGATACAGGCTATTGATTGGTTCTTTGAGTTGATCCTTGTCCTATGTTGATAAATAATATGCTCCTGACCCAAATACTATTGTGACCACAAACAGACCTAACTAGTTTGGTTCAAACTTTCCTTTCTTTTCTCGATCTACCTGGTTGCGTGGATTTTCTTTGAGTACTAGTTCTCCAACTTGAAATGTTCTCATTTTGACCTTGTAATTATAACTCTGGCACATTCTTTGCTAATATACCTTTAAATGATCAAAGGCATTTTGTCTTCATTCATGAATCAATTCTAACTCCTCCAGTCTAGATACTCGTTGTTCTTCATCTGGGATAAGGCCTTTTAATGATACTCGTAGAGAAGGTATCTCTACTTCTATTGGTAGTATTGGTTCTAATCCATAAACAAGAGAGAAAGGTGTGGCACCTATTGGTGTGCAGATACTAGTATGGTAGGCCCATAGAGAAGGGTTCAATTGAACATGTCAATCTCTGTCAGCATCATTCACTGTCTTTTTGAGGATTTTTAGAATGGTTTTGTTTGATGCTTTTGCTTGTCCATTTCCTTATGGATAGTAGGGTGCGGAAAATCTATGTTGGATCTTGAATTTTTCACATATCTCTTGTACATCCTAATTCTTGAAGGGTTGCTCATTATCAGTGATAATGGTCATGGGTATTCCATAGTGACAGATGATGTAGTTCAAGATAAATGTAGCAATTTGTTTTCCTATGATATTGATGAGAGGTACTGCCTCAATCCACTGTGAAATATTATATAGCTACAAGGATGAATTTATGACCATTAGATGAAGGAGTTATCTTTCCTACTAGATCAAGACCCCATTGACAGAAAGGCCAAGATGTTGCTAAAGCATGAAGTTCTTGTGTTGGTGCATGAATCAAGGTCCCATGGATCTGACATTGTTTGCATGTTCTAGCTATCTAAAAAGAATCTCATTCCATAGTTGGCCAATAATATCCCAAGCATATGATTTTTTTCAATAGGGTAAGACCACTTGAATGAGTGCCACAAATGCTATTATGGACTTCATGTAAGGCCTTCTTAGATTCTTCTTATTTGAGACATCTTAAAAGAGTACCGTCTAGACCTTGTCTGAACAGGGAATCTACGATGAGAGTATAATGGGAGGATTGGCGAATAAAGTTTCTCTTTTGATTTTTTGATAAGTCAAGAGGTAGAGTGTTATCTTTTAGGTATGTGTAAGTTTGGTTGTAGTGGGAGGAATCATTACCAACAAGCTGATAGATAGTTTGGGAATCGGGACAATTATAAGCTGGGTGAAACAACTCTTCCACTAGGAATTCGTAACGCTCTTGATTTTCCTGTGTCTGAAGTAGAGAAGCAAGTTTTTCCATGGAATTTGCTGCTTTGTTGTCATTCCTTGGAATTTACTGAAAAGTTATGTCGATAAAATATTTCTTGACATCAACAACCATCTTCTTATAAGGCATTATTTTTTCGTCCTTTGTTTGATAGTCATCATTGATTTGATTGATGGCGAGCTGAGAGTCTCCAAAGACTTGAAATTGTGTAATGTTCCATTCTATAGCCATTTCGATACATGTAACCAAAGCTTCATACTCTGCTGTATTATTGGTGCATGGCAATCTTAATTTGTATGCTTTCAGAATTGTATAACCTTGTGGTGTGATGAATAGAATACCTATTCCTAATCCATGTTGTGTTCCATTATTGATGCTTGCTCCTGGACTGATATTTGGGTGATGTATTGTAAGATATGGATCAAACCCTGAAATATCTGTATATGACCAGGTAAAATTGAATTGCCATCTTTTGAAGGGTTTCAAATATTTTTGCCTTGCTAGTTTTGATAGATAAGTTGTTGGATATAGATCAGTTGTGTCAATGATAATTACCTCTGTTGGTTCTATTAGGATAGATGACTTCTCTTGATAAAATTTAGGTAAAGTGTCAAATATCCCATCTTTCGGCACCTCAAGGAGGTTTTCACTGTTAGATGTGTCCTTTATTTTTACTTTTTCCTAATCTGATGTTGCCAATAAATGGTTTTTAGCATTAGACCTGATATTGTTTTCTTTATTTTTACTTTTGCGACTAGGAGATTTGGCACCCACTTGATTAGAAGATACGTTAGCAGAATCCCTAGTGAAAGTTATTGTGGGTTTGATTTCATTAAGATATAAGGATATGGCATGGTCATTCAAAAAGGTATCAATGCCAGTATGTCCTTCATTTTCCCAGTCCATAGGTTCGAGATAGCTTAAGGATAAAGGATCTTCAGGTTGAATAGTTTCAAAGATATTATGGGTCATTATAGATATGTTAGAGCTTTCAGTATGTATTTCCATGTCTAGAATGATACTCTCGTCAGAATGACCTTGTACAAGAAGCTCTTGATCGTCCTCGGTTAAGTCCAAGTCAACCGAATGTCATTCTAATTCAAGTGGGCTATTCCCTAACATTTGTCTTGCATACGTGTGAATTACATCAACACCTATATTTTCTTCTTCATCCCTCTCAATTTCAAGTTGCTCTTGTTTGTTTTTCTAGGATAGCAAATATTCTTCATTCCCTCGATCTCTTAGCTGCATTTGTTTTTCCATGCTTGACAAAATTGATGCAAATGATTGTTCCTTGGATTGTGTGCTTGAAGATGTTGCCTCTTTGTTATGTGGAATAATGACCTCTTGAGCTTATTTTAGATTATTACTACACTGTAATGGATTTGAGTCTGCTGATATTGTGATTTCGTGCCCATTGTAGGGAAACTTTAAGCACTGATGGCATGTTGAGGGAATAGCTTGCATTTCATGTATCCATGGTCTTCCCAAGAGTATGTTGTATGGTAGTTCCATGTCTAGAACTTGGCATGCTATGTCTTTCTACAAAGGTCCCACTCTGATGGGTAATACCACAACTCCTTTAGAGGAATGCTCTTCTTCATTATGTGCTTTGAATGTGATCTTTTTCTTGGGATTAACTACATCTTCAGAATAACCTAGAGCATAGACAAGACTCAAAGAGAAAATGTTTAAGCCAGCTCCTCCATCTATTAGGACACATTTAACTCATGTCTTATGAATGAGGACTTCAATTTGCAAGGGAGCATTATGGGGATATTGCAAGGAATCAATGCTTGGATATGAAGGAGATGAGCTTTGAATAGGATCCTCTAAAATAGGTTTGATGGCCATTATGGATATCCCTTGGGGAACTTCAGCTTTGGGTGTATTGTTTGGTGAGGATGCTATGGAAGGTTTTTGCAAGCTTTTAAGAGGTGTAGGAATAGATGCCTTTGGAGAGTCAATTTTCTTATGGAGGGATAAACTATTGCTAGATATAGGTGCGCACTTTTGATCTTCATCAGCACAATCCCTTATGGCTCTCTTGAATATTTGTATAAAGTAAACACCTTTCTTTGGATATGTATTTGAATCCCTATGAGGTTTTGACCTAGTTGGATTTTGATTTTGGACTTGTTTGATTTCTCTGATATGTTGGTTTGTTATGTCTTCTTGTATTTTGCTTTGGTATGCCATGTTTCTATGATCTTTATCTATTTCCAATGTTTCAGCGATTTTATGTCTCCGTGCTCTAATTACAATGGGCATTGTGTTTGATATTGTGCTAGGATTTGATTGTCTAAAGGTTGTTTTGATAAGTGATCAACTATCAAGGTAGATACGATAAAGTGATATTAAATGAAAATAGGATTCAAGTCTTTAAAGGTTTGCAATTTTTTCAATCTTCGGTGTTGGAGTGCAATGGTGATGATTTGATAAGAACCAAGTCCAATATGAATGATGTGGGACAAGATTATCCTAACCAAACATTTTAGTTTCATGATAGAGGATGATAGATCTTGATGAGAAACTATGTTTGAGTGATCAGTTTACCAAAGAGGGTGATGATGCACTTTGAGATGTTTAGATCTTGAACTTGTTGAGGGTGAGCACTTGAAAATCTTAAGGTGTTTATGTTCTAAAGTATGTTTTCGACTGATGATAACTTGACCAAGTGAAACAAGAAGACAATACAAGCATAGATTGATAGATAATAGGTGTTAATGCTCACTGTAAATTGACCAAGCAAGAATGACAGACCTGAAAAAGGCATGCAAGACACAACTCTGGACTGGCAAAAACAAAAATTTGTATGACAGACTATATAGTCTCGAACAACAAAAGATACAAGATCATATGACAAACTAGTGTTTTCATGTGAAAAAGTAGAGCCTCGTACGAAAAAGAATACTCAGCAATATGACAAAATATTTTATGCTATCAGGCTCGTACGACAATTCCCACAGACCATACAACAAAGTAGATATCTCTATTATTATTTACTAAGTTGTCATTAGTTTTATGTCCAAACTCATCCTATATACTCTAGTCAGTTAATACTACCAAAATATTCAATCGGTAAGCACTAATGCAGTTGGTTACAGAAGAAAGGAGTCATAGAGTTTAGTATACACTGATCTATCTACCGAGTAAAGTTCTATGTCTACTGAGTAGCAAAGAAGGTATACTAAGTAATCTGAACCGAGTAGAAACGTGTTACTAGATTCAATGAACCTAGACACATATGTGAAACGTGTTACAAAACTTGAGAAGATCTAACTGTTATCACATAGGAAATTGCACTTCATGATTTTGTTTGATTTTGAGGAAGTTTATCCAATGAAATAATTTCTATGTTTATTCATTCGATGAATCTTGTTTGTAAGATCGAAGCATGAACAGATCATCGTCCCAGAGATCTATTTATACAGAATGATTTGAGTATCTAAAATGGTGAAGAGACATGTGTGATAAAAAAAAAGAAAAATCATAAGAGGACACAATGTGTTGTGACTGCTAAGAATGACAGAGATATTCAGAGGTCACCAAGAAAGTCTTCAGAGAACAGTTTATGGGACAGAGTAAATAGAAGGGTTTACCAAGTTGATTTATTAATTACCGAGGTATGCTATGAGTGAGGTAATTTCATATTGAGAACATAGAGTCTGCTATAACATTTCAGATGTAAAGTTGTAGATACTTGTAAAGATTTTGATTGTATTATTTGAGTTGTAATAGAAACCTTTAACAGCGTAAAAGACTCTAACAAAGTCTATAAATTGTAAAGCCTTTAACCAGGTGCAACATTTTGTAAAAGTGTTTGTAAAATCCTTTAGCAAGGTAGATCTAATGATCTTGATACTCCTAATAGGGTAAGCTATCAAAAATAGCTAAACATGTAGCTCTAACCGAGCAACCTTTATTATTGCAGTAGTGAAGTTGTGGGTGCCATCCACACCGCAGTTTTTCTCCCTAACAAAGAGTTTTTGCGTAATCAAAATATTTGTGTTATGGAGTGAAATGTGTATGAATGTTATTTCTATGATTATGTTTCAACATTATATATTATGAGATCTATAGTATTTAGTTTATGTTTATTAGTAAATTTATTGTTGAAGAAAAGTTTTGAAGTACTGATTCACCCCTCCCCTCTCAGTACATTAGCTTTCCTGGTTGGATCTAACAATTGGTATCAGAGCTCTACTCTTGGAAATGGGTTTAACAACCTAAAGAGAAAGATCTTATCAATGGAAGGCTACAAACAATCTCGGAGAATTGTGAATCTTCAAAAAGAATTGGATCATCCTAATCAAGTGATTGCAGATATGCAAAGACAAATGCAAAGATCACTGAAAGTCAGAAGAAGGTTGTTTGATGATTTACAAGACTCACAAGAGTTGGTTGAACAAATTGAGACATCATCTGAGAATAGTATATTAGAAGAGACTGAAGAAATGATTGGTGAACTGAAAGAAAAGAACAAAGCACTGGATGAACAGCTAAAAGCAATGAAAAGAGAACATGAGTACTTTAGCACACAAATGACTGAAAATCTTGATGCATTGAGAATAGCTGAGGATAACATAAGAGATATAGAAAGAGAAAAACAATAGCTAGAAGCATTGGTGTCTGAAAAGAATGATGAAATCATAAGGATGACTGTAATTCAAAGTAATCTGTCTGATCAATTGGGTTATGTACATCATGAAGCAACTCTAAAAGAAAATAAGAACCAAACATTGAAACTTGAATTATCAAGATTGACCAATGAACTTGAAGCAGAAAAGAAGTCAAAAGAAACACTAAAGAAAAGTTATGAAGCATCAAGGATGTTGGATGAGCAACTAAATACAAGAAGACCCAACCAAGATGCAGGACTCGGTTACAAAGGAAAGAACTCCACCGAGAAAGGGATCAACACCACTAAGAGAGGAGAATCATCAAAGCAAGCTGGAAACAAAGACAAGATGAAGGACAAGAAGCCTATTTGCAACTACTGTGGAAAACAAGGTCATATTGCCAACATTTGCCAGATTAGAAAAGTTAAGCAACCAAATGTGACTAGGTTTGATAGTTATTGTTACAATTGCAATAAGTATGGTCACACATCTAATCAATGTAGGACTAAGTTGGTTAACAATTATCAGAAGGAAAAATTCAAGGGTTTTGCAAAAACTACAATAAATATGGACACAATACAAAGAAGTGTTGGTTTAAGCAGAATAACTATATGTGGTCTCCACACCGAGCAAATGCCAGAAGCTACTGAACTTTCACAGATCTTAATCATCAAACTACTGCAGTACCATGGGATTACAATACAAGGATATGGTGTGAATGTTGTGGAAGATATGGATATATAAGTGCCAACTGTATGATAAGGTTTGGAAGGAACAACTGGAGATCATGGAGAAATCCTGGAATGGCATGTTTTCATTGTCACAAAGTTGGACACTTGGCTAAAGATTGTAGAGATCAACCCAGAGGAGATACTAAGGAGATAAGAAGCACATTTCATAAATTTTGGAAAAAGAAAGAAAATGTGTCAACTAATGAAGAAAGCACCTTACCTACCTAGTTAGGTGCATCTACCTCGAATTAATCAGTAAAGGTATAAAGGGACTGCATTCTCTCAAGGATTATATCTTAACAGTTCTTATTTAATCATGTACTTAATTTCAAGCTCTGCATAGCTAAGATGCAATAGCAAATTTGAAATTCTATCTAGTCTTTTGGAACACCAGAGAAGTCGGTAAATGCAAGAAACCTATTTAGTTGGTAATAGCAGAAAAGGAAGGTAATCAGTTTAGTGGAACTAAGTGCATTTAATGCTTTCTTACCTAACTACACGAAGCCCGATAAGGTAGAATGTGTACTTAAAGTCCTTTGCATAGTCATTTTACACTTACCAGTTATCAAAGAGCAGAGCTAAGCGATTCAAAGGCGATCAAACATCTCTCGAGCAAATTTCAAGGTATTTATACAACAATCTCAAACGCATTTTTAAGTCAGTTAACCGGTCTCTATCAATTGTAAACATCTGCATTATATTTACTAAATTGAAAGTGTCTTCTGGTTAGTTAAAACCCTAAGCTCTTTCATTAGTAGAAATCCAAGTTTGAAATGGATCCTAAGTTGCAGAATCTTGTTGTAGTTAATACCATTGAGAAGCCGTCAGTAAAGTATTCCTTACCTCCTAAGGTAGCATCTAAACCCGACGATAAAAATGCATTTTCTCTTATTCTAGATAGGGTTCGATTGGTTGAGGATGTCAGATTTTACACTAAGTGTCATGTTGAAGAGCTAGGTCATACCAAAATCAAGGTCATGTATGATGAGCTATGCACCGATGGAAACCTGGATAGTAAGTATGAGCATATCAAAGTAAAGGGATTGATCGAAGCCCTAACCTACCCTCGAGTTTTCAAACCCCAATGGGTTAAATTTTTTTTTAGCAGAGTTCATGATGACTTTATGTGGTTAGAGGAGCAACCATTCAAAATCACCAAGGAGATTATTCACTTAATAACCAGATATCCTATATTCAACCATGCCCAAGCACAGAAGATGATTTCGCAAAAGGAATTGATAACTTTAACCGGAGTTGAGTCTAATTGTAGACGTCTTAAGTTGAATAATGTTACATATGTAGAGCTAAAATTTACAATTAGAGTCATTGGTTATTGTTTCTTTCAATCGGAAAGGGAAAACAGTGTACCGTGTGTAGCTGTAGATTTGGCCTACAAGATTGTGAAGAAAGGCATGAAGATTGATCTATGTGAAGTGTTGTTGAAAAACCTTTTTGAAAATCTCAACGCCATAAGAAAACCTAAGAAGAATAACTCGGCTAACACACTAAAGTTTGGGTCACTCTTAGGGTGCATGTTTTTCTATTTTCAAAAATTATTCCCATTAGTTGGTAATGTTTTCTAGGAGTTACACCAACCAATCACCCATCAAATAAATGATTTTATCAAACAACTAGGTGATAATTTCAATGAGATAAAGGATGATTACTTCAGAAAATTTCAAGAAAAGATTCATAACAGGTACAGAATCCCACCTCAGCTAATGGAGAAATATAAGGACTCTATATGTTTTGAAGTAGACACCGACTACTGCTATGTCAATGCAGTAGAACCCAGAACTCAATCCTTACCGCCTATGGGTTATGAGATTGATTTTTGTATCTCTCAACAATAAATAGATGCCTTTCTGGCACTTCCAAGACACTCTGCCGAGCTTAGATATGGTACCTAAGAAGAGGTAAAAAAGAAGGTAAAAATGAGCATAGTAGTACCGAAGGCTATAAGAAAAGCCACTAAAATGATAAAAGACTTAACAGAGAAATTTGGAGAAGGTTCTACCTCCACACCTACTAAGTCAATAGGTAGGATAGATGATATACTCTCAATTGAGGAAGAATCTGAAGCTCAAGAAGTAGCAATTACTCTGAGCACCGAGTTGCCAAAGGGCAAAATATTGAAAAGGAAGAAACAAGATACACCTAAGGTATCACCGACTCCACTAGTGAAATGACCTAACACTAGATCATTTGCAATGTCACCCAGCAAGAGGCAGAAGAATGTTGAATTGCCTACTATTAAAAAGACTTATAGAAAGTTGACCAGGAGAATCATTTTGAATGAGTCAAGTGACACAGAATTTGAAGACAAAAATAAATTTCAGATTGTTAAAAGCACAAAGAAAGATGTACACAGTGTTGACAACTTTTGTGCCAAATTGAAACAATATGGAGGATTCAGGTCATTTAGGTATGTTAAATATGACTCCCAGATAGAGGAAGAAAAGAGGCAAATAGAAGAGTCAGTTGTATGTACACTTCTCAAATTCCGAGTAGTTCCATTGGAAGTAAATGACTTTCTTCCAAAAGCATTATACTCTCATATTGACAACAGATGGAAATATGATATGGACTCGAAGAAGAAAATAAGAGAAAGAGTTTTGGTACATCTCTTTCCAGACATGTCGGTAGATGATATTAAAAATCATTTGAAAAACTACCAGACAAACTTTTCGGTGAAGTAAAGAGCCCTAAAAATGATGAATGGACTCTAACTTGAAGTAGAAAAGGAGACAAAAGAAAAATGGCAAGAAATTTTCCGCATTCAGACTAAAGAACCTCAAGGTGAAGTAGAAATAGTTGACATCACCGAGCAAGATCCTGCTTCAACTATTCAACTTGATGAGGATGTCATGGACACTGAGGCACAAGAACAAGAGATGATATAAGGAAATGCATATGCCAAACTAGTATCAAGTGAATCAGTTTTGGAACAAGTCAAGTCCTATCCTCCGATAACTCAGCAAGTTTCAACTGAGAAACCTCAGGACATCGATCAAGGAAAAGAGGATCCGTCAACTACACAAGGCGAATCTACTTCTTAGGCCACCGAGGAACAGACTTCTCAAGCACCTGCAAGAACTGAAGTTGTTGATAACTTAATAATGAACAACTAGTACCAAACCAATACTGAGAAGGGGGGTGAATCAGTATAGACAAAAATACAGTCTAAAATTGGTTTGACAGCAGATACTTCAAATGACTGAAAAATAGTGACACCGGTTTGAAGTAGAGTGCAACTGGTAAAACTCAGAACAACTAAAACAATCATATACTGGTTAATCACTTAGCTTCCCTCTTAGCTCAATACTATACTACCATTTCACCCTCATGCATGAAAATATAATCTATCATTAGATCTTCATATTACTGCAAGATCAACATGCATCACCGCTTAACAGAAAACAAACATAATCATCACATGAAGAAAACATCACACTTGACACACATATTTTTCATGTGGAAACCCAACTAGGAAAAACCACAGTGGGGATGAATACCCACAAGATACTTTTTGAACTCTTTAGAAGTCCACTTTGTTAGGAGCCTTGTCTAGTTAAAGACAGATACAATAGGTTCTATTAGGAACCGATCCTGTTAGGGATCACCTGGTTAAGGGATGGCTACAATACCCAGTTAAGGGTTAAACCCTGTTAAAGGTTACCTTGTTAGAGGATTTCAAGAACTCAATAGCTAAAGGCTATCAATGACTCAGTAGCTTCGAGTTACCTTGTTAAAGGATTTTCAACAAGCCGGTTAAGGCTACCCTATTAGGGCATTTCACAACTGTTGAGGTGGTTAAAGATCAACAGGTATATCAATGACCTGATAATAGGAATCAATGCCAATGCAGATCCGCTTAAGCTCCTCTTCACCTTCTACACTTACACTCTACAAATATGACTTTTCTCCTTTGGTCTGGCAAGAGTCACGTATCTCTTCTCTTGGATACACACACACAACTTTTGCCAACAACCTTTGGAAGAATAACAACATTAACCTTATAGAACAACAAACAAGTCGGTAGCATAAACCCTAAACCCTAAACCTGTTAGGTTAAGGAATTCAAATGGTTCAATCCTGATCATTGAGCATACAACATTAAATGCAATAGTCTTGATCCAATCTCAAGACATTCTCCATCATTCATTTTCCACTGATTTCATGGCAGCTGATAACCCATCACACGTTATCACTATTTTACAGACTTCGCACATTCCCGAGGTAGATAGGAATAATCTCCCTCATGCAAGATCCTTCACACGCACAAAGCTTACGTGGCAACACAATCTGTTCATTGTTACCATGCTAACTCATCACACAAAGTCATCGGTTGAGCCACATAGGCTTGAAGCACTCAAACCAGAAACCCTGAAGTTGAGACCACCAACTGGTAGTCATACACTACTTCCATGTGCCAGTTCCCATAACCTTATACCGGTTCATCTTTAAATAAACACACCACTTCACTTTGGCACAAATGTCGGTTCACAGTGAAAGCTGGTTCACAGTGAATGCTGGTTCATAGTGTTATACTAGTTCTTCTTCTCTTCATCATATTGACATACACTGGTTCTTCTTCTCTTCATCATATTGACATATATTGGTTCTTCTTCTCTTCATCATATTGACATCAATGACAACATACAATGTCATTATGTCCACATACCAGTTCTCATACCAGTTCACATAGTGGTTCACATAATGCTAACAATCTCCCTCTATGGCGTTGATGGCAATATACAAAGATATCTCTCTACTTCACATCTTCTCCCCCAATCACTACAGATATCTTTTCGGCTTCACATCTTCTCCCCCTTTGATAACAATGCCAAAGTGGAGGCACAAACTTCCCTATTCCATTATGCTGCTCCCCGTAAGGAGTAGCATCCTTCAACATATCAGTCCAAAAGGAAATGACTATTGTAATACCTAACTAATGTGGAGAAAATTCTTTTAGTTCACCTCCTGAAGGGGCAAAACCCCTAATTCACCTCTTAAATACATAAATGTAGTCTTTGGGAGAGGCTTGGTGAATATGTCTGCTAACTGCTCCTTACTGGAAACATGTTCTAGTGCAATTTCTTTGTTCTAAACCTTTTCCCTCAAGAAATGATATTTAAGCTCAAAGTGCTTGCTTCTAGAATGTAAAACTGGATTCTTTGAAGTATTGATAGCACTTGTGTTATCACAGAATATGCTTACCAGTTTAGATACAGGAACTTTGAAGCCATTTAATACATGCTTCATCTAGATTGTCTGAGTGCAGTTCATGAAAGCTGCAACATACTCTGCTTCCATTGTAGACTGGGAGATACAACTCTGCTTCTTACTCATCCATGAGACCAGTCTACCATTGAGAAAGAATGCACCACCGGTTGTGCTCTTCTAGTCATCCACATTACCTGCCCAATCAGCATCTGTAAACACTTTCAGGTTGAAATCATTGCTATATGGGTACCACAATCCATAGTCAACTATTCCCTTTAGATACCTAAGAATTTGCTTGACTACAACCAAGTGGGATTCTCTTAGACTCTTCTGGAACCTTGTAGTAATCCCAACTGCATGTGCAATATCCGGTCTATTGTGCAATACATAATGCAACTTACCAATCATTGATCGGTATTCCTTTTCATCAACCAATGCCGAGTCATCCTCTTTGGATAGTTTACAACCGGTCACCATTGGTGTACCAACTGGTTTACTATCCTCCATGCCAAAGGTCTTCAACACCCCTTTGACATACTTATACTGAGTGATAAAGTTTCCATCTTTCATCTACTGAATCTACAGTCCAATGAAGAACTTGATCTCCCCTATGAGTGACATCTCAAACTCCTTCTTCATCTCATCTGCAAACTCATGACTCATCTTGTCATCTCCACCAAAGATAATGTCATCAACAAATACTTCACAGATCAGAATCTAATCTCCTTCAATTTTCAAGGAGATATTACTATCTTCACTTATTCTCTCAAATCCAATTTGCACAAGATGAGAGTGCAGACATTCATACCATGCTCTAGGTGTCTGCTTTAGACCATATAGGGCTTTATGTAGCCTACACACCATGTCACTATCTTCTGATAGGGAAAAACCATCTGGTTACTCTATATACACCTCCTCTTCAAGTACACCATTTAGGAATGCAGATTTTACATCCATTTGGTATACCTTGAATCCTTTAAAGGCAGCATATGCAAGAAGCATACAAAATCCTTCCAATCTGGCCACAAGAGCAAAAGTTTCTCCATAGTCTTCTCCTTCTTCTTGGGCATATCCTTTACACACCAGTCTGGCTTTGTTTCTAATCACCATGCCATCCTCATTTAGCTTGTTTCTAAAAACCCATTTTGTACCAATGACATTTTTATGCTCTGGTCTGGGTACCAAGGACCATGTACCATTTTTCTCTATCTGGTCAAGTTCCTCTTCCATTGCCTTGATCCAGTCTTCATCTTTATGTGCCTCTTTGAATGACTTAGGCTCAAATTCAGAGATCAAACATGAGCTCTCTCTGACTATTCTTCTTGTAAGGATTCTAGCAACCTTATCTCCTATGATCTGCTTAGGATCATGATTCAGCTTGACATATCGAGGAATGGTCTTAACAGATTCCTCTTGCTTTTCTTCTTCATCCTCATCTCCATCAATATCAGCATCTGCATCTGTCGGTGTAGGTACACTGTTATTGGTACTTGGTTGACTAGAACCTGGTTCCCAGAAGGTTACAACCAGTTCATTTACCGCTTGCTCACTATCAGTTTCCTTAGTTTTCTCATAAGTTTCATCAACTCTTACATTGATACTTTCCATAATTCTCTAAGTCATGTTATTAAAACACTTGAAAGCTTTGCTCTAGGTAGAATATCTTAGGAATATTCCCTCATCACATTTTGCATCAAATTTACTTTGGTGTTCACTCCTCTTGATGTAACATTTGCTACCAAACACTCTAAAGTAGCTAACAACAGGTGTCTTACTGGTCCAATACTCAAAAGGCATTTTATCCTTACCTTTCTAGATGAGTACCTAGTTCATTGTATAGACTGCAGTGCTCACCGCTTCTCTCCAAAAGGTGTGCACTACCTTTCCTTGAATCAACATGGTTCTAGCTGCTTCAACCACAGTCTGGTTATTCCTCTCTACTAGGCCATTCTATTTTGGAGTTCGAGGAGCAGATAGTTGCCTCTTGATGTCATGTTCTTCATAGTACTTGTTGAATTCACCGGAAGTGAATTCCCCTCCTTGATCAGTTCTCAGGCACTTGATCCTTTTTCTGCTTTCCTTCTCCACTAATGCTCTGAAGGCTTTGAACTTCCCAAAAGCTTCAGACTTATCTTTCAGGAATGTGACCCACATCATTCTTGAGTAGTCATCAGTGAGAATCATGAAGTACATGTCACCCTGCACACTTCTAGTCTTCATAGGACCACACAAGTCAGTATGCACAAGATCAAGCAAATTGTCAGTAGTGAAAGGTTTACCTTTAAAGGTTGAGGAAGATATTTTCCCCAATTGAAACTCTCTACACAAGGTATTATCCGATTTGCTTAGCACCGGCAACCCTCTAACTGCCTTGATCTTACTAGCCTTCACAATGTTGTCAAAGTTTACATGACAGAGTCTCCTATGCCATATCCAACTATGATCAAATTTAGCCATAAGACGTGTACTTATATTTGCATTCACCTGAAATAATTTACCTTTGGTCTGCATGTTGATGGCCACTAGTTCACCATTCTTTCCTTTGATTTTGCACACTCCATTCCTAAATTCCAGAGTGAGAGCATTGTCATTCAGCTGGGCAACACTTAGAAGGTTGTGTCTAAGACCATCAACCCAATATACATTGTCAGCACTACTCTTTCCATTCAGAGAGATGGACCCTCTGCCTTTGACCATGCATGGTGCATCATTTCCAAAGCGAACCACACCACCATCATATTCTTCCAAGGAAAGAAACTTGCTCCGGTCACCAATCATATGGTGAGAACAGCCACTATCAATGATCCACTCATTGGAATTATCAAACCAGGAGACAAGAACCTTCTTGTCTCACACATTTTCCTTGACAACAACAAACACAATGTCTTCATTTTCTTCATCCTCTGATTCTTCATCTATGACACCTTCATCAACTCCATGAAACAGTTTCTCCAGTTTCCTCCTTTGAATTTCTTGAACCTTTCTAGTTTGTCCTTGTTATCACCATTAGGATAGTTCACAACAATGTGTCCTATCCGGTTGCAAGAAAAACATTTCAAAGGAAGCTTACCTCTATATTTACTAGTTCCTTTAGGAAGTTTCATTGCAAGAAGAGCTTCGAACTCCATTAGAAATTCCTCATCATCCATTACTCTGCCTTGTCTAGTTTCAGCACTGGTGCTTGCTTCTTTTCCTTTTCTAGATGGTGCAGTAGAAGCTTTAAAAGTTGATTCAGTCTTTTGAACACTACCATCAAAACTATTTATCTCATAAGCTGTTAACTTTGTAATGATGGAGTCTAGGGATACTTTAGTCTTGTCTATTGATCTCAGCTCCTGAATAGCAGCAACCCTTATTGCATAGACCAGCAATAGGGATCTCAGGACTTTTCTTACCACAGTGGAATCTTCCATTTTACCACCTGCACTCTTGATATCTCCAACAACGGTTTTGATTCTTATGCCATATTATTGAATGGTCTCACCTTCAACCATCCGCATGTCTTCAAACTTCCCTCTAAGGCTTTCTTCCTTAGCCTGTTTTACATGCTCATCACCGCCATAGATATTTTCAAGAGTATCCCATACCTCTTTGGTATTTACCTTATCTTGGACATCAATGAACTCAATATCAGATAAACTACTAATTAGGGCTTCCATGACTTGCCCATTCTCCTATATTTCTCTCTTTTGATCATCGGTGAGAGTACCGGTAGGGGTAACATAGGCATTCTCAACATAGCTCCAGTGTTGAGCACCTTTGCTTCTAATGAATATCTTCATTCTGTCTTTCCATATACTGAAGTTTTCTTTGTTAAACTTTGGACCTTCCCTCTTCATCATTAGACTAGGATCTTTACCTCAAGCAGTTAAGCTTATAACACAGAGGACCTCGAGGACGCTCTGATACCAATTGATAACTTAATAATGAACAACTAGTACCAAACCGGTACTGAGAAAGGGGGGGTGAATCAGTACAAACAAAAATATAGTCTAAAACTGGTTTGACAGCAGATACTTCAAATGACTAAAAAACAGTGACACCGGTTTGAAGCAGAGTGCAACCGGTAAAACTCAGAACAACTAAAACAATCATATACTGGTTAATCACTTAGCTTCCCTCTTAGCTCAATACTATACTACCATTTCACCCTCATGCATGAACAGATAATCTATCATCAGATCTTCATATTACTGCAAGATCAACATGCATCACCACTTAACAGAAAATAAACATAATCATCACATGAAGAAAACATCACACTTGACATACATGTTTTTCATGTGGAAACCCAACTAGGAAAAACCACGGTGGGGATGAATACCCACAAGCTTCTTTTTGAACTCTTTAGAAGTCCACTTTGTTAGGAGCCTTGCCCAGTTAAAGACAGATACAATAGGTTCTATTAGGAACCGATCCTGTTAGGGTTCACCCAGTTAAGGGATGGCTACAATACCCGGTGTTGTTCACCAAAAGTGATAACCCAAGACACCTGCAAATCTATTTATGAGATAGTCAATCTCAATCAATGAAACACCTCAGGGCTTGGACAACATAACATAGGATCCTAATGATCCTCCTGCACTTTAGGTTCTGCTAGACCTAGGGGGGGACACCCTTTTGATGCATTGAATACAACAATCACAAACATAAGACTACATCAACAATGAGCAGACAAATCATTTCACAAGCTCAACATATTAGGAAACATTACAGAATGGCTAGATCCATACAAACAATAGGATGAAACAGAGCTTGGAAAGAATGGAACACAAACACCCATAAACATGAAGGGAAAATAGATTTATCTTTTAAAATGTTGTTCTGAAAGACATCCCCAAACTTGTAAGATCAGTGCCTTATCCATTGGGCAACAGAGTCACACACAAAACTACAAATACGAATCATAGATGCAAGTTTGTTTTCCTTAAACAAGATATTCATGCACCAATACCTTATATTAATGCACTATTTGATTCATTCACAAATTTATCAGATCTGGAAATACATTTCATCATTTATGACTGACTATAGAATTTAAAACCTTCCTTGAAGGATACCTACAAACAGTCACACAATTTCCTTAAAATTGACAAATCTTCATCCTCCTTGAGGATTCAATTTATGATAATGAAATGCATACCTAGAGACAATACTGTGAGGAATTTACTCATGCCTGACATAAGCAAGACCTGCAACTAAAATCATATTTACAACAATGCACTGCAATCTCTGTACCCTGAAACCAAACAAAAGAATTCACAAATCTGGGTCCTGATATTCAGAAAGTGGAAGCCATCAAATCTGGAGTATTTCCCCAAATTTCTAGAACCCCTACAACTGAGAAGAATGGGGAATAAAAAGATGAGGGAAGAAAAACAAATCTGCAACTGAATTGCCAAGTGTCCCTTCTCTAACTGAATTTCGATCCCATGAAAAATGCATCCAAAATATCCCACATTTTCATGAATTAACCTCATAGTCGGATTCCTCACTCTGAGAGCTTTCCGAAAACATATAACACTTTATACTTTGGCCAAAAATTGAGCCCTGGGCGAATTAATTCTCATTTGTGCTCAGTCATTTAAATATTTCGAAATTTAATATAGTCAGAACTATATCATTTATTCATTTAAAATTTGATTTTTGCCTCCATATGTGCTCTGACGCCTTGCCACGTGGCGGGGTCTGATTGGCTGATGGGGTCTACTGGGCGCCACCTGGGATGACACCTCATCTTTTGCCACTTGTCGGCCACGTCATCGCCACTGGGTGCTTGCTCGTATGCCACGTCATCACCACTGGGTGCCACCTCACCGGGACCCGCCTGCTGGACCGCTGACTGTACCCGCCACCTGTGTGCCACATGGATGGCTCTCGTTCACTCTCGCTATTTCACGGGGTTTAAACTACGTGCATCTTCCTTCGCAAAATAGCGCGAGCCGTTGATCTCTCTCGAACTTGCTCGCTCGTTATCCCGGCCTTCGTCCGCAAAATTTTGCCTATTTGCCTCGGGAAGCGTGCCTGCGTGGGGTCCACTTGGTCTTTGTCCAGTCAACTCCTCCATCTCCTCGAGAAGCGTGCTCACACGTGGGCCCGCCTTGGGCGCCCATGGGCACCTTGTGTCAAAAGCCTTTATGGCTTTGACATATTGGTATTGTGTGTTTTTGTATATAAATACTAAAAGCTCCCAGTGCACAGCCAATGTGGGATAATGCCTCACGCCTGGAACTGCAAGTTTTTTGAATATTTTCATGCCCAATCTGGCAATATCTTTGCTTTGGAGTTTTTAAACCTCAGAATAAATGCCTTCTTCATTTCTCCCACGCTAAACATCTACAGAGAGGATGTTGGCAACATTGGCAATTGATTTGCATAAAGATTTTAACTGTTTTTACTTACCCTTTTCCATTGCATTGGCTGAAGATTTCAATGTCTTTCCATTATTTAACAGCACAGAGGGAGGATGATTGGAGGGCACGTGAGGGAGGTTTTCATTGGTTTGGAATGTTCTGTGCCTTCCACAAAACACAATGCAGGAGGAAAAACATTCATTTGCTGACCCAAATTGCCCCTTTCACCAATCACGTGGGAGGAGGAGCTGATTGCTGTTGTTTTGCATTTGTTTGAGTTTATTAATGCTTTTCAACAGCATTCTCCATGCATTTTCTTCAAGGATTTCTACCCAGCACCTTCACCATCCTCCATGCACTTGCTTGCAGCAGATGGGAGGGCACGTGAGGGTTGCTGAAGTGGATTGGAAATTTAGAATCTGCTCCTTCTGGTAACTTCAAAGCCTCCTCCACCACATTTTACTTCTGTAACTCACCTATCACGTGGAAGATGGTCTCTAGTTATCATTTGCATTTGGTTTTAATGCTGCTCTCTACAAAATGTTCAACGCAAGGAGGGAGGGGGCAACATTATTTCACTCATTTGCATAGAATTTAAATGCTCTTCTCTAAACAGTAGTCATGTGGGGCTTCCAATTTACAAGCAAGGAGGAGGCCAGCAAGTATGGTATTGTTTGAAAGGTTTCATTTCCTCACCCACGATATGCCAATGGAACACATTGAGGTTAGCATATGACATAGAATCAATTATTTGTTTGATGATTTCTACATTATTTGTCATAAAGCCGAATGCACACAATTGGCTGAATGTCTCAAAGCCACACAATGCACCATACATAGTCTTTGCCTCCAAATAAGCACGTTGAATAACTGAGTGTTCATCACCCACAGGCAAATAAAGAGAATAACTTTCATTAATTCCAAGATGAAGAGTCTCATTAGCAGCATCCTTGAATAAAAATTTCTAATTCGCCACATTCAAATTTGCATTTGGTGTTAGAGTCTCTTTGCTCTTTCACGGTCCAGCTGGTGAATTGAAATCAAGCCAATATGGATACACGTATATTGCCAGGAAAAAAGAACATTTCACCATTAAAATTAAAGCGCAGGCATGAGCCAGGTCGGGCCCCAAAGTGGGTCCGACTAAAAAAATTTTCGTTTTCAAGCTACTAGCCTTTGGAATATCTTAGGAACCTCAAACATACCTCTAGAATCGATCGGCACCATTTTCGGATCATAAAATTGCATTTTGCAACTTTCAAGCAATTACACCACATTTTTCGCATTTAATCACGAAGACGTAATTTTCAAACCTGTCAAAACACCTTTCTGGAGCTTGCCATCTGACAGGCATGTACTTTGATATACAAGGATGACATCTACCAAATGGTTTCTCAAGACGAGTCCCGAGCGAAGAGATATTAATTTCCGAAAACGGCCAACTGGCTTTGTCGACACTGCGGACTGATGAAGTCAATGTTCTGGCAACACATGATGCCTTTCTCAAAAATATCAAACGATCTCCGTAGGCTCTCAAATTCGGAACATAGGTACCTTTAAGTACATATTAAATCTTTGAATTCTCAGTTCGATCACCCGACTGACAGGATGCAAACGATGTGCTCACCAAAATGGCTACATTAACTAATCTAACACTAGAAGTGCGGATAACTGAATTTGATGGCAAAATGAGCTCTTTTGAAAACCGATCAAACGGATTGATAAAGGCTTGAAATTTGAAACGTAGCTCACCATTTATACCAACATTAGCCCGGAACAAACATTCTGACATGACATTCACCGGGACATTTTTACACTTGTGCAAACCTCACAAACTACAAATGGATTTGGCTATGAAAATGGAGCAAACGGATTCGTTAGGACTTGAAATTTTGTAGGCTGACCCACATTTATGCATAGAATTGAATCCACTTTTAATTTCTTCATGATGATCAACAGGGAAAAAGATATAATCGCTCAAAGTAGGCTACTTAATAAAATTTGCACTTGTGCCTAGAATGCACTTTCAGCTCACCCCTCAAAACGGGTACTTGATAAACTTCTCCAAACTGAATTCTGAAAGTTGCAACACATTGAATAGGCCAAATGAAAGGTGTGGGACATGAATCTCGAGCCTTACCCTCTCAAAATCAACTGGATCCATTTTACCCCCTTGCAAAGTAGGCCATTCAAACTGACTCATTCGAGTACTTTTCTGACATGCAGGGCAAAATTTTGAAATGGGCCTCTAAACTTAATTCAATTTTAATCAGTCCCAACACCCGGTTAAGGGTTAAACCCTGTTAAATGTTACCTTGTTAGAGGATTTCAAGAACACAATAGCTAAAGGATATCAATGACTCAGTAGCTTTGAGTTACCCTATTAAAGGATTTCACAATTGTTGAGGTGGTTAAAGATCAACAGGTATATCAATGACCTAATAATAGCACTCAATGCCAATGCAGATCCGCTTAAGCTCCTCTTCACCTTCTGCACTTACACTCTACAGATATGACTTCTCTCCTTTGGTCTGGCAAGAATTACGTATCTCTTCTCTTGGATACACACACACAACTTTTGCCAACAACCTTTGGAAGAATCATAACATCGACCTTATAGAACAACAAACAGGTCGGTAGCATAAACCCTAAACCCTAAACCTGTTAGGTTAAGGAATTCAAATGGTTCAATCCTGACCGTTGAGCATACAACATTAAATGCAACAATCTTGATCCAATCTCAAGACATTCTCCATCATTCATTTTCCATCGATTTCATGGTGGCTGATAACCCATCACATGTTATCACCATTTTACAGACTTCGCACATTCCCGAGGTATATAGGAACAATATCCCTCATGCAAGATCCTTCACTTGCACAAAGCTTACGTGGCAACACAATCTGTTCGTTGTTACCATGCTAACTCATCACACAAAGTCACCAGTTGAGCCACATAGGCTTGAAGCACTCAAACTGGAAACCCTGAAGTTGAGACCACCAATCGGTAGTCATACATTGCTTCTATGTGCCCGTTCCCATAACCTTATGCCGGTTCATCTTTAAACAAACATGCCGCTTCACTTTGGCACAAATGTTGGTTCACAGTGATTGCCGGTTCACATTGTTATACTGTTTCTTCTTCTCTTCATCATATTGACATATACTGGTTCTTCTTATCTTCATCATATTGGCATATACTGGTTCTTCTTCTCTTCATCATATTGACATCAATGACAATATACAATGTCATTATGTCCACATACCAGTTCTCATACCAGTTCACATAGTGGTTCACATAATGCCAACAATTGTTGCCACTGAGACCCCAAGCACGAAAACACCGAAGGACACATCAGAGGCTAAGGGAACTGACAAAAGCATTGCCTCTATCAAGCAACCTACCGAGGATGAACAAGCCTCTAAAGCCATTGTACTCATTCAACCGGTGAAAGCCTCATCATCCAAAGAAAAGAAAGTGAGGAAGCATAGTTTCAAGGTAGATCTGTCTAAGCCTATTGTGTTGCCAAATGTTGACATTTCAAAACTTAAAGGGCAAGCACTTATTGAATTCAGAGAACTATGTAAAGCCAAAGCAGAACAAGAAAGACAAATGGCTATTCAGAAGAAGAACCAAGTACTTCAGAAGGTTAAAGCATTATTGATAGACATGCTACCTAAAGCTACCGTGAATAAAGATGCTACCATCCATATACAACTAGATGAACTACTCACTAAATTAGAAGCATCAGGAGTAGATGCATCATAATACCTTAGCAAATTAAAGGACAAAGAGCTTACTGCCAAAATGATTGAAGAAGTGCAGAAAGCCATTGCTATAGGTAAAGTCAAGCTTATTGGATTCATTGCTGAGTTGTCCCCTCAACTCAAGAATATTCTTTATTTATTCTATAAATTATGTACATTTTCATTATTTATTAAGGATATCAAGCATAAGACCAAAGTCATTGAAAAATAGATTACCGATCTCTCCAAAAAATTGACCAACAAGCCAAATTTTGTTCAGAATTTCTATACCAAGTTGCAAATTCTTATGGCTCAACAGTTGGAACTTCAGAATGAAGAGCACAAAATCAGGATGGGTATCATGACTCTTCAGACTTTATTTATTCCCCATCTATCATCAGTCCAAGAGTAGATCAACCGAGCTACACAGTTGTCCACTCAAGCCAAGGGAAGCACATTAGATGGTCTGATCTCACTCTTAGCTGATATTACAGCTCAGAATTATTTAATGGACAGTGTCAAGGGTGCACTTACCAATGCTCTCAATGATGCTCACACTAAGTATAAATCTATTTTTGATCAGCTGCCCCCACCAAGTGGTAACTAGTTTTGATGTTTATCAAAAAGCGGGAGTGTACCAAGTATAAGAGTGAGTGTACAGAGCAGAATAGAGTATTCGAATGTACAGTTGAAATTGATAGGGGAAGCATAGAACACAGAGCAATGAACACCAAGCATTGATCACAGGAGCATGCTAATTAAGTTATATACAGTATATTGATAAGGGGAGTATATATTTGAGTATGTTACTATTTATTGACAATTGTATATACTGTCATTTTAGTCAAATTTTGTAAGTATATAGATCTTGAGTTATGACTTTAAAAGGAGTTTTGTCAAACATACCAAACTAATGTCAAAAGGGGAGATTGTTATTATTTACTAAGTTGTCATTAGTTTTATGTCCAAACTCATCCTATATACTCTAGTCAGTTAATACTACCAAAATATTCAATTGGTAAGCACTAACGCAGTTGGTTACAGAAGAAAGGAGTCACAGAGTTTAGTATACACTGATCTATCTACCGAGTAAAGTTCTATGTCTACTGAGCAGCAAAGAAGGTATACTGAGTAATCTGAACCGAGTAGAAATGTGTTACTAGATTCAATGAACCTAGACACATATGTGAAACATGTTACAAAACTTGAGAAGATCTAACCGTTATCACATAGGAAATTGCACTTCATGATTTTGTTTGATTTTGAGGAAGTTTATCCAATGAAATAATTTCTATGTTTATTCATTCGATGAATCTTGTTTGTAAGATCGAAGCATGAATAGATCATCGTCCCAGAGATCTATTTATATAGAATGATTTGAGTATCTAAAATGGTGAAGAGACATGTGTGATAAAAAAAAAGAAAAATCATAAGAGGACACAATGTGTTGTGATTGCTAAGAATGACAGAGATATTCAGAGGTCACCAAGAAAGTCTTCAGAGAACAGTTTATGGGACAGAGTAAATAGAAGGGTTTATCGAGTTGATTTATTAATTACCGAGGTATTCTATGAGCAAGGTAATTTCATATTGAGCACATAGAGTCTTCTATAACTTTCAGATGTAAAGTTATAGATACTTGTAAAGATTTTGATTGTATTATTTGAGTTGTAATAGAAACCTTTAACAGGGTAAAAGACTCTAACAAAGTCTATAAATTTTAAAGCCTTTAACCAGGTGCAAGATTTTGTAAAAGTGTTTGTAAAATCCTTTAGCAAGGTATATCTAACGATCTTGATACTCCTAACAGGGTAAGCTATCAGAAATAGCTAAACATGTAGCTCTAACCGAGCAACCTTTATTATTGCAGTAGTGAAGTTGTGGGTGCCATCCCCACCACAGTTTCTCTCTCTAACAAAGAGTTTTTGCATAATCAAAATATTTGTGTTATGGAGTGAAATGTGTATGAATGTTATTTCTATGATTATGTTTCAGCATTATATATTATGAGATCTACAATATTCAGTTTATGTTTATCAGTAAAATTGTTGTTGAAGAAAAGTTTTGAAGTACTGATTCACCCCTCCCCTCTCAGTACATTAGCTTTCTTGGTTGGACCTAACAATCTCATACGACAAAGAACAGGATAGAGAAAAATATATTTGTTTGGTCGAATTTTGATCAATGAATTCTGATGTTTTGCTTATGTTTTCCAATTTTAGATGTCTGATTTTTCAATTTAGGGATGAATACATAGAAAACACGCGATATTATAAGTGACCACAAGCATGCAAACCCTAAGGAAATTGGCTGAGAGAGAAAAACTTTGCTTGCAAACTTAGGTACACAACCAATACCTAATAAGAATATGGCCGCTGAGTCTCACGCAATGGATTCTCAATGTCATATTATCCGACTCCAAACACTAATGGGGGCATGATATGGCAAGTGTCTTGGGAGAGTTACTATCTCTCTTGCACAAAGATTATCCCCCTTTTAAAGGTGAATCAGATAGCTTCTAATTTAACTAGAACTAGTAAGGGATCCGTTCGGCATGTTAGGGTATAAACTCAATTAAGAGGTCTCCCAGCCTTGAAAATTGCTATACCTGAAGGTATGGAGGATAGCTATTCTCGAGCACTGTCGTTGACTTGATTTTCATCAAATCACATTTATTTTATAGTGGGTTGGATTAATTGGCATTAGTCATTCCCACTTAGGTCGTTCCCCTCTCACTGACCTTAATGGTCAAGAGTTATTACTCCTCGAGAGGGCAGGCCTACTTAAAAATTCACTAATGAAAGCAAATGATGAGTCTAGCTTTCTAATCACCTAAGAAAGGTGAGAGCATACTCATCTATCATCAAAAACACATAAAACATGATTGTTCATTCCTTTAGCAAAATTCAAGTGTGCCTAGAAAGATTAAAGAAGACATAGAGTTTTGTTGAATTCTTTTTAGGCAACCTGCAAAATAAATTCGTTAGTAGTCATTGATGTGTTTGGAATTAAGTCTTTGACAAGTGTCTCTTTGACAATGTCCTACAAAAACTAGTTAGGCTGCCAAAAATCCCACAAACAAATCAGGGTTAGCATTAATAATGATCGGATTTAAAACCTGAAACCCTAAGATGCATTTTATTAAAAAAAATAGAGGCACAAAGTCATATGACATGCTTTACTGTCTTATATGACAATCTTTCTCATATCATGCAAGAACAGAAATAGACTCGTACGATAGAGAAATGACCTTATACGAGTTAGGATGGATTGTCATCCCAAATCACAAAGAAGTTTGTATGAGCCAGAAAAGGAACTCGTATGAGTTTTTGATTCTATACCGAGTAGAGATGAATGTTGATGAAGCTTGAGAGGCCAAAAATGATAATTTCGGCCCCACGGTGGGCACCAAAATGTCGTTCCTGTGAAGTGTGATACCTATAACTGCAACACAAAACACTAAATAGATCATTACAAGCATAGTTAATGAATTTAAAGTAAACATGAAACATAAACCATGGCAAAGCAATCTATTGCCTCCTAATAAATGCGAGTATGAATTTTCTCTCAGATTCGGTTAGGCAATTCCACCAACTTGACTACACCTAGATGGATGATTTAAATGATAAAGATGCATTTAAGCTAGCAATGATAATGATTAAGCTACATGATTCCATGATTATGATATAAAATAAGCTAGAGCTAAGATGCAATTAAGCTATAATAACAATGCTCAAATGATAAACTAAGAGCTATTATGCCTAATATGCAAATGAGATGGGATCCTTTGTGCTCCAACAAGGGGGATATTTATAGGATTTCCAAGGCGAGGGGTGAGGTGGCAGGAATCAACAGTCAAGATTGAATCTGAAGATATCAATGGTTTAATTAGAGGTGGTTTGAGAAGAGGTTGGAGGAAGAGAAACTTGTCATCTTTGTGGTGACAAGTGTCAAGGAGCTTTGCTCATAAAAGGGCAAGTGTCCAAGAGAGGAGACATGTGGCCAAAGTACCATGTGTCTCAAGGGGAGAGGATCCACACCATAGGAGGTTAGGATGTGCAAGCTAAGATAGTGTTAGGCAAACCCAAGGTTAGGTGGAATGGGTTAGGTTTAGGAGTGGTTAGGTTAGGTGGTTAGAAGTTAGGAGAATTTGAATTTAAAAATTCAAATAATAGGAAAAGGCTAATTAATTTCAACAACTCATAAATTGATTTGTTTTAATTAATTAGGGGATTTAGAAGAAATGAATTTGATGGGGGGAATTAAATAATTTGAATTAATTAATCAAAGGGGATTATTTAAATGAACCTATTGAATAAATCCTTAGATTTATTAATAAGTAGATGAGTGAGAGAATTTAATAAAATTATTAATGAATTGAATTAAATTGGGAAGGAGGATTAATTAAATAATTGTTTATTCAATTAATTATCTTCAGACCATTTTTAGGTGTATACAGCTTCTATTGAGTGATCTTGTGTATACGTGTGTTGATTGATGGAGATTTGGTTAAGTGGTGTTTGTGCAGCTATTGCGGATGGTTCTAACGTTCTTATTGATGTTTCCTATTTGTGTCCTATTTATTTTGGTGGTTTGCATTTATCATTGTGCATGTTATTCAAGATCTTATGGGTTCAGTGATATTCTTCATGTTATGCAGTGTTTTCGATGGTGTAGCATGTTGCGGATGATTTTTGCGAGATCTTTGGTGGTGTTGCATGTTTGAGGATTTGATTTGGGTATGTTCTATGTTGTATGTGGCATTGTATTGGTCTGGTGGTTGATTTATGTATTGTGTAATGTAATTTTATAATTAGGTCTTGAGGGTTGATCTGACCTTGTAGTCAAGGTTGATGATCTATATAAATAGGTGGTATATTCATGTAATTTGGGTGTCGATATAGAGTTTGCATTATCTAAGAGTGATGAATATGTGAATAAGAGAATTGATCTTTTGGTGTGGTGTATTGAGGAGAGAGTGTTGCAAGGAAGACAAATGAGCTTAATCAGAACTATCATCAAGCATTAGGAGATGTTATTCTTTCAGCTTATCTAAATCGGATTGTAGTCCAAACATTATTATAAGGTAGTGAACCTTCTATGAGGGTTGTAGCCTTTCGGGTCTTTATATCTTGATCAGTAAGTTCTAGGTAGTGTCCTTGAATGCATGTGCATTCCTCATTGTAATTTTTACACATACTACTATAGAGTATCATCTTATTATCGATAGGTTCCCACCATGGTTTTTCCCTTAACCGGGTTTTCCTCGTCAAAAATCTTGGTGTTATATCTGTTGTTGTTATTGTGCTTATCTTTATTCTTGTTGTAATTGATCTGATCTAATTTTTTTCCTAAATTGTTTAATCTGATGAAAACTAATTCACCCCCCCCCCCCCCCACCTCTCAGTTTTCCTCCATTGTTGTTGCCAATATTTAAGACATGCAAAAAATGATATGCAAAAATATGGTACAATATAGTACAAAGAGGGCAATACGGGTGCCCCCACTTAAGATACCAACATAGCCCTATATCTATGTCTTAAGGAAGCTATAAACAAGGATACCTACATTCAAAACCAAGGAGATACCCTTTAGGCAACAATGTCATATATCCAAGATAAAGAGGGAATTCTCAAGCAAGGATAAGATAGTTGAAAAAGAGATATCTTTCAACAAGTGTAAAGAGGATCCTTGGAGGAGAAGAGAACTTTTCTCAGAAGACATCTACCTCCAAGAGGATTTTCTTGAACAAACATAACATCTTCTACCAAAAAAAGGGAAGGAGAACAAGGATGTGTACCTTCCTCCTATTGATAGGTGAAAGAGATTCTTGACGAAGGATGACACACTTTTGACCTAATGTGAGGGGTAATTTTATAATATTTATACATTGCCAAATGAAAAAGAGGTTGTATACAAGGACATACACCTCTTACATTAGAGATAATCATTGAGAAAACAAAAAATTCACACAAGGAATGACATCAAATCATAAACAAACACCACTCAACAGAGGAAAAGTGGGTCCTTAGAAATAACAAGAGAGAGAAAGAGAAATAAATAATTCCCCCCCAAGTGTAAGGATAGTGAAAAGAATTACACAATCTCTAAGGAGAGATTAGACATAATAAAATGTGCAATTTACTCACATGAAAGAATATTCTATGCAAGAAAAGACATTAATATATGTTAAATGCCACTCCAAAGAAGGGGTAATCTTCAAAGGAAAAGTGAAAGAATATTAGAAGGAAGGATCACATATTCCACTAAAGAGAAATATTAATCATAAAATTCATACCACAATAAAAGGATATGAAAATATGAAAAATTCAATCCTTAAAGGGAATAGTAACACTTTAGATAGAGAAAAGAAAAGGATAATATTCTTTCCCCCCAAGTATAGAGTCAAGAATGAACCATGTTTCTACCCAAGGTGTTTGATATTGAAAAAGCATCACCTCTTATGATAGAGAGTCCCTAATTAAGTTAACAACTTGTGTCATAGGGTGAGGAGCAAGATGGAGGGTTAGAAGAGTGCTAAGGCACTACTTTCTAACCAAGAAAGAGAGCAATATCACTAGAAAGAATTATTTGAGCCTTATCAAATTGTTCTTGAACAAATTCCTTAAATGCTTTACATTTTCCAAGAGAATAAGAACACTCATGATGAAAAATAAAATGTTCACTACCTTCTCTATTCTTCTTGATAAACTTTACGAAAGGAAAAACAATATTCTTATTGTACCTTAATTTCCAAAAGATTCTAGTTGCTAATCTTTCTTTATCATCAATAGGATTAGGCCTTATCTCTTGTGATATGGGACAAATATTGTTAGAAGAAGAAGGATTGTCATCAATAACTTTAACTATGCCTCTATCAATGAGTCCATGCATTCTATTTTGAAAATTAAGTGAATCATTGGTAGTGTGATCATGAGTTTGGTGATATGAGCAAAAAGAAGATTTTAAAGAAAAAGCACTTTTATCTTGATGGTAGGTTTTTGTAATGAAAGATGATCTTTGAAGTCTTGAATCCTAAGGAATTCATCCATAGGAGAATTATGATGGTGTCCTAGGCCTTTTGTGCTACATTGTGTAGAAGGGTTTATAGGGACTTTAATTCCTTGATCAAATTTTCCACATCCTTGTCCTCTAAAACCTTGTTTTGATATTATGTTAAAGCTACTCCTATAAGAATCTCTTAGATGGCCAGGAGGAGGAACATTATAGTGAATTTCTTTGAAATTTGCAGTCTAAGTGCTTTTAGAAGGAACAAAGGGACAAGTAGATGAAGAAGGAATATCTTGTGAGTGAGTATTTTCCTTTATATCATCATGCATATCATCTTTGGTAGATTGAGAAGGAAGATCCTTATCATCTAAGGACTCATCTTTTCTTAATGTTACATTAGAAGATACATCATGAATAAAATTCATAACATCATCTTCTCTGCAAATGTTTTGATTGATGGTATGATGAAAGAATAAGTATCCGGTCAACTACTGAGAAAGGGGGGGGGGGGGGGTGAATTAGTAGATAGAAAAACTGACACAAACTTCACCAATCTCAAAATCCATCTCCCAAAGTAAACTTAGAACTATCAATGTAATACCACTGTCAAGATAAAAACTCATAAGATAAACCGGTTGACTGTTACAACAAATTAATAGTGAACAACTTCAAACTCATAAACATCCAAATGCTTTTTCATATCTCAACAGACTTTATTTCTCAATACTTCCAGTTATCATAACTTATCAAAGTGGCTAAGTAGTTAAGTAAATCAACCATAAGAACATAACCACAAAAACATTCACCACTTGACACAAATATTTTTGACATGGAAACCCGAATGGGAAAAACCACAGTGAGATGAGACACACAAGATAACTATCTGAAATCTTCCGAAGTTCACCCTATTTGGAGCCTAGTCTTTTAAAGCTTTACAAAAGTCCTGTTAAGAACTGATCTTGATAGGAAACACCCGGTTAAGGGATTGACTATAATAACTTGTTAGAAGCAATAACCTGTAAGGAGTAACCTCGATAGAGGATTTGAAAATAAAATATAATGGATCACCTTGTTAAAGGATTTGAATAACACCAAGCTTGTTAGAGCTTACCTGGTTAGGGGATTTCAATTCTACTGTAATTGTTAGAAAACAACAGGAGTTTGCTGATTTGTCTAAATAGCACTAAACTTGCTTGATCAGATCCATTTCATGCTCCTATCTTCCTTTAATCAAACTACAAATACATCATCTGGTTCAGAAACCACACACTCAACTGATCTTATCCAACTCTTTGCCAACTCATTAAACTAAACAACTTCATCGACCTTATAAACAAATCAATTAGGTTGGTAACACAACAAAAACCTATTTCTCATAGAGATTAGAAACAAGTTGGTTCAAGTATGACCATTGGATTACATAGCAATCTCTGCATATCAATCAAGAAAACCTTGATCACTCCTTGATCACCGCTTCATCAAACTTAGTAACTCATCACACGCTTTACATTATATGCAATACATTTTCTCATTCCCTAGACAAAAACTGTTATAACAGTTTTCCAAAATCTCTTGAAATTGTCTTCATACAACAATCATATGTGTCATAATAATTTCCGCTCATCATCAGATCATAAACCAATATAACCAATTCACCAAACTTAATTGGCTTGGGTTTATCAAAAACAACAGGTTAGGTTTATTGGTTACCGGTTCAACTAACAAATTCTTCCTACTAGTTACAGTTTCCTTCACTTATTCATCATACCGGTTACAAAAAAATATTATAACAATATCAACAATATCATTACCGGTTAATTCACATCAATGAAAACATAACATATCATTAATGCAATCTTCATGCAAATGCCAATAGTCTCCCCCTTTGTCATTGATGGCAATACAAATATCAATATCATTGATTGTGAATAGGAATCCTAGTTTACATTACCAAGTATTCACCATGCTCTCCATGTCTTCAGCTTGTCGCTAGTTCTTCTTCCCATAATCACATAATTCTTCTCTCCCTTTGACAACAGTGCGTCATCAACAATCTGTAACTTTATGCTCCCCCTGTGGAATAACTCCCCTTCTACACCAATCCTTTTGTAAAATTCTGCAAGTAGCTCCAGGACTGATGTAATCTACATCATACTTAACTAACCTCATGAAGAGGGACAACCCCTAGATGACTTATAAGATACTCAAAATTAATCTTAGGTGGAGATTTAGTAAAAATATTTGCAAGCTACTCCTTGGTAGAAACATGCTCCAAGATCACATCTTTACTCTGTACTTTTTCCCTCAAGAAATGATACTTCAATTCAATATGCTTGGTTCGTGTGTGCAAAATAGGGTTCTTGGAAATATTTATGGCACTTGTATTATCACATAAAATATTTATAGGTTCTAAAATATTCATCTTAAAACCTTCCAAAATGTGCCTCATCCATATAGCCTAAGTACAATTCATGTAAGCTGCAGCATACTCAGCTTCAACAGTAGATTGAGAAGTACAACTATGCTTCTTACTACTACATGAAATAAGTCTTCCTCCAAGAAAAAATGCTCCATCGGTTGTGCTTTTCCGGTCATCAATATTTCTTGCCCAATTTGCATCTGTGTACACCTTCAAGTCAAAATTTCCTCTATATGGATACCGTAATCCATAGTCAACAGTACCTTTCAGATATCTAAAATTTATTTTGGTTGCTATCAGATGTGTTTCCTTAGGATTCTTCTAGAATCTAGCAACTATGCCAACTGCATGAGCTATGTCTGGTCTGCTATGAACAACATAGTGCAATTTTCCAATCATTGACCTATATTCCTTCTCATCAACAAATTTTGATTTATCTTCCTTAGACAAATTACAACCTGTAACCATTGGTGTCCCAACTGGTTTACAGTCACTCATGCCAAATGTCTTCAAGACCTCTTTCACATACTTGGACTGTGTGATGAAAATACCATTCTTCATTTGTTGTATTTGCAAGCCTATGAAAATTTTTATTTCTCCCACTAAAGACATTTCAAACTCATTTTTCATTTCATCTGCAAAACTATTGCTCATGTCATCATTACCTCCAAATACGATATCATCAACAAATACTTCACTGACTAGTATTTTATCTCCTTCAGATTTGAGATATATGTTACTATCATCACTAGTTCTCAAAAATCCCATCTTCATCAGATGTGTATGAAGCCTTTCATACCATGCTCTCGATGCCTGCTTTAATCCATATAAAGCCTTATGCAATCTGTATACCATATCTTTCTCATCAGTCAAAGAATAACCATCTAGCTGCTCAATGTATCCTTCTTTTCCCAGTATCCCATTAAAAATGTTGACTTAACATCCATCTGGTATACCTTGAATTTCTTGTGTGCTGCAAATACAAGTAAAGTTCTGACACCTTCTAGTCTTGCCACTGGTGCAAAAGTCTTGTCATAGTCTTCTCCTTCCTCTTTTGAATAACCTTTGCAAACCAACCTATCTTTGTTGCGAACCACACCACCATCTTCATTCAACTTGTTCCTGAATACCCACATAGTACATATCACATTTTAATTTACTGGTCGTGGTAATAGGGTCCATGTCTTGTTCTTCTCAAATCAATCTAATTCCTCCTCCATATCTTTAACCCAATGATCATCACCAAATGCTTCCTTAGTAGTTCTTGGTTCAATAGTGGAGATCATGCAATAATTCTCTCTGATTCTTCTCTCGTTAGTACTCCAACATCCTTATCCCCAATAATCTGCTTAGGATTGTGATTCAAACTCACATATCTTGGAATAACATGATCATTATCTTCAGGTTTAGCTTCTTCATTATCATCATCTTCTTCTAAATTTATTTGTTCCAGTTGAATTGGTACATCAGTATTTGCTTTGCCAGTTTCAGATTTCACAGTTTCTTGTTCCAAAAACAAAATGCAAGGATCTTCATCCTTTTTCTCCAAACTGGTTTCCTCTGAGACTTTAGGATATTCATCCACTCAAACATTAGCACACTCAATAATTCTTTGTGTCTAGTTGTTAAAACACTTGTACACCTTACTCTTGGTGGAATAGCCAAGAAATATACCTTCATCACTTTTGTTGGTATTATGGATGACTTCGTCATGTGTTGCATTGGTTTTGTCATTGATGTCATCACTTATCTTTATGGAGGTCTACATTGTTGATTTGGCACTCTAGTTATATTGGTTTATTGTTGAACCGACACATTGTGGTCCCGATATGGATATTGGCTTATGCACAGTCACCGGTATATGTTTCATTGGCAGCTCAGGAAGTTGATGATTGTTAGCATTTCACAAAGGGAGATTGTTGGCATTTCAGTAAGTTTGTTGGTATAAGGATATTAAGAAGGTTGTTGGAGATTGTTGATATAACTGAGAAAGGATGATTACTGTCTTAATATTATTATTTTGTCATTGAAGTCAAGCAATTGATTTTATGATTTAGTATGATGTTGCCATATCTTAATGAGTATGTTTTGATAAGTATAAAGATGTCAGTAAGTGACATAGAATGAATGTGAAAATGAAGGGGAGTAATAAAGTTATTCAATGGGCAACTATTACCAAGTTAGACAATGATGAGATTGTGTTGTTTTGAGTGTTTTTTGATATCCTATATATGAGTATTCGAAGACTGAACATGAAGGAGAAAAGATTTCAATCTATAGAATGAGTTAAGGTTTGATATTGTTCTATGTTACCAAGCAAGATGCTAGTCAGTAAACCCTAAGGTTATCGCTATCGGTTAACAAAGGCAGAATATCTACCGAGTGAAGCTCCGTATTTACTGAGTAACAACCGAGTAATAACAAAATGCATTGGATGGATAAAAGCATTATTAAATGAAGGATGCCAATGAGCTGGAGATGTATAGATGATTGGTATATTGTGAAAGAAGTTTGTTGAGGATCTACGACATTGAAAACAAAGAAGTTAGATCTACAATGCAGATTGAACAGTCATAACCTAGCACAAGTTCCAAGGAAGGAATATAAGTTCCAAGGTGAGATAAAACATTTTTAGATCGAAGGATACAATGAACCTAGTAAAGTTTGATGATCTGATGGCTAAGATTGATCATGGGAAATGTGATCAAGGAGATTAAGCGGTTAGGAATTGTTTATAAATAAGAAATTGTTGATGAACAATGATGCGGGCAATAGAAGAATGCTATTGTAGTGATTAGCGAGCACAAAAGATTCAAGATCTGATTGTAGAACATATTAAGAAGCCCAACAAGGAGCAAGATAAGTCTTATGACAAGATTATTTTGAGCACATAGAGTCTGCTTTAGCATTTTAGATGTCAAGTTGCAGATATATTTTATACTGTTATTTATTTTGTAAGTGACAGGAAATCTCTTAACCAAGTGGACCTAACAGTCTTATTTGTAAATCCTCTAGCAAGGTAACATTCTGAATGACTATTTGAAATCCTTTGACAAGGTCACTTCTAGCAAAGTGCAAGATTCTAACAGATCTAAGGGAAATCCCTTAACCGGGTCACATCTAGCAATGTGTTTATGTAATCTGTAACAAGATTGGATTTTACCCAAGCATACTCTAGAAGGGTATATTTCTTAGTGGGTCTGAAATCCCACAGTGGTTTTTCCTTATTTGGGTTTCCATGTTAAATCTGGTGTTAAATATGTTAGGATGTTTTAAGTGTATCTATTTATGAGTTTGAATGTTGTATAGTCATAGTTGCATATCAGTAAAGGCTGTCGAGGTTGAATCTGATAAATATATTGCATTGTGAGTTTTTCTGATTCACTCCCCCCTCATCTTATCTAACAATTGGTATCAGAGCTTTGGACTCCAGAAGAAAATTTTAAAGGTAATTGAGGCAAGATCTGAAGATGTATAAAAGGGATGTACCAAAGCTGAACAAGTCTAGTTTCTCCACATGGTAGAAAAGGATGAAGTTGCACTTATCAGGAATTGGAGAATATGCAACATATTATCTGGAGAGTGGTTACATTGCACCTAGCACCTACTTGATGACAATGGAAGAGATAGAGGCAAAGCAGGAACATATTCAAGCAATGATTGAAATAACATCAACATTAACCAACTTAGAGTTTAATGATCTAGAAGGTTGCAATGATGCCAAAGCAATGTGGAACAAACTTATATATGTGTATGGTGGTGATGAACATGTTCAGAGAGCAAAATTAGATAGTCTAAGAGGTCAACTTGAATCCATGAGAATGTATGAAGGTGAGAACATAATCCAATACAATACAAGGTTAAAGGAAACTGTCAATCAAATCAAAGGAGCGGGAGGAACTATTGAAGAAAAGGATGTAACAATTAAGTTGCTTAGAACACTTCTACCTACTTATGCCATTCGAGTCTCTGCAATCAATGAATTAAGGTTTGTACCAAACATGCCAGTCTCTTTGGATGCTACTATCAGTAAGCTACATGCATTTCAGTTAAGTAATTTCGATAACAGTGGGTCTTCGATAAATAAAGTTGAATCTGAATTCAGTTCTTTTCATATTGGTGAATCTGATGATTACAATGATAGAATGTATAAGTATACTAAAGGAAATCACAATGGAGCAAGAAAGAGATTTCAAAAAAACATGGAAGAGGTACACAAACTATATGAGGAAATCAGAAAGCAAGAAGAGTTTGAAGCATTATTAGCCAGAAGGTTACCGAGAGGCAAAGGTAAGTATAAAGTAAAGTTAACTTTAAAATGTTTTAACTGTTATAGAATAGGACATATGGCTTCTAACTATCCTGACAAAGAACCTAGTGAAAAGAGAGAACACCGAGATGACAGACAGAAAGACAACCAATACAGAGGACACCAAGACTTCAGAAGGAGAGATAGAAAGACATGCCTAGTAGCTGATGAGGAATCCAATGATGATAAATCTGATGGGACTAAGATAGAAGAAGTTGTTTATGTGGGTATCAAAGATGGATCAGATGAAGAAAGGTATGAGGAAAAAGCCTTAATATCTCACATAAATAAAAATGATTCTTGGATCATAGATAGTGGATGCTCACATCACATGACAGGTGATAAACACAAGTTTGTTAAATTAGAAGACTATGATGGAGGCTATGTAAGATTTGGTAATGATGCACCATGTCCGGTGAAAGGAAAAGGTTCTATCACACTTCTTGACAATGCTAAATGTGATGATGTATATTGGGTTGAAGGTTTGAAATACAATTTTTTGAGTGTAGCATAGCTAAACAATACAGGACAGAGAATAGAATTTCAGAAAGGAAGTGTCAAAGTTCATGACAAACATGGAAAGCTGGCTGCTACCAGGACACAAACAAAAGGTAATACATTTCATCTTGACTCAACTCAGAACAATTGTCTGTATGCTAAAATAGAAGATACTTGGTTATGGCATAAAAGGTTTGGTCATGTAAATTTTGATAACCTGAACAAAATAGGTAAGAAGCATCGAGTAAGAGGTTTACCGAGCTTGGAAAAACCTAAGAATGCAATATGTCGAGGATGCTAGATGGGTAAGATGACAAAATCAAGCTTTACAGGTAAGTCCTACACTTCTAAAGGAATTTTAGATCTTGTGCACACTGATCTTTGTGGTCCTATGAAATTTCAAAGTTATCATGGTGATAAATACTTCATATTATTTATGGATGATTACTCAAGGATGATGTCAGTTATGTTTTTAAAAGAAAAATCAGAAGCCTTTCAAATGTTCAAATGGTATAAGGCAAGAGTTGAAAATGAAACAGGAAGACAGTTGAAATGTCTAAGATCTGATAGAGGAGGAGAATTCATTTCTGATGAATTTAACCTATTTTGCAATGATCATGGTATAAAGAGACAAGTGTCTGCATTGAGAACACCTCAGCAAAATGGGATAGCTGAAAGAAGAAATAGATCAATAGTAGATTGTGCCAGAACCCTAATGATAGAAAAGAGGGTACCTCAAACATTTGGAGAGAAGCAATCAGCACTACAGTTTACACCCCAAACTGAGTACAACTGAAGAAAGGAACTTTGAAGACACCGTATGAAATCTGGTATGACAAGAAACCTAATGTAAGTTATTTTAAAATACTTGGAAGTAGATGTTATATTCACAAAGATGACAGAAATGGAAAGTTTGATAAGAAAAGTGAGGAAGGAACATTTCTTGGTTATTCTTCTAGAAGTAAAGCATTTAAATGTCTTATCAAATCATCTAACAAAATAGTGGAAAGTGCAAATGTGAAAATTGATGAATTTGCAGAAAGAAATGATGAAGGAAATTCCAAAGAACCAAAAGATTATGAAGAGTTTGTATATGTTCAACCGAGAAGTCCTACCAAGAAAGTTGATGAAGAAAATGAAGAAAATACTCAGTTACCATGTGATGAAGAAGATCATACAGAGCCTACCGGGCCTTTATTAGCCAAGTATTTCAGAAGAAGTCATGCATCAAGTCAAATTATAGGAGATAAGGATGATCCAGTGATGACAAGGAACAAACTGAGATAAAACACATGTCTGATATCTGAATTTGAACCGAGGATAGTAAAAGAGGCTTTTAGCAATGAAGATTGGGTAAATGCTATGATAGAAGAGATTGAACAAATCAAGAAAAATGAAACATGGGCATTGGTCCCAAGACCAAAAGAGAAAAATGTAATTGGTACAAAGTGGATTTTCAGAAACAAGCTAAATGAAAAAGAAGAAGTCATTCAAAATAAAGCAAGATTAGTTTGCAAAGGTTATGCTCAAGAAGAAGGAATAGATTATGGTGAGACTTTTGCACCTGTGGCAAGACTTGAAGGAGTAAGAACATTGTTGGCATATACTGCTTACAAAAATTTCAAGGTATATCAAATGGATGTTAAATATGCATTTTTAAATGGTATATTAGAAGAAGAAGTTTATATTGAATAGCCTGAAGGATTTATTGAAGACAAGAATAAAGATCAGATATGTATGTTGAACAAAGCATTATATGGTCTAAAGCAAGCACCTAGAGCATGGTATGAAAGACTGCACTCTTACTTAATCAAGATTGGATTTATAAGGACAAGTGAAAACAACATGTATATGAAGAATGATGAGGACAATGGAATACTGCTTTTAGACATATTTGTTGATGATATTATTTTTTGTGGAAATGACTCTTTATGCAAGAACTTTGAAAATGAAATGTGCAAAGAATTTGAGATGTCATTAATCGGTGAAATAAAGTATTTTATAGGTTTACAGATACTGTAAATGAAAAATGAGATTTTCATTACTCAATCCAAGTATATAAAGGAAATCTTGAAGAAATTTGGAATGGAGGATTCTAAACCTGTAAGTACTCCTATGACTACTAATTGTAAACTATCAAAGAGTGATGAATCTACATCTGTTGATGAGACACTTTACCGATCTATGATTGGGAAGTTGCAATATGTGGTTCATAGCAGGCCGGATATAGCACATGTAGTAGGTATAGTTACAAGATTTTCTGCAGATCCCAAAGAAACCCATATGACAGCAATCAAGAGAATTTTTAGATACTTAAGAGGCACTAAAGATTATGGTTTAGTATATAAAAAGAGGAATGATTTTGACTTAAAATTCTATACTGATGTTGGTTGGGCAAGAAACATTGATGATAGGAAAAGCACAAGCGGTGGAGCTTTCTTTCTGGGAGAAAGACTAGTAAGTTGGCTTAGCAAGAAACAAGGATGCATTTCACAGTTAAGAGCTGGAGCTGAATATGTTGCTGCAGCATTGAATTGTACCAATATAGCATGGATCAAACAACTGTTGGAAGGTATGAATGAGAAAGTTACCGAGCCAGTAACTATATTCTGTAATAATACTAGTGCCATTAACATTTCAAAGAATCTGGTAATGCACTCTAAGACCAAGCATATCTCTTTAAAGTATCATTATCTCAGAGAAGAAAGTTGTGGTGGAATATATTAGTTCAAAGGAACAAATAGCAGATATTTTCACAAAGCCACTGCCAAGGGACACTTTTGAGTATCTCAAAAGTAAGTTAGGGGTCCTACCCCTATCCAGTACTCACTGACAGAGTTTGGTGAAAGCATCAATTCTATGAACCTACAGGATAACTATTTATGAGTTGATGTTTCTTTACACACTTTAGAAGGTTGCCTAAAGTTGTGTAGGAAATAGTGATTGAAGACAAGCTGCTCTGACCGAGATTGAGATGATACATTTGTATTTTTAGTAAGGAAATTACTTCATAGGAGAAGAAATCAAGAATTAGTTTTACTTTTTTGGCATTGTTGTCAAAGGAGGAGAAGACTAATTAGTAAAGACTAATATCTGGGGGAGAATTCAAGGATAACTGGAGAAGTTTAACAGCAATCCAAATCTGAATCAATTGAAATAAAATCAAGTTGGTATTGCCATTAAAATTTGGCTTTGACATCAATGCCAAACGGGGAGATTGTTAGCATTCCACAAAGGGAGATTGTTGGCATTTCAGTAAGTTTGTTGGTATAAGGATATTGAGAAGGTTGTTGGAGATTGTTGATATAACTGAGAAAGGATGATTACTGTCTTAATAATATTATTTTGTCATTGATGTCAAGCAATTGATTTTCTGATCCATTATGATGTTGCCATATCTTAATGAGTATGTTTTGATAAGTATAAAGATGTCGGTAAGTGACACAGAATGAATGCGAAAATGAAGGGGAGTAATAAAGTTATTCAATGGGAAACTATTACCGAGTTAGACAATGATGAGATTGTGTTGTTTTAATTGTTTTTTGATATCCTATATATGAGTATTCAAAGACTGAAGATGAAGGAGAAAAGATTTCAAGCTATAGAATGAGTTAAGGTTTGATACTATTCTATGTTACCGAGCAAGATGCTAGTCGGTAAACCCTAAGGTTATCACTATCGGTTAACAAAGATAGAATGTCTACCGAGTGAAGCTCAGTATTTACCAAGTAACAACCGTGTAATAATAGAATGCATTGGATGGATAAAAGCATTATTAAATGAAGGATGCCAATGAGCTAGAGATGTATAGATGATTGATATATCATGAAAGAAGTTTGTTGAGGATCTATGACATTGAAAACACAGGAGTTAGATCTACAGTGTAGATTGAATGGTCATAACATAGCACAAGTTCCAAGGAAGGAATACAAGTTCGAAGGAGAGATAAAATGTTTTCAAATCAAAGGATACAATGAACCTAGTCAAGTTTAATGATCTGATGGCTAAGATTGATCATGGAAAATGAGATCAAGGAGATTAAGCAGTTAGGAATTGTTTATAAATAAGAAATTGTTGATGAACAATGATTCAAGAAATAGAAGAACAATGATGCTATTGTAGTGATCAACGAGAACAGAAGATTGAAGATCTGATTGTAGAATAGATTGAGAAGCCCAGCAAGGAGCAAGATAAGTCTTGTGACAAGATTATTTTGAGCACATAGAGTCTGCTTTAGCATTTTAGATGTCAAGTTGCAGATATATTTTATACTATTATTTATTTTGTAAGTGACAGGAGATCTCTTAACTGAGTGGACCTAACAGTCTTATTTGTAAATGTTAGGATTCCCACAATACTGATAGGGTGGGGGGGTGAATCAGTATTGTACCGGTTTGTGTAATTTCTTAACTTAAAACATGCAGAACATATTAATACTGTATACTGGTAAACATAAAGTAATGCAATAAACAAAGATAACAACAACCACATGAAAAGCACACCATAACACAATATTTTAACGAGGAAACCCGGTGTGGGAAAAAACTCAGTGGGATTTGTGACCCATAATATTCACTTACTGGCCAATAAGAGAATATTACTGCTACAATAGGTGCCTGCACATGCAAGAAGGCCAAGTGCCTAGAGCACTCAATTACAAAATAGGAAGTCTCACTAACTTACAAAATGGATTATATAAATCTAATGTCTTGTACTGCTTCAAGATAGCATCTACTATGCCAGATCCAGTATTGATTTTATCTCTGCTTCTTACATAAACCCTTAACCTATATTTCGCATAATAGGTCTGCCTTATGTCACCTAATTACACTCCTCCTTACTTACTTAATTATTCTATAATGATCTCTTATATATATGAGTCATTTTACAATTTGCCAAGTTGGCTTACAATGATTTTACAATAATTAACAAAATATATTACAAACAAAATTCATGTCGGCTTCTGTGCTGGTATGCTTCCTTTCGCTGCTGGTGCTGGTGGATTGTGTGTCGGTGTAGAATTTGACTTTTCTAGTGCCATTGGATTGCCTTGTCGGTGTCATAGGATTGTAAGGTTGCCATCAATGACAAAACCTTCAATCACCTATAATGTCTCATTGGAGTGTATTTGCCAACAATCTCCCCTTTTGGTATTGATGGTAACACTCATGAGAAAAATTCAAAAGTGCAACAAAAAATTGAAGTCCAAAAATGTTACCAAAAATATGTGCTCCCCCTGAGCAGATGATTCCCAAAAATGTGTGCTCCCCCTGAGCAGATGATTCCTAAGTTATTAGATTTTTCTCATACCACTACTACTCCTCCTTTGGCATCAATGACAAAGGTTGTCAAAGTGTCAAAAGAGTGTAGTTTCCTGCTTTACCCTTGTCATTGGTTGGTTACAATCTGAAAAAGATCCACCAAAAGTAGATTCAGGCTCTCAAGGAACTTTTTTCTATCTTTTATTGCAGCCTCTGTCCTCTGAATAGTACCGATGAGGTGTTGCATTTGTTGTTTCCTCTATTACTTGACTTACTCTACCTACCATAAGTGCTACATGTCAGTGTGTATTTGAAAATACTAACCGGTTAGCCTTAGAGATCAGATCATCTATTTCTTTAAGTGAGTTTACAGGATGTACAACAAGTAGTTTTTCAATTTTTATTTTCTTATCAAGGTCAATGATAGCTTGCCTTCTAGCTTCAAGTCTTTTGTATAGTTCTGTCAGTATTTCATCAACAATTTGCATCAAAAATTTCTTATAGATATCCAAGTGTAGAGTTACACTATTTTCAACTTTCTCTTTGTCATCAACTGATAATGTATCATGTAATTTGTTGATGTTTTTTAATATTCCATCCTCTGTGATTTCATTCAGAAGTTCATCAATAGAAACAATGGTTTGTTGAGTTTTCTTCTTGGGTGTTACCTTCTTCTTCTTGGGAGTTAATTTCTTGGCTGGGGGCCTTACTGCCTGTTGTTTCTATCTGGTTTTTCTTGGAGAAGGTGCAGATATCGGTGAAGGTTTCCTTTTTCTTTCAACTCTTTTGAATGCCGCTGGTATATCACTTTCTGAGGAAGTACCAATCGGTGAAAGGTGTGTTTCTGATTGAGGAGTTTCCAACTCGCTTTCACTTATACCAGTTTGTTTTAACACATCATCTTTTAATGTTTTTGCCTATCGAGTACCTCTTCTCACAGTTGCTTCAACCTTCTTAAGATTTTTCTTTGATTGAATTTGACTCTCTTTTGTTTCAGCATTTAGGTTCCTCAGGTGCTTCTAGGAGGGCTTTTGCATATGTTTCTATTATGTGGTCATCAGTTTCATATCCCATTTCAGTAACCCAAATCGTTCTTGGGATGACTGCCTACATCCAAATCTCATCCTTTTAATAACAAAACAGATTTCCTTCTTGTACTTATTCACAATGGTTTGTGATAGTCTTACTCTTGTCTTCATCTAGGCCTTCAATGCCTGAAAGTACTCATTTATATTCTTTTCTCTATTTTCACCCACGTTATTTAGTAGGGTAGACAATTGTTTGCCTATCGGTATATCAAAACCAAAATTCTTGTTACCGATACCGGGCACCTACTTTGTTATATGCAGCATTAAACATACAAGTAGGTTTCCAAATCTAAATGTCACCTTTTTGTCTTTCTTGATCTTTCCAAGATTATCAATCAGTTCATCCTTCAACCATTCACACACATCTATTTTTGAATTATCCTTGATCATATCATAGGCACTCTTTATGCATAAACTAGAAACTGAGTTTAACCTGTTTGCATGTGTGGTTTTATAGCCTAAAATCATGCTAATGAATCTAATATTGATGTCAGTTAGATCATTTACCCTTAAGGATCCTTTGTTAGATGTTGCACCTGTTAGGTTAATTACTAGGTCATTTGAGACCTTCTTTGATTTATCTGGTCTATTACCGATGGAGGGTAACCCTGTTATAGCTTTTACTACCTCTTTAGTAATTTTATGAACTGAGTCTAACCAAAACAATGCACCATGTACCCTGCTTAGAACTATCCTTATAACTTCCTTGGGGAAATCTGGAATGCTGAGAATTTCAGTGAATCCTAGGGTTTCAACTATTTTGTTTTCAGGTTTCACATTGCTGGAATCATCACAAATTATAGTCTTATACATGTTCTTAATTTCTTAATCACCTAATTCTTCAATGTGATAGTGAATGTACATTCTAGGATCTTCTACAAAAACTACTCCTTTGGGAATTTGAGAAAATGCACCAACATTATCATCCTTTTTAGCTATCTTGGGAACTAACTAAAATATGGGTCTAGGGTGCTTAATCACTTCGACAATAGTAGGGTTTGCTATGAATTCAGGAACAGATGAAGATGCCATGATTATAAATACCTTTTTATGCCTTAGGAATGATTGATTGCTGAATTGCTTTGCTTCTTTGCTTGAAATACCTTTTCTTGGGAGTTTTAGCACTCTTCAAAGATTTGAATGCTCAGTGGAATGAAAATGGAGCCAAAAGACTTGTTTTATAATGTCAAATTCGCCAACCACCACATTTAATGCTTGCCGGTTAAGTGATAACTTAACTTATCTGCCAGTATAGAAGTAATTTCAACTTCTCACCATCAACCGAGGCAATAATAGCATGTTTTACATTTGATTTCCAAACCCTCAAAAGAATTTTCTTCAGTTAGATGAAGAACTTCCTGTCGGTGGGGTGTTACTCTGTCCTATCGGTGGAGTGTTACTCTGTCCTGTCGGTGGAGTGTTACTCTGTCCTGCTGGTGGAGGAGTATCCCTACCATCATTTAGATCTAACTTCCTAATCCATTGTCTTGAGAACTCTTGTTTTACTTCTTCAACCTTTTCTTTACCCTTCAAGCTAGTACCGTTATTACTTGCCAGTGGTGCCTTACTTCTATAGAATTTTGCAATATGTCCAATCTTGTTACAAGCATAACAAGTTACATTATTTTTCTGAATAGCCTTCCCATATCCTATGTTGGTTTGTGTTCTACATTGATTAGATAGATGTCCAAACCTTCCACAAATATAACATCTTACATTCATTCTGCAATTCTCTAAGTTATGACCAATTTTGTTGCATTTGGAACATTGACTGGTGGGTGTATTTGTACTCTGATAATTTCTAGATCTACACTGATTTTCTCTATGACCATACTTGTTACAGTTAAAGAATTTCCCATTAAATTTATAAGCATTTGGTTGTCTTACCAGTTTGCTATGATCCTATGTGTTTGCAGTACCAGAGCTTTCACCAACTTCAAAGCCAAGGCCATTACTATCACCATTTGGTTTCTGATTCTTCAACATGTCACTAAGTTCTTCTGATCTTTTCTTGAATTTCTCCTTGTGTTGATTTGCAATAGCCAATTCTCTTTCTAAGATTTCTTTTTGTCTCATGAGTTCATTTGAGTCATTTTGTGCATGCATCAGATCTGTTTTCAACAAATCATTTTCATAACTAAGTCTTGTATTTGTGTTTTTAGCATCATTCAGTCTTCTAGTCACTTTCTCTTCATTGTTTTTCCTATCTTCAATTTATTTACCAAATCTCATAGTCATATCCTGCATCTCATTCTTTGTTGCTATGTTTTTTTGCTTCAACTTTCCTATCAGATCACTAAGAGTTTCTTTTTCATCATTCTCATTCTACATCTTTTCACAAAGTTCTCTTCTCTTGTTTCTTGCAATGGTAAGATTTTCTTGAAGTGCTTGAATAATATCATGTGCAGCCTTTAGATCATCTTCAAGTTTGATATTTTTCAATTTTTCTATATCATAGTCTGAGAGAGCTCCTTCCAGTTGCTTCATCAAGTTTTCCATCTCTACCAGTGTCAAGATCTTCCTCAAGCTGTTAGGCTTCTGAAAATAGAGGACCAAGCTCTGATACCAATTGTTAGGATTCCCACAATACTGAGAGAGGGGGGGGGGGGGGGTGAATCAGTATTGTACCGGTTTGTGAAATTTCTTAACTTAAAACATTTAGAACATATTAATATTGTATACCGATAAACAGAAAGTAATGCAATAAATAGAGATAACAGCAACCACATGAAAAGCACACCATAACACAATATTTTAATGAGGAAACCCGGTGTGGGAAAAACCTCGATGGGATTTGTGACCCACAATATTCACTTACTAGCCAATAAGAGAATATTACTGCTGCAATAGGGGCTTGCACATGCAGGAAGGCCAAGTGCTTAGAGCTCACTACTCAATTACAAAATAGGAAGTCTCACTAACTTACAAAATGGATTATATAAATCTAATGTCTTGTACTGCTTCAAGATAGCATCTACTATGCCAGATCCAGTAATGGTTTTAGCTCTGCTTCTTACATAAACCCTTAACATATATTTCGCATAATAGGTTTGCCTTATTTTGCCTAATTACATTCCTCCTTACTTAATTCTTCTATAATGATATCTTATATATATGAGTCATTTTACAATTTGCCAAGTTGGCTTGCAATGATTTTACAATAATTAACAAAATATATTACAAACAAAATTCCTGTCGGCTTCTATGCTGGTATGCTTCCTTTCACTGGCGGTGTAGAATCTGACTTTTCTAGTGCCGGTGGATTGCCTTGCTGGTGTCATAGGATTGTAAGGTTGCCATGAATGACAAAACCTTCAATCACCTATAATGTCTCATTGGAGTGTATTTTCCAACAGTAAATCCTCTAGCAAGGTAACATTCTGAATGAGTTTTTGAAATCCTTTGACAAGGTCACTTCTAACAAAGTGCAAGATTCTAATAGATCTAAGGGAAATCCCTTAACTAGGTCACATCTAGCAATGCGTTTATGTAATCTGTAAAAAGATTGTCTTTTAACTGAGCATACTCTAGAAGGGTATATTTCTTAGTGGGTCTGAAATCCCACAGTGGTTTTTCCCTATTTGGGTTTCCACGTTAAATCTGGTGTTAAATGTGTTATGATGTTTTAAGTGTATCTGTTTATGAGTTTGAATGTTGTACAGTCATAGTTGCATATCAGTAAAGGCTACCGAGGTTGAATCTGATAAATATATTGCATTGTGAGTTTTTATGATTCACCCCCCTCTCATCTTATCTAACAAGACTTGTTATCATCTGGAGATAATTTGGTTATGTCGAAGACATGGATTGGATGTTTGGATTTGGTGTTTTTCTTATTGGTCTAATCGAGTTCACATATTTGCCTTTACCAATAGATAGGTCTAGGTTATGGATCGGTACAAGATATCACATTCCAGATCAGCACGGCGTGTTTTTGAAATGGTTTATTGATTGAATAATGTAAATGTATTGAGTCGACATATTGTATGGCATCCAGAATTATTTTGTAATTGATTTAAATTGTAATATCTTTAGTGAGCTGACTTAATGTTGAGGTCTTAGTATTTGTATAAATAACTGTAAGATCTAATTGAAGATCGTAGTAATGATGAGTGTGTGCGAATATTGAAGATCATTGTGAAGAGAAGATCCTTGTGCGAATCACACAGATATTATCTTAAGGTTGAAGGAAAGGTTATGAAGGTGTTTGGCACTCATGATCAGAGCTTAAACTGGTACTAAATCTAGCATTGTAGATGCTACTTTGAAGTAGTACATTGTTATTGGATTTAACCATCCAATTGTAGTTAATGTGACTCCTATTTTGTGATTGAGCAGTGAGCTCTAGGCAGTTGGCCTTCCTGCATGTGCAGACCCCATTATTGTATTCACATACTATCTGCAGTAGTATCATCTGATTGTGGGTAAGGTTTCCCACCATGGTTTTTCCCCTTACAGGGTTTCCACATCAAAATCTTTATGTCATGTGTTGTGGATGTTGTTTCTCTTTTTGTTTCATGCATTAAGTTATACTGGTACTGCTATAGCTATTAATTTGTTTTATCGGTATTAAGTTGGAATAATTGGTTTTGGATTATAATTTATTGAAAAATGATTCACCCCCCCCCCCTCTCAGTTATCCTTTCTGGTTCCTAACAATTGGTATCAGAGCTTAGTCCTCATTTTGTGGAAGCCTAACTGCTTGAGGAGATCCTATGGCAGCAAATATTTTCAGGAAGGATAGTCCTAAACTTGATGGAACTCACTATGGTATATGGAAGATTAGAATGGAAACACATCTTAATTACATTGGAAGAGATATATAGGATGTTACAAAGAAGGGCTATGTTGGTCCTACTCCGAATCAACCTCATCCACCGACATTGGCTAAAGACTTGGATAATGATTGCAAAGCAAGAGAAGCACTTCTAAGCGCATTATCAGATCAGCAAATCATGGGATTATCAGACCGATCTACTACAAAAGCTATTTGGAATAAAATGGAAACATTGGATGGAGGAGATACCACTGTCAAAATTGCAAAACTAGAATGTTACCGGGTCAGGTATGAAAATTTAAAAATGGAAGAAGATGAAAGAATTTCTGCATTTATTGAAAGAGTTAATGAAATTATTTTAGGAATACAATATTGTGGAAGATCTTTAAGTGAAGATGAAATTGTTTGTAAAGTCTTAAGAGCTTTGCCACCAGCTTACAAAATGAAAGTGACTTCTATTAATGAGTTGAGAACAATGCCTAATACATCAGTTTCTAGAGATACTTTGGTTGGAAAACTTGCAGCATTTGAGCTTGAAGAATTTGGTCATGTTACTACAGTCAAAACTGATACATCTTTCAAAGCATCATCATCATCATCATCATCTAACAAAACTGATTGGAAAGCACTTTATGAAAAAGAACTTGAAGATATGAGGAGAGAAAATGAAGAACTTGAAGCACTATTTGCAAGGAAGATGCATAAAGGTCCAACAGGAAGTAAGTATGAAGGTAAAGCACCTTTCAAATGTTTTAATTGAAATAAAGTTGGTCATATGGAGTCTAGGTGTCCTGATAGACATGCAAGACTAAGAGAGGAAGCAAGAAGAACATATAAGCCTAACCTTGAATATCAGAGATACAGATTTAAGAAAAATAGAGATAAGTCATGTTACTATGCAGAAGAAGGTGTTATAGATGACTCTAATGAAGATCCAATAGATAGTGGATGGGCATTTGTTGCATTAAAAGAAGATCAACCGACACCTATTGTCAAACTAGTAGAGCAGGCATTAGCAGCTAAAATTGATGAAAAGGATGAATGGATCATTGATAGTGGATGCTCACATCATATGACTGGTGATAAAAGAAAATTCATATCGTTATAGGAAAATTCATATCATTACAGGAAATTCATGGAGGTCTAGTAAGATTTGGAGATGATAAAGCTTGTTTAATCAAAGGAAGAGGAACTATATCTTTGGATGGTAAGCATAATACTGACAATGTTTATTATGTTGAAGGTTTAAAGCATAATCTTTTGAGTGTTGGTCAGTTAGTGGAAAAAGGATTTCAATTACAATTCAAGAATGGAAAATGAAAAATCATGAACCGAACTGGATTGAAGATTGCAACCGGTAATCAGACTAAAGGTAATATCTTTCATTTGAATACTAGTGATAATATATGTTTGATTTCACACATTGATGAAAGTTGGCTATGGCATAAAAGAAACTATCATGTGAATTTTGAATGCATTGTAAAGATTAGTTCAACTAAGGTAGTAAGGGATTTACCTAAGATTGTGAAACCTCATAATCTGGTATGTAAGGAATGTCAAATGGGAAAGCAAGTTAGAACAACATTTGAGAGCATTTATGAGAAATCCGATAATATTCTTGATTTAAGTCATACTGATTTATGTGGTCCAGCAAGAACAAGAAGTCTATAGGGAGATAGATACTTTATGCTAATAATTGATGATTATTCTAGAATATGTTGGGTTACTTTTCTCAGGGAGAAATCAGAATCTTTTGGAAGATTCAAGATATACAAGGCAATGGTGCAGAATGAAACCAGAAAGAAAATCAAATGCTTGAGATCTGATCGAGGAAAATTTATATCTAGGGAATTCAATGCATTTTGTGAGGAGAATGAAATCAAAAGACAACTATCAGCACCCCGGACACCCCAGCAGAATGGAGTTGTGGAAAGAAAGAACAAAACTATACTAGATGCAGAAAGAACCATGATGATGGAAGAAAATCTATCTCATATGTACTAGAGAGAAGTAGTGAATACATCGGTTTATACTTTCAACAGAGTTCACATCAAAGGTGAAACCGGTAAGACCCCTTATGAACTATGGTTTGGTCATACTCCTATTCTTAAATACTTCAGAATATTTAGAAGCAAATGCTCTATTAGGAGAGATGATTCTATTGGCAAATTTGATCCTAGAAGTGATGAAGGAATATTTCTCAGTTATTCAACTAGAAGCAAGGCATATAGATGTTAGAATAAAAGATTGCAGAAAATTATTGAGAGTACTAATGTGAAGATAAATGAACATTTTAGAGGAGAATCAAGATTTGTACAACTGACAGTAGAAATGATTATAAATGAACTAGCACAGATTGCACTGGAACAAAATGAAGAACTTCTCACACCAGCATCATCAAAGAACTCAACTGGGACTGAAGAACAACAACCTGTAAATAGAAATTAGTATAAACCCAAGTATGTAAGATTGAATCATTCAGAAAATCAGATGATTGGAAATAAAAATCAGCATGTTATGACTAGAGAAAGATTGGAAAATGAAGAGGTGTGTTTAATTTCTTGAGTTGAACCAACATCAATTGTTGAAGCATGTCAAGATAAACATTAGATAAAAGCAATGGAAGATGAAGTAGAACAAATTGAAAAGAATAATACTTGGACATTAGTTCCTCAGCCTAAAGAAAAAATGTAATTGGAACTAAATGGGTATTTATAAATAAACTTAATGAGGATGGTGAAGTAATCAGAAACAAAGAAAGATTAGTTTGTAAAGGTTATTCTCAGAAAGAAGGAATTGATTATAATGAAACGTTTGCACCAGTAGCCAAAATTGAAGCAGTTAGATTATTTCTTGCATTTGCAGCTCATAAGAACTATAAAGTTTATCAGATGTATGTTAAATGTGTATTTTTTAATGAAGATATTGAAGAAGAAGTTTATATTGAACAACCTGATGGAATTTCATTAACAGATGATAAGGATATGGTTTACAGGTTAAGGAAAGCTTTAAATGGATTGAAGCAAGCTCCCAGAGCTTGGAATGCTAGACTTGATAAATATCTTTTAAAGCTTGGATACACTAAAGGTAATGCTGACAATAATTTGTATTACAAAGTTACCAATGATGATATTTTGGTTATTGAAGTATTTGTGGATGATATGATTTTTGGAGGTGAAGAAGGATTATGTAAAGACTTTGCTAACAAGATGCGGGAAGAATTTGAAATGTCTATGATTGGAGAGATAAATTATTTTCTAGGTTTATAGATTTCACAAACATATAAAGGTATATTCATATGTCAAACAAAATACTTGAAGGAAATTTTGAAGAAATTTGGTATGGAAAACTCCAAACCGGTAAGCACTCCTATGACTACAACTGATAAATTGACATTAAAGGATGATTCAGCTCCTATAAATCTGACAAGGTACAAATCTATGATTGGAGGATTATTGTATTTGACACAGACCAAACCCAATATAATTAATGTGGTATGTATTGTTTCTAAATTTCAAATCAATCCTAAAGAAAATCATGAAAGTGCAGTAAAAAGGATTTTCCAATACCTACAAGCCACAACAAATCTTGGTTTATGGTATCCTATGGATGACAATTTTGAGATATGTGCATATATAGATACAAATTGGGCAGGAGATGTAGATGACAAAAAGAGTACCACTAGTGGTGCATTATTTCTTGGCAGAAGGTTAATTTCATGGATCAGTAAGAAGCAAACTTGCACATCTTTATCTACAACAGAAGCAGAATATGTTGCAGTAGCAACTAATTGTACTCAGGTATTATGGATCAAGCAAATGTTGAAGGATATCAAGGTAAAATGCAAAGAACCGGTAATTATTCATTGTGATAATTCAATAGCAATTGATATATCAAAGAATCTAGTATTTCACTCTAAAACAAAGCATGTATCTATTAAGTACAATTTTCTAAAAGAGAATGTTGAAGCAAATGAAGTGAGATTAGTTTATGTGAATACTAAAGACCAAATTGTAGATATTTTTATAAAGCCTTTGCCTAAGGAAACATTTGAATATCTCAGAGAGAAGCTTGGGGTAATTTCCCCACCAGCAGAGACTTGAATGATGAAGTTTGGCATCAAACCGGTAGGGACTAACAAAAAAATCTTTTTCTGGCTTTGATGAAGGAGAGCTATTGGTCAGGGGGAGTAGTTAGTTGTATGTTATGTTCAGATTTTTGAGTCTTAACTATTTTGGCATTTGATGTCAAAGGGGGAGAGATATCTATGGAAAAAAATTATACTTTGGGAGAGATGTATTTTAGTTTTGGTTATATGGTTTCTGTTTTGGCACAAAACTTTGTATTGATCTAGCTTGGGAGATTGTTGGTTTTTGGCATTTTGTTTTTGGCACTTAGATGTTTTTCCATCTAGTATTGCCATCAATGCCAAAGGGGGAGATTATTAGTATTATGGATGACTTCATCATGTGTTGCATTGGTTTTGTCATTGATGTCAACACTTATATTTATGGAGGTCTACATTGTTGATTTGACACTCTGGTTATATTGGTTTATTGTTTAACCGACACATTGTGGTCCCGACATGGATATTAGCTTATGATCAATCACTAGTATATGTTTCACCAATAGCTCAGGAAGTTGATGATGACTTGTTATCATCTAGAGATTATTTGGTTATGTTGAAGACATGGATTGGATGTTTGGATTTGGTTTTTTTCTTATTGGTCTAATCGAGTTCACATATTTGCCTTTACCAATAGATAGGTCTAGGTTATGGATCAGTACAAGATATCACATTCCAGAATAGCATGACACATTTTGGAAATGGTTTATTGATTGAATAATGTAAATGTATTGAGCCAACATATTGTATCACATCAAGACTTATTTTGTAATTGATTTAAATTGTAATATCTTTAGTGAGCCGACCTAATGTTGAGGTATTAGGTTTTGTATAAATAATTGTAAGATCTTATTGAAGATCATAGTAATGATGAGTGTGTGCAAATATTGAAGCTCATTGTGAAGAGAAGATCCTTGTGTGAATCACACAGATATTATCTTAAGGTTGAAGGAAAGGTTATGAAGTTGTTTGGAACTCATGGTCAGAGCTTAAACCGATACTAAATCCAGCATTGCAAATGCTACTTTGAAGTAGTACATTGTTATTGAATTTAACCATCCAATTGTAGTTAGTGTGACTCCTATTTTGTGATTGAACAGTGAGCTCTAGGTGGTTGGCCTTTCTGCATGTTCAGACCCCATTATTGTATTCACATACTATCTGCAGTAGTATCATTTGATTGTGGGTAAGGTTTCCCGTAGTGGTTTTTCCCCTTACAGGGTTTCCACGTCAAAATTTTTGTGTCATGTGTTATGGATTTTGTTTCTCTTTCTGTTTCATGCATTAAGTTATACTGGTACTGCTATAACTATTAATCTATTTTACCAACATTAATTTTCTTTTACCGATACTAAGTATTAAGTTGGAATAATTGGTTTTGGGTTATATTTTTTTGACAATTGGTTCACAACTGATTCACCCCCCTCTCAGTTGTCCTTCCCGGTTCCTAACAACTTTTAGCCTCAAATTTTCTAATATAATCACCTCTTTTAATAAAACACTTGCTTCCAAATATTTTGAAATAATTAACATGAGGTGATCTTCCATACCAATATTCATAAGGTGTCTTGTCCTTACTTATTTTTACCAAAATTTGGTTCATAGTGTAGAGAGTTGTGCTAACAAATTCTCTCCATAAATTTTTCACAACACCTCCTTGTATCAACATCGTCCTAGCAGCTTCAACAACTAACCGGTTGTTTCTCTCTATGATACCATTCTGTTGTGGTGTCCTCGGTGCAGAAAGCTACCATTTGATACCATTTTCTTCACAATATATAGTGAATTGCTCAGAAGTAAATTCACTGCCTTGATCTATCCTCAGCCACTTTATCTTTTTGCCACTCTCCTTCTCAACTAAGGCCCTGAATGCCTTGAACTTACAAAGATCTTCAGTCTTATCCTTCAAGAATGTTACCCACATCATCCTTGAGCAATCATCAATGAAGATCATAAAATATCTATCACCTTGAATACTTTTTGTCCTTATTGGTCCACAAAGATCTGTATGAACCAAATCTAACAGATGTTCTACTTAAAAAGATTTTATTTTGAAAGTTGAGGATGTCGTCTTTCCCAACTGATATTATTTGCATAGAGCATTAATCAGTTTGTCCAATTGAGGCAAACCTCTCATTGTCTTGGACTTACTCACTTTCACAATGTTATCAAAGTTTATATGACAAAATCTCCTATGCCAAAGCCAACTATCATATATCTTTGCAATTAAATAGTTGCTAAATTTAGGATTAAGGTGAAACAAGTTACCTTTAGTTTGCTTCCCAGTTGCAATCAGTTCACCTTTGCTTCCATAGATTTCGCACATACCATTCTTAAACTCCAACGGGTATCCTCTGTCATTGAGTTGTGCCACACTCAAAAGATTGTGCTTTAGACCTTCAACCTAGTAGACATCATCTGCGCTGCTCTTTCTATTAAGAGAAATAGTTCCCTTACCTTTAACCATGTAGGGTGAGTCATTACCAGATCTTACAACTCTGCCATCAAATTCTTTCAAAGAAATAAATTTTCTCCAATCACCGGTCATGTGATGTGAACAACCACTATCAATGATCCAATCATCAGAGTTATTCATCTTGGATACTAATGCCTTTTCATCTAATATCTCTTCTTTAATGGCTACAAACAGAATGTCTTCATTAGCATCACCATCAAATTCTTTATCAGTAATACTTCCATCAATAGGAATAAGACAATCTCTTTTTCCTTTACCCTTGTACTTCCTAAATTTCTCTCATTTGTGCTCATTATCACCATTAGGACAATTAGCAGCAATGTGTCCAATCTTGTTGCATGCAAAACATTTCAAAGGTAATTTACCTCTATATTTACCTATACCTCTAGGAAACCGCTTGGCCAACAATGCTTCAAGCTCAACTAAGTTGTCTTCATCATCAACTTCTCTGCTAGATCTGGATTCATAACTATGACTGACATCTCTACTTTTACTCACAAATAGGTTAGAAATAGAATCTCTAAATGTAGACTCAGATTTCAATACACTACCATCATAACCATTTAATTCAAAAGCAGTAAGATTTCCAATGATGGAGTCACGAGTTACCTTAGTTTTGTTAATGGACTTCAGCTCCTGAATAGCTGCAACTCAGATAGTGTAGACCGGTAGCAAGGTTCTCAATACCTTACTGATCATTATTTAATCTTCCACTTTACCTCCTGCACTCTTAATTCCACTAACTATCTCCTTTATCCTTTGACCATACTACTGGATATTCTCACCTTCAGCCATCCGCATGTCATCAAACTTTCCTCTTAGACTCTCTTTTTTAGCAATCTTAACATGTTCATCACCACTATAAATCTCTTCAAGTTTTTTCCATGCCTCATATGCAGTCTCAAGACCATGAACATCTACATACTCTGCTTCAGACAAAGAACTGATAATAGCCTCTAATTCTTTACTATTTTCTTATTTCTCTTTCTTCTAATCATCAGTCAACATCCCAGTAGGTGCAACATACTTAGTATCGACATGTTTCCAATACTGGCTTCCCAGACTCTTCATATAAATTTTCATTATGTCACTCCATATCCTATAGTTCTCTCCATTAGACTTTGGACCTTCCTTCTTCATCATGATCTGCAAGATCTTTACCTCATGTTAGGCTTAGACTTTAGAGGAACTGATAAGCTCTGATACCAATTGATGGTATGATGAAATAATAAGTGTCTGGTCAACTATTGAGGGGGGGGGGGGGGGGGGGTTGAATCAGTAGATAGAAAAACTGATACAAACTTTACCAATCTCAAAATAAATTTCTCAAAGTAAACTTAGAACTATCAATGTAATACCACTGTCAAGATAAAAACTCCTAAGATAAACCGGTTGACTGTTACAACAAATTAATAGTAAACAACTTCAAACTCATAAACATCCAAATTCTTTTTCATATGTCAACTGACTTCATTTCTCAATACTTTCGGTTATCATAACTTATCAAAGTAGTTAAGTAGTTAAGTAAATCAACCATAAGAACATAACCACAAAAACATTCACCACTTGACACAAATATATGTGGAAACCCAAATGGGAAACACCACGGTGAGATGAGACTCACAAGATAACTATCTAAACTCTTCTAAAGTTTGCCCTGTTAGGAGCCTAGCCTGTTAAGGGTTTACAAAAGTCTTATTAAGAACTGATCCTGTTAGGAATCACCCAGTTTTAGTATTGACTATAATGCCTTGTTAAAAGCAATACCCTGTAAGGAGTAACTTCGGTAGAGGATTTGAAAATCCAATCTAATGGATCACCTTGTTAGAGGATTTGAATAACACCAAGCTTGTTAGAGCTTACCTAGTTAGGGGATTTCAATTCTACTATAATTGTTAGAAAACAACAGGAGTTTGTTGATCTGTCTAAATAGAACTACACTTACTTTATTAGATCTATTTCATGCTCCTATCTGCCTTTACTAAAACTGTTGATGCATCATCTGGTTCGGCAACCACACACTCAACTGATCTTATCCAACTCTTTGCCAACTCATTAAACTAAATAACTTCATCAACCTTATAAACAAATCAAACAAAACCTAATTCTCATAGAGATTACAAACAAGCCGGTTCAAGTATGACCATTGGATTACATAGAAATATTTGTACATCAATCAAGAAAACCTTGATCACCACTTCATTGAACTTAGTAACTCATCACGCTCTTTGCATTATATGCAATACATTTTCTAATTCCCTAGACAAAAATCATTACAATAGTTTGCCAAAATCTCTTGAAATTGTCTTCGTACAATAATCATACATGTCATAATCATTATCACTCATCATCAGATCATAAACCAATATAACCAATTCACCAAACTTAATCGGTTAGGGTTTATCAAAAACAACAGGTAGGGTTTACCGGTTACCAGCTCAACTCACAAATTCTTCCTACCGGTTACAGTTTCCTTCACTTGTTCATCCTACCAGTTACAAAACAATATTACAACAATATCAACAATATCATTACCGATTAATTGACATCAATGACAACATAACATATCATTAATACAATCTTCATGCAAATGCCAACATTGATGACTAATATAGGCTCTAGGAGAATAAGGAGGATCTAGAGAGATAGAAACACCAATATTTTGATCTTTCCCCCTTTGCGCTAGGGTATGTGTATAAGAATAGGATGGTGCCATGTTTCTCTTCAATGCTTGCTCTCCATTAGAAAGATTATTGATAGGAGTATTATCTTTTTTTTAATTCACATTAGATACCCTAGGAGAGGTAAAAGTATTAGGTTTTCCATTAACATCTCTAGGATTAGGATCTACAAAATCTTTAATGTGATCTATATATGCAATGCATTTTCCTAAAAATATCACAATAAAACAACATGCACTATAAATGAAAGATTTGAGATTTAATTGATTGAAAGGAATAAATTTAGAGATTATAAAAATGCAATTTGCCAAAGTGTTATGAATGAAAAGAAGCAATGTGAAATGAAACAAACTATTATCCAACCCATGATTATAATAAATGTAAGTGAAAAGAAAAGTAATCATATGTGAAATAGAGAATAAATCAGATCTATTAAGTTACATTATTAATTTTTAAATTCAGATCTGAAAATTAAAGTGATGAATTATGCAACCCACAAATCCGATTAACCAAAATAAATTAGGTTTTTTTATGAATAAACCTCTAAATCTATGTAATTTGATTAATATGAGAGATATGAATTTCAATCTAAGATTTAAAATGTTTCTAAATTAGATTTGAAAGAATTATCCAAATTGAACAATCTACAAGCTCAATTTTAGATTTAAAAATTAGGGTTTTTGTGAAGTTAACCTCTAATTTTTTAAAATTCAATTGGAAATTAAACTTGTAAATGTAACTTGAATTTTAAAATGCATAAACACTCAGATTTGAGAACATAAATCAAAATTAAAGGTGTAAGGAGTCGAGTTCACCAAAATGTTGTGGTGAAAAATTAGGGTTTCCATCATTAGATGTATGAAAACTACTAATTTTTACTTGGGGACCATTACATTAGAGAAAGATTGGAATTTTATAAATCTAAAAAATTTCCTTAAGTTGAATTTATTTGTTGAAGATGTTGAAATCAAGGTAAATGTGCTAGAATTGATGTAAAAATGTGTAAATAGTGAGCTACAATTGTTGGATTGAGCCACGAACTTGCATTTGAGGATTGTAAGACGATTCAGACCTATTCTCAGAAGGAGATCTTGTTTTGTTGAGATCGGTGTGATGGTCTCTTTGGTCCTCCACACTTTTCACACCACAATGGGGGATCGATTCATCTCTATGAATAAAGCTTATTCTAAAGATTGCAACTTCGTACCTACTTCCTACACAAAAAGGAGGGGAAATGGGTTGGAAATAAGGGTTTACCTAAGTCAAACCTCGGTTTAGGAAACAACCTTGAATGAAATATTATAAATACTAAAATAAATAATGGAAAGGAATACTTCAGATCTGCAATGATTGATAATGGTGGTTCACTTCTTGAATGTAATCACATTGTTGTATGAAATGGCATATGGATATTACAAAACCCTAATCACACACACATGCTTGCATATGAATGATGTAATGTTGCTCCACAATGGTTGAATGAAAGAATTGTAGCCTTTAAGATCTTTAGAAATGCTTAATGATGAACACTTCAATGATTCAATCCTTGATTGCTTGAACATGGAGATTTCTAATGTTTTCTAGGATTGATTAATGACCTTATATATGAGGATCTAGATCAATTTACCAATTAGGAAAACCTCCAACAGTAATATTGAGCCACCAAATTCATTTCTCGATAGAGAGATAGATCACACCTCTCCCTTTAAATGGGCCCCATTAAGGGGGACCACAACATTGGGTGCTCTGGTCCAGGACCAGGGCACTAGCGCCCTAGTCCTCCTCAATCAAGGACCAAAATTAGGGTCCAGGGAAGAGGACATAGCCCCAAAGGATCATTTCGTAGGTGTATGAGGCATAAAGTTGGAATTAAGGCAATGAACGAATCTAGATAGGAGATGAGGGGGAGATACACTAATAATTATATATATTGAGAGAGAGAGATAGAGAGAGGTACATATAGGGCTCTAATTCTATTCATACATAATCATGTATGTATAGTAATATAAACTCTTCCACAACTTGAGTAGACTTTACTTTATGTTAGTGAGTTTGATTATTATCAACATAGAAAACTTTGAAATAAAGTTAAAATGCAAGCATAATAAGAACCATCGTCTATTAGCCGATGTTAATGGGTTATAAATGACACTTTAAAAACCAAATATGTTATCGCTGCCCTTTATACAACAAGGGATCTTCATTATCCTTGAATGAAATGAGAATTTGATGCTAATGAAGTTAAATTGGCTTGAAAAAGTTTAAAATACATATAACCAATTTCCATTTATTAATTGGAGAGTAATTTTGGAGTCCGTAGATATATTACAGGAAAGGACTTTTGTTAAAGAACACAATTTCTATTCTCATAATTGGATAAATAAATAAAAATCTCTAAGCTTATTTTTTATGGAAGAAACTTGAAAGGCTAAGCTCTTATTTTATTGTAGCCAACTAAGGGAGAAAGAGACATAGCTCTCTAGATAGACACAAAGGTCCTTCATAATCAATTTGCCAAGAAATTTTTCTAGGTTACATACTCTGTTGTGTTCTATCATATAAGAATTTTATAATGTCAATACATAGTAAATGCAAGAAATATTTTCCTTCTACTTTCTCATTGTCTAGGAGAATTAAGAGGCGATATATTCAAAGCAAATCAATGGCTGGGATGCTCACGCGATTGCACAATTGAATAAAGATGCATGATCAAGATAATCCTACAATGCCGAGGAGATTTATAAAGGGATTAAAAATAAAAAATAATAAGACCAATTTCACATTTCCATTGCTTTAACTATATTGTGAATTCTGAAATTCCTTTGATATCATTACTAGGATTTTGTGATAGGGTTACTACATACATTGACCCACTATTTGTTGTAACACTCCTGCTGATTCCTCTAATCAAATTTTGATTGACAGCTACGACTGGGACTCCTACTAAAGGCTATAATTCACGTACGATTGTACGACTGAATGGAGATGTGTGACCAAGCTAATTTTCAAGTGTCGAGAAATCTTAAAAGGAAATGGTGAATAAATAATAATAAAGTTTCTACATGTTGAGTTTTTATTCACTGTCAACTAACTGAGATCTCTTTGTAGGGCCCCAACATTAAAATATGAGTTTAACAATTGGTCAATTTTATATTAACCATGCTCTAGATATGTTTTGAATCTTTATGTAATTTCCTGCTATCAGAATTAGGGTTTGTGAGATAAGAGTTGTCTTGACATTCTCCCTACATTTGTTATACCATACCCATTGCCTTATGTGTGTTCCTTTGATTGTGTATAATTCCTTGAGCATTCAAGTTCAAATCTAAGCCTAAATTCTGAATTTTTAAGTTGCTATCTCTACAAGCTCGAGCAAACTCTAACCCCAACAATGGTAGAATCTTCCAGCCTAGGAAAAAGAAATTTTTCAAAAGGGCTAATTTCTTAGCTCCCTAGCTCAACTAAAACACAAAAGAGGTCGAACTAGAGGTCTAAGCTAGAGGAATTTATCATTGATCACTCGACAGCAATTAGGGATTCACTAATTCCACAATGGGGTTTTAGCCTATGGAGAAAAGGTTATAACAAGAAGAAGGAAAAGGTTCCATCTTCAAACATATGAAATTGCATTTTGGGCTAACTGTTAGTCCCAAATCTATATGTAAACATTGAATTGATCTAACCCATTGCTACAAAGTACAAGCCAAACACTAGAGAGATTGTGGCAAGTGAGGATGGTAGGCTCATTGAAATCACAAGGGATGTTATCAATAAGGTTTTCATGCTTAATCCCAATATAGATTGGGCTATTGATCTAAAGGAGCTGGATGTATAATATATGAGCAATGAAAACTTGTATAGGAGGAGGCTGACTTGATTTAGGCCTCCAAGGATAAAGCGGGATGATAAAAGGTTGACTCCACAACAAACTACCCTCTATAAAGTTGATTTATTTGCTAGTTATTTCACAAACACTTACCATGCCCCCTACCAAGTATGTTCTATAGATGACCTAATTGGATGCTTGTGATATGTATGGATATCCAAAGTAGGGATTTCAACACCTTATTTGAATTTTCTTTCTTAGTGGTTGAGGGCCTACATAATACCCTTTGTGACTTCAAGACTGGAAAATCATCAATTTTTCAGGTACTACTCTTTGCTAATGCATATATGTATGTATAAGGGCCTTAAGGTTTGGCATCCAAACTTGTAGATCACAACCATAATTGTAGGACAACAACTCCTAGTCCAAGAATGGACTTACATTTGAGACTCTCATATGAATGAGTCTAATTACTTAGTTTTTGAAAATATTTTTGTTAGAAAACTCTTGAGTATTTTGCAAAAGCAGGTTAGGTGGGGTCTAAGACAAAGAGCTAAAGAATTTTTAAGACCTGAGGACCTTAAGCCTGAATTAAATATCCCTCACAATTAGGGATCATGATGTTGGCATTACGTGAACCAACATGAAGACATAATGATATTGTATGTTGTCATTGATGTCAATATGAGACATGGTGTGAACCGGCACATGTGATAGGTGAAGAGAGAGGAACCGGCATATGTATGAATCGGTTTATATGCCAAAGTGAAGTGGCATATTTGCTCAAGGTGAACCAGCATGTAGTTATGGGAACCAACATGTAGTTATGGGAACTGGCACATGGAAGCATTGTATGACTACTGGTTGGTAGGTCGCTTCCTCTTTAGGGTTTTTGGTTGGAGTACCTCAAGTCTATATGACTCAATCGGTGATCTTTGGGTGATGAGTTAGCAATATGATGGAGGATAGATCGTGTTGCAATGTAAGCTCTATGCGCATGAAGCATCTTGCATGAAGAAGACTATTCCTATCTACCTCGGGAATGAGCGAAGTCTATTAAACGGTGATAACACGTAAAGGGTTATTAGCCGCCATGAAATCGGTGGATAATGGATTATGGAGAATGTCTTGAGATCAATTCAAGATTGTTGCATTTAATGCAGTATGATTCAACAGCCAGGATTGAACCATTTGAATTGCTTAACCTAACAGGTTTAGGGTTTTTGCTACTGACCTATATGTTTCCTATAAGGTTGATGTTGTGTTTCTTTCTGAAGTTGTTGGTAAAAGTTGTGTGTATCTAAGAGAAGTGATACGTGATTCTTGCCAGACCAAAGGAGAGAAGAGATATCTGCAAAGTGAATGTGTAGAAGGTGAAGAGGAGCCTAAACAGATCTACATTAGCATTTAGTGTTGTTAACAAATCATTGTAATTCCTGTTGATCTCTAACCACTTCAACAGTTGTAAAATCCCCTAACAGGGTAGCGTTAACTGGCTCGATTCAAAATCCCTTAAATCGGGTGGTCTTAACCAGCTTGATTAAAATCCCTTAACCAAGTAACTCAAGGCTAATGAGTTCTAAGAAGCTAGAGAGCTTAGGAGATCCTTTTAGCTATTGAGTTCTGGAAATCCTCTAACAAGGTGACCCTGTCGGGTTTAACCCTTAACCGAGTGATCCCTAACAGGATCGATTCCTATGAGAACCTATTGTAATGTCATTAACTGGACAAGGCTCCTAACAAAGTGGACTTTTAAAGAGTTCAAAAAGAAGCTTGTGGGTATTCATCCCCACCGTGGTTTTTCCCAGTTGGGTTTCCACGTGAAAAATATGTGTGTCATGTGAAATGCTTTTGTCTCGTGATGCTTTGTTTTACCTGTTAAGCATATGAAGGTTCTATGTTTTATGCCTGTCTATAAAACATATTGAACTCACTGTTGTGAAGATCTGATGGTTAAGTTTACCTATTTAAGCATGAGAATATAATGATACAATAGTATTGAACTAAGAGGGTAGCTTATTGACTGACTGGTTCATGACTGAGTGAGTTGTATTGGATGTTACCGGTTGCACTCTATTTTACCGGTATCCCTGCTTGTCAGTCATTTGGGGTATTTGTTGTCAAACCAGTTTTGGACTGTATTTATGTTTGTACAGATTCACCCCCGCCCTCTTAGTACCAGTTTGGTACTCGTGGTTCATCATTGAGTTATCAATTGGTATCAAAGCACTCCAGGTCCTCTATGTTGTAAGCTTAACCGCTTGAGGAAAAGATCCTAGTCAAATGATAAAGAGGGAAGGTCCAAAGTTTAACAGGGAGAATTTTGGTATATGGAAAGACAGGATGAAGATATTCATCAAAAGCATGGGTGTTCAACACTGGAGTTATGTTGAAAATGTATATGTTGTTCCTACTGGTACTCTCACCGATGACCAAAAGAGCGAGATACAAGAAAATGGGCAAGTCATGGAAGCCCTCATCAGTAGTCTATCTGACATTGAGTTTATTGATGTTCAGGACAAGGCAAATCCCAAAGAGGTATGGGATGCTCTTGAAAATATCTATGGTGGTGATGAGCATGTAAAATAGGCTAATGAAGAGAGCCTGAGAGGGAAGTTTGAAGACATGTGGATGGTTGAAGGAGAGACCATTCAGCAGTATGGAATAAGAATCAAAATAGTTGTTGGAAAAATAAAGAGTGCAGGTGGCAAAATAGAAGATTCCACTGTGGTAAGAAAAGTCTTGAGATCCCTATCACCAATCTATGCAATAAGGGTTGCTGCTATTCAGGAGCTGAGATCAATAGACAAGTCTAAGGCATCCTTGGACTCCATCATAGCCAAGTTGATAGCCTATGAGCTGAATAGTTTTGATGGCAGTGTTCAAAAGATAGAATCAGCTTTTAGAGCCTCTGCTATACCTTCCAGAAAAGGAAAAGAGGCTAGAAATGAATGATGAAGAGTTTCTGATGGAATTTGAAGCACTTCTTGCCAGGAAATTATCAAAAGGAACTGGTAAATACAAAGGTAAGCTACCTTTGAAATGTTTCTCTTGTAACTAGATAGGATATATTGCTATGAATTGTCCTAATAGAAACAACAAGGATAAACTGGAAAGGTTCAAGAAATTCAAAGGAGGAAACCAGAGAAACTATTTTGTGGCAGTTGATGAAGGTGTCACAGATGAGGAATCAGAAGATGAAGAGAATGAAGACATTATGTTTGTTGCTATAAAGGAAGATGTGGTGGACAAGAAGACCTTGTCTCTCGGTTTGATGATTCCAATGAGTGGATCATTGATAGTGATTGTTCTCACCATATGACTAGTCATCGGAGCAAGTTTCTATCCTTACAGGAGTATGATGGTGGTGTGTGGTACAGGAGCACCTAGGACAACCTACAAAACCATGAAGACAATGAAGATACCAGGAAGATTTTATGAAGCAAATAAAGTTGATTGGAGAGTTTTAGAGCCAATAATGGCTTTTGAAAGCAATAAATCATATGTAATGTGTAAAAATCCTAAAGGTCCTCATAAAGGCCCTAGGACCAAAATGCTATGTAATTGGGTTAATGATGCCTAGGAGTCTAGATAGGTTGAATAAGGGTCTAATATGTTTTAAATGATTATATCATGATTAAAACCCATTGATTTGATAGGTTTAGTTGATTGAAAACATTAAAAATGAAGTTTAAATTCAAAAATTGGACTTCCAATGGCTAGTTCCAGTTTTGGTGGGAATTAAGTTTTGGAGTTGTTTAAACACTTTAATCATTCTAATCAATTGGGGATCGGTTGGAGTTGGTTAGGGAAGGTCTTATAAGGTCTCTAAAGTCATTTTTTTTTGGTTGGATGATGTTGGTACGGATTTGTACGGACCGTTCCAGAAAAGCAATAAAAATCTCTTTATTTCCTATCAAATATTGTGTTATTCATGCTTTCTTTGCATTGATCAGTTAAGGGGTCACCATTGCTGTACATTGGGGGTTTATATATTATTCCTTTCATGTTTTTGAGTGCATTTTGAAGTCTTGAAAGTTGCATATTTACATTTATTGCTGTCTATCCCAGGAAAACAAGGGATTTCTCACTAATTTGTGAGACTCCAAGCATGTGTGGATCCATCCTATGAATGTATAGGTCTGATTATCATAGGGTGGATGCCTAATAACATGTATAATAATTTTCTACCCTTTTATTGATAGGAAGGAGTGAAGAGTACAGGTGTACACCATGAAAGTTGCATGAAAGTTGAAGAAAAATGATTGAAAATGTGTGAAAATGAAGGCTAGAGTGTAGCAGCAGAGAATCTGATTGAACAAGGTAGATATTTTATGCATTCAAGTGTATAGACACACCATTGTGAAGGTTTTTGAACTTTGGTTGAGCCTCAGAAGTGACTGGAGGTGGGATTTTGAGAAAGCCCTAGTTGTAAGGTTGATTTAGTGAGGTTTTTGGAGTTTAGGTATCTAGCAATGCAAATAGAACTTAAAACCTAAAAAATCCTTGGATTGAGACCATAACAAGAGACTGTACAAAAGGGTTAAGTCTAGAAGTGAGTTTGGAGGGTACTTCCTTCACAAAAGTGACCTAATTAGCCCTCACGATGACTAGGGACAGCAATTTTTTTAAGGCTTTGTTCTAGAACAATCATAGGCAATATTTTGGTTGTTGATAGAGGTTGATATTGGGTATCTAAATCAGTCATAACATTGGTTTGTGTTTTGGTAAATGTGTGTGAAAAGAGCCAAAAACAGTCCAGTAGGCTACTAGGAAACTAGGCCTAGTGAAGGGCTAGATTTGGGGTTTTGTATCAGTTGATGAGTTGAGGGTTTGAAAACCTTAGAGACATGTTAGGTGAAGTTATTTGATGTGTGTGGAGGTGGAGGAAACACCTGATTAAGGTGAAGACAATTTTTGAGCCTATTGAGGCACTTTGAGCATTTGAAACACCATAGGAGTGTTGGGGTTTGGGTCCATATTCCACTTTAGTTTACAAGATTGCAATTAAATCCTCCATCCTTTGCATCAAGTGGTAAAAAATAATTAGTAAAAGATCTGGTGCAAGTTTGGTAAAGTTAGTTATGGCACCTAAGAATCAGTTGGCAAGAGAACTAGAAGAATTGAAGGAAATCCTAGAAAGGGAAAGAAGGGAAAGAAGGGAACAAGATGCAGCAAGAGAGAAAGCTAAGGAAAGAGAAGAAAGACAATGGAGAAGGGTGAGAGAAGCTATGCAATCAAGGATAGATAACCTTGAGAGGAATAGAAGAAGAAAAGAGCAAGACAACCTAGAAGGCAATGATGAAGAAGAAGTGAATGAGATAGCAGATCAAGAGCAGTGAACAAATGACATAGAGGACCCTGAAGAAAAGAGATTTGTTAGATAGTTGAAGGCATTACAAGGTAGTGGAGGTAAGAGTCATATTTATTTTCATATCTATAAGGGAAAGATGGATAGTGAAGAGATGCTAGGATGGGTTGATGCCTTAGATAACTATTTTGAGTTTGAAGAAATGAAAGAGGAGAAGAAAGTGAAATTTGCAAAGACTAAGTTGAGAGGTACAACATTGACATGGTGGACTAGTTTTTAGAATGATAGGATGGCAAGAGGATTAACAAAAGTGTCTACATGGTCAAGAATGAAAAGTTTGATGAAAGAGCAGTTCCTACCATCTGATTATACCATTCATGTGAAGAGGATGAGACAGAATCTGAAGCAAACAAAGATGGATGTAATGGCTTACATTGAGCAATTTCACAAGCTTAGTATCAGAGGAGGATATGAGGAAGAAGATGAGAAAGTAGCCAGGTATATAAATGGCTTAAGATTTAATTTGCAAGATGAGATTGGTCTACAAATACCCAAGACAATAGGTGAATGTTATAAGTTAGCAATTAGAGTAGAAGAGAAGGTGAAAAGAAAACAAGAAAGATCAGGTAATGGTGGAAGAGGAGGCATTTCTAATAGAGGAAGAGGTAATAGAGATCAAGGGCAAGGCAGCAATGAGAAAGGAAAAGGAGGTTTTTTAGAACCAAGAGGAGGATACAACGATAGAGGTGGTAGATTTGGAAGAGAAAATGGAATGTTTACAGGTAAGTGTTTTCATTGCAATGAGATTGGGCACCAATCATTCAGATGTCCTAAGTGGATTGAATTAGATCAACGTGGAGATCGAAGAGTGAATATGGTACAAGAAGATGAGAATAAAGAAGAATCAAAGAGAGCAAACTCTGTCCTTGAAGGTGACTTCTTGATGGTAAGGCAAGGTGACAAATTTCAGCAAAAACCAAAGGTAACAATCTTCAGAACTACTTGTTTATGCAAAGGAAAGATATGTAAGGTAATCATTGATTTAGGATCACATAGTAATCTTGTGTCTCTTGATATGAGAACCAGGTTAGGAATTGTACCATTTGACCATCCTAATCCCTAAAAGGCCACTTGGGCTACCCAACAGTAGCATGTAGATGCTAGTTTGAAGGCTTATGTGAATTTTTCTATTGGTCCATATCAAGATAAGGTATTATGTGATGTGGTTCCTATGACTTGTGCACATTTGATATTAGGAAGACCTTGGCAACATAGTAGAACAACAATACATGATGGTTTTGATAACACATATTTGGTTCATAAAGATGGTCAGAAATATAAGTTGAATCCTTTACCTTTGGGGGTCTTGAATGAGCATCCTATAATATGTTTTGGGTAGCATTTACCAATGATAAGGTTGGTTGAAAAACAAGAAGATACTGGTTGGAATGAAGATGTTAATTTGCAGCAGACTATGAGGAAGAATAGTCGTCTTCATGATGATTTATGGGATTTATCTTTTGTGCAAGTTGGTTTAGTCAAATGTCCTATTGTTGAGCAGGGATATGTGGATGAGAAAGAGAAGTTGTAGGTACAGCGAGTGGATCAGAAAAGAGCAGATAGACAGACTAGTTATGAGCAGCAATGTCCTAAACACGAGCAGCAAAATACATGTTTTGTTTCTAATCTAATGTGTGATGTGACTAGAGCTTTAAGATGCAAAAAGAAGGTGACTTTTGTGGATTATTTCATCCGCCAATCTGAGTTTTTAAGGAGGCAAAAGCAATCTAATGTTTGGAAGCAGCAACATCACTCTTGGGACAAGAGTATTTTAATTGGTGGGGAGTATGGTGCAGGAGCACGCAGGCCAACCTACAAAACCATGTAGACAATGAAGATACCAGGAAGATTTTATGAAGCAAATAAAGTCAATTGGAGAGTTTTAGAGCCAATAATGGCTTTTGAAAGCAATAAATCATATGTAATGTGTAAAAATCCTAAAGGTCCTCATAAAGGCCCTAGGACCAAAATGTTATGTAATTGGGTTAATGATGCCTAGGAGTCTAGATAGGTTGAATAAGGGTCTAATATGTTTTAAATGATTATATCATGATTAAAACCCATTGATTTGATAGGTTTAGTTGAGTGAAAACATTAAAAATGAAGTTTAAATTAAAAAATTGGACTTCCAATGGCTAGTTCCAGTTTTGGTGGGAATTAAGTTTTGGAGTTGTTTAAACACTTTAATCATTCTAATCAGTTGGGGATCGGTTGGAGTTTGTTAGGGAAGGTCTTATAAGGTCTCTAAAGTCATTTTTTTGTGGTTGGATGATGCTAGTATGGATTTGTATGGACTGTTCCAGAAAAGCAATAAAAATCTCTTTATTTCCTATCAAACATTGTGTTATTCATGCTTTCTTTGCATTGATCCCTTAAGGGGTCACCATTTCTATACATTGGGGGTTTATATATTATTCTTTTCATCTTTTTGAGTGCATTTTGAAGTCTTGAAAGTTGCATATTTACATTTATTGCTGACTATCCCAAGAAAACTGGGGATTTCTCACTAATTTGTGAGACTTCAAGCATGTGTGGATCCATCCTATGAATGTACAGGTTTGATTCTCATAGGATGGATGCCTAATAACATGTATAATAATTTTATAACCTTTGATTGATAGGAAGGAGTGAAGAGTGTAGGTATACACCATGAAAGTTGCATGAATGTTGAAGAAAAATGACTGAAAATGTGTGAAAATGAAGGCTAGAGTGTAGCAGCAGAGAATCTGATTGAACAAGGGGGGTATTTTATGCATTGAAGTGTCTAGACACACCATTGTGAAGGTTTTTGAACTTTGGTTGAGCCTCAAAAGTGACTAGAGGTGGGATTTTGAGAAAGCCATAGTTGTAAGGTTGATTTAGTGAGGTTTTTGGAGTTTGGGTATCTAGGAGTGCAACCAGAACTTAAAACCTGAAAAATCCTTGGATTGAGACCATAACAAGAGACTATACAGAAGTGTTGATTTAATTGAGTTTTTGAAAACCTTAGAGACATGTTAGGTGAAGTTATTTGATGTGTGTGGAGGTGGAAGAATCACCTGATTAAGGTGAAGACAAGTTTTGAGCCTATTGAGGCACTTTGAGCATTTGAAACACCATAGGAGTGTTTGGGTTTGGGTACATATTCCACTTTAGTTTACAAGATTGCAATTAAATCCTCCATCCTTTGCATCAGTGTGGTTTTCTTTGGCAATGATGCACCATGCATGGTCAAAGGCAGAGGGTCCATCTCTTTGAATGGAAAGAATAGTGCTGACAATGTGTATTGGGTTGATGGTCTCAGACACAACCTTCTAAGTGTTGCCCAGCTAAATGACAGTGGCCTCACTCTGCAATTCAAGAATGGAGTTTGCAAAATCAATGGAAAAGATGGAAAATGGGTAGCCACCAGCATGCAGACTAAAGGTAACCTATTTCATCTAAATGCAAATATAAGTACATGTCTTATGGTTAAGCTTGATGATAGCTGGATATGGCATAGGAGATTCTGCCATGTGAACTTTGACAACATTGTGAAGGCTAGTAAGATCAAGGTAGTTAGAGGGTTGTCGGTGCTGAGCAAACTGGATAATACCTTGTGTAGAGAATGTCAATTGGGGAAGTGTCTTCCTCAACCTTTAAAGGTAAATCTTTCATTGCTGACAACTTGCTTGATCTTGTGCATACTGATTTATGTGGTCCTATGAAAACTAGAAGTGTGCAGGGTGATAGGTACTTCATGATTCTCACTGATGACTGCTCAAGAATGATGTGGGTCACATTCTTGAAAGACAAGTCTGAAGCTTTTAGGAAATTCAAAGCTTTCAGAGCTTTAGTGGAGAAGGAAAGCGGTAAAAGGATCAAATGTCTCAAAACTGATCAAGGAGGGGAATTCACTTCCAATGAATTCAACAACTATTGTGAAGAATTTGGCATCAAGAGACAGTTGTCTGCCCCCCAGACTCCATAGCAGAATGGCCTAGCAGAGAGGAATAACTAGACTGTGGTTGAAGTAGCTAGAACCATGTTGATCCAAGGAAAGGTAGCTCACACCTTTTGGAGAGAAACGCTGAGCATTGCAGTCTACACTATGAACTAGGTACACATCAAAAGGGGTAAGGACAAAACTCCTTGTGAGTATTGGACCGGTAAGACACCTGTGATTAACTACTTTAAGGTATTTGGTAGCAAATGTTACATCAAGAGGAGTGAACATCAGGGCAAATTTGAAGCTAAATGTGATGAAGGAATATTTCTAGGATATTCCACCAAGAGTAAAGCTTTCAAGTGCTACAACAATAGGACTTAGAGAATTATGGAAAGCATCAATGTAAGGGTTGATGAATCCTCTAAGAAGACTGAGGAAACCAGTAGTGAGCAAGCTATAAATGAACTAGTTGCAACCTTCTAGGAACCAGTTGTTAGCCAACCAAATACCAGTAACAGTGTCCCTGAACCGGTGAATGCTAATACTGATGAAGATGAGGATGAAGAAGAAAAGAAAGAACCAGTTAAGACCATTCCTCACTATGTCAATTTGAATCATGATCCCAAGCAGATCATAGGTGATAAGGATGCAGGAATCCTTACTAGAAGAAAAATCAGAGAAAACTCATGTATGATCTCTGAATTTGAGCCTAAGTCATTCAAACAAGCTCATAAAGATGAAGACTGGATCAAGGCAATGGAAGAGGAACTTGATCAGATAGAGAAAAATGGTACATGGTCCTTGGTACCTAGACCTAAGCATAAAAATGTCATTGGCACCAAATGGGTGTTCAGAAAGAAGTTGAATGAGGATGGCACAGTGATTAGGAATAAGGCCAGATTGGAAGGAGTTCGTATGCTTCTTGCATATGCAACTTTTAAGAGGTTCAAGGTATATCAAATGGATGTAAAATCTGCATTCCTAAATGGTGTACTTGAATAGGAGGTGTATATTGAGCAACCAGATGGGTTTGCCCTATCTGAAGATAGTGACATGGTATGTAGGCTACATAAAGCATTATATGGTCTAAAGGAAGCACCTAGGGCATGGTATGAGTGCCTACATTCCCATCTTGTGAAGATTGGATTTAAGAGAACAAGTGAAGATAGAAATATCTACTTTAAGTCTGAAGTTGATTAGATCCTGATCTGTGAAGTTTTGTTGATGACATCATCTTTGGTGGAGATGACAAGATGAGTCATGAGTTTGCTGATGAGATGAAGAAAGAGTTTGAGATGTCACTCATAGGCAAGATTAAGTTCTTCATTGGATTGCAGATCCAATAGATGAAAGATGGAATCTTCATCACTCAGTCCAAATATGTCAAAGAGGTGTTGAATATTTTTGGCATGGAAGATAGAAAACCGGTTGGTACACCGATGGTGACTGGTTGCAAATTGACAAAAGAGGATGATTCCGCACTGGTTGATGAAAAGGAATACCGATCAATGATTGGTAAGTTGCATTATGTAGTGCATAGCAGACCGGATATTGCACATGCAGTTGGCATTACTACAAGATTCTAAAAGAGTCCAAGAGAATCTCACTTGATTTCAGTCAAGCAGATTCTTAGGTATCTAAAGGGAATAGTTGACTATGGATTGTGGTACCCATACAACAATAATTTCAATCTAAAAGTGTTCACAGATGCTGATTGGGCAGACAATGTGGATGACCGGAAAAGCACAACTAGTGGTGCATTCTTTCTTGGTGGTAGATTGGTCTCATGGATGAGTAAAAAGTAGAGTTGTATCTCTCAGTCTACAGTGGAAGTGGAGTATGTTGCAGCTTTCATGAACTGCACTCAGACAATCTAGATGAAGCATGTACTGGAAGGCTTCAAGATCCTTGTATCTGAACCGGTAAGTATATTCTGTGATAACACAAGTGCTATCAATATATCAAAGAATCCGGTTTTACATTCTAGAACCAAGCATTTTGAGCTTAAATATCATTTCTTGAGGGAAAAGTTTTAGATTAAAGAGATTGCACTAGAGCATGTGTCCAGTAAGGAGCAGTTAGCAGACATATTCACCAAGCCTCTCCCAAAGACAACATTTGTGCATTTGAGAGGTGAACTAAAAGTGATTGTTCCACATCAATCAACTACTGGAAAGACAAATTTTTGGTTGATTGGTGTGTTGAAGGATGCTACTCCTCAGGGGGAGCAGCATGATGAAATAATGATGACTGTACCTCCACTTTGGCATTGTTGTCAAAGGGGGAGAAGGAGTGAAGCAAAAAGATATTTGTAGCAAATGGGGAGAAGATGTGAAGCAGAGAAGATATCTTTTGTATATTACCATCAATGCCAAAGTGGGAGATTGTTGGCATCATGTGAACCGACATGAAGACATAATGATATTGTATGTTGTCATTGATGTCAATATGAGACATGGTGTGAACCGGCACATGTGATAGGTGAAGAGAGAGGAACCGGCATATGTATGAACTAGTTTATATGCCAAAGTGAAGCAGCATATTTGTTCAAGGTGAACCGGCACATGGAAGCATTGTATGACTACTGGTTGGTAGGTAGCTTCCACTTCAGGGTTTCCGGTTGGAGTACCTCAAGTCTGTGTGACTCAATTGGTGATCTTTGTGTGATGAGTTAGCAGTATGATGGAGGACAGATCATGTTGCCACGTAAGCTCTGTGCGCATGAAGGATCTTGCATGAAGAAGATTATTCCTATCTACCTCGAGAATGAGAGAAGTCTATCAAATGGTGATAATGCGTAAAGGGTCATCAACCGCCATGAAATCGGTGGATAATGGATGATGGAGAATTTCTTGAGATCGATTCAAGATTATTGCATTTAATGCAGTATAATTCAACGGTCAGGATCGAATCGTTTGAATTGCTTAACCTAATAGGTTTAGGGTTTAGGGTTTTTTCTACTGACTTGTATGTTTCCTATAAGGTGGATGTTGTGTTTCTTTTTGAAGTTGTTGGAAAAATTTGTGAGTGTGTATCTAAGAGAAGTGATATGTGATTCTTTCCAGACCAAAGGAGAGAAGAGATATCTGCAAAGTGCAAAGTGAATGTGCAAAAGGTGAAGAGGAGCCTAAACAGATCTGCATTAGCATTTAGTGCTATTAATAGATCATTGTAATTCCTATTTATCTCTGACCACTTCAACGGTTGTAAAATCCCCTAACAGGGTAGCCTTAACTGGCTTGATTCAAAATCCCTTAAATCGGGTGGTCTTAACTGGCTTGATTAAAATCCCTTAACTGGGTAACTCGAGGCTAATGAGTTCTGAGAAGCTAGAGAGGTTAGGAGATCCTTTCAGCTATTGAGTTCTTGAAATCCCCTAACAAGGTGACCCTACCGGGTTTAACCCTTAACCAGGTATCCCTTAACTGAGTGATCCCTAATAGGATCGGTTCCTACCAAAACCTATTGTAATGTCCTTAACTGAACAAGGCTCCTAACAAAGCAAACTTCTACAGAGTTCAAAAAGTAGCTTATGGGTATTCATCCCCACCATGGTTTTTCCCAGTTGGGTTTCCATGTGAAAAATATGTGTGTCATGTGAAATGCTTTTGTCTTGTGATGCTTTGTTTTACCTGTTAAGCATATGAAGGTTCTATGTTTTATGTCTGTCTATAAAACATATTGAACTCACTGTTGTGAAGATCTGATGGTTAAGTTTACCTGTTTAAGCATGAGAATATAATGATACAGTAGTATTGAGCTAAGAGGGTAGCTTATTGAGTGACTAGTTCATGACTGAGTGAATTGTACTGGATGTTACCGGTTGCACTCTGTTTTACCGGTATCCCTGCTTGTCAGTCATTTGGGATATTTGCTGTCAAACCAGTTTTGGACTGTATTTATGTTTGTACTATTTCACCCCCCCCTCTTAGTACCGATTTGGTACTCGTGGTTCATCATTGAGTTATCACATGATTCTACTTTAAAGACCACATAGTGATTAGGGTATTTGGTAGCCCTGTTACTCTTCAAAAGCTACCTATTGGTGTTCAAGATAGGGTTGCCTTGTTAGAGATTATGCATCAACTAGTTTCAAGCTGACAAGTTTTTGGTTGGTAGATCTCACAAGAAGGGATCAATGATCCCATCATAGGTTGTGATTAGGATGTATCATTTTCTAAATAGGAAAGGATATGAAATTCTTGATAACATATTAAATAAGTATATATTACCTCGAGTTAAGTATAGGTTTTATGACTCTAAGTGGTTTTTCAAAAATCTTGGCAAAGCAAAGATACTAGAACATGAATGGGATGATGAAGAATATATGGTTAGAAATACTGAGGACTACAATAATGTTTTAAAGAGGAATGAGAAGTTGTACAAAATTTAGTACATGGAGCACAAAAAGAAAAGGGAGGATAATACATATTCTCCATCATGGCAAATGCTAACAGTTCCAGAAGTCAGAGTAAAGGCCATCTTTGGTGCTTATCCTAATGTTGGTAGAATTCCTCTAATTCATGAGAGGCCGCAATTAGAAGCTATGCCATGGGTTCAAAGAATAGAGGAGGAAAATCCATAATCTTCTCAGTCAATTGGTTCCCCTATTGGTCCTACCTTCCCTTCACCAAGTTATGATGATCCCCCTCTGACCTCTACTACTATCCCTATATCTTCTGACCCCTCCCATTTGCATATATTTCTTACAGGGGTAGCTATGAAAAATCCTATGGCTGCATCATTCTCGGGTGGCCCTATTACTCAGATTCCAGAAAACCCAAGAGTTGTAACCCCTCTACACATGTTATCCCGAGGGAGAGAAATTCCATTTCAGTCTTATGAGGGTTTTGAATTCCAAGGAGATGATCCTTTTCCCCCTCATAGGTTTGACACAAGATTGGGTATCACAATTTGGGATCCTCCTAAGGAGTGGGCCCTTGATGGATTTAAGCTTCAGGGTGATCTCAGTGAGGATAAAAGGCTAAATGCCTATGAATAATGCATTAGTGATGATCCAGTTTGTGAATACCAGAGAGTTTAGACATTTTGTAGTAAGAAATTTGACAAATGAAATAGAGAGAAAAAGGAGTATTGATTTTGATAGCCTTGAGTATAATGAAAGAGTGAAGTTAAAGGTTGAAATATTGAAGGTGGCAAATCAACAATTGGTAACTATGACCCTTGAGGTGGGGAGGGAGATTGTGAAGAGGAGTGGAGTGATTCTTTTGGAAGGATGAAATATCTCATCCTCTATTTTTTTTTATGAGCTTAGAAGGAGGCATGACATTGATTTGGAGGTAGTCGATCCTAAACAAAGAGAAGAGGTGCTCTTTGGAGTGATCTTAGATAATCACCTTGATCAATTGGTAATCTGGTGCCATCATAGAGTTACAAAGAGACCTAGAATAAGTTAGGAAATTGTCCAGTTATTTGAAAGTCTTATTGTTAAGAGAGTATCTAATACTTGCATCATAGAGGCAATAGGCCTAAAATTGAATGTGAAAAAGTTTTCCCACAAGATAGCTCTAAAGATAGAAGGAAGTTGTCATTCTAAGAAAAAAGGTGACAACATTGCAAGAGCAGTTGTATATAGGACCTACATATAAGACTCCCGACATGATTGAGTATTCATTTCAGGAGGTGATAGGATTAAGGAATGATTTGGCCCAAGACAGGTTGGATATAACAAGGTTAAATAATGCAGTTGATATTGTGATGTGGTGAAAAGTGATGAGGGAAAATAAAGTAGAAATATTTACTCCCCTCAAACAAGGGATGAAAGTTTCATAAAGGATTCCCTTCAACTTTTCACAAACATTACATTTAAAAGAGGGGTTAAATTCACTAGATCCAATCCCAATGGAAAGAGATTGAATGCTAAGTGAATTGTAGGGAATTTGGAATGTATTCAAAAAGTAAATTAACCATCTTTTATAAGAGACTAGTCGAATCAAGCAAATTATGATGAAGTGTAGAGATGGCAATGAAGCAATTATATCTTGAGATAGAGAAGTGGGATGAAGTTGTGCACCTAGAATTAGAAGTAAAATCTAGAGATGAAGCTTCCCTGCAAATCTGAGCAAAATTTGCAGGGACCAGGTTGAAGTTACACCTAGTCCTCCAAAAAATCCATGCGCTGAAAAGGGTTTTTTTGTCTCTAAAAATGAAGCCTAAACCTACAGTTATAGTCACACACCTACAACCTACACACAGAATAGAGAGGAAATGTTGTTGGGATTGGGGGTTTACCTTCGGGTCAAACATGGTTTTAGAATTAACCAAGTGATTGAAAAAATTTTGCAAGTAAATGAAAGGAAATCTCTGAAGTAAAATCCACCTCAAGAGAGGATGCAATTGAAATGTTGATGAATTTTCTTGAAAGGATATGTGAAATAGAATGTCTTGAGTGTTGATAGGAATCTCCTCTTCAATGGTTGAATCCTTGACTTGAATACAACACCTAGAATTGAAAGAAGACTTGAAATACTCAATGCTTGAATGAATGCTTCAATGCTTGAATGCTTATGGTCAAATTCTCTTATCAACTTGATTTCTCTTATTGAACTTCATTTCTCCTATTGGACTTATGCAACTAAGAGGGGAAATACTTCTTATATACTTGTCAATTAGGGGTATTTAGCTAAAAAAAATTCTTAGGCCGACATAGGAAAACTTTTCCCACTCAATAATTGACAAGTCCAATGCAAGATATGATCAAAGGAAGCCCAAAATAGGGCTAGGACAGGGGCACCACACCCCTATCCTAGGGGGGACAGAGGTGTCATGTCCCTATCTTTCCCTAATTTAGGATAGACAGTGACAAAAAGGTAGTGTGGGGTGATGGAAAATGCAAGTTTTTATGTTTTGAGCATGTCTCGAGTCTCGGATTAGGCTTAGGGATTTGTCTACTAATGCAAAGAACCAAATCCGCTCAAAAATTGCAAGGGTCACAATTTTATGACGCTACATTTACCCCCACTTTAGTGGGAGTATAAACGTATGCCAATACTACCAGTAAAGTACAAGGAAACAAAATTGAAAGACTTTCACCACATCAAGAAGGCAAGGTACACCAAGCCCCTAATGGAATAAGGATCTTACAACTTCGATTGACAAAGTAAAAGGGAAGATCAAGAGGAAGAACCATGACTACCAGTAGTAAGGTTCCCCTCACTATGAGTCATGAAAAGAAAGGATTTACAAAATAAAGTCAAGTTCACTAAGTAAATTTAAGTATCAAGAAGGAAAATATGAGCGAAGTGTATGCCCCCATGTTAAAGCGATTGCACACACCTTATTGGGAGTGATTGCTTTAAGGTAGGATACACCTAAGAGAGAGAAAGAGAGGGAGCATGTTATCACAATGATTTAGCCCCCAATCAAGGAATAAACCCAAGGATAATGAACACAAAACACAAAGCATGAGGTGGCTTCACTTTCCTCAGGGTCAATATGATATATGACAACTCATGTATATCATGTATATATATGCATAGAATAGTCCTCATTCCCCAAAGAAAGGAAACCACCTTGGAAGAAAGGGAACATAGATCTTTTGAGTCAACATGAAAGACACCAAAAGAGATCTCAATGATTTGCATCATCCTCAAGCAGACATCACTAGGGACAATAAAGAGAAGAATAGGGATACACATAGAAGAATGGTCACAAAAGAGAAATAAAGGAGAGGGGTAGAGGATCTATGATACTAATGCAACTAGTATAGCATGACAACCACCTCCCGATCTTGCAGATCATTATTTTGGGAAGGTGGAAAACACACCAAAGGAGGAACATCGAGCACAATAGATGGAGCTATCAAAATATCCAAACAAGGACTATGCTCATGTGCTAAGTCATGTTGTTCATTTCTAGGAGCTAGGATCAAGGCTTTTGAAAATTCTGCAAATAAATATTTGTCAACATCAACATATTCATATTCACTATCAGAAGCATTAGGAGTTGTAGTGCCATCATGAATAAAATTTTCATCCACTTCTTCATCAAGATTTATAAAAAGAGGATATTTAACATGAATAGAAGTAAAACCGTCACATTTTTTTTGAAACTTATGATTTGGAGATTTAGGATCAACATATTTCTTAGGAGAAAATGGAATTATTGGTGTTTTGGGATATTGAATAGTTTGAGAAACAACTTCATGAGCTCTAGCAGGACATTTACATCGGTGTTCTCTCCCACAATGATTTTGTTGAGTCTTAGCGGAAGGCTGAGAAGAAGGAGGAATATTTGTTGAAGGAGGGATGTTCTCATCTTTAGTATTTGGAAGGTTAGGTTGAGGTCTTATAGGTTGAACAAGAGGAGAGGAAAGTCTCTTCTCTCTATAAGAGAAAGAAGGTGGAATTTCATCATATAAAGGAGGAATATTTGGTGTAGGAAGGAGACCAAGTCCATCATGAGGAGGAGGTATAGGTCTAACCTTAGGAGGAATATTATTGTTCTTCTTAGGAGAAGGCATAGTTTCATCCATAGGAATAGGCTGGGAATCTTCCTTAGGATGAAGATTAGTTCTATCCATTAGGGGATGAACTTTATCTTCAAGAATGATGGGAATATCAAGTTTTGGAGTTCTAGGTTGGCTTAAGGATAAGAACATATATTTCTTCCATTTTTTATAAGATTGAAAAAGAGCATCACTTCTTGGTAGAAGAGATCTAGATTGTTGAGGCCAAAAGTAATCAATAGGGACACCTGGGATTCTTTTGGTTGGTCAAAATAAGCTATGATTAAAAGTTATGATTTCTCCATTGTGGGGAAATTTCAAACACTTGTTTATTGGAGAAGCAATAGCCTTCATGGAAGATAGCCAGGGGTAGCCTAACTTCACATGGAATTGTTCAAATGAAGGAATGATAACAAAGTTAACATCTATAGATTCTGTATGTATTGGCTTGATGATGATTTTTGTAATGGGTAACTTTATGTGTTGTCATTTATGGCACATATACACACACATATGTTCATATTGTCATGGTCATCTTAGTTAAGACAAACCAGTACTACTCTTAAGTCTTATTATTGCAAACCAGTATCATTTGTATAGAGAAGTCTAACTGGTATGAAGATGTCTAAACTGGTATATGTAGACAACTAGTATATGCAGGAATGACAATTCGTTTTGGTCTATTTTATTGACACCAGTTTGAAGATTCAGTGGAGATAAAAAGGAGGTGAATGGAGGACAATCGGTCTATGAGTTGGAAGCAGTTAACACTCAACCAATATCGATGTACCAATCGGTTTCTTTGATTGTGTGATGAGTTATCACTGGTTGTGATGAGTTATCTCTAACTAACATTTTTGGTGGTGATTTGTGATGTGTTATGAAAGATTGTCCAAATACACTGAACCTAGGAAATTGTGATGAGGTTCTTGAGCCGACATGAAATCTAATGTCTATGAAAAGACATTGTGATGAGCTATTTTGATATGTAAGATACAAGTGATTTTATGAGTTAGAGTTGATGTGATTTATTGAAGGAGTTGCAGAGTATGTCGGTGATGCAGTATTGAGTGAGAATAAGAGGATCTATACAAGCAAGATGTGTTATTTCTATATCATACCACCTATTGTTTTCTAATCACTACAATAGTTAAATCCCCTAACCGAGTAAGCTCTAACAAGCTTCATTGTACAAATCCTCTATCCAAGTGATCCATTAGTTTGGGTTTGAAATCCTCTATCGAGATTACTCCTAACAGGGTACTACCTTTAACCAGGTATAGCTCCTAACAGGGCTTTGGAATCTTTAATAGGATTCGCTCCTAACAAATCACTTTGTAGACCTTAATTGGTCAGTTACCTATTTCTACAGATAGTTAACTTGTGAGTCCCATCTCACCGTGGTTTTGCCTAGTTGGGTTTTCCATGTATAAACACTTGTGTTATGGTGGATGTTTTACTTATTGTCAATTCTTTTATAACACTTTAGATTACATGTGGAGTCTTAAGTAAACTAGTTAATTGTGATGATATGAAGAATGAATAATGATCCAGACAACTACTGAGAGGGGGGGTGAATCAGTAGATAGAAAAAAAACTAAACATTCACCAAACTCAAAACCCAACTCATAAATCAATCACTGAACTAATCGATTCAAACATTGTACTACAAACTGCAACTACTCAGTCAAGTTTACCGATTGACTAGCATACCAAAATAAAAGTATAACAGATATGAAACTCTCAAACCATTTTACTAACATTAGTAAAAGCACATTTCAGATCACTTCTAGTCATCTTAACACATCTAAGTGGCTTTACCAGTTAAACAAATTAACCATATCAAAACATAACCAGAAAAACCATTCACCACTTGACACAATGATTTTTGATGTGGAAACCCAAATGAAAAAAGTAATGGTGGGGATGAATACCCACAAGTATTCTAAACTCTTTTGAATTTTGCCATGTTAGGAGCCAAGCCTTATTAGAAGCTTTACAAAAATTTCTTGTTAGGAATGGATCCGGTTAAGAACCACCCAGTTAAGGGATTGAATACAATACCCTATTAAAGGCAATACCCTGTTAGGAGTAACTTCGATAGAGGATTTGAAATACAACATAATGGATCACCTGGTTAGAAGATTTAGAAAACACTAAGCCTGTTAAAGTTGACTACCTTTGAAAAGTAAACCTTCTTGAAGCATATACTCAGAAAAATAAGTATGATACCTTTCATTCATAGCTTGAAAAACCTCATAAGCCTCCTTGAAATATGCATCCTCTTGGTACATATCCTTCAAAGCATTGATCCCCATGCTTTCCAATTGAATCTGTTGGATTTCCAAGTTCCTCCTACTAAGAGCATCTGCAACTTTATTTGTCTCTCCTTTCTTATGCTTGATAGTGAACGTGAAGGCTTGAAGGTACTCCATCCACTTCATGTGCCTATGATTTAGTTTCTCCTTCTTGTTAAAAAATATTAGAGAATGGTTATCAGTATATACAATGAAATCCTTAGGCAATAAATAATGCCTCCACTTCCTAAGAGATTGCACCATAGCATACATCTCTAGATCATAGGTTGAATATTTCTGTTTTGCTTCATTTAACTTCTCACTGAAAAAGGTCACAGGTCTACTGTCCCGACTCAAGATTCCACCTATAGCGTTCTTAGATACATCACATTTAATAGTGAAAACCTTATGAAAATTACAGAGGATTAAGATGGGATACTCAACAATTTTTGTTTTCAAGAACTCAAAAGACTTATTAGCTTCATCATTCCAAGCAAATTGACACCTTCTTCCACCCTTGATGGTATCTATCATAGGTGCACTAACCCCACTAAAATTCTTAATAAACTTTGTATAAAAGCTTACTAAGCCATGGAAACTTTTTACCTCACTTGCAGACCTAGGTGTTGGCCAATTGAGGATTGCCTCCACCTTAGATGGATCCATTCTTAGATTACCTTTTGAAATAACACATCCAAGAAACACTAGTTCTTCCTGCAAGAAAACACATTTGTCCAAATCAATCTTCAGTTGCTCCTCATGCAGCCTTTTCAACACCAAATCCAAGTGCATTAGATGTTCATTTCTATCTTTACTTAAAATCAGTATATCATCCAAGTATACTACCACAAAATGATTGATAAAGGGCTTAAGAACCTCATAAATGTTCTAGAGGCATTAGAAAGCCAAAATGGCATTACCATCCACTCAAATAAGCCTTCATTGGTTTTAAATGTTGTCTTCCATTGGTCTCCATCTCTAATCCTAATTTGGTGATAACCACTTTTCAAGTCTATCTTGGAATAGTACTTGGCCCCTCATAGATAATCCATCAAGTCCTCTATTCTCAACATTGGGAATCTATATCTTATTATTATCTTGTTAATAGCCTTAGAATCTGTACACAACCTCCATGTTCCTTCTTTCTTAGGAGCTAGCACTATCGGGACTACATAGGGACTTATACTCTTCCTAATGAACCCTTCTCTATCAATTCTTGGATTTGTCTTGCAACTTCTGCATTCTAGTCAAGGATAAGCTTGTATGCTACCTTATTGGGCAATGTAGCACCTTGTATAAGGTCAACACAATGACTGATTTCCCTTTGAGGAGGTAAAGTATCTATGGTACTGTCTGCAACTATTCCCTTATACTTATCTAGCAGATCTTGGACCTCCTTAGGGCCTACTTTCCTCTTTGCCTCTTGACTCTTAGGTTCATCCTTAGGCTTGACAGCTATTGCAAATCAAGGGGTATCTTTCTCCTTCAAGACATTCATGAACTCCTTCTCATCTACTAGCATGACACTAGTTACAATATGCTTAACCTTACTGTCATCTGGGAGAGGGGTCATGGTGAAGTTCTCTCCATTTTTGGTGATGGTATAGACATTCTTCCTACCTTCATTCCTAGCATCTACATCATATTACCAAGGCCTACCAAGTAACAAATGACAAGCATCCATTTGTACCACATCACACAACACTCTATATTTGTATTCACCAATTGAAAAGTCTATCCAAACTTGCTCACTAATAAAGGCTTGTTGACCTTTGTTCAACCAAGACACCTTATAGGGATGCGGATGAGGTAATCTTTGCAAGTTAAGTTTAGTAACCATTTCAATAGAAGCTATGTTATATGTGGATGTTGAATCCATAATGACTTTACATACCTTGCCTTGTACCTTGCAAGAGGTTCTTGTTAGATTCAATGATAGTCCCAAAGACACTGAGACGAGGGTGAATCAGTGTCTAACTGGTTAACAAAATATTTAAACTTATTAATAATTTTGCATCCCAAAATAGTGTACCGGTAAATAAGAATTAATGCAATAAACACAAATAATAGAGACAACATAGAAACACACCATAACACAAGATATTTAATGAGGAAACCCATTGTGAGAAAAACCTTGGTGGGATTTGTGACCCACAATATTTACTCACTGGCCAATGAATACATACTACTTACAATAGGGGCCTGCACATGCAGGGAGACCAACAATCTGAGCTCACTGCTCAATAAAAACTCACACTGACTATAAAAATGGATAATTAAATCCAATACAATACCCTGCTCAAAACAACATCTCTAATGCTAGGTTGAGTACCGGTTTAAGCTTAGTCTATAACCAAAACCTTCACTGTCAACTATATCACCTTATACATTATTCGCCTATCCATTTGAATTACAATTTCTTATTTCAAAATGATTTCTAATATCTCATACATATATGAGTCTTTTACAATATACCATGTCGGCTTATAAATGATAATTATGTCGGTATGCTTTATTGCCAATGTAATCTAAATGTCAGTGAAGTGTCCGTCGATGCCAGTTTCTGTCGGTGTATAAAGTTTGTGATGTTGGCCATGTAGAAACCAATTGCTAGTGAGTTTCCAGTTGGTTGCCAGATGGTTGCCATCAATTACAACATCAACTATTCTCATAAGAGTGTAGAATGCCAACAATCTCCCCCTTTGGCATTGATGGCAACACTCATGAGAAAAATTCAAAACTGTTATCCAAAAACTAAAATCCAAAAAGATGTGCTCCCCCTGAGCAAATGGTCTCCTCTCTACATGCATTTTTCTCTCCACTACTCCCCCTTTTACATCAATGACAAAGGATGTCATAAATAATCAAAAGAGTACAAAAATGCTACCTTAAGGTTTGTGATCGGTTGGTTACAATCTGAAAGATGTCCGCCAAAATCATATTCAAACTTTGCATAAACTTGTTGTTGTTAGTAAGAGTTCCCTCAGTCTACTGAATCATACTGGTGAGATAGTGCATTTGTTGATCTGATGATCGCTCTCCTTGTACTATTGCCTTAGATAATTCAACTCTCTAAGTAATTAGATTATCCAGCCTCAGACCAAGTTTATCCTTTAGTTCCTAGGCATTAGACCTTATTCTTGCGTTCTCTTTCTCAAGTTTCTCCAATTTCTCCTCAAAAATTGCCATTTCTTGCTCAAAAACTGATATAAGACTGAATGAACCTATAATATTGTCCGCAATGTCATCAATTTATTTTTGTGTCTTCTTGATCTCCTCATCAATATCCTCAGTCAAACAATTAGTTTTACATGCTTCTCTATACAACTCCTTATACTCCAAAACTATAGAATTGAGTACCGGTAAAAGTGTTTCCACATGATCGGTACATTTCTTTATGATGTTTTCAAAGAATGTGTATTTCTCTTTTTCAACTCTCTCCTTAATGATATCCTCATTCACCTTGTCTATAGTTATAACATTATCAGAAATGAATTTGGACATGGTGTCTAATTTACCTAAAGAATCCTTAGTGTGATCTATCTGTCATGTAGGTGCAATCATTTTCAAGATAGGTAAAGTGTTGTCAATTGCCTTAAAAGCCAATGTATTGCAATAAGTTATCCTTTTAATAGAATCCAAAAGCACCTCTATAATATTAGTGGATCTAAATTCACCTGTAGATGTACTCAGTTCAGCTATAGATTTCATCTCAACAGATGTCTGACCAATCACTTTCACTATATCCTCTTTATTTCCATCAGATGTATCCATTTTACTTACATTTTCTTCTAGTGGATCTGTCTATGTTTGTACTTCAACCTTTAATGGTTTCTCAGATTGTTTTAGTGTCTCTGTAACTACCAATTTCTCAGTCTCAACATGAATTTCTGCCTTTGTTTGTTTCTCTGAAAGTTCTACTGCTAATTTCTCATATTCCAGTGGCCCTGTTCTAGTACCTTTGTCCTCTGTAGGTTTTTTCAATCTCTATCGGTTGCTTTGTTTGAGTTGGTATCTCAGTTTCCTGAGAGTCAATAGTTTGTGTCGGTTTCTCTGAAATATTGTTATTTTCAACATTATCTATCTTAACCTCTGTAGTTTCATTGTCCACAACAATGTTTACCTCCTGAGTATCCACATTCATTATATAGAGTATCTTAGACTCTAGATTAGTATTATCAAGAGTTATACATTTAGTATCAATAACCGGTGGATCTTTTGTGTGTACCGATGGTGTATCCAAAGGTGGTGGTGGAAGATTATCTCTAACCTTTATGTTTGGAATACCACCAACTTTTCTTTTACACTTGTCCTTGTCTTTCTTATATACTTTGAATGTCTTTTTAGTTCTACTCCTTTCCTCTTGCTTTTCCTTTTCAACAAAGAATATGTCCCATTTATCTCTAGTCTCATCAGCAATCTCCTTAACTCTTCCAGCCATCAGGCTTACTTATCGGTGTCCACTAACAAATACTGACTGGTTAGATTAAAAAATAAGATCATCTATTTCTTCTTTATAATTTATCGGATGAATAGCCAAGAGTGCTTCAAATTTCAATTTCTTGTCCAGTTCCATCACAAATAGCCTTTTAGCTTCCAATCTCATGTATAAATTATTTGGTAGCTCATCAATCACTTCTATCAAAACTTGTATATATCCAAGTGTAGAACAATTCTTTCCTCAATGGTGTTTCTGTCAAAATCATTAAAAGAATTATACCATTTATTTGCATTAGATAGATTACCTTCCTCTGTTATCTCATTCAGTAAATCATCTAGTGAGGGGGTAATCGGTGTTTGTTTCTTCTTAGGAGTAAGCTTCTTCTTTGGTTCCCTAACTGTCTACTGCTTTTTCCTTAGTGTCCTTGTTTTCTTCGGAGTAGGAGAAGGTACCGGTGAAGGTTTTCTCTTCCTTTCTACTCTTTTAAATTCAGCAACCTTCCCACTATTAGTATCCGAAGATGTTACAACTGGTGAAACATGTGCTTCAGGTTGCAGTCCTTCAAGCTCACTGGTTGATATACCACTAACGTTCATGACATTTTCTTTGAGGCATCTCTGATAAACTTTTCTCTTCTCTTAGTTCTCTTTTTCATAGATACATTGCTCTCAATAGTTTCTGCATTACCAAATAATTTCTCAGATGGCTCCCTTGGTGCATCAAGTAGAGCTTTAGTATATGTTTCTAAAACATGTAAATCTGCCTCATAACCCATCTTCATAACCCAAATAGTTCTAGGACTTGCTGCTTCCATCCATGTTCCATCTCGCTTAATGACAAAGTAGATTTCCTTGTCATATTTATCAACTATGCTTTGTGGTAGTCTCTCTCTTTCTCTCATCTTAGATTGGAATGTTTTGAAGTATTCTATAATGTTCTTAACATGTCAGTGCCCATACCGGTGAAAGCTTCCTGAATCTGTCTTCCTACTGGGATGTCATAACCAAAATCCTTGTGACCTATGTTGGGTATTTCTTTGGTAAAGTATAACATTAGGCATACTAGTAGGTTTCCAAAAAGGAAAGTACCTTTCTTATCTCCCTTAATCTTCTTCAAATTGTTAATTAATTCATCCTTAAGCCATTCACACACATCAATCTTAGCAGTATTGTTCACCATTTCATATGCACTATGAATACAAAGACTAGAAACATAATTCAGTCTATTTGCATGAGTAGCAATGTAACCTAGTACCATACTCACATATCTCACATTGATATCCTTAACATCATTCACTCTAAGTGACCTGTTATCAAATGTTGCTCTGGTTAAATCCATAACTCCCTTGTTAGGTATCTTCTTAGTTTTATTAGGTCTACTACTGGTTGAAGGTAAACAAGTAACTGCCTTAATTGCTTTCCTGGGTATCTTGCAAACTAACTCCAACCACATGAACTCTCCATGGACTCTTCTCAATACAAGTCTGACAACTTCCTTTGGAAATTTGGGAATGTTCAGAATCTCTACGAAACCTAAATTTTCCACAATCTTATGTTCAAGTTTAATCACTCCATTTTCATCAATAATGACCTCATTAAACATTTTCTTCAAATCCTCAGTCTCTAGGTTTTCTATGTTGCAATGTATGTAAATTCTAGGGTCTTCTGCAAATGCTACACCCTTGGGAATTTTTGAAAAATCTCCAATAGTGTCATTTTTGAAAAATCTCCAATAGTGTCAGATCAGGCCACAGGACATGAGGGATCGGTTCCAAAACCGAAACCCAGCTCCCCAGCCTTTCGGGTTTCAAAAACCCCATTGGAAGGGCAACCACAGGAATTTTTCGGGGTCCCATAAACCCCCTCCTCCGCAGCAGTCACAGCAGAGTCAGAGATAGAGGCCACCTCAGGGACAGCAGGGCTCCAGGCCCAAGCAGTGGCAGTCACAGGGTCCCAGGCGTGACCAGAGAGCACAGGGTACATACACACCCCCGGCACGGGCTCAACAGTCCTCCAGGGGTGGGTACAGTGGTTCTAGCCGGACAGGTGGGCATCCTTTTTCTAGGCCTCAGGGTGCACAGTTTCAGGCACGCGGTGCTTGCTTCACATGTGGAGCCATGGGGCACATGGTGAGAGAGTGTCCACAGGGACAGATGACAGGGAATCAGAGGATGGCAACATCAGAGCCTACAGTTGGGGACATGGGCAAGTCCCATAGAGTCTTCGCAGCGGTTGACAACCGCCAGGCAGAGCACCAGGCCACAGTCATCGAGGCTGCAGGTAAGGTCAGAGGTAGTAGTATTTCTATTTTATTTGACTCAGGAGCGACTGACTCCTGTATATCTCCATTGGTTGTGGAGCGTTGCGGGCTAGTGGCAGTAAGGCAAAGTGTCAGCTGGGAAGTGGAGTTAGCTTCAGGGGCTAGAGTGTCAGTGGATTCAGAGGTTAGGGGATGTCCGCTCCAGATTGGTAATACCACCACCTTAGTAGACCTTAGAGTTACACCACTCGGATCTTATGGCGTCGTACTTGGCATGGATTGGCTTTACACCCACAGAGCCAAGATGGATTGTCGCTTGAAAAAGGTCGAGTGTGAGGATGATCATGGTGCTCCCATAGTAATCACTGGGATTCAGAGACCCGTGTCTCTTCGCATGATATCCGCTATGCAGCTTAAGCGGAGCATGCGGAAGGGATGTCAGTTGTTTGCCATCACGATCAGTGATAGAGAGGAAGAAAATGAGAGGGAGCCTTCCATAAATGATCATCCCATCCTTGAGGCATTTGCAGATGTGTTTCCAGCGGAGCTACCTGGTATGCCGCCTAGCAGAGAGATTGACTTCCACATAGATTTGGTACCAGGAGCCGAGCCAGTTTCGAGAGAACCTTATAGGATGACCACTCATGAGCTTAATGAGCTCAAGATGCAGCTAGAGGAACTCTTAGAGAAGGGTCACATCCATCCTAGCGTCTCCCCTTGGGGCGCACCAGTCATCTTCGTGAAGAAGAAAGACGGATCCCTTCGGTTGTGCATGGATTACAAGCAACTGAATAAAGTAACCATCAAGAACCGCTATCCCTTGCTGAGGATCGATGACTTGTTTGATCAGCTTCAGGGTGCTAAAGTATTTTCCAAAATAGACCTGAAGTCTGGATATCATCAGTTGAGAATTGTGGAAAGTGATATCCACAAGACCGCGTTTCGCACCAGATATGGCCACTATGAGTTCACTGTGGTCCCATTCGGTCTTACGAATGCTCCAGCTGTATTCATGAGTCTCATGAATGGGGTATTCCGCACCTTCCTTGACCGATTTGTGATAGTTTTCCTCGATGACATATTGATCTATTCCCGAAATGAGCAGGAGCATGAGGAGCATTTGAGGCAGGTTTTGTAGTGTTTGAGGGACAACCAGTTGTTCGGTAGTTTGTCGAAGTGTGCTTTCTTTAGATCAGAGGTCAAGTACCTAGGGCATGTTATATCCGGTGATGGGATCTCAGTTGACCCATCAAAGATTAGAGCCATCATGGATTGGCCGGTGCCTACCAGTGTGACAGAGGTCAGGAGCTTCATGGGTTTGGCAGGGTACTACAGACGCTTTGTTGAGGGATTTTCCAGAGTTGCACACCCCATCACATCCCTCTAGTGAAAAGGGAAGAAATTCGAGTGGTCAAAGAAGTGTGAGAGGGCTTTTCAGGATCTAAAAAGGGCACTTACTAGTGCACCTATTCTTATAGTGCCAGACCCCACGGCCGACTTCATGGTATGCACAGATGCTTCCTTAGATGGATTGGGAGCAGTTCTTATGCAGGAGGGTAGGGTTATAGCATACGAGTCTAGGAAGCTTAAGACTCACGAGCTTAACTACCCTACGCATGACCTAGAGCTTGCAGCAGTTGTACATGCACTTGTGAGGTGGAGACACTTCCTTTTAGGTCATCACTTCGAGCTTCATTCAGACCATCAGAGCTTGCAATACATCTTCGCCCAGCCTAACCTTAATACACGTCAGAGGAGATGGATGGAGTTCCTTTGTGAGTATGATTTTGATGTTCATTACATCAAAGGAAAGGAGAATGTGGTCGCAGATGCCCTAAGTAGGAGATGACATGAGGTTTACACCATATCCATGAGCACGGATTTGAGAGACCATATTTTGCAGCGATTGCCAGATGATGATTGGTATCTAGAGGTTTGTCAGAGGATCCGTAATCAGGAGACCCTGGAAGGGAAGTTTATGGACTACTCTTTGGAGTCTGATGGTTTATTACGCCATAGAGGGTGCATCTATGTACCCTCTCCTGGGGGTTTGCGAGATTTCATTATCATGGAGGCTCATAGAGCTCCTTATGCAGCACATCCCGGGGTTAAGAAGATGCATGCTGACTTGAGACAATTATATCATTGGCCAAGAATGCGGCAGCTTATCGCCGAGTTAGTAGCCCGATGCCTTGAGTGTCAGAGAGTCAAGGCGGAGCACTGCCATCCAGGTGGGTTACTCCAGTCCCATGCTATACCAGAGTGGAAGTGGGATACTATATCCATGGACTTCATCATTGGTCTTCCTATGTCATCTCGTCGCCATGATGCTATCTTGGTGACAGTTGACAAATTGACCAAAGTAGCCCACTTCTCACCAGTCCAGACTACCTTCACAGCTCCAGCAGTGGCACAGGTGTTCTTACGAGACATTGTTAGGCTTCATGGTGTCCCATGCAAGATTATTTCTGATAGGGATTCTCTCTTTACATCTTCCTTTTGGAAGGCATTATAGGTAGCATTGGGCACCAAGCTCAACTTCAGCATAGCCTATCATCCAGAGACAGATGGACAGATAGAGTGGGTTAACCAGGTGTTAGAGGATATGCTCCGCATGTATGTCATGGATCATCAGACCCGATGGGAGGAGTACCTGCATTTAGTATAATTTGCCTATAATAATGCGCATCACACTTCTTTGGGGATGCCACCTTTTCAGGCTTTGTACGGCAGACCATGCAAGACGCCTTTGAGTTGGGACCGTATTGAGGATAGGGTGGCCATAGGCCCTGAGATGGTCTGTGATATGGAGCAGCAGGTAATTTTGATTAGACAGCGCCTTAGAGAGGCACAGGATAGGCAGAAGAAATATGCAGATGCAAAGAGGATAGACCGGAGTTACATGGTTGGGGACAGAGTTTTCCTGAGAGTGCGACCACATAAGAGTCCAATCCACTATGGAAAGGGTTCTAAGCTCGCACCTCACTTTGTCGGACCCTTCGAGATCCTTGAGAGGATAGGACCAGTTGCTTATCGCCTAGCTTTGCCACCTAGCCTGTCACGCATCCACGATGTATTTCATGTGTCAGTTTTGAGAAAGTATATCTATGATGAGTCTCATATTTTAGATTGGGATGCCTTGCAGGTGGAGTCGGATGGGCAGCTAGCCTTGGAGCCCATTCGCATTTTGGCTCGCCGGATGTTGGCCCTTCAAGGTCAAGAGCTAGACCAGGTTAGGGTCCAGTGGGATTGCTATGATGAGGTCACAGCTTCATGGGAGGATGCAGCACGTATGAGATCACAGTACCCTCATCTTTTTGATGAACTCCAGGAGGACGTTCATGCCTAGAGGGGGAGGGTGTGAGGCCCTACCCTGACCCATCCTATCTCTTCAGTTATTTTCATTTTGGAACTATTTTGGATGCTAGTTTTGACACATTATGGATAGAGAACTTTACATGGTCCCACGATTTTGGTAACATGGATATATATGGATGCTTCATTTCTATTCCTTGTGGATTATAGAATATTATATGATTCTAGATTAGGGTAATATTGTGATGATGCAGGTTATTATCTGAATTTCAGGATTTGTTATAATGTTAGAAAAATGTTCGCATATCTTGTAGATGGATCAAATTTTGAGGATTATGATGAAATTGCTTTGATTTGTGACAAATCGTATTTTATAATGTCAAGTCCTTGCAGAATGAATGTATTGTATTCTGATTTTGTGTTATATATTATATGAGGCTATTTGGGAAGTACTAATGTTTAAATTGAGATGTGCAGGAAATTATCCATGTGACCATGGAAATATTAGGGAGAATCAAGCCTAGGCCTATGTGCGTTAGTAAAACCAGGGGTTGTCTATTTGGAGAGACAACACCCCGTATGTATTGTATTTTATTCGTAAATGTAAAATGTTGCATGAGTGTAAATTGTAATTATTGAATTGTTTAAATTGTTTTAGGGACAATTGCCATGTATGTAATTGTGATGTGGAATTATGTTGAAGTGTCACTTGACACCTATGTAGTATGTTGTGTTGGCAAATTGTCTTGTCACCTTTTTGGAAAGTTTTATTTTTGTTAATTGTTATATCTCCTAATTATCCTTGAAGGAACCAAGAAATCTAGGTTAGTGAGCCACAAGGAAGGTCAACTCAGAGTTGACCCATAGGTTAACTTCAGGTGGACTTTCTGAAGGTCAAATCAACTCCTAGAGTCAATTTTAGAGCTTTTCTATTAGGCCTCATGGGGTACCTATGGGTGAAGGCCAAAATTGGCCATGTGTCTTTCCCTTAGGACTTGTTTAACCACCCAAAAAAGTGGTTTTCCCAAGATGGACGAATTCCATCTATAGGAGTGCCATCCTTGGTAGGATAACCTTCTTGGAGATAGTAATCCCTCTTCCCCATTTCATTTCCCTTCTCTAGACACCTAGGTTAGGGAGTGTGTAAGACCTAGGGAAGACCAATCCAATGGGGGATCTCTCACTCTATCCAAGAGGTTGGAAGGAGTGAGAGAGGCCTTCTTAGGCTAAGAATGGAAGCTTAGTGAGCTAATCACCCACTCTCCATCCTTGGAGATTTTTGGAAAAAACTTTGGAGGAAAAACCAGTTTTAGGAATAGGGAATTTGGGGGCCAAAGAATTGCAGAAAGTTGTGTGGATTGGGCAGCTCATCTCCACCTAAATTTAGCATACCTATTGGCAGAATAAGGTTGGTTTTTATCTCCTCTTGTTTATGTTGTTTATGTTAGTTTATGTTGTTTGTTGAAGGAAAGAAATGCTTGTAAAGGAAGTGTTTATGTAAATTGTTGTTGGAAAAAAAAAAGTGTAGTTTCATTTCTATGTTTTTTGTTTGTGTTCTTGTTTTGGGAGTGTCCAAGATCTTCTACTCTTGGGAGAGTAGGATGATCTTGGGGTGGAAGAAGCATGACAGCCTTGGGTGAGAGGCTCTCCTTAAGGAGAGTGGTCTCAAGGGTGTCCTTTGTGACCCTTGCTGCATAGCCTTGTGTATGCATTTGGGGGTCATAAGGGGAGAGAATATGGCTTTGAGCCTTTGGGGGGCATAAGGTGTGTGGGATGAATCTGTTGTGTATTTTGTGTTGCCATGAGGTGGCTTGAGTTATATTTTGGTTGCAGTCTCCCCAATGGTACTTGGTCCACTTCCACCCATAGATTGATCATCACAAAGTGTGGTGAAAGTGTAGCTTGGGATGGGAAGGTGTATGTTTGTGTGTTTGCCCTATTGTTGTGTTGTATTGCTTGGTTGTAACCCCGTCTAGGTCTTGATTCTCCTAGCTCGGGGGTGGCTTCTGGTAAGCCTAGGCTAGGAGGTGAGTATCCCATGGTCACAGTCCTAAATTTTACTTGTAGGTGGCTTGGGAAAAAAGACTAGGAGTTGCAGATTGTTGTGTTGCAGACTTTTATTCAGATTCCTGATTTTTATTTAAATGCAGGAAAGCAGAAAGAAATTGTAACTCTATGATTTGTAGCAAAAAAAAAGAAAATGCATATGTAAATATAGGGCTTAAAATGATTCTGTTCTGTTTGAATAAATGTATTCTTTATTTTCTATGTAAAGATTTAGAAAGAAATGACTGTTGAAATTTATTCACCCATTTTTATATATGGGCTATTGTAACTTATCATTCTAGAAAAACAATGTAAATTTTATTTTATGTTTGATGTCTATTGTGTTGCTGTAGACTACATCTAAATCTAGTCTGTTCACTTGTTTATTTACTGCAATATTAAAGAAAGGAAAAAGAAAAATGCATTAGGTTTCATTGTTTACTTGCATAGTTTAGATTACTGTCTGTAAAAAAAAAAAGAGAACTAGTATTGTTTTATTTCTGTAGAGAGTTTAAATAAAAGGAAGAAAAAAAATAGACCTATTCTAAAATGCTGTTAGAAGACTAAAAACAGAATGTAAATGGTTAAAATCTCAAATCAATACAAGGGTTTTTAGCCCTATTACTTCAACATTTAGTCATATATATATATATATATATATATATATATATATATATATATATATATATATATATATATATATATATATATATATATATATATATATATATCTATATATATATATATATATATATATATATATATATATATATATTGAAAATATATACCTATATATATATATAAATATATATATAAGTTCTTGTATGTGCATACCCCTGTAACAACGAAATAAAAGATATATATATTCTGAATCCTGTGCATCTCTGTTACAAAACATATAAAGGTATTGCAGAATAAACTTCTTAATTATATATATATATATATATATATATATTTCTGCATCTGAAACACATACTCTGTAGATGTCTGTAGAACAAAAAAAATAAAGACATATATGTTATGTTCTGATCATAACAATGTTTATATGTGTATATAAACATATATATACAAATATATATATATATATATATATATATATATATTTGATATTAAAAAAAAAAAAAAACACATCATATAACATTCTTTTCAAAACACGAAATATATTAAAATATTGTTAAAAAAAAAAAAAGGGGAAATGGAGACACGCGGGCCACTGTGTGTAACACAGTGGACGGCCATGGCCGAGCCACTGTGCTACACACAGTGGGCGGCGCCGAAGGGCACCGTACTGTGTGTAACACAGTGGGCGGTCGTGGCCGCCACTGTGCTACGCACAGTGAACGGCGCCCGCCACTGTGTGTATACACAGTGGGCGGTGGCTATGCCATCTGCCACTGTGTGTACACACAGTGGGCGGCGCTACTGCCACTATGTGTATGCACAGTGGTGCTCGAAACCCCTCCCCACTTCCTCCGCCTCTCCCCACATGAAACCCTCTCCGCCTCCGTACCTGCAATCACACCCTAAACTCAAAAAAAAAAAAAAAACAAAGAAAATGGTGTTATAAACCCTAACCCAAAACGGGTTAGGGTATAATATGATAAAAAAATAAAATAAAATAAGGTGTAATATATAGAAATGCAACCCTAACCCAATTTCGGGTTAGGGTTAGCATTTTAAGAATATATATATATATATATATATATATATATATATATATATATATATATATATATATATATATATATATATATATATATATATATATATATATATATATATATATATATATATATATATATATATATATATATATATATATATATATATATATAAACTTGGGTTTTAATGTATATATTTGGGGTCAATTTAATAATGGGATTATTATATGTCCATTTAAATTGGAATTTTAAACTTTGATGTTAATATATATACATTTGGGGTTAATTTAATAATGAAATTATTGTATGTCCATTTAAATTGGAATTTTAAACTTTGATGTTAATATATATACATTTGGGGTTAATTTAATAATGAAATTATTATATGTCCATTTATTGGAATTTTAAACTTGGATTAAATATATATATATATATATTTGGGGTTAATTTAATAATGGAATTATTATATGTCCTTTTATTCTTTAGGGGATTAAAATTTTAAAATTAAAGGGATTTAAAAACAAAGGGGTTATTATAGTTGGATACACCATACATTAAATCGATTAATTTATTTAATTAATCAATAGATTTTCCCCAAATATATTTGGACATTAGGAAAATTTGAAAGGAGGAATTCGTAAATTTATGAACCTTAAGCCCTTGAGACCGATTTTTGGTCGGATTGAAATTTAATTGACAAAATCAAGGGATTTAGGGAAAATTAGAATTGGCCTTAGCTTATTGTCGGTTTTAGTGGGCAAATGACATTGTAGTAATTCGAACCCTCATCGGTTGGATGTATATAATAATTTCGCATGTGCATCAATTAATTAATAGCATTATCCTTATATGGATTGGGAATGATTTAATACAATAAGATAATCAATTATCCCTTGATTTAATTAGCGACAATTTGTCTTAAGTAATTGAGCTAGCTAACTAATCCGTAATGCTAATTAATCCCCTCCCAACAAGTCGCTCGCTCGAGTTGGTTAATTTACCCAACCTTAGAAGTAAGTTTATTTACATCCTAGATAAGGAAAAACTTTAATAAAGTTATTATATTATAGAATATGTTGCGAGTTCATGACGTCAAAAAAAATTTTTTGTTGTTCCGTTTTTGTGCCCTAAAGTTTGGGCACGACACCAAAAAGGTTCTTAAGACTACATTAAATGCTCGTCGGTTAAGAGAAAACTTAACACACCTATTGGTAAAGAAGAAATGTATCTTCTCACCATCAACCGAGGGTAGAATGCATGATTTTCAACTTGTTGCAATAGCCCCTAAGGACTATTCCTCAATTAGATGAAGAATCTCCTACCAGTGGAGGATTACTCTGTTGTACCGGTGTAGAGATAGTTTTATCAACTTTCTGATCACTCTTCTTAATCTATTGTTTTGAGAATTATTTCCTTACTTCATCTACCTTTTCTTTGCCCTTCAAACTAGTGATGAATACTAAGAGGGGGGGTGAATTAGTATGCCAAAAATCTTCGCACTTAAAGACTTTGCAAGACTAACAGTAAACCAGTAAAATAGTTTAGAAGACAATCCGGTTAGTACACATGCAAACCAAATAGAAAATAATGCATTTAACCACAGAAGCACAAACACCATAACACAAAGGATTTTGACATGGAAACCCAAATGGGAAAAACCATGGTGAGGTGGAACTCACAAGTAACTATCTGCAGAATAGGAACCAGACCGGTTAAGGTTTTACAATGTTCTTTACCAGAACAGATCCTATTAGGAATCTCAATCTCTGTTAGGAGATAAGTCTGATTAAAGACTACCTTGCTAGAGGATTTTAGATCCATAGAAGTGAACCACCTTGTTAGAGGATTTACAAAAGGCTTTTGGGCCTACCCAGTTAAGGGCTACAGACTTGTCAAAGATGTGAGTAATCAACAAGTATATGATCTATCAGATAGCACAACTTGCTTGGTTATATCCTTGATAGCTCGTTTCTAATGCATTCTAGCATTACTTCAGTCTTCTACACATTCAGACTCTCTCTATCTCGTCAATCACCTTAAAACCTAGCAACAACATTGACCACAACAACTATTACAACAATATCTTCAACAACCTAAAACCCTAGACATGATGTCCTTATAAAGGAATTTGATTTCATGTTGGTCCAATAGGATTACAATACAATTTCCTAGGTTCAATGCATCTAGACATATTCTAGTAACACGACACAAAAAGCACCGTTTAAGTGTCGGCATTGTCAAACAATCGGTGGATGGTAACTCATCATAGAGTTTTACCGATTCATACAAAATACCAATTTCCAGTTTGTCAATAATGAAGACTGGTAGAAATGTGTTATCCCACTTTGATTCCTCGTACCGCTTGGGGTCGACATGCCGCTTCAGACCGGTAAACACATTCTACAAAATACCAATAGTCTAAAGACTATAATACAACATACCGGTTGGAACAAATACCGATTGAGCTCTAACTCATACATATAAAGGAGATCTCAATGCAAGTGTGTGTCCATCAATGACAATCACAACATAAAAATCAAAAATGCCAACAATCTTCCCCTTTGGCATTGATGGCAACACTTAGGAAAATAAAATTTTGACATCTAAGTGTTTAACAACAAAATCATGCCATTAGCAAAATTGCTCCCCCTAAGCATATACACTATCCCTTTGGCAAAATAATGTATAACAATTTTGCATAAAGAGCATAAACATTGAGATATTCAGAGCATATATCAAAATTTTGATTACCAGATGCTTCTCCCAAAATAGAATACTTCTCCCCCTTTGCCAACAATGACAAAGTATAGCTGAACAACCCTGTTTCCATTTGATATTAAAATAATAAAAGTTTATGACAATAAGGAATGATACTTGTCAAAAATAGATTTAAATTCCTGCAGGAATTGTTTCATCAATAAAGACCAGGACTCAAGTAGGGAGGTGGCTACTTCTTTCTTTGTCTACATCTGGGAGAGCTATTCTTCCATGGCATCGATTGTGCTCATCTCCTGTGTCACTATCAAGGCATCCAGATTTAGATAGCACTTCTGAAGAATTTGTAGACGTGGGAGTAGAACTAGTTGTAACTCCTATAAATCTCAAGACTGGGTGCTGATCTCTTGCTCCATTCTTGCTAACTGGATGTGAAACCAGTGAACGGTTTGCCCATAAGTTGTAAAGGAATCATAAGGTGGCTTGAATGTGCTCATGTAGGACTACAAGTCCGTTTGAAGCTTTTGCTTCTGAGCTAGTACATCATCATAGAACAGATGGGGTTGACAGATCTTGCTTAGTAGCAGATTCCCCTCATCCAGAGCATCCCTTATATCCTTTTTCTCTTTTTGCAACTCAGACCAGAGTTCATTCAACTTCATCACTAGAGATATATTAAGAGCTTTTTGATGCTCTTTCTTGACATTTGCTTTTGCTGCCCCTTCTAGGCTCTACACCTGATCATCCACTATTGTGCATAGGAGCTTAATTTTAACCAATGATGATTCGGTGTTAGGAAGGTTTGTACCGAGTATTAAATTGGTAAGAGTGTCCACCGCAACTTGGATCACATCTTCCTCCTTCTTCCTCCATATTGCTTCGAGGCGATCTTTAGCAATCTTAATGCTCTATAGTAGTTCTGTTTCACATGCAGACTGGAGGTCAATAGGACTGGTGAGGTCAACCGGTTTGGCTAGACTACCGGTTGCCTTCGGAGTCTCCATCTGTGTGCTCTTCTCCACTTCTCTTTCCTTGTCCTCTTCAGCTTTCTTCTTCTCCGCTTCTCTTCTCTTCTCCTCTTCTTTGTTCTCCTCAACCTTTTTCCTTTCTGCTTCCTTCTTCTTCTCCTATTCCTTATCTTCCTCTTCTTTTTTCTTTTCTCCTTCCTTCAGCTTCTCTTCTTCCTTTCTCATCTTCTCATCCTCTTCCTCTTTCTTCTTCCTTGCATCTTCCTATTTCTTTTGCTCTTCATCCGCTTTTCTTTTATCCTCTTTCTTTTTTTTTCCTCTTCATCCTTCTTCTTCTTCTCCTCTTCATCTTTCTTCTTCTTCTCCTCTTCATCCTTCTTCTTTTTCTCCTCTTCATCTTTTTTCCTCTTCTCTGCCTATTCCTTTGCCACTTCCTGTCTATCCTCAACTTGCTTATCAACCTGTTCAGCCTGTTGCTCCTGTCCTATTGCCTCACACGGTGTTTCTTGAGTAACATCTTCTGCATCCAAAGCATCAACATCAATAGTCTCGACCAATTCAACAACTGGATTTCCTTCATCATCAAATGCTTCATCCAGTTTGGATATAACCAGTTCACTTTCAGCTTCCTGGTTGGCTAGACATGCTTTGTGTGTATGAACCACTATAGTCATGTGCAGATGAGTGTCTTTTTCCACATCATCTATTTTTCCCTCTAGAAACTAGAGTCTTCTTTTATGGGTAAAGAAGAGTCCTTTATTCTGGTTGATGACATCAAACAGTTCTGAATTGGACAAGTCAAGGAAGTATTGAGCAAAAACCTTTTCCCTTATTTCCTATTCCTTTTCTATGGCAATGCGCCATTTATTATATAAGGACTTATACAAAGAATCCGGTGTATCAGATCTAATTTCTGAGGGTGACTGGTCATTAGCACATAAATACTTAATGATTTCATTCTCAATAGCTTCTTGTTCATCATCATTGAAATCATCAAAACAATCAATCAAATCATTCAGTAATTTTCTCCTAATATTCTTGATTGTTCTTTGATAATGTGTCAAAGGTTTGTAGGAGGAGATGTCTATATTTACCAGTGCTGATGATGTCAGTTCATTCTTTGTCTTCTTCTTTGCTTGCCTCGCCTTCTTTGGTTTTTCCTCAAAAATAGTTTCTTCTAAGTTCGGTGAGGTATTCCTTGTCTTCCTTTTCCTCTCAAAGACTTTAGCCAGTGCTGCTTTCGGTTTCTTCTTGGTCAATGACCGCTTGGTCACTTTAGGACTTGTTGTTGTAACCGGTGTTGATGATGTCAGTACTGCCTTTTCCTTCTTCATTGTAGGTTCTTTTCCTTTCTTTGTAGATGGTTCCTCAACCAGTGTAACCCTTTCCAGATAGGTTGTGATCCTCTTTGCCTTAGGATCTAGGGGTGAGGCAATTAGGGTAGATGCATACCCATCCAACATATCATACATCACCTCATAGCTCATAGGCTCCACCTCTTCCTATCTAGGCTCAACAGCCTCCATTATGCATTTATCCACTTGGATAGTGAAACAGATGTCATCTTCATATTTCTTGATGATATCACCTAAGATCCTCATCATTTGGCTCATTTTCCGTCTAAATTCATCAAAATACTTGTTCAAAACATCAAGGTAACCGATTCCAATTGCTTGAATGGTCTCCTTGATTTGCTTGGTTACTGATTGGTCAAGAGACCACTGGACATCTCCTACTCCTAGAAAGTAGCCTTGGAAATAGAAGAACAACCCTACCAGTAGTTGTCCAAACTTGAACCTTAGTGCATTACCCTGTTTGATCGACTTCAGATTCAACATGAGTTGTCTCTGCATACCGGTGCATAGGTCAAATGATGCATCCTCCTTTATCATCTAGTAAGCGGCATTTACCGCTACAGTAGATACGGAGTTAATTCTATTGATAGAGAATGTTCTGTAGCCTATCACCATGCAGGCATAATTAACTAGATCATCCTTGATGGAGTTGACTGTCATGCCTCTTGAGTCGCTCACTAAACTAGTAAGCTTGGACATCTCTATTTTTCTTAGCGTCCTTAAGGCTGGCACATCCCCTATATTGCAGAAACCGGTGATGGCATGAATAGCTTGCGATGTGATATCATGCATTCTCTCCAAGTACATCTTGTCACCATGGACTCTGCTCAAAATGATCCTTATATGATCCTCTGTAAAATCTTCTAGGAAGTAGACAACATTGTGGAGTTTCTTCTTCTCTAAGATGTTAAACTCTGGTTTGGTCTTCTTATCCTTTCCACAAAATAACCCTAACTGGGACTGGATAGCTAGAGACCCTAGGTCTTCTATCTTGCAATCTATATAGTCAGAAATTCCCTCTTCTACTATCACACCAACCGGAACTTGTGATAGGGCATTATACCTAGACTTCCTTTGAATGAAACTTGCAAACTCGACAGATGCACTAGAACTAGTATGAGATGCGGAAGCCATGATAGAAAATTTCAAGAACTTGAGAAATACCTTTTGAAACACGTGAATTTAGGGCTTGTCAATTCTCCTTCACTTCACACTCCATCAGTTGTTGAATCACCGCTTTGTGTTCTCCACTTGACCGTTTGCAGTTTGAATTCGAATCTCCTTCATGGTTTCTCAATTTCTAAAAATCTCAACTCAAATCACCTTTTCGTCACTCTGCTCTTTCAAAAACTTTTCTTTGCTCGAAAACTAATAGTGAGAAATGATTTGAAAAATGCTTTTAAGCATATTCCTCACCTACCATCATTAATGCTCCTCCATTAGGGCATAAACCCTAATTTGCCTTTTTACCATTTTTGGTCTTCTGTCACAAGACAGGTATCACACACTGGTTAAGGTCTTTTAATGGTGTCAACTGGGGGATCGATACATTTCACCATTTGCTCCCCCTAAGCTTTTCTGAAGCTTAGTTTGTCAGTTCCATGATTTCCACACTAGGTGCAAAAAACAATTCCTCTTGTAACACCGCTAGTTTCTTCTTCTAGGTTTTATTCATGTCTACTTGAACAGTGTCAACATCAATATTTCCTTCCAGAGTGACTAGTATATCATCAGATATGTTCTTTCTTGATCTACAGAATTTGGCAATGTGACCCGGTTTGTTGCAGTGATACCAGACCAATCCAGGTGCTCTCCAAGGTCCATTGTTCATGTTTTCATTCTTCCTTCTGCATGTTGTAGTAGTGTGACCATGATCATGACAAATCCAATAGTTTTCTCTCCATCCAGTTTCCTGTTGATAGCTACTATTACCTGACTAATGATTATAAGCATTAAACCGGTTGGGGTTCCGGTTCACAAAAGATTCTGGACCAGTTCCTTGAGTCCTCTGTGGATATCTTCCAGTGTTGTGTATGACAGACTTGCATTCATATGCTCTATGCCCAAACTTGTTGCATGCATAATAGTTACCATTGAATCTATTGGATCTAGGCTTATCATTTAGAAAATAAGGAAAATTATTGTAAGCCTTACTCCTACACACATTTGCAATATGTCCTTCTTTAAGATAGTTGAAGCAAACAAGTTTAAATTTTTGCTTACCTTTACCTTTGAATGTCGGTTGCTTCTTTGATGCTTCAGCATTTGCACTAGAGGTCTCACCTTCCTCATGACCAGAATAACCAAGTCCATCAGTATTCTTGACAGGTTTGGCAGATCTAAACTTTTGCTCTAGCTTGACAATACTATTGTTGAACTTAGCAAGTATTTCCTTTGACTCAGAGAGTTCCTTGGAAATAGCAGCATTTGCTTCCATCAGGTTTTCATTCTCAGAGATGGTTTTGTTCAGTTCTCCTTGCATGTCCTCCTTTTCCACTTTTCTTGCATGGAGTTGAGCGGTTAGAGCACTGATCTCTTACTTCAACTTGGAGATCTCATGATCTTTATCCTTCACCAGATCTTTAGCCTTCCTCTGGGTTTCAAGCTCTTCACACATTCGGATAGTCAGTCCTTCCAACTCCTTTCTCAGGTTGGAGTTTGACTCATTCAACTTTTCTACTTCTTGAATTAGGGCTTCCATATCCGCTTGATCAGAAGAACTATTTTCAGATAGCTCCATCAGTTTCTTAGCATGTTCTCTCCTTTTTGCTTGAGAGGCCTTATATTTTATCATAAGCTCATCATAGGCTTGCTCAGACTAAGTGAGTCGATGAGTAAGTTCCCTCAATGTGTATTCCCCCATATCTCTTTCCAAGTGGTTAAACTTATATAAAGGTTGGCTCTGATACCAATTGATGAATACTAAGAGGGGGGGTGAATTAGTATGCCAAAAATCTTTGCACTTAAAGACTTTGCAAGACTAATAGTAAACTAGTAAAACAGTTTAACAGACAAACCGGTTAGTACACATACAAACCAAATAGCAAATAATGCATTTACCCATAGAAGCACAAACACCATAACACAAAGGATTTTGATGTGGAAACCCAAATGGGAAAAACCACGGTGAGGTGGAACTCACAAGTAACTATCTGTAGAATAGGAACCAGACCAGTTAAGGTCTTACAATGTTCTTTACTAGAATAGATCCTGTTAGGAATCTCAATCTCTACTAGGAGATAAGTCTGATTAAAGACTACCTTGCTAGAGGATTTTAGATCCACATATGTGAACCACCTTGTTAGAGGATTTACAAAAGGCTTTTGGGCCTACCCGATTAAGGGCTACTGACTTGTCAAAGATGTGAGTAATGAACAAGTATATGATCTATCAGATAGCATAGCTTGCTTGGTTAGATCCTTGATAGCTCGTTTCTAATGCATTCCAACATTACTTCAGTCTTCTACACATTTAGACTCTCTCTATCTCATCAATTGCCTTAAAACCTAGCAACAGCATTGACCACAACAACTATTACAACAATATCTTCAACAACCTAAAACCCTAGACATGATGTCCTTATAAAGGAATCTGATTTCATGTCGGTCCAATAGGATTACAATACAATTTCCTAGGTTCAATGCATCTAGACATATTCTGGTAACATGACACAAAAAGAATCGTTTAAGTGTCGGCACCGTCAAACAATTGGTGGATGGTAACTCATCACAGAGTTTTACCGGTTCATACAAAATACCGGTTGCCGGTTAATGAAGACTGGTAAAAATGTGTTATGCCGCCTTGATTCCTCATACCACTTGGGATCCATGAACCGCTTGGGGTTGACATGCCGCTTCAGACTGGTAAACACATTCTGCAAAATACCAATAGTCTAAAGGCTATAATACAACATACCGGTTGGAACAAATACCGGCTGAGCTCTAACTAATACATATAAAGGAGATCTCAATGCAAGTGTGTGTCCATCAATGACAATCACAACATAAACATAAAAAATGCCAACAACTAGATCCTTTATTGTTCATCAGTGTATTCTTGCTTCTACAGAATTTAGCAATATGTCCAATCTTGTTGCATGCATAAAAAGTTACATTATTCCTTTGAATAGCCTTTCCATATCCTTGACCGGTTTCTGATCTACATGGATTAGATAAATGCCCAAATCTTCCACAAACATAGCATTTCACATTCATTTTGTAATTTTCTGAATTATGACCAACTTTGTTGCATTTGGAACATTGACCAGTGGGTGAGTGTGTATTCTAATTATTTCTAAATCTACACTAATTTTCTCTATGACCATACTTGTTGCCATTAAAACATTTCTCATTAAATTTATAAGCATTAGGTTGTCTTACTGGTTTGTTTTGATCTTGATTGTTTGCAGTACCAGAACTTTCTCCATGTTCAAATCCAAGTCCATTTGTATCTCTATCAGGTTCTATCTTTTAAGCATGTCATCAAGTTCTTTTGAAATTTTCTTGAATTTGTCTTTGTGTTTGTTTGCAGTAACCAACTCATTCTCTAGAATTCCAACTTGTCTCACAAGCTCAACTTTATCATGTTGCATGTGAATCAGATCTGTCTTCAACATATCATTTTCATGACCAAGTCTCAAATTTTCATTTCCTACATCATTAAGTCTCCTAGCCAAGTCTTATTCATTCTTCCTTCTGTCTTCAATATCCTTACATAACCTCAAAGTCATATCTTGAATTTCATTCTTCATATTACTATTCTCTTGTCTCAACTTATTTGCAATGTCTCTTAGAGTTTCATTTTCATCATCATCATTCTGCATCTTCTCATGAAGTTCTTTTATTTTATTTTGTGCTATAACAAAGTTCTCCTGAAGTCCTTTAATGAATTCCTGTGCAATCCTCAGATCATCTTCAAGTTTGATATTCTTTAATTTTTTTGCATCAAAATCTTCAAGAGCTCCTTCCAACAGTTTTCTTAAGTTCTCCATCTATACCGGTGTCAGAATCTCCCTCAAGTTGTTAGGATTTACCAGGCTCTGATGCCAATTGTTAGATTCAATGATAGTCCCAAAGACACCGAGAGGGGGGGTGAATCATTGTCTAACCGGTTAACAAAATATTTAAACTTATTAATAACTTTTCATCCCAAAATAGTATATGGGTAAATAAGAATTAATGCAATAAACACAAATAATAGAGACAACATAGAGATACACCATAACACAAGATATTTAATGAGGAAACCCAGTGTGGGAAAAACCTCAGTGGGATTTGTGACCCACAATATTTACTCACTTGCCAATGAATAAATACTACTTACAATAGGGGCCTACACATGCAAGGAGGCCAACAACCTAGAGCTCACTTCTCAATAAAGAGTCACACTGACTACAAAATTGGATAATTAAATCCAATACAATGTACTTCTCAAAACAACATCTCTAATGCTAGGTTCAGTACTAGTTTAAGATCAGTCTATAACCAAAACCTTTGTTGTCAACTATATCACCTTATACAATATTCACCTATCCATTCCTATTACAATTTCTTATTTCAAAATGACTTCTAATATCTCATACATATATGAATCTTTTACAATATACCATGTCAACTTATAGAAGATAATTATATTACAATAAACAAATGTTCATCCCATGTCGATTGGAGTGTTGGTATGCTTTTTTGTCGATGTAATTTGAATTTTAGTGAAGGGCCTATCAGTACTGATGTCTGTCAATGTATGAAGTTTGTGATGTTGGGCATGTAGAAACCAATTGCCGGTGAGTTGCCAATTGGTTGCCAGATGGTTTCCATCAATGACAACATCAACTATTCTCGTAAGAGTATAGAATGCCAACAGTTCTAAAAAGAGATTTCCTTTGAGGGGGTTCTTTGGTGGAAAAACCCAAAAAGGAGTAAAAGAAGGCTACTAGCCGGTAGACCTATTTAAGCCCCAAAGACCAATACCCAAACTTGCATTCCAAAACATTGTTGTGGAAGGTCTTAGTGATTCTTAAGGAGGGCATGGGAATTTTCTACCATCCCTAGATGAGGTTAAGAACCCTATTTCATATTGGAGTGGATTGAGACCTTGAGAAGAAATATAGGCATTGTAAGATCTAAGAGTGAGAGTGTGTGGGTTTATCACCCTACTGTTGCTAACCTCTACATCAATAATTGCTAGATAACAATAGGGTCTTGATGATCTAGTAATAGCAATACTCTTCTTGATCAAATCATTTTCATGCTCCTATCTACCTTCAAACACTCTCCAAATACTCCTTCTAGTTTGGCAATCAATCATAGTGACACTTAACCCAAATTGCCAACAACACTACTAAACAACTCATTGACCTTATAAGAAAAACAATAGGTCGGTAACACATCACAAAACCTAATATCTCATATAGATTACAAACAAATCATTTCAAATGTGACTATTAGATTGCATAGCAATCACTGCACATTCTCCAAGACAACCTCAACCGCTCCTAGATCACCGCACATAGGCTCCTGTAATTGATCACACGGTTTCCACTACATTCAATGCACTTGCTCATTCCCAAGATAAAACAATTATCTCTATGCCCCAAAACAATTTTGAAACTCATCAAGTGCATCATGCATACATGGCATAATCATCTTAGATCACCATTTGACCATAGATCAACACAACCAATTCCCCAAGTTTCATCGGTTAGGGTTCAGTATATCAACAGGTAGGGTTACCAGTTGATCTCATTGCTTCAATAGTAATATCAGTTTCCTTCACTTTCTCAATTACTAGTTGCATTACTGCATCAAAAATGGTTGCAATACAACTCCATTACCGATTATAATTAACATCAATGACAACACTTAGTTCATCAATACAATCTTCATGAAAATGCCAACAATCTCCCCCTTTGGCATTGATGGAAGTACAAATATCAATACCCTTTGATTTTGATGATTGAGAGTAATGCACATACATAGTTCTAGGAATCCTAGTTTATATTTTACCATGTACTCTCCTCCAACTGAGTCTCCATGTCTTTAGATGGTAACTGGCTATAGTTCTTCTCCCCCTTTGACAACAATGCCAAATTGAAAGTAAAACATTCAGTGTCATACCTCACTATTCTGCAACTTGTTGCTCCCTTTGTGTAGTAGCTCCACTCTACACCAATCCGGCTTCAAGATTTTCAATAAGCTCTGGGACTGATGTCTTCCACATCTGTTCAATTATCCTCATGTTGGGGCACAACCCCTAGCTGACCTCTAAGATACTCAAAAGTAGCCTTAGGCAGAGGTTGTTAGGATTCCCAAAGATACTGAGAGGGGGGGTGAATCAGTATCTTACCGGTTAATGAATTTACTTGAATTAAAACATGAAATGCATATCAATACTGTGTAACAGTAAACTAGAAATATTGCAGTAAGCGAGAATAATAAAAACCATAAAAGAAGCACACCATAAAATAGTATTTTAAAAAGGAAACCCGGTGTGGGAAAAACCTCGATGGGATTTGTGACCCTCAATATTCGCTTACTGACCAATAAGTGAATATTACTCTTACAATAGGGGCCTGCACATGCAGGAAGGCCAAGTGCCTAGATCTCACTGCTCAATTACAAAATGGATTATGCAAATCCAATGTCTTGTACTACTTCAAAATAGCATCTGCTATGCCAGATCCAATACCTATTTTAGCTCTGCTTCATACATAAACCCTTAACCTATAATTCGCATATTAGGTCTGCATAATTTCACTTATCTCCTTCTTACAAAATGTTCTACAATGATCTCATACATATATGAGTCATATTACAACTCACCATGTCAGCTTACAATGATTTTTACAATTAATTACAAAATACATTATAAACAAAATTTTTGTCGGCCAGGGTGCCGATATCTTTCCTTTCACTGTCAGTGTTCTATATATCAGTGTAGAGTCAGTCTGTCGGTGCCGGTACTAGTATCTTTGACTTGCCGGTATCATATGATTGCAAGGTTTCCATCAATGACAAAACCTTCAATCACCTACAATCTCTCATTGGAGTGTGCATTTGCCAACAGAGGTTTAGTAAAGATATCCACTAGTTGTTCCTTAGTAGATACATGCTCCAATAACACATCTTTACTATGCACTTTCATTCTCAACAAATGATGTTTTAGCTCAATATTCTTGGTTCTAGAATGCAACACCGATTTTTTTTAAATAATTATTACACTGGTGTTATCACATAAAATCCTTATCGGTTCTGTGATCTTCAACTTGAATCCTTCCAGAATGTGTTTCATCTAGATTGCCTGGGTACAATTCATATATACTGCAACATATTCAGCTTCAATAGTTGATTGTGATATACAACTTTGCTTCTTGGTGCTCCAAGATACAATCCTTCCCCTAAGAAAGAATGCAGCTCTGGTTGTACTTGTTAGGTCCAATATGGAAAGCTAATGTACTAAGAGGGGAGGGGTGAATCAGTACTTCAAAACTTTTCTTCAATAGAAACTTTACTGTTAAGCATAAACCAAAAACTGATGTAACATAATATAATGCTAAAACAAATAAATAACAATCATACATGATTCACTCCATAACACATATATTTTGGTTACGCAGAAACTCCTTGTTAGAGAGAAAAACTGCGGTGGGGATGGCACCCACAACTTCACTACTGCAATAATAAAGGTTGCTCAGTTAGAGCTACATGTTTAGCTATTTCTGATAGCTTACCCTGTTAGGAGTATCAAGATCTTTAGATCTACCTTGCTAAAGGATTTTACAACACTTATACTAAATGTTGCACCTAGTTAAAGGCTTTACAATTTATAGACTTTGTAAGAGTCTTTTACCCTGTTAAAGGTTTCTCTTACAACTCAAAATATTACAATCAAAATCTTACAAAATATCTGCAACTTCACATCTGAAATGTTATAGCAGATTCTATGTGCTCAAAATGAAATTACCTTGCTTATACCACACCTCGATAATTGATAAAACAACTCGGTAAACCCTTCTATTTACTCTATTCCTTAACTATTCTCTGAAAACTTTCTCAGTGACCTCTAAATATCTCTGTCAGTCGTAACAGTCATAACACTCAGTGCTTTCCCATGATTTTTGCTTTTCACATATGTCTTGCCTCACACACATATATTTAATCCTCAATTCATGTTGTATAAATAGATCTCTTGTAATGGTGATCTTGTTCATGCTTTGATCTTACAAACATGATTCATTAAATAAATAACCATAGAAATTATTTCATTGGATAGATGTCCTCAAAATCATACAAAATCTTAAGGTGCAATTTCCTATATGATAACGGTTCCCTGTTCCTCGATCTTGTAACATGTTTCCACATATGTGTCCAGGTTCAATGAATCTGGTAACACGTTTCACTTAGTTCATATTAACTTGGTATACCATCTTTTCTGCTCGATAGACATAGAGCATTACTCGGTAGACTGCTCAGTGTATACTAAACTCTGTGACTTCTTTCTTCTATAATCGACTACTTTAGTGCTTACCGATTAAATATTTTGGTAGTAATAACTGACTAGAGTATATAGAATGACTTTGGACATAAAACTAATGACAACTTAGTAAATAGTAACAATCTCCCCTTTTGACATTAGTTTTGAAATGTTTGACAAAACTTTTTTCAAAGTCGTAATTCAAAAAAATCTATATACTTACGAAATTTGACTAAACTGACAATATATACAATTGTCAATAAAATAGTATACTCAGAAAACTCCCCTTATCAATATACTATACATAACTCTGATTATGCATCCGTTGTGTTCAATGCTCTATGTTCACTGCTCAGTTCATTGCTCCCCCTGTCAAAATTATCTGTATACTCAAATATGTTGATCTACTCGGTGTACACCTCTTGTATACACTATACTCCCCCTTTTTGACAAACATCAAAACTAGTTACCATTTGATGGAGGCAACTGGTCAAAAATGGATTTATACTTTGTTCTTGCATTGATGAGAGTGGTAGAGAGTGCATCCTTGACGTTATCCATGAGTGAATTCTGAGATGTAATATTAGCTAACAGTGAAATCAGACCATCTAAAGTGCTTCCCTCTGGCTGAGTGGATAAGGAGGTAGCCTTGTTGATTTGTTCTTGGACGGAGGACAAGTGTGGAATGAATAAGGTTTGAAGAGTCATAATGTCCATCCTTATTTTGTGCTCTTCATTTCTAAGTTCCAATTATTGAGCCATGAGTGTTTGTAACTTGGTATAGAAATTCTGAATAGAAGTTGGCTCAGTGGTCAATTTATTGGAGAGATCAGTGATCTCTTTCTCAATCACTTATGTTTTATTCTTGATATCTTTAATGAATAAAGAAAAAGTACAGAGTTTCTGAAATAAATAAAGAACGTGCTTGAGTTGAGGGGACAACTCAGCAATAAATTTGCTCAGGTATTCAGATGTGTCTACTCCAGATGTCTCGATCTTATTGAGGAGTTCATCCAATTGAATATGGATGGCTGCATCTTTTGTCACTGTAGCTTCTGGTAACATTTATGTTAATTGTGCTTTGACCTTCTGAAGTACTCTGTTTTTCTTTTGTCTAGCCATTTGTTTCTATTGGATTTTGCCAAGATCAAGAGGTCAATGAAATGTACAAGATAGAGACACAATATAGGACAAGAATAAACTGTATTCTCATCAATAGAAAATGATCAATAGTTGTTACATACAATGTAGATGAGCCTGCTTATATAGGCAAGGCTAGGGATATGTATGAGCACACAAATATGACATGTGGCTCAATAAGAAACAAGGGTAGGTAGGAAATATGTGTGGGTAGGTAGGAGAAATAATATAATATTCCACATGAGGTGGATCACCCACCGAAGGTGGAATTATCACTCCACAATAAGTGGATATGATAGTGTAATAACAAGATCAACACCATAAAAGGTGGAATTTCTCCTACACACACTATCCCAATGTGGCACAAACACCCAAGTGTCTCATATCCAAACTACTATGAAATGCATTATCCTAAGTAAACTTAAGTAAGTGTAATAATATCAATGATGAATAATTATTTACACCAACACCCCCCCTTAAGTGCAACTTAGGGGAATGCACTTAAGTCTACAATGCAACTAAGCAATGCAAGATGGGTCCCGGCTACGAGGCCATGTTAGGTACCCATGAACAAATGCAAATGCATGCAAACCAATGCAATGAAATCTCTCACAAAGTGGGGAAAGAGAGAAAAACCCAATGGGAAAAAACCCTCCCCCAAAAGAGAGATGAAAGCTATACAAGAAAACTCTCATAGAAGAATGTGAGGAACAAAACCCCATGTGAGGAAAAAGTCCCCCCCATATGAGAGAAGAAGAGAAGTCAAATTGTGACCCCCCCTCAATGGAGAATCTGCACCAATGGAAGAAGCTCGATGTATGAAGAAACTGCTCCACGAACGTCGAACAACATTCCTCCCCTTAGGAAGAAACAAAACCAAAGGTGTATCCATGAAGTCTCCCCAATCATGAAGGGAAGATGTATGAAGAAAACTCATGATGAAAGGAATCTCTGAAAACTGCTCAAGTGTCCCCATGTCGATGCTAAAAGATACCCCCTCCAAAGGTGGTGAACTGCTCCACACTATTGAAAAAGGAACTCCAACATCTAGTGAAGATGAGTGTAGAACAATATCCAAAGACTCATGTGTCTCCTCAAAGCATAAAGAGACCTCCTCCAGCTGCTGTACATAAGTATCCACAATCATGTCAACCTCGAAAGAATGATCATGTAGAGAATGAACAAGAGGGTCAGAGTGTGCCCTCGCAACAATCGAAGAAGGATCATCTTCATCAAAGAGAAGATGAATGTCATCAATGATGTCTCCCAAATCTGCAATGTAGGATTCCACAAACAAACCTGGAATATCTGTCATGTAATCATCCCATGAATCTGAAGCTGGAAGACAATGTATATCCTGTTGCACTGAATCACATGAAGGCAAAAATGTCGCACTATCTGCATCATCAGGTGCAATAGGTGATGTGATATCAATATGAGGAGATGAAATACAAGACTCAAGAACTGGGTTACATGTGAGAATCCCCATGTTCAAGTGTCCAAAGTTCTCCTCAAAATCTGAACCATCACAAGAAGTGTGATCATCATGTGTAGAATCATCAAATGTGAAATCATCATCATCAACAAAATCTGAAAAGGAGTATAACCGAGATGCATGATCAACCATCCCAGTCGCAATGATAGCTCTAGTCTCCATGTCTCTAATGAAAACTGAGTCAGTGATTTGATAGATAGAAAGGAGATTGTTTGTCAAGTGGGGTACACACAACACATCATTGAAGGAGTTATCCCCAATGTCAATAGATCCTTTCCCAATCACATCCATGTATGTATGATTGCCTATCAAAATCTGTGGCATGGTGCAAGGCTCAAATGTAGAGAACATAGATTATGAAGATGCCATATGATGAGAAGCCCTTGAATCTAGAAGCCATCTCTCTGAATCATGACTGATAGTAGCACATAGAGCTTTTCCTTTTCTTGTTCCAAAAGAGTGAGTCTTTCCACTTGTAGAAGCCATGAATTCTTGCCCTTTTCCTTTTGAATGTGAGGAAGTGGAAGTTGATGAATCATCCTTCTTGTAGACTTTAGGCAAATCAATGTTATGCTTTTTGATGATATGTGTGAGTTCATCAATCTTCTTAGAATGGCAACAATGCTCCTCATGACCAATCTTTTTACAATAAGCACAAGTAGGTCTCTCTCTCTTTGGTGAATTATCTCTCTTGGAAGAGAATGAATCTCCTTGTTGTGGAGAAGATGGTGCTTTTTCTTTAGGCTTTGATTGCAATTTCTTCTTGTTTGAGTTGTTCTTTCCTTGATTTCCTTTGTTCCCTTGATTTGCCACTAATGCTTGAGACTTAGAAGAAGCCTTAAGAATGCCCATGCTTATCAACTTAGTTTGTTCCATCATCAACATTTCATTGAAAGCATCAAATGTAGGCATTTTGTAGCTTGAACCCATTTTCATCCTATGAGTTTGGAAACTAGAAACAAATGCTGCATATTCTTGTGGAAGCTTGCCTATCAAGTTGAATATCAATTGAGTATCCTTCTTATCAATGCCACAATCTTTGAGTTGTGCCCTCAACTCATTTGCCTTAGTGACATAATCTTGTATAGTATCAAAGTTCTTGGGATCTAACATGGTGAGATCACTATCAATTTGATATCCCCTAATCTCATCAACTTGACCATACAAGTCTTGAAACTTTTGCCAAGCATCCTTGATTAGAGTACATTTCTCAATATGAAAAATGAGATCCTTTGATACATACTTTCTTAAGGTACCAATTGCCATGATATTTTTAGTGAGCCAATCTAAGTGACCAACTGGATCAGCCTTAGGATCAGCTGGAGCAACAATAGTTCCATCAATGTAATGAGTGAGTCCTTTTTCCATAAGTTTACTCCATGCATCAATTTTCCAAGTAGCATAGTTATGTGGAGTTAAGAGAGGAAACTTAGAAGAACCCATTGCAGCAAAAAAGAAGGAACACAAGAGCACAAAAGTACAAGAGACACCCCCCAAATTCAATCAATCAAAGTACCCCCCCTAAAGTGATGATTTTGGCACTTTATACTTAGTGCGATTACAATGAGCCACTTGCAAAACAAGGCAAAGTGGACTTATGATGCAAATTTTACAACTTCCCAAATGAGATACAAGAGACTTCAATCAATAGTGCAATGAATCTAACTGAGATTCAAGCAAACATACAAGTACCAAGAGAGCCAAAAATGGCCAAGATCTGAAAGTACAATTTCTACTTACAATGACATCAATCTGATAGCATCATGTGAAAGTAGACGAAAAAATACGCACTTTCAAAAAAAAATGGCACCTAAAAAGGAGGTCGGATGACCCCAAACGAAGCCTCTGAAGTTGCAAAAACTGGGATTACTCAGGGACAGTCACCAAAAACTGCATTTTCTGAAAAATCCGTGCATCAAAATCAAAAAATTTCTTCACCACTGCGGAGAGCACGAAATTATAGCCCATTTCAAAAAAAATTGCACCCAAAAAGGACCAAAAATGAGCAAGTTATGGCCAATTGAAGTTGAATTGCAAAATCAAAAATGCAAATGAGAGGGGGTCCAAAAATTTTCAAACCCTGTTGATGTGGCGTTGACGTCAGCAAGTCACGTGATTAAATTTGACGGTCATATGACCATCGCAAAAAGTTCGCCCTCTGCTGACTGGATGTCCGTACTGTACGGACAGATTACGTGGCAGGCTGGCTGTGTATTCTGTACTGTACGGAATTGCTGATTGGCGGACCACGTGGCAGATGAGTGGGTGTACGGAAATTTGTGTGGCACTGTACAGACTATGCAAAGCTGTACTGTCGATGTGGCGTATGGAAAAGATGACTGGGCATACGTTTTTACCGCGAGCCAGTGGCGGGCACGGTCCTCCGGTCTGGTTGACTGGTGAGTCCGCGTGGCGTCGGACCTGTGCGGAGCCGGGCGGTGGCGTCGTGGCAGTGGTGGGCAGTGCAGGTTGAAGCAGGGAGGACACACGGAATGAGGGCCTGGTGGAAGCAAGCGGACGCCGGAGTCTGCAGCTGGTGGCGGTGCCGAGCGGTGCTACTGCCGGGAGCGGAGACTGGAGAAGCCGGCGCGGGGAGTTGTCGGCGGCAAGAACAGACTCGGCACAGAGGACGGGCATGGGCAGCGGCGCTGTGCTGTCCAGACGGCAGGCAAGTATGCGGGCTGTCAGACCTGCAACCTGCGTAGCACAGGTACATTCGGCACGGGGGGGTCTACGGACCCCCCAAAAACCAATTTTTTTGATTTTTTTTAAAATTTTTTTTTTCAATTTTTTTTGATTGAAATTTTTTCAAATTTTTTTTCGAATTTTTTTTTTTTATTTTTGATTTTTGGCTAAAATATTTTTCAGAAATGAAATTTTATTTTTTTTCAAAAAAATATAATAATATTTCGAAAATCCGTACGATTAAGCAAAATTGGGGAAAAAATTTTCTCACCAAAATAGGCCGACTTTATAACCAAAATTCATGGAAACGGCCTTCTGGACGCAATGGCGAGGTCGGATCTGGTCTAGGATGCCTCCAAAAGATGCTGCTCCTTAGATCTACCTCTTGACGTCGCAATAATGTCTCTTCAAGACGAATCAATGAAGCCCCAATAGCTCTAATACCATGTTGGATTTTGCCAAGATCAAGAGGTCAATGAAATGTACAAGATAGAGACACAATATAGGACAAGAATAAACTGTATTCTCATCAATAGAAAATGATCAATAGTTGTTACATACAATGTAGATGAGCCTGCTTATATAGGCAAGGCTAGGGATATGTATGAGCACACAAATATGACATGTGGCTCAATAAGAAACAAGGGTAGGTAGGAAATATGTGTGGGTAGGTAGGAGAAATAATATAATATTCCACATGAGGTGGATCACCCATCGAAGGTGGAATTATCACTCCACAATAAGTGGATATGATAGTGTAATAACAAGATCAACACCATAAAAGGTGGAATTTCTCCTACACACACTATCCCAATGTGGCACAAACACCCAAGTGTCTCATATCCAAACTACTATGAAATGCATTATCCTAAGTAAACTTAAGTAAGTGTAATAATATCCATGATGAATAATTATTTACACCAACAGTTTCTCTTGTTCTGATTTGGCTTTGCATAGTTCACCGAATTCAATAAGTGCTTGCCCTTTTAATTTGGATATGTCTACATTCGGCAACACAATTGGTTTTGACAAATCTAACTTGAAACTATGCTTTTTCATTTTCTTTTCTTTAGAGGAGGAGGCTTTCACCAATTGAACTAATACAATGGCTTGGGAGGTTTGTTCACCCTCGGTAGGTTACTCGGTAGAGGCAACACTTTTGTCAGTTTCTTTAGCCTCATATGTAGCCTTCGGTGATTCCTTTCTTGGGGTCTCAGTGACAATAGTTTCAGTGCTTGTTGGAACTTGAGAAGTTTGTTCCCCAATGGTCTGAGAAGTAGCTTCTCCTTTGGTAGACTATTGACCCTCTTTTACTTGTTTAGTGTCCTGAGGTGTCTCGATTGAAACATGTTGACTTACTAGAGGATAAGACTTGACTTATTCCAAAACTGACTCACTTGATACCAGTTTGGCATAAGCATTCCAGTAGGATCTTGCTCGGTGATATCAACTATTTCAACATCACCTTTCTCATCAGTACTCTTGATTCGAAATATTTCTTGCCATTTTTCTTTTGTTTCATTCTCTACTTCAATATAAAGGCCATTCATCAGTTTCAAGGCTCTTTGCTTGACTAGGAAGTTTGTCTGGTAGTTTTTTAGATGTTCACTTATCTCATCTACTGACATGCCTAGAAAGAGATGTACCAGACTTCTTTCTCTTATCTATTTTTTCGAGTCCATGACATATTTCCACCTGTTATCAATATGTAAATACAATTCTTTTGGAAGAGAATTAGTTACTTCCAATGGGACCAATTAGAATTTCAGAAGAGTGCAGATTACAGCTTCTTCTATTTGTCTCTTTTCTGCATCAGATTTGGAGTCATATTTTACATATCTAAATGCTCCAAATCCACCATATTGTATCAAATTTGTATAAAAATTATCAACACTATGTACATCTTTCTTTGTGCTCTTAACAATCTGAAATTTACTTGCATCTTCAAATTCGGTGTCACTTGATTCTTTATTCAAAATGAGTCTTCGAGTAGACTTCTTCTAAGTTTTTGTTACCTTAGGCATTGCAACATTTTTCTGTTTCTTTCTCGGTGACACTGCAAATGATCTAGTATTGGGGCGCTTCACTGGAGGAGTAGGTGATACTTGTGATGTATCATGTTTCTTCCTTTTCAAAATTTTGCCTTTTGGCAACTCGGTGCTCAATGTAATTGCTGCTTCTTGGGCTTCAGATTCCTCCTCAGTGATGACTTGATCACTCTTGATAGGAGTGGAGGAAGAACCTTCTCCAAATTTCTCTGTTAATACTTTGATCATTTTGGTTGCTTTCCTTGTAGCCTTAGGTACTACAATGCTTATCTTAACTTTTTCTTTGACCTCTTCATATGTATCATATCTGATCTCGGTAGCATGCCTTGGAAGTGCAAGAAAGGCATCTATCTGCTACTGTGTAATGTGAAAATCAATCTCATAACCCATAGGCAGCAAAGATTGAGTTCTCGGTTCTACTACATTGACATAACAGTAGTCGGTGTCCACTTCAAACATATATTGTCCTTATATTTTTCAGCTAATTGGGGTGGTATCTTGTGCTTGTTATGCATCTTTTCCTAAAACTTGCTAAAATAATCATCCATAATCTCATTGAAGTTATCACCTAGTTGTTTGATGAAGTCATTGATTTGATGGGTGATTGGTCGATGTAGCTCCCAAACTACATTACCGACTGATGGAAAGAATTTCTAAAAATAGAAAAGCATGCATACCAAAAGTGATCCAAACTTCAGTGTGTTTGCCGAGTTGTTCTTCTTCGGCTTCCTTATGGTGTTGAGATTTTCAAAAAGATTTTCAACAACACTTCACATAGATCAATCTTCATACCTTTCTTCACAATTTTATATGCTAAATCAACAGCAGCACATAGTACATTGTTTTCTCTTGCCAATTGAAAGAAACAATAACCTATGACTCTAATTCCAAACTTCAGCTCTGCATCTGTGACATTGTTCAGTTTTAGACCTCTGTAATCAGATTCAACTCTGGTTAAAGCGATCAATTCTTTTTGTGGAATCATTTTCTGAGCTCGAGCATGGTGGAATATAGGGTATCCGATGATTTTGAATGGTTGCTCCTCTAACCACATAAAGTCATCATGAACTCTGCTCAAAACAAATTTAACCCATTGGGGTTTGAAGACTCATGGGTAGGTTAGGGCTTCGATCAATCCCTTGATGTTAATATGTTCAAACTTTCTATCTAGTTTTCCATCGATACACAATTCATCATACGTGTCCTTGATCTTTGTATGACCTAGTTCCTCAACACGACACTTAGTGAAGAATCTGACATCCTCAACTAATAAAACCCTATCCGGAATGAGTGAAAATGCTATTTTATCATCTAGTTCAGATGCTACTTTGGGAGGTAGTGAGTATTTCAGTGAGGGCTTCTCAATGTTCTCAACAACAACGGGTTTCTGAATCTTAGGAGCCATTTAAATTTTTGGATAATCACTAACAAAAGAGCCTTAAGGTTTGAAAACTTTTAACCAGCAGACGCTTTCCACTTAGTAAATATAAAACAGATATTCACAACTGATATGATCAGTTAACTTGCTTGATAGTGTGTTGTGATTGATATAAATACCTTGAATTTCATTTCGGAAGAGATTTGATCGCCTTTGAATCACTTCGCTCTGCTTTCTGAAAACTTGGTAAGTGTAAAATGACCACACACAAGAGTTAAGTACACATTTTACCTTATCAGACTCCATGCAGTTAAATCAGAAAACATTAAATGCACTCAGTTCCACTAAACCGATTTACCTTCCTTTTTATGCTTTTACCGAGTAGACAGACTTCTTGCATTTACCGACTTGACAGGCTTCCTGCATTTACCAACTTGACAAGCTTCCTACATTTATTGACTTGACTAGTGCTCCAAAAGACTTGATAAAATTTCAAACTTGCTAATGCATCTTAGCTATGCAGATTTTGAATTAAGTACATGATAAAATAGGAACTGTTAAGATTTAACCTTGAGAGAATGCAATCCCTTCATACCTTTACCGATTAATTTGGAATAGATGCACCTAACTCGGTAGGTAAGGTGCTTTCTTCATTTGACACAATTTCCTTCTTTTTCAAAATCATCTAGAATTTGCATTTTTATTTCCTCAGTATCTCCTCTGGGTTGATCTCTGCAATCTCTGGCCAAGTGTCCAACTTTGTGACAATGAAAACATGCCATACCAGGATTTCTCCATGATCTTTGGTTGTTCATTCCAAACCTTATAAAGCAGTTGGCACTTATATGTCCATATCTTCCATTACATTCACACCATATCCTTGTATTATAATCCCATGGTACTATAGTATACTTTCGATTAAGATCTATGTGAGTTCGATAGCCTCTAGTATTTGCTCGGTGTGCAACCCACATATAGTTCTTCTGCTTAAACCAACACTTTTCGGTACTTTGCCATATCTATTGCAGTTTTTACAAAACCCTTTGAATTTTGCCTTCTGATAATTGCTAGCAGACTTTGTCCTACATTGGTTAGATGTGTGACCATATTTATTGCAATTGTAAAAATAACCATTGGACCTAGTGACATTTGGTTGCTTACCTTTTCTACTTTGGCACATGTTGGTAGTATGTCCTTGTTTTCCATAGTAGTTGCAAATAGGCTTCTTTCCTTTGATGTTCTTCTTGTTTCCAGCTTGCTTTGATGATTCTCCTCTCTCGGTAGTGTGGATTCCCTTCTCGGTAGAGTCTTTTCCTTTGTAACCGAGTCCTGCAACTTTGTTGGGTCTTTTTGTATTCAGTTACTCATCCAACATCTTTGATGCTTCATAACTCTTCTTCAGTGTTTCTTTGGATTTCTTCTCTATTTCAAGTTCATCAGTCAACCTTGATACTTCAAGTTTCAATACTTGATTCTCATCATCTTTCAGATTTGCTTCATGATGTGCATAACCCAATTGATCTGATAGATTTTGTTGAATTCTAGTCAACCTTGTGATTTCAACATTCTTTTCAGATACTAATGCTTCAAGCTATTGTTTCTCTCTTTCTAGATCTCTTAATTTATCCTCGGCTATCCTCAATGCATCAAGATTTTTAGTCATCTATGTGCTGCAATGTTCATGTTCTCTTTTCATTGCTTTTAGCTGATCAGTTAGTGCTTTGTTCTTTTTTTCAATGCTCCAATCATTTCTTCAATCTCTTCAGATATACTATTCTCAGATGATGTCTCAATTTGTTCCACTAGCTCTTGAGAGTCCTACAAATCATTAGACAATCTTCTTCTAACTTTCAGAGATTTTTGCATTTGTTTCTACATATCAGCAATCACTTGATTAGAATGATCCAATTCATTTTGGAGATTCACAATTCTCCGAGATTGTTTGTAGCCTTCCATTGATAAGATCTTTCTCTTTAGGTAGTTAAACCCTTTTCCAAGATTCAAGCTCTGATACCAATTGTTAGGTCTAATATGGAACGCTAATGTACTGAGAGGGGAGGGGTGAATCAGTACTTCAAAACTTTTCTTCAATAGAAACTTTACTGTTAAGCATAAACCAAAAACTGCTATAATAATATAATGCTAAAACAAATAAATAACAATCATACATGATTCACTCCATAACACATATATTTTGGTTATGCAGAAACTCCTTGTTAGAGAGAAAAATTATGGTGGGGATGACACCCACAACTTCACTACTGCAATAATAAAGGTTGCTCGGTTAGAGCTATATGTTTAGCTATTTCTGATAGCTTACCCTATTAGGAGTATCAAGATCTTTAGATCTACCTTGCTAAAGGATTTTACAACACTTATACTAATTGTTTTACCTGGTTAAAGGCTTTACAATTTATAGACTTTGTTAGAGTCTTTTACCCTGTTAAAGGTTTCTCTTACAACTCAAAATATTACAATCAAAATCTTACAAAATATCTACAACTTCACATCTGAAATGTTATAGCAGATTCTATGTGCTCAAAACAAAATTACCTTGCTTCTAGCATACCTTGGTAATTGATAAAACAACTCAGTAAACCCTTCTATTTACTTTGTTCCTTAACTGTTCTCTGAAAACTTTCTCGGTGACCTCTAAATATCTCTGTTAGTCATAACAGTCATAACACTCAGTGCTTTCCCATGATTTTTGCTTTTCACATATGTCTTGCCTCACACACATATATTTAATCTTCAATTCATGTTGTATAAATAGATCTCTTGTAATGGTGATCTTGTTCATGCTTTGATCTTACAAACATGATTCATTAAATAAATAACCATACAAATTATTTCATTGGATAGATGTCCTCAAAATCATACAAAATCTTAAGGTGCAATTTCCTATATGATAATGGTTCCCTGTTCCTCGATCTTGTAACACGTTTCCACATATGTGTCCAGGTTCAATGAATCTGGTAACACATTTCACTCAGTTCATATTAACTCAGTATACCATCTGTGCTGCTCAGTAGACATAGAGCGTTACTTGGTAGACTTCTCGGTGTATACTAAACTTTGTGACTTCTTTCTTCTATAATCGACTGCTTTAGTGCTTAATGACTTAATATTTCAGTAGTAATAATCGACTAGAGTATATAGAATGACTTTGGACATAAAAACTAATGACAACTTAGTAAATAGTAACAGTACTCTTCTTGTCATCAACATTTCCTACCCGGTTTGCATCTATATAAAATTTCAAATCAAAATTACTTGCATATGGATACCATAATCCATAATCAATAGTACCTTTCAAATATCTAAATATCCTTTTAGTTGCCACCATGTGTGTTTCCTTTGAGTTAATCTGAAATCTAGCAACTAATCCAACTACATGAGCAATATCTAGTCTTCTATGAACAACATAATGCAGTTTCCCTATCATAGACCTGTATTCCTTGTCATCACTGGATGCATCATCATTCTCCTTAGATAGTTTATAGCCTTTAACCATTGGTGTCCTAACTGGTTTAGAGTCTCTCAATCCAAATGTCTTCAATACCTCTTTCACATATTTGGACTGTGTGATAAAGATACCATTCTTCATCTATTGAATTTGAAAACCTTTGAAGAATTTTATCTCTCCTACTAGAGACATCTCAAATTCACATTTTATCTCATTTGCAAAGTCATCACTCATGTCATCATTGCCTCCAAAAAAGATATCATCCAAAAACACTTCACTAACCAGTATCTTATCTCCTTCAGTCTTGAGATATATGTTATTATCTTCACTGGTTCTCTGAAAACCTATCTTTACCAAGTTGGAATGTAGTCTTTCATACCATGCTCTTGGTTCTTGCTTCAAACTATATAGTACCTTGTGTATTTTACACACCATATCCTTTGCATCAGTCAAAGCATAACCATCTGGTTGTTCAATGTAGACTTCCTCTTCTAGTATTCCATTTAGAAATGTTGACTTCACATCCATCGGATATAATTTGAATCCCCTATATGTTGCAAATGCAAGTAGAGTCCTAACACCTTTCAATCTAGAAACTGGTGCAAATGTCTTGCCATAGTCTTCCCCTTCTTCCTATGCATAACTTTGCATACCAATCTGGCTTTGTTTCCAAATACTACTCCATCTTCATTTAGTTTATTTCTAAATACCCATTTAGTACCTATTACATTTTTGTTCACCAGCCTGGGTACTAGGGTCCATGTATTATTCTTCTCAATCTGGTCAAGCTCTTCTTCCATAGCCTTTATCAAGTGATCATCTCCAAAGGCTTCCTTTGTTGTTCTAGGCTCAATAGTGGAGATCATACAAGATTTCTCTCTTATTCTTCTTCTGGTTAACACACCAGCTTCTTTATCTCCAATAATCTGATCAGGATTATGATTGAGTCTCACATACCTTGGAATAAAATGATCATTATCTTCAAGTTATTCTTCCTCACTATCTTCATCTTCTGCAGAATCTACCTATTCCAGTTGAGTTGGTGCTATGGTATTCATTTCACCAGCTTCTGGCTTCATCAGTTTTAGCTCCAAAATCAGAATGTAAGGTTCATCTTCCTTCTTCTCCTCACTAGTTTCTCCTATATCTTCAAGACACTCATCCACATGGACATCAACACTTTCAATGAGTTTCTTTATTCAGTTGTTGTAACATTTGTAGGCTTTTCTCTTGGTGGAGTAACCAAGAAATATGTCTTCATCACTCTTAGCATCAAACTTACCAACATAGTCACCTCTCTTGATAAAACATTTACTACCAAAAACCTTAAAGTAACTGACATTAGGTGATCTACAATACCAGTATTCATAAGGATTTTTATCCTTACCTCTTTTAACCAATATTTGGTTCATTGTGTAGACAGTTGTGCTGAAAGCTTCTCTTCAGAATGTTTTAGCTACACCTTGTATTAGCATAGTTCTAGCAGCTTCAACAATGAATTGATTATTCCTTTCTGCAATACCATTCTGTTGTGGTATCCTAGGTGCAGAAAGTTGCCTCTTAATCCCATTATCTTCACAATATCTAGTGAATTCCTCTTAAGTAACTTCACCACCTTGATCAGTTCTCAAGCCCTTTATCTTCTTTCCACTTTCCTTTTCAGCTAAGGCCCCAAATGCCTTAAACTTGCTAGAGGCTTATATTTTGTCCTTCAATAATGTGACCCACATCATTGTTGAGCAATCATCAGTGAAGATCATAAAATACCGATCACCTTGAATACTTCTAGTCCTTATTTGTTCACAGAGGTCTGTATGAACCAAATCTAACAAATGTTCTGCTGAGAAAGATTTGCTCTTAAAAGTTGAGGATGTCATCTTCCCTAACTAACATTCCTTACACAGAGAATTGATCAGTTTGTCCAACTGAGGAAAACCTCTTACTGACTTTTACTAACTTGGACTTACTTACTTTGACAATGTTATCAAAATTTACATGACAAAATCTCCTATGCCAAAGACAACTATCATCTACTTAGCAATTAAACAGTTGTTGACTTTAGGATTTAGGTGAAATGAGTTACCTTTTGTCTATCTACCAGTTGCAATCAATTCACCTGTGCTTCCATGGATTTTGCACATTCCATTCTTGAATTCCAGTGGATAGCCTATGTCAATGAGTTGAGCAACACTCAAAATATTGTGTTTCAATCCTTCAACCCAGTAGACATCATCTACACTACTCTTTCTATTAAGAGAAATGGCTCCCTTTCCTTTTACCATGTAGGGTGAGTCATTTCCAAATCTCACACCTCCATCAAAATCCTTCAAAGTAAGAAACTTACTCTTGTCACCGGTCATGTGATGTGAACAACCACTGTCTATAATACAATCATCATAACTATCCATGCGAGAGACTAATGCCTTTTGATCTGATGTCTCCTCTTTAATGAAACAAAGACAATTTCCTCATTTGCATCTCCCTCAGATTCCTCATCTATGATTCTTCCATCAACTACAATGAGGAAATCTCTTTTACCTTTTCCTTTGTACTTCATATACTTCTCATGTTTATGCTCATTGTCTCCATTTGGGTAGTTAGCTATAATATGTCCAATCCGGTTACATGCAAAACACTTCAAAGGTAATTTACCTTTGTACTTACTGGTACCTCTAGGTAACCACTTGGCCAACAATGCTTCAAGCTCAATCATTATGTCTTCATCATCAACTTCTTTGTTGTATCTTGACTCATGACTGTGACTAGCTTCTCTTCTTTTCCTTACCAGTGGATTAGAAACTAAAGCTCTAAATGCAGATTCTAATTTTAGAGCACTGCCATCATAACTATTTAATTCAAATGTAATTAGTTTACCAATGATAGAGTCAAGAGTTACCTTTGTTTTATCAATAGACTTGAGTTCCTAAATAGCTGCAACTCAGATAGTGTAGACTAGTAGAAGGGTTCTCAATACCTTGCTAACCACTTGGTATCCTCCACTTTACCACCAACACTTTTGATCTCACCGACTATCTCCTTGATCCTCTAACCATACTATTGAATATTCTCACCTTCAGCCATCCGCATGTCATCAAATTTACCTCTCATACTCTCCTCTTTGGAAATCTTCACATGCTCATCACCGATATAGATATCCTCAAGTTTCTTCCACACATCATAAGCAGTCTCCAAACCATGGATATCAAAATACTTTGAATCAGACAAGGAACTGATAATGGCCTCCAATGCTTGATTATTCTCCTATTGCTCCTTCTTTTCATCATCAGACAAAATCCCACTAGGCAAGGTATATTTGGTAACAACATGTTCCCAATATTGACTTCCTAAGATTTTGATATATATCTTCATCCTATCACTCTACATTCTTTAGTTTTCTCTATTGAACTTCGGACCTTCTTTCTTCATCATGTTCTTCTAGATCTTTACCTCAAGATGTTAGGTTTAGACACTAGAGGACCCGAAATGCTCTTATACCAATTGATGATATGATGAATCAGTAATGATCCAGACAACTACTGAGAAGGGGGGGGGTGAATCAGTAGATAGAAAACAAACTAAACTTTCACCAAACTCAAAACCCAACTCATAAATCAATCATTGAACTAACCAGTTCAAACATTGTACTACAAACTGCAACTGCTCAGTCAAGTTTACTGATTGACTAGTATACCAAAATAACAATGTAATAGACCTGAAACTCTCAAACCAATTAACAAAAACATCAAACCATTTTACTAACATTAGTAAAAGCACATTTTATATCACTTCTGGTCATCTTAACACATCTAAGTGGCTTTACCAGTTAAACAAATTAACCATATCAAAACATAACCACAAAAAACATTCACCACTTGACACAATGATTTTTGATGTGGAAACCCAAATGGGAAAAACCATGGTGGGGATGAATACCCACAAGTATTCTGAACTCTTTGGAAGTTCACCTCGTTAAGAGCCAAGTCTTGTTAGAAGGTTTACAAAAATGGCCTGTTAGGAATAGATTTGGTTAAGGACCACCCGGTTAAGGGATTGGCTACAATACCCTGTTAAAGGCAATATCCTATTAGGAGTAACCTTGATAGAGTATTTGAAATCCATGCTAATGGATCACCTGGTTAGAGGATTTAGAAAACACTAAGCATGTTAAAGCTTACCCGGTTAAGGGATTTAACTATTGTAATTGTTAGAGAACAACAGGGTCTTGTTGATCTGGTAATAGCACTACTCTACTTGATCAGATCCTTTTCATGCTCATATCCACCTTCAAACATTCTATAGATACTCCTTCCGGTTTGACAATCAATCACACTTACACTTAACCAAAATTGCCAAAACACTACTAAACAACTCATCGACCTTATAAGAAAAAAAATAGGCCGATAACACATCACAAAACCTAAGATCTCATAGATATTACAAACAAATTGGTTCAAACATGACCGTTAGATTACATAACAATCACTGCACATTGTCCAAGACAACCTCGACCACTCCTAGATCACCACACATAGGATCTTGTAACTAATCATGTGGTTTCCACTACATGCAATGCACTCGCTCATTCCCAAGATAAAATAGTTATCTATACGCACCAAAACAACTTTGAAACTCATCACGTGCATCATGCATACGTTGTATAATCATCTCCGATCACCATTTGACCATAGATCAACACAATCAATTCACCAAGCTTCATCGGTTAGGGTTCGACATATCAACAGGTGGGGTTACCGGTTGATCTCACTATTTCAATAGTAATACCAATTTCATTCTCTTGCTCAACTACCAGTTGCATTACTACATCACTACCAGTTCCAATACAACTCCATTATCGGTTACAATTGGCATTAATGAGAACACTTAGTTCATCAATGCAATCTTCATGAAAATTCCAACAAATTGTTTTTACCGGTATGTGTTCAAAGCATTATTGTTTTTTTCTATTACTGATTCATCCCCCCCCTCTCAGTGCTTTATAATTCTATCAATATGAACCTCAATAGGAAGTGTGATAAAACTAATGGTAGGACAAGAAAACCCATCAAATAACTTAACGACCATATTAGTATCATCATAGATTGGTTGATGCAAATGCAAAGTATAAAGATATTCTTCAATGATGACATTAACCATGCAAGAGGAATCAATAAGCACACCACGACAAGGTTTGCCTTGGGTCTTTGCCACTATGTGTAAAGGGCCATTAGGGGCTCTAATGGTCTGACTAGGGTCAAATGTGATACATGGATCCTTAGGTGTTTCTTGTTTCTCTACCATATTAACCACATTTGGAGCTGTGAAAGTGACATCAGAGGGAGAGAAAGAGGTATGTTCAATATCAATCACATTAGAGGTATGAGAGGGTAAAGGATCAGTGAAAATGTTAAGATTTAAATTACGAGGAGCTACTAATTTGTTTCCCGTATCATTCACACCTACCATAGATATAGTATTATTATCAATCAAGTCTTGAATCTTACATTTTAATGCAAAACATTTTTCAGTATCATGACCAGGTTGACGATGCAATTGACAAAAAGAATTATTATCAAATTGAGGTGAAGTTTCCTTAGAGGGGTCAACTAGTTTTATTGGATGAAATTTGATAATATTTATTGTAACAACTGAGACATGATGCTATACAAAGATTCATTCAAAGGAGTAAATTATCTTTCTCTTTTGAAAAATTTAGAAATAGGAGGCACACTTGTTGTAGCATTCACATTATTCTTATTGATGGTGTCATTAAATTTGATGAAGCCTTTATTTGGTTTGAACTTCACAAATAGTTGTTGAGCACTCTCACCCTTATCACTCAAAGCCATAGGAGTAGATTGCTCTATTTGACTCACAACCAGTTGATAATTATGAAGTGTTGCACACACCTACGGAAAGGAAGTAAACTTGGAAAGGATAAGTTTATCCCTAATGTCTTTTTGTAAATTAGAAATAAAAATTCTTTGAATATCATTATCAGCCACTGGAAAAGAAATTTTGAGAACACAAATGCTTATATCTACCAATGAAATCGGTCACTTTTTCTTTAACACCTTGTTTACAATGCATTAACTCAGTCAAAGTGATTTTAGGGCCTATGTTGTTTTGAAATTGTTGAATAAAAGCATTTTCTAATTGTTGAAAAGAAGTAATAGAGTAAGAAGGCATAGAGCAATACCATTGTAAAGCCTTATCTCTTAATGTTCTAGGAAACAATTTGGCAAGACATCGTTGATCATAAGCAAAGTCAGTACACAAAGTTTGGAGTATTTTGACATGTGTTAAAGGATCACCTTTTCCATTATAGAGTTCGAATTGAGGGACTTCAACATTTTTAGGAGGGACTACTCTAAAAATGTCAAGAGAATGTGGGCTCGCAACATCAAATGTGGGCACACTAAACTTGGATTGACTCATAGAAGTGATTTGTTATTGCAATGAAGACACAGTTTGAGAAAGGTGATTAATGGTTTCTTCGGTTGAGGAGTTTATGTTAGACATGTTTGATTGAGAAGGTGGTGTGATTTTTGAGAGTAAGGTGGTGCGACAATAAGGTAATTAGGCATGGGTGATGGTTGAGTAGGAAATGGGACACTAAAAGGAGTAAAATGATTGGATGAATTGTCCCTTTGTGTCACATTGATTGGTTGAGAAACAATAGGAATACTCATTGAAGGCAAAGATAAAGATGGAGGATTGAATGAATAAGAGGTATTGTGACCATGACTAATGGTTGTAGGTATGATATTTTGATTTGAAGTAGCCATGATGTTTGAAGTGAAAGTAGGAATACTAGTGATGCTCTACAAAATACACAATTGTTAGACTAGAACCTGTGGTCATATAGCATGCAAAAAAAAAGAAGAAACAAGGATCAAAGTTAGTGTTATTCAACCAAAAACAAGCCTAAGCAAGAATATCAAAAGAGACACTAAAAACATGCTAAAACATTTAACTATGGAAGTAAATATAACAAGGCATCTCCAAATGCCTTCTAACATGCTCTTAGCTCCTTCTCCCTTGTTCCTCTCCTCTCCAAGTTCCAAATTAGTGTAGCTCTCAACAGCTTTTTGCACTATGGATGCCTTATGGAGGTTCAAGATTGTAGATGATTACTCTAAAATGCTATGCAAATGTGAATAAAAGCTAATATTAGATGCCATGATGCTAAAATGATTCATTTCAGGCCAAAATAACAATGTATTAGTGGTTTATGCTAAATGCTCTCTAAAATTCTCTATAACTTAGATGCATACAAGTTTTCATGATGCTTGAGGCTTGAGGATTTGAAAATGAGGAATGTGAGCTCTATTTATAGGTAAAATGGAGCAATGGATGGCTAAGATTGAGTAATCTCAACAAGGGTCAGGATTGAATGATATTCAATCCATGTGAGGGATTTCAACCCAATCCCAGGATGACAAGTGTCAATATGAGATAGGTTGAGAGGAGAGGGAAGAAGCATTAAATGCTTGACATGACCTGAGGGTTAACTTGGGAGTTAAGGCCAAGGTTAGGTTGAATGAATAAATTTATTATCCAAAGGATAATGCTTTTATCCAATGGATAAACTCTTGTGCAAAGGCTAAAGGGATAACCATGGTCAAAGCAATAAATGCTTGAGGAGACACATGAGTCACATGAGGGTTGAGTTAGGGGTTAACCATAAATGGTCATGTAAGAGCCATAAGTGGTTTGGAAGACTTTGGAGGTTAAATTGTTGAACAACAAAGCATTAAATGCTTTTCAAAGACTTTCAAGTCTTTGAGAAGTGACTCCAAGTTGATTAGGAATGTGACAATAATTAAGGAATGGATTAGGTTAATTAGGAAGGGCTTAGAAGAATCTAGAAAGGGGTTAGGATTGCAAGTGGGTTTGGTGGGTGAGGGAAAATAGGATTTTTATTAAAATAAAATTCATTTATTTCAATAAATAGGTGCAAGTTGCATTTGTAGGAAAATGCAAGGTTGGGGGGGGGGTGTAAATGATTTAAATAAATGTTTTATTTGATTTATTTAAAAGAGGAAAAAGGATTAAATAGAATAAATAGGATTTATTCATTTAATTGATTGTGAGTTTGGTTTAATGAATTAATTAAAATAAATTGAATAATTTATTTAATTAATAGGAGAATATTTGAAGATGAATTAATTCAATATTAATTTAATTAACTGATGGCTAGTGGATTTTTAATCAAATAAATAGCAAATATTCATTTAATTAAATTGGACAGATTTATGTGACTAAAACTAGTCATTGAAGTGGTAAAAGGAATAGAATGATTGATTTGTTTAGATGGTTGTGAATAACCTAGGTTCTTAGAACAACTCGTCATAGGCATAACATTAGAATCAACAATGTGAGCAATACCACGCAAAATAGCAATTCCATTCTTATCACTTTGAAACATGCATTTTAGACCTTCAATTAATGGAAGAGCTTCACTATTGGGATTTTCTTGGGACATCCATTGTTGGAAATTATCAAATTGATTGTCCAATTTTGATAGTTGATCTATAGAAACTCTGGTCAAAGTTTCTTCTTCATCAATTGGGTAGATTGAGATATTATTAGGATGGGAAGAATTAAGAATATCCTCATTGTAGAAGTCACCCAAATTAGGCTCTATATCTTCAAGAATTAAACCTTGGGAAGCCTTAATTCTAATGCTTCGTCTAACAGGGATAGTATAGGTAGGACTAATAGTTATAAAACTCATGCACTACAAGGAAATTTTGAAATTTGAATTTTGAATTTTGGGAACAAAGTTTGCAAAATTGAATAATGCAAAATTCAAGAAAATGATGATTATACAATTTGAACTTTGTGGAAAGAAGAATGACACAATCTCCAAGAAAATTTATGATTAATAAAAAGAGATTGAAATTTAAAATTAGGGCCACTGGGATACCACTTAATTTCAAAATTAAAATTGACAAAATTAAGATTCGTGAAATTAGGGCAGATTATAATTAACCGCTTACTTTTAAATGCTTCTTTGGAAGTTATAATGTTGAAATTAGGAAGCGTTTTTTATTTTAGAGGGATCAAAATTCGATAAAGTCAGCCAATTTTCTAGAGTCAAGCAATTAAATACAGTCATAATAGTCTCCCCAAATTTTGGGAAAAAAGCTAGGGACCGGGTTGAAGTTGCACCTGGTCCTCCCATCTTTTTCGTAATTTTCAGGGATGAAAGCTACGATGATTTGAGAGCTAACCCCAAAAAATTGATTGATTTTACAATCTCTAGATAAGCGAAATTAAGGTTTGAATGTCAAAATAGGACCTAATTAGGGTTTTGAAAAAGATAATAAATTGAATTGGAATTTTGAAAAAGGTCAAACCTAATGGATAGGGCCACCTTTAGAAAACTGAAATTGGTTGAAATTTATTGAAATTTGCACAAAATCCAAGTAAATTTGAAAATTTGGGTTTTAGGACCTAACCACTGAATTTTGAAATTTTGAATTTTGGGAAAAGGAGGGAAATTGAAATTTTAAATTTTAGGCAAGAAGACAAGTCTGAAAACAGTCACAAATCTTAAAATTAAATGTAAATCCAAATTTGTGCACAAATTTAAGTTGATGTTTGAAAATTAGGGTTTTGACAATTAACCACTTAATTTTGTAATTTTGATTTGCAAATTGAACAAGACAATGAAAGAATTGAATTTGACAAGCAATGCAATTTTTAGATCTAAGACGATAGATAGCAATTTTTGCAAAACACGAGTTCAATTTCAATTTTAACAACTAGGGTTTTGATTGAATTAACCACTAAGTTTTATAAATTACAACAAAATTATACTTGTAAATGAGAAATATGCAATAATTTTCAATGTAAAGCATGTAAGACGTCGGGTTCACCAAAATGTGATGTTGCGAAAAGTTATGAGGGGATATCAAGTGGAAATCTTTACTCCCCTCACACAAGGAATGAAAGTTTCACAAAGGATTCCCTTCAACTTTTCACATACATTATATTTGAAAGAGGGGTTTAATTCACTCTAGATCCAATCCTAATGGAAAGAGATTGAATGCTAAGTGAATTGTAGGGAATTTGGAATGTATTTGGAAATTAAATTAACCCTGTTTTATAATAGACTAGTTGAATCAAGAAAATTGAGACAGAGTGTAGAGATGACAAAGAAGCAATTATATCTTGAGATAGAGATGTGAGATGAAGTTGTGTACCTGGAATTAGCAGTAAAATGTCGAGATGAAGCTTCCCTGTAAATTCGAGTAAAAGTTGCAGGGACCGGGTTGAAGTTGCACTTGGTCCTCCGAAAAAACCGCTCGCAGAAAAGGGTTTTTTCATCTCTAAAAGTGAAGCCTAAACCTACACATAGAAAATATAGGAAAATGTTTTTGGTATTAGGGGTTTGCCTTCAGGTCAAACCCCATTTTGGAATTAACCAAGTGATTGAAACAATGTTGCAAGTAAATGAAAGGAAATGTCTGAAGTAAAATCCACCTCAAGAGAGGATGCAATTGAAATGTTGATGAATTTTGCTTGAAAGGATATGTGAAATAGAATATCTTGAGTGTTGATAGGAATCTCCTCTTCAATGGTTGAATCCTTGACTTGAATGCAACACCTAGCCTTGAAAGGAGACTTGAAATGCTCTCTTGAATGAATTCTTGAATGCTTATGGTCGACTTTGCTTATCAACTTGATTTTTCTTATTGAACTTCATTTTGCCTACTGGAATTATGCAAATAGAAGGGGAAATGCTCCTTATATGCTTGTTGATTAGGGGTATTTAGCTAATTTTCCATCTTAGGCCGACATAGGAAAACTTTTACCGCTCAACAATTGACAAGCCAAATGCAAGATATGATCAAAGGAACCCAAAATAGGGCTAGGATAGGGGCACCACACCCTCATCCTAGGGGGTATAGGGGTACCATGCCAGTATCCTGCCCTAATTTAGGATGGGCAGTGACAAAAGGCAGTGTAGGATGATGGAAAATGCAAGTTTTGATGTTTTGAGCATGTCTTTGGTCTCCAATTAGGCTTAGGGATTCGTCTACTAATGCAAAGACCCAAATGCGGTCGAAAATTGAAAGGGTCACAATTTTATGATGCGACAGATATATTAAGGGAAAACACTTCACAAGTGGAAGGAAGAGTAAGGGTGGACATGGCTAAATCATTGTTGGAGTAAAAAATCAGTGAGATTTTGGAGCATGCGGATATAACTTGGGATGAGCATAGAGAATTACTTTCTTAGGATCATTTAAGATGGCAATGGTTCATAGCATGCTCATTATCCGATATGAGCAAGACAATTGCAGTATTGGAGCTTTTATCAATCACAGTTCCCCATGACCAGTTGCATATCATTAATATGAGTTTCAAGGAAATTTTTTAGATGGTTAAGAGGATCCTCATCATCCATAGAATGCATGCATAGATGAGCTTAGAAGTTTTCAATGTTTGGTAACAAGTCATATGCCTACACTGTTTGATAGAGAAAGAAGCAGAGTAGAAGGTGGAAATCCATAGATATAAATTAGAGTGGAAGGAAAACCTTGAAACCATACATAACCAAATATTTCCATATGTTACTGCAGATGATGCAGGTTCCTAAAGAAGTTGGGTCATACATGGATGCATTATCAAGACTTGACAATGGGATGACCATAATGGAGATAGTTAGCTTAGAAATAGAAGACAAAGAGTACCAACAACATCTCAAAGGACTCCATGAGCTCCAGCAAAATAGATTTGATGATTCCTAATCTTCTTCTTCTTTGTTTTTAAGTTCCTAACAATATTTTAAAATTTTGAATTTTCAAATTTGGATTTGGCAAAAATAGAAATTGAAAACAACAGCTACCAAGAACACATCAACAGGATTCAATAGTTCAAGCAACATGGATTTGATCATTTCTGATCCTTTTTCCTCGCTTTTTCTTAGTTTTCAAATTTTCATTTTCAAATTCTTGGTGTAGACACCTAAAATTGTCCTGTCTAATTAAATAAATATTTTTATTTATTTAATTATTTTATCCTAAATCTTCTATTAATTAAATAAATCTTTATTTATTTAATTAATTCATTTATCCTCTTCTAGCCTTTTTCCTCATTTAAATAAATACATTTATTATTTAAATTGTCCTTTTCCTAAATTAAATAAATACTTATTTTTTTAATTGATCCCATTTTCTCTATTAATTAAATAAATCTTTATTTATATAATTAATTCATTAGCCTTTTCTACCCATGACACATGTCACTCATCTCTTAATTTCTACACTACCTACCCCCTTTATCATTTTATTATTTCCTCTACCTACCCTTTAATCCTAGCTGACCATTTATCCCTTACACCTCTTAATCTTATCCCTCCATTTCTTACAGTGTCTTCTATATAAGAGGATACTCTCCTTCATTATCAACCCTAATCAGCAAATGAGCATTCTAAGCATTCTATTCAACTAAGGAGCATTCTAATCAATCTTGCGATCAAGCTATCAACCACATTTCCGCTCTTTGTTGAGCTCTTGTGCACACATAAAATCTGAGATCAAATATATGAAAAAAGATCAATGCAGATAGGAAGAATGGAGTTTCAAACCCTAGTGGACATGTGATGGTATAATCTTTTTTATTTTGTTGGTTCGCATTATCTTAGGTAATCTTCATATGTTATGGTGGATCTTTGTTGTTGTTAGGATAGGGTTTTGTGGTTGAATTCATTTAGTCTTTCAATATTATTATTTCCATTATCCACTTTTCACCATACACACTTGGTTTCCCACTTTTTTGAATATGTCAGGCAATTGCCTAGGTTTTGATATTGTAAAAGGCCCAAAGCTTGTTGCATCCTCAATTTTTCTATAAGAGGATAATCAAGGCCTTTTTTTTCCCTCTCCTTTGAATTGTACATATACTACAAAAGTCCAATAGAAGCAGATATACTAATTCACCAAGGGTGAATAATATACAAAAATTCCACAGTTGTTATCTAGAATCTTATATGAATCAATGAAATTGAGGATTTTTTGGTTCATATGTAGATACAATATGTTGTTGAGTTTGAATGGGTTTCAACTTCTTCTAACGTAGAAGATTAAAATTACTTACTCTATTCAAAGGGATTCTATGTAGAGAACAAGTAGTAAGTTGCAATTGGGAAAATTCATCTCATGCTATGATCGATATCAACTATTAATCATATTGTTTGATACTAATACAATTAACAATCTCCATGATAATGATATAATTACTAATGTAACACTACACTTTTTTGATACTTGAATGTTGAATCAAAATTATCAAATATATAATTACTAATGCAACCTTTTTCTTGAACACTAAAAAATAGTAGTACGTTAATTTATTAACTTGTAAATAGAAATTTGAAAAATGCTATTGCATATCAATATTAAATGGCATTGACAGAAGCCTAAAATATCATCAAGCACAATTAGGATTTTTTTCTGCGATAGATGAAATACATTTTGCAATATGCAACCAAAAGTTTAAATAATACCTAGTAACTACTAGTGCTAAATCTCTTCAATTTGCCACATCATCTCATCATCCTGACCATCAAATTGAGAGTGTTCTTTATTATTGTGTGTGTTTTCTTCACTCTTCATACCTCTACTTATCCACATCTCAAAATTAGTAGTACATGTGTCACTGGAATTCATTCTATCACTATCAATTATCCTACTTTAGTTTGAAGTGTTTCCCAACCCTCTTCTTTCAGTTTTGGACTTCCAGATTCCCAATGCCCTTTCAGAAGGAAAAATTCAGACACCATACCTCAATGTATATAGCTACAAGCAATTTTACAAATTATTGTCTAGTTTGTTCCTTATCTTTGATTTTAAGAACCCCAAAGCACCGAAAACTCTCTCATCCTCCACCGAACCCAATATCATGTTTTGACATAAATCAACAAGTTTGAGAAACTCTGATAATGAATCGACCAATTGTGCACTTTGACCTATCTTCATCCAAACCTTTTTTACCGATCTCTCTTCCAAGGGGTTCTCTTCTTTTTTTAATCTTCAAAATGATGCCTCATAGTTAATGCAAAATGACTGAGTTCTCTCTAAGAATTGTTTCATTTAAAATTCCTTCTATAGTTTATCCATTAATTTCTATAGATTTGCAAAAATGGTTTATCAAAGTCATTATCCTCTTACGATAATTAGTTGGATTGTTGAGTTCCCAATATTGAGGAAACACAATAAACATGGCTTCAAGTAACTCATCATGAGGTAATTGTATTCTAATTTTTGATGAAACAAAAGAGGAGATTTTATTTAGACTAGCAGTCATAGAATCAACAATCTTGCTAAAATCTTTCCTTGTAACACTTCTTGCTTCTTAGAGCGCTTTCATGATTCTGTGATCATGGCAAGGTGGTTCATTGGTATCTCAAATCCACATAACTCCCTATTTGCATTAAACTAAAAATAAATGTTAGGGTTGTTCAAATCTGTCAATGTCTGCAAGCTAGCAAATTTTACATCTACAAATATTGGTTTTGATTGATAGATATTATCAAGGGTCATGCATGTCATTTTACATAGCTTAGCATATTCTATAATATGAATAGATCTTTTTTGGGCCTTTTCATAAGATGGTTCATTTCCTCTAGCATGGGGAGAAGACCCACTAAAGTTAGGATTGTCTCTATATCACATAACCAACGAAGTAGGTCAAGAGCTTTGTCTACTATGTGATGATATTCGTACATTACTCCAATCAAGGATCGATATTCTCAATAAACTCGATGCACTAGACCATTAAAGGAGATCCATCTGGTATTGACATCCTTAAGAGGCTTGTTCCCATTGGTTATTCCATAGGTAAAATTTTGAAATACCAAAAACTATTTGGGACTTCGACAGAAGTATGAGTAGAGCTCTTTAATTAAATCTTCAACATTTGTTACTACATGATACTTGCTCACAATTTTAAAATCTAGATTCATTCTGTGGGTCATGCAATGAATGGCAGTCATGTAGGGTGAACAAGAAGTTTGTACCTTTATGAAAAGACCATTCTTATAACCTTGCATTACTAAAGCTCCATCTACTCCTACACATACCTGTGATATGGTGAAAAGTGAAGAGGGGAGATCAAGTGAAAAGCTTTACTCCCCTCAAGTGAGGGATGAAATTTTCACAAACGATTCCCATCAACCTTTCATGTATATTACATTTAAAAGAGGGGTTGAATTCACTAGATATAATCCTAATGGAAAGAGATTGAATTCTAAGTGAATTGTAGGGGATTTAGAGTGTGTTTGGAAAGTAAATTAACCCTCTTTTAAAATAGACAAGTTGAATTAAGAAAATTGAGACTAAGTGTAGACATGACAAAGAAGCAATTATATCTTGAGATAGAGATGTGGGATGAACTTGTGCGCTTGGAATTAGCAGTAAAATGTCGAGATGAAGGTACCCTGCAAATATGAGCAAAAGTGGTCAGGACTGGGTTGAATTTGCACCTATTCCTCCAAAAAATCCAAGCGTCGAAAAGGGTTTTTCGTCTCTGAAAATGAAGCCTAAACCTGCAATTACAATTGCGCACCTGCAACCTACACACATAAAAGAGAGGAAATGTTGTTGGGTTTGGGGGTTTGCCTTCAAGTCAAACCCCATTTTGGAATTAACCAAGTAATTCAAAAATGTTGCAAGTAAATGAAAGGAAATGTCTGAAGTAAAATACACCTCAAGAGAGGATGCAATTGAAATGTTGATGAAATTGCTTGAAAGGATATGTGGAATAGAATGTCTTGAATGTTGATAGGAATCCCCTCTTTAATGGTTGAATCCTTGACTTGAATGCAACACCTAGCCTTGAAAGGATACTTGAAATGCTAAATGGATACTTGAATGCTTGAATGTTTGAATGCTTTATCATGTTAATGGAGACTTCTCACTTGTTCACCTTACTTTTTCTTATTGAACTTGATTTCTCTTATGCAAATAGGAGGAGAAATGCTCCTTATATACTTGCCAATTAGGGGTATTTAGCTAATTTTCTATCTTAGGCTGACATAGGAAAACTTTTTCCCGCTCATAATTGACAAGCCCAGTTCAAAGTTTGATGAAGGGAGGCCCAAAATAGGGTTGGGACAGGGGTGCCACGACCCTGTCCTACCCTGATTTAGGATAGGAAGTGACAAAAAGGAAGTATAGGGTGATAAAAGATGCAATTTTTTAGTGTTTTGAGCATGTCTCAGGTCTTCAGTTAGGCTTAAGGATTCATCCACCAATGCAAAGACCCAAATGTAGTCAAATATTGCAAGGGTCATAATTTTATGACGCTACATTTAGCCCCCACTTTAGTGGGAGTATAAGCGTATGCCAGTACTACCAATAAAGTACAAGGAAACAAGATTGAAAGACTTTCACCACATTAAGGAGGCAAGATACACCAAGCCCCCAGTGGACTAAGGATCTTACAACATCGATTGCCAAAGTAAAAGGGAAGATCAAGAGAGAAGAACCATGATTGCAAGTAGCAAGGTTCCCCTCACTATGAGTCATGAAAAGCAAGGATACCAAAAAATACAAAGAAAAGCCAAGTTCACTAAGTAAATTAAAGTATGAAGAAGGAAAATATGAGTAGAGTGTATGCCCCCATGTTAAAGCAATCATGCACACCTTATCAGGAGCAATTTATTTAAGGTAGGATACACCCAAGAGAGAAAGACAGAGAAAGCACGTTATTGCAAGGATTTAGCCCCCAATAAAGGATTAAACCAAGGATAATGGACACAAAACACAAAGCATGAGGTAGTTTTTCTTTCATCAAGGTCAGTATGTTGTATGATAACTCATGTATATCATATATATATGTGCATAAAATAATCGTCATTCCCCAATGAAAGGAAACTACCTTAGAAGAAATGGAATAGAAGGTGTCTTTTGAGTCAACATGAAAGAGACCAAAAGAGATCTCAATGCTTTGCATCATCCTCACTTGTAGACATTACAAGGGAACATAGAAGAACATGGATACATATAGAAGAATGATCACAAAAGAGCAAGAAGAGAGAGAGGAGTAGAGGATCTACAGCGCTAATGCAGCTAGTCTAGAACATCATCCACCTCTCAATCTTGTTGATCACTATTTTGGGAAGGTGGGAAACACGCCAGAGGAGCGACATCAAGCACAATAGATGGAGATATCACAAGATCCAACAAGGACTATAATCATGTGCTAAGCCACTTTGTTCGATTCTAGGAGCTAGGATTAAGGATTTTGAAAACTCTACAGATAAATGTTTGTCAACATCAACATATTCATAGTTACTATCAGAAGTGTTAGGAGTTGTATTGCCATCATTAATAAAATTTTCACCTATCTCTTCATCAATATTTATAGATAGAGGAGCGCGAACATGAATAGGTGTAAAACCATCACATTTTTTTTGAAACTTATGAGTTGGAGTTGTAGGTTCAACATCTTGTGTAGGAGAAAAGGGAATCATGTCAACTATTGGATTTTTGGGAGATTGAATTTTTTGAGGAAGCTTCACGAGCTCAAGCACGATGCTTTCATCGGCATTCTCTCGCACAACAATTTCATCGAGTCTTAGCAGAAGACTAAGAAGGAAGATAAATATTTATTGGAGGAATATTCTCATCTCTAGTAGTTGGAGGTTTAGGTTGAGGTATTTTAGGTTGAACAAGAGGAGAGGCAGGTCTCTTTTCTCTATAAAATAAAGGAGGTGGAACTGCATGATATAAAGGAGGAATGTTTGGTGTAGCTAGGAGACCAAGTCCATCATGAGGAGGAGGTATAGGTCTAACCTTAGGAGGAATATTATTGTTCTTCTTAGGAGAACATATAGTTTCATCCATAGGAATAAGTTGGGAATTTTCCTTAGGAGGAATATTAGTTATATTTGTCAAAGGAAGAACCACATCTTCAAGAAGAATGGGAATATCAATTGTTGGAGTTCTTGGTTGGCTTAAGGATAGGATATTGTCTTTCTTCCACTTTTGATAATATTGAAAGAGAGAATTACTTCTTGGTGGAAGATATTGAAATTGTTGAGGCCAAAAGAAATCAATAGGAACACCAAGACTTCTTTCAGTTGGTATAAATAAGCTATGATTAACAGTTATGATTTCTCCATTGTGGGGAAATTTTAACCACTTATGAGTTGGAGAAGAAATAGCCTTCATGGAAGATAGCCAAGGGTAGCCTAACTTCACATGGAATTTCTCGGAAGAAGGACTGGTAACAAAGTTGACATCCATAGATTTAGAGTGAACCTCAATAGGAAGTGTGATAGAACCAATGGTAGGACAAGAGAAACCATCAAATAACTTAACAACCACATTTGTATCATTATAGATTGGTTTATGCAATCATAAAGTATAAAGATATTCTTCAGTGATGACATTAACCATGCAAGATGGATCAATAAGCAAACCACAATAATGTTTGCCTTGGATCTTCGCAACTATGTATAAAGAGCCATCAGGTCCTCTAATGGTGTCACTAGGGTCAAATGTGATGCATGCATCCTTAGATGTTTCTTGTTTCTCTACCATATTAACCACCTTTGGAGCTATGAAAGTGACATCAGAGGGAGAGAAAGAGGTATGTTCAATCTCAATCACATTAGAGGTATGAGAGAGTAAAAGATCGGTGAAAATCTTAAGATTTTGATTAGGAGGAGCTACTGATTTGTTTCCCTTATCATTCACAGCTACCATAAATATAGTATTATTATCAATCAAGTCTTGAATCTTACATTTTAATGAAAAACATTTTTCAGTATCATGACCAAGTTGACAATAAAATTGACAAAAAGAATTATTATAAGAGTAAGGTGAGGTTGCCTTAAAAGGATCAATTGGTTTTATCGAATGAAGTTTGATAATATTTCTTTGTGACAACTGAGACATGATGCTATGAAAAGATTCATTCAAAGGAGTAAATTTTCTTTCTCCTTTGAAAATTTTAGAAATAGGAGGCACACCTGTTGTAGCATTTACATTGTTCTTGTTGATGGTGTCATTGAAGTTGATGAAGACTTTGTTTGGTTTGAACTTCACAAATGGTTGTTGAGCACTCTCACCCTTATCACTCAGAGCCATAGGAGTAGATTGCTCTAGTTGACTCACAGTCATTTGGTAATTGTGAAGTGTTGCGCACAACTACGGAAAGGAAGTAAACATCGAAAGGAGAAGCTTTTCCTTAATGTATTTTTGCAAATTAGAAATAAAAATTCATTGAATATCATTATCAGGCACTAGAAAACAAATTTGAGAACACAAATGCTTATATCTGCCAATGAAATCAATCAGTTTTTATTTAACACCTTGTTTACAATACATTAAATCAATCAAAGTGATTTTATGACCTATGTTTAGAAATTGTTCAATAAAAGCATTTGCTAATTGTTGAAAATAATTAATAGAATAAGAAGGCAAAGAGAAATACCATTGTAAAGCCTTATCTCTTAATGTTCTAGTAAACAGTTTGGCAAGAAATCTTTGATCATAAGCAAAGTCAGTACTCAAAGTTTGGAATGTTTTAACATGTGTTAAAGGATCTCCTTTTCCATTATAGAGTTCCAATTGAGGGACATAACATGTTTATCAGGGACATCTCTAAGAATATCATGAGAACGTGGGCTCACAACATCAAATGTGGGCACACTAAACTTGGATTGACTCATAGAAGTGATTTGTTGTTGTATTGAAGACGGAGTTTGAGCAAGGTTATTAATGGTTGCTTCAGTTGAGGAATTTATGTTAGACATGTTTGATTGAGAAGGTGGTGTGATGTTATTGAAAGAAGGCATTGGTTGAGAATAAGGTGGTGGGACTCTATGGTAATTAGGCATGGGTGATGATTCAGTAGGAAATGGGACACTAAAAGGAGGAGTAAAGTGATTAGATGAATTATCCCCTTGTGTCACATTGATTGGTTGAGAGACAATAGGAATACTCATTGAAGGCATAGATAAAGATGGAGGATTAAATGAAGAAGAGGGATTGTCCCCATGAATAAAGGTTGTAGGTATGACATTTTGAGTTGAAGTAGCCATGATGTTTGAAGTGAAAGTAGGAATACAAGTCATATAATTGGTCAAAGGAATAGAATGATTGATTTGTGTAGAAGGTTGTGAATAACCTAAGTTGTCAACACAACTCTTTATAGGCATGACATTAGAATCAACAATGTGAGCAATGCCATGAAATATATCAATTTCATTCTTATCACTTTGAATCATGCATTTTAGACCTTCAATTAATGGAAGAGCTTCACTATTTGGATATTCTTGGGACATCCATTGTTGGAAGCTGTCAAATTGATTGTCCAATTTTGATGGTTGATCTATGGAAACTATAGTCAAAGATTATTCTTCATTATGGGAACCATTAATTGGGTAGATAGGGATGTGATTAGGATGAGAACAATTAGCCATATCCTCATTATAGAAGTCACCTAAATTAGGCTACATCTTCAGGAATTAAACCTTGGGAAGCCTTAATTCTAATGCTTCATCTAACGAGGATAGTATAAGTATGACTAACAGTTGTAAAACTCATGCACTAGAGAGAAAAGTTAAAATTTGAATTTGAATTTTGAATTTTGGGCATAAAGTTTGCAAAATTGAATAATGCAAAATTCAAGAAAATAATGATTATACAATTTGAACTTTATGGAAAGAAGAAATGACATAATCTCCAAGAAATCTATGATTAATATGAATAGATTGAAATTTAAAATTAGGGCCAATGGGATACCACTTAATTAAAATTGACAAAATTAAGATCTTAAAATTAGGGCAGATTATAATTAACCACTTAATTTTAAATATTTCCTTGAAAGTTGTGATGTTGAAATTGGGAAGTATTTTTAATTTTAGAGGGATCAAAATTTGACCAAATCAGCCAATTTTCTAGATTTAAGCAGTTAAATACAGTCATAACAGTCTCCCAAAATTTTGGAAAAAAAGTCAAGGACCAAGTTGAAAGTGTATCCGGTCCTCCCAACTTTTTTGGAAATTTTCAAGGATGAAAGCTATGATGATTTGAGAGCTAACCCCAAAAAATTGATTAATTTTACGATCTCTAGATAGGTGAAATTAAGGTTTGAATATCAAAACAGGACCCTATTAGGGTTTTGAAAAATATAAGAAATTGAATTGCAAATTTAAAAAATGTCAAACCTAATGGATAAGGCCACCTTTAATAATATTTCAAAAACTGAAATTGGTTGAAATTGATAGAAATTTGCACAAAATCCAAGTAAATTTGAAAATTAGGGTTTTAGGACCTAACCACTGAATTTTAAAACTTTAAAATTTAGAAAAAGGAGAGAAATTGAAAATTTAAATTTTAGGCAAGAAGACAAATCAGAAAATAGTCACAAATCTGAGAATTAAATGTGAATTCAATTTTTGCACAAAGTCAAGTTGATTTTTAAAAATTATTGTTTTGACAATTAACCACTTAATTTTGAATTTTTGATTTGGAAATTGAACAAGACAATGAAACAATTGAATATGATAAGCAATATAATTTTTAGGTCTAAGATAATAGATAGAAAAATTTACAAAAACACAAGTTTAATTTCAATTTTAACAACTAGGGTTTTCATTGAATTAACCACTAAGTTTTGCAAGAAAACTAAACTTGTAAATGAAAAATGTGTAATAATTTTCAATGTAAAGCATGTAAGATGTCGAGTTCACCAAAATATGATATGGTGAAAAGTATAGAGGGGAGATCAAGTAGAAAGCCTTACTCCCCTCAAGCGAGGGATGAAAGTTTCACAAAGGATTCCCTTCAACCTTTCACTCATAGTACATTTAAAAGAGGGGTTGAATTCACTAGATCCAATCCCAATGGAAAGATATTGGATGCTAAGTGAATTGTAGGGGATTTAGAGTGTGTTTGGAAAGTAAATTAACCTTCTTTTAAAATAGACAAGTTGAATTAAGCAAATTGAGACTAAGTGTAGAGATGACAAAGAAGCAATTATATCTTGAGATAGAGATGTGGGATGAAGTAGTGCACATGGAATTAGCAGTAAAATGTCAAGACGAAGCTACCTTGTGAATTTGAGAAAAAGTTGTTGGGACCAGGTTGAATTTTCATGTGGTCCTCCAAAAAATCCACATGCCAAAAAGGGTTTTTCCATCTCTAAAAATGAATCCTAAACCTACAATTACAGTTGTGCACGTGCAACCTACACATAGAAAAGAGAGGAAATGTTGTTGGGATTGAGGGTTTTCCTTTAGGTCAAACCCAGTTTTGGAATTAACCAAGTAATTGAAAAATGCTGCAAGTAAATCAAAGGAAATGTTTGAAGCGAAATCCACCTCAAGAGAGGATGCAATTGAAATGTTGATGAAATTGCTTGAAAGGATATGTGGAATAGAATGTCTTGAATGTTGATAGGAATCTCCTCTTCAATGGTTGAATCCTTGACTTGAATGCAACACCTATCCTTGAAAAGAGACGTGAAATTCTCAATGGATACTTGAATGCTTAAATGTTTGAATGCTTGATGATGCTAATGGAGACTTCTCACTTGTTCACCTTACTTTTGCTTATTGAACTTGATTTTGCTTATACAAATAGGAGGGGAAATGCTCCTTATATACTTGCCAATTAGGCGTATTTAGCTAATTGTTCATCTTGGGCCAACATCAGAAAACTTTTTGTTGCTCATAATTGACAAGCCCAATGCAAATTTTGATCAAGGGAGGCCCAAAATAGGGTTGGGATAGGGGCGCCATGCCCCTATCCTGCCCCAATTTAGGACAGGAAGTGACAAAAAGATAGTGCAGGGTGATGAAAGAAGCAATTTTTTAGTGTTTTTAGCATGTCTCGGGTCTTCAGTTAGGCTTAGGGATTCTTCTACCAATGCAAAGACCCAAATGTGGTCGAAAAATTATAAGGGTCACAATTTTATGATGCTACAATACCAACTTTTTTGCAATCGTCAAGTCATCAATACCTCCATATTCAATTAAAGAATTTTTAACTATTTGAAATAGAGTTTTCACTATCACACTCTCCTTCAATTTAGAAACACATAGTAGATGAGGTTGACAGACATGATTCTTTATGGTATAAACATGCATACATACCCAAGACATATTATCTATTGTTGTAACTTCATCCAAAGACAATGCAATAAAGTTTGACTCTCTAATTATTTTCTTTATATCTTGTTTTTCAACCTCAGCAAGACAACTTGCCATTCCCAACCACTGTTTATTGACCAATGACTTTTAGGAAAGTTACAAACACCCAAAAAGTATAATAAAGTACTAATTTCTAGGTAATCTGTGATAGGATGCCCTCTGGTTAAAATATAAAAAACAACACTTAACTGAACAATTTTTCCTAGTTGTGCTACTGCCATTACATTTCCAAAAATAGCTTCAAGAGAACCTCCAGATTCAACGAGCTTTGCCTGTCTTTTCAAATGTGCATCATATTCTAAGGCACACTTAACATGCTGACATTGCTCCTTTGTTTTCCACCTTATCACTGATTTTTCAATTCTATCTATCATTTTCTTTTCATAAAATTTGTCGATATGCTTTTCAATGGTGTCAAGCTTTAGCTACAACCTCTTCTTTTTTATTATTTCCAACTACAAATCTTACACTTTCATTCTATTGGAGGGTCACCTTTGTTTTGATTCTTCATTGGTTCAATGAATGGATACTTTGACACCTAATCAATTTGAAAATTCCTCACCATATCCCACTCCTAACCTATTTTTTATTTGGATTTTCTTTCCCCCTTTTGTGCATCATCATCATCTACAACATTATCAACTAGATCGATTATCACATTCTCGCTACCTTGGGTATCTACCAGATCTTCTTTTTCATTGTCTTCTAAGATATCGCATTCGCCACCTTCTTCAATATTCAGTGTAAGTTGTGAATGTGGTAGTTGTGATGATGTACCTTCATGATCATCTTCTTTACCACAGACATTGCTAAAGTATGAATTATAGGTTTTGAATTTTGTTGACCTCTCTTGGCCTTCGCCACATTCAAGAGTCTTACCCTTCTTCCCATTTGACATCTTTGCCAAAATAAAGGCTTCAAAAAACTATCTACTTGTTTAAGAAGCAATAATAGACTATAAGATTCATTACCCCTAAGGTCTAGAAATGATCTAGATGTTTGAGGTCTCTTATAGATCGAGATGAATAATATTATAACACTTCAAAGAAATGATCACTTACCTTTATATTCTTATAGAGTAGCGCAAACAACAATGCAGCAATGGTTGTTCCTCTCTATAACTTGGCTATTGATCTGAATTAAGAGATCCAAATAGACAAATTGTGTAAAAATAAATTTGATCTTTCATACAATCTTATACCAATCCATGTTTAGTGAATATTACGGTAATTTTAAATGGTATAAAAATTTTTTGGCGAATTCCACTTAATTATAACATGTCTTATGGAAACATAGAGCAAATGAAACATCGACAAAACATATACATTATAATTTATTAGGTGATTTTGGACACTCCATTGGGATGGACTCTTATAATAGAATTGGCGAAATCAATCTCCCCACATCATTGAATGATTAATGCTATTGGTGAATATTGGGGAGAATTAAGACACTCTTCTAAAACTGTTAGATGAATTGGGTCCTCATGCAAATTGAACTATTGATTACTATTGGTGAATTACGTTGGTACATTAAGACACTTCCAAAAGTTCAAGTGAAAATATTAAATAGACCATTGTGAAAATGTAGACTCTATTGGCGAAATCTTTAAATTGTTACAAATAATTAATGAAAATGAAGGTGAATTGAAATGCATTTGACCAAAAATTTATAAAGCTGGCACGATCCGGCGAACTCAATCAGTCCAACTTATTCATCATTTTTGAAATGTCTAATACAAAATATTCACCAATTGGTGATTTAGTCATTCATTAGTCACAACATCAAAAACTATTAAAGAGACCTATAGTCACATTAAAACCATGAATCAATATAAATGTCCTATTAGTCATTCATTAGTCACAACTTCACAAAATATAAGAGACCTATTAGTCATATTTTTAGAATGAAATAAGATAAGAAGGCATTTAAATAGATTTAATGATATACGTGTGACCAAAAATAGGAGATATAGTGATCATCATGACTAAAAGACTATCAACTCATACATAAAGAGTAAAAAATATGTATTCAACTACATATTATCATGACCAAAAGCCTAGATCTTGAACCTATTTATAATCATTGGGATCTTCTTGTAAGAGACTCGCATGAACCTATCTATATCATGTGCAAGAAAATTACATTTACTAAAATAAAGTTGGGCAATTGAACCTTACCATCTTAGAGAAATAATTCTTTATTGTATATCCTTGAATGCACAAATAGTAGTAGTCATTGATGCCATCTAGATGTGGGAAACCTTAAACAAAAATGATTTGATTAGCTAAAATTATAATTAGGATCTATCCCTCAAAATGCAACATAATGTATGCCCAAATATTAGTAATCATTGATTCCTTCTACTTGTGGGAGACCTGAAACAAAAATGATTTGATTAGCCTTTATAATTAGGATCTATGACTTAAAATGCAACATAAAGTATATATTATGACTTAAAGGGGAATAGATTAAGGGTACAAAATTACAGCTTGTATTTATTCATTTTGTTGTACCATCTACATCCTCTCTCTTTTGTATTGCATCTATAATTGTCTAGTGTTCCTCCATAGCAAGTCTCCATAACTATTTATTAGTAGGTTTCTTGTGATATCTATCAAATTTCATATTAGTTTCCATTACAAAATGCGAGTAGTGTATAATCTTCTTCTCTGATTCATAATCTTTAAACATAGGCAATCCATTCTTTCTTGTTAGATATTTGTGTAGCCAAGTGCCAATAAAAACCACAAATCTTGTTGGATGGTCATAACCATCATCAACTACTCAAGAAAAGGTTAGCTTATGTTTTGGATTTACACATCAATCAAAGAAACACTCTATCCCATCTTCATTGTCGTTAGGTGCAACAACAACATAGACATGTCCTACAAACCAAGTTCAATTAATATTTAGTGAGGAATTAAATTCAAATATATAGAGAAGCATTCATATACATACTATTTAATAAATCAAAAAAAATTGAATTAAGTTTTACCTTCTTTTATAAGATCTAAAATGTAGGCATAGTCATTTGATGCAAACATATGATCACTATCTTCATTTGTTCTTTCATGTTGATTATGTGTCTCTGTGGGTGTCAATGATCTTTGTTGCCATTCTTTGACCCATTTTGTATTCTTACAAAATTCCCAATCACCAGCAACACAAAACTGACAAAAACAAGAAAGCTCCCTTATGAATATAGTCCATGTGTTTGAATTAGAACTCTTAAACAAATGGCATTTATCTGATCCACTAATTGTATCACAATTATGTTGAGTAGGAATATTATCTTCCTCAACTAACCAGAAGAAATGTTGAATTGTGGAGTTCTCAGTTGATTCTGTAGATAACTTTAAATTGCACCAATCCACAATTTCACGAGCATATCTAAATTTCACTACATCGTCAAATTTTAGTTGTTCTCTAGTGAGAGCTCTTTTTACACATCCACCAGCTCCATTCTGTTCTCATTTACCATGTCCTACTTCAAAAAACTCCACATATGTTGGACATTGGTTTCCTTGTGAGATTCCCTTAGCCAATAAAACATTCTTGCATTTTTGAACTACCCTGTGCAATTATCTAACCATATCATATGTTATGTCATCTGAATTTCTATTTTCTTTAGATTGTCATAGAAGACCTTGAAGGAATACTGAACAAACTTTGATGAGTGTAATCAATTATCACTAACATAGAAATGATACTCCCTCAAAAAAAATTTGTTATCTTCTATACTATCATATGCATGTTTATATATAATATGAACAAAAATTTCCACTTGCACTAAATTATAATATTGAAACTAGTTTTCTTCTTGTTGTTTCAGAGTACAGTTTTCTGTGAAATCAACAATTGATAGTCCTATTCCAGTTGGAAATGTGTTCTTGCATATCTGAAACTATTTATTAAGCCATCAAGCATGTTGGGAGTGTTTCACATATTCTGAAACAATCTAACTCTTAAACTCATTGATAAATGCATTTACAATGACTTTTTTCTGTAATCAAATCTAAACATTTCTCAACCTTTCCATCCTTTAGAGATTACTCAACATTTTTAAATATTTTGACATCAACCAATTTTTGTCCAAAATAATTTGAAATATCTGTTAGGGTTTAGGCAGATCGAAGCAAATACAAATTAACAATTATATGTAGATACAAACACAAAAGATGAAGAAAAATGCATAACATAGATAACATAGAGATTTAACATGGTTCACCCAATATGGGCTACATCCATAGAACACACTCATCCAATCTTTTCTTATTATCTAGTAAATTAGTACAACACCATTACACTGCCTTTCTACATTCTAGCCACTTATAACAAGCAATTTTTAGGGCAACACTCAAAGTCGGTTATTTTTAGGGTTTTTTTTCAATGTTGGTTTTTTTTTCTTGCATGATCAGACACCACATATCAATAATCTCCAACTTGGAGACTTATTAGGCTCCACACCAAACAATCTCCCACTTGGAAACTGATCCTGGATGACACTGTTGAACTTGCATCTCCCACTGGATAAAACTCCTGGACTTGATTGTTCCTTAATTCCAAAATGTTCAGTCAAGAATGTTGAGAGAAGCTGTGGAAATCAACTTCTCTCATGGGATGACCTTCATGAACATATCTGCGAGATTGTCACTTGTGTGAATTGTCTCAAGCCATAACTAGCCATCCTCCAAAATAGACCGAATAAAGTGGTACCTGAGTTGAATGTATTTTGACCTTGAATGAAGAGCAGAATTCTTACAAGATGAATGGCACTCTAGCTATCAGTATACAATGGGCTATCCTCCTGCATCTAGCCCAGTTCTTCTATAAAATGTTGTAACCAAATCATCTCCTTGCTAACTTTAGTAGCAGTTACATACTCAGCCTCAGTGGTTGAAAGCATCAAATTTTAAATACCATTATCGGGGATGCTTTCTTTAGGCCACACTAACTCTTCTTCAACCTGCACACTAACTCCTCCTTACCTTTGACCTCATATCCCTATGATTGTTGCATGTATATTTCCTCCTCCAAATCTCAATGGACAAAAATTGTTTTAACATCTAGTTATTCAAGATGCAAGTCTTATGCAACCACAAGACTTAGAACAGTTCTAATTGAAGTCATTTTTATAGCTAGAGAAAATATTTCATCAAAATCTATACCATTTTTCTGTGCAAAAACTTTAACCATGAGTCTGGCCTTATATCTTTTATGTCCTCCATCCTCCTCCTTTAGCCTATAAACCCATTTATTTTTCAATGCTCCTTTCCCTATAGGAAATCAGACTAAGTCCTAAATATAATTCTTCATCAAGGAATCCATTTTCTCTTTCATTCCTAGCTCCCATTTTTGTTTGGCATCCACCTGCATTGCTTCTTCATTTCCTTCCAGTTCACCAAAATTAGTTAATATAATAGAATACAAAGAAGGAGAAAATATTTCAAGAGGCCTACTTAACCTCGTAGAACATCTTGATGGACTTAAAAAGCATTGAGAGGGAGGGTGAATCAGTGACACAAAAACAAACACTAACACTACTTCAAACACTAACTGGCAGATGAACTTAACCAAGCATTTAAACAAAATACATGCTATCCAAAATGAAATAACAACATCCACAAAAAGTAGAACATCCACCATAACACAAGTGCTTATACGTGGAAAACACAAATAGGTAAAAACCACGATGAGATGGAACTCACAAGTTAACTATCTACAGTAATAGATAACTGACCAGTTAAGGTCTTACAAAGTGCTCTGCTAGGAGTGAATATTGTTAGAGATCCCAAGATTGATTATAAGCTTATACCCTGTTAAGAGTACTACCCTATTAGGAGTAACCTCGTTGGAGGATTTGAGAATCCAAACTAATAGATCACCTAGTTAGAGGATTTGTACAATGAAGCTTGTTAGATCTTACCTGGTTAGGGGATTTTGATTTTATTGTAATGATTAGAAAACAACAAGAACAGTTTGATCTGTTCCTAAGTAGCACAAAACTTGCTTGATCAAATCCTTCTAAGTATATTCAACACTACTCTTCATCTTATCACTTATCGCTCTTCAACAAAATCTTTCACTCGGTATTCACACAACAACTCTCTTTTTGTTATCAGTTATCAGTTCAAAATAATTCACAAAGATGTCTTTAAATAGACATTCAAATCTTATGTCGGCCTAAGGAAATCACAACACAATTTCCTAGGTGCAGTGTATCTAGACAAGTAAACATAACTCATCACAAAAATGACCACCAAGAAAATGATGTTGGTAACTCATCACAAATCAGATATCGGTTAGAACAGTCAATACTGGTTGAAACAAAACTAGTGAACCATTGTCCTAGAATCTTCCGCTTGATCTCCATCTTCATCTTCATTTTTTATTTTGATGCCGACATAGTGTAGCCATAGGTTATCTCTTATGCACATACCGGTTGACAGTGTAAACAAATGAAGTTACACCGGTAGTCAATGTAATCATATGTGTGTGTGAGAGTGTTTCATCAATGACAACAAGTGATGAATACATTGCAATCATCATCAAGCCAACAATCTCCCCCTTTGGCATTGATGGCAACACTTAGAAAATTTTAGATTAATACAATACCACTAACTGTGCATACACAACATATTTAAACATATGCTCATATTCCCCTTTAATGCAATGCTCCCCCTTAATGCATTCATAAATAAAAAAATTTAAAAAACACACATACATATTATTACTCCCCCTTTGAAACAATGCCAAAATGAAAAAGTAAAATATATACATATAGATAGAAAATCTATATCAAAGTGTTCAACATATATTACAAAAAAAGTTCATGCATTGGCTAATCTCATGAAAATATCATTGAAATTCTGCTTCATCTAGGATAAAGCATTTTCCCATGATTCTAGTATGTTAGCAGTATACTCAAATGTAGACACCAACTGGGAATGGAATTCTTCCATTAAGTCTAGTGTGCAGGTTTCAAGAGTAGCAAGAATAGCTTCTACATTGGAGTAGGCTCTCTGAAGAATGTCGACTTGTGATGTGAGCAGACTCTTGAGCTCTTTTAGAGATCAGAATCTATTAGCCTTCTCATTATCATTCCTGTTCAATCTATCATGCAATTCATCTATAGACCGATTAAAGGCATGAATGGAGTCCTGGAGTGGGACATATGCCTTGCATAACCTTTCTATTTCCTGCTTGGTTTCAACTTGACTCTTAGAAATATCAGAATAAAAGAAAGTAACATTGGAGGTAGATGCAAGATACTTTCCTCCATATTCAATAGCTTTCTTCAATAGACTTCCATTATTAGATAAAGCCATTTTGCCACTTTCAATGTTCTTTGCCAGTTTATCTCCATATTCCCTCTTGTGGCTCTTCTTAGCAGACATTTGAGCAGCATATTCAAGTGATTTGATTTGATCAGATGCATCTGCAACTAGCTGACCAAGTTTGCTGATAGGGGTACGAAGATGTGCAACAGTTGTTTCCGATAGTAAAGCAGACAAAATTTCTACTGCATTATGGATTGTCTCTTCTTCAATCCTTTTCTCTTTCAGTCTCCTCTTGTGTGCTCAAGATTGCATAACATTAGCAATCTTTATCATTTCAAATGCACTCAAGGTGTTCATGTCAATGGGTCCTAAAATTCTTAAAGAATCATCATCATCATCATCATCATCTTCAAGCAGTTTCTGCTTCGCTGGTTCAGGAGGTAAACTCTTTATGATAGCTCTTTCTATGTTCTTCTCTATTGTCTCTTCAGTTACTTGAGTGACAATTTTCTTTGTAGACTCCTTTTGAGTATTTTCAGTGATAGGTGGAGGTTGGGGTTTTTCCAGTTGTTCTATTGTCAGTTCATTGTCCACTTTTAGTCGAACACCTGGTTGATCAACTAAGGTAACCTATACTTCAATGACTATAGGAGGATCCATATCTGGTGTAGTGATGTCTCCAAATAGGCCTATTGTGTCCTGAACATCTTCAACAACAAGAATAATGGAATCATCCTTCTTCTTGATTGGATAGACTACATCAGCTTGTACAATATCCTCTTCATCCATTTTCAGTCAAGGAACATCATCTATAGTATCATCCTTATTGCTAGAGTGGATGACTTCTTCCCTCTATTTGATTATATAGGCTAGTTGATGTGTCTTAGACTCAACAACTGACCTTTTTGCATTAATAAGCTTCAATCTTCTCACTTTGAAATCAAAATTTTCTTTGTATTCCTCAACTAAAGCACTAATTCCATCTGATGATATATTGGGAAAATATTGTACAAATATTTCATCAAAAATATTCTTCTCCAATTGAATTACTTCCTCCCATTTATCTAAAAGAGTATTATACAAAGAGATTGAAATATATTTTTCCAAGTCATGCGGAAATCTATTGTAATGACCCAAGTAAGTTAATACCTATTGGATTACTTGCTTCTGGTAATCTTCAGTAAAAGAATCAAAATGTTCTTTGACATTATCAAACCTGTTTCTTCCTAATGACTTCATTGTTCTCTCAAAAACTATGTCAGGTTTATAGGTAGCAATATCTATAGGTGTAGTTGCCTTCGGCACTACATTTACCTTCTTAGGTGTTCTGTCAATTGCTTTTTCCTTCTTTGGTTCTTCTTCAAAATATGTACCCTCAGACTCTAGTTGCAAAATCAATTTCTGATTTCTCTTCTTTGGTGCATTCTCCTTCTTTACATATACTTTAGGTGCTGGTTCCTTCTTGGTTAGGACACTCTGAGTCACCCTTGTGGTATTTTTCACTCGAGATTTTTCATCAAACTTCTTTTTCTTTCCTTTCACTTTAGCTATAGGTGGAGTACCAGTTTTAGTTGGTGCAACTTGGACTACCACAATGTCCAATTTTGCCTTCTTTTTATCTTTAGGTGATGCTAACAAAGTATTAGCATAGCCAACTAGTAAATCATGATTAACCTCATAGCCAATATCTTCCATCTCTTTCTCTCTAGATTCAATTACTTGCATCAAGCAAAAGTTAGTGGTAACTGTGCAGATTATGTCTTTTGCAAAGTGTTTTACCACATCTTCTGGTAGCCTCATTCTCATGCTCATCCTTTTCTAGAATTCATTAAAATACTTGTTTGCAGCAACTAAAAAAGTATTCTTCACAACCTTAATATTATTCTTGATTTGTGCATTGACTGGTTGTTCTTTGGACCATTCAATATCCCCTATACTTGGTAGAAAGTTCTGAAAATAGAAAAATAACTCGGCTAATAGTTGACCATATTTGAACTTTTGAGTGTTGTCCTTCTTAATGGATTTCAAATTTTGGAATAATTGGTCTCTGATGGCTTCACAAATATCATAATCTATATTATCAACAATCATTCTATGTGTGGTATGAATTGTTGCAGATGGAACACTGTTAAGTCTAATGGAGTATAATACCCGGTAGCCTATCACCATTGCTGCAAGTTTCACCACAGGGTCTCTAATATTGTTGATAGAAAAATCACGCTTAGTAGATGTAGAACCGGTTAACTTGAAGACATTATTCTTTGAAATTTTCCTTAACACAGGAATTTCACTAGTTGAGAAATAACCTGTTACAACCCTAATAGCTTCCTTGGTTATTGTATGAGTCCTCTCCAGATACATATTCTCTCCATGAACTCAACTCAAAATTATTCTTATGTGACAATCCTCAAAATATTCAAGAAAATGAGTGGAATTATGAAACCCTTTTTCAAAAACCCTAGCATATTTGGTTTCAATCTTTCCATCCTTATCATAGAGTGATGTCAGCTAAGTATAAATGTGTAGAATTCCTAAATCCTCTATTTTGCAATCTATATAGCTGGACAAGTCACCTTTGACCATGACACCACTCAGGACTTGCGACAATGCATTATAAGTCATAATTTCATCTGGCTTTAGAGCTTCCTCAGGGTCAACAATGATCATCAACCTCGCTACAAATGTAGAAGTAGATGACATTCTAGATAAACAAGTTTCAAAGTGGTATACAAAGAAATACCTTGTATCTTGCATGTCGCTCTGTTTCCCAATTGAAATGTTCAAATGCACACCCGTTCGCCTCTCTGCAACTCCCAATTCACCTTGGTTTCTCTAATCACAAAGCAATTCGCCAATCTACACCAAGACAATCTTGCTCTGCTCCGCAATCACTTCAAATTTCTTTTTTGAAAGAGTTAGGGTAAAAAAGATAAGGTAAAACTTGTTTTTATCTTTTTTTACTAACCACAATAAATGGTCACACTTTTTGGTTACAAACCCTAATTTTTACTGCTTAAGTGAAAATTGTGTTGGTATTTTGGTATGGTTTTATCATTGATGTCAACACCCACTAACACTTATCAACTCTGGCACTTTGGAGAATCAGCAACATTCACCGGCAAGCAAGTGACTTATGCACAGTCACCGGTATATGGTACACTGGTAGGATATAATGATCACCGACACTTGGAATAACATGGAAAACACATGGTTATGTCGAAGACACTGTTTGGACACCTTGTCATGAAGATTGGTTTATTGGTATAATTGTAATTGTTAGGATTCCCACAGATACTGAGAGGGGGGGTGAATCAGTATCTAATCAGTGTATTGAATTTCTTAACTTAAAACATGTAGAGCATATTATAACAGTGTACTGGTAAGCAAGAAATAATGCAATAAACAGAAATAGAAAAAACCATATGAAAAGAACACCATAAGACAAGGATTTAATGAGGCAACCTGATGTGGGAAAAACCTTGGTGGGATTTGTGACCCACAATATTCACTTACTGGCCAATAAGAGAATATTACTGCTACAAGAGGGGCCTGCACATGCAGGAAGGCCAAGTGCCTAGAGCTCACTGCTCAATTACAAAATAGGAAGTCTCACTGACTTACAAAAATGGATTATATAAATCCGTGTCCTATACTACTTCAGAATAGCATCTATAATGCCAAATCCAGTACTGGTTTCTGCTCTGCTTCTTACATAAACCCTTATCCTATAATTCGCATAATAGGTCTGCCTTATTTCGCCTAATTACATTCTAACATCTCTTATCAAATTTCCTACAGTGATCTCTTATATATATGAGTCATTTTATAATGTTGCCAAGTCGGCTTTAAAATATTTTACAATAATAAGAAAAATAAATTACAACAAAAATCTTGTCAGCCTCTATGACCGTATGCTTCCTGTCACTGCCGGTGCTGGTAGTCTGTGTGCCGATGTAGAGTCTGATCTTGCAAGTGCCGGTGGATGCCTTGTCGGTGCCATAGGATTGTAAGGTTGTCATCAATGACAAAACCTTCAATCACCTACAATGTCTCATTGGAGTGTGCATATGCCAACAATCTCCCCCTTTGGCATTGATGGCAACACGCATGAGAAAATCCAAAAATGTGTCCAAAATTATGTGAACCAAAAATATGTGAACTCCCCCTAAGTAGATGAGTCTTTACCTGATTATTTTCTCATACCACTACTCCCCCTTTGGCATCAATGACAAAGTTTGTCAAGGTGTCAATAGAGTATGGTTTTATGTGTCAACCTTGAAGCTGGGTAGTTACAATTTGAAAATATTCGACAAAACCAAATTTATGCTTTCCATAAATTTCTTACTGTCTTTCAAAGCTACCTCTGTTCTTTGAACTATACCAGTGAGTTGCTGCATATGCTCTGCTGGTGTTCTTTGTCCTTGTATTAATGCCTCAGAAATGTCTTTCCTCAATGATGCTAGATAGTCCAATCTTGGACTCAGTCTTAGTCTCAGATTCTTAGCCTTGTTTATTATTGTCTCCTTTTCTCTTCCTAACTTAATTAATTCTTCCTCAAAACTTGTTATCTTTTCTTCAAAAACTGATAATGTATCAGGTGAGTTAACAAAATTGTCAGCAAGTTTATTGATTTCATCCTGTACCTTGCTCATTTTCTTATCTATGTCAACCGTTAGAAAGTTTGCCTTGCAAATGTCTCTATACAGAGTTTTAAATTCCTTCAATAAGTTGCATAGTTCTGGTAGAAGTGTTTCAAATTCTCTGGTATACTTCTTTATTTGATCTTCAAAGAATTTTTCTTTTTCTTTTTCCAACTTTTCTTTGAGTGCATCTTCCTTTATTTGGTCAACCATTACTATGTTCTCAGTAATGTACTTTGACAAGGTGTCAAGTTGGCTTAAAGAATCCTTGTTATCTATGTTACAATTTGGAGCTATCATCTTCAAAATTGGGATTGTATCATCTATAGCTTTATAAGCCTATGAACTACAATCTGTTATCCTTTTAATGGAGTCCAAAAGAGCTTCAGTTACATTTGTTGACTTGTAACTTGCTGAGGAGGAACCTATATTCTGAATTCCACTAGTGGAGGAAATAACCAAGATTGTAGTGACCTCTGGTAGGTCAGTCTGTGTTTCCATTTCCTTATGCAAGGGTTTTTGTTCCTCTCTTGTTGCTGGTGGCACTATTTCCATATGAACCTGTTCTTGTTTTGGAGCCTGTTGCTCTTCTTGTTTCTCTATTTGTTGACCTGTCTCTATCTGAGTCTTTGCCTGTGGACCAGTGCAATCATCTGCCGGTTTCTCTGTGTTATCAACTTTGTCAGTTACTGGTGGCTCACTAGCCATGTCAGTCTTTCCAATTGAGTCCTTGTCTACTACAATGTTGACTGTTTGAGTATCAACATTAACCATGTATAGTACCTCAGGATTAGGATTTGTATCCTTTATATCCATACTTACATCTATCGGTTTATCTTCAGTTGTTTTTACCAGTGGAGTAATCAGAGGCGATGGGAGTAAGTTGTCTTTTACTTTGATGCTAGGAGGTCCACCAACCTTCCCTTTTCCTTTGTCCCTATCCTTCTGATATACCTTTATAGGTTTGAGGTTCCTGTACTCTTCCTATTTTTCTTTTTCAACAAGGAATATATCCCATGCATTTTTTGTTTCCTCTATTATCTGATTTACTCTTCCTACCATTAATCCATTTTGCTAGTGTGCAATAGAGAATACTGACCAGTTGGCTTTTGCAATTAAGTCATCTATCTCCTTTGGTGAGTTTACTAGGTAAACAGGTAAACAGCAAGTAGTTTTTCAATTTTAATTTTCTTATCAAGCTCTACCACAGCTTGTTTTCTTGCTTCCAATCTCTTGAACAGATCATCTGGTATTTCATCTACTACTTCCAATAAGAACTTTTTATAGATATCCAAGTGTAAGATGACACTGTTTTCAACTTGCTCTCTTTCATCTGCTGACAGTGTATCATATAATTTCTTTATGTTCTTAAGTTTGTCTTCTTCTGTGATTTCATTTAGTAGTTTGTCAAGAGGAGCAATGTTTTGTTTAGTCTTCTTCTTCCTTGGTGTTAGCTTTCTCTTTGGTGTTGTCTTCTTTACCGGTGACCTTACTGCCTGTTGTTTTTTTCTAGTTCTTCTAGGTGAAGGTGTGGATGTCGGTGAAGGATCCCTTTTCCTTACAACTCTTTTGGATGTTGCTGGCATGTCATTCTCTGAAGAAGTTGCTACCGATGATAGATGAGTTTCAGGCTATAATGTTGCTAACTCATCCTTAGTGATGTCGGTTTTCTTGAGTACATCTTCTTTAATAGCCTTTTCCTGCCTAGATCCTCTTCTCACAACTACTTCAACCTTTTTCACTCTCTTCTTAGATTGAATTTGGTTTTCTATGGTCTCAGCACTACCGAATACTTCTTCCTTTGGTTCCTTGGGTGCTTCCAAAAGAGCTTTTGCATAAGTCTCAATGATGTGATCATCAGTCTCATAGCCCATCTCAGTAACCCAAAATCTTCTTGGGATTACTGCTTCCATCTAGATCTCATCCTTTTTAATCACAAAACATATATCATCATTTTACTTGTCAACAATTTTCTGTGACAGTCTGATCCTTTTGTTCATTCTGGCTTTAAGTGCTTGAAAATATTCATTGATATTCTTTTCCCGGTGCTCACCCATGTTGTTGAGTAGGTCTAACAATTTTTTCCCTACCAGTATATCAAATCCAAGGCTTTTGTTGCCTATACCAGGAACCTGTTTGGTTATGTGTAGCATCAAGCATACAAGTAGATTACCAAATCTAAAAGTTCCTTTCTTATCCTTCTTTATTTTTCCTAGATTATCAATCAACTCATCCTTTAACCATTCACAGACATCAATCTTCACATTATCCTTAACCATATCATGTGCACTCTTTATGCATAAACTGGAAACTGAGTTAAGTCTATTAGCATGAGTTGCTTTATACCCTAAAATCATGCTAATGAATCTCACATTTGTATCAGTTACATCATTAACCCTCAATGATCTCTCGTCGAATGTTGCACCAATTAGTTTTGTTACTAGGTTATTTGAGACCTTCTTTGTTTTGTCTGGCCTATTACCGGTGGAAGGTAACCCTGTTACAGCTTTCACAACTTCCTTGGTAATTTTGTGGATGGAATCAAGCCAAAAGAATTCACCATGTGTTCTACTTAATACTATCCTAATCACTTCCTTGGCAAATTCTAGAATGCTAAGGATCTCAGTGAATCCTAGGGTTTCAACAATTTTATGTTCAGGTTTTACATTTCTGGAATAATCACAGATAAATGTTTTGTACATGTCCTTGATTTCTTCATCTCCTAGTTCTTCTATGTGATAGTGGATATAAATTCTCGGGTCTTCTGCATAAACAACTCCTTTGGGAATTTGGGAGAATGCACCTACATTGTCATCCTTCTTTGCTATCTCAAGAACTAATTGAAACATGGGCCTAGGGCATTTGATAACCTCGAGTACAGTAGGGTTAGCTATAAATTCAGGTGCATAGGAGGATGCCATGATAATAAATACTTTTATCTGCCTTTGAAAATATGAATGCTGAAATCCTTTGCTTCTTCACTCGAAATGCCTTAGCTCTGGAGATTTTACGCTCTTCGAGTGTTTGAATTCGCAGTGAAGTGAAATGGAGCCAAAACCACTGATTTATAATGTCAATTTTGCCAACTACCACAATTAATGCATGTTGGTTAAGTAATCACTTAACATTGTCAGCCAGTATAGAAGTAATTTTCAACCTCTTACCATTAACCAAGGGAATAATAGCATATGTCTCATTTGATTGCCAAAACCTCAAGGAAAATTTTCTTCAATTTGATGAAGAGCTTCCTACTGGTGGAGTAATACTATGTTCTACCAGTGGAGTGTTGATTGGTTCTACCAATGGAGGAGTATTTCCAACATTATCTGACTTTCTAATCCATTGTTTTGAGAATTCTTGCTTAACCTCTTCAACTTTTTCTTTTCCTTTCAAACTAGAACTTTTGTTGTTTGTCGATGATCCTTTATTTCTGCAGAACTTTGCAATATGCCCAATCTTGTTACAAGCATAACAAGTCACATTATTTTTCTAAATAGCCATTCCATAACCTATACCGGTTTGTGTTCTACATTGATTAGATAAGTGTCCAAATCTTCCACAAACATAACATCTTACATTCATTCTGCAATTTTCAGAGTTATGACCAACTTTGTTGCATTTTGAACATTGACCGGTGGGTGTGTTGATGTTCTGATAATTTCTAGATCTACATTGATTTGCTCTATGACCATACTTATTACAATTAAAGCATTTTCCATTGAATTTATAAGAATTAGGTTGCCTTACCGGTTTGTTGTGATCCTGAGTGTTTGCTGTACTGGAGCTTTCACCAACTTCAAAGCCAATTCCACAAGTATCACCATTTGGTTTCTGATTTTTCAATAAGTCACCAAGTTCTTCTGAGCTTTTCTTGAATTTATCTTTGTGCTGATTTGTAGTATCCAATTCTCTTTCCAAGAATTCTTTCTATCTCATGAGTTCATTTGAGTCATTCTGTGTATGCATCAGATTTGTCTTCAACAAATCATTTTCATAGCTAAGTCTAGTGTTCTCATTTGCTACATCACTTAATCTTCTAGTCAAATCTTCTTCATTCTTCTTTCTATCTTCAATTTCCTTACAAAATCTCATAGTCATATCCTGCATTTCATTCTTTGTTGTCATGTTCTCTTGCTTCAGCCTGTCTATCATATCATTAAGAGTTTCCTTTTCATCATTCTCAAATTACATCTTTTCACAAAGTTCTCTTCTCTTGTTTCTTGCAATGGTGATATTTTCTTGAAGTGCCTAAATGATATCTTGAGCTGCCTTTAGATCATCTTCAAGTTTGATGTTTTTCAATTTCTCTATATCATAGTCTGAGAGAGCTGCTTCTAGTTGCTTCATCAGATTTTCCATCTACCGGTGTCAAGATCTTCCTCAAGTTGTTAGGCTTCTAAAAATAGAGGACCAAGCTCTGATACCAATTGTTAGGATTCCCACAGATACTAAGAGGGGGGGGTGAATCAATATCTAATTGATGTATTGAATTTCTTAACTTAAAACATGTAGAGCATATTATGACAGTGTACCGGTAAGCAAGAAATAATGCAATAAACAGAAATAGAAACAACCACATGAAATGCACACCATAACACAAGGATTTAACGAGGAAACCTGGCATGGGAAAAACCTCAATGGGATTTGTGACCCACAATATTCACTTACTGGCCAATAAGACAATATTACTGCTGCAAGAGGGGCCTGCACATGCAGGAAGGCCAAGTGCTTAGAGCTCACTACTCAATTACGAAATAGGAAGTCTCACTAACTTACAAAAATGGATTATATAAATCCAGTGTCTTGAACTGCTTCAGAATAGCATCTATAATGCCAGATCCAGTATCGATTTCTACTCTGCTTCTTACATAAACCCTTATCCTATAATTCGCATAATAGGTCTTCCATATTTCGCCTAATTAGATTCTACCATCTCTTATCAAATGTCCTACAATGATCTCTTATATATATGAGTCATTTTATAATGTTGCCAAGTCGGCTTTAAAATATTTTACAATAATAAGAAAAATAAATTACAACAAAAATCATGTCGGCCTTTGTGCCGGTATGCTTCCTTTCACTGCCGATGTCGATAGTCTATGTGCCAGTGTAGAGTCTGATCTTGCAAGTGTCGGTGGATTCCTTGCCGGTGCCATAGGATTGTAAGGTTGCCATCAATGATAAAACTTTCAATCACCTACAATGTCTCATTGGAGTGTGCATATGCCAATAGTAATTAAATATTTGTTGTTACCAGCAAATAAGTCCAGGGTATACACCGGTAGGTTCATCTATTCTAGATCAGCATGGCACACTATGGAGTTATTTTATTATTGTTGTAAATCCATCAAGCCGACATGTTGAATTGGTTATTGCATTAGATATTGTTTTTGTAAATTAATTTTATTGTTAAATCCTTTAGAGCCGACCTACTAAAATTGGTCCCAGGTTATGGTATAAATGTAAGATCTTATTTGTAAGATTGAATATGGAAATGTGAAAAAAGAATTGTGTGAAGGTATATACAAAAATAAGTAGAGCTATACATGCAGACATCATTTGAAGATTGAAGGAGGTTTTTGTGAAGACAAGTAGAACTACACCGGTATTGAATCCAGCATGCAAAGATGCTAAATTAAGCAGTACATTCATATTGGATTTAACCATCCAACTGTAAGTCAGTGTGACTTCCCATTTGTGATTGAGCAGTGAGCTCTAAGCGCCTGGCCTTTCTGCATGTGTAGACCCAATTTGTATACACTTACTATCTGCAGTAGTATCATCTGATTGTGGGTAAGGTTTCCCACTGTGGTTTTTCCCCTTACAGGGTTTCCACATACAAATATTGGTGTTATGTGTTGTGGATGACTTTATCTTTCTGTTTCATGCATTAATCCTTACTGGTATTACAATTAACTAATAAAACTATCTACCAGCATAAAAGACTAGTTCACCGGTATTGTGCATTAAAGTTGTTTAAGTTATTTTGGATTAAAATTATTAGACAACTGATTCACCCCCCCCCCCCCTCTTAGTTGTCCCCAGGACCTAACAATTGGTATCAGAGTTGAGTCCTCTTTTTGCAAAATTTTAACAGCTTGAGGAGATCCAATGTCTAGTAACTATTTCAGGAAGGACAGTCCTAAACTTGATGGAACCAACTATGGGATATGGAAGATCAAGATGGAAACTCATCTGAATTGCATTGGAAAGGACATTTGGGATGTAACAAAGAATGGCTATACTGCTCCTACTACAAGTCAGCCTAATCCACCAAATCTGACTAAAGATGAAGAGAATAATTGCAAGCCAAGATAAGCATTGTTGAGTGCTCTATCAGATCAGAAAATCATGGGATTATCAGATAGGTCTACTACTAAAGCTATTTGGGATCATTTGGAAACACTGAATGAAGGAGATTCCACAGTCAAAATTGCAAAAATTGAAAGCTTCTGGGTCAGGTATGAAAATCTAAAAATGGAAGAAGATGAAAGAATTTCTGCTTTTATGGAAAGAGTAAATGAAATTGTTTTGGGTATCAAATGTAGTGGACCAACCTTAAGTGAAGATGAAATTGTTTCAAAAGTTTTAAGAGGATTACCACCAGCATACAAAATGAAAGTTACTACAATAAATGAACTGAGAACAATGCCTAACACATCAATAACTAGGGATACATTGATTGGAAAACTATCAACCTTTGAAATTGAGGAATTTGGTCCTGTTGCTACTATAAAGACAGACTTAGCTTTTCAGGAATCAACATCATCTGCACAATCATTTGAGAAATCTGATTGGAAAGCCTTATATGCAAAAGAACTTGAAGAAAGTAGGAGAGAAAATGAAGAACTTGAAGAACTTGAAGCACTATTTGTAAGAAAAATGCCTAAAGGTCCAGTTGGAAGTAAGTATGAAGGTAAAACACCCTTTAAATGTTTTAACTGTAATAAGATTGGTCATATGGCTTCAAGATGCCCTGATAGACATGCTAGGTTAAGAGAAGGAGATAGAAGGACATACAAACCTAACCCTGAATATCAGAGATACAAATTTAAGAAGAATAAAGACAAATCTTGTTATCTTGCTGATGAAGGAGTCACTAATGATTCTGATGAGGATCCGGCAGATAATGGATGGGTTTTTGTCGCTATAACAGAAGATCAACCGACACCCACTATTCAACTGATAGAGGAGGCCTTGGCAGCTAAAATTGAAACTAAGGATGAATGGATCATTGACTCAAGATGCTCACATCACATGACTGGTGACAAAAGTAAATTCTTAACTTTTCAGGAGTATAATGGAGGTCTAGTAAGATTTGGAGATTATAAAGCTTGTTTGATCAAAGGTAAGGGTACAATATCTCTTGATGGTAAGCATAATACTGACAATGTTTACTATGTTGAAGGTTTAAAGCATAATCTTTTGAGTGTTGGTCAATTAGTTGAAAAAGGATTTCAGTTATAGTTCAAAAATGGTAAATACAAAATTATGAATAGAACTGGTTTGGAAATTGCAACCGGTAATCAAACTAGAGGTAATATCTTTCATGTGAATAACAATGAAAAGACATGCTTGATTGCACATATTGATGAAAGTTGGCTATGGCATAAGAGACTCTGTCATGTAAATTTTGATTACATTGTGAAGATCAGTACTACTAAGGCAATTAGAGATTTACCTAAGATTGTTAAGCCTCACAACCCGGTATGTAAGGAATGTCAATTTGGAAAACAAGTTAGAGCTACTTTTAAAAGTATTCTAGAAAAATCAAATAATGCTCTTGACTTAATTCATACTGACTTATGTGGTCCAGCTAGAACTAAAAGTTTACAGGGTGATAGATATTTCATGCTAATCATTGATGACTATTCTAGAATGTGTTGGGTTACCTTTCTCAGAGAAAAATCAAAAGCACTCGGGAAATTCAAACTGTTCAAAGCAATGGTAGAAAATGAAACCGGTAAGAAAATCAAATGTCTAAGATCAGATCAAGGAGGTGAGTTTACATCTAAGGAATTTACTACTTTCTGTGAAGTGAATGGAATCAGAAGACAGCTATTAGCACCCCAGATAGCACAGCAGAATGGAGTTGTAGAAAGAAAGAACAAAACTATCTTGGATGCAGCAAGAAGTATTTTGTCTGAATCGAATCTACCACATGTATATTGGAGAGAAGCAGTAAGTACAACGGTCTATACATTCAACAAAGTTCACATCAAAGGTGAAACTAGTAAGACCCCTCATGAACTATGGTTTGGCACTACTCCTACTCTTAAATATTTTAGAATTTTTGGAAGTAAATTCTATATTAGAAGAGATGAGTATATTGGAAAATTTGATCCTAGAAGTGATGAAGGAATATTTATTGGTTATTCATCTAAGAGAAAAGCATACAGATGTTTTAACAAAAGATTGCAGAAAATTGTTGAGAGCACAAATGTAAAGATTGATGAACAATTCAGAGGAACTTCAAGGTATATAGATTTTGAACTGGCAATAGAGATTCTGACAGATGAATCTACATTGAACCCACCGACACAGAATGAAGATCCAATTACACCGGTATCATCTGAAAATTCCATAGTAACTAAGGAATAGCAGCAAACAAAGACACCCCAGTATGTAAGACTGAATCATTCTGAAGATCAGATAATTGGAAACAAATATAGAGGAGTTATAACAAGAAGAAGATTGGCAAATGAAGAGGTATGTCTTATTTCTCAAATTGAACTAGCATCAGTTAATGAGGCATGTGAAGATAAATTTTGGATTAAAGCTATGGAAGAAGAATTAGAACAAATTGAGAAGAATAACACTTGGACATTAGTTCCCTGGCCTAAAGATAAAAATGTTATTGGAACCAAATGGGTATTTAGAAACAAACTTAATGAAGATGGTAAGGTAATCAGAAATAAATCAAGAATAGTATGTAAGGGATATTCTCAGAAAAAAGGAATTGATTACAATAAAACATTTGCACTGGTAGCAAGAATTGAAGCAATAAGATTATTGTTGGCTTTTGTAGCTCACAAGAACTACAAAGTCTATCAGATGGATATTAAATGTACATTTTTGAATGGAATTCTTGAACAAGAAGTTTACATTGAACAACTTGATGGATTTTCTTTGACAGAAAATAAAGATATGGTTTGCAAATTAAAGAAAGCTTTGTATGGTTTAAAGCAAGCTCCAAGAGCTTGGTATGCAAGATTGGATAAATATCTTTTGAAGATTAGTTTTTCTAAAGGAAATGCAGACAGTAATTTATACTATAAAGTGACTAATGATGACATCTTGGTTATAGAAGTTTTTGTTGATGATATAACCTTTGGAGGAGAAGATAGTTTATGCAAAAACTTTTCTATTGAAATGTAGCAAGAATTGGAAATGTCTATGATTATAGAAGTAAAATTCTTTTTAGGATTGCAGATTTCACAAACTGATAAAGGTATATTCTTGAGTCAATCCAAGTAATTAAAGGAGCTATTAAAGAAATTTGGGATGGAAAACTCTAAACTAGTAAGCACACCTATGACTACAAATGACAAATTATCAATGAGAGATGAATCAACACCTGTTAATCCAACCAGGTACAAATATATGATAGGAGGTCTACTATACTTAACACAAACAAGACCTGACATTATGAATGCAATATGTAATGTTTGAAGATTTCAAAGTAATCCTAGAGAAAATCATGAATCAGTAGTAAAAAGGATTTTCCAATACTTACAAGGCACTACAAATCTTGGCTTATGGTATCCTAGAGATGAAACATTTGAATTATGTGCATACACAGATGCAAATTGGGCAAGAGATGTGGATGATAGGAAGAGCACCACAGGTGGAGCATTCTTTCTTCGAAGCAAACTAATTTCTTGGTTGAGCAAGAAACAAAGTTGTACATGTCTTTATCAACAACACAATCAGAATATGTTGCAGCACCAACAAAATGTACATGGGTATTATGGCTTAAACAAATGTTGAAGGACATAAAGGTTAATTGCAAGGAACCTATAACTATCTATTGTGATAACACTACAGCAATTGATATATCTAAGAATCTGGTACTACATTCTAAAACTAAACATGTTTCTATCAAATTGAACTTTCTGAAAGCAAATGTTGAAGCAAAAGAAGTAAAACTGGTTTATGTGAATACTAAAGAGCAGATTGTAGACATTTTCACTAAACCTCTGCCTAAGGAGACTTTTGAATATCTAAGAGATCAGCTTGGGGTCATACCCCCACTGATAGAGACTTAGACAGTTGGTGTTCATCATCAATCGGCAGAATTAATGGAAGAAATATTTTACTCCGGCTTTTGATGAGGAAGCTACTTCTAAGGGGGAGTAGTTGGTATACTAAATTGGTTGGTATTTTATACTTGCACTTGGTTTTGTAGTAACTTTGCAATTTGATGTCAAAGGGGGAGAGATTGGTATGGAAAAACACAAGAAGACACATGTTACTCTGAAGGGGAGAGATTGTTTATTTTGGGTTTTTGAATTCTGTTATGATCTTTTTGGGAGATTGATTGGTTTTTGGTATTTGGCATTTCTGTTTTGGCACTTTGATGGTTTTTCCATCTTGTGTTGCCATCAATGCCAAAGGGGGAGATTGTTGGTATTTTTGTATGGTTTTGTCATTGATGTCAACACCTACTAATACTTATCAACTCTAGCACTTTGGAGAATCAGCAATATTCACCAGCAAGCAAGTGACTTATGCACAGTCACCGGTATATGGTACACCGGCAGGATATAATGATCACCAGAATTTGGAATAACATGGAAAACACATGGTTATGTTGAAGACATCATTTGGACACCTTGTCATGAAGATTGGTTTATTGGTATAATTGTAATTACATATTTGTTGTTACCAGCAAATAAGTCTAGGGTATACACCAGCAGGTTCATCTATTCCAGATCAGCACAGCACACTATGGAGTTATTTTATTATTGTTGTAAATGCATCAAGCTGACATGTTGAATCAGTTATTGCATTGGATATTGTTTTTATAAATTAATTTTATTGTAAAATCCTTTAGAGTCGACCTACTAAAATTGGTCCTAGGTTATGGTATAAATGTAAGATCTTATTTGTAAGATCAAATATGGAAATGTGTGAAGGTATATGTGAAAATAAGCAGAGCTATACATGCAAACATCATTTGAAGATTGAAGGAGGTTTATGTGAAGACAAACAGAACTACACCGGTACTGAATCCAGCATGCAAAGATGCTAAATTGAGCAGTACATTCATATTGGATTTAACCATCCAACTGTAAGTCAGTGTGACTTCCCATTTGTGATTGAGCAGTGAGCTCTAGGCGCTTGGCCTTTTTGCAGTTGCAGATCCCAGTTGTATACACTTACTATCTGCAGTAGTATCATCTAATTGTGGTGAAGGTTTCCCACCATGGTTTTTCCCCTTACAGGGTTTCCACGTACAAATATTGGTGTTATGTGTTGTGGATGACTTTATCTTTATGTTTCATGCATTAATCCTTACCGGTATTGCAATTAACTGATAAAACTGTCTACCGACATAAAATACTAGTTCACTGGTATTGTGCATTAAAGTTGTTTAAGTTATTTTGGATTAAAATTATTAGACAACTGATTCACCCCACACCCCCCCCCCTCTCAGTTGTCCTCGGGACCTAACAAATTGTTGGTATTATGGATGTGTTGCATTGGTTTTGTCATTGATGTCAACACATATCAACACTTATCAACACTTATCTTTCTGGAGATCTTTGGTTATGTTGAACCGACACATTATGTTCACCGACATGTTCAATGACTTATGCATAGTCACTGGTATTTGGTTCACTGGCAGGTTTTATTGTTCACTGGCACTGAGGATGATCTATTATCAGCAAGAGATTACTTGGTTATGTCGAAGACATGGTTTAGACACTTGTTTTGGAGATTTGGTTATTGGTCTAATCAAGTTGGCATATTTGTTGTTACCGACAAATTGGTCTAGGTTATGGACCGGCATGAGTTATCTATTCCAGATCAACACGACATGTTATTGAGATGATTTATTGATTGGTTGTTATTGTAAATGCATTGAGCTGATATGATGCATCATATATTGATTCATTTGTAATTAATTTAATTGTAATATTCTTAGTAAGCCAAGCTACACATTTGGTCTTAGGTTTTGGTATATATGTAAGATCTCATTTGTGAGATTATGTGGAGAAGAGAATGTAATATGGTATGGTAAGGTTGTGATATTCGGTATATGCAAATATAAGTAGAGCTACTCACGCAGACATCATTTGAAGATTCAAGGAAGGTATGAAGGAGATAATCAGAGCTTAACCAGTATTGAATCCAGCATATGAAGATGCTATTTTGAGTAGTACATTATCTAGGATTTAACCATCCTACTGTAGTCATTGCGACTCCCATTTGAGCAGTGAGCTCTAGGCTGCTGGCCTTTCTGCATGTGTAGACCCCATTTGTACACACATACTATCTACAGTAGTATCATCTAATTGTGGGTAAGGTTTCCCACCATGGTTTTTCCCCTTACAGGGTTTCCACGTACAAATATTTGTGTTATGTGTTGTGGATGTTTCTTTTTCTGTTTCATGCATTAAGCTTCACTGGTATTGTTATTAACTGTTAAACTGTCAACTAGCATTAATTTTGGTTTACCGATATTATGCATCAAGTTTAATTAAGTTATGTTTGGGTTGTGTTGTCCTCAAATTTTCATTCCCTCTTATCCTCCTTTCAAGATCTAATCAACAACTCTGTTTGCATAGGAAGAGGACAGAAGAAAGCAAAAGAATCTTATGGAAACATATAACAAGGTTTTTTTAAACACCTTCTACACTTTGAACTTATCTGAAGTTTAGGTGGGTATACCTTATGTGAATATTTTCACACTCTTGAGCGAGATCCACAATTAACTAATGCAAAAAACTTGTGGATTTCATCACCCTAATGAAACTGAAACATTAAAAGAAAACTTATACTCATTTTCAGTATTGATCTCAAGAAAGATGAAGAAAAACTATGCAACTAGCATCAATGCCTTATCCTGGCTACAGAGTCACCCAAATCAAACAAAGAATCTCAAAATCAAAACACTCCCATATATTTCATTGTTTCACATTGCCATTAATCTTATATATGCCTGACATATACAACGATTACTTGTCTTTTGGAGACAACTAACACTGTTTATCAGATTCACAGTAACACGCACATGAAACTCACTGATAGAAATATCTCACGCATATTTAATTTCTCTCATGAAGAGAACAACTAAATATATATCTACAAGATTGCATTACAATCCTAAGATCAATAAAAAAAACCCTAGGTTATTCAAATGAGAATAGTAAGCTAAAGAATGCACACCAAAAGACAACAGATATTTAGGCTTGAAAACTTTGATTTTATATATTTATATTCATCTTCTGAATTCTTACATGACTCAAAATAATTTCCTTGAAAACCAAGAAAAAACATAAAATATTTTAGCAGAGTCTCTCTACAAAATTCTTTCGATCCCTTTTTACTAGTCCTGGTATCCATTTATAATAGTATGGATGCATACAAGCTTCAAACCTTTCAAAAGGTTTGTTACAACAAACTTCTTGTTTGAACAAGAAGTAGCAAATCTTCTCCACTTTCTAATGGCCCCTTTCTCATGGTTGTCATTCTGTGGCTTCTTCTTGAACCTCTACTTCTAGCACAGTATACTTTCTTGTCCACTCCTGGTACACGTCATTAGCAAGCCATGAGAAGCTAATAACTTTCCCTTTTGTCTTGGCTAATCTCTTCCAAGAGTTCCTCATTTTATTGACCTCTAAATTTAAGAAACCATAGAGTGATTTAATTTTCTCTATCTCCTCAATCATTCTGACAAATAGGGAAGTATCATATGTATTAATGATTCCCTTTATCCTTAATGATAGGTTGGCTCCTAATTCATTAAGCCATATGTGTTTGTCCTTTAATTGAGTTGGACTGGCAAAACCCCCTGGGAATAATTCAAATACTTGCTTAGTGTACTCTTTCTTATACAAGCTAATCTTCCTATCTGCATTATCTACTCCTTCTACTAACTTTGCTAGATCCTTTGTTATGTCACAAGTGGATTTGATAATGGGGTTAGCCCCTACCTCATCATAAGATACACATATAAGTTCTAGATCCTGCTCCCTAGGCTTCCACTTGTCAAAAATAGGCACTAGAATAGCCTTGTCTCCATTGAGCTCATTCCACATATCCAAAACTTTGCTCATGTTGTTATACACTAATGAGGATCCTATGGTGTTAGCAAAACTCAAAATTGTGGCCCTCACTCTCTCTTCATATTTCTTTGCAAATAGGGCTTGAGCCTGTTTTAGCTTCTCCAACTCATGGGGAGTGATCTCAACTAATTGGGAACTAGAAGGTGCTGGAGAAGGTGGGAATTTAATGATAGGGCTAGTAGGTGGAGGCTGTGCAGGAGAAGAAGCAATCATCAATGTTGAGGACTCACCTTGATGGTATTGTCCTGCCAATTGGCTTTTCAACTTAGTAATGATGCTATCTCGGCTCATCAACTCCTCCTTGGCATTATTGTAAGCTTTTAAAACTGTCTCCAACTTAGCTTGGAGATCTACCTTTTCCTTTGCTTCTTTCTCTGCCATTGCAACACTGAATTTTGCAGTCTCTAAGACTATGCTAGCAACCTCCACCACCCCAGTGTTTTGTACTCCCTTCACTATCATACCTCCAAGGTAGCTTGACTCTGGGGTATCCTTTTTCTTTCTATTTTCATCTCTTTTCAAAGACCACATGACCAGGGCAGCATTATCCTTGCTGAAGGTTACTCCCTCCATAGGCTTGGTCTCTTTCTTGACTACCTCTAAAACCAAGGCATTTGCTATATCCCATTCAGGGAGGATGAGTACACCAATGTTTGCTACCATTTCCCTTCCTTGCTCAGGAGTGATGGTCTTAAACTCAGTGACCATTTCTTGCTTTATTTCTTCCTCCACCACAATTGCATCCTTGTGGGGCTGCTCACTCTTTCTCTTCTCACATCTAGCATTAAACTGATCAGTATTCTACTTCCACACAAATTGCATGAAAGCTCTTGAGGTAACAAAGTTGCCATTAGCCAAGAAATCTTCACTGGCTTGTTTAATATCAAAATCCAGTTCCTGGCCTTTGAACTCATTGGTGGTTATGTTAATCTCAGCATTAGGTGGCTCTTCTGGCATTCCATCTTCTATTTCATCATAGGTGTAGGCTATCTCCCCAAGACTCCCTAACTACAACAATTGCTCAGTTGTGGCCTGCTCATCTCCTATGTGAATAGGGGATTGAGATGGGGAATACAAAGGCTTGTTAGATTGCATTTCTTTTCCCACCCTTTGCTTCTTTGGGGAGTCTTGAATGTCAATGATATCTTGTATTTTCCTCTTCCCTCTAGAAGTAGAAGGCTCCCCTATTGTTGGCACTAGCACAATATACTTGGATTTCTTATGTAATACATAATCACCTGGAGGGATTGCTTTGGCAGATGTAGACCTAGCTAAAACTAGTCTTGCCTTCTCAGGGTTATTTTTAATCACTGCTTCCCTCTTCTCTTTCAATGTTTGCATTACATCTTCAAAACAAAGAATTAAGAATTTTGCCTTTTCTTCAAAGGGGTGAAAATTGGACAAATGGTCATAGCTGGTGTCAAATTGATGCACAAAATCTAGAGCTTTCTTGTAGTCCACCCATTTCTCTTTCCTTAGCTCTTGATCATCCAAATCGAACTCATTCCTGATGAGGTCTTCAGGGAATTGGAACTGGTGAGGTCTGCCTCTGCATACTGCCCTTTTCCTAAACATATTATTAAAGAAATCCTCAGGGTTAGAAAACCTTGACACTACAGTGGACAAATGGTAGGGTTGAAGGAAATCTTCAAAGCACTTCCAACCCCCTTTAGTAATTACAAACTGATGTGCTATTGTTACTGTAGGGAAAATGGTCCCTTTTTCTCTATTGGATAGCTCTGCTTCTTGCACACTCCCAATCTGCCTAAGGACTTCTTCAATTCCTACTTTTAGGGGGACCTAATATGGCAACAAAAATGGGTTCCCTCTGAAACCATACACTCTAAAAACTGTGGAAATGGGATATAGGTACATGTCACCCCAATTGTGGACAATCTTGATCTCTTTAGCAAACTCTTTTGGCCTTAGAAACTCCAAAAGAGCTTTAGGGACCCTTGGATTCTCTGAGCATAAAAGAGTTCTGATCTTGGATGCAAAGTACTTATCAAACTTTAGGTAGCTAGCATCTTCCCTATCCCATGACAACACTGTGCTCCATAATTGAACTAACATTTTCTCCCCATCCACTTCTTTCACCAGATCCATTTCATTGGCAAAATAGTCACCACCCTTGAATAGAAACAGATGCATGAGAAGGAATTACCATCCAAAAGGCCTATCCACTTTTCCATTCTTTATCCCTATCAAGCCTTCATGGATTGCATCAGTAATATAGGGGGCATAATCAAATGTGACCGCCAGAGAAGGATTTAAAATTTGAGCTATCATTAACATGTAATGAGTCGGCATGTTCATTTCAGCATCCTCTCCAAAAATCTGGCAGAGTGACCAATATAATCCTTTGGCTCTAAGAGTGAACAAGTTTAAGGAGAAAGGCTCCATGGTATTAGGTCCTACAATAGTCAATCCACCTATTTTAACAAAGAATTCTTTAAGAGGCCCATTTCTAAGATGATTCCTCTATGCATTGTAGACCTGAGCCAATGATTTAAAATTAATAGGCTCCAAATAATTGGACACCTCATTGAGACCAAATACATTTCTGAACTCATCATCATTTATTTCAATGAGGGTTTTTCCGTTAATATTCCTAACACATTTGGTAATAGGGTCATAGTTGCATGCAATCTAAGTTAGGAGATCCACATCCATGAACACTCCAGGGACCACCAATTTACCTACATCCAACTCCCAAATACTATTCAGTGGGGCTAGGGAATGTCTCATACCAAATCCAACCTTGAATAAGCCCAAACCAGACAACCCTGCCTATGGGTCTCTCAGCCAACTACCCTTGTCATAAAATCCTTCTCCTATTCTCAGGTGAGGAACTTTTGGCACTAATTCTTTAACCTTAGCTGCTACATTCGTGGACATAGACAACTGTTCTAGGAAATCATCACAAATTGCTCTCTCCTGGTAATTAACTTTCCCTATGAAGTCCCTTCTAGGTGCCATCTCAAATACTATGCAAGTACTTCAATTACTAATCACAACAATTCTATAACAGAACAAAACCACAATTCAATCAAACTTTCAAGTAATTGGTAAGCAAGATATAAGAAAACCTGTTCTCAGCCTGAAGAAATCTGCTCTGCACCCACTTTTCTGCAACAACTCTTCGAAATGATGCCTACATTCAATTGATGTGAGTGCATATGCAGTAATCGAGCTCTTAACTACGATATTGATACCACATGCTTTGGCCATCACTTCAGAATTGAATTCATAAAAGAATTCAAAAATTTGGCTCCAATGGGTCAAAACTATTCTGAGTATTTTCTTTTCACTCTTTTGCTATTTCGTAGAGCATAAAACCCTTGCATGTTCATCTGGCGAAGTCACACCAACCATCTGATCAGATAGAACTTGCACTATTTTTACCTTTTGACTTTTCCTCATCCAGCAACAAGCTAAAATTCCCTTCACTGTTTCACAAATGGTAACCATCGTGCACTTTAACCCAGCGAAATTGCACTAGCCATCCGATTAGATAGAACTTGATCAGTCTTTATCATGTCCTGACCTGATAGTTTTACCTCACTAACTATGCACCAAGCAGTTAAGGCTAACAATCTTCATTGTTTTGCGAATGGTAACTGTCCTGCTACCTCAGGCTATGAAATAGCGTCCACCGTTAGATCCTCCTCAAGATACCCAGTCTTTAACAACTTTAATCTGGTAGATGTGGGCCCTCTAATTCAGTGCTATCCACCCTGGCATTCAATTTCCTTAGAAACCGATGTGGCAACTTCTTACTAGCCGAAAAACTTTCATGGGATCCACTTCTAAACTGCCACCTCTGCCTGACAGGTCACCTCTTCATTGGTGGTATGATTCAATCTCTCTGTTGGGCCCACCACCTGGTCACCAAGTTTATTCTTTGATTTACTTAACCTCGAGGCCATGTGTGACTTTCTAATTTTCCACTTAAACCACCTGGACTACTAACTGGACTGCCATGTCTTTTCGCTACTTCGTGAAGGCTAAATCTTGAGCACCTTCATCCCACAAAACCATGCAATCCATCCGATCAAAAAAGAAATGATTGGTCTTTAACTTTAGTTGAAACCTGGATGTCAAACCCTCTTCTACTTTCGCCATTTTGCAGAGGTTAAATCACAGTCACTTTTATCCTGCAAAACAATGCGGACCGTCCAATCAAAAGGAACTTGCATATCATTTATTCCTTTTATGAACACCTCACCCGAGCCCACCTAGCCTTTTCGCTATTTTGCGAAGAGTAAGACACGTGCATCTTTTGGCTGCGAATCAACATGAGCTATTGATCTTTCTCCAACCCGATCGCCCTTTAGCCAAGGAAAGCTACTCATCTTTGGGACCCACCAAGTCTTTCATTGTTTCAGGGGATATAAACCATGTGCATCTTGAGATAATGAATCAACGCGAGCCATTGGATTCAAAGTGAAATGGAGTCCTTTTAGTTGATGGTCAAACCACCTGGTCAGGCCCTCTTATGCCTTTCGCTATGACATAGAGTTGTGCGATACTTATGCAGCCCAACAAACATTAGGACAAAGTAAGGTGAAGGTGCATAAAAATTAAAAGGTTAAGGGATCTCCTAGGTAAATAACTGATGGAGGGACACTTCTCATGACCAACAGACCCCTTCCTTAAGTGAATAAAGTAACACAAAATTAGAAAGAGAGGGTTTTCTCTCAGACACTGGAGCAATTAAACTTAGACCCTAAACCCTCTTTGGACCTAAACCAATTAGAGGTAACAAGGCTATACTAGAATCAATTTTTTTTAGACTTTTAGCCAATTATGGAACAAGAATATCCACTTTTAAAACAGTGATAACAGGTTGAAATTAATAGACAACTGATTCACCCCCCCTCTCAGTTGACTTTGGGTCCTAACAAAATACCGATTTATAACACGTTAACAAAAAGTCACCAAAATTCAAAATTCAAAAAATTCTTTCCCACTCATTTTACAAAGGGGTTCGGAGATGTTTTACCATTAAGCTCCCCTTAGCCATGTTAAACAAGCTTAAGTCACCAGTGTCGGATTCTCTTCACTAGGTGAAGGAACAGTTTCTTCTCTAGGCGAGTCATCACTTTTCTCCTTCCAAATCCATTTCATATCCTCTCTGGTTTCCTCAACATCAACTTTTTGCTTGCCTTTCTAAACCTTGAAAGAGTTGACCGGTTTGCTATTTCTTGTTCTGCAAAACTTTCCTAAGTGCCCTAGCTTGTTGTAGTGGTAGCAGGCCATACTAGATGATCTCCAAGGTCCTACATTTCCTCTTCCTATTCTTCTTCTGCGGTTCATTGCCACATGACCAAAGATATTGCAAAAGGTACAAACAACATTTGTTACCTTTTCCATTTTGAATGGACTAAACTGGTTGCCATAGGATCTTTGCTAGTTCTAGTTTACTCAGTTATCAAAGTTTCTTGTTTGGTCACCATTTGGTCTAGGATGCATGTGTGGTACAAGATTGTTTTCTCTATATCTGCACTCAATATGCCTATGCCCATACATTCCACAAGTGTAGCAATGACCTTCAAACTTTCTAGACACATACCTAACATTAGTATTGTAATTTGCATTTCTATTACGTTTATCTCTACAGATATTTGCAGTATGACCAGGCTTATGGCAAACAAAGTAGACAGGCTTAAAAACCTTCTTACCGGTAGTCTTATTGACTTTAGGAGCAATTTTGTTCTTTGGATAGTTTCTCTTTGTACTAGAGGATTCACCTTTTTCAGTTGTATGAAAACCAAGTCCAGAGATATCACCCTTCATTCTCTATGATAGAATTTGTTCTTCCAGCATGGTAGAACTTTTGATGAACTTCTCCAATTTCTCATTGGCTTTAGTAAGCTTTTGACAAGATCTTCATTATGCTTAGACAGATTCTCTTTCAGAGATTATGCCAACTCAAGGTCTAGCTTTAGGTTCTCCTTTTCTTCTATTTTAGCAATTAGGTCCTCATGCATAGTGTCTCTTTCCCATTTGATCTTTAATATCTCTTGATCTCTTTCCTTTATAAGATCTTTAGCAGCTCTTCTAGCTTCCAGTTCCTGACTCATGCAGATAGTGAAACCTTCTAGCTCTCTCCTTAGATTCAATTTCTCACCTTGCAACTTTTCAACTTCTTCTGCTAAAGCATCAATATTGGCTTCATCTGAAGAACTATTGTCAGATATTTCTAATATTTTTTCAGATAGCTCTCTCCTCTTGACTTGAGAAGCTTTCAGTTTTCTCCTAAGGGATTCAACTTCATTTCTACTAGCTTCTAGCTCTCTAGCCATCTCAAAGTAGATCTTGTCCCCCATGGTAGTTTCAAGACTCCCTTATAAGCAGTTAGGCTTCAAAGAAGTTAGGCTCTGATACCAATTTATGGACTTAAAAGCACTGAGAGGGGGGGTGAATCAGTGACACCAAAACAAACACTACTTCAAACACTAACCAGTAGATGAACTTAACCAAGCATTTAAACAAAATACATGCTATCCGAAATGAAATACCAACATCCACCATAACAAAAGTGTTTATACGTGGAAAACCCAAATAGGTAAACACAAGTTAACTATCTATAGTAATAGATAATTGATCGGTTAAGGTCTTACAAAGTGCTCTGCTAGGAGCAAATCTTGTTAGAGATCCCAAGTTTGATTAGAAGCTTATACCTTGTTAAGAGTACTACCCTGTTAGGAGTAACCTCACTGGAGGATTTGAGAATCCAAACTAATGGATCACCTAGTTAGAGGATTTGTACAATGAATGTTGTTAGAGCTTACCTAGTTAGGGGATTTTGATTCTATTGTAATGATTAGAAAACAACAAGAACGGTTTAATCTATTCTGAGTAGCACAAAACTTGCTTGATCAGATCCTTCTAAGTACATTCAACACTGCTCTTCATCTTATCACTTATTGCTCTTTAACAAAAGATTTCACTTGGTATTCACATAGCAACTCTCTTTTTGTTGTCAGTTATCAGTTCGAAATGATTCACTAAGATGTCTTTAAATAGACATTCAAATCTTACGTTGTCCTAAGGAAATCACAACACAATTTCGTAGGTGCAGTGTATCTAGACAAGTAAACATAACTCATCACAAAAATGACTGCCAAGAAAACAGTGTTGGTAACTCATCACAAATCGGATACCAGTTAGAATAGTCAATACTGGTTGAAACAAAACTAGTGAACCATTGTCTTGGAATCTTCCACTTGATCTCCATCTTCATCTTCATTTTTTATTTTGATTTCCACATAGTGTAGCCATGGGTTATCTCTTATGCACATACCGATTGACAATGTAAACAATTGAAGTTACACCGGTAGTCATTGTAATCATATGTGTGTGTGAGAGTGTTTCATCAATGACAACAAGTGATGAATACATTACAATCATCATCAAGCCAACACATCTCATATTGTAAGAGTTTGTGGGATATTTTGTATGGCATTTTATTTTCAGGAATCTTGTCCAGGGACACATATTCCTTTTTGACCTATTTGTGCTTCTTTTCCTCTATTCTTTATACATGGCCTTCTCATTGAATATAACATCTTTACTTCTAATTATTTTCTAATTTTTGAAATCCCATAACCAATAACCAAAGTCATCCATTCCAAATCCAACAAAGGTACATTTTTAGATTTACCATCAAGCTTGGTTTTATTTTCTTTATCAACATGGACAAAAGCTTCACAACCAAAGGTTTTTAGAAAAGAATAGTTTACCTTTTTACCAGTCCATGCCTCCTTTGCAATGCCACTATCCAAAAGATTTGAAGGTCCGCTATTTATCAAATAAATAGCAATATGTACAACATCTTCCCAAAATTATAGGGCTAGTCCAGTATGCAATTTCATGCTCCTTGAACTCTCCTTGCTGGTCCTATTCATTCTCTTAGACACACCATTTTCTTGTGGGGTTCCTACAACTATTTTTTGCTTTCGGATTCCATTGAGGTAAAAGTAATCTCCAAGTGATTTGCTGCAATACTCACCTCCATTATCAGATTTGAGACACCTCAACTTTTTTCATATCTCATTCTCAACCAAGGATTTCCATTTCTTAAAAGTTTCAAAAAGATTTCATTTCTATTTTAGGAAATATATCCATGTTTTCTGGTTGCATGATCTATAAAAATAACATAATAACAAGAGCCACCAAGAGATGATACCTGAGTTGGTCCCCATATATTTGAATGCACAAACTCTAATTTCTCACTCTTCTCTTTCCCAACCTTGAGAAATCTAACTCTTTTCTGTTTACCATAAACACAATTTTCATAGAATTCTAAATCAATTTTCTTGAATCTTGGCAACAAATTTTTAGAGTGAAGGATTTTCATCCATTTCTCACTCATGTGTCCAAGTCTATGGTGCGACAATTTTGAATCTGTCTTTGCAACATCTATTGTAGTTGTCGTTGCAACAACTTTTTCTGTAGCAGCTAAGGTAGAATAAGCATTACAAACACACAAATATAGTGTGCCTACCTTTTCACCTTTAGTGACCTTCCAGAAATTATCTATAAAGGTAACTATGTAGCCTTCACTGCCTAGTTGTCTTGCAAAAATTAAATTTCTTCTTAAATTAGGAACATGCCTTACCTCCTACAACAACCAGTCATTTCCATTCTGCAACTTGATCTTTATCTTTCATTTTCCAACAATCTAGTAGGGCTCATCATCACCCAAATATAACTCTCCAAAATCACCTTAAATATAATCTAGAAAATGTTTTCTATGGGGTGTAGCATGAAATGAAGCCCCTGAATCTATTACCCAAGAATCATTAACATTATCTAAATATAGAATCAAGGCATCTTGTAAAGTATTACTTGCAACATTAGCTTCCTTACTATCATCTTCATTTCCATCTCCTTGTTTGTTTTTCTAAGACCAACAATCTTTCTTTAAATGTCTTGGCTTTCCACAGTACCAACAATCCTTTCTTCCTCTAGATTGAGAGCGTCCTTTCTTTGACTTCCCTCATGACTTCTCATGCCCAGGGCCTTTTTATCTTTCCTTTGATCTTCCTCTATTATTTCCATTCAAGATAGTACCTGATGATGTTGAAGTCTCACTTATGCTTTTTCGTCACATTTCATCACTTAGGATAACACCAACAACATCATCAAATTTCAAAATATTTGAACAAGAGACAGAGTTACTTACAACCATAACCGATCTATTCCAACTTTCTAGCAAAGAATATAAAATTAAGAGAGCCCTAACCTCTTTATCAAAGTTAACTTTTATAGAAGTCATTTGGCTAGTAGCTATATTAAATTCATTTAAATGATCTTCTACAAATCCTCCCTCACTCATTTTCATATTAAACAAACGCTTCATAAGAAATACCTTATTCAAAGCTGAGGGTTTGTTATACAGTTTAGCCAGTGCTGCCATTAGATCTAAAGTTGTTGTTGCTTTTGATATATTGAATGCTATAGATGGTGCAAGGCACAACCAAATGGTTCCTAGTGCCTTTATGTCTAGTATATCCCAATCCTCATCTAATATCATGGTCAGTTTCTTTGACTTTCCTTCCAGTAGCCACCACAGATCCTTTTGATACAGGTAATCCTCCATCTGCATTTTTCATAACTGATAATTCTAGCCATTGAACTTCTCAACCTTGAATTTGGTTTCCTCCATTGCTCCAGCTCAAAACTGAAAGTCCCTACCAATTTACATAAATACAGGACTCTAATACCAATTGTTAGGGTTTAGGTAGGTCCCAAGCAAATACAAATTAACAATTATATGTAGATACACACACAAAAGATGAAGAAAAATGCATAACACAAATAAAACAAATATTTAAAGTAGTTCGCCCAAGATGGGCTACATCCATAGAACACAACCATCCAATCTTTTCTTATTATCCAATAAATCAGTACAACACCATTACAATGCCTTTTTGCATTCCAGCTGCTTTTAACAAGCAATTTTAGCACAACACTCAAAGTCAATTATTTTTAAGTATTTTTTTCAATGTTTTTTTTTTTTCAACAAAAAACATTTCCTCGGGGGTTGCGCCCCCAAACCTTAGTGAGGATACATAATGAGTGTACAGTACTTGTATGGTTAGTTACCACATATCAACAATATCTTCATGCAACACATTCACCTAACAATGAAAATTTCCCACACGCATTGCAATGACCAAAAATACATGCATTTGAAATAAATAACTAGTCTTTGGGTAGTTTACAGATTAAACTTGCTATAAACTCCTTGATAGTTTGAGGTGGAATGTGAATGCCACAATCTTGCATAATATCATTAGTATGCAATGTACAATGTATATATCTAAACACATTATAATAATAATAAAATTGAACATGGGTTTTACAACAACAAAGGATTCTTTATTTATTGATTTTTACATACTAGGGTTTTCATTTCTCAAATGATCTTTAACTAATACATGCATTTTCTAACATAGAATCATCTAAGATTTTTTTATAAAATTCAACTTGAGTCATGTCTAGAAGATGTTTTGGATGAGGATCACAAATTTTTGATCCCATCCTTAACTTCAAAACATCTCTAGCATTAGATAACACTCTTGTTTTATCATACCAAAAATTTTCAATTAATGATTTAGTTTCATGTTCGACCTTGGAAGTCTACCACTAAAACTCCAATAATGGTTTATTGGATTTCTTTCAATGGTAACTCTTCTCTTGGTTTCCCTCAATATGGTTTTATGATGTATATTCAAATATACATCTACATTACTTAACATTATTAACTATAGTAGTTGTTAGAACTCCCCATGTCACATTCTTATCTTTAGATTGACTTCTTTTTCCAATAGAATTAATGGCACTGGCAACGAAAGATACAACTTGCTTAAATGATTCATCTTTCTTTTTTAGTTTTATATAAATTCCTAATTTTTTCATCACTTTTCGCATTTTCAACATTTTTATTAATTGTAGCATAAGTTGACATTGAAATCCTAGTTTTTTATTTTTTTTTAAATTGTCTATACAATCTATTAGCATGTGTTTTCCCTTCAACGAAGTAAACCATGAATCTTATCTAAGACATTGCTTTCAATATAAAAAAATTATTATCATTTTCATTCAAACAAGGGGATGAATTATTATCAACTTTTATTTCTTTCCCTTTAAGAGTAACATTAATATCATTGAATGAATATCCAACTTGCTTCAAATCTTTAATTTGAATTTCAGTAAGGTTTGGGGGATTTAAAGACATGCCAATATTCACATCAAAATAAACATTTTCCATTTCAGTGAAAATTTCATCCGAGGACACACTCATATTTAGTTATATAATCATGATGTCTTCCATATTGACTGTAATGGTGAAAAATTAGGGTTTCCATCAGTAGATGTAGTAGAAACCACTGATTTTAGGCTTTGGGACCACTGCGTTAAAGAGGGGTGAACCTAATAGATCATTTCTCAAATAAACAAGGGTAGGGTTGAGAAATCCTATTCAATTCACTATAATTAGGATTGATACCCTCATTTAAGTTAAATTGTTGGAATTCTAAAATTAGGAAAAATATGATGAAATTGAAGAGATTATATATGAACAATGAGTTCTAATTGTCAGATTGAGCCACAAACTTGGATCTAAGTAATATATGAGTATTCTGACCTGTTCCCAGAAGGAGCTCCTCATTTGTTTGGACCAGAATGTCCATCGCTTTCATCCTCTATACTTTTCATCATCCAAAGGGAAACCAATTCGTCTTTGTGAATAATGTTGATCCTGAGAATCGCAGCTTTGCACCTATTTCCTACACACATAAACAAGGAGGAAATTGTTGGGAATAGGGGTTTTCCTAAGTCAAACCCCAGTTTAGGAATTAACCTTCAATGAAATATTGCAAATACTAAAATAAATGATATAAGGATATACCTCATATCTACAATGGTTGATAATGATGATTTGCTTCTTGAATGTAATCACATATGTTGTATGAAATAGTGTAAACATGACAAAACCCTAATCAGACACACATGCTTGCATATGAATGATGTATTTTTTCTCCACAATGGTTGAATGAATAATATGCAGCCTTCAAGACCTCTAAAAATGCTTGATAATGAATGCTTCATGGATGCAAGAATTCTTGATTTCTTGGAGATGGGGACTTTGTTAGAAAGAATTGATCAAATGTCTTTATATATGGGTATCTATGTCAATTACCAATTAGGTCAACCTCCAACGGTCATGTTGAACCACCAATTTTATTTCTCATTTGAGAGATAGGACCCAACCCATACTTCAAAATAAGGCCTAACTAATGGGGACAAGGGCACTAGGCGCTTTGGTACTAGGACCAGGGTGCTAGCACCCTGGTCCTCCTCAGTGAGGGACCATAAATTAACCCCAAGTAGAAGAACATCACATTAAACAATTAGTTGGTAGGTGTACATGGCATCAGAATTATAATTAAGGCACTAAACAAACCTAAATAGGAGATGAGGAGGAGACACACTAAAGTAGGGGCACAAACATGAGGTGTAAATTGACCCAATGTTAATACAATGAGGATCTGGTTAATACTAAGAGGGGGGTGTTATCACTATTTTGACTCTTAGGTGATTTTGTCCTCTAAATCCTTTAAAATTTTTGAATTGTGCTTAGTCCTTCTTTTTGTCTCTGAGGGTTTTTGGTCTAGGGGTTTAGGGTTTCTGCATTTTCCCCTTTTCTATCTTGAAATCCCTGTGTCCTATTTCCATGTTACTTTTTCCACTTAAGTGGAAGGGTCACTCCATCATGAGAAGAGGTCCCCCCTTTTAGTTTTTCCCTAGGTGGGTCTTTAATAATTGTAACGTCCTAAAATTGTGACACTTGCAATTTCGATTGCATTTGGGTCTTCACGATAGTGATGCAACACAGAACCTGAATGGAGACCCCGAAACCTTTTTATGACACCGAAAACTGCATTTTTCTGCACCTTGGCATGATCCCTCCTTGCACCCTGCTGTCCTGGGAGGTGGGACCATGGCGCCCAGCACCCTGGTCCTTCAGGACTAGGGCACCCAGTGCCCTGGTCCCTGGCCCTATTTTGGGCCCGGTCTCTTTTGGGCCTCGGGTCTTTATGTTTGCAATTCAGGAAATAATGTTTCCTGGTTGGCCTAAGGTTAAAAAAATCAGTCTTTCAACCCTAATTGACAAGTATATAAACTAAATTTCCTCTCCCATTTTGAGGAGGAAGGATATATGTGTGCAAGATGCAGAAGCGATATTAAAACACTCAAACATTCAAGCATTCAAGCATTCAAGCATTCCTTCAAGCAATTGAGCATTCTAAGTCTCCATTCAAGACTAAGTGTTGCATTCAAGACAAGGATTCAACCATTGAAGAGGAGATCACATACAACATACAACATGCAACAACATTACACCTTCGCATGTAAGAATACAAACATTCTTACAACAAGGTATCAGTACTTGATTACATTACAATCATTTACATTTACAGCATTCTCATTTCTTGGTTAATTCCAAAACCGAGGTTTGACCTAAGGGAAAACCCCTAATCCCTAACCCCCTAATCATCCTCTCTTTTCTGTGTGTAGGTTATAGGTACATGGCTGAAATTGAAGATCTGGAATCCTTGTGCAGAGACGAACAGATCCCCCTTTGTTTCACGGATTTTTCGGAGGACCGTGTGCACGCCGGGCACCATCGTCCCATCAACTTTCGCTCAAATTTGCAGGACAGCACCATCTCGACATTTTACTGCTAATTCCAGGTCCACAGCTTCATCCCATGTTTCTATTTCTGTCTGCAAATGAATATTTCTTACTTTCACCTACACTCCTAGTTCAATCCTACTATCTACATTCTTTACAAAAGAGGGTAGCCTTGCTGTCATAACCCTTGAAACTCATTTAAAATCTAGTCTTGCATTGTGTGAGATTGGATCTTGTGGGTTTCAACCCCTCTTTTGAATGTAAAGTCTCTCCTAAGTGAAAACCATCAATCCTAGTGACCTCCTTTCTCTCTCCTTGGAGTGGAGTTGGGGAGGGGAGAACAACTAGGGTTCGATCGCTTTTTCCGCTTTACACATTTTGGTGAACCCGACGTGAACTCCAATCTTCTCTAATTCTGATTTATGTTTTCAAATTTGAGTGTTTATGCTATTTCAAATTCAAATTTGTATTTACAAGTCTTAATTTCTTGCAAGATTCAAAAAAAAAAAAGTTTAGAGGAAATTTTTGCTAAAACCCTAAAGTGGAACTTGTGGATAGCTTAATTGGGATCAATAATTTCAAATCTGATTTAGGAACTCATTTGAATCATAAATTTCATTTTCTAAAATCTACATTCTAAGTGCTTGCATTGGTTAAAATAAACATTTCCTTCTATTTTTCATGTGTTATCATTTGAAAGAGGAAAATTGTTGTCATGATGTATTCATTTCATAGATGTGATAATGGGTTAGCTTCCCTTGTTTCAATTTTTCCTTCTCCTAAATAACTTCCCCCTATCTATAACAACATTTTAGTGCCTAAAAGAGTTGCTATCAATCCCTTTGAGACTCTCCCATGCTCTAAGGATGAAGACTTTAAGAGTGATCTTGACAATTCTCCTAAAATGTGCCCTTCCTATTTAGCTATCCTAGAGGAAGAGAATGATATCATAAACACCTTTCTTAATGTTACTTCACCTTCCCTATAGGATGCCTCTCTAATTGAAAAGGTATTGATGGACATTGACTTATTTTCTCCTAAAGTTGGTCCTTCCAATGGGGACATGTTAGTGCAACAAGAGGTTATGAACACTTCTTTCAAAGATCTCCTTCCTAAGCATGAATCTTTGGAGAAATATGTTCATGTTCCTCCTAAAAAACACTCCCTTCATGAGGATCCTTTTGTGCGAGAAGATGACATTATCCCTACATTTCCTAGTGATGGCATTTCCTTTTCCAACAAAATTCCCACTAGAGATGATGAATTAATGATAAATGCTTACCCTTCTCCTAAAGTTTGTCTTACCCATAAGCATCCCTTAGAGAAAGAAGATGAAATAATAAGCAATTTCCTTAATTCTCTCTCCCCTAAAGATCATATTGAACATATTTTGAGGAAAGAGGATGAGTTTAACACATCTATTGATGCTCTCCCTCCTAAGGATGAGGAATTAATAAACAATGTTATCTCCTCTCCCAAAATTGACAATACTTCAAACATTCCTTTCAACAACCTCACTATTTGGGATGAACCATTAGAAGAAGGTTTAGATTATTCTCTACCCCGTGAGAGAACCCTAGCCAAAGGGGATGAAATCAAGATTGAAAACTCCCTTGATAGTTTCTCACCTTCCTTGAATCTCAATTATTCTCCCTCTCCTCAACTTGGTTCTACTCATAAGGAGACCCTAGTTCAAAGCAAGATGGTTAACATCTCTTTCAAAGATCTCCATCTCAAAAGTGAGACTTTAGAGAGTAATGTTGATCCTTCTCCTAGAGAGTTTATTCCCCATGTAGATCATTTGAGGATAGAGGATGATATGACCTTTCCTAGTATTACTTTTCCTACTAGAACATCAATGCCTACCCCTTGTCTCTCTCCTAAAATTGATTTAATCCGTGATAAGATTTTAGTGCAAGAGAAGACTATCAATAATTCTTCCAACACTTTTGTTCATTCGTCTAAACCATCCTCAATCAATTTGATACATGTGAATGAGACACCTAACAAACCTCTCTTCACTATCCAAGGTGCTTGTCCTTCTCAAAATTCTCAACCTTTAAATAAGCCTATCTTAGTGGTTCAAGGTGGTTATGCTAATGATTCTTTTTGCACTCCTAAGAAACCTATTATTACTGTGCAAGGAGGTTATTCTACTAAGAGCCCTTATGAGTATGCTAAGCAACTGACTAGAGAGAGTTATCATGCGGTTGCTCATACCTATAACACAAGAAACAATAGGCAACCTAATCCTCCTCCAGTTATCCCAACTTCACTTCCTCCTTCCCAACCTATTCTTCCTCAAGCTCCTTGTATTTCACAAATTCTTAGTAAGGACTATGATCTCATAGAACTACTTAAAGCTACCCCTGCTAAGATATCCCTTTGGGATTTGATCCAAACTTCTTCCACTCATCATGGAATGTTACAAGATGCCTTGAAAGATTTGAATGTTCCTCCACCTAATACATCTAGTAATATAGTGTCTTTGGTTAACTCTGTGATGAATCCTAAAGCTCAAATTGTGTTTACTCAAGATGAGTTGCCTACTAGTGAAATTCAACATCAATATGATCCCTTGATGATTGTGGTTATCATAAATGACACTGCTATAAGACGAACACTGGTAGATAATGGTTCTGGCCTTAATGTGTGTAGCATTAATCTATTGCATAAGATGAATGTGGATACATCCCTTATTGAGCCTGACTCTCATCCCATTCGAGGCTTTGATAATGTGGCTAAGTCTTCATTAGGTATTATCACCTTACCCATCACAGTGGGACCTGTTACTTTGCCTACTCCTATCCATGTTATGTCGGGAAATCTAACATACAACTTGTTATTAGGGAGACCTTGGATTCACAGTATGCAAGCTATCCCCTCTACATTGCATAGACAAGTTAAATTTATTTATAACAATAAGACATATACCTTGATAGGTGATACTAATTTTGAAGCTTGTTTGCAAACATCTACTTCCAAACGGAGTTATTCTAAACCTTCATCTTCTAGTGATGACTCTTTAAACAAAATACCTATGGATGAATCATCACCCTCTGATAATCAAAATTCTTTGGATGAATCTGAAGTTCCTGAAGAAGATTCTTCTCAACTTGAATCTACACATGAAAAGGCTTTTGATCCTGAGAAGGCTCTCTTAGATGATGATTGGGGATCTTTAGACTTTAACCCTACTTTCGTAGGAGAATATAGAGTGCCTAAGATTGAGAAGGGAAAATATAAGGAAGAAACTAAAGAGAAGCCCACTTTGTCTAAGCAATTCAGTAACAACTTTGTGGCTACCTCCGATTCAAATAACTCTTTAACATCTTCCTCTAATACAAATAGCATTGAGACCAATGGGGCATCACCATCTCTCTCTGATTTAGCATCCCTTTATGGTCGTGGTTTTCACATTTTGGCTAAGAGTGGCGATAATGGAAATGGTTGTGGCACAAATGAACAAGGAATTAAAGTTCCTTTAGAACATAACATGCATGAATATTCATTTGGACTTGGATATAATATTTCTAAGCCCACCAAAGCATCTAAAAGACCATCTCTCAATGTGAATGCTATATTTAGTAGTGATGATGATCTCACTCCAACTAAATCATCTTCTACTTCTGTCAACTCTCATTCCCCTCATAAGGAAATATTGGCAATGAACAATTCTCTTTATGAATCCCCTCAAATTTCTAAATTCACTTATGAATCTTTATCTCCTATTCATCATAAAGTCTTTTCCTCCAGGGATAAGGCTGTAACAAATTACACTCATCCCTCTTCTAAGATTTCTTGTGACTTTTCTTCTTCAATTTTTATCATTTTACACATGTTTTTGATCTCACTTATAGTTGAGCGTTTAGCATGTCATATTCAAATACCTCATTCAATCTATCATGTCTTTAAATAACATTAATGGCTATTATGTTGCTCATCATTATGTGACATTGGTAGCTCATTTACTGGGGGCTCATTGTCATTCATGATGGTACAATTTCAAGTGCAATCATATTTTTGAAGCAACATAATAGCCTAATTTTCTATGTTATCTCTTGTTCCTATGGGGACAAGAGTGATTTCATACATCTCTTCTTTTTATGGTTAAAATTTCCCTTTGGGGTAATAGTGTGGAAATATTGATCATCTTTTCTTTAGAATCCTCTTTTCCTAGATATGGGAGAAGATGTGTATTCTCTTTCTTATCCTACCCATTTATTGTGAGGAGCATTTTACATACACTAATGTCTTGCTTGCATGAACTCATGTGAGTATGTAGTACATTTTGCTTATGTCTAAATCTCTCCCTAGAAGATTGTGTAAGTCCTTCTCATTATCCTTATCCTTGGGAGGCAATGATCTTTCCTTATTTTTATCTAAGGATCCACTTTTTCCTATTTTGTGGATGGTGTGAACTTTATTATTTGATGTTATTCCTTGTATGCATTTGTTGTTGTTTGTTCAAGGATTCTCTCTTACAAGAGGTGTAAGTCCTTGACTAAAACCTCTTTTGCACTTGGTAAAATACATCCATAATGAATTCACTCTCCCAATTGGGTTAAAAAGAGCGTCATCCTTCATTAAGAATCACTTTCACCTCGCAAAAGAAGGAAGTATTGCATTCTTATTCTCTTCTTTGTCTTATTCTAGAAGATGTTATATTTGTCTAAGACAATTTCTCTCGGGGATAGGTGTCTTTTGTACAAAGATCTCTTCTCCTCTAAGGATCTCCTTTACACATACTACAAGATATCCCTTTTCAACTATCTTATCCTTGCTTAAAGAGTGCAAAACTCTCTTGCTTGGATCTATGACATTGTTGCATTTTTGGGGTATCTTCTTTTGTGATGAAGGTAGGTATCCTTGTTCTACTTTGCTTATGACATAAACATTACACTTTTTGAGTAATGGGTCATTCTCAGAACCAGAGCACAGACTCTTAGAGCGAGATGTCTCCATTTTTCTTTTATGCAAGGTGATTATTCTCGGAACCAAAGCACAGACTCTTAGAGCGAGATGTCACGCTTTTGTACTATACATATATAGGTTGTAGCATACTCGGGCATAGACTCCTATGAGGTGCTTCTAACCTCCCTTACACATACATGCACGAGGTTGAGTGGAACTAGTGGCATAAGGCTAGAATTTCTCACTCTCCTCCCTTACATGGATCACCTAGACAGACTCTAGGGGCTAGTTTTCCAAGTCCTTTTCCCATGGATCACCTAGACAAGATCTAGGGGCGAGAAGTCCATGTTTTCTCTCTCACTATTCTTCTCATGGATCACCAATGTGTGTATTCATGCTTTTTTTTCCTTTCTTTTCTTCTCTTTGCATTTTGTTTCCATCTTGTGTTAGAGAACTCTCGAATCCTCACACTCTTTGTTGTCTTGGAATTGAGATTTAGTCCTCTTTCTTACCAAATGATTCTCCATTAGTTTTTGATCTCATATCAAATCTTCTTGTGAGCATTTGTCATCAATATTTTTTAACAATTCGAAGTGGTAAACATGATACCCTGTTTCAACTCACTAAAATTAGCAAGCCAAAACAGGGGGGGCATATAGCTACCCTCGAATTTTCATCACCTTCCTTAGTAAGCATTAGGTGATTTTGTGATCTAACATGTGGTTTTGTAGGTTGTGGTTCTTAACTGCGTACTGCAGATACCGCTGGGGGCTTCATCCGACAACTTATGCATATATCCTTTTTCAAATAATGTTTACTTTTCTGCACTTTAGCTTGCATATGCACGTAGTGTTCCTATTATATCTCCACAAATGAACATGATGCAAGGGGGAAATTCATTTAACCATTCCATTCCTCCTTGTAGTGCTCCTCTTTTCCAATCATCTCCTATGACTAACTATCATAGTGTCCTGCCACCTTACTCTCAATCAATACCTTCTTTCAATAACATAATACTTCCATCACAATCTAACACGTCTAATATGAACTCCTCGACTGAAGCAACCATTAACAATCTTGCACAAACTGTCTCTTCTTTACAGCAACAAATTGCCTCTATGAATCAATCTAAGTTTAGTGTGCCCACATTTGATGTTGTGAGCCCACTTTCTCTTGACATTGTTCGAGCTATCCCCCCTAAACATGTTGAAATCACGCATTTGGAGCTTTATAATGGTAAAGGTGATCCTCTAACACATGTTAAGACTTTTCAAACAATATGTACCGATTTTGCTTATGACCAAAGGTTGCTTGCAAAACTATTTACTAGGACATTAAGAGATAAAGCCCTACAATGGTATTGCTCATTGCCTTCTTATTCTATTACTTCTTTCGAACAACTTGCAAATGCTTTTATTCAACAATTTCAAAACAATATAAGTCCTAAAGTTACTTTGATTGATTTAATGCATTGTAAACAAGGTGTTAAAGAAAAAGTGACTGATTTCATTGGTAGATATAAGCATTTGTATGCTCAAATTTCTTTTCCAGTGCATGACAATGATGTTCAAAGATTCTTTATTTCTAATTTAAAAAAAGATATTAGAGAAAAACTTTTGTTTTCTGAGTTTACTTCTTTCCAACAGTTGTGTGCAACTCTTCACAATTATCAACTAACTGTGAGTCAAATGGAACAAGCAAATCCTATGGCTCTGAGTGACAAGGGTGATAGTAGTCAACAACCATTTGGAAATTTTAAACCAAACAGAGAGTCCGTTAAGTTCAATGAAAACATCATCAACAACAATGTGAATGCAGCATCAGGTGTGCCTCCTATTTCTAAGTTTTTCAAGAAAGAAAGAAAGTTTACTCCTTTGAATGAATCATTGCATAGTATTATGAATAAGTTATTGGAACAAAATGTGCTTACTCTCCCTCCTATAAGGCAAATAGATCCTGCAAAGATTAATTCACCCTATTTTGATAACAAATCTTTTTGTCAATTTCATCATCAACCTGGGCATGATACTGAAAAATGTTTTGCTTTAAAGGGTAAAATTCAAGATTTGATTGATAATAATACTATCTCTGTTTCTAGTGTGAATGATAAAGGCAACACATCTGTAGCTCCTCCTAACCAAAATCTTAAGATTTTTACTGATCCATTACCTTCTCATACCTCTAATGTGATTGAGACTAATGATTCCTCTTTCTCATCTGATGGTCTTGTGTCTATGACTTCGAATGTGATTAACTTTGTAGAGCAGCAGAAACTCCCTAAAGAACCTTCCATCACATTTGATTCTAGTGAAACTATTAGGGCACCCGATGGTCCTTTATATATAGTTGCAAAAGTCAAGAATACACCTTGTCGTGGAGTGCTAATTGATCCTTCTTGCATGGTTAATGTTATTACTGAAGAATTTCTCTTTACTTTACAATTGAATCAAGTGATCTATGATGAAACAAATGTGGTTGTGAAATTATTTGATGCATTTTCTTCTCCTGCAATTGGTTCTATTACATTACCTATTGAAGTTCATAACAAATCCCTTGATGTGAGCTTTGCTATTATTCCATCATCCGAACAATTTCGTGTGAAGCTAGGCTATCCTTGGCTATCTTCCATGAAAGCTATTACTTCTCCTATTCATAAATGTTTGAAATTTCCCCATAATGGTGAAGTTGTTACTATCAATCATAGTCTCTTTAAACCAGCTGAAAGAACTTCTAGCGTTCCTATTGATTATTTTTGGCCTAAACAATTCCAATCTCTTCCTCCACGAAGTGATCATCTTTTCAAATCTTATCAAAAGTGGAAAACAGATATGATCCTATCTCTAAGTGAACCTAGAACACCCAAACTTGATATTCCTATCGTTCTTGAGAAGGAAGTTCTTCCTTTGAAAGATAAAACTAATGTCTTTCCTCAAGAAGATTCCCAACCCATTCCTATGGATGTGACTATGTCTATGTCTAATAAACTTTCTAAAAGTAGACCTATACCTCCTCATCATGATGGACTTGGTCTCCTTCCTAAACCAAATATTCCTCCTTTATATGGAGCAGTTCCTCCTCCTTCCTCTTATAGAGAGAAGAGACCTTCCTCTTCTCCTATTATCCAACCTAAGAAACCACAGCCTAAACACCCAAGTGATAAGGATGAGAACATTCCTCCTCCTCAATCTTCTCCACTTCCTACTAAGACTAGATGAAATCATTCTGCGTGTAAATGCCGATGAAAGCATAATCTTAGAGCTCAGGCAGCTGCTTCTCAAACTTTGCAATCCACAAAAACACCTTCAACAAGCATTATTCCATTTTCTCCAAAATCTCCTAAACATAAGATGCATGATGGTTTTGATCCTGTGCAAGTTAAAGATCCTCTTTTTATAAATCTTGATGATGATATAGATGAAAATGTTATTCATGATGAAAATGCTACTGCTCTTTCTTCTGATAGTGAATATGAATTTGTTGATGTTGATAACCATTTATCTAATGAATTTTCTAAAGCACTTATCCTAGCTCCTAGACAAGAACAACGTGGCTTGGAACATGAACATAGTCCTTGTTTGGATCTCGTGATAGCTCCATCTGCTCTGTTGGATGTTCCTCCTCTAGCATGTTTCCTGCCTTCCTGAAATATTGATCAGCAAGATCGGGGGGTAGATGACGTGCTAGACTAGTTTCATTAGCATAGCAGACTCTCTCCTCCTCTCTTTCTTTTGTTACTTCTTCTATGTGTTATTCTCATTCTTCTATTTGTTGTCCTTAGTGTTGTCTACTTGAGGACAATGCAAAGCATTGAGATCTCTTTTGGTCTCTCTCATGTTGACTCAAAAGACACATGTGTTCCCTTCTTCTAGGTGACCTTCCTTGATTGGGGAATGAAGAATAATTATGCATACATACATATGATATACATGAATTATCATACAGCATACTGACCCCGAGGAAAGCGAAGTCACCTCGTGCTTTGTGTTTTGTGTCTATTATCCTTGGGTTTATCTCACACTTGGGGGCTAAATCTTTGTTATAACGTGCTCCTTTCCCTTCTCATTTCTTATGTGTATCACTACCTTAAAGAAATCACCCCCGTTGAGGCGTGTGTGATCGCTTTAACGTAGGGGGGCATACACCCCATCTATCCCTTCAGGATACTTGAAAATTTTTGGTATTTCTCTTGCATGACTCATAGTGAGGGAACCTTACTACTGACAGTCATGGTTCTCCCTCGTGATCTTCCCTTTTACTTTGTCAATCGAAGTCGTAAGATCCTTAGTCCACTGGGGGCTTGGTGTATCTTACCTCCTTGACGTGGTGAAAGTCTTTCAATGTTGTTTCCTTGTACTTTACCGAAAGTATGGGCATACGCTTATACTCCCGCTAAAGTGGGGGCTAAATGTAACGTCCTAAAATTGTGACACTTGCAATTTCAACTGCATTTGGGTCTTCACGATGGCGATGCAACACTGAACTTGAATGGAGACCCCAAAACCTGTTTATGACACCGAAAACTACATTTTTCTGCACCTTGGCATGATCCCTCCTTGCACACTGCTGTCCTGGGAGGTGGGACCATGGCGCCCAGCGCCTTGGTCCCCCAGGACCATGGCGCCTAGCGCCCTGGTCCCTGGCCCTATTTTGGGCCCGGTCTCTTTTGGGCCTTGGGTCTTTATGTTTGCAATTCAGGAAATAATGTTTCCTGGTCGGCCTAAGGTCAGAAAAATCAGTCTTTCAACCCTAATTGACAAGTATATAAACTACATTTCCTCTCCCATTTTGAGGAGGAAGGATATATGTGTGCAAGACGCGGAAGCGATATTAAAACACTCAAACATTCAAGCATTCAAGCATTCAAGCATTCCTTCAAGCAATTAAGCATTCTAAGTCTCCATTCAAGGCTAAGTGTTACATTCAAGACAAGGATTCAACCATTGAAGAGGAGATCACATACAACATACAACATACAACAACATTACACCTTCGCATGTAAGAATACAAACATTCTTACAACAAGGTATTAGTACTTGATTACATTACAATCATTTACATTTACAACATTCTCATTTCTTGGTTAATTCCAAAATTGGGGTTTGACCTAAGGGAAAACCCCTAATCCCTAACCCCCCAATTGTCCTCTCTTTTCTATGTGTAGGTTGCAGGTACGTGGCTGAAATTGAAGATCTGGAATCCTTGTGCAGAGACGAACAGATCCCCCTTCGTTTCGCGGATTTTTCGGAGGACCGTGTGCACGCTGGGCGCCATCGTCCCGTCAACTTTCGCTCAAATTTGCAGGACAGCACCGTCTCGACATTTTACTACTAATTCCAAGTCCGCAGCTTCATCCCATGTTTCTATTTCTGTCTGCAAATGAATCTTTCTTACTTTCACCTACACTCCTAGTTCAATCCTACTATCTACATTCTTTACAAAAGAGGGTAGCCTTGCTGTCATAAACCTTGAAACTCATTTAAAATCTAGTCTTGCATTGTGTGAGATTGGATCTTGTGGGTTTCAACCCCTCTTTTGAATGTAAAGTCTCTCCTAAGTGAAAACCATCAATCCTAGTGACCTCCTTTCTCTCTCCTTGGAGTGGAGTTGGGGAGGGGAGAACAACTAGGGTTCGATCGCTTTTTCCGCTTTACAATAATGTTTTGTTTTTCACCTTCTCCTAAGTTTTTATTTCTTTATCGAGCCTTGTAAAGATTGTGCAAGTCTTAACAAAATCCAATGGTGCATGCGATCTCGCGAAGGGAAGTTGCATGAGATTTACCTTTCGCAAATTGGCAAAAAGGTGGCAGGCTTGGGTGAAGTGGTTGCAAGGAAAGCTAAGGGATGAGCATCTCCCAGTGGATCTAACAGACCATGTTGTTTCGCAGCCCAAAGATGGGCAAGGTTTATCCTTCGTGAAGTAGCAAAAGATTGGTGGACCCGGCAGGTGGATTAAAGAATGAAGTTAAAAACCAAACATCTAGGGCAAAAGATGATCTATATGTAGGACACGTGGCTCCAAGTGCATCGTGAAGGGCCCACTTCAATTGAGCAGTGATGATGAAATTCATGGCTAAGTAAAACACGTGGCGGTACAATTGTGGAGTCCTATAGAGTTCTTGAATGAATGAATGGCTGACACGTAGGAACTATTTGCCAGAAGTCAATAGGGCAACTGGATTCCATGTAGAGGGCCCACTTTGAAGGGTAAAGGATGTTAAAGGTCGGTCATCTCGAAAGTGATCCAACAATGAGTGTTGTTTCATAGCCCAAAGATGCAAGGTGATTAACCTTTACGAAACAACAAAAACCATTAGCGGTGATGGTTTCATGCGGTTAGTTAAATAGACTAGTGGTCACCGTGGAGAGTAAAGATCGAGCGAATGGTAGAAGATCCAACGGTTGATATGGTTTCGCATGGAAAAGATGCATGAGATTTATGCTTTGCAAAACAGCGAAAATAAGGTGGGGCCCATTTTTTAAGCAGGATGACCTGGGTAAGGTAAAAAAACATGCACGCTTTTCAAGATCTGATGGACGGTGTTGTTTTGCATGGTAAAGATGTGAGGTTTTTATGCTTCGTGAAATAGCGAAAGGCCAAGACACTCAGATTTTCTTTGTGCAATTCAATTGCAAATTGATTGCCGAAGCATGTGGCTTAATTGTTTCAATTCAATGTCTAGTTGCCGTATTAAGCTTCACATCATCTGATTTTTGGTATCATTTCAAAGCTTTGTAGAGGAACCATTGCGTAGAGCAAATTTCCTCAGGCAACAAGTAAGTTCTACATGTTTTTTGACAGTTACAGTTTGAGTTGATATTACTGGGTGCTTGATTTTCTCAGAGGTTTGCTTAAGATTTAATTGAAATAGCTATAATTTCAAGATGGCACCATGAAGAGATTTCATAGGGAAAGTTAATTACCAAGAAAGAGCCATATGTGATGATTTTCTAGAACAATTAACCATGTCTACTAATACCGCTGCTAAAATGAAAGAATTAGTGCCCAAGGCTCCCCGTCTAAAAATTGGCGATGGTTTGTATGACAAAGGAAATTGGTTAAGGGATTCATAGATAGGAATATCAAGTCTGGGACTCTTTAAAGTGGGATTTAGCCAAAGACATTCCCCTGCTCCAATGAACGGTATATGGCAGTTAGATGCGGGAAAGCTCATAGTACCTGGGATTTTAATGGATGTAGATTTGCTAACCTAGATTGCAAATAATTATGACCCTATTGCTAGGTGTGTTAGAAATGTAAATAGAGGAGCTTTAATTGAGATAAATGATGATGAATTTAGAAAAGTGTTCAGACTCAGTGAGGTGTCGAATTATCTAGAGCCCATCAATTTTGATACACTTGCACAAGTCTATAATGTGCAGAGAGATCACCTCAGGAGCGGCCCTTTAAAAGATTTTTTTGTCAAAATAGGATGACTGACTGTTGTAGGCCCTAGTACCATGGAACCCTTCTCTCTAAATTTGTTCACTTTGAGGGCTAAAGGGATGTATTGGTCCCTATGTTAGATTTTTGGGAAAGATGCTGAAACAACCATGCCAACCCATTATATGCTCATGATAGCACAAATTTTAAACCCCTCTTTGGCAGTAGCTTTTGATTTTGCACCTTATCTCACTGATGCCATTCATGAAGGGCTGACAAGGATAAAAAATGCTAAGGTAGACAGACCTTTTGGGTGGTATTCTCTTCTTATGCACATGGTTCTATTCAAAGGTGTTGAATACTTTGCTAAAGAAATGGACCTGGTTAAGGAAAAGGATGGTGAGGAGATGTTTGTTCAATTGTGGAGCACAATTTTGTCTTGGGATAGAGAGGATGCAAGTTACTTGAATTTTGAAAGATGTTTTGGATCTAGGATTAGGATCCTCTGTGCTCACAAAACCCTAGGATCCCCAAATCTCTCTTAGAGTTCCTTAGGCCTAAGGAATTTGCTGAAGATATCAAGATTGTTCACAATTGGGGTGATATGTATTTATACCCTATCTCTACTATGTTTAGAGTTTATGGTTTCAGAGGAACCTCATATTTGCTCCCCTATCAAGTCCCATTGAAGATAGGAATTGTAGAGGTCTTGAGGAAAATAGGAGGTTTGCAAGAGGCATAACTAACGAATAGAGGGAAAGGAACAATTTTCCCAACTGTCACCATTGCACATCAATTTGTAATCACCAAGGCTGGTTGGAAATATTTTGATGATTTCTTTCAACCCTATAGGTTGTCTACTGCAGTATCAAGGTGTGTTGATCTTGAAGATTTCTTTAATGGCATGTTCAGGAAAAGAGCCATATGTAAAGGTAGAGCACATCAGTTCCATTTTCCTGAGGATTTGATCAAAAAAGAATTCAATCTAGAAGAACAAGAATTGAGAAAGGAACAATGGATAGTGTCATGCTCTGTGAAGTGTACCTGTATCTGCAACCACAATGCACTCAATAAATCATTACAAGAAATGGTTAGTAAACTGAAACAATGAAAGACAAAACCATAGCTAATCAACTTATTACCTCCTAGTAAATGCCAGTATGAAAAAAAAATGCTCTCAGATCTGATTATGCAAATTCTAGTGAATTGACTACACTTAGATGGAGGATTTGAATGCTGAAAATGCATGATCTAGCAAGAATAGCATAATTAAGCTAAGATTTAAGCTAAATTGAGCATGATAACATTGCTAAAATGATAAACTAGAAGCTAGATGCCTATAATAACAATGCAAATGAGATGATCAAAATGATATGCAAAAATGATATGAAATTGGGACCCATATTGCTCCAAAATGAGGTCTATTTATAGGATTTTCCAAGGCTAGGGGTGATGTGGCAAGAATCAATGGTCAAGATTGATCTGAAGATATCAATGGTTAAATTGGAGGAGGTTGGCAAAGGGGGTTGGATTAAAGGGAACATCTGTCATCTCTATGGTGACAAGTGTCAAGAGGCTTCTAGAAGAGGTAAGATGAAAGGGAACACTTAGTGACAAGTGTCACAAGGTTCTAGAAGATGTTAGATGAAAGGGGACATGGTGGTAGGTAAAGTGGGTTAGGTTTAGGAATGGTTAGGTTTAGGAGTGGTAGAAGTTAGGAGAATTGAATTTAAAAATCCAAATAATAGGAAAATGGCTAATTAATTTCAACAACTCATTGATTTGATTTGTTTTAATTAATTATGGGATTAGAAGAATGATTTTGATGGGGAGAATTAATTAATTTGAATTAATTAAAGGGTTGAAATGAACCTATTAAGTAAATACTTAGATTTATTAATAAGTAGATGAAAGAGGAAATTGAATCAAATTGTTTAGTGAATTCAATTAAATTGGGGAGGAGGATTAATTGAGATAATTGCTTATTTAATTAATTATCTTCGGACCATTTTTAGGTGTATACATTTTGCCCCTCTTTGAAGCGAGGTGTGATGACGCGTTGATTCAAAGAATAATCTCATTTTCATGATATTGGTTTGATAGGATGACCCAGCTCTTGATTGCTAAATTCTGATATAATGATGCCCCATCGCGAGATCAATTGAGATAATTGATATTTAGACTTTTGTGAGATTGATATCCCGATAGATTTGATTTGATTTCTGCAACTGTGTTTGATGAAAATGTGAGTTCTTCGATTAACTTGATTTCTTAGATTGGTAAGATTGAAAAATCTTGGTTGATTAGATTGATAAGATCTAGATTCAGTCTGGTTTTAGGAAGGATTCATCCTGTATAAGACAACGATGATTGTCTGGTTTCAAGAAGGATTCATCCTGTATAAGACATGATCAAAACATCTGGTTTCAGGAAGGATACATCCTGTATAAGACACGATAGGATCAATTAGGTTTGATTGATTGATTTGATTTGATAAGGTTGATTAGATATAGAACTGATAGTTTGTTGATATCAACTTGTAGAAATTTTTGGATATGTTGATTGTTGATTCTGTTGAGAGAGATAGCATAAGATTTTTGTTGGGTTGACAATATCTGAAGAGATATGAGTCATCATTCTGATTGTGTATACACTTGTGATGATACTTTGATGATTCTTGTGATAGATTTAACCTTGGATAAAAGGAGCTTTAAGGATCCCATGCAAGAATGAAATGCAAGCTAAATGCAAACTATGACCAGACCAGTCACTGGATTATTTTGTGTTTTGTCATCATTGAGCTTTTGAAATGTGGGAAGTGAGTGCAAACATCGATGGTATAATTAAACCATGATGACCTAAGCACTATTTTCCTAGATTTTGATATAGCAATTTATCACAAGCATCGAGGTATAATTGAACTGAGATGACCTGAGTCTTGCTTGCATAAAACAGGTAGTATTAATCATTTCAATATGCAAATTGGAAATGTCTTCAATGATACTTCGATGATCATGTCCCGAGACAAATTTACACATATTAATGATTAATTTTCAGATAGCAGACAAGAAAAATATCATGTTTCTTCCTTGTTCCTCTAGTCAATGACATCCTGGAGCCACTCAGAAAACATGATAGCGAAAAGCAATATAGAAAAGTTGAACAATCATGTTACCATCATTATCCAAAAAGATATTATCCACTAAAAAGTGTGTGATGTGCTTAGATTGATTTCATGATAGCTTGATATTTGATAGTTTGATCTTGTGTTCAATGTTGGATGTGTCTCAGTTTTCGCTTGATAAGAGTTGTCTAACTGTTTGTTCTACCTGTTTGATTAAGCTCAAAATGATCAAGAGTTTTCCCCCAGCTAAGTGTAGGATTTTTCCCCAAGCCTAGAAACAAAGTTGTTATGATATATCTAGTGATCCAAACTATGGCAAGAAGCCACCTGGGATGCTTGTGTATGTACAAAGGCTTGTTTATGATGGTGGTCAGCGTTGATGGAAAATGAATGAATGCAAGCGAAAAGATGCATGAACTAATAGATGGAAGAGCTAGCCGATAGATAGCGCCTATTTGCTAGGTTTTCACCATCTGTTTTTATTGCACTTTTTCTGATATTTGATTTTTTTTCTTTTTTCTTTTTTTTCAGTTTTTTGGATTTTTCTGCTTTTTCAATGTTTTTGATTTTTCTGATTTTTCACTATTTTTGAATTTTTTTTTCTTTTTCACTGTTTTTGAATTTTTTTTTCTTTTTCACTGTTTTTGATTTTTTTTTCTAATTTTTCAGACATAGAATTTCTTCAGGTGCATGCTATTGATAGGTTCTTCGAGCTGATATACTCCTAATCCAAATACTATTGTGACCACAAATGGACCTAACCAGTTTGGTTCAAACTTACCTTTCTTTTCTCGATCTACCTGGTTGCATGGATTTTCTTTTAGCACTAGTTCTCCCACTTGAAAGACTCATGGTTTGACCCTGTGATTATAGCTTCAGCACATTCTTTGTTGATATACCTTTAAATGATCAAAGGAATTTTGTCTTCATTCATGGATCAGTTCTAACTCTTGCAGTCTAGATACTCTTTATTCTTCATCTGGGATGAGACCTTTTAGTGATACATGTAGAGAGGTTATCTCTACTTTGATTGGTAATATAGCTTCTGATCCATATACAAGAGAGAAAGGTGTGGCACCTGTTAGTGTGCGGATATTAGTGTGGTAGGCCCAGAGAGCAGAATTTAGTTGAATATGCCAATCTTTGCCAGCATCATTCACTGTCTTTTTAAGGATTTTCAGAATAGTTTTGTTAGATGCTTTTGCCTGCCCATTTCCCTATGGATAATATGGTGTGGAGAATCTGTGCTGGATTTTGAACTTCTCATAGAGCTCTTGTACATCTTGATTCTTGAATGGTCGCCCATTATCTGTGATAATGGTCATTGGTATTCCATAGCGACAGATGATATAATTCAAGATAAATGCAGCAATTTGTTTTCCTGTGATATTGATGAGAGGTACAACTTCAATCCATTTTGTAAAGTATTTTGTAGCTACAAGGATGAATTTGTGTCCATTTGATGAAGAAGGGTTTATCTTTCCTACTAGATCAAGTCCCCATTGATAGAAAGGCCAAGATGTTGCTAAAGCATGCAGTTCTTGTGCTGGTGCATGAATCAAGTTCCCATGGATCTGACATTGTTTGCATGTTCTTGCTATCCTGAAAGAATCTTGTTCCATAGTCGGCCAATAATAGCCCAAGCGTATGAGTTTTTTCGAAAGGGTAAGACCACTTGAATGAGTGCCACAAATGCCATTATGGACTTCATGTAAATCCTTCTTAGATTTTTTTTGTTCAAGACATCTTAAGAGAGTACCATCTAGACCTTGTTTAAACAGCGTATCCATGATGAGAGTATAATGGGAGGATTGGCGAATAAAGTTTCTCTTTTGGTTCTTCGATAAGTTGGGAGGTAAGATATTGTCTTTTAGGTATGTGTGGGTTTGGCCATAGTGGGAGGAATCATGTCCAATAAGTTGATAAATGGTTTGGGAATCAGGACAATTAAAGGTGGGATGAAACAACTCTTCAACCAGGAATTCATAACGCTGTTGATTTTCTTGTGTTTGCAATAGAGAAGCAAGTGTAGCCATGGCATTTACTGCTTTGTTGTATTTCTTGGCATCTGTTCAAAAGTTATTTCTACAAGGTACTTCTTGAAATCATCCACCATCTTTTTGTAAGGCATGAGTTTGTCATCTTTTGTTTGATAGTCATCATTGATTTGATTAATGACAAGCTAAGAATCTCCAAAGACTTGAAGTTGTGTTATATTCCATTCTATAACCATTTTGATACCTGTTACCAATGCTTCATGCTTTCCTATATTGTTTGTGCATAGAAAGCTTAATTTGTATGCTTTTCGGATTGTATGCCCTTGTGGTGTGATGAATAAAATTCCTGCTCCCGATCCGTGTTGTGTTCCTTTATTGATGTTTTCTCCCGGACTGATATTCGGGTGATGTATTGTAAGATATGGATCAAAACTTGGAATGTCTGTATATGACAAGGTAAAATTGATTTGCCATCTTTTGAAGGATTCAAAATATTTTTGCCTTGCTAGTTTTGATAGAGAGATTGCTGGATGTAGATCAATTGTGCCAATGGTAACTGCTTCTGCTGGTTCTATTAGGATAGATAGCTTCTCTTGATATAATTCAGGTAAGGTATCAAATCTCCCATCTTTCGATGCCTCGATGAGTTTTTCACCGTTACATGCATCCTTTATTTTTACTTTTTTGCAGTCTAATGTTGCCAATAAATGGTTTTCAGCATTATACCTAATATTGTTTTCTTGATTTTCACTTTTGTGACTAGGAGATTTAACACCCACTTGACTGGAAGATACGTTGTTGACATTCTTAGTGAAAGTTATTGTGGGTTTGATTTCATCAAGATATAAGGATATGGCATGGTCATTAGGTAAGGTATCAATGTCAGTATGTCCCTCATTTTCCCAGTCCATAGGTTCAGGATAGCTTAAGGATAAAGGATCTTCAGGTTGAATAGTTTCAAAGATATTAGGGGTCATGATAGAGATGTCAGAGCTTTCAGTATGTATGTTGATGTCTAGAATGGTACTCCCGTCAGAATGACCTCGTATAAGAAAATCTTGATCGTCCTCGGTTAAGTCCTTGTCAGTCAAATGTGATTCTGATTCAAGTGGGCTAGTTCCTAACGTTTGTCCTACATACGTGTGAACCACATCGACTACTATATCTGCTTCTTCATCCCTCTCAATTTGAAGTTGCTCTTGTTTGTTTTTCCATGATATCAAATATCTATGTTCCCTTGATCTTTCAGCTGCATTTGTTCTTCCATGTTTGACAAAATTGATGCAAATGATTGTTCCTTGGATTGTGTGTTTGAAGGTGTTGCCTCTTTATTATGTGAAATTATGATCTCTTGAGCTGATTTCTAATTATTACAACACTGCACTAGATTTGAGTCTACTGATATTGTGATTTCTTGTCCTTCATAGGGAAATTTTAAGCACTGATGCCATGTTGATGTAATAGCTTGTATGTCCTAAATCCATGATCTCCCCAAGAGTATATTGTATGGTAGGTCCAAGTCTAGAACTTGGCATGCTGTGTCTTTTTGTAAAGGTCCCACCCTGATAGGTAACATCACAATTCCTTTGCAATAATGTTCTTCTTCACTAGATGCTTTGATTTTTATCCTTTTCTGGGGATTAGCTGCATCTTCTAAATATCCTAGAGCATGGACAAGATTCAAAGAGAAAATGTTCAAGCCAGCTCCCCCATCTATTAGGACACATTCAACAAGCGTTCTATGAATGAGAACTTCAATTTGTAGGGAAGCGCTATGGGGATGCTACAATGAATTAATGCTTGGATATGAAGGAGATGAGCTTTGAATAGGATCCTTTGAAATAGGTTTGATGGCAATTATGGATATCCCTTAGGGAACTTTAACTTTGGATGTATTGTTTGGCAAGGATGCTATGAAAGGTTCTTGCAAGATTTCAAGAGCTATAGGAATAGATGCCTTTGGAGCGTCAATTTGCTTATGGATAGATGGATCATTGTTAGACATGGGTGCACAATTTTGATCTTCTTTAGCCAAATCCTTTAGGGATCTCTTTAAGAGGTGCATAAAAGAGCCACCTTTCTTTTGAGATGTATTTAAATCTTTGTGAGGTTTTAACGTAGTTGGATTTTGATTTTGAACTTGTTTGACTGCACTGATATGTTGGTTTGTCATGTTTTCTTCTTGTGTTTTTCTTTGGTATGTCATGTTGATGTGATCTTCAACTATTTCAAATGTTTCTATTTCTGTTTCAGGGGTTCAATTGTCCAAAAGGTTGTTTTGGGTAAGTGATCAATAGTCAATTTCAAGACAATAGAGTGATATGACACTAAAAGAGGATTCAAGTGTTTAAAGGTTTGCAAGTTTTTCGCTCTTCGGTTTAGGAGTACAATGATGATGATTTGATAAGAACCATGTCTAGTAGGAATGATATATCCTACAATGTGAGACAAGGTTATCTTGACCAAACATTTCAGTTTCGTGATAAAGGATGATTGATCCTGATGAGAAACTATGTTTGAGTGATCAGTTTATCAAAGAGGGTGATAATACACTTTGAGATGTTTAGATCTTGAACTTGTTGGGGGTGAGAACTTTGAAAATCTTGGGGTGTTTATCTTCTAGAGTCTAATTTTGACGGATGATAACTTGACCAAGCAAAACAAGCAGACAATCCAATCACAGATTGATAGATAACAGGTGTTTATGCTTACTGCAAATTGATCAGGCAGAAATGATAAATCTGAAACATGCATGTAAGATATAGTTCTGGACTGACAGATGTAGAGTTTTGTAAGACATAAGATTCAACTTAGGATGACACAAGATACAGAGCCATATGATAGAACAGATTTTTTCATATAAACAGTAGCAACTCATACGACTTGGGATTATAGACTATATGACAAAACACTTATCTCGTACGAAACAGGATAGCAGTTTGTACGACAAATGATTTTATGCAAGTTAACTCATCTGACAGAGATTATGACTCATGCTACAGAGAATTAAAGCTCATATGACAGGTTGCAGAGAATGGTAAAAAGTGTTTGTTTTGCTGATTTTTATCTTTGAATTCTGATGATGTTTTGTTGATATTTTCCAGTTTTTAGGTGTCTGATTTTCTCATTTAGGAATGAATACATAGCAAACACATGATGTGATAAATGACTCCAATCAAGCTAAACCCTAAGGAAGTTGGCTCAGAATGAAAACCTTTACTTGTTGACTTAGGTACACACCCAATAGCTAATCAGAATACGGTTGTTGAGTCTCATGCAATGGATTCTCAACGCCGTATTACCCAACTCCAAACGCTAATGGGGGCACGATATGGTAAGTGTCTTGGGAGAGTTACTATCTCTCTTGCACAAAGATAACCCTTTCAAAGGTGAATCGGGTAACTTCTATTTTAACTGGAACTAGTAAGGGATCCGTTCAGCGCGTCGAGGTATAATCTCAATTAAGAGGTCTCCCAGCCTTGAAAACCAAGGTTTGATATACCCGAAGCTACGGAGGAGAGCTATTCCCGAGCACTTCTACTGCTTTGATTTTCATCAAAAACATATTTATTTTATAGTGGGTTGGATTAATTGGCATTAGCCATTCCCACTTAGGTCGTTCCCCTCTCACCGGCCTTAAGGGCTAAGAGTTAATAACTCCTCGGGAGGGTAGACCTGCTAAAGAGATACACTAATGAAAGTAAAAGGATGAGTCTAGGTTTTTGATCACCTAAGAAAGGTGAGAGCATACTCACCTATCATCAAAGACACGAAAGACATAATTGTTCATTTCTTTAAGCCCAAATTGAAGTGTGCCTAAAAATCTTAAAGAATACACAAAGTTTTTGTTGAATCCTTAGGCAACCTGCAAAATAGATCCATTACTAGTCATGATTGTGTTTTGAATTTGTCTTTGACAAATGTATCTTGGACAAGTGTCCTACAAAACTCATTAGGCTGCCAAAAAAATCTCATAAACCAGTCAAGGTTAGTGTTATAAAATCTTAGATTAGAATCAGAAAACCCTAACTTGCAGTTTATCAAAAATCATAGATGCAAAGACTCGTACGACTTGATATGAAGCTTAGAATGACAAAAGTCACAAGACCATATGAAAAGTCAGAAATTTCATTTCAAAAGGAGTATTTCGTACGACACAAGATTCTATGTAGTACTACAAAAGATGTTGTCTAGTATGACAAATGATTCTGTGTAGTACTACAAAAGATTATGTGTAGTACTACAAAAGATTAGGTGTAGTATGATAAAAGATCCTGTGTAGTATGACAAAAGATCCTATGTAGTACGACAAAAGATCCTATGTAGTACGACAAAAGATTTTGTGTAGTATGACACATGAATGAGCTAGCACAAATCAGGAAATGCCAAGGCAAAAATTCGTATAAAAAGGAAAATGGGCTTGTACGAGTCAGGATGAAGTGTGGTCCTGGGCTAAAAGGTAGTTTGTACAAGCTGGAAAATCAACTTGTATGACATTCTAATTCTGATCCAGTAGAGATGAATATTTGTTGAAGACTAAGAGGCCAAAAGTGATGATTTTGGCCCCACGGTGGGCGCCAAAATGTCATGCTCTGTGAAGTGTACCTGTACCATCAACCACAATGCACTCAATAAATCATTACAAGCAATTGTTAGTAAATTGAAACAATGAAAGACAAAACCATAGCTAATCGACTTATTGCCTCCTAGTAAATGCGAGTATGAAAAATGCTCTCAGATCTGATTATGCAAATTCCAGTGACTTGACTAAGATGGAGGATTTGAATGCTGAAAATGCATGATCGAGAAAGAATAGCATGATTAAGCTAAGATTTAAGCTAAATTGAGCATGATAACATTGCTAAAATGATAAACTGGAAGCTAGATGCCTATAATAACAATGCAAATGAGATGATCAAAATGATATGCAAAAATGATATGAAATTGGGACCCATATTGCTCCAAAATGAGGTCTATTTATAGGATTTTCCAAGGCTAGGGGTGATGTGGCAAGAATCAATGGTCAAGATTGATTTGAAGATATCAATGGTTAAATTGGAGGAGGTTGGCAAAGGGGGTTGGATTAAAGGGAACATCTGTCATCTCTATGGCGACAAGTGTCAAGAGGCTTCTAGAAGAGGTAAGATGAAAGGGAACACTTAGTGACAAGTGTCACAAGGTTATAGAAGATGTTAGATGAAAGGGGACATGGTGGTATGTAAAGTGGGTTAGGTTTAGGAATGGTTAGGTTTAGGAGTGGTAGAACTTAGGAGAATTTGAATTTAAAAATTCAAATAATAGGAAAATGGCTAATTAATTTCAACAACTCATTGATTTGATTTGTTTTAATTAATTAGGGGATTAGAAGAATGATTTTGATGGGGAGAATTAATTAATTTGAATTAATTAAAGGGTTGAAATGAACCTATTAAGCAAATCTAAACCTATTAAGTAAATCCTTAGATTTATTAATAAGTAGATGGAAGAGGAAATTTAATCAAATTGTTTAGTGAATTCAATTAAATTAGGAAGGAGGATTAATTGAGATAATTGCTTATTTAATTAATTATCTTCAAACCATTTTTAGGTGTATACAGATAGCATATAAAAGGGCTCTAGATTTTATTCATGAATTTGATAGCAGTTATGACCCTTTGTCTAGTTTTACTCCCTTTGAGGAAAAAACTAAATTCTTAATTCTTTATTTTGAAGACTTAATGCAAACCTTAAAGGAGAAGAGAGAGGTTCTAATGAGAAATGATCTTGAAAAGGCTAAGTTGGCTTTAGCCAAGCCTGCCTTTGCCAAGGCCAACTCTCTAAGTGAATATGTGATGCACAAAAGGCCAAAGTATAGTGTGCTAGTGCTAGTCAGAGGTGAGTCTTCCACTTCAAAAGGGAAAAGATCAATACAAGATGTGGTTGAAATCCAAGATTCCCCTAAAAGGGAAAGGGTGGAAAAAGAGATACAAACTGGTGAGCCTTTATACTCCCCATCTCAATCCCCAATCCATGTGGGAGATGACCATGTAGTGTCTGAGCAATAATTGCAGTTAGGAAGTCTCAGGGAGATTGCCTATACCTATGAAGAAACACAAGAAGGGATGCATGAAGAGCCACCAAGTACTGAAATGAACTTAACTGCAGATGAGTTTAAAGGAAAAGAGTTAGACCCTACCATCAAATAGGCCAGTGAAGAGTTTTTGGCTGATAATAACTTTGTTACAATGGGATCCTTTATGCAATTTGTTTGCAGGCAAAATATTGAAAAATTCAAAGCAAGATGTGAGAAGAAGAAGAATGAACAGTCCCACAAAGATGCAATTGTAGTGGAGAAAGCACTGAAACAAGAAATGATGATAGAGTTCAAAACCATTACTCCTAAGCAGGGGAGAGAAATGGTATCAAAAGTTGGTATACTCATTCTTCCTGAGTGGGACATAGTAGATGCATTAGTGCTTGAAGCAGTAAGGAAAGAAACCAAGCCCATGGAAGGAGACAACAAAATTCAGTGTGGCAGTAGCTGAGAAAGAAGCTAAGGAGAAGGTTCATCTCCAGGTAAAACTAGAGACAATTTTAAAGGCTTATAATGAGGCCAAAGGGGAGATAGCCAACAGGGATAGCATCATTGCCAAATTAAAGAGTCAATTGGCAGGGCAATACCAAAGAGGTGAGTCCTCTACTCTAATGATTGCCTCTTCTCCAGCAAGACCTCCACCCACCAGTCCCATCACTGAATTTCCCCCTTCTCCTCTCTCCTCTAGTTTTCAAGCAACTAAAACCATACAAGATGAAGTGGAAAAGTTAAAATAGGCCCAGGCCCTGTTTGCAAGTAAATATGAAGAAAAGGTCAGGTGCACAATATTGAAGTTTGCTGACACAATTGGGGCTTCCATTGTGTACATTTTTATGAAAAGAACTGTGAGCATATCGACTGATTTAAATGAAGACAAGGCTACTCTGGAGCCAATTTTAAAAAGTGGATGCCTAGGGAAGTGGATTTAGAACTTATGTGTTCATCTCATGAAGAGATAGAGGCTGATGCCAATATCATATCCACTTGTGAGTTAGTAAAAGGCATGACTAAGTTAGCAGAAGAAAGAGTTGGTCTAGAGAGAAAGGCCAACCTATACAGGAAGGAATATGTTGAGCATAAGTTTGAACTGTTTCCTGGGGGTTTTGCTAGTCCAGATCAGTTGAAGGATAAAGAGGTGTGGCTTGATGAGCTAGAAGATAACTTGTCCCAGAGGATAAATGAAGTCATCAATATAGATGACACATCTTTATTCATTCGGACCATTGAAGAAATTGAGAAAATGAAATCACATTATTGTTTTTTGGAGATAGAGGTCAAGCAGCTAAGAAATACATGGAAAAGATTAAGTAAGTTGAAGAAGAAAATTGTTACCTTCTCCTGGCCTAGTGATGACATTTTCCAAGAGTGGAAAGGCAAATATGTAGTGCAATAAGAGGAGGTTCAAGAACAGTTAGAAGATGCTACAGTGGAATAACCAATTTCAAGGTCGTTAGGAATGAAATGATTGTATTTTCTTTTCAACGGGAATCACGGTTGTAACAACTTTCCCTAGGGAAGTCCGAAGCTGGTGTGCATCCATATCATTATAAATGGATACCAGGACTTTAGAAAGGAGGATCACAAGAATTTCTAAAGAAACTCTATTGAGATATATCTAGGTTTTTCTGGTTATTTCAAAATTACCTTGAGTTATGTAAGATTTTTCAAAAATGGATATTAATATACAAATCGAAGCTTTTTGGGCCTAAATCTTCATTGTCTTCTGGTGTGCATTCATTAGTTTGCTAATTTCTTTTGAATAATTTAGGGTTATTTGATTGAATATGGATTGTAAGACAATCTTATTGATATGTTTCTGGATTTTCTCTTCAGGAGAGGAATTAAATATGCGTGAAATATCTATGTCAGTAAATCAATTGTTTGTTGCTTTGAATTTGATAAATGCTTTTAGTTTAAAGGGAAAGAACTTATATAGATGTCAGGCATGTATAGGGTTAGTTAAAGCCGAAGTGATGAGATGTATGAGAATGTTCAGATTTGAAACTCTTGTTTAATTTGGGTGACTCTGTAGCCTAGATAAGGCACTAATATCAGTTGTGGAGTTCTTTCTATCTTTCTTGGGGTTAAGACTGAAAATGAACACAAGTTTTCATTAATGTTTCAGTTTTATTGAGGTGTTGAGGTTCATAGGTTTTTAAACATTGGTTTTGTTGTGGATCTCATATTAAAGTTGTGAAAATATTCACAAGAGGTATACCCACCTGAGCTTTGGATAAGCTCAAAGTGTAGAAGGTTATGTAGAAACCTTGTTATATGTTTTTCTGGAATTCTATTCTTTTGTTATCCTCTCCATATGCAACAGAGGTTTCAAATTTTCTTACAGAGTGTATTGAGGAATCAGGATTTGGGGACAACAAAAGTGGCAACTCTGTTGGGGATATTCATAGTGTGGGTCTATGCTATGGATTGGTGCTTATATTAGCTAAAAAAAATTGTTCGAATTTATGTGTGTTTGGTCTTTGTAGAAGGTCATTTTATCCCACATCTGTGTTATTTATCTTTGAAGATCTTCTTGCTATCTAGTCTCCTACAAGTGATTTGTCAAGCTTGTTTTCCTTTTCTCCCATATTTTTGGGTGGCAACTCTGACATAAAATAACCAGTGCTCTTGAATAAGCATAATTCATTTTTAAGGAAAACAAGTATAATGCAGAGAGGAAAGAACACCAGGTCATTCAAGAGGAAAAATCCTCAAGAGATGTTGCAAGAAGGATTACTTGAGCAGGCATGAAGGGGCCAAAAAAGATCAGTTGCACATGATCCATCTAGTATTGCCTGAGTACAAAAGGGCATTCATACGGGTAAGTCATCTGATAGACCTATATATGCAAATTCAAATTCTTCTTCCCGTGAATTTGAGCAAGACATTTTGGGTTTCCATTTTGGTTTGTTTGGTAATAATGAGGATGTCCATGTTTCAAATCAGAGGATCTCTCATGCTAGTTTATTTGGGAAGGATAGGAATAGTTCTAATGTTAAGATGGATTCTGTACCTAGAACAGTAGATGGAAATATTAGTCTGATCGATATAGATCAAGTCAATATATCAGATTTTGAAGAGATGTTCCCTGATGAAGATAAGGTATCCCAAGAAATTGAGGCTCTCAATAGAAGAGTTCATCACTTCATTTCCCTAAGAGCACAAAAGGAAGCAAATAAAGAAAAGGAAGTTAAAGCTAAACTGATTGAAAGAGATAGGCTTCTAAGACAGATTGCTAATCTTGAATTGTTCACTCAAGAAAAAAATAAGAGTGAGGATGAAGGTCCAGTCATTAGAGAAATTCTGATAGCCAAGATCAACCCTGCACACAAATTTGTTGTGCAACCTAATAGGGAGGTCCTTAGTGACCCACAAACTATTAGAAATAATGTTGACAAAGGAAAACAAAAGTGCATGGAAGATGGGTCTGGGTCTAAGACTACAACAAAAACTTCTCATATGTTGTCTGCACATGAGAGAGAGATAGACAGGATGAGGAAAGAGAAGGAAGACCTACGAAGGGAATTGGAAAAGGCTCAATTAGAAGCAGCCTATCAAGAGGTTAAAAGAAAAATTAATTATCTAAAGGCTCCTCCCATAATTTTTCCTTCAACAGACCCAAATAAACCTTTACCTCAGCATGCCTCACTCCCTCCAGTCAAAATTCAGTCAACCCTGCCTATGAGCACTAGTCCTACTAATTAAGTCCCTATTACAAATCAAGGTAACCAAATCCCTCTAACTCATGGTCCTAACGTGAGAATAAATATGGGAAATAACCCTATTGGGAACCAGTTCTAGAGAAGACCCATTAATCTGGAGTTGTACAGATAGCTCTTCTTTGATGGAATCCTAGGGTACCCTAACCATGTTCCTACTGAATTGAGGGACATGCTTCATAAGTTTGCTGGCAATAATGCTATAAGTGCAGAAGAACATTTAAAATATTTTGGTGACATGATAAATGATTATGAGATTATAGATGAAGATGTCATCATGAAACTATTTGTATAGTCCTTGGTGGATGATGAAAGGGATTGGTACAGAGGGCTTCCTGTAAATAGCATTGGTTCCTGGGAAGAGTTCAAAAATTGCTTCCAAGAGCAATATGATGATAAAACAAATGTGATCTTTATGCTCAATGAGTTCAATAACATTAGGAAGTCTGATAATGAAATTGTTATAGATTTCAATGCAAGATTTCAGAAAGCAATGCATAGGCTTTACCAAGTGATGAGACTAGATGATAATATGTGTCTGAACACGTACTATAATGCTTTTGACTCTAAAATGGCTTACATTCTGAGGGATAAAAACCCACATAGTTTGAGAGATGCTTTTAGGATTGCCATAAATGTAGAAAGTAATAGGAAAGCATTCGGAAAAGTGGGAAGGAGGACAGATGGTAGATTGTGGCAAGTGTTGGCATTATGTGAACCGTTAGTATCAAGACATGATGACAGTGTATGTTGTCATTGATGTCAATATATTGAAGAGTTAACTGGTAATATACTGAACTGGTTTATTGAAGTTAAGCAACTAGCAAAGAGAACCGGTAAGGTGTTGAGAAGCAGTATGGTAATATGTTGAGGAGTGAACCAGTATAAAGTCAAACCCGTATAAGTGCAAAAAGTAAACCGGTATGTTGAAATATGAACTGGCACATAGAATGTGGCATGACTACCAGTTGGTAGTCTCAACTTTAGGGTTTCCGGTTGATGTGTTCCAAGCCTTTGTGACTCAATTGATGACACTGTTTGGTGAGTTAGCATTGTAATGATGAACAGATCGTGTTGCCATGTCAGCCTTGTGTGTGTGAAGGATCTTGCATGAAGGAGATTGCTCCTATCTACCTCAAGAATGTGCAAAGTCTATAAATGGTGAAAACATGTGATGGGTTATCAGCCACCATGAAAGCGGTGGAGAACGAATGATGGAGAATTCCTTGAGATCGGCTCAAGACTATTGGATTTAATACAATATGCTCAACGGTCAAGATGGAACCATTTGGATTGCTCAACCTAAGATGTTTAGGGTTTAGGGTTTATGCTACCGACCTACCTATTTCCTATAAGGTCGAGGTTGTTGGAAAAAGTTATGTGTGGGTATCCAAGATAAGGGATACGTGATTCTTGCCAAACCAAAGGAGAGAAGTGATACCTAAAGAAGTGAAAGTGCAAATGGTGAAGAGGAGCTAAAGTGGATCTACATTGGCATTGAGTGTTGTTACTAGATCATTGTAATACCTGTTGATCTCTAACCACTTCAACAGTTGGGAAATCCCTTAATAGGGTAGCTTTAACCGGCTTACTGTAAATCCTTTAACAGGGTGACTCAAAACCATTGAGTTCTTGAAATCCTCTAACAAGGTAACCTTTAACAGGGTTAAACCCTTAACTGGGTATTATAGCCATCCCTTAACCGGGTGATCCCTAACGGGATCGGTTCCTAACAGAACCCATTGTATCAGTCTTTAACCGGACAAGGTTCCTAATAGAGCAGACTTCTAAAGAGTTCAAAATAGCTTGTGGGTATTCATCCCCACTATGGTTTTTCCCATTTGGGTTTCCACATGAAAAAATATGTGTGTCATGTGAGATGTTTCTTTCGTGTGATGCTTTGTTATTTTCTGTCAAGTAGCGAATCATGATTATGCTTGGCAAGTTATTATATTTTTGATGATAGATTACATGTTCATGCATAAAGGTGAAATGGAAGTGAAGTATTAGGTTGAGTGGAAATCTAAGTGAGTAACCGGTTAATGCTTGTCTTAGTCATTTTTAACTTTACCAATTGTACTCTGCTTCAAACCGGTGTCACTGCTTGTCAGTCATTTGGAGTGTTTGCTGTCTAACCGGTTTAAGCAAAGTTTTTTGACTGTACTAATTCACCCCCCCTCTCAGTACCGGTTTGGTACTTACTGTTCATCATTGAGTTATCAATTGGTATTAGAGAAAACTTCCAAGTCCTCTGCGTTGTAAGCTTAACCACTTGAGGGAAAGATCCTATTGAAATGATGAAGAGGGAAGGTCCAAAGTTCAACAGGGATAATTTCAAAATATGGAAGGATAGAATGAAGATTTATATTAAAAGCATGGGTGCTCAACACTGGAGCTATGTTGAGAACACTTATGTTGTCCCTACTAGTACTCTCACCAATTACCAAAAGAGAGAGATGCAGGAGAATGGGCAAGTCATGGAAGCCCTAATTAGTAGTCTATCTGACATTGAGTTTATTGGTGTCCAAGATAAAGTAAGTCCCAAAGAAGTATGGGATACTCTTTAAAATATCTATGGCGGAGATGAGCATGTAAAATAGCGTAAAGAAGAAAGTCGTAGGGGTAAGTTTGAAGACATGTGGATGGTTGAAGGAGAGACCATTCAACAATATGGAATAAGAATCAAAACCGTTGTTGGAGACATCAAGAGTGCAGGAGGCAAAATAGAAGACTCCACTGTTGTAAGCAAAGTCTTGAGATCCTTATTACCAGTCTATGCAATAAGGGTTGTAGCTATTTAGGAGTTGAGGTCAATAGACAAGACTAAGGTATCCCTAGACTCCATCATTGCAAAGTTGACTGCTTATGAGTTAAACAGTTTTGATGGAAGTGTGCAGAAGACTGAATCAACTTTTAGAGCATCAGCAAAACCATCTAGAAAAGGCAAAGAAGCATGCACCAGCGGTGAACCAAGATAGAGCACAAAAATGGATGATGAGGAGATTCTAATGGAGTTTGAAGCTCTTCTTGCCAGGAAACTTCCTAAAGGAACCGGTAAATACAGAGGTAAGCTCCCTTTGAAATGCTTTTCTTGTAATCAGATTGGACATATTACTGTAAATTGTCCTAATGGTGACAATAAGGACAAACTGGAAAGGTTCAAGAAATTCAAAGGAGGAAACCAGAGAAACTGTTTTGTGGTAGTTGATGAAGGTGTCATAGATGAGGAATCAGAAGATGAAGAAAATGAAGATATTATGTTTTTTGTTGTCAAGGAAGATGTGTCAGACAAGAAGGCTCTTGTGTCCCACTTTGATAATTCCAATGAGTGGATTATAGATAGTGGTTGTTCTCACCATATGACTGGTGATCGAAGCAAGTTTCTATCCTTGGAAAAGTATGATGGTGGTGTGGTTCGCTTTGGTAATGATGCACCATGTATGGTCAAGGGCAGAGGGTCCATCTCTCTGAATGGTAAGAGTAGTGCTGACAATGTGTATTGGGTTGATGGTCTCAGACACAACCTTTTGAGTGTTGCTCAGCTGAATGACAGTGGACTCACTCTGGAGTTCAAGAATGGAGTGTGCAGAATCAAAGGAAAGAATGGTGAATTGGTGGCCACCAGCATGCAAACGAAATGTAACCTATTTCAGCTGAATACAAATATCAGTACATGTCTTATGGCCAAGTTCGATGATAGCTGGATATGGCATAGGAGACTCTGCCATGTAAGCTTTGATAACATTGTGAAAGCTAGTAAGATCAAGGCAGTTAGAGGGTTGTCGATGCTGAGCAAACTAGAAAATACCTTGTACAGAGAGTGTCAACTGGGGAAAATGTCTTCCTCAACATTCAAAGGTAAATCTTTCACTATTGATAATTTACTTGATCTTATGCATACTGATTTGTGTGGTCCCATGAAAACTAGGAGTGTGCAGGGTGATAGGTACTTCATGATTCTCACTGATGACTGTTCAAGAATGATGTGGGTCACATTCTTGAAAGATAAGTGTGAAGCTTTTGGAAAGTTTAAAGCTTTCAGAGCATTAGTGGAGAAGGAAAGTGGTAAAAGGATCAAGTGCCTTAGAACTGATCAAGGAGGGGAGTTCACTTCCGGTGAATTCAATAAGTACTGTGAAAAATATGGCATCAAGAGGCAAATGTCTGCCCCTCAAACTCCACAACAGAATGGCCTAGTAGAGAGGAATAACCGGACTGTGGTTGAAGCAGTAAGAACAATCTTGATTCAAGGAAAGGTTGCTCACACCTTTTGGAGAGAAGCGGTAAGCACTGTAGTCTACACAATGAACCAGGTAGTCATCAAGAAAGGTAAGGATAAAACTCCTTATGAGTACTGGACCGGTAAGACACCTGTGGTTAGCTACTTTAGAGTGTTTGGTAGAAAATGTTACATCAAGAGGAGCGAACACCAGAGAAAATTTGATGTGAAATGTGATGAGGGAATATTCCTAATGTATTCCACCAAGAGAAAAGCTCTCAAGTGTTACAATAATGGACTTAGAGAATTATGGAAAGCATCAATGTGAGAGTTGATGAAACCTCTGAGAAAACTGAGGAAACCAACAAAGAGAAAGTGGTAAATGAACTGATTGTAACCTTCTGGGAACCAGTTGCCAGTTAACCAAGTACCAGTAACAGTGTTCCTACACCAGTAGATGTAGATGTTGATACTAATGAAGAAGAGGATGAAGAAGAAAAGTAAGAGGAATCTGTTAAGACAATTCCTTAGTATGTCAAGTTGAATCATGATCCTAAGCAAATCATAGGACATAAGGATGCAGGAATCTTTACAAGAAGAAAGGTCAGAGAAAACTCATGTATGATCTCTGAATTTGAACCTAAATCATTCAAAGAGGCGCATAAAGATGAAGACTAGATCAAGGCGATGGAAGAGGAACTTGACCAGATAGAGAAGAATGGTACATGGTCCTTGGTACCCAGACCGGAGCATAAAAATGTCATTGGAACCAAATGGGTTTTCAGAAATAAGCTGAATGAAGATGGCACAGTGATAAGGAACAAAGACAGACTGGTGTGTAAGGGGTATTCCCAAGAAGAAGGTGAAGACTATGGAGAAAATTTTGCTCCTATAGCCAGATTGGAAGGACTCCGTATGCTTCTTGCATATGCAACTTTTAAAGGATTCAAAGTATATCAAATGGATGTAAAATCTGCATTTCTAAATGGAGTACTTGAAGAGGAGGTATATATAGAGCAACCAGATGGGTTTGCCCTATCTGAAGACAGTGACATGGTGTGTAGGCTACATAAAGCCTTGTATGGTCTAAAGCGGGCACCTAGAGCATGGTATGAATGCCTGCACTCCCATCTTGTGAAGATTGGATTTGAGAGAACAAGGGAAGACAACAATATCTACTTGAAATCAGAAGAAGATCAGATTTTGATATATGTGATGTATTTGTTGATGACATAATCTTTGGTGTAGATGACAAGATGAGTCATGACTTTGCAGATGAGATGAAGAAAGAATTTGAAATGTCACTCACAGGGGAGATTAAGTTCTTCATTGGACTGCAGATTCAACAAATGAAAGATGGCATCTTTATCACTCAGTCCAAGTATGTCAAAGAAGTATTGAAGACTTTTGGCATGGAAGATAGTAAACTAGTTGGTACACCAATGGTGACCAGTTGTAAACTATCCAAAGAGGATGACTCAACCTTGGTTGATGAGAAAGAATACCGATCAATGATTGGTAAGTTGCATTATGTAGTGCATAGCAGACCAGATATTGCACATGCAGGTGGTATTACTCCAAGATTCCAGAAAAGCTCAAGAGAATCCCACTTGGTTGCAATCAAGTGGATCCTCGGATATCTAAAAGGAACTATTGACCATGGATTGTGGTATCCATATAGAAATGACTTCAACTTAAAAGTATTCATAGATGTTGATTGGGCAGGTAATGTGGACAACTAGAAGAGCACAACCGGTGGTGCATTCTTTCTCAGTGGTAGACTAGTCTCATGGATGAGTAAGAAGCAGAGTTGTATCTCTCAGTATACAACTGAAGCGGAGTATGTTGTAGCTTTCATGAACTGTACACAGACAATCTGGATGAAGCATGTACTAAATGGCTTCAAAGTTCCTGTCTCTGGACCGGTAAGCATATTTTGTGATAACACAAGTGTTATCAATATTTCCAAGAATCTGGTTTTGCATTCTAGAACCAAACACTTCGAGCTTAAATATCATTTCTTGAGGGAAAAGGTTCAGAATAAAGAGATTGCACTGGAACATGTTTCCAGCAAGGAATAGTTAGCAGACATATTCACCAAGCCTCTCCCAAAGGCTACATTTACCCACTTAAGAGGTGAATTAGGGGTGCTTCCCCTTCAGGAGGTGAACTAAGGTATGTGCTCCACATGAGTCCGGTATTGCATTGTCAAATCTTTTCAAGATTGATGTGTTGAAGAATGCTACTCCTCAAGGGAGTAGCATAATGGATTAGGGAAGCTTGTGCCTCCACTTTGCCATTGTTGTCAAAGGGGGAGAAGATGTGAAATGGAGAAGATATCTGTAGATATTGGGAGAGAAGATGTGAAGCAGAGAGATATCTTTGTATATTGCCATCAATGCCAAAGGGGGAGATTGTTGGCATTATGTGAACCGATAGTATAAAGAAATGATGACAATGTATGTTGCCATTGATGTCAATATGTTGAAGAGTTAACCAGTAATATACTGAACTGGTTTATTGAAGTTAAGCAACTAGCAAAGAGAACTGGTAAGGTGTTGAGAAGCAATATGGTAATATGTTTAGGAGTGAACCGGAATAAAGTCAAACCAGTATAAGTGCACAAAGTAAACCAGTATGTTGAAATATGAACCGGCACATAGAATGTGGCATGACTACCAGTCGATAGTCTCAACTTCAAGGTTTCCGATTGATGTGTTCCAAGCCTTTGTGACTAACTGATGACATTGTGTGGTGAGTTAGCATTGTAACGATGAATAGATCATGTTGCCACATCAGCCTTGTGCGCGTGAAGGATCTTGCATGAAGGAGATTGCTCCTATCTACCTCAGGAATGTGCGAACTCTGTAAACGGTGAACACACGTGATGGGTTATCAGCCGCCATGAAAGCGATGGAGAATGAACGATGGAGAATGTCTTGAGATCAGCTAAAGACTATTGCATTTAATGCAATATGCTCAACGGTCAGGATTAAACCATTTGAATTGCTCAACCTAAGATGTTTAGGGTTTAGGGTTTATGCTACTGACCTACCTGTTTCCTATAAGGTCGAGGTTGTGTTTCTGTCTGAGGTTGTTGGCAAAAGTTATGTGTGTGTATCCAAGAGAAGGGATACGTGATTCTTGCCAAACCAAAGGAGAGAAGTGATACCTACAGAAGTGAAAGTGTAAATGGTGAAGAGGAGCTAAAGCGGATCTGCATTAGCATTGAGTGTTGTTACCAGATCATTGTAATACCTATTGATCTCTAACCACTTCAATAGTTGGGAAATCCCTTAATAGGGTAGCTTTAACCAGCTTACTATAAATCCTTTAACAGGGTGACTCCAAACCATTGAGTTTTTGAAATCCTCTAACAAGGTAACCTTTAACAGGGTTAAACCCTTAATTGGTTATTATAGCCATCCCTTAACTAGGTGATCCCTAACAAGATCGGTTCCTAACAGAACCCATTGTATCAGTCTTTAACCGGACAAGGTTCCTAAAAGAGCAAACTTCTAAAGAGTTCAAAACAACTTGTGGGTATTCATCCTCACCGTGGTTTTTCCCAGTTGGGTTTCCACATGAAAAAATATGTGTGTCATGTGAGTTTTTTCTTTTGTGTGATGCTTTGTTATTTTCTATCAAGTAGTGAATCATGATTATGCTTGGCAAGTTATTATATTTCTAATGATAGATTACATGTCCATGCATAAGGGTGAAATGGAAGTGAAGTATTAGGTTGAGTGGAAAGCTAAGTGAGTAACCGGTTAATGCTTGTCTCGGTCATTTTTAACTTTATCGATTGTACTCTATTTCAAACTGGTGTCACTGCTTGTCAGTCATTTGGAGTGTTTGTTGTCTAACCAATTTAAGGAAAGTGTTTTGACTGTACTGATTCACCCCCACTCTTAGTACCGGTTTGGTACTTACTGTTCATCATTGAGTTATCAGCAAGAACTAAAACAGCAGCCCAATAAAGTTGCCAAAGAAGAGGACAAAATAGAAAAGTTAATGACTATTATGAAAGATCTTACTGCTAAGGTGAGTAAGAATGATAAACCTTCTAATTGGCAAGATAGGCCTCCCCGATTACATGATATGCCATACAACACTACTTGGAAGGATGGCAAACCTTAGAATGATAAGTTAAAGAACACACAGAATCAGGACACCCCAGATCCTTTAAAAGGAGGAAATGTACATAACATGGAAAATACTCCTTGGTGCATGGCCTGTGATGGGCCACATTCTCCTCACTAGTGTGTTGTAGCTCAAGCTCTTGAAGAATCCATGAGAAAGGAGGGTGAGCCTAATATCAATATGTTTGACACTGTTCTTGAAATTGATAATGAGTCTTCACAAAGTGAATCTAGTGAGTGTGATGTGCTAAATTATAATAAATGTTGTCAAGAGTAGCTGAAACTTGATTGGCATCCCACTTTAAATGTGGTAACCATTGAAGATGGAGAAGTTCATCTCAGGAGACCCAGTGATGAAGAGGTAAAAAATCTTACCAAGGTTGCTACAGGCAAAGCCAAGCATAACTACAATTTGAGAAGTGGTAAAAAGGATGGATATCGGGATGAACTTGGCTCTTTGTTCATGAAAGAAGTATCTCAGAAAAAGACAAGTAATAGCGCCCTGCCTCAAGAAGGTCATGCAAAAAGTGACCAATCCAAAGGTGTAGCCAAGAGTGTAGATAATAATACTACTAGTGATTCATAAGGGACTACCACAGTTAAAAAGGCAGGTCAGCCTAAAGCAGAAAAGGCCAAAATTAATACTGAGCCAATTAATAGTTCTACTTTTGATATGGCTCAGGCTTTGACCCAAATGAAGGTTACAGTCCCATTGGTAGAACTTTTGAAAATAAAGGAACATAGAGAAGCTGCTCTCTCTTTATTTTCTAACATATCATATAATAGTGCAACTTTGCCTACAGGTACGAAGAAAGATGAAAAGGATCATGAGCTGCAAACCCCAGAAGTATATGTCAGAACAACTATTACACAAGAACCTTCACAGGTTGATCCTTTCTATGTAACTTTGCTAGTGAATAACAGATTAATCAAGAACTGTATGATAGACTCTGGTGCTGCTGCAAATGTGATGCCATATGGTGTCATGAAGGAGTTGGGATTATCAGTAAGTACTATTTATGGGAAGTGCTATGCTATGGATAACAGAGAAGTACCTATGATAGGTACAATGAAGGATGTGGAAGTAAAGATAGCATCATTTCTTGAAGCATCATATAAGATGGATGTCATAGTAACTGATAATAAACGTCATTACGGCATGTTATTATCTTGACAATGGGCTGCAACAATGGGGGGAAATGTTCAGTTAGATCTTTCATATGCTACAATCCCAATAAATAGAAGCTAGGTTAAGTTATACAAAGAACCAAGTGCTCCTAGGTTAATTGAGAAGATAGACCCTAATATGTTGAATTGCATGATTGATGTGGATCTTGATAACTTCAGAGTACAACCAATTCTACCTCATTTGAAAAATAATGATCCTATTGTTAATAAATTGGAATTTCAGCAACAAGGTTTATGGCATATGTACTTTGATGGAGCTTGATCTAAGGAAGGATCTGGAGCAGGAGTTCTTTTTGTGTCTCCATCAGGTATAACTTTTAAATACTCTTTTCTGTTAGCTTTCCAGTGTACAAATAACACGGCTGAATATGAAGCTTTGTTATTGGGGCTTGAAGTTGCTAAGAAGCATGGAATTCAATTGTTAAAAGTATTTGGGGATTCAGAGTTGGTGGTTTCTCAGATAAGGTCTAAATATGCATCCAAGAATGATCATTTGAAAAAATATAAACATGATGTCTGGGATGTGATTGAGCATTTTTGTGCATTTTCTATTAACTGGATAGAAAGATCAAAGAACATCATGGCTGATTTCCTAGCTAATGTTGCATTAAAGAATGATGATGTAACATTAACTAGATTGTCTACAGTTGAGATAAAAGCTAGGCTTGCTATTCCTGATAACATATATAATTGGCAAGTGTTTGCGGATGATGAAGATATTATCAAATTCATACAGTGCATTGATGACTATGATGGACAGAAAATTGACTGCAATGCTTTAGTAGAAGTGGCAGAAGATAGAGAAACAATGTTTGGGAATGACATTGTCCAGTTGGAAACAAATGAACTCCCTAGAGGATTGGTAGAATTGGAAGGTATGTTCAGTTACAGTGATAGCCATTTGCATCAATAGTCAACCACCAAATTGGAAGAGTTGGAGGAAGTGAATCTAGGGACAGAATCATCCCCTAAGTTGGTGTATATTGGGAAGAAATTGGCTCCTCACATTAAGGCCAACCTCATTAAATTATTGAGGAAGTATAAACATGTTTTTGCTTGGTCTTATGAAGACCTGAAGGCATATAGACAAGATTTATTTCAACGTGAAGTCCCTCTGCATCCTGATGCTAAGCCTTTTTGACAGAAGCAAAGACCTATCAACCCCCTTTTGGAAACCAAAATGCAACAAGAGTTAACCAAGTTAAGGGAAGGGGGGATCATTAAGCCTATAAGACATTCATCATGGGTGTCTAATTTAGTTCTAGTTAGAAAGAAGAATGGGGATATAAGGCCCTATGTTGATTTCAGGAATTTGAATGTTGCTTCTTTAAAAGACAATTATTCTTCCCCCAAAATGGAGGCAATGTTGCAAAGAGTGACTAGGTGCGGTATGTTGTCCATGATGGATGGGTTCTCAAGATACAATCAGGTATTAGTGAAGGAGTCCGAACAGTTCAAGACTGCTTTTACTACCCCTTGGGGGACCTATATATATGTAAGGATGCCATTTGGTTTAAAAAATGTTGGAGCTACTTTTCAAAGAGCAATGGATGTAACTTTCAAGGAATTTATCAACATTATCATGGTTGTATACCAGGACGATTTAACATGTTTCTCCAAAAGGGCAGATGACCACTGTGGGAACTTGGAAAAGGTTTTCAACAAGCTCTAGATTTTGGTGCTTCCTTAAATCCAAAAAAGTGTCATTTTGCAATTACTGAAGGTAAGTTGCTTGGGCATATCTTCTCCAAGGAAGGGGCTAGAATAGACCCTAAAAGGATTGAAGCCATAAACAATGTACCTGAACTAAAGAATGTCAAAGGCATTCAGTCTTTCTTGGGTAAAGTAAATTTTGTTAGACGATTCATTGCTAACTTTGCTGAAGTAGTGAAACCTATTGTTAAATTGCTTAAGAAAGATGCAAAGTTTCATTGGGATGAAGAAGCTGCAAAAGGATTTTCATCAAATTAAAAGGGCTATTCAGGAGGTGCCAGTGTTGAAGTCCCCTGATTACAGTAAGCCCTTTTCATTGTTTTCTTTTGCTTCTTATCATATAGTGGTTGTAGTCCTTCAAAAGGATAATGAATGATATGAGCACCCTATTCCTTTTTATAGTAAATTGCTACAAGCTGCAAAGCTAAAATATGAAATCATGGAGAAGCAGGCATATGCCTTGGTTAAAGCTACAAAAGCATTTATGCCATATCTTGTGAATGCACAAATAATTGCTTATGTACCTCATGTGGCTGTCAAGGACATCTTATCTCAGTCCAAGGTCACTGGAAAGAGGTGTAGATGGATAACCAAAATTCAAGAGTTTGATTTAGAGATTAAGATCACTAAATTGGTAAGAGGGTTAGGTCTTGCTAAGTTAATGGCTGAATCAAATCTCCATGATGTTGAAGTTAACAATGTTGAAATTGAGAATATCCTAGTCACTAGTATTGAGACACAACCCTGGTACTCAGAGATAGTACATTTTTTAAGGGATGCAACATACTTGGAAGGAATGACTCCAAACCAGAGAAGGATATTGAAACTGAAGTCTTTAAAGTATGTCCTTATTCAAGGTGATCTATATTGGTGAAATAGGGATGGGGCATTGTTGATGTGCTTAGATAAATCCCAAGCTAGAAGGATGCTAGCTGAAATTCATAATGGAGTATGTGGAGGCCACTACTCTGCTAAGACCATAGCTGGGTACTATTGGCCTACTTTGTTCAAAAATGCTCATGAGCATGTTCGGAGGTGTGACCCATGCCAAAAAATTTCTTCCAAGTTAAAATATGAAGGAGATTTACCTCTTAACCCAGTTATAGTGGAAGCCCCTTTTGGCCAATGGGGCATTGATTTTATTGGGGAAATAGTTGAGAAGTCAGGAAGAGGTCACAGAAGGATCATAGTGACCATTGATTACTTCACTAAATGGATTGAGGTTGTACCTACTAAAAGAGCCACTAGTAAAGTTGTCATTGAATTTCTGATGGATAATATTATAACAAGATTTGGTGTTCCTGTGAAGCTGATAATGGATAATGCTATGAGTTTTAGATCATGGGAGTTCACTGAATTTTGCACCAATCATGGAATAATCATGTCTTATTCTTCACCATAACATCCACAAGGTAATGGACAAGCAAAATCCAGCAATAAAAGCCTTTTGAACATTATCAAGAAGATCCTTGACAAGAACAAAAGGTATTAAGATCAAAAATTAAAATTGGCCCTATGGGCAAATAGGATTACTGTTAAGAAAACAATTGGTGTTTCACCATTTGAGTTAGTTTATGGCACACAATCTAGGGTGCCAGTCAATTACCTACTTCCTGTATACAAGTTCCTACAAGCTAAGGATATGGAGTTGTTAGAACCCATGGAAGATAGAATGATTCAAATGGTGGAAGTGGAAGAAATCAGGACTCTGGCTCACAAAAGAAATTTGAAAATTCAGTTGCAATCCAAGTATCTCTTTGACAAAATAACCACATTGAGGAAGTTTCAAATCGGTGACCTGGTTCTTCAATGGAACGCAAAAGGACAAGATAAAGGAAAGCACAAAAAATTTGAGTCATTATGGATGGGCCCTTCTATTGTTTGTGATCTTAATGGAAAAGATTCACATTTCTTGTAGACAATGAATGGTGAGGTATAGGAATTCCCAGTGCATGGACAATTCCTGAAGCATTACTTCTCTTAAGTCCATGCACAGTAGGTTTTTAGTCTGTATATAATTAGGTTTATTTCTATTGGTTGTTTTTGGGCTTGTTTTTGGTTTGTTCTCTAGATTTTTTTGCATTCTTGTGTTTATCTTGCAATCAACTATCCCCAATCAGAGCCATTGTTATCACTATTTTGACTATTAGGTGATTTTGTCCTCTAAATCCTCTAAAATCTGCGAATTGTGCTTAGTCCTTCTTTTTGTCTCTAAGGGTTTTTGGTCCAAGGGTTTAGGGTTTCTTCTTTTTCCCCTTTTCTATCTTGAAATCCCTGTGTCCTATTTCCGTGTTTCTTTTTCCACTTAAGTGGAAGGGTCACTCCATCATGAGAAAAGGCCCCCCCTTTTAGTTTTTCCCTAGGCGGGTCTTTAATAATGTTTTATTTTTTGCCTTCTCCTAATTTTTTATTTCTTTGTCGAGCCTTGTAAAGATTGTGCAACTTTTAACAAGATCCAACAGTGCACACAATCTCGCGAAGGGAAGTTGCACGAGATTTACCTTTCGCGAAGTGGCGAAAAGGTGGCAAGCCTGGGTGAAGTGGTCAGAAGGAAGGCTAAGGGACGAGCATCTCCTGGTGGATCTAATGGACCATGTTGTTTTGTAGCCCAAAGATGGGCGAGGTTTATCCTTTGCAAAGTAGCAAAAGATTGGTGGACCCGGTAGATGGGTTAAAGAATGAAGTTAAAGACCGAACATCTTGCTCAAGATCTAACGGTTCACGTTGATTCGCAAAGAAAAGCTGCCAGAGGTTTATCTTTCACGAAGTGGCGAAAAGATGGTGGGCCCCAAAAGGTAAGCGAGTCTTTTGGTTAAAGATTGATCATCTCCAACAAGATCTGGTGGTCAACGCTATTTCTCTTGGCAAAGTTGTATGAAGTTTACCGTTCCTGAAGTGGCGAAAAGGTAGTGGGCCCAGCGAAAGGGTTGCTTGTAAGGTAAAAAGGGTTCATCTTGAGATAGATCCAATGGTCGATGTTATTTCACTTGGTGAAATAGCATGCCTTTTATCCTTCACGAAATAGCCAAAGGATGGTGCACCCGGCAGATAGATAGTCCCCAGTTTTAAAGACCGGTCAACTTGGAGTTGATCGGATGGCCTGCGTTGTTTCGCATCCAAAAGCAACACGAAATTTACTCTTCACGAAGTGGTGAAAAGGAGCTAGTGGTCACATGGCAGATGATGTGGCAATACAAATGGATGTCCAGCTAGGGCAAAAGATGATCTGTCGGTAGAAAACATGGGTCCAAGTGGATCGTGAAGGGCCCACTTCGATTGAGTGGTGATGTTGATGAAATTCATGGCTAAGTAAAACACATGGCAGTATAGGTGTGGATTCTGATAGAGTTTTTGAACGAATGAATGGCTAACACATAGGAACTATTTGCCAGAAGTCAATAGTGCAAGTGGATTCCCCGCAGAGGGCCCACTTTGAAGGGTAAAGGATGTTAAAGGCCGCTCATCTTGAAAGTGATCCAATGATGACCATTGTTTTGCAGCCTAAAGATGGAAGGTGATTAACCTTTGTGAAACAACGAAAACCATTAGCAATGATAGTTTCATGTGGTTAGTTAAATAGACTAGCAGTCACCATGGAGAATAAAGATCAAGTGGATGGTAGAAAATCCAACGGCTGGCGTGGTTTTGCATGGAAAATATGCATGAGATTTATGCTTTGTGAAACATCAAAAAGAAGGCAGGGCCCATTTTTTAAGCAAGATGACTCAGGTAAGGTAAAAAACGTTCACGTTTTTCAGCATCTGATGGATAGCATTGTTTCACATGGTAAAGATGCGAGGTTTTTATGCTTCATGAAATAGCGAAAGGCCAGGACACTGAGATTTTCTCTGTGGTCCGTTGGGGAGCCTTTTTCTGAATTCAATTATGATCGAAGCATGTGGTTTAATTGTTTCAATTCAATGCCCAGTTGTTGTATTAAGCTTCACATCAACTAATTTTTGGTATCATTTAAAAGAGTTTTGCAGAGTAACCATTGTGTAGAGTGAATTTCTTCAGGCAACAAGTAAGTTTTGCATATTGTTTGACAGTTACAGTTTGAGTTAATATTACTGGGTGCTTGATTTTCTCAGAGGTTTGCTTAAGTTTTAATTGAAATAGCTGTAATTTCAAGATGGAACCATGAAGAGATTTCACAAAGAAATTTAATTACCAAGAAAGAGCCATATGTGATTATTTTCTAGAACAATTAACCATGTCTACTAATGTCGCTGCTAAAATGAAAGAATTAGTGCCCAAGGCTCCCCATTTGAGAATTGGTGACGGTTTGTATGACAAAGGCAATTGGTTAAGGGATTCACAGATAGGGATATCAGGTCTGGGACTCTTTAAAGTGGGATTTAGCCAGAGACATTCCCCTGCTCCAATGAACAGTATATGGGAGTTAGATGTGGGAAAGCTCATAGTACCTGGGGTTTTCATGGATGTAGATTTGTTAGCTTAGATTGCAAATAATTATGACCCTGTTGCTAGGTGTGTTAGAAATGTAAATGGAGGATCTTTAATTGAGATAAATGATGATGAATTTAGAAAAGTGTTTAGACTCAGTGAGGTGTCAAATTATCTAGAGCCCATCAATTTTGATACACTTGCACAGGTCTATAATGTGCAGAGAGCTCACCTTAGGAGCGGCCCTTTAAAAGATTTTTTTGTCAAAATAGGATGACTGACTGTTGTAGGCCCTAGTACCATGGAACCCTTCTCTCTAAATTTGTTCACTTTGAGGGCTAAAGGGATGTATTGGTCCCTATGTCAGATTTTTGGGCAAGATGCTGAAACAACCATGCCAACCCATTATATGCTCATGATAGCACAGATTTTAAACCCCTCTCTGGAAGTAACTTTTGATTTTGCACCTTATCTCACTGATACCATTCATCAAGAGCTGATAGGGATAAAAAATGCTAAGGTAGACAAACCTTTTGGGTGGTATTCTCTTCTTATGCACATGTTTCTATTCAAAGGTGTTGAATACTTTTCTAAAGAAATGGACCTGGTTAAGGAAAAGGATGATGAGGAGATGCATGTTCAATTGTGGAGAATAATTTTGTCTTAGGACAGAGAGGATGCAAGTTACTTGAATTTTGATAGATGTTTTGCATCTAGGATTAGGATCCTCTTGTGCTCACAAAACCCTAGGATCCCCAAATCTCTCTTAGAGTTCTTTAGGCCTAAGGAATTTGCTAAAGATATCAAGATTGTTCACAATTGGGGTGATTATATTTATACCTTGTCTCTACTATGTTCAGAGTTTATGGTTTCAGAAGAACCCCATATATTCTCCCCTATAAATTCCCATTGAAGATAGGAATTGGAGAGGTCTTGAGGCAAATAGGAGGTTTGCAAGAGGCAGAACTAACAAATAGAGGGAAAGGAACAATTTCTCAACTATCACTATTGCACATCAATTTGTAATCACCAAGGGTGGTTGGAAACATTTTGATGATTTCTTTCAACCCTACAAGTTGTCTACTGTAGTATCAAGGTGTGTTGATCCTAAAGATTTCTTTAATGGCATGTTTAGGAAAAGAGTCGTATGTAAAGGTAGAGCACATCAGTTCCATTTTCCTGAGGATTTGATTAGAAATGAATTCAATCCAGATGAACAAGAATTGAGAAAGGAAAAATGGATAGCATATAAAAGGGCTCAAGATTTTATTCACGAATTTGATAGCAGTTATGACCCTTTGTCTAGTTTTACTCCCTTTTAGGAAAAAACTAAATTCTTAATTCTTTATTTTGTAGACTTAATGCAAACCTTAAAGAAGAAGAGAGAGGCTATAATGAGAAATGATCCTAAAAAGGCTAAGTTGGTTTTAGCCAAACCTACATTTGCCAAGGCCATCCCTCTAGCCTAATATGTGATACACAAAAGGCCAAAGTATAGTGTTCTAGTGCCATTCCGAGGTGAGTCTTCCACTTCAAAAGGGAAAAGACCAATAGAAGATGTGGTTGAAATCCAAGATTCCCCTAAAAGGCAAAGGGTGGGAAAAGAGATACAAACTGGTGAACGTTTATACTCTCCATCTCAATCCCCAATCCATGTTGGAGATTAGCATGCAGTGGCTGAGCAATTGTTGCAGTTAGGAAGTCTTGAGGAGATTGCCTATACCTATGAAGAAACACAAGAAGGGATGAATGAAGAGCCACCAAGTGCTGAAATGAACTTAATTGCAGATGAGTTTAAAGGAAAAGAGTTAGACCCTGCCATCAAACAGGCCAGTGAAGAGTTTTTGGCTAATAATAAATTTTTTACAACAAGATCCTTTATGCAATTTGTTTGGAGGCAGAATATTGAAAAATTCAAAGCAAGATATGAGAAGAAGAAGAATGAAAAGCCTCACAAAGATGCAACTGCAGTGGAGGGAGAAGTGAAACAAGAAATGATGACAGAGTTCAAAACCATTACTCCTGAGCAGGGGAGAGAAATGGTATCAAAAGCTGGTGTACTCATTCTTCCTAAGTGGGACATAGTAGATGCCTTAGTGCTTGAAGCAGTAAGGAAAGAAACCAAGCCCATGGAAGGAGTGATATTCAGCAAGGACAATGCTTCTTTAGTCATGTGGTCCTTAAGGAGGGATGAGAGCAGAAGGAGGAAGGACACTTTAGAGTCCAGCTACCTTGGAGGTATGATTGTGAAGAGAGTGCGGGACATAGGGGTGGTAGAAGCTGCCAGGATAGTTAGAGAGACAACAAAATTTAGTGTGGTAGTAGCTGAGAAAGTAGCTAAGGAGAAGGCTGATCTCCAGGTAAAACTAGAGACAATTTTAAAGGCTTGTAATGAGGCCAAAGGGGAGATAGCCAATAGGGATAGCATCATTGCCAAATTAAAGAGTCAATTAGTAGGGCAATACTAGAGAGGTGAGTCCTCTACTCTAATGATTGCCTCCTCTCCAGCAAACCTCTACTGACTAGTCCCATCATTGAATTTCCCCCTTCTCCTATGACCTCTAGTTTTCAAGCAGCTGAAACCATACAAGATGAAGTGGAAAAGTTAAAATAGACTTAGGCACTGTTTGCAACTAAATAAGAAGAAAAGGTCAGACGCACAATCTTGAATTTTGCTAACACAATTTTTTATGAAAAGAATTGTGAGCATATTGACTGATTTGAATGAAGACAAGACTACTCTAGAGCCAATTTTGAACAATTGGATGCCTAGGGAAGTGGATTTAGAACTTATGTGTTCATCTCATGAAGAGGCAGAGGCCGATGCCAATATTAAATCCACTTGTGAGTTAGTAAAATGCATGACTAAGTTAGCAGAAGGAAGAGCTGGTGTAGAGAGAAAGGCCAACTTATACAGGAAGGAATATGCTGAGCATAAAAATGAAACTATTTCCTGGGGGTTTTGCTAGTCAGGATCAGTTGAAGGATAAAGCGGTGTGGCTTGATGAGCTAGGAGTTAACTTGTCCCAGAGGATAAATGAAGTCATCAATACAGATGACACATCTTTATTTATTCAGACCATTGAAGAAATTGAGAAAATGAAATCACATTATTATTTTTTGGAGACGGAGGTCAAGCAGCTAAGAAATACATGGAAAATATTAAGTACGTTGAAGAAGAAAATTGTTAGCTTTTCCTGGCCTGGTGATGACCTGTTCCAAGAGTGGAAAAGAAAATATGCAGTGCAAAAAGCAGAGGTTCAAGAACAGTTACAAGATGCTGCAGCGGAATAACCAATTTCAAGGCCGTTAGGAATGAAATGATTGTATTTTCTTTTCAGCGGGAATCATGGTTGTAACAACTTTTCCTAGGGAAGTTTGAAGCTGGTGTGAATCCATATCATTATAAATGGATACCAGGACTTTAGAAAGGAGGATCACAAGAATTTGTAAAGAAACTCTACTGAGATATATCTAGGTTTTTCTGGTTATTTCAAAATTACCTTGAGTTATGTAAGATTTTTCAAAAATGAATATTAATATATAGATCGAAGCTTTTTGGGCCTAAATCTTCATTGTCTTCTGGTGTGCATTCATTAGTTTGTTGATTTGTTTTGAATAATTTAGGGTTATTTGATTGAATATGGATTGTAAGTAAATCTTATAGATATGTTTCTAGCTTTTCTCTTCAGGAGAGGAATTAAATATGCGTGAAATATCTCTGTCAGTAAATCAATTGTTTGATGCTTTGAATTTGATAAACGGTTTTAGTTTAAAGGGAAATAACTTATATATATGTCAGGCATGTATAGGGTTAGTGAAAGCCGAAGTGATGAGATGTATGAGAATGTTCAGATTTGAAACTCTTGTTTAATTTGGGTGACTTTGTAGCCTGGATAAGGCACCGATATTAGTTGTGGAGTTCTTTCTATCTTTTTTGGGGTTAAGACTGAAAATGAACACAAGTTTTCATTAATGTTTCAGTTTTATTGAGGTGATGAGGTTCATAGGTTTTTAAGCATTGGTTTTGTTGTGGATCTCATATTAAAGTTGTGAAAATATTCACAAGAGGTATACCCACCTAAGCTTTGTATAAGCTCAAAGTGTAGAAGGTTCTGTAGAAACCTTGTTATATGTTTTTGTAGAATTCTATTCTTTTGTTATCATGTCCATATGCAACAAAGGTTTCAAATTTTCTTACAGAGGGTATTGAGGAATCAGAATTTGAGGACAAGAGGGGGGTTAATCATTATTAACAAGAATTGAAACTTTCAACTCCAAAAACAAACTTATCATAGATCTGAAAACATTCAACACAAACCAATTCTACTTAACAGATTTCTCACTTTCCTTATCAGATCTAGACAATCATTTCCCACTTATGTAAACTCATTAATCAGATTAGCCATCAACTCAATATCCGATCAACAAACACTTTTACAAACTTATTAACTAATCAGAATGATTCATCAACCAATCAACCATCAATACCAGTAACCACTTTAAGATCTCTTATAAACAAATATAACCTGTCTTAACTAGTAATCAAAAATAAAACATGAACATCATATGAAAAACATTCTACACATGAACACCATAATTTTTGACGTGGAAACCCAAATGGGAAAAACCACGGTGGGAGGTGGTACCCACAAATGTTTTGTACTCTTTTGAAGTACACCATGTTAGGAGCTTAGCCCTGTTAGGAGCTTGCAATATGCCCGGTTAGGAGAAGATCCTATTAGGAGTCACCTGGTTAAGAGATTTACCTATCACTCCATCTAGAATCTTAATGATCTATTAGGATCAACCTCATGAGAGGATTTACCACCCTTTTTGAGAGCTTCACTATCAGGGGACTTAAATTTTTAAGGCCTATTAGGACCTACCTAGTTAAGGGATTTAAATTGTTGTAACTATTAGGGAACAATAGTGAAAAAAGTGATATGTTGCTTGCACTTCTCAGCTTGCTAAATCAAATCCAGTTATGCACAACTCTCTGCAACTCTCAAACAGATCTCAATATTCTCTTGGATGGCTCAACTCATTCTTCTAAGACCATCGATACATAAAACATCAACTGTGTCATCCTAAATAGACATCTCAACTAGGTTGGCCAATAAACCCTAATTAGATCTTGAAATTATAATACAGATCATATCAAATCATCATCTAGATTATTACAACTATTTACAATGCAATATCAATCATTAGTTGATCATAACTTATCACAAAAATTTGATATGTACCAAAATCAAAACCTCAAAACACTCCATTAAGCGTTTCGTTGTTTCCCAAGAAATTCTTCCTTGAATCATATCAAATCAACATTCAAATCATCTATGCGGGTTGTGTCGTGTTACCTCCTTCATGTAGACTCACTTTCAATCACCGTCATATCAAAAATCATTACCGATTGAGTGATTTCATCACTGGTCCTTAAACCCTATTAAAACCCTAGCAAAATTTTATCAGAAATTCAAAACATGCCTTCCTCAAAACATCACAGGATGTGGTTTTGGTCACATACTCAAATCAATCATAAAAGCTTATATTTCAAACCATAAGTCACCAATCACCTGATTCAATCAAAACATCTCTTCTTTACCAGTTAAAGTCCTAATTCATAGTCTTGTCAGTAAACCCTGTCAAACTGTGAAACTCTAACTTCAGTAGACCAAATCACTTAGCCAACAAATCAAACATCAAGAAGCATCTATAAACATCATCAAACATCAGTTGACACATGTTTCCCTCAATGACAACATAAATAAATGATCATGTCAACTATCCATAACTTCTACCTAGTCACTCATCTTCAACTATCATCATCTTATCTATATTAGTTATGCCAATCATGCCAACATTCTCCCCCTTTGGCATTGATGGAAACACCAATCAGAGTAATCATTATCATATCCTATCATATGCAACTTGCTTTTCGGTAACACATCATCTGCCAGTTCTCCTCCTTTTTTCTTCTCCCCCTTTCTGATAGGTTCCTTTTCTTCTCCCCAAGGTTGATCATCAACTTCTCTCATATCTAATTTTTCTTTTCTTCTCCCCCTTTGATAGAAATGCCAAAGGTTGAAATGAATCACTTGTCTTCAATTTTGTTGTTGCCTCTTCCATCATCTTTGTTGATCAAATCAGAACACCAAATTATTGCATCAGAGTACTAAATTGGGACTTTACATGTATCAGAACTGTATCATCTTATCATATCATAGTTGTAAATTAGAATGTCATATCAAAATTGCATTAGAGTTTCTCCCCCTATGGAGTAGCCTAAATCTTTATCAATCCTTAGTGAAAGATAAACATGAAATCCATAGGATTGATGCATCTCCATCATCTCAATTCTTCTAGTATAGGGGTCTAACCCCTAATTTACCTATAAGAAACTCAAAGGTATTCTTTAATAAGGGTTTAGTAAAGATATCATCTAACTGATCTTTACTCTTCACATATTTCATCTTCACCTTCTTCTCCTGAACTTTTTCTCTTAAGAAATGATACTTCAACTCTATGTGTTTGGTTCTAGCATGAAGTACATGATTCTTAGAAATGTTTGTTGCACATGTATTATCACAATAGATAGTCAATGGTTTAGACATATCTATCTTGAATCCTTCTAGCACATGTCTCATCCATATGGCATGTGTGCAATTCATGGATGCAGCTACATACTCAACTTCAGCTATAGATTGAGAAACACATGATTATTTCTTGCTTGTCCATGCTACTAGTCTTCCTCCAAGTAGAAAAGCTCCACCAGTTGTTCTTTTTCTATCATCCACATTACCTACCCAATCTACATCGGTAAAGACATCGAAAGTGAAATCTCCTTTGTAGGGATACCATAATCCATAGTCTAATGTGCCTTTAAGATACCGGAAAATTGTTTTCACAGCCATCATGTGACTTTCCTTCAGGTCCTTTTGAAATGTAGCTACTAAGCCAACAACATGAGCAATATCTTGTCTTCTATAAATAGCATAGTGTAGCTTACCAATCATGGATTTTTACTCCTTTTCACTAACAACAGGGGAACATCTTGCTTGGGCAATTTGCAGCCTGTTACCATAGGTGTACCTACCAGTTTGCATTCTTCCATACTGAAAGTCTTCAACACTTATTTGATATACTTGCTTTGACAAATAAAGATACCATCATCCAGTTGTTGGACCTGTAAGCCAATAAAGAACTTTATTTCACCGATTACAGACATTTCAAATTCCTTTTTCATCTCATCGTCAAAATTCATACACATATCATCATTACCACCAAAAATTATGTCATCTACAAATACTTCTGCAATCAGAATCTTGTCTCAATCAGTCTTTAAGTATATATTATTGTCCTCACTGGTACGTTGAAATCCAATCTTGATCAAATGTGCACGAAGTCTCTTATACCATGCTCTTGGTGCCCTCTTAAGACCATACAAAGCTTTATGCAATTTACGCACCATGTCCTTATCATCAGTCAGGGAAAATCCATATTGTTGTTTAATGTATACCTCCTCTTCTAGGATTCCATTCAAGAAGGTTGACTTGACATCCATTTGGTAGACTTTGAAACCTTTATATGCAGAAAATTCTAGCAGCATCCTTACACCTTCTAATCTTGCAACCTATGCAAATGTTTCACCATAATCCTCACCTTCTTCCTATGCATACCCTTTGCAGACTAACCTTTCTTTATTTCTTACAACTTTTCCTTCTTCATCCAACTTATTCCTAAAGAACCATTTTATTCCAATGACATTCTTATCCTCTGGTCTAGGAAAGAGTGACTATGTCTGATTTTTCTCAATTTGATCTAATAATTCATTCATTTCATTCACCCAATCATCATCTTTCAGTGCTTCCTTAACTATCTTGGGTTCCATTGTATAGATCAAACAAGAATTTTCTCTAATCTTTCTCTTGGTTTACACACCTGCATTCTTATCACCAATTCTCTACTCTTGTGAGTGATTTAATCTGATATATCTAGGTATAGCCTATGTCGGTTATGTATCTTCCTTTTTTGATTCTCCATTCAGTTCTCCATTTTCTTCCTCATTTTCATCGTTTATCAGTTGAGCACCTAACTCTGCATTTGTCGGTTGATCATTATTTTGTGCTTTTGGTTTAATGATCACAAGTTTTTCCTCATTATCATCCTTTTCAGGTTCTAATTTGCTTGTACCTTCAAACTTATCAAATAGATCATCAAATTTTACAATGGCACTTTCAACAATTTTCTTAGTTCTCTTATTGTAACACTTATATGCTTTACTCTTAGCAGAGTAACCAAGAAAAATTCCTTCATCAGATTTTACATCAAATTTCTCAGTATAGTTATCCTTCTTAATGAAACATTGACTTCCAAAGATTTTAAAATAACTTACATAAGGAGTTTTACCATACCATAGCTCATAAGGTGTCTTATTGTTACCTTTCTTCACAAGTACCTGATGTAATGTATATACTACAATACTGACTGCTTCCCTCCAAAAAATCTTAGGTGCATCACCCTGTAATAACAGTGTTCTAGTAGTATCAATAATTGTTCTATTCATCCTTTCTGCTATGCCATTTTGTTTTGGTGTCCTTGGAGCAGGCATTTGTCTTTTGATACCCTATTTATCACAATACTTAACAAATTCATTAGATGTGAATTCTCCTCCTCGGTCTAACCTTAAACATTTCAAGTTCGTATTGGTCTCATTCTCAACTAGAGCTTTGAATAATTTGAATTTACTAAAAGCTTCAAATTTCTCCGTCAAAAATGTAATCCACATCATCTTAGAATAGTCATTGATAAAAAGAATGAAATACCTATCACCAAAATAACTTTTTTTTCTCATAGGGCCACAAAGATCAGTATTCAGCAAGTCCAAAATATTCTCAAATGTGCACTTCTTTCTTTTAAAAGAAATAGAGGTCATCTTACCAATTTGACAATCTTTACAAATCACATTATTTGGTTTAACAATTTTTGGCAATACTCTTACAACACTTGACTTTCTTACCTTCATCAAGTTATCAAAATTCACATGACAACATCTCATGTGCCACAACTAGCTATCTTCCATTCTTGCAACCAGACAATTATTGACATTAGCATTCAAATGAAATAAGTTACCTCTAGTTTGCTTCTCGATAGCAATCAGTTCACCATTACCTCCAAGAATTCTACAAACTCCATTAAACTTGAGGAAATAACCTTTACCATTGAGTTGTCCAAAACTTAACAAATTATGATTTAGACCATCAACCCAAAATACATCATCAGTATTACTCTTCCCATTTAAAGAAATAGATCCTTTACCTTTCACCATGCAGGGAGAGTCATTTCCAAATATAACAACACCTCCATCAAATTCATTAAGAGTTATAAACTTACTATTCTCTCCGGTCATATGGTGTGAGCAGCCACTATCTATAATTCATTCATCACTATTTTCTACATGAGAAACTAGTGCCTTCTCATCAGATAATTCCTCCTTCATGGCTACAAACACAATCTTTTCATTATCTTCATCATCTTCAGACTCTTCATCAGTAGAACCTTCATCCACTACAACATAACATTTCTTTTTCCCTTTTCCTTTATACTTTCTATTTTTTTCCTTTTTGTAATTATTAGGGCAGTTTGCAGCAATATGACCAATTATACTACAAGAGAAACATTTCAAAGGTAGCTTTCCTTTATACTTATCGGTGCCTCATGAAAATTTCTTTGCCAACAGTACCTCAAGTTCCATTACATTATCTTCATTGTCTTCACTTCCCCGGTTACCTCCATGACTTGATCTGCATTCTTGATTCTAACATATATCTTTTCCTTTTCTAGCAGATGAACCGATAATAGAAGCTTTAAAAGTAGATTCACTAGGTTTAGTAACACTGTTGTCAAAACTATTAAGCTCAAAAGCAATTAACTTACCGATTAAAGAGTCAATAGTAACTTTATTCTTTGAAATATATCGAAGTTCTTGGATTGCCAATACTCTAATAGCATACTGAGGTTGAAGGGTTCTGAGCATTTTACTTACCACTGCATCATCATCTATTTTACCACCAACACCTTTTATGCTGCCAACAAATTCTTTGATTCTCTGACCATACTGTGCAATATTCTTTCCTTCTTGCATTCTCATGTCATCAAATTTTCCTCTCAAGCTTTCCTCTTTTTCTCTTTGTACATGCTCATCTCCTCCATAGATTACATCTAACTTTTCCCATACCTCTCTTGCAGTTTCCAATCCTTTAACATCAATATATTCTGAATCAAATAAAGTACTTACAATGGCTTCTAAGGCTTGCATGTTCTCTTGTTTCTCTTTGAGTTCATTTGGTGTCAAAAGAGTAGTAGTACTATTAACATATTTTGTTTCAACTTGCTTCCAGTATTGTGCACCAAGACCTTTAATGTAGATCTTCATTCTATCTTTCCATATCTTATAGTTATCCTTGTTGAACTTGGTACCCTCTTTCTTAATCATCTTAACTGCCTCTGAATCCTTTCCTCAAGAGATTAAGCTTTCTACACACAGAGGACCACTGCTCTAATACCAATTGTTAATACAATGAGGATCTTGTTAATACTGAGGGGGGGGGGGGTGAATCAGTATTAACAAGAACTAAAACTTTTACCTCCAAAAACAAACTTATCACAGATCTGAAAACATTCAACACATAAACCAATTCTTCTTAATAGATTTCTCACTTTCCTTATCAGATCTAGACAATCATTTCCCACTTATGTAAACTCATTAATCAGATTAGCCATCAACTCAATATCAGATCAACAAATACTTTTACCAACTTATTAACTGATTAGAATGCTTCATCAACCAATTAACCATCAATACTGGTAACCACTTTAAGATCTCTGATAAACAAATATAACATGTCTTAACCAGTAATCAAAAATAAAATATGAACATCATATGGAAAACATTCCACACATGAACACCATAATTTTTTACATTGAAACCCAAATGGGAAAAACCACGGTGGGAGTTGGTACCCATAAATGTTTTGTACTCTTTTGAAGTACGCCCTATTAGGAGCTTACAATATGCTCGGTTAAGAGCAAACCGTGTTAGGAGTCACCCTGTTAAGGGATTTACCTATCTCACTAGATAGAAGCTTAATGATCTATTGGGATCAACCTCGTGAGAGAATTTACCACCCTATTATTGGCATTATGGATGAATTTATTATGTGTTGCATTGATGTTTTGTCATTGATGTCAACACTAGTTGTTATGGTTGGTTACCGGCAGATAGGTTTTGGCTATCGGTAGAAGATCTAGTGATAGCGGCAGAAGAGACTATCTGTTGGAGACTTTCGGCATGTTTGGATATATGGAATGTGATTGGTTACATGTGGTACATTCTTCTAGAGCATTTCTTGGTTAGTTGGTATTAATTTGGTAATCGGATGCTATCATACACTCTGGTAAACCCTTGTCGAGATTGGTTTAAGGTTTTACCGGGAGAGCTATCACTAAGGAATCTTGACAAGATACATAATTGGTGTTGGTGCAGCTTCTACATGGCTTTCAGGATGTTGAAGATGTTTTTTGATCATCCTTCAACTACTTAAAGATATTGCTTTGGCGTGGTGGTCCTAGAATAGGTCTAGTGCCTATCTAGGTTACACCGGTATCATGCTAACATGTACTCTACATGTTACCGGGATGTTTTGGGATGATTTATGGATTTGTTATTGTTGTTTTAGTCTTAAGCCGACATGGCATATCATTGTAATATGGATTTATGTAATGATCTTATTGTAATATCTTTTAGGTGGCCGACCTAATTGGTTTAGGCCTTAGGGTTTATGTAAAATGATGTAAGATCTCATTGTAGATCGTGGTATGGGAATAGAATAAGTGTTCATGGTCTTGGAATGCAATATCATATGCGAAGGATATTTGGTCAATCATAGGTGATCGAATTCGGTTTAAGGAAGAGGTCAAAGGCCTCTGGTATTGAGCTTAATCGAGACTATAATTAGGCATGGTAGATGATACCTCTGGCAGTTCACTCTATTGGATTGTTGTCCACTTATCTTGAGATTTTTTTTGCCTCTCTATAGTTAGTGAGACTCTTTTGTAATTAGCAGTATGCTCTAGGCAGTGTGCCTTCCTGCATGTGCAAGCCCCTCATTGTATCACACACTTTATGAAGAAGTATCATTTGATTGTGGGTAGGCTTTCCACCATGGTTTTTCCCTTTCTGGGTTTTCCACGTACAAATCATGGTGTTATGTGGTATGTTTACTTTGCATTGATTATCTGTTTAACTGTTAAGTTGCATTTTTTACCAGTATTTGTTTCTGCTTTACCGGTACTTAATTTGGTTAAAGGCTATCAAGTGGATTAAATGTTATAATCTATTAACAACTGATTCACACCCCCCCCCTCAGTTGTTCACCGGTTATCCTAACAATTGGTATCATAGCTTTGGTCCTCTTTTGCAAAAGCTTAATCACTTGAGGTAGATCCTATGGCAGTTAACACTTCCAATCCACCGATAACTATTTTTAGAAGAGAAATCCCTAAGTTTGATGGAACAAATTATGGGATATGGAAAATTTGAATGGAGACTCATCTTAGATGTCTTGGCAAGGATATTTAGGAGATCACTGAGAAAGGATACACACCTTATGATCTGACATCTAACAATCCTGCTCCTGCGGACTTGGATAAGAATATTGAGAATGATTGCAAAGCTAGAGAAGCCCTCTTGTGTGCACTTACTGATCAGAAGATCATTGGATTAACTGATAAATCATTGGCTAACGTTATGTCAGATAAATTTCAAACTCTAAATGAAAGTGATCCTACTGTCAAAATCGCTAAAATTGATGGTTATTGGGTAAGATATGAAAACTTAAAGATGGAAGATAATGAAAGAATTGTTGTGTTTATGGAAAGAGTAAATGAGATTGTTATGGGAATTCAATGTTGTGGAGCATTTCTGAGTGAAGATGAAATAGTTTCCAAAGTCTTGAGAGCCCTTCCACCGGCTTACAAAATGAAGGCAATAGCAATTAATGAGTTGAGAACAATGGAAAACTCTCTAGTTAATAAATACATTCTGATTGGGAAATTATCTACTGTTGAGCTTGAAGAATTTAGGTCTTCTAGAGCTATAAAGTCTGAACTTGCTTTTCATGCATCATCATCATCATCTACCAGCAAAAGTGATTGGAAAGTTTTATATGCAAAAGAATTGGAAGACATGAGAAAAGAAGATAAAGAATTTGAGCAACTTGAAGCCTTATTTGCTATAAGAGTACCTAAAGGTCTGACAGGAAGTAAGTATGAAGGAAAAGCACCTTTTAAATATTTTGCATGTAATAAGATTGGTCATTTTGCATCTAGATGTCCTGAAAGGAATGCAAGATTTGAGGAAAGAGTTTTGAAATCATTTAAGCCTAACTAGAATAGATATAGATTCAAGAAAAGTAAACAATGCTACATAGCGGATGAGGAAGGAGTAACTGATGACTCTGGAGATGAACCGACGGAAGACTCTGCTAGTGGATCTAGCAATGAAAAGGAATGGGTATTCTATGCTTTAAAGGAAGATGAACCAGAACCGGCTATCATAAATGAAGAAAAGGCCCTAGAAGCAAAAGTTGAAGATAATGATGAATGGGTAATTGATAGTGGATGCTCACATCATATGACTGGAGATAAAGGGAAATTTATGTCCTTGCAAGAATACAATGGCAGTCAAGTTAGATTTGGAGATGAAAAAGCATGTATGATCAGAGGTAGAGGTATTATTTCTTTGGATGGCAAGCATAATACTGATAATGTCTATTATGTAGAAGGTTTAAAGCATAATATTTTGAGTGTTGGTCATTTGGTGGACAAGGGTTTCCAACTTTAGTTTAAAGATAGAAAATGCAAAATCATTAACAAGGCTGGCTTGGAGATTGCAACCAGTATTCAGACCTGAGGTAATATATTTCACTTGAACACTGGTAATAAGACATGTATGATTGCTCATATTGATGAGAATTGGTTATGGCATAAGAGGTTGTGTCATGTTAATTTTCATTATATTGTTAACATCAGTTCAACTAAGGCAGTTAGAGATATACCTAAGATTATGAAGCCTCATAATCTGGTATGTAAGTAATGTCAAATGGGAAAGCAAGTTAGAAGTTCTTTTAAGAGCATACATGATAAATCTAATGATGTACTTGATTTGATTCACACTGAATTATGTGGTCCAACAAGGACTAGAATATTTCAAGGTGATAGGTATTTCATGTTGATTATTGATGACTATTCTAAAATGACGTGGGTGACTTTTCTAAGGGAGAATTCTGAAGCCTTTGAGAAATTCAAGATCTTTAAAGAAAAGGTTGAAATAGAAACTGGATTGAAAATCAAATGTCTAAGATTAGATCATGGCAGTGAGTTCACTTCTCATGAATTTAATAGTTATTGTAAGACAAATGGTATCAGGAGACAGTTATCTACACCTAGGACTCCTCGGCAGAATGGATTAGTGGAAAGAAACAACAGAACCATTTTGGATGCAATAAGATCTATGATAATGGAAGCTAAATTGCCTCATATCTATTGGAGAGAAGCAGTGAGTACAATAGTCTCCACATTCAATAGAGTTCACATCAAAGGTGAAACCTGTAAGACTCCTTATGAATTATGGTTTGGACATACACCTAGTGTTAAATATTTCAAAAAATTTGGAAGTAAATGCTATATCAAAAGAGATGATTCAATTGGAAAGTTTGATACTAGATGTGATGAAGGGATATTTCTTGGCTATTCAATTCAAATCAAAGCATATAGATGTTATAACAAAAAATTGCATAGAATTGTGGAGAGTGCTAATGTGAAAGTGGATGAGCAGTATAGAAATCTTTCTATATCATATGATAGGGAACCAATAGTGGAAATGATCATAACTGAACCGACAATGCTTCAACCGGTGAAAGTTACACCAGTGCAATCAGAAAATTCAACTGTGACTAATGATCAGAGCAGTGAACCTGAAGTTCAGAAGACACCAAGGTATGTAAGATTAAATCATTTTGAAGATCAAATTATTGGAGATAGGAACAAGGGAGTTATCACAAGAAGAAGACTGGAAAATGAAGAGGTATGTCTTATTTCTCAAATTGAACCAACATCTTTTATTAAAGCTTGTAAGGATAAACATTGGTTAAAAGCTATGGAAGATGAATTAGATTAGATAGAGAAAAATGAGACTTGGTCTTTAGTTCCTCGACCTAAAAATAAGAATGTTATTGGAACTATATGGGTTTTTAGGAATAAACTGAGTGAGGATGATCAAGTTGTAAGAGATGAGGCTAGATTGGTTTATAATGGATATTCTAAAATGGAAGGAATTGATTATGGTGAGACATTTTCACCTGTAGCTAGAATTGAAGTTGTTAGACTATTTCTTGCCTATGCATCTTATAAGAACTATAAGGTTTATCAAATGGATGTTAAATGTGCATTTTGAATCGTGAACTTGAAGAAGAAGTATACATTGAGCAACCTGATGAATTTTCACTGACAGATGATAAAGATATGGTTTGCAGATTGAAGAAAGCTTTATATGGATTAAAACAAGCTCCTAGAGCTTGGTATGCAAGGTTGCATAAATATCTTTTGAAGCTTGGTTTTACTAAAAGCAGTGTTGATAGTAATTTATATTATAAGATCACTGATAATGATATTCTTATTATTGAAGTATTTGTTGATGATATCATTTTTGGAGGAGAAGATAAATTGTGCATGGAATTTGGTAACAATATGAAGAATAAATTTGAAATGTCCATGATTGGTGAAATGAGATTTTTCTTAGGTTTGCAGATTACTCAAACTGAGTATCTAAGGGAATTGTTGAAGAAGTTTGGTATTGATAATTCTAAACTAGTAAGTACTCTTTGTTAGGATTCCCACAATACTGAGAGGGGGGGGTGAATCAATATTGTACTGATTAGCTATAATTTTTAACTTAAAACATGCAGAACATATTAATACTGTGTACCGGTGAACATAAAGTAATGCAATAAATAGAGATAACAGCAACCACATGAAAAGCACACCATAACACAATATTTTAACGAGGAAACCCAGTGTGGGAAAAACCTCGGTGGGATTTGTGACCCACAATATTCACTTACTGGCCAATAAGAGAATATTACTGCTACAATAGGGGCCTACACATACAGGAAGGCCAAGTGCCTAGAGCTCACTTCTCAAATACAAAATAGGAGGTCTCACTGACTTACAAAAATGGATTATATAAATCCAATGTCTTATACTGCTTCAAGATAGCATCTACCATGCCAGATCCAGTACTGATTTCTGCTCTGCTTCTTACATAAATCCTTAACCTATAATTTGAATAATAGGTCTGCCTTATTTTGCCTAATTACATTCCTCCACACATACATACATAATTGTTCTATAATGATCTCTTATATATATGAGTCATTTTACAATTTGCCAAGTCGACTTACAATGATTTTACAATAATAAACAAAATTCCTGTCAGCCTCTGTGTCGGTATGCTTCCTTTCACTATCGGTGTCGGTGGTCTGAGTGCCGGTGTAGAGTCTGATCTTGCTAGTGTCAATGGAATGCCTTGTCGGTGTCATAGGATTGTAAGGTTTCCATCAATGACAAAACCTTCAATCACCTACAATGTCTCATTGGAGTGTGCATATGCCAACAATCTCCCCCTTTGGCATTGATGGCAATACTCATGAGAAAATTTCAAAAGTGTATCCAAAATTTGTAATCCAAAAATTGTTTCCAAAAATGTGTACCAAAAATATATGAGCTCCCCCTAAGTAGATAAGTCTTTTGTTGATTATTTTCTCATACTACTACTCCCCCTTTGGCATCAATGACAAAGGTTGTTAAGGTGTCAATAGAGTTGTATTTTTCTGTCTCAACCTTGTAACAGGGCGGTTACCATTTGAAAAAGATCCGCCAAAACCAAATTTATGCTTTTCATAAATTTCTTACTATCTTTTATTGCTGCCTCTGTTCTTTGAACTGTACCGGTGAGGTGCTGCATATGCTTTGTCGGTGTTTTTTGTCCTTGTACTAATGCCTCAAATATTTCCTTCCTCAAGGATGCTAGATAGTCTAGTCTTGGACTTAGTCTTAGTCTCAGATTTTTAGCCTTGTTTATTATTCTCTCATTTTCTCTTTCTAACTTAAGTAATTCTTCCTCAAAACCTGTTATCTTTTGTTGAAAAAATGATAATGTATCAAGTGAGTTAAAAAAATTGTCAGCAAGTTTATTGATTTCATCCTGTATCTTGCTCATTTTCTTATCTATGTCAACTGTTAGAAAGTTTGTCTTGCAAATGTCTTTGTATAGAGTTTTAAATTCCTTCAATGAGTTGCATAGTTCCAGTAGAAGTGTGTCAAATTCCCTTGTACACTTCTTTATTTGATCCTCAAAGAATTTCCATTTTTCATTTTCTAACTTCTCTTTGAATGCCTCTTCCTTTATTTGCTCAACTATCACTGTGTTGTCAATAATGTACTTAGACAAGGTATCGAGTTGGGTCAAAGAATTCTTATTATCTATGTTACATTTTGGAGCTCTCATCTTCAAAATTGGGATTATGTCATCTATAGCTTTATAATCTTGTGAACTACAATCAGTTATTTTCTTCAAAGAATCCAAGAGAACTTCAGTTACATTGGTTGATTTAAATGTTGCAGAAGAGGAACCAACATACTGAATTCCACCGATGGGAGCACTATCCTTGCTAGTAGTGACCTCTGGTAGGTTAGTCTATGTTTCTATTTCCTTTACCAGTGGTTTTCCTTGTTCACTAGATGTCGGTAGCACTGATTCTGCATTTTCCTATTGTTGTTCTGGAGCCTGTTGCTCAGCTTGTGTCTTTGTTTGTGTCTCTGCCTACTGATTTGTTTGTTGCCTTGTGTTATCATCTTCCACTTTTCCTTCAATGTTATCAATGTTGTCAATTACCGGTGGCTCACTAGCCATGTCTATCTTACCGGTTGTGTCCTGGTCTATCATAATGTTGACTTTTTGAGTATCAACATCAACTGTGTATAGTACCTCTGAATTAGGATTAGTATCCTCTTGTGATACATCCATACTGTCATATGTCAGTTGGTCTTCAGTTGTTGTTACCGGTGGAGTAATCAGAGGCAATGGGGATAAGTTATCTTTTATTTTGATGCTAGGAGGTCCACCAACCTTTCCTTTACCCTTATCTTTGTCCTTTTGATAGACTTTGATAGGCTTGGGGTTCCTATACTCTTCCTGCTTTTACTTCTCCACAAGGAATATATCCCATCCATTTTTTGTTTCTTCTATTAGTGCAATATGTCGATGTGTAGTAGAAAATACTGACCGGTTGGCCTTTGCAATTAGATCATATATCTCCTTTGGTGAGTTTACTAGGTAAACAACAAGTAATTTTTCAATTTTGATTTTCTTGTCAAGCCCTACCACAGCTTGTCTTCTTGCTTCCAGTCTCTTGAATAATTCATCTGGTAGTTCATCTACCACTTCCATTCAGAACTTCTTATAGATATCCAAGTGTAAAATGACACTATTTTCAACTTGCTCTTTCTCATCTGCTGATAGTGTATCATATAATTTTTCTATGTTCTTGAGTTTTCTTTCTTCTGTGATCTCATCTAACAGTCTGTCAATCGGAGCAATATTTTGTTGAGTCTTTTTCTTTGGTGTCAATTTCTTTTCCTTAGAGGTTGTCTTCTTGACTGGAGACCTCACTACCTATTGTTTTTGTCTAGTTCTTCTAGGCGAGGGTGTGGATGCTGGTGAAGGATCCCTTTTCCTTACAACTCTTTTAAATGCTCTAGGCATATCACTTTCAAAAGAAGTAGCTACCGGTGAAAGGTGAGTTTCAAGTTGTAATGCTTCCAACTCATCTTTAGTGATGCCGCTTTGTTTCAGTACATCTTCTTTGATAGCCTTTGCTTGTCTTGAACCTCTTCTCACAGTTGCTTCAACTTTCTTTACTCTCTTCTTAGATTGAATTTTACTTTCAATCATTTCTGCACTGCCAAATACTTGTTCCTTGGGTTCCTTAGGTTCTTTTAGAAGGGCTTTTGCATAAGTTTTAATGATGTGGTCATCAATCTCATAGCCCATTTCAGTAACCCAAATTTTTCTTGGGATAACTGCTTCCATCCAGAGCTCATCCTTTTTAATTACAAAGCATATATCATCCTTGTATTTGTTAACAATTTTCTATGACAGTCTGATTCTTTTGTTCATTATGGCCTTTAGTGCTTGAAAATACTCATTGATATTCTTTTCCTTGTTTTCACCCATGTTGTTGAATAGGTCTGATAACTGTTTCCCTACCGATATGTCAAATCCAAGGTTCTTGTTGCCTATACTGGGCACCTGTTTGGTTATGTGTAGTATTAAGCATACAAGTAAATTACCAAACCTAAAAGTCCCTTTCTTATCCTTCTTGATTTTTCCTAAATTATCGATCAACTCATCCTTTAGCCATTCACATACATCAATTTTCACATTATCCTTAACCATATCATGTGCACTTTTTATGCATAAATTGGAAACTGAGTTCATTCTGTTTGCATGAGTTGCTTTGTATCCTAAAATCATGCTAACAAATCTCACATTTATGTCGGTCACATCATTAACCCTTAGAGACCTTCTGTCGAATGTTGCACCAGTTAAGTTCATTACCAGGTTATTTGAGACCTTCTTTGTTTTGTCTAGTCTGTTACCGGTGGAGGGTAACCCTGTTACAGCTTTCACAGCTTCCTTGGTAATTTTATGAACTGAATCTAGCCAAAAGAATTCACCATGTACCCTGATCAATACTATCCTAATAACTTCCGTGGGAAAATCTGGAATACTGAGGATTTCAGTGAATCCTAGGGTTTCAATGATTTTATGTTCAGGTTTCACATTACCGAAATCATCACATATGATAGTCGTGTACATGTTTTTGATTTCTTCATCACCTAGTTCTTCTATGTGGCAATGGATATGCATCCTAGGGTCTTCTGCAAAAACTACTCCTTTGGGAATTTGGGAGAATGCACCAACATTATCATCCTTCTTTGCTATCTTGGGAACTAACTGAAATACAGGCCTAGGGCACTTGATTACTTCCACTATAGTAGGGTTTGCTATGAATTCAAGTACAGAAGAGGATGCCATGATTATAAATACCTTTTTCTGCCTTAGGAATGATTGCTTGATGAGTTGCTTTGCTTCTTTGCTCGAAATACCTTAGCTCTGGAAATTCGCGCTCTTTGAAGATTTGAATGCTCGGTGAAATGAAAATGGAGCCAAAAACACCATTTTATAATGTTGAATTTGCCAACTACCACATTTAATGCTTGTCGGTTAAGTAGTCACTTAACTTTATTTACTAGTATAGAAGTAATTTCTACTTCTCTCCATCAACCAAGGGAATAATAGCATATTTCACATTTGATTGCCAAACCCTCAAAGAAATTTTCTTCAAATAGATGAAGAACTTCCTGTCGGTGGAGTGCTACTTTGTCCTTCCGGTGGATTGTTGCTCGGTTCTACCGGTGGAGGAGTATTCCCAACACCATTTAGGTCTGACTTTCTAATCCATTGTTTTGAGAATTCTAGCTTGACTTCTTCAATCTTTTCTTTTCCTTTTAAACTAGAACCTTTGTTGTCTACCGATGATGCCTTACTTCTGCAGAATTTTGCAATATGTCCAATCTTGTTACAAGCACAATAGGTCACATTATTTTTTTGAATAGCCTTTCCATATCCTATGTTGGTTTGTGTTCTACATTGATTTGATAGATGTCCAAATCTTCCACAAATATAGCATCTTACATTCATTCTACAATTTTCAGAGTTATGACCAATTTTGTTGCATTTTGAACATTGACTGGTGGGTGTATTGGTATTCTGATAATCTCTAGATCTACATTGATTTTCTCTATGACCATACTTGTTACAATTAAAGCAGTTGCCATTGAATTTATAAGCATTTGGTTGTCTTACCGGTTTGCTATGATCCTGTGTGTTTGCAGTACCGGAGCTTTCACCAACTTCAAAGCCTAAATCATTACTGTCACCATTTGGTTTCTGATTCTTTATCATGTCACAAAGTTCTTCTGAGATTTTCTTGAATTTCTCCTTGTGTTGATTTGCAGCAGCCAATTCTCTTTCAAAGATTTCTTTCTATCTCATGAGTTCATTTGAGTCATTTTGTGTATGCAACAGATCTATTTTCAACAAGTCATTTTCATAACTAAGTCTTGTATTTGTATTTTCAGCATCATTCAGTCTTCTAGTCAATTCCTCTTCATTCTTCTTCCTATCCTCAATTTCTTTACAAAATCTCATAGTCATATCCTGCATCTCATTCTTTGTTGCCATGTTCTCTTGTTTCAACTTGTTTATTGTATCATTAAGATTTTCTTTTTCATCATTTTCATTTTGCATTTTTTCACATAATTCTCTTCTCTTATTTCTTGCAATGGTAAAATTCCCTTGAAGTGCTTGAATGATATCCTGAGCTACCTTTAGATCATCTTCAAGTTTGATGTTTTTCAATTTTTCTGTATCATAGTCTAAGAGAGTTGCTTCTAGTTGCTTCATCAGATTTTCCATTTCTACCAGTGTCAAGATCTTCCTTAAGTTGTTAGGCTTCTGAAAATAGAGGACCAGGCTCTAATACCAATTGTTAGGATTCCCACAATACTGAGAGGGGGGGGGTGTGAATCAGTATTGTACCAGTTAGCTATAACTTTTAACTTAAAACATGCAGAACATATTAATACTGTGTACTGGTGAACATAAAGTAATGCAATAAACAGAGATAACAGCAACCACATGAAAAGCACACCATAACACAATATTTTAACAAGGAAAACTGGTGTGGGAAAAACCTTGGTGGGATTTGCGACCCACAATATTCAATTACTGGCCAATAAGAGAGTATTGTTGTTACAATAGGGGCCTGTACATGCAGGAAGGCCAAGTGCCTAGACCTCACTACTCAAATACAAAATAGGAAGTCTCACTGACTTACAAAAATGGATTATATAAATCCAATGTCTTGTATTGCTTCAAGATAGCATCTACTATGCCAGATCCAGTACCGGTTTCTACTCTGCTTCTTACATAAACCCTTAACCTATAATTTGCATAATAGGTCTGCCTTATTTCGCCTAATTACATTCCTCCATACATACATAATTATTCTATAATGATCTCTTATATATATGAGTCATTTTACAATTTGCCAAGTCAGCTTACAATGATTTTACAATAATAAACAAAATAAATTATAAACAAAATTCTTGTGAGCCTCTGTGTCGGTATGCTTCCTTTCACTATCGGTGTCGGTGGTCTGAGTGCCGGTGTAGAGTTTGATCTTGCTAGTGCCGGTGGAATGCCTTGCCGGTGTCATAGGATTGTAAGGTTGCCATCAATGACAAAAATTTCAATCACCTACAATGTCTCATTGGAGTGTGCATATGCCAACACTCTTATGGTGACAAGTGAGAAATTATCTATCAAGGATACCTCTACACCGATAAATTTGACAAGGTATAAATCTATGATTGGTGATCTGTTATATATAACTCAGACTAGACTGGATATTATGAATGTAGTAAGTATTGTTTCAAGATATCAAAGTAATCATAAAGAAAATCATGAATGTGTAGTAAAGAGGATATTCCAGTATTTGCAAGGAACAACAGAATATGGTTTATGGTATTCTAAAAATGATGATTTCACTTTATGTGCATATAATGACTTAGATTGGGCAGGAGATATTGATGATAGGAAGAGCACTTCTGGTGGAGCTTTCTTTCTTGGAAAGAAACAAGTTTCATGGATCAACAAAAAACAGTCATGCATTTCTTTATCTACTACAAAATTTGAGTATGTTGCAGCAACAACTAATTACACTCAAATCTTATGGATGCAGCAAATGTTGAAGGATATCAGGGTAAATTGTGGTGAACCGCTAGTTATCTGCTATGATAACTCTACAACTATTGACATGTATAAGAATCCGGCATTTCAGTCTAAGACTAAGCATATATCAATAAAGTATAACTTTTTGAAGGACAAGGTAGAAGCAAAGGAAGTCAAATTGGTTTATGTGAACACTAAAGAATAGATTGCAGATATATTCACTAAACCACTATCTAAGGAATCATTTGAGTATTTGAGAGACAAGTTAGGGGTTTCTGCCCTTCCGGCAAAGACTTGATTGATGCAGTTTGCCATCAGTTTGGCATGCATTATCGGAGATATTATTCATTCTGGCACTGATGAGTGGTGCTACTACTCAGGGGGAGTAGTAAGCTTTGAGATTCAGAGGTTTACATTATTGCTTTGATATTTTTGTCAGATTTCTATCATTGATGTCAAAGGGGGAGGGATAGTGATGTGAAAAATAAATGTATAACTTTACAGAGATATCATTCACAAGGGGGGAGCTATTTATATTTAGAAGATTGTTGGTTGTCTTCCAAAGGGGGAGACTTGTTTGGAATTTCTTGGTACTTAGATGTTTTTCACATCTAGTGTTTCCATCAATGACAAAGGGGGAGATTGTTGGCATTATGGATGAATTGATTATGTGTTGCATTGATGTTTTTTCACTAGTTGTTATGGCTGGTTACCGGCAGACGGGTTTTGGCTACTTGTAGAAGAGACTATCTGTTGGACACTTTTGGCATGTTTGGCTCTATGGAATGTGATTGGTTACATGTGGTACATGCTTCTAGAGCATGTCTTGGTCAGTTGGTATTGATTTGGTAATCAGTTTCTATCATACACTCTGGTAAACCCTTGTCGGCATTGGTTTAAGGTTTTACCGGCAGAGCTCTCACTAAGAAATCTTGACACGATCCATAATTGGTGTTGGTGCATCTTCTACATGGATTTCAAGATGCTAAAGATGTTCTTTGATTGTGCTTCAACTGCTTGAAGACATTGCTTTGGCATGCTGGACCCAAAATAGGTTCGGTGTCTATCTAGGTTATGGACCGGTATGATGCTAACGTGTACTCTACATGTTACCAAGATGTTTCGAGATGATTTATGGATTTGTTATTGTTGTTTTGGTCTTAAGCTGACATGGCATATCATTGTAATATTGATTTATGTAATGATCTTATTGTAATATCTTTTAGGTGGCCGACCTAATTGGTTTAGGCCTTAGGGTTTTTATAAAATGATGTAAGATCTCATTGTAGATCATGGTATGGGAATAGAATAAGTGTTCATGGTCTTATAATGTAATATCATATGTGAAGGAGATTTGGTCAATCATAGGTGATCGAATTGGGATTAATGAAGAGGTCAAAGGCCTCTAGTATTGAGCTTAACTTGGACTGTAATCAGGTATGGTAGATGCTATCTCTGGTAGTTCACTTTATTGGATTGTTTTCCACTTACCTTGAGATGGTTTTTGTCTCTTTGTAGTCATTGAGACTCTTTTGTAATGAGCAGTTTGCTCTAGGTAGTGTGCCTTCCTGCATGTGCAGGCCCCTCATTGTATCACATACTTTCTGTAGAAGTATCATCTGATTGTGGGTAGGCTTCCCACCATGGTTTTTCCCTTTCCAAGTTTTCCACATACAAATCATGGTGTTATGTGGTATGGTTTCTTTGCATTGATTATCTATATAACTATTAAGTTGCATTGTTTACTAGTATCTTTTTTTTCTTTATTGATACTTAATCTGGTTAAAGGTTATCAAGTGGATTAAATGTTATTGTATGTTAACAACTGATTCACCCCCCCCCCCTCTCAGTTGTTCACTGGTTATCCTAATACCTTTTTGAGAGATGCCCTATTAGGGGACTTAAATGTTTAAGGCCTATTAGGACCTACCCAGTTAAGGGATTTAAGCTGTTGTAATTGTTAGGGAACAACAGTGAAAAAAGTGATCTGTTACTTGCACTTCTCATCTTGCTAAATCATATCCAGTTACGCACAACTCTCTACAACTCTCAGGAAGATCTCAATCTTCTCTTGGATGGCTCAACTCATTCTTCTAAGACCACCAACACATAAAACATCAATTGTGTCATCCTAAATAAGAATCTCAACTAGGTCGGCCAATAAACCCTAATTACATCTTGAAATTACAATACAAATCATATTAGATCATCATCTAGATTATTACAATAATTTACAATGCAATATCAACCGTTGGTTGATCATAACTTATCACAAAAATCTGATCTATACCAAAGTCAAAACCTCAAAACACTCCACTAAGCGTTTTGTTGTTTCCCAAGAAATTATTCCTTGAATCGTGCCAAAACATCATTCAAATCATCTACGTGGGTTGTGTCATTTTACCTCCATGTAGACTCACTGTCAATCACCATCATATCAAAAAACATTATCCATTGAGTGAGTTCATCATCGGTACTAAAACCCTAGCAAAACTTTATCAGAAATTCAAAACATGCCTTCCGGTAAACATCACAAGATGTGGTTCGAGTCGCATACTCAAATCCATCATAAAAGCTTATATTTCAAACTGTAAGTCACCAATCATCACCGATCACCTAATTCAGTCAAAACACCTTTGTTTTATCGGTTATAGTCGTGATTCACAGTCTTGTCGGTAAACCCTATCAAACTGTCAAACTCTAACTCTGGTAGACCAAATCACTTAGCCAACAAATCAAACATCAAGAATCATCTGTAAACATCATCAAACATCAATTGACACCAGTTGCCATCAATGACAACACAAATAACTAATCATGTCAACCATCCATAACTTCTACCTAGTCACTCATTGTCATCATCTCATCTATATCAGTTAAGCCAATCATGCCAACACAATGGTAATTTACAATGCTACATTTAGCCCCCACTTTAAGGGGAGTATGATCTTATGCAAATACTCACAGTGAAGTAGACAAAAGGGAGATGAAAGAGAGGAACAACTAGGAGCATAATCACAAGGAGTATAAGACATCGCTAATTTTGAGGAACCAATCCCCCAATATTAGGATCTTAACTCACTCATACACATGAAAGGGCACACAAAACAAGACAAAGGGCGAAAGACACACAACAGGAAAGAAAAAAAAAAGATCTCAAGTCAACTAGCTGAAGAGACCTCAATATCAAAATGTCTCAACCACTAATATCATTCTTGAAAAATGACATCTCAAGAACACAAGGGATCACATAAAAGAGAAAATTGTGCATCATCCATGAACTGAAGATAGCAAATCTATGAGCTCATGAGAAGAAAGAGGAGAAATATCATGGATACACATTATAGATGTATTTTTCTAGGTGATCCATGAGAAGAAGAATGAGAGAGGACATGGATACACATTCTAGATGTGTTTTTCTAGGTGATCCGTGTTGGGGAGGAGAGTAGGAGTAGTCTAGCTATGTTTTTCTAGTTCCTTTCATCCTCATGCATGTGTGAAAGTGATTTCTAGTTTCAAGTGTATAGCAGCCCATACAAGAGTTTATTTTATCTGGTTTGGATCATTCTTCAACCTATTTAAGACATATAATGAAAATTCAAATGCCAAAGGGCGAATGTCTAGTTTTGGGAACATCTTGCATAAGAAATTGTTTTCTCTAGTTTCGAGAATGTGTAACCCCATTTAAGACAAATATATGTTAGTTTCGAGGACATCCTGTGTAAAATTTTGTTTGCTCAGGTTTCAGGAATGTGCACCCTATCTAAGACATATATAAATGTTGCATCTAGTTTTGGGCATGAAGCATCTCGTGTAAGAGTTTTTTTTCTCTAGTTTCGAGAATGAACACCTCATTTAAGACAAGCAAAAATATAGTACAAAGAAGATGATATTTATGCCCCCCCTTAAGATGTCAACATAGCCCTATGTTGATGTCTTAAAGAAGATAGAAACAAGGATACCCAACCTTCAACACCAAGGAGATATCCTTTAGGCAACAATGCCATAAATCCAAGCTAAAGAGGAAATACTCTTACAAGCTATGATAAGATAGTTGAAAAAGAGATATCTTGCAACATGTGTAAAGAGGATCCTTGGAGCAGAAGAGATCTTTTCTTAGAGACATCTACATCCAAGAGGATTTCTTTGAACAAACATAACATCTTCTACCAAAAGAAGGGAAGGAGAACAATAATACATATCTTCCCCTATTGCTAAGTGAAAGGAATTCTTGTTGAAGGATGACACACTTTTGACCCAATGTGAGAGGTAAGTTAATAATTGGCATACATTTCCAAGTGTAAAAAGGTTGTGGTGAAAGATACACACCTCTTGCATAAGAGAGAAACCTTGAGAAAACAACAAATTCACATAAGGAATGACATCAAATCATAAGAAAACACCACTCAACAAAGGAAAAAGTGGATCCTTAGAAAGGATAAGAAAGAGACCATTGCCCCCCAAGTGCAAGTACAATGAGAAGAATTACACAAACTATAAGGAGATATTAGACGTAAGAAAATGCACAACATACTCACATGAATATTAAATATAATAAAATACATTAATATATGTAAAATGAAACTCCAAAGAAGACGTAATCTACAAAGGGAGATAGGGAGAATTAGAAGGATCACATACTCCACTAAGGAGAGATTAATCATAAAAGGCATACCATTTCATGCAAGAAATGACATCAAAGTATGAAAAATGCAACCCCTAAAGGGAGTAGTGACACTTTACATAGAGAAAAGGAAAAGGATAAGATTCTTGACCCCCAAGTATAGAGGCAAGAATGAACCATGTTGCTGCCCCAATATTGTTGATATTGAAAAAGCATCACGTCTTATGACAAAGAGACCCCAATGAAGTTAATGGATGGTGCCATAGGGTGAGGAGTAACATGGAGGGTGAATAGAGTGCTAAGGCACTACTTTCTCACCAAGAAAGAGAGCAAGATTAGTTGTGTGAGATATATGAGCCCTATCATATAGGTCTTGAACAAATGTTTTGAATACTTTACAATTTCCAATAGAATGAGAATAACTACGATGAAAAAAAAAATGTGCATTACCTTCCTTATGCTTATATTTTTAATTAAGTCTTATGAAAGGAAAGACAACATTCTTATCATACTTCAATCTCCAAAAGATTCTAGTAGCTAATTTCTCTTGGTCATCAATAGGATTAGGTCTTGTCTCTTGAGATGTGGGACAAGGGTTTTTGGAATAATATGGATTTTCATCTATGATTTTAATGATTCCCTCATCAACGAGTACCTACATTCCATTTTGAAAATCAGGACAATCATTGGTATCATGATCATTAATTTGATTATGAGAACAAAAAGAAGTGTTTGAAGAAGAAGTACACCTTTAGATGAATGATAAGTCTTATGTTGTGCAAGGTAATCCTTAAAGTTTTGAATTCTAAGGAGATCAACCAAGGTGAATCATGATAATTTCCTAGACCTTTGATATTAGTTTGTGTAGGAGGGTTTATAGGGACTCTAATTCCTTGTTCAAATTTTCCAATTCCTTGTCCTCTAAAACCTTGTTTTGATATTATGTTATAGCCACTCCTATAAGAATTTATTAATTGAGAAGGAGGAGGAACATTACAATGGATCTCTTGGAAATTTTTAGTGTAATTGTATCTAGAAGGAGAAAAGGAAAAAGTAGATGAAGAAGGAATATCTTGTGGGGGGATTTTCCTTTCTATCATCATGCATATCCCCTTTGGTAGGTTGGGAAGAAGGATCCTTATTATCTAAGGCTTCATATTTACTTAATGTTATGTTGGGAGATAGATCATGAATGAAATACATAACACCATCCTCTCTACAAATGTTTTGATGATTAATATAGGCTCTAGGAGAATAAGGGGGATCTAGAGAGATTGAAACACCAATACTTTTATCTTGACCCCCTTGGTCTAAGGTATGTGTATGAGAAGAAGATAGTGCCATGTTGCTCTTCAATGCTTTCTCTTCATTAGAGAGATAATTGATAGGAGTATTGGCTCTTTTTTCATTCACATTAGATACCCTAGGAGAGGTACAAGTATTAGGTTTTTCATTAACATATCTAGGATTAGGATCTACAAAACCTTTTAGGTGATCTATATATAATGTATTTCCCTAAAAATATCACCATAAAGAAACATATACTATGGATAAAAGATTTGATATCTATTTGATTGAAAGAAAGAAATTTGGAAATTCTAAAATGCAATATGCCAAAGTGCTATGAATGAAAAGAAGCAATGTGAAGTGAAAGAAACCAATATCCAACACATGATTATGATAAATGTAAGTCAAGTAGTAGAACAACTTCCTACACTAACCTTGAGAGGAGGGTAATGCAAAAAAATTTACAGATCGTCACAACAGTTACAGAAAATAGAAATAGATATAATAACAGTCAAACCATAAAACAGTGATTTATGTGGGGAAAACTCTTTCGGGAGAAAAACTCCACACTCCAAAAGCCGCCCAATATATTATTTAGCAATAAAAAATAGATCATAATATACTTGCAAATAAATATCTTCATAGGAGTACCACTAATTATAGATTCAGAGGTAACTCAATAGCCATAAGACTCTTACATACAACCTCTATCTCACGCACCTCATAAATAGGAGATACAATACAAGAAATCATCAAACAATATTACAAAACCATGGGCTAAAACCACCCAATAAGGTGTATCCGACCTTATCTCCCTTATTGATGCCCTATGACATGTCCCTCCCTTTTTACAACTCATTTATGTGTCCGATGTATTTAATATTTCCTATTTTGGGAGTACAAACTTCTGGAGCCCATAACTTGAGATCCATGTGTCCTATTGATGAACCGTTTGAAGCGTCGAAAAGCTACGTCATTTACACCCACTTTTCAAGACGTTTTGGGGCCTCTAAAGTCATCAAAATCAAATTTAAACCTTTTATTGGACCCCTCCAAAATGAAACTTTAATATCCTCAAAACTAGTTGTGATATTGCGACGTAACTTTATTGGAATGCTTATCTAGCCAACCAGAAGCTTCGAGGAGAATTTCACACCATTTTTGTGCTTAAATGAAAACTTACTATAAATAGTAACCTCATGTAACTGCAAGGTTGAGACACCATTTTCCTATAAAAAATTAATGTAATCATATGTGAAATAACAAATAAATCAAATCTATAAAGTGTCATTACCAATATTTAAAATCAAATCTGAAAATTGATTTGAAAATTTATGCAACCCACAATCTGAATTAACAAAATAAATTAGGGTTTTTGTGATTTAAACCTCTAAATTTGTTTAATTTGATGAAAACAAGATTTATGAATGCAAGATTAAAATTTAAATTATTCACAAATTAGATCTAAAACAATTAATCCAAATTAGACAACTCAAATGCTCAATTTTAGAATTAAAAATTAAGGTTTTTGTGAATTTAACCTCTAATTTTTTTAAATTCAATTGGAAATTAAACTTGTAAATGTAATTTTGAATTTTGAATTGCATAAACACTCATATCTAAGAACATAAATCAGAATTAAAGGTGTAAAGAGTCGGGCTCACTAAAATGTAATGGTGAAAAATTAGGGTTTCCACCATGTTGGAACCTACAAAATAAATGAGTTTCCCAAATAATCATGATATCCCAAATTATTTTTCCACTATTATCCATACAACTAAATTAGATAAACTAAATTTGTAAAATTTGAGTTCCCTGTCTGACATAATTCAATGCGTTTTCTAGCCTAAAAATTCTAAAAGAGCATTGATAACAAGTCATGAGCCATATACTGACCCTATATAAAATTACACCTTTATCAAAAATTGTATTTGTCACCTAATAGTCTCATATCCTACATGGGTCCCCTAAAATACCTATATATCCCATATATTATCTCATGTGGTCCATCACAAAGAAAAATCATCAGTTGTCACTATTTCACGAGATGGTTATTTTGTTATACTGTGCATCTTGCGAAACAACGACAAAGAAAATGAAGTCTACATTGTCATCGCTATTTCACAAGACCAACATCTTATTATATTAAGCACTCAATGAAATAGCGAAAAAGAAGATAAATCATATTAAATATCATCATTTTATAAAACCCAAATCTTATCAAATTGGGTATCTCACGAATCAGTGATGAAGGGAATAAGGCTTTTGCTATTTCATAGGACTTGTGTTCCCTCATATTGGGCACCTAGTGAAATAGCAATAAAGAAGAAAAAGCTTATAAAGTGTTATCACCATTTCTTGGGATTCATATCCAATGGAGTTAAGCACTCTGTGAAATAGCGATGAAAGGATTCAATACCATATAATATCACCATATTGCAAGGGATGATTTATAATAAAGAAAAGGCATAGCATTATAGTGATTACCTAAAAACATAAAGTATATTACTATTTCTATAAAAAGGGATACTAAAGGGTCCAGGAGGATGCGATTTCGTGATAACTTAATGAATTGTCTCTATATCACAAGGAGGATGCAAGTAATGAAATATCTTGATGCAATGAAGTAATAATGGCTGGAATAAATATCGCCATATCATAGGCAGTTGAACTAAAGGAAAAAGGACTGTTGCAATATAGTGATAAATGTGGTCTCTATTTCACAACAGTGAGATAGAATTACTAAGGCAAGCTTGTGATACAGTGAAAAGGATGAGCCAAGGCAAGTTGAAGAATGACATCAGTATTATCATGAATTAAAATTTGAAAAGGGTGTTGGAGCTTTTAATAGCACACACGAATTTAATGCAGAAAAGACCCCAAAGGTCACCATTAATAACTGAATTTTAGCTAATTTTTTTCATTTAAAACTAGAGAATTGTGTGAAGTGAGCTCTGTGATGAAGAATAATGAGCCAAAATTGTGTGCAACAATCACAAGTACCCATTGCTTCTCAAGCTATTAAATTTTACAGAGTTCAATCGAGTCTCTAGCAAGAAGTCTAAAATTAAAATGCCTAGGAAAAAAGAAGAAGGTGAAAGTTCAAAAGGGGGCAAAAGCTCTAAAAGAAAACCAAACCCAACTAAGAGGCAAATGAAAAAGTCACACCTAAATGCATTACCTAGCTTAGTAGATACTAGAGCAAAAAACGTGTTTAAAGATAAGCTAGAGGGTTGTAAGGATGTCATAATTCTGGTAGTTGGGAGGGATTTATTCTGGTATTTCTACAAAAATAAAGATGGAAAGATCCCAGTATCAAACCCCTGGACCCTTGACATTGCCAAATTCATTGTGCCTGATGTTTTTTTGTGGATGTTGGGTTAATTCAGTTGTTGGCATACCATTACCACCCTATAACTAGGATTGTTAGGATGCCTAGTGGGAATCCTTTGTTGGTAATTACCAAATCGGCTATCATTGACTGTTTAATGTTAAACAAACTAGCCCTCACCAAGGCGGACCTTGAATAGTTTGGGATGGACTATAATAGGCTGCATAAAATGTTTAGGAAGGATGAGCTCTTGTTTTATAGGAAGAGTGGTATAAATAATAAGCCTATATTGATTACAAGCAATGAACCCTTTCCTATGGATGATTTTATTGTGTACTTCCAAAGAATGTACTTTTCCTTATGTCAAGTGTTAGGAGAAGATGTCGAGACCAAAATGCTAGTATCACTCATGTACATGGCCATGAGAATATAAAAGTCTAAGGTGAATTTAGAATTTGATTTTGCATCTAATATTGAGAGGAGAATACATGAGCAACTTGTAGCTTGGAAAGAGAAGAAAAGTAATGACTTCCCCCACTATTCTTTTTCATGTTATATGATCATGTACCAAAACAAAGAAGCCTTCACCGAATGGTTGAAATTGGGAATAGTGGATGAGAATGGAAAGAGATTGCCAATGCAGTTTCGGTGTTACTTGTGGGACAGGAGATGCGGGGATGCCAATTACAATGTCTTTCGTGATTCCTTTTTCATTTTTATTTTGGGTTCTCTCAATCATCAAGTTGAAAGGTTATCACTGGATATAAGGAAGGTTTTGAGGCCACTAGCCTATGATCCTGAAAAGGGTCATACTAACAAATTTTTTGATTGGTTCTACATGGGTGACCACACTATTATCAGAGTATATGGGTGCCCTTAAACTCCACATTTGTTACCTATGTTTGTATTTGACTGACTTTCTTTCTTAGAGTTTATGTGGTGAATGCTATGGCTTGAAAAGGAAGTAACTGAGAAAATAATAAAGGGGACATTCTTGCCCCATGTCACCACTTGTACAGGATTTCATATTGGAGAAAATATGTTAGAAAGATTGCAAGGTTATTTGAAAACTAACTATTCTTTGAAATCAAGCAAAGAAAGGGTATTTGACCCTAAAAATCATATTGGCTTTTTTGTTAAAGTAGGTTCACATGAAGTGTTGATAGAAGAAGACCTAATTAGGAATTATATATCACTCAGAGAAATTGTGCAAAAGAGGAAACAATGACACATTATTATGAAAATAGAAGAAGAAAAGAAGAAGGACCCCACTTTCTTGGGATTTTTTAATGAGGAAATAAATAAATTGAAAAGAATTGAATTGTGTCTAATAAACTTTGAAAAAATCTATGGTAAATCAGCAGGTGGTGGATATCCACCAAAACAAGCCATGATTCCACTAAATAAACCCCAAGGAGTCATTATTCATGATGTATCTGATGATGAGTCTACACAAGAAGTTTCTCCTACTCCTCTCCCAACCAAAAGACAAAAGATGAATGATTTGAACCCCCTTGTACCTTATGAAGAATCAGAGGGAGACGATGATACTGATGAAGTTGTCAATGCACTAAGGGCCTTGAGAGGAGATGAAGCAACAAAGCAATCACAAATTGATCCATTGAGGTATGAAGAAGAGACCTGTGGCTATGAAGCCCAAATGGCAAAGGGAGTGGAGCCTATGAACACTATTGATGAAAGAGTGGCCATGTCCATGAGATTCTTGGATGGTGATGAATTCATCCACAATCCTGAATTTAAAGATAAAAATGAAGGAATTTAAGAAGAGGAAGAAAATAAACCTCATGGGTGTGGATGAATTCAAGCATGAGGAAGTTATTGCTCAAACCTTCAAGGAGATAAAATTCGATGATGTGCATGTTACTTCAGTAAAAGTGAGATAGGTGGTCCTGAAGCATAATATGTTAATTGTACCATGAATGACATTAAAATAGATGTTCCTACTAGATTAGGTAAGACAACAAGAGTATCCCATGCTAGATGCAAAGTTTTATTCTGATGAAGGGGTGAGTGGTACAGGATACAACCCCAAAACAGAAATACTAGTTGCATGGGTGAATTTCAAAAGCACCAGTAAGCCAAAGCTAATAGACTTGGTGAAGGAAGAAAAAGGAGCAGAAATTATAAAAACTATGAAAGATACCTCCCCATTGGAGGAAACCACATTGACAATGCGCTCTGCCATGTTTACAAGAGATGTTGTAAGGAACATGCACCAAAGAGTAATTGAGCTTGAATAGGGTCACAAAGAAATGAACTATGAAATTAACAGTTTGTATCTTGAAAATGCTATGTGGAAGGAAAAAGGAAAAGGGACAAAATGACAATCAGAGTAAAGCCATTGTCCTACATAGTCATGCTCCCCAAAAGTCAATAAATAGCACTAAGGACAACCAAGGGTGGGAAGAAGAGAAGAAAAAATATGAAAAAGAGATTCAAGACTTGATGGCAGCTAATAAAGAAGCTTTACAAAAATGCCAAAACAAATGTATGGTACTTTTGAGCAGATACTGGTGAAATACTTCAGCTACATATGTAACTCTCCACCTCACATGGGTATTTGAGTTTCACACCCTCTTTTGGCTTGTTGTGCCACCTCTCATAACCACTATTATGTCATTTCCTAAGTGGGTTATGGTGTAGTTGGGTTTCACACCCTCTTTTGGCCTTATGTGCCAACTTTCTCAACTCCTTTTTTGTCTTCATGTAAGGAGGTTATGCCACATGTTTTGGCATTTACCAAGAAGGTAAAACCTCCCACTTTTTATGGGGAATAGGAGTTAATGCACCCCTTGGATGTATATGCTTATATTTTTCTATATAATAAGCACTATACTCTCACCTTCACTAGTCAAGTTAGTGGAGTGATAGCTCGGTGAGAGTCTTCTCCAAATTCTCCTCTTTGTCTCTATTTTTCTCTCATATTGAAATTATCTTCATTTAGCTATTTTGATCTTCGATCATTTGTTGTGTGAGGAGTTGCATGTGATCTACGACCGACATCAAATCTTGGCTCGATTCTCACTTCTCACAAAATCTCACATGGTATCAGAGCTTATTGTCTGGTATAGCTCATTGTTTTGTTTTTTTTATTTGAGGGATTTGAGACTTTTATATAGCTAATATTTTCCTTAAAAACTAAGTATGCTCTTCTCCTGCATTCTCGTGTGATCTGGAGAATCAAAACAGTTTAAAGGAAAATAGTTTCTAGTTAAATCTGGTTTACATGTATGTGTTTTTGTAAGATCTGGGTGATTGCAGCTTTGTGGTAATATTGGAAGCTTAATAAGAATTTTCAGAGTGTCCATAAGGCTTGAAAAGTCAAAAGTGACTTTTACTTCACCAAAATCAGAGTAAATTTTTTTTACTGGAGCTGTTTTTATTTCGACTTTCTAGTGTTCCAACTTTTGTTCACTTTCAAAAAAATGATTTCTGGGTTTTCTTCCAAGCATCGAAAAAAATCTAGGTTTCAGATGGTATTTCTAGAAAATTAATAAATTTTGCAAAAATCGAGCTTGAATAGGGCCTAAGCCATTTTTCTATCAAGGAAATTCAGCAACCTTTCTTAAAAGTTGCACAACTTTTGCCTCGGGTGTCAGATTTTTGCAAACAAATACTTGACAGAAAGCTGGAAATGAGCACTCTCCATTATTGCGGGTCTAATTGAAATTTTTTCCCTTTTTCTATCAGATATTAAAGGTTGTATCAGCTACTTCATTTTCTCTTCAACTGGTCATATCTTTCTCCTCACAACTCTGTTTTTCAAAAACTAATAGTTGTTGGAAAGGTATTGAGATAAATTAAGCAGTTATAAGGCTAATTTGTTTCAGATCTTGTCTCAAATTATTTGTATTTAAAATCTCTATTGGTTTCTTAAAAGAATTGTAATATGATAAAAAGCCTTGTAAATGCACTAATTATAAAATGCCAACCTTGTAATATTTGGGGGGGGTGATTTCTGAGACTAGTGAAAAGGGGGGGTGTCTCTTGTGCCTTCTTTCTTGCACTTTTCCTGATTCTTTGCAATCTTCTTTTCTACTATCATGGATGCATCTATAGTTCCACTTTTAACACCATATAATTATTTTGAATGGAAATCTAAGATGATAATATATCTGAAAAGACATGGATATCATCGTGTTACTATGGGACTTGAAATTGAACCTCAAGATGCTACAAAAAATATTAAATGGTTTAATAAATGTGATGAAGCTTTTGGTACTCTATGTATGTCAGTCTCTCTAGACCTTCTTTTTCACATTGAATCCGCCACTACACCAAATGCAGTGTGGACCACTTTGGAAAACCTCTTTGGTAAGCAGGATGAGCTAAGAGGTCATCAATTAGAGAATGAACTCATAGGGTTGAATCCAACAAATTTTGATACTATACATGACTTCTTCACTAAACTTAAGTCTATAAGATTGTAGTTGGAATGGTGTGGAACTAAGAAAGATGATAAGAAACTAATCTTGAGTATTCTTTCTAAGCTTGGTCCTAACTATTTAGTGTTTATTTCTACATTCTATGCTACAAAATGTGCCCTAGGTACCACATTCAAAATGCCTTCTCTAGATGAATTTGCTGCAGAACTCACTAGGGAGCAAGATAAATTGGTTCAAATGGGTACAATAAAACCCTCTAAGTCACATGCCTTAGTTGTAAATCAAGGCACAAAAGAACAAAAAGGGTCTAGTAAGCAAGATAAGAAACCAAAGAACCAAGGAGAGAAGAAAAAAGATCAGAACTCTACTACTTCAAAAGTAGATAATTAGACCTCTTCATCAAGAGGTGAACAACCTAAGAAGGAGAAGGTCAAGTGTTCTTATTGTAAGAGGCCTAGTCATGATGAACATAAGTGTTTAAAGAAACAAATTGATCACCTTTCAAATCTTCTTGAAAAGAATAATATCAAGTTGCCTAATTCAGTCAAACAGAGTTCATCATAAGGATCTTCTAAGGATACAGATAAGAGTAAAGGGAAAGGAAAGGGTAAGGCCCTAGTTGTTGTTGCTTCACAACCCAATTCTTGGATAATTGACTCGGGTGCTTCGTACCACATGGCTTCTTCAAAAGATGATTTCACCTCTTTAGAGCCATATTCTATGCCTTCCATACTAATGGGTGATGACACTCCTATTGAAGTGCATGGGAGAGGGTCTGTTGATGTGGGTGAAGGAACATTTAAGGATGTCCTTTATGTTCCATCTTTATCAACTAATCTCCTATCTATTTATCAGATCATTCACACTGGTTCTAGCAAGCAAGTTGAGTTCACACCAGATACAGTGGTAATCAGTGAAATGCATAATGGGTCTACTATTGTTGTGGGAAAAGAAGATCATCAATCCAAATTATATCAGTTTTCTCACTTTGTTCCTGACTCTCCTTCGACAGTTTTACTTACTCATGCATATGAGATTAGTTGTTTGTGGCATCAACAATTTGGCCACTTGAACTATCGTTACTTGCAACAACTCAGTAAATAGGACATGGTTTTAGGGTTGCCTTCTATTCGATTTTCTGATGGAGTTTGCCAGGGATGTATTCTTGGTAAGAATCCTGAGGAGAAGTATGATAAAGGCAAAGCATGGAGAGCTCCATAACTATTGGAGTTGGTACATAGTGACTTGGCAGGACCATTTCCACAACCATCTTTCAGCAGGGCTAGATATGTCTTAACAATTATTGATGACTTTTCCAGATTTACATGGGTTTACTTTCTTAAACAAAAGTCTGAGGTATTTGAGAATTTTCTAGATTTCAAAGCTTTTGCAGAGAAACAATCTGGGAAGTTCATCAAGATTCTGTGTACAGATAATGGGGGTGAATATGTTAATAATCAGTTTGAACAATTTTGTGCTTCAAAAGGTATCAACATGTAGCACACAGTTCCACACAATCCTCAGCAGAATGGTGTCACAGAATGGAAGAATAGGTCCTTGAAGGAGATGGCAAATTGTATGATTCACTCCAAGTCTTTGGCACCTCAGTATTGGGCAAAGGCCATCAATTGTGCATGTTACATCCAGAACCGAGTTCCTCATAAAGTTGTGAAGGGGGTAACTCCTTTTCAAGCTTGGACCAGTCGGAAACCTACAATTAAGCATTTCAGAGTGTTTGGTTCTCTTGCATGGGCCCACATTCCAGCAGAGAAATGCAAGGCTATGGATCTGCAGAGCAAGACTTGCATATTTGTTGGGTATCCAGATGATGTCAAAGGGTATAGACTTCTCCATCCCTCTACACATGAGTCGTTCATTAAGAGGAGTGTTCATTTTGAGGAGAGTTCTTCTATTCCTTCTCATACCACTTCTCCATCCACTATCACATTGGAGACATTGCATGATGATGACAGTTCTTCTGAGGATCTTAATCCTCCTAATCCTATTGAGGAGTCTTCTTCCTCCACTTCAGATGGTGATAGTGATGGTGAGGATTCACATTCTTCTCATAGTCATCCTTCAGAGGTTGATGATTCTCCCCCAGACTCTCCAGCTTCAGTGCCTCTTTGGGCTTGACAAACTTTTGAGTCAGCAGGAGATTGGCTTGGTGATCCATCAGATACTAGAAGAACTAGGTCACAATTTCAGCAAGCTCCACATCTCTTCATTGCTTCAACTTCTGATCCACAGTCTTTTCGAGAAGCTACAGGTGTTCCCGAATGGGATACTGCAATGCAAGAAGAGTTTAATTCCTTGGAAAGGAATCACACATGGGATTTAGTTCCTCTTCCTAAGGGGAGGAAACTTGTTCAATGCAAGTGGATCTATCAAACAAAATTTGCAGCAGATGGGTTGGTTGATAATTATAAGGCTCGCTTGGTAGCAAAAGGCTTTTCCCAAGTTCCAGGGATTGATTACTCTGAGACTTTTTCTCCAGTTGCTAAGATGAATTCCATCCAGCTTGTCCTTGCTATTGCTGCAACCCATCATTGGGAAGTTCATCAGATGGATGTCAAGAGTGCATTTCTTCATGGTGACCTTCAGGAGGAAATCTACATGGAGTAGCCACAAGGGTTTGTTCAAGATCCTTCACTTGTGTGTCGACTTCAAAAGTCTCTCTATGGCCTCAAACAAGCTCCTCAAGCTTGGTATGCCAAGATGGACTCCTTCCTTCTGACAGTTGGTTTTACTTGATGCCATTCTGATCCGAACGTCTACATTCTACACCAGGATGATCCTCTCACATTTCTAGTTCTCTATGTTGATGACTTGTTGATTATAGGGAGTCACTTATCCACCATCAAGGTAGTGAAAACTGCTCTACATGATAGATTTTTGATTTCAGACTTGGGTCTTCTTCAGGCATCTTCCTTGGACAACCCAAGTATGCACTCGATATGCTCTCTAGATTTCGCATGGCTGATTGTAAGCCTACACCTACACCTTTTTTGTCTGGGGTCAAACTTGAGGCTAAGTGCTCTTCACCCTTGGTTGATAGTACTTTATATCGACAAATTGTTGGGAGCCTCATCTACTTGACTCATACGAGACCTGACATTTCATATGCGGTGGCCATGGTCTCTAGATTCATCCAGAAGCCACATGAATTGCATTGGAAAGCAGTTAAGTGGATTCTCCACTACATTCAAGGTACTCACAATTATGGAATTCAGTATGCAACAGGAATGGATATTGACTTGGTGGGATATACGGATTCAGATTGGGCAGGTGATTCTCAGGATCGCAAATCCACTTCAGGGTATTGCTTCTCACTTGGTTCTGGTCCAATTTGTTGGTCAAGTAAGAAGCAGTCTGCAATTGCTCTTTCATCAACAGAGGCTGAGTATCGAGGGGTAGTTAATGCCACCACTGAGGCTCTTTGGCTTCAGAATATTCTCACTGAGTTTGGTATTCTAGTTAGGAAGCCTACAATCATCTTTTGTGATAATCAAAGTGCTATACAGATCTCAAGAAATCCAGTTCATCACCAGAGGATGAAACACATTGAGATACATATGCACTATATTTGGGAGCTCATTCAGGAAGGCATCATTGAGCTTAAGTATTGTTCTACAATGGAGCAAACTACAGACATCTTCACCAAACCCTTCATCGAAAGCAAGTTTCTTCATTTGCAATCTCTACTTGGGATATGACAGGTGTCTACTTCAGGAGGGACTTCTTATTCCTTCTTTCTTTCTCTCCTTATTTAGGGGGGGGCTATTCCTCTTATGGGGGGCTTCTTCTTTTGGGGGGGGCTATCTATGTACATAGGTACCTAACATGGTTGCATTTGTCGGGACCCATATTTTCACCCACTGGGTGTTAGTGTAGGTTTTTTATTTTCCTTATGTTAGGGGATATTTATTTTTCCTACACATATATTATTTAAGTTTGCTTAGGTTAATAGGAGTGGTTTATATGAGGACATGTGGTGAAATACTTCAGCTACATGTGTAACTCTCCACCTCACATGGGTAGTTGAGTTTCACACCCTCTTTTGGCTTGTTGTGCCACCTCTCATAACCACTATTTTGTCATTTCCTAAGTGGGTTATGGGGTAGTTGGGTTTCACACCCTCTTTTGGCCTTATGTGCCAACTTTCTCAACTCCTTTTTTGTCTTCATGTAAGGAGGTTATGCCACATGTTTTGGCATTTACCAAGAAGGTAAAACCTCCCACTTTTTATGGGGAATAGGAGTTAATGCACCCCTTGGATGTATATGCTTATATTTTTCTATATAATAAGCACTATACTCTCACCTTCACTAGTCAAGTTAGTGGAGTGATAGCTCGGTGAGAGTCTTCTCCAAATTCTCCTCTTTGTCTCTATTTCTCTCTCATATTGAAATTATCTTCATTCAGCTATTTTGATCTTCGATCATCCGTTGTGTGAGGAGTTGCATGTGATCTATGACCAACATCAGATCTTGGCTCGATTCTCGCTTCTCACAGAATCTCACAACTGGCGCATAGGGGGGGGTGTGCACCAAGATGGTGTTAAAAAAAAGTGGACACACACCAAAAAAAAGTTGAAAAAATAGCAACCGCATTCACAGTTTTAAAATTTTAAAATACCCCGTACGTAGTTAGGTTCGTTATGCCCAAGCCTAAAGGGACAAAACTACATACATGGTCCTTTAGGAAATAAGACCGCATGTGTGGTCCTCTAGGAACTAGGACCCCATACACGGTCTTAGTTCCTAAAGGACTGCGTACGCGGTCCCCGCACGCAGTCTTAGTTCCTAAAGGACCACATACATGGTCCCTATTAATAAATTGGTTTTTTCACTATCAACTGTATCATTTTACCCCATGGTCAAGAGAAAGTTTGAGCATGTTTTTCCTTCCAAACCACACATGGGCTCCATTTTTTCACACCCAGATGCCATGGAAAGAGGTCGTGTAGTACCCCTCCTCGGTTGAACTTATTAGACTCATATTTTATTATTGTTTACTTTCAATGGATACATTACCATGATGTGTTATTCAAACTTATTTGACATTATTTCATGCTTTATCTGGATATGAGATGCATGATTTATTTGCAGTATTTCAGTACTTGTGATTTACGGTATTTTATGGATGCTTGCTATGTACTGACACTTTACTTTATTTATGCAATGTGTAATTATATGTTGCGTGTCGGCAAGTGTATTGGATGCAAGGGGATGATTTTCCTTCACTCACTCCGGTGAGACAGGGAACGTCGTGATTCTCCTTCATCAATGTGTATGCCATGTTTTCTATATTGTATATATGCATGTGTGGTTCGGTGATGCAAGATATTGTAGGTACAAGTACTAGATAGGTATGGGGTATCATCTCCACCTAGCTTCACAGGTCTAAGCATGCCTTATATTTTTCCAATGGAAGTGGAGGAGGTAGTAGTTGACCCTATTTTACCTAGTTACACTCTTGTGAATGTCATCAATTGGTCGTCTTGTCAATTTCTTTAGCCTTTGTATTTTGTCGTTTTACTTTTTATGACTCTTTGCTTGGGGTTTGCTCAGTTTGTGTGGTTAGTGGTTTTAATTAATTAATTAAATTTATGGAGTTATCTCATAATTGGTATTTTTGGAATTATGTATTTTATGCATTGAGATTCTAAATTTAATTAATTAAAGGAAATTATTAAATTAGATTGCAAGTTGCATTGTATTCAAATTATATCTTATTTAAATTTTAGTGCAAAATAAATTAGATTAATTTCATTTATTGTTTCCTAGAATTTTAAATAAATAAATGAATAAAAGAATAAATTAGAATTAAAGTATTGCTTTAATTTCTTATTTTAGGAAATAAATTAATTTGCAAGAGAAAAAAAAATGATTTTTTCTTATTGCATGTTAATTTATTTCTTTGTTAGGAATTGGAAAAGAAAAATAAAATTGTTTTTTATTACTAAAATTAAATATTAGGTTTTTGGGAAAAATATGTGAAACCTAAAATATTAGGTTAAAAAGAATAGATCTTTCTCTTTAGGGGGGTTGAGGAGAAGGAGGCAGAGATTTTGGAAGAAAATTATTTTGGAAGTAATATTTTGTTGAAGAAGAAAACTATTAGAGGATAGTCGGAAGAAGGATTGGCTTGGAAAATCGCTACAGGACTGAGCTCTTCCACATAAATATTCTAGGAAAGCAATACAGGTTGGGTGGCCTCTTCTGGTTGTTTTTAAAGAAAATATGTTATGTCTTCCCTCTTTCTGAATGATATGTGTGAATAATATTTGTCAAATCCAAAACCCTTTTTTGGTTATTTCGTGTTCTTGGCTAAAATTCATTCCTGAAATTGATTTTAGTTTATGGAAAGAAATTATTTCTTGGGTGTTTGTAGATTAAATTTTGTGAGGTTTTGGAAGAATTATTGTGGCAAAATTTTGCCAAGATTTTTACTATGCATGAAAGTTGCAAGTTTTGGGAGAAAATGGAATTTACTAGAGAAAATATTCCCTCTGTTTGATTTTTGTTTCAATATTTGGCTATGGTTGTTTAGTCAATAATTGTACATCTCTGTGAAATTATTTAGTTACTATAATAATAAATTTAATTTCTATTAAATTTATTGGGTTATTAAAGTTATGAGAAATTGTTTTATTTAATTATTTTTGGGGAAAATTTGAATTAAATAAATTCTTGGGAAATAAATTTTATTAGAAATTTAATATTATAGTTTTTATGCTTAAAAAATTTAAATAAAAAAAAGGGGGTTGGTAGCAAACTACAGCATACGGTAATGCTATTGACGGTAGCATGTGCTACCGTGCGGTAGCAGTGCTACCATAGGGTAGCAAATGCTACCGTGCGGTAGCAGTACTACTGTGCAGCAGTGTGCTACCCTAGGGTAGCAAGCTACCATATTGTAATTAATTCACAGTTATAATATATATATATATAATTTGATGTGGTTTTAATTATGTTATTTTGGAAAATAAAGTTATTTCATAATTATTGGAAATGAAAATTATTTCAAATTTAAATCTTCTTTTTATCATATATTTTAATGTGATATACTTATATAATATTATATTCGAAGAATATATATTATGTAATTGTAATATATTACTATATATATAGTTTTTAATTTGGAATTTAATTTAGATTATTGTTATAATCTGATCGGGTTTATTTGTAAATTGACCATGAACATATAATTAGGGGGTTAATTTTTATGTGATTGATTTAACCTTATTGGACAAATGACAACATTGATTTCGTTGTATTAATATAGTTGTATTTTCTTATTTTCTAGAAAATCTTTAATTGCAAGTATTTTATGCTTTTGGTTGTTTAAAAGAAAAGATTGCTTGAATTAGGATCTTGTGTAAATGGTTAGTAGTCAAGCTTAATTTCATAGCAATTCTGGTTGAGTTGTCATTATTTCATATGTTATTATACCCCTTGGTCAGGTGTTGTTGTATAACCCTATTGATGTGAGCATTTGTGTGTTATGTTTCCAAATGGTCAATCCTAGGTTAGTGATTGTGTATCCTTCACCTGTGGTTTGTCGGGATTAGATATGGCTGTCAGTTTTGCCATAGAGTTCTCATAGAGAGACATTTTTTGTTAGTGTCCTTTGAGAGAGAGAGGCTTTCAAGCGGGGGCCATGCCCAAAGTGGATGGCAGGATAACCCCTCGAAAGTCAATTAAGAAGTGATAACCTAATAATTGATTAGGGGGTGGGTAGTTTAAATATTAATTAAGATAATATGCCTCGCACATGGTTGAGTGCTTGTATAGGCTCAAGATGTGGTGAGAAGGCCTGGAATGGCAAACTTACCACCTTGTCTTCACGAAAGGATTGATAGGGTCCGCATGAGGCTTAGATGGAGCTGGAGGTTCGGGAGAGGTTACCAGGAAAACCCAGGATGGGGGTCGGGACCTATGGAGGCCTACCAGGGTAACCACCTTAAGCCATATGATGACACTCTCTCCTTATAGTCACTAGTGTTTGTCAGTTGAGTCCAATGGATGTTTGCGGAGTCATGTAGTTCTATCGTACTTGTCTTATTTTGCTTGCTTGAGGGTCTTCTACTATATCCTAGCACGGTGGGGTGGTTCCATTTTGGGATCACATGGTCGGGTGGTAGTGCCACTTCCCATCGGATGTTTTGGATTGTATCTTCAAGCGGGGAAAGGATTCATTGGTGTTTCTTGGTTCGTGGTTCATGTACCAACTCATGTTCCTGATCATTGTTCAGTTGAGACCTTGTGGTCATTGTATCAAACATGTATGTAACCTTGACATTGTAACTTTGTAATCTGTGGTATTATTGGAAACCATGTATTTATGGATATTGTAATATTGGATCATTGGAATATATGTTAATTCAGTTGCTTCAATCTTTTATATAAATGATCTATGGAAAAATAATTGCATTGGAGTACTTTGATTCTTTCATTATGGAATTTAAATGTATGTGTAGGTTTTATCTTAAGCATTTAATTTTCCTAATTAGATGGACAATTGGATTAACCATGGTGTTAATAAAATCTATGAATTAATCTTTGTTGGTAACCCTTAGGAAATCATGTGTTAGACTTTCATTGTGTTATTAAACGTGCAATTGTTATAATTAATGCACTTAATCTTTTTAAAAAAATATACTTCACCCTTTAGTTGCCTAGTTGTGTTGTTTTCCTTTAGGGTTTCTGGTGGGGCATTACATTTGGTATTAGAGCATAAGTTTCAACACTGGGTACTCTAGGTTTGTAGTGAGCCTATATAGTTTGACCTTGTTGCTTAGGTCTTAATGTTTGTAGTTCTCTTGTCTTATCCTTGCCGTAGATCTGAACTATTTTCTCTTTTGCGGTGTGGACTCGTGTCTACTAAGCAGGCGGATAGGTGGCAAATAGAGTTGGATACAGGTGTCCGTGTTTCTATAGATGCCTTTATTCCTAGTTGTGAGTTGGACCGAGGAACCATAGTTACCTCAATTGACCTTCGAGTCATTCCTTTGGGTTCTTATGGAGTTGTGTTGGAGATGGATTGGCTATCATCTCATAGCGCTCATGTAGACTATCACAAGAAGATAGTGGAGTGTTTAGATGACCTTGGCAGAGAAGTGGAGATTGTTGGAGTTAAGAGACCGATATCCCTACGTATGATTTTTGCTATGCAACTTAAGCGGTGCATGCATAGAGGGTGTGAGCTTTTTGCAGTTACTCTTGAGGATGTGGATGAGTTAGAGAGTCGAGAAATCGCACTTGATGGTCACCCTATTCTTCGAGAGTATGCTGATTTGTTTCCATTGGATAATCCTGGTATGCCTCCGAAGTGAGACATAGACTTTCGTATTGATTTGGTTCCTAGTACAGAACCTATTTCGAGAGCTCCATATTGGATGACTACTCAGGAGTTGAGTGAGTTGAAGTTGCAGATAGAGGAATTATTGGCCAAGGCATTTATTCGTCCTAGTGTTTCCCCTTTGGGTGCGCCTGTTATCTTCGTTAAGAAGAAGGATGGTTCTCTTCATTTACGCATTGATTACCGACAGCTGAATAAGGTAACCATCCAGAATTGATATCCATTGCCTCGTATAGATGATCTTTTTGATCAGGTAAAGGGAGCCAAGGTGTTCTCTAAGATTGATCTCAAATCTGGGTATCATCAGTTGTGCATTCTGGATGCAGATATTCATAAGACAGTGTTTCGTACTTTTTATGGTCACTATGAGTTCATAGTGGTGCCATTTGGGTTAATGAACGTGCCTTCATTTTTCATGAGCCTCATGAATGGGGTTTTTCGCACCTACCTTGATCATTTTTTCCTTGTGTTCTTGGATGACATATTGATTTATTCTAGAACTATGGAAGAGCATGAGGGTCACTTATGTCAGGTATTGCAGTGCTTGAGGGAGAATTGGCTTTATGCCAATTTGGCAAAGTGTGACTTCTTCTAGACTGAGGTGAACTATCTTGGTCATGTGGTTTCGGGAGAAGGTGTATCCATGGATCCTTCAAAGATCCAAGCCATTGTTGATTGGCCAATGTCGACCAATGTTTCAAAAGTTTGGAGTTTTATGGGTTTGGCCGGATATTACCATCTCTTTGTTTAGGGTTTTTCCCAGATAGGGCACCTGATTACTTCTCTTCAGAGGAAAGGGAAGAATTTTTTTTGGTCAGAGCAGTGTGAGTCAGCTTTTCGGACCTTGAAGGAACTCCTTGTCAGTGCTCCGATTTTGGCAGTTCCTGATCCATCTAGAGATTTTATGGTATGCACAGATGCCTCTTTAGAAGGTATAGGTGTAGTGCTTATGCAAGATGGACATGTGGTTGCTTATGAGTCTCACAAACTCAAGAACCACGAGTTGAACTATCCAGTTCACGATTTAGAGTTGGTAGTTGTACTTCATGCTTTGGTTAGATGGTGGCATTTCTTGTTAGGGCGTCGATTTAAGCTGCATAGTGATCACCGCAATCTGCAGTATATATTCACACAGCCGAACTTGAATGCTCGACAACAGAGATGGATGGAATTCCTCTGCGAGTATGATTTTGAGGTTCGTTATATTCAGGGGAAAGAGAATGTAGTGGCAAATGCTTTGAGTCGTAGGTGGTATGAAGTTTCAGCATTGTCCCTTAGAGTAGACTTGAGAGAGAGGATTCTTGGAGTTCTTCCTCAGGATACTTGGTATCAAGATGTTAGAGCCGTGATAGAGTCCAGAAGGCCTTTAGAGGGTAGATTTTCTGGATATAACCTTGAGGCAGATGGACTTCTTCATCACCATGGACAGATCTATGTACCTCCTTTGGAGGGTCTTCATGTTTTGATCATGACTTAGGCCTATCGTGCACCTTTTTTGGCACAGCCAGGTGTCAAAAAGATGAACGTAGATCTTAGACAGATTTATCATTGGGCTGGCATCAAACATGACATTGTTGATTTTGTGTCGAGATGTTTAGAATGTCAACGAGTGAAGGTAGAGCATCAACACCCGGCAGGGTTTTTACAGCCTAATTTGGTACTGGATTGGAAATGGGATATCATTTCTATGGATTTCATTGTTGGTTTGTCTGTCTCTTCGCATCGTCATGATGCCATCATGTTCATTATTGATAGATTAACAAAGGTTTCTCACTTTGTTCCTATACAAGATTCCTATACGGCAGCAGTGGTGGCACGAGTCTTCTTGGAAGATGTGGTGAGATTGCATGGGATTTCGAGGTGGATCATCTCTAATAGAGATCATGTCTTTACCTCAGCATTGTGAACCTCACTTCAGCATGCTTTAGGGACTCATTTGAACTTTAGTTCAGCTTATCACCTAGAGACAGATGGTCAGACAGAGCGAGTGAATCAGGTTTTGGAGGACATGCTTGGCACGTATGTTATGGACCAGTAGTCATGCTGGGAGGATTATATCTATCTAGTGGGGTTTGCTTATAACAATGGATATCATAGCTCCATAGGTATGTCCCCCTTTCAGGCATTGTATGGTCGTCCTTTCTGCACTCCTTTGAGTTGGGACCGGCTAGAGGACAGGGTGCTTGTAGGACCGGATATTCTTTGAGAGATGGAGCACCAGGTTGAGCGGATTCGTGAGCATTTGGTAGCTGCACGAGATAGGCAGAAGAAGTATGCAGATGATCATATGGTAGATCGTCAATTTTCTGTTGGCGACCGTGTGTTTCTGAGAGTGCATCTGTAGAAGAGTCCAATCCATTATGGAAAGGGTTCTAAGTTGGCGCCTTGGTTGGTTGGCCCTTTTGAGATCCTTGAGAGGATAGGACCTGTTGCCTACCATCTTGCCTTCCCACCGAGTCTATCCCACATCCACAATGTCTTTCATGTTTCAGTTCTTCAACCTTATCATCCTGATGTGACACATGTTCTTGATTGGAACTCTTTGCAGCTCAAGGACGGGTAGCTTTCCATGGAGCCCATGTGCATTCTTCAATGTCAGGATTTGATCCTCAAGGGTCACACCATCAACCAGGTAAGGGTCCTATGGGACCTAAATGATGAGACCTCAGCAACTTGGGAGGATGCAGCGAAGATGAGAGAGTTGTATTCTTATTCGTATTAGGCTTCTAGGAGTAAGCATAGTTTTGGGGGGGAGAATGTAGTACCCCTCCTCGGTTGAACTTATTAGACTCATATTTTATTATTGTTTACTTTCAGTGGATACATTACCATGATCTGTTATTCAAACTTATTTGACATTATTTCATGCTTTATCTGGATATGAGATGCATAATTTATTTGCAATATTTCAGTACTTGTGATTTATGGTATTTTATGGATTATTGCTATGTGCTAACACTTTACTTTATTTATGCAATGTGTAATTATATGTTGCATGTCTGCGAGTGTATTGAATGTAAGGGGACGATTTTCCTTCACTCACTCTGGTAAGATAGGGAATGTTGCAATTCTCCCTCATCGGTGTGTATGCCGCGTTTTCTATATTGTATATATGCATGTGTGGTTCAGTGATGCAGGCTATTGCAGGTACAAGTACCAGATAGGTACGGGGTATCATCTCTACCTGGCTTCACAGGTCTGAGCATGCCTTATATTTTTTCGATGGAAGTGGAGGAGGTAGTAGTTGAGCCTATTTTAGCCAATTACACTCTTGTGAGTGTCATCAGTTGGTTATCTTGTCAGTTTCTTCGGCCTTCGTATTTTGTCGTTTTACTTTTTATGACTCTTTGCTTGGGGTTTGCTTAGTTTGTGTGGTTAGTGGTTTTAATTAATTAATTAAATTTATGGAGTTATCTCATAATTGGTATTTTTGGAATTATGTATTTTATGCATTGAGATTCTAAATTTAATTAATTAAAGGAAATTATTAAATTAGATTGCAAGTTGCATTGTATTCGAATTATATCTTATTTAAATTTTAGTGCAAAATAAATTAGATTAATTTCATTTATTGTTTCCTAGAATTTTAAATAAATAAATGAATAAAAGAATAAAAGAATAAATTAGAATTAAAGTATTGCTTTCATTCCTTTTTTTAGGAAATTAATTAATTTGCGAGAGAGAAAAAAATGATTTTTGCTTATTGCATGTTAATTTATTTCTTTGTTAGGAATTGGAAAAGAAAAATAAAATTCCTTTTTATTACTAAAATTAAATATTAGGTTTTTTGGGAAAAATATGTGAAACCTAAAATATTAGGTTAAAAAGAATAGATCTTTCTCTTTTGGGGGGTTGAGGAGAAGGAGGCAAAGATTTTGGAAGAAAATTATTTTGGAAGCAATATTTTGTTGAAGAAGAAAATTATCAGAGGATTGCTGGAAGAAGGATTGGCTTGGAAAACTGGTACAAGATTGAGCTCTTCCACGTAAATATTCCAAGAAAGCAATACAGGTTGTGGCCTCTTCTAGTTGTTTTTAAAGAAAATATTTTATTTCTTCCCTCTTTCTGAATGATGTGTGTGAATAATAATTGTCAAATCCAAAACCTTTTTCTGGTTATTTCGTGTTCTTGGCTAAAATTCATTCCTGAAATTGATTTTAGTTTATGGAAAGAAATTATTTCCTCGGTGTTTGTAGAATAAATTTTGTGAGGTTTTGGAAGAATTATTCGAGAAAAATTTTGCCAAGATTTTTACTATGCATGAAAGTTGCAAGTTTTGGGAGAAAATGGGATTTACCAAAGAAAATATTCCCTCTTGTTTGATTTTTGTTTCAATATTTGGCTATGGTTGTTCTATCAATAATTGTACATCTTTGTGAAATTATTTAGTTACTATAATAATAAATTTAATAGAGGGTTATTAAAAGTTATGAAAAAGTGTTTTATTTAATTATTTTTGGGGAAAAATTGTATTAAACAAATTCTTGGGAAATAAATTTTATTGGAAATTTAATATTATAGTTTTTATGCTGTTAAAATTTTAAAAACATAAAAATAAAATTAAAAAAAGGGGTTGGTAGCAGGCTACCACGTATGGTAGTAATGCTACCAAGGGTAGCATGTGCTACCGTGCGGTAGCAGTGCTACCGTAGGGTAGCATATGCTACCGTGCGGGTAGCAATGCTACTGTATGACAGCGTGCTGCCCTAGGGTAGCAAGCTACCAGACTGTAATTAATTCACAGTTATACACTGTGTTTCCTTGGTTTTGCCACCAAAGTTTCTAAATTTGGATTTGTTTAATTTTTAATATGTTAAAAAAGTAATAATAATATTATATATATATATATATATAATTTGTTGTGGTTTTAATTATGTTATTTTGGAAAATAAAGTTATTTCATAATTATTGGAAATGAAAATTATTTCAAATTTAAATCTTATTTTTATCATATATTTTAATATGATATAATTATATAATATTATATTCGAAGAATATATATATTATGTAATTATAATATATTATTATATATATAATTTGGAATTTGGAATTTAATTTAGATTATTGTTATAATCTGATCGGGTTTATTTGTAAATTGATCATGAACATATAATTAGGGGGTTATTTTCTATGTGATTGATTTAACCTTATTGGACAAATGAGAATATTGATTTCTTTGTATTAATATAGTTGTATTTTCTTATTTTCTGGAAAATCTTTAATTGCAAGTATTTTATGCTTTTGGTTGTTTAAAAGAAAAGATTGCCTGAATTAGGATCTTGTGTAAATGGTTAGCAGTCAAGCTTAATTTTGTAGTAATTCTAGTTGAGTTGTCATTATGTCATATGTTGTTATACCCCTTGGTCAGGTGTTCTTGTATAACCCTGTTGATGTGAGCCATTGTGTGTTATGTTTCCAAATGGTCAATCCTGGGTTAGTGATTGTGTATCATTCACATGTGGTTTGTCAGGATTAGATATGGTTGTTAGTTTCACCATAGAGTTCTCATAGAGAGACATTTCCTCTTAGTGTCCTTTGAGAGAGAGTGGCTTTCGAGTGGGGGCCATACCCGAAGTGGATGGCAGGATAACCCCTCCAAAGTCAGTTAAGAAGTGATAACCTAATAATTGATTAGGAGGTGGGTAGTTTAAATATTAATTAAGATAATGTGCCTTGCACATGGTTGAGTGCTTGTATAGGCTTAGGATGTGGTGAGAAGGCCTGGAATGGCAAACTTACCACCTTGTCTTCACGAAAGGATTGGTAGGGTCCGCATGAGGCTTAGATGGAGCTAGAGGTTCAGGAGAGATTACTAGGATAACCCAGGATGGGGGTCGAGACCTATGGAGGCCTACCAAGGTAATCACCTTAAGCCATGTGATGACACTCTCTCCTTAGAGTCACTAGTGTTTGTGAGTTGCGTCACATGGATGTTTGCGGAGTCATGTAGTTCTGTCGTACTTGCCTTATTTTGCTTGCTTGAGAGTCTTCTACTATCTCCTAGCACGGTGGGGTGGTTCCATTTTACGATCACATGGTCAGGTGGTAGTGCCACTTCCCATCGGATATTCTGGATTGTATCTTTAGGTGACGAAAGGCTTCGCTAGTGTTTCTTGGTTCGTGGTTCATGTACCAACTCATGTTCATGATCATTGTTCAGTTGAGACCTTGTGGTCATTGTATCAAACATTTATGTAACCTTGACATTGTAACTTTGTAATCCGTGGTATTATTGGAAACCATGTATTTATGGATATTGTAATATTGGATCATTGGAATGTATGTTAATTCAGTTGCTTCAATCTTTTGTATAAATGATCTATGGAAAAATAATTGCATTGGAGTAATTTGATTCTTTCATTATAGAATTTGGATGTATGTGTAGGTTTTATCTTAAGCATTTAATTTTCCTAATTAGATGGACAATTGGATTAACCATGGTGTTAATAAAATCTATGAATTAATCTTCGTTGGTAACCCTTAGGAAATCATGTGTTAGACTTCTGTTGTGTTATTAAACGTGCAATTGTTACAATTAATGCACTTAATCTTTTAAAATATATATATTTCACCCTTTAGTTGCCTAGTTGTGTTGTTTTCCTTTAGGGTTTCTGGCTGGGCATTACACGTCGGTTATGCATTTTTTTTGTTTTTCTTGCACATTTGATAAATTTTATTTATGTTTTCAATTTAATTTCGTTGATTTTGATTAGTTTTTTTTAATTTTTTGTTACCAATATCATATTCTAAAAATCCAGAACCACAACAAGATGCACCTCAAAACCCACAACAAAACCCTTAGGATACACCTCCAGCTCCTCCTTTAGACTATATAATAGCTACACAGGAGGATTTGCTTAATCAGTTAGGGCAAAACACTACTAAAATAAATAGATTGATTAATAGATTGAAAAAAATTGAGCTTGAGCATCATTTATCCCTTGCCACTAGCCTAGAAACATTGGCTAGTGGTGCCACTGCAGTTTTGAGTTAGATTACAAAATGGGGAAACTATAGGGATAGGTATCGCACTTATTATGTTGATGGGTTATCATATGATGTAATAAAAAATAAAAACATAAGTAAAGCATAAATATGTGCTCTTTTTGTTGATCCTAGAACTGATGAGTCCTTACCTCTTAATGCAAAGATGTTTCCCATACATTGGTGTACCAATGAGCAAATGAAGAATCTTTTTTGGAATAGGTGGTGGATGGTCTTTGATGAACCACCTTGTAATAATTTTGAGGTTCCATTATATTTTTTGAGGAAAGTATATTGTGATTTTGTCCTCAATGAGTGGCCTAATTATTTTGATATGAGAGAGTTCCATGGTAGAGGTGGCGACTCTGCCCAACATAGACCTGGAGCCCATAGGGTAATAGACCTGCAGAGTCGTCGCCTCCTAACACCCAAACCTAAGGAGCATGCGATGGTCCCAATAGCCCTGAAAGAGTCGATGGAGCTACAGACTCTTCAGGTGGCCACAACATTTACTGATGTGATCATCCATCATGGGACATAGTTAGCACACCCTCTTGGCTTGGATGATGATCCATTAGCTAAGGTGGCTGGCATTAGTTAGCCCATTGAGCATGTGTGTCCCACTTGCTTAGGCATATGCATAGGGATGAATGTCAAGGCTAGTGCATATGGTTCCACATCCCATCTATGCACAATTTGTGGGAGCAAATGTTAGACCCACACGACTGAGGATATGGTGCTGACGAATGAATTGATGGACATGTTGTTTGCTAGTCAGCCGCAGACACAATTGTGTTGATTTGAATTCATAATATTTTATTTATCAATCACTTAAAATTTGTAATTGTAAATGACTTTTCATTTATAGATCGATTTAAATTGATACAAACAATATGCATTTTAGGATGTAGTAGTGGGTGTTAATACGCCATCTGATATTCCTCCTACAGTTATTCCAACTGCAACTTTGATGCCTGGGATATAAATTTTGTAACATGTTAAAATAGAATAGTACATTGAATTCAAAAAAAATTATAAGATATACTAACTCTCTTTAATGCTTGACAATTTTTTGTTTTATAAGTGTTGATAGGGGACCAAATGTCCCACATTGATGATGGCACACACTCTCAGCGATCAATTTTGTCCTACAAAGCTATGCGGTATCATATTTTGTACACCTTATTTTATGTATTCTTTTGATGGAATATGCAAGTCATTTAATTTTAGATTTATTAAATTATGTTTAATATTATCTACTCTTGTGTTAATTTTGTTTGTTTTAGGGTATCCCCTCCATGTTTAGGCCTCATCCTCAGTGAAAGAAATCCTCAATGATTCCTAAACGTGGGAAGATGGTAATTGAAAACATTTTTAATTGTACAATTGTTTGAAATGGTTGAAATTTTCTTAGTTGGAATTTGTAGATTGATTAGTGTTTTTTATATATTTTATATACATTGGCCATTAGGCTTTGTAGATTTGTTGAATGCAGTTGATACGCCCGAGGATCGAGAGAGGGAAGAGGTATGTATATCTACTTTATTTTCTTGATTTGATGATTATATGCACATGTACATGTGAACTTGTGATAAATTATAATCTTATCATTTTTCATACAGGAAATATTCATAGTTGCTTCATCAATGGTGAGCCCTCCTCCATGTACTAGAGAAGCATCTCAAGATCCGGTACACTTTTGGTTTATATATTGCATTAATTGTATTTAACCTACAATACTTATCATTATATTAATTATATTTAATCTTTAATCATTTTTCATATAGGTAATAGTCACAACTGCTTCATCAATGGCGAGCACTCCTCAGACTACTAGAGAAGCATCTGAGGCTTTGGTACACTTGCGTTCTCTATATTGTATATTTTTAGTGTTTTTGATCTATATATGTTAGTACATTGCATTAATTGTATTTAATCTATAATAGGCCCCTTTCGCAGTTCATAACTTAGATCCTTTCAAGTTTGTGTTCAAGAAAACTCCTAAGACTGACAAGGAGAAGAGAAAGAATACAGTAGATCCTAGATCAGTGGATGAGATAATCTACATTTCAATTGCAAATAAAAATTATGGTTAAATGCATAGTTATGTTGATAATTGTGAACTATTTTCTACAAAAGGATTCTAACTTGGCTTTTGAATTGGGGTTGTGCAGCCATCTATAGAGCCATGTACTGCATCAAAGAGGCTTGATTTTGATGATCCACCACAAATAGGATCATATAGTGTTAGTTGTGATCATTGAATGACCAATACATGTAGATATATTCTAAATTTTTATTGTATATCGATTTGGACATGGCATATGCCACATTTTGTAAAACTTGTATTGACTTGGCATATATGCCTTTTTTAATATATATAAATGTTGATATTTGATCCAATAAATGTGTATTGTGTTCATTATTGTGCATTTTGTTGATATTGATAGGCATATTTGATACATACAGAATATGTTCATTGTGTTGATTATTGTGCATTTTGATATATATAAATGATTATTTATACAGAATGTGTTCGGTGTATTTGGTGGCTGCCCTTTTATAAAGTTAAATGAATATTTGCCTATGTAATCAATAATATGAATATAAACAACAAAAATATTTGATATAAAGCATTCCAATTGTGGAATATGATTTGATAAGTTTTCTAAAATATTGAATTAACCCTACAAAATTCCTTGTCTCAATCAAAATGAAATTCAATGGTAATGGTCAGATTTGATCCATGGTAATGATCACTGGATGCTTTTGATTCCTTTCATCAAATTTTGGTTTTTGTCTTGTTTTCCATTTGTTTTATCTAAATAAGGTGATTTAGGACTATTAATGATCATTCAAAGTCATTTGTGAAAGTTTGGGGTCATTTGGATAAAATATGTAAAAGTTGCTCAGTTGTTGTCAAAGTTGCTCAATTGATGTAAAAGTTGCTCAATTGTTGTTGTTGTGCAATTATCTAACCATATTATGTGTTGCTTGTATCATATTTTCCTTTCCCTTAAACTATCATAGAAAACTTTAAAGCGTCCTTGCACAAACTATGACGAATGTGTACGATCATCACTTATGTAGAAGTGATACTCTCTTACACCCTTTCTATCCTCCTCTGTGTTATCATCTACATGCATGAATGCTATGTGTACAAAAATAGAAACTTGTGTATAATGGAAATACATATATTGCACTTAATTTTGAGGTTGTACTGTATAATTTTCAGCAAAATCAATTATAGAGACAATGGCACCAAGAGGAAATGTGTCCTTACATAACTTGAATTGCTCATCTAACCACCGAGCTCTATGTGTATTCATTATGTACTCATAAACTAGTTTCTCTTTAAACGTTCTCATAAAATTAGCTACACATATATCATTTTTTACTAACTCACATCCCTTCAATTCTTTTCCATCTTTAACCCCATATGTCACTATCTTGTACTTTCCAAAAAATAATAGTTTCTTACCAATTTCATGTGTGCTATCCAAATGTAGACATCTTGGCAAATGTTACAAACCATCACATGTAGCACAAGAACCTTTCAAACACATCATCTTATAATAAATGCAGCCATCATCTCTTTTACATAACACACTTGAAATCATTTCTCTTGGTGACTTAGGAGGTGGTTGTTTATTGCATTCCTACAAAACATCATTAGTGTGCAAAGTACAACATATATGATGATAAATATCATAATGCATGGAAAATTCAATATGCATCCTACAACAACACGTGGTGCGTACATGATTAATCTTAACATAAAAAGGTTTTCCATATCAAAAAATATTTGACTAATTCTTGTTTGAGGAAACTTTTGAAGGAATCTTTCATAAAATTTTGTTTGAGTCGTGTCCAAATAGTGTTTGGCATGTGGCTCACAATTTTTAGATCCAATTCGCCTTCTAACAACATCTCTTTGGTTAGGCAAAACCCTTGTGTTGTCCTACCAAAAAGTTTCAATTAATGTTCTTAGTGCATCAACAACAACCTTGTCTTTTCATGGTAGTCTACCTGAGAACACCCAAAGAGAATTATTGTTAGGATCCTCTATTTTATCCCGCCTATCTAATGCTTTCTGTAATTTTTTTCTACTTATGTTTAATGACCTACTTGTTTTTCTTATCAAATGATTTTTTTAAATTTTCTTGCTCATTATGGTTGATGTAATAACACATCGAGTAACATTAAAATATTTAGTACATGATTTTGAACCAATAGCTTGATATGCATCAACTAGATTTCTCACAATAGTTCTTTCGCTATTACTTTCGGATGATCTTAGGCCTAGAATTTTCATTGTCTCTCTAAAATTCAAATTTTTAATCATTTCAATAATTAATTGGCATCTTGCAGTTTGATTTAAGTTTTCAAAATAATTTTGCCATTCTCCTACAAGTTCTTTCATTCATTTTATCGGGCATTGGCTTCAAAATATTCTCATCAATGTCAATTACTTACTTTGGTTTCCTACGAATGATCCTAGGAGGTGTTAACATTGGTGCATTGCATGCATTAGGTACATTCATCGCATCAAATAGAGCCGGTGTATGTTCATCATTGCATTAGGTACATTTATTGCATTAGGTTCATACAGTAAATCAAATGTTGTTGGTGCATCTCCATCATTTGTTTGATTATTCATTGTGATCTCTACTTCAATTGCATTATGGTTGCTTGGTAAATCGAATTGAGATGTTGAGGATGACGTACCTTCTTGTTCCATTGTTCTTATGTCATGTAATTTCTTCATACACTGCCTTTGTCTTTCCTTTTCAGCCTCTCGTTGTTACATTGTTCCTCGCTTGTTCTTTCTCATCATTAATATCGATTGTCCTAAATAAAATTATTTTACATATATATGTAAATAAAAGTTATTAAACAATCAAATAACCATAAAATTGAGCATTATCATTATTTTCTTAAATCAAAAATATTAAACAATCACAATAACATTAACCAAACTAATAAGAACAACAATTCAATCATTTGAAATCATGCAAAACAAAAATTTCACTTACTTCTACATATAAAACTATCACAGAAGCGTAATAACAGTTGCGATGGAGCCTTCAATGAACTCGAAAACTTATTTTGAGGTCATTGAGGTTGTTGGGCAACTAAAAGTATGTCCAAGAACCGCGTACATGGTATGTTCAGTAACCTCGTGCGTGATTTTAGTCCCTAAAAATGCTCAATAGACCAACGTCCATATTCTCAGTACCCCGTAAGCACTTTTAACTCATCAAAACCTTGTACGCATTACTTGTAGTAAAGAAAATTTGAAGGAAAAGGGAGGGAGGGAGGGAGGGAGAGGGATGGAGAGGGAGAGGGAGAGGGATGGAGAGAGAGAGAGAGAGAGGGGGGACAGAGAGAGAGGGGGGAGATAGGATGGAGAGGGAGAGGGAGGGAGAGGGAGAGAAAGGGGGAGAGGGAGGGAGAGAGAGAGAGAGAGAGAGAGAGAGAGAGAGAGAGAGAGAGAGAGAGAGAGAGAGAGAGAGAGAGAGAGAGAGAGTGAGAGAGAGGTAGGCGAAAGAGGGACAGGGAGAGAGAGGAGAGGGAGAGAGGATGGAGAGGGAGAGGGAGAGAGGGAGAGGGAGATAAAGGGGAGAGGGAGAGAGAGAGAGAGAGAGAGGGGGGGAGAGTGAGAGAGAAGGAGATGGAGAGGGATGGAGAGAGAGAGAGAGAGAGAGAGAGAGAGAGAGAGAGAGAGAGAGAGAGAGAGAGAGGATTAAGGACATTCCATTGTCTTTTATTTTATAATATATTGATAGGTGAATAGGTCAAATGTTTTTTGGGCCATGCTTGAAGGAGATATGATGGTTCAAAAGAAAGGAGTGATTTTGATAAAGGAGGTGGGAGATAAGATTATTATATTCCAAGTGGTATATAATGAGATGGGTAAACAAAATATAGTGATGAAAGAGGTGGGAGGAGAAACTATTATGTTTCAGGTTGCAAGTTTCATGGAGAACGGAAGAGTAGAAGTGATAGTGGAGGAGGTAGGAGGAGAAATCTTGAAAGTGTTTCTGAATTTTCTCTACACAAGAAAAGTGGGTGATAATGAATTTTTTGCCAATTATAAACAACTTGCAAGGCTTGCAACCAATTTTTAGATAAAGAAGTTGTTTACCAAGTTGAATTTGTGTATGGATGGGGTATGGAGGAAGGGAGAGAGGGGGAGCATTTTGGTTTTTTATTTTTGTAAACAGTATTGGTACTGCTTTTTATATTGTAATAATGGTTCATCTTGCCACCTTAGGACACCATATGACCCCTTAGGACATCATATGCTCCTAAAGGTTCATGTGGTGTGCTAAGGGACCACATGATGTCATTAGGTGTTATGTGGGGTCCTAAGGGAGAGAGGGAGAGAGGGAGAGAGGGGGGATGGGAAATTAAGGGAGATAAAGAGGGTAGGGAGAGAGAAAGAGTGGGGAGGGAGAGAATAAGAGAGAGAGAGAGAGAGAGAGAGGGATGGGGTATGGAGGAAGGGAGAGAGGGGGAGCATGCTAGTTTGTTATTCTTGTAACCAGTATTGGTACTGCTTTTTATATTGTAATAATGGTTCATCTTTCCACCTTACAACATTGTAATTCCATCTTGCCATCTTGAGACCTTAGGACATTGTATGCTCCTAAAGGGTCATGTGGTGTTATGTGGGGTCCCAAGGGAGAGAGAGAGAGAGAGAGAGAGAGAGAGAGAGAGATGGGGGAAGAAGGGAGTGAGGGAGGGAGGGAGAGAGAGGGGAATAAAAAAGTGAGGGAGGGAGATGGGGGGAGAGGAAGAGATGGACCACATAATGTTTTTAAGGGCTACGTGGGGTCCTAATTGAGCCATGCATGTGTTACAACCCCATATGACCTCTTAAGACACCATATGACCCCTTAATATATCATACATGGTTCGAAGGGGTCATATGGCATCATTGGGGGTCATGTAGGGTCATAATGGGGCCGCACATGTGTTAGAACATCATATGATCCCTTAGGACATCATATGGTCTTAAGGGGTCATATGTGTGCTAAGGGACCTTACATGATGTCATTAGGTGTTATGTGGGGTCCTAAGAGAGAGAGAGAGGTAGGAATACAATGTACAATAAGATATCAAAATATAATGTATATATCAATATACATGTAAATGTACATACACATATACATATAATACATATAAAATATCAAAAGATAATACACATACATATATGTGTGTGTGTACATACGTCATACACATATTATATACATATACATACATATGTGTGTGTATATGCACATATTATATATACATATATGCATGCACACACACACATTTTTAACATACACATTAATTTCTTTATGTTATAGTATCACAGGTAGAACCGCGTACATGTTGCTTATTCAAAAGAAGCCTCATACGCACTCTTGTCTATTTAGGCTTGTGAATAGGCTTGGATGACAAATTTGCGGTTTGGAATTTTGATTTCCCTCCATTTCCCTCCTTTTTGACGTGTTTTGTTTTATGAACTTGGTTTCTCAACTTTGTCATCATCAAGTTTACACTTCATCAACCGGGTATTTCTAAAATTTCCACCATATTTTCACCCATCTTCTGAGTTTTCTAACCATTTATTTTTTAAAAAATTTGAACAACAATAACTTATTGAATTTCTTTTACCAGTGTCTCCATAGTTCTCAGAGACATACGTGTACCATTTTTTAAATAACTTTTGATCTGCTTATCCAAATTTTTAAAAAATTATTTATTATTGTAGTGCAAGTTATGTTCCGTACACGAACAAGTACCTAATTTTCAGGATGTACTTGATTGGAAAAATCATAAAAAAAAATACTCGACAAAAAATTACAAAAAAATACACAACTTCTAGTGCTCACTCTTACCTATCTTTCTGCCAAAGGATTTGTCAAAATACTCAATCTAACTATGACTTTTTTGATGCGCACATCAGACACTATGTTATGCTTTTCAAAAAAAATCAGGGTTTATTTTTTGTGCGCGACGTATTTGACCCCCTTAATCTTATCCAATTTTGAAAAAAATTAGTAGTTTGGAAACTAGATTTAGAGTACTACAATATTTTCTCTTTGAGTATCTTCATATGTTGAGTGGATGACTCTCAACTTTCTCCTCCAAGTTCAAGTTTACCTAATTTCAGAAGAAGAAAAAAAGTGTTCACTTATACCCCCTTTTTTGCACACCATCTTGGTGCACTTACCCAAGGTAAATCTTTTAAATGATAGATTGGAAGATGTTTATAAAATATATGGGTATTTGTTAAGGATGATAGACACAATCACATAAAATAAGCCCAAATTAGAAGATTTATCGAAGAGATGGCAACCAGCCCACCATACTTTGATCACTTTGTGTAAGGTTACACAAAGAGACCCGACTGCTCCTTAAGCAATAAAAGGGACTGAAAGGATAGTGGAAAAGATTATTGAAGAACTTCAATATATCCAGGGTAAAGAAAAAAAGGTGGGGGCTAAGATAGATTCATTTCATATATTCTAGCATTGGACTATACCATCTATACTAGATAGGGACAAACATATCAGAGACTTCAATGACTGGAAGAGTGAATTCTATCAAATGGTTCCCAATATTATCTCCCACATGAAAGAAGAAAAGGCCATAAGTGTTCACGTTTTTAATTTTTTCTTGGATAAAATTATCACCTTGGATATTGGCTATTCAAAGTTTGTCACTAAAGTAAGGGCTATGACAGACGGAAGGTCGAAGGATCATCTCGCAAATGTACCTGTTGTCTAGAACTACAAGTGGCCGAGTGACTATGAGGTCTACCAATGGGAGGCCACTTATTTGAAGACTTTTGGAGACAGAGTGCTTACAAGAACTAATTGGTGAATATGAACGATGCCCTATTAAAAGTAGAACCTTTCTCGGCCCACGGGTTGCTACTCGCATTATGATGACAAAAGGGCTTAATTCTATTCACCAGGTTATCATGTGTTATGTTTATTTCATGTTATTGATACTTTGTTAGAACACTTTGATTAAGTTTCCTTATATTAATTATGTTGGTTAGTTATGAATTCTTATGATGTAACAGTCTGAAGCTTGTTGTTTCTCCCAATTTTTTTATAAAGGGAGAAACTAGGACTAGTTAAAAAGAGAGAATTTAAAAAAAATAAAAATAGGAGAATAGAAGAATACTGAAAACGTTTGTACTTCTTTACAATGGCGAAATATAGTACAAGAATCCAAAGTTTTATGTGCTCATTTATTTGTTGGTTGTAGAAGATGAAATATTGTGTGGTTGTCTCCAATGTTTGTTCTTTCTTATTTGTTTAAATCAAAGTATCAAAGATAACTCTGATTTATCAAAGCAACTTTTACTATTTTGTGTGATTTAGTTGATTGGGTTCTGTCAAGCAAAATTAAATTCCATTTAATTGAATTACAACAGTTGAAAGGGAGTAATTGGATTAAGAAGAACAACTAGACAATATCTCATTATTGCATGTTTATATGAGATATAAACATTTTTAAATGCCAATTAACTTGAAATATAATCCGGAATTGGATTGTGTAACTTTGTAACCCTGAAGGAGGCATTGGTCATAATTATATTAAATAATTTTCACTGGAAGTTTAGTTTTCTTTGTTTTCTTAAGAAGATAGGATAGAAATAGGAGTAATAAGGGATTAAATATTCACTTTAGGTATTTGTGTTGTACTAAATGAGTTGGAAACAAAAATCTAAGTAAAGTTACAGATCTGATAATTTTAAGGTATACCCACCAAGGTTTTGCAGAGCCTAAAGAGCAAAATATATCTCCCTTTAGCAAAATCTTGTTCATTGGCCAAGTCAATTACCAAACCTGATCATATAACCTATCACACTCTTAGGGTTTAGGGTTTTGTAATCTATTGATTTGGAAACTAACACACCACTGGATGTAGTAGAAACCACTAATTTTCGGCTTAGGGACCACTACATTGAAGAGGGGTGAACCTAATAGATCTAGCCTCAAATCAACAAGGATAGGACTAAGAATTCCTATTAGATTCACTAGATTTAGGATTGATACCCTCTTTTAAGTTGAATTGTTGGAATGTTGAAATTAGGGCAAATGTGTTGAAATTGAAGAGATTATGTATGAACAATGAGCTACAATCGTTGAATCAAGCCACAAACCTAGATTTGAGTAATATAAGAGTATTTAGACCTATTCCCAGAAGGAGCTCCTGATTTGTCTAGACCGAAATGATCATTGCTTTGGTCTTTCACACTTTTTGTCATCTAAAGGGGAACCAGTTCATCTCTATGAATAATTTTGGTCGTGAGAATTGTGGCTTCGCATCTATTTCCTACACATAGAAAGAAGGGGGAAATTATTGGGAATAGGGGTTAGGCAAACCCCAGTTTAGGAATTAATCTTTAATGAAATATTGCAAATACTATAATAAATGACGGAAGGACATACCTCAGATCTGCAATGGTTGATGATGATAATTTGCTTCTTGAATGTAATCACATATGTTGTATGAAATGGCATGAACATGAAAAAACCCTAATCACACACACACATGTTTGCATACAAATGATGTAATTTTTCTCCACCATGGTTGAATGAAGAATATGCAACCTTAAAGACCTCTAAAAATGAGCTTGATAATAAATGCTTCATGGATGCAAGAATGTTTGATTGCTTGGAGATGGAGTTTTTGTTAGAATTAATTGATCAAATGTCTTTATATAGGGGTATCTAGGTCAATTATTGATTAGGCCAACCTTTAATGGTGATGTTGAGCCACTAATTGCATTTTCAGTCCGAGAGATAGGGCCCAATCCATACTTTAAAATAGGGCCTAACTAAGGGGGACTGGGGTACTGAGCACTCTGGTCCTAGGACTAGGGTGTTAGCACCCTGGTCCTCCTTAGTTAGGGACCATAAATTATTCCTAGGGAGAAGGACATCCCTCTAGGAAAATAGTTGGTAGGTGTACATATTGGCATCAAAATTGGAATTAAGGCACTAAACAAACCCAAATAGGAGATGAGGGGGAGACATGGTAAAGTAGGGACACAAACATGAGGTATAAATTGGCCCGGTGATAATTTACAATGCTACATTGACCTCTTTGACATTTGCATCATCTACATTAGTTGCATTTATCATGGTCTTCTGAATGGTCTCATCTTCAATAATAATCATCGACCTAGAGATGCTTCATTATTCTTCAATTGTTATATATTCAATCTTCTGTCTCTTTGTCATTTTGTCTCCTTCTCTCTATGTGCTTGAGTTTCCTTAGTTGTCATTACCTTCCTTTGTCTCTGTTGGCACTTCTTTGATCCCTTCTTTACAAAGCCCTCTTGATTAAAAATATGATACCTTTATAATTGAAATTCAAAATAGTTGACTTTTTGCAAATTAAGATCAAATAAAAGACAAAAACTAAGTCGATAATAAGCCAAACAGTGTAATTATTCTTTGTTATTACAAATTCCAATAAGAAGCTTTGTAATCATTGTATTTCATCAATTTTTACAGTAACGACTATTTTTGTAACGGGCCCCTGTTTTGTAAACAGGAACCCATTATTTAAATATCAGGTCCTTGTTCACAAAACAGGGCCCTGTTATGGAAATAAGCGGTCAAAAAACATAATGGGCCCTGTTTAGCAAAATGGGTAATTGTTACTTAAATATTGAAAATAGAGCTAGCCATGTGCATCGGTTTTTGGTTCGAGAAAGGCATGGAATGCCCAACCCTTAGCCTTGGACCTACAAATATAAGGTTGTATCAATGACATGGTGAAATACTAACTTTTGGCATATGTTTGATGCCCATTATCACCAAAAAATTTGACGAAATTAAAACCCATTTCTGATTACATTTTGTAGATTATAAAATGTGTAACTTAGTTAAAGATTTGATTTTTTTTCTATTTTTCAATTAATTTGTACGTAATCTGGTCCATAACTTGAAATATTAATTCATTTTGTTTATTTAAAGAAAATTTTGTTTTTACATTTTTTGAAAAACAAAGTATATGTCATCAATTCACACAGAAATATTTTCAATTCAAAAAAATTCAAAAAATGATAAGTTTAAGCCAAATTATGCTAGCCATACACGAGTTTTTAAAATGACAATTAGGGTTAATAAAAAATTAATTAAAAAAGTTACAAAAAAATATCCTCATCAATATTTATTATTACAAATCATTTTCTAGGAGGGTTCAGAAAAAAAAATTATTTGTGTCAAAAAGTGGTGGTCGTATACGTGTATGGTATGATCTTGAAACAAGCATTTTTAAAAAGTGGTTTTTTGAAATCCTTTTTGAAAGTCAATTTCTATAATCTAGGTATTAAAATAAATTACATATTTGGAAACTAGGCTCCAAGTGCTACATTTTGATTTAGTGACTTTTTTCAAGATTCAATGTCTAAGTGCTTCAAATTTTTAGGTCAAATGTGGCAAAATCTGAAAATCGGGGAAAACACTTCCACTTTTTGGCCAAAAAAGTGGACTCAAGTTCTTGCATTGACCCATTATCATCAAGCATTTTGTTTTCCAGTGGTTGGGCAACTTCTAGATCTCGCATGTCCACCTTGCAGTTTCATGGGGGCTTCATTCCCATGAAAGAACTTGTTAAGACTTTCACTATTTGCCACATGACTAGTTCTCTTTCACTTCCTACCTTCCATGGAAATTCCAATTGCTTGTGCAATCGCTTCCCCATTGACCTTAAACAAAATTCATCCCACCATGACTCTCCTATTGACTCAAGAGGTAGAAACTTGCATCAACAGTTCTTCATCAAATTCTTGCATCAGTTTAAGGTACTCATCAACCCCTCCTTCCCTACAAATGTGCTATGCAATTTCAACATTGTTGAACTCGTCTAGCTTATCGGGATCAGTGTGCACACGATATCACCCCATTTTGAGAGTAATAAGAAGGTTTTGCAGAAAAACAAGAGAAACACTAAAGAAATTTGTAAATGTCGTTTCATAAGTGTCGCAAGAAATGTGAAGGCAAGTCTTGTGGGTCGAAATCATAAATGTGCCTATATCTTCCTTTAATTCCCCATGCGTGCTAGCAACACAACATGTACTAGAAGTGATAGTGGAATTGAAATCCGTGTAGGGATTACCTTGTCACCATTACTCCAACTCCCACACAACTCATTACAATCATGCCAGAACATCATATCATAGCAAAATAAAAGGCACACAAGACACAAAATGTGGGCCCCACTCCATGTCAGTGTATAAGGGTTGCCAATTCCAACATGACTGTACCACCTTCGCCTAGGAGTCCACTTCAATTGATTCCACATCATCTAAGGCCCTCTCCTCTACATTTTCAAATTTCCCCGGCATCTATATTCAAACTTGCAGCCCTCGGCCCAAATTGATAGGTGTTCCAAAAGCCAGCTCCCTAAGAGATGTAAATTAAACCCATTAGAATCCACTGCTAGGGTCTCTCCATGTAGGAGTATCTGAACATTATTGTGGAGGGCATCCTTCCTCCTCCAACATCTTCATCCTTAAGTTTGGAAGCCTAGCACGTCCAAGGCATCAACAACCTTATTGTCCTCCCTATAGACATGACCACTTTCAAAGTGCTCTAGCCCCAGAAGAAACTTGTGGATGTCTCTGATTATCCCTTCAATGGACCAGTTAGTCTTGCTCAATCTCTTAACCGCATCAATTATGAGTGTGGAATCACCTTCAATGACTACTATTGTTTTTGTTTTCTTTTTAATTAAGTCTTTGATTTTGTTATTTTTATTCCCCAACTCATTTCATTTATTTTGGCCTCTTTTATTGGCATTAAATTTCTTGTCCTATTTTTACCTTTCTCTTTTCCTATCTTAGGTTTTGGTGTTGTTTGCCAATCTTGTTTTTTCTCCTTTTCATTTGATCTATTAATTATTAGATCTCATGTAATTTATTTATTTTTTCATTGTTTATTTTTGTCTATTTTTGGACAATTCCTTCCTTTCTTTTCTCCTAATTATTCTATTTCCTCCTAGTCTGTGACTTAGTTATATTTTATTTTTTATCTTTGTCCTTTGGTTCTTGTGCCTACCAACCTTGGCTTCCTAACCCCTCCATCTATTTAAAGATTTGTGTCTGCTACAAATCTCACTTCTTCTCTCTTATCATGTTTTTTTCTCCTAATGATGGATCATGGAGTTTGATCTGAAACATTGGGCATCAAAATTCTACACAATTTTATCAGGAAGAGAAAGCTAGCAACATCATGGATTGTGGAAATTTCATGGTTTTAACAACTTACTTGGCAAGTGTCATGCTTATAACTAAGGTTTATGAGCCACATATCAAATATGATGCCACATCAGCATGCTTTTTGTTAAGGTCTCCAAAACAATCCAAAAAAAAGGTGAGACCAATGGTTGTGCAAAAAGGAGACCCATAATTATGCAATTGATGTGGCATCACATGATCAATTTCTTTTAACAACTATGGGTAGTCATCGTTAACGATTTAAAAATCGTTAACAATTTAAAGTCATAACCATTGGTGCAATGTTGTCAAAAAAAAAAAGATATTAAATCAACAAATGAATATTAAATCAACATCAACTCTCTCTTAAATCAATGTTTAGTGTATTTGGTACAAAAGATCTAATAATTTACGTTAATGAGTTAAAAAAAAATGGACGTATGCCCTAATTTCACGGTGAGATCATCACAATGGCAAGGAAATCGAAATAAAAGAAAAGATGGTCTAGGTGGAGCCCTGACTACCAATTCGGGCGGCTAAAGCTTCAGAATAATTAAGGCGGCCAATAATTAAAAACTACAAGCCTCTGTCAAAGAGGAGAGGAGGAAGAGTCGGAAAAACAGCTACTGTCAGTACACAGACTTTGAAATTTGAAAGGATTTCAGCTTCGGACTATAGTTAAGAATCAAGGCCCAGACTTTTTGCGTAGATTAATTCAATCGAATGAATAATGTTGTTAATTTGATTAAATAATGTGTGCAAATTAGTTTTCATATCAATATTTTCCATACATATAACAGGTTAACCGTCTAGCAAAGCCCGACTTGTCTATCTAGGAATCAAAATGTATGGTTGAACTTATTGATTTTATATTTATTATTAATAGGTAGGACAATTTCAGGATCGTATATTCTTTTTATTACAGCCCATACTGTTTGTACTTTCTGTACGTTAGGAAATAGGAAATCATCACAAGACAAGAGAAACATATTCATCAATCATTGTCTAATCACGAAACGCTAGAATGCAATGAATCTATCTTAAACAACATTCAATAGAGACATGAAATCAAAAGCATACAAAACTAAATACTATGCAAACCAGATGACGATTTGAATGCTTCTTCCATGCGGCTCCATTGTTCTTCTTTCCTCTTCAAATAGTTTTTATTGTGGATCTCACCTACTAGTGCATGATCATGATTGAAAGCGAGTAGACAAGATTATTGATCAAGAGTACTAGAAATGTGATTGTTTTGACAAAGCGATTATTTCGACAAAGTAATTACCAAAATTTTTTTTGATTGACGAAGATCATCCAATTTATAGATAAATTGGAGATAGGACAAATTAGCATGAAATTGATATTTTGGCAATTGAGTTCAAAAATGGCACAATTGAGTGGAAAAGGAAGGTTATGACACCTTCTATGTCATGAATTATGACATATTTCCAATGCAATGGTTAGAGAACTAGGACCTTATGACATCTTGCTATGTCAAGAGTATGACACATGAAGCACAAAAATAGGCAGAACTAGAGACAAGTTAATTAGGTGGAAATTGCAATTAGGAAATTAGAAAAAAGGGTGGAAATTAGGAATTAGGAAATAATGAAATTAGAAATTAGGAAATTGATGGAAATTAGAAATTTAGAGAATTAGAAATAATGGAAATTAGAAAATTAGGTAAATTAATTAATAATTTGTCATTTATTAATTAATTCACAAAAAGGGAAAATTGATGAAAGATTAGGAAATTAGGTGAATCAATTAATAATTTTTCATTTATTAATTCATTCACAAAAAGAGGAATAATTAGTTAGCCAATCAAATGAAACATTTAATTGCGACACGAAGACCTAGGATAAATAAATTAATTATTTAATCCTAGAGGAAGAAATGACACACAAGGTTAAATGATTAAATCACAAAAACCCTAGAAGATAAATTAGCAATGCGAAAATGACAATTAGGTCTTGATTGAAGATAATTGATATCGATCATGATTCTGATTAAATGATTAGATTGATAAATACGCCAATTGACGAGGAACAATGACTAATTGATCGAAATTGACATGATTGACAAGGACAAGGATCAATGACGAATCGATCGCAAAATGATGAGATCGACAAGAGGACAAGAATCGATGACAAAATGGATTGCAAGACGACAAGATTGATAATGACCACGATCGATGACAAAATGGATTGCAAGACGACAAGATTGATAATGACCACGATCGATGACAAATTGATCGCAAGATGACAAGATTGAAAAGAGGACAAAACCCTAATTAGGATTGACGATGTCCAAAATGATAACAAATTAGCACGCACCTTGATGCAACAAAATAAGATTGATCAAAATCATGATTGGATAATGTTGTTGACAAGACCAAATTTGAGAACGAGATGATTGAAGAATGTAGAAGAATGACTCGATGCTCGCAAATGATAAAAATCAAGCGCGTGACATAGGAGAAATGTTAATGTGACGCAAAAACCTAAAATGAGGCAATGCGCAATTGTTAAAGTATGACTTCGCAAACGTTTGACCATTTTTAGGTGCCTACACTTTCTGATTCAGTTTCTTTAAAAAAGAAATGTACAGTAGCTTTGCAATGACAAGAAATCAAGTGACAGTGAGCTTAAAATATATCATGAAATCTGTCAACAATTGACTTTGGGTTTTATTGACAGGTCTGATATAATTGATGAGTCCACGTACTCATGATGATAATGTTCCCAAAAAGTCTCTGTTTTATGTGGAGTAGGAGAAATGTATTTGGATTTGAAGGTGTTTTTGTCGGCTTTATTTGGGGTTGGAGGAATGTATTTGGATATGAAGGTGTTTTTGTTCCACAGCGAGGTGTACGTTTTTGGCGTGCAATGTATGTGCAGTGGTCGGGAAACAACTCTCACATTCAATCTCGACAATGATCTTCAAATTAAAGGTGAAAGATTTATTTCTAAATTGTCTTTACCAGAGAGAACACCACCCAGTTTGAAATTTTTAGTTCCTTAAAACTTTCAAGATTAAGGGACTGTTCCTCTGTAATTGAGGTATTCCTTCTTATTCATTTCTGTCTTGTTTTTAGGTGGCCTCTCCCATGGATATCATATGAATTCAGTTGTTTATCTGCTCAAGAATTGTATTCTGCTTGCATTTACTATCTAAACTGGTTTTGCTCAGAAATCATGCAGGCCTGGATATTGTAGTCTAAGTTTTTAAATGATTCCATGCACTCTCATGATGATAATTTTCCTGGAAAGTCTCACTTTAATGGGCGGCTGGAGAAATGTAGTTAGGACATAAAAGGGCTTTTGTTCCACAGAGAGGTGTCGTCATTGGTGTGCATTTTATTGGAGGTGGTGGGAAATCAATTACAATGATCCTCAATTAAGGTGAAATGGTATTGCTTATACCCTCAATTTCTTTTTGCTTCTTAATTGTCTTTACCAGAGAGAAGTTCACCCTGTTTCAAATTTTTAGGTCATCATAACTGTCAAGATTAAGGGGTATGTTCCTCTGTATGTGAGGTTTTTCTTCTTATTTAATTCTGACTCATTTTTGGGTGGCCTATGCCATGGATTTCATATAAATTCAATCATTTATCTGCTCCCGATTTATTTTTTGGTTGCACCTATTGCCTGAACTAGATTCGTTTTAAATCACGCCTATGCGAATATTCTTATCTAAGTTCTGAAATGGTCGATGATTCGATCCACTCTCGTAATGCTAATGTTCCTGGAAAGTCTCAGATTTATGTGGCATTGAGGAACTATATTGCGGATTTGAGAGGCCTTGGTTCCACAGTGAGGTGTGGGTTGTCTGTATGCAGTGTAGGGGGGTGGTGTGAAAACAACTTTTGCATCAAATCTATACAATGATCATCAAAATAAAGGTTAATGGTGGTTCTCTCAAATGCAACCTTTTTGTTTTTAAATTGTCATAAAAAAAAATTTAGGTCCTCGTAACTCTCGGCTGTTCTTCTATATGTGAGGTATTACCTCGTATTTGTTTGTCTTACTTTTGGTTGTCAGGTGCCATAGGTATCATATAAATTCAATCATTTATCACTCCAGAGTTGTTCTTTGGTTCATTTATCGTCTGAACTTGTTTTGTTAAGGAATCATGCATGCGTAAATACTCTCTACCAAGTTCTGAAATGTTGGATGATTCCATGCACTTTCATGATGACACTTTTCCAGAAATGTCTCTATTTTATGTTGGGTTGGAGAATTGTATTGGGGATTTGAAGGGACTTCTCATCCACAGCGAGGTTCAGTCAATGGCGTACAGTGTATGGGGGTCTTGGGAAAACAACTCCCACATTGAATCTCTAAATGATCCGCAAATTAAAGGTGAACGGCGATTCCCTCAATTTTTATGTTTTGTTTTGAAGTTGTATTTACAATTTTACCGAGCAGAAGGCCACCCCGCTTCAAACTTTTTGGCCCTCAATAACTGTAAAGATTAAGGGAACCGTTCCTCTGCATGGGAGGCATTCCCTCTTGTTTGTCTCTGTCTTGTCTTTGGGTGGCTTACATGGATATTATATAAATTCAATCGTTCATCTACTCCAGAGTTGTTTTATAGTTGCATCTATCGTCTGGACTGTTTTTGTTTAGAAATCAGGCAGGCATGCATATTCTAGTCGAAGTTCTAAAATGGTGGATGATTCCATGCACTCTTATGATGATAACTTTCCTGGAAAGTGGAAAGTATCAGTTTATTTGGGGTTGGGGAAATGTATTTGAATTTGAAGGTGTTTTCGTTCCACAGCGGCATGTTGGTCGTTGGTGTGCAATGTATGTGAAGTGGTGGGAAAACGATTCTCAACGGTAATCCTCAAAATAAAGATAAAATATTGGTTCCCTCATTTTTTTCGGTTTCTACATTGTCTTTACCAGAGAGAAGGCCACCCTATTTCAAATTTTCAGGTCCTCGTAACTGTCCAGCTTAAGGGGCCGTTCCTCTATGTTTGAGGTATTCCCTCTTATTTGTTTGTCTTGTTTAGGGGTGATCTATCTTATGGATGTCATATAAATTCAATTAGTTATCTCTTCCAGAGTTGTTTTCTGGTTGCATATATTGTCTGAACTGGCTTTGCCCAGAAATCATGTAGGCTTGAATATTACAGTCTAAGTTCTCAAAAGATTCCATGTACTCATAATGATAATGTTTCTGGAAAGTATCAGTTTTATGTGGGGCTGGAGAAATGTATGGAGGATTTGAAAGGGGCTTTTGTTCCATGGTGAGGTGTTGGTTTGTGGTGTGCATTGTATGGAAGATGGTGGGAAAACAATTTTCACATCGAATGTCTACAATGATCCTCAAATTAAAGGTACTGACTCCCTCATATTGTTTTGTTTCTAAGTTGTCTTTACCAGAAAGAATGCCATCCTGTTTCAATTAGGTCCTCATGACTGTCAAGATTAAGGGGTCTGTTCCTCCGTATGTGAGGTATTCCCTCTTATTTGTGTCTGACTTGCTTTTGGGTAGCCTATCCCATGGACATCATATGAATTCAATCAATTATCTGTTCCAGGATTGTTTCTTGGTTTCATCAATTGTCCGAACTGGTTTTGTCCAAAAATCATGCATGCATGAATTCTCTTATCTAAGTTCTGAAACCAATTCTCTTATCTAAGTTCTGAAAAATGTTCCTGGAAAGTTTTAGTTTTGTGTGGAGTTGGAGAAATTCATTGGCATTTTAAGAGGCTTTTGTTCCACAGTGAAGTGTTGGTTGTTGGTGTGCAACATATGGGAGGTGGTGGGAAAACAACTCACATTGAATATCTACAATGGTCCTCAAATTAAAGGTGAAATGGTGGTTCTCTCAATTTTGTTTTGTTATTATCTTTAGCAGAGAGAAGGTCACCCTGTTTCAAATTTTTTGGTCATCATATCTGTCAAGATTAAGGGGGCTATACCTCTCCATGTTTTATTTGTTTATGACTTGTTTTCAGGTGGTCTATCCCATGGATATCATATAATTCAATCATTTTTCTGCCCTGGATTTATTTTTTTATCACACCTATCCTCTGAACTGGTTTGTGCAAAATTCACGCATGTCTGAATACTCTTGCCTGTCTTCTGAAATGGTGGATGATTCCATGCAGTCTCATGATGATAAATTTGCTGGAAAGTCTCAGATTCATTTGGAGTTGGAGAAGTATATTGTGGATTTCAAGAGGCCTTGGTTCCACAGTGAGGTGTTGGTTGTTGGTATGCAGTGTATGGGGGTTGGTTGCATTAAATCTCTATAATGAACCTCAAATGAAAGGTAAAATGGTGTTTCTCTCAAATTTTCTTTGTTCAATTTTAGTCTTTACCAGAATGGATGCCCTGTCTCTGTACGATATCATTGAAATTCAATCATTTATCACTTGAAAGTTGTTTTATGGTTCATTAATCATTTGAATTGGTTTTGTTCAAAAATCATGAAGGCGTGAATACTCTCGTCTTAGTTCTGAGATGCTGGATGGTTCCATGCACTCTCATGATGTTCATTTTCCTGGAAAGTCTCAGTTTAATATTGGGCTGGAGAAATGTATTGGGGTTTTCACGGGACTTTGAACCACAGAGAGGTCTCAGTCGATGGTGTGCAGTGTATGGGGGGTCATGGGAAAACAATTCTTACACTGAATCTCTAAAATGATCCTCAAAATAAAGCTGACATGGTGGTTCCATCAATCTTTTTGTTTTGTTTTGAAGTTTTCTTTACCAGGGAGAAGCCCACCCTGTTTCAAAAATTTGGGCCCTCATAGCTGTCCAGGTTAAGGGAACTATTCCTCTGTATGGAAGGAATTCCCTCTTATTTAGATCCGTCTTGTTTTTGGATGACCTATCACATGGATATTTTATAAATTCAATCATTAATCTACTCCAGAGTTGAGTTTTGATTGCATCTACAATCTGGACTGTTTTTGTTCAGAAATGATGCAGGCACGAATATTCCAGTCTAAGTTTTAAAATGGTGGACGATTCCATGCAGTCACATGATGATAATGTTCCTCAGAAGTCGTGAGTTTTATGTGGAGTTGGAGAAATATACTGGGGATTTGAAGAGGCTTTTGTTCCACAACAAATTGTCAGGAAGTGTGCAGTCTATGGGGGTTGGTAAGAAAACAACCCTTGCATTGAATCTCTATAAAATCTTCAAAGTAAAGGTGAAATGGCTATTCTATTTTGTTTCTTTGTCAGGGACAAGGTCTCCATGTTTCAAATTTTTAGGTCCTCATATCTGTCAAGATTAAGGAGATTGTTCCCTGAGGTATTGTTGACGTGTATTTTGTACACAATCACACACAGAATAAAATACCCAAGGGTACCTTATCCTCTCTTGAATAAAGCCTCTGATTGCTGAAGATGTCGCAAAAAAGGATCAATCAGGGTGACTCCAATGTTCTTTTATGTAGGGTCTCTACGTGTGGATAAGCACCAGTGGTCGTTGTGAATGTTGTTTCATCAAGGGGCCTTACGTATCCGAATTTGCAAGAACAGAATTTCCTAATACTAATGATTTCTCAAAAAAGATCAAAAGGCAGAGTTTGCAAGGGATAAATTCTAATCTAATCCTAAGAATGACTTAATGTAGGCTAGACTTGGTAAGATTCTACCAATTTCAATATTGCCATGAAATAACAACTCAACTGAAATTGATGCGATCTTCTAAGGTAACAAATGATCTTTCAATTCATCAAGGATCATAGACACTACCACAAAGGCACATATCCAAAGCTCAATGACGATTGAAGGTTTAAGCAATCCAAATATTTCCAGTTGACCACACAAGGCGTCCTTACAATCAGTAAGAAGCTAGTGGTTTGGAACGTGAATCTCACCAAAGATCAAGCCCAACACTTAGTCCTTCAAACTTAAATACTACTTTGACTGAGAATGATTCAAGAAAGTAAACAACCATGAAGATAGCCACAAGAATTGCAATAAAACACCATAACTTCAATATTTTATTGATCTCAAAGCCAAAATAGACAACAATTGCTTGAAATTCTTTCTTCAATGCTCAATCTTGCTACAAAATAACTTTCTTCTCCAAAAGCTCTAAACTTCTAACTATTTCTTATTGCTAACTATTACAAAATGAAAATGAGTGAGGGTATATATAGCATCCTCAATTACAATGAACGGCTCAGATCAAAAGAAGATCAATGGCCAAGATTATGACACCTAAATCCTAATTAGGGTTTATTACAAATAGTCCCCTTTTTATTGAACAATATTAAATGCATAGCCAAATATTTAATTTGGCACAAAAATCTAGGAAACATAGACCAATGATAATTAAGGTGCCATGTTATCTATAACAACCTCTCTTCTAGAACCTTATTCCCTTTCCAATGCTCCTTTTTAGTATATGCAATGAATCTAGACACGATTCCTTCAATCTCAGCAATTGGAATCTCGGGAAGATTCCTCATTCGTTCCTCCAAGTGGATGACCTGATCGAAAGCCTTGAGAAGAGCCGCATCCCATTCAGGTTCAAGTTCTTTGATCTTCTCAATCAGGAGCATAGTAGCAAACATTTGATCCCGTTGCTCATCAATGATAACATTCTCATCCTTGCAAAAGATGACCTTGACCCTTTCTTCTAATTCTTGATGATCCACATCTGTCTCAACTTCGATCCTTCTGCCAAGAATAGTACATAACACCTCAAACACCTTGTCCTGAATCGGATGGATGACTTCTTCGACTTGATTGCATTTGGTGCTGATGTCTTCAAAAAGAACTTCCTTCATCTGGAGTAAAGTTGACCACTGGAGTAGGTTATGAGATCCTCCATCCATTATCTTTTCTTGTGCTAGGATCTTCCTTGATGTTTGTCTGATTACTTGTAGAACGGGAATGATAACATCTTTAGTATGAGCGAAAGCAGCTACGGTTATCATTAGGTTGTGGATGATCTCAAGAACCTGGATAGCTCTGTGAATGGTCTGCATCATTCTTGTTGCAAATTCAATAGCAACTGTATGGGATTTGTCAATCCAAGAGTTCATAAGCTGGACCAAGCTCTTGACTCTCTCTGCCTCACCAACTGATTCAAGGGGAAGTGCTTGCACAGGAGATACTGCTGGATCTTGACGCCCCAAAGGCTGATTGAGATGGCTAAAGTAGCCTCTCCATGCACCGACCTCTCTCTCAAGCTTTCTATTTTTCTCCATTTCTTCCCTAAGCTTGTCCTTTAGAGCCTCAAACGAATCGGTTGCCTCATCCAATGTTTGCTCAGCGGTGAGTGGACCAAGTTCAAATGTTTCTACATCATATTCCTCTGCGAGGATCTCACCTTCATACTTGTCTACCGCTGGTGTAGCTATCTGCAACTTCCTGGATCCTGTCTCATCTCTGATCATCTTGGACATCTTAGTGGCCTTCCTCTTTTCTGTCACTTCCTGAGAATTTCCAACAAGGCTTTCTAAATCGATCACATTATCTTCGTCCTCAATCACAATCACCCTTGTTAGTCTCTCCTTTAACCAATCTGGAATGGCAGACCTTGTCTCCCTAACTTGTATTTCTTTAGGCAATGTCTCTTCTTCTCGGAGGGGAGATGTCACTTCGTCATCATTCTTGTCTTCATGTAGCTCATTGACTTGGAGAGATCGACTTGATGAACGTTGAGGTGCCTGTCCTTCTTCATGTTTATCATTCTGTACCATCGATTCCGTAGATTCCTCCACTTCAAGTGTCTTCTTCTCTTGTCGAGAAGATGTGCCGGATGAACGATCTCGATTGGCCTCTTGCTTCTTCTTGGAGGATTCCTTTTTCTCAGGTCTCTCTTTCCTCTTCGAGCCTCTAGGATGAGGATTACCTTCACTTGCGCTTCGAAGGTTGCCTTCGCTTGTGTTTCTGGGATGAGGATTGCCTTCACTTACACTTGCTCCCCCTTCCCCGGGTCTTTCCTCCAAAGTAAAAGTCATAGATATGTTTTTCTCTCTCAGCTTTTGATGTTGCACATCAACCCATCTGCGAGTACAAGACAAAACTGGAGCCATCAAAGCATCTAGGTCCAAAACCTCAGGTTCATTCCAATCTATCCTCACTGCTTTGCTTTCTCGATCATAAGATGATTGGAGATGTCTACCACTATCCTGAGCTTGATCGGCCACTCTGTAAACCTTGCATCTCCTGATGAAATCCAAAGGCAATCTGGAATGCATCTTTCTTTTTACTTCAAAATCATCTGAGAGATTCATCCAAAAGTCCTCCACCTGAAATTCATGCTTGTATTTTCTACCAACTGTCTCCTCTATATACCCATAAGGATCAAAACTCTCTCTCAAGGCAAAGAATGAAAATGAATATAAGGCCAACTCCCTCTCTGCATCATCCATGGCTAGAACATTAAGACATACCTCAACTGAATTTCCTAGTATGATCGGCACAAGAATTCCATTTCCATGCCTGTGTTTGAATGTCTTCGCATAAGCTGCCAACTGTCTAGTTACCTCAAGTAACACTATTCTGTCTGTCGGATATCTCAGCAACATGTAGGGAGGTGAAGGACATCCATGAACTCTAATATAAGTAAATTTCTGAAATTGGATGAACCAAGCACCATACCTCTTTACAAGCTCTTGTGCGTCTTGAGATAGCCGATTGTGAATCCCGCCTTGCAATGTCCTGGTGATGTTCATTGTGAAGGTATCATTGACTAACTTGTAGTCACTTCCTGGTGGATGATGCAAATGAACATAGGAATCACAAACTCTGACTTCCCCGAGCCCTCTTCCGATCACTCCTCTGTGAGCTAGTCCTGCATATTCAAAACTCCTGATCAAGGCATATATGATGTATGAACTCATGTGGAAGGACTTGGTAGCCTTTAGTCTTCTTAACTGTACGTCCAAGCAATGGCTAATCATTCTAGCCCAATGAATTGTTCCTTTTCCTTGAACTATCACTTGGATGAAGTAGAACATCCATTTCTCGAAATAGAAGGCTTGAGGAGCCCCTGTAACTCGGTTGAGCAAAGTTATCAAATCTCTGTACTCCTCCTGGAAGTCGATCCTATGTGGTGTGTTGGGAATCTTGCTCAGGCGAGGACGACTCTTGAGTAACCAATTCTTGTTGATGATGCTCAAGCAAGTGTCTGGATCATCTTCGTATATGGACCTGGCTCCTTCTAAGCTTTTGTAAATCATATCTCTATGCTCTAGAAGATGGAGAGCCTCACTTATAGCCTCCTCTGAAAGGTAAGCCAAAGTGTTTCCTTCCTTGGACACGATCGATCTTGACTGTGGGTCGTAATGGCGGGCACACTCGATCATCAGCTCATGGCACTGGATTGCTGGAGGGAAACCGACCGCCTTGATGATGCCACTTTCAATTATTCTCTTTGCGATAGGTGATGGTTTGCCAATGTAAGGGACCTCTCGAAACTTCTTCACACTGAAGTTTCCCAAGTTGGTATCTCCAATGTTGCTCCACTTCGACACGATCTTGGTCTCCAATTCTTCATTCTTTTGATCTTCCTTCATGAGGGCTGGACGACTGGTGGATGCTCCTGCCTTTGGGGTCACCATCTTGACACCTACACCACATTTCATAATGAGTAACATGCTTTGCAATGTAGAAATATAGACTAGATTAAAGTTTAAATTTAGGAAACTTCATGATAAATCTTTGAATTATCATTTCCTAAATATAACGATGCAATTTGGAATTCAAAATTCAAAATTTGGACAAGGGAGATTGGGACAATCTCACCATACCTCCACTTGAGAACTAACTTTAAGAAATGATGCAAAAATTAAGAAAGTTCGCTAGGCAAGATGGTAAATCGAAGTCTTCAAATGTGCTTCCTTTATCAACTTCACCACCCTTTGGGGTCTTCAACGCATTGAGGAAGATTCGCTCCACCTCCAACAAAGTTCGCACTCCTTGGATCAAAATTCGCACTTCTATTGCTTCTCCAAATCACAATTAAATAAATGATTGAATGATGGATTAAAATGTTTCAAAATACCTCTCTTATATAGGCGCTCATTATTGCAATTGCCCATAGGCCGACTTGGAAAATAGGCCAAAAAAATAAATAAAATTTAATAAAAGAGGTGGCCGACCTTGCAAGAAAAAACATTAAAATAATACCCCAAGCGCACTTTTTTTTTTTTTTAATTTAATAATAATTAATTTAAATGCCTTTGCAATTAAAAATTTTGATTTTTTAAAGGCTTAAATCAATTATTAAATGCCCATGCGTTCTTATTAAATGCTAATTTGATTAAAATATTTGGTTTTTAATGCAATTTAAAAAAAAACTGGCGCCTACGCATGGGAAGAATAAGGGACATCAACAACATCGCTCTGGTCCCTGGTAGAGGGACAGGAGCGCTCATGCATTTTTAGCCTTGTGTTTCTCGCTTTTCACGTTCGAAGTCTCTTCCTGGACGTCCAAAATAGCATTCTTGCTTGGCATTTTGAGTTTAATTCGTGCGACCTTTGGAAGGAGTGTGCCTTAAAGCACTTTCGCCCTGGTCCCTTGGAGAGGGACAGGAGCGATTTTACCTTTTGTCCTTGGTCCTTGTCTTTTCCAATCGCCACTTCATGTTGCAGGGCAATCAATGATCTTCCTTGTTTGTTCTATGCATGCCTAACTCGCTTCTCCAAGACAAAATGAGCTCTTCCAAGGATATTCGCCCTGGTCCTTCAGTGAAGGACAGGAGCGATTTTTTGCTTTTGAGCTTAAAATTGTCGATTCTTGAGGTTAATTCCTTGTTCACTATCTTCCTAAAGACATTTCTCACTTTGCATAATCTCGCCTTGACGTGGTTTTGGAAAGGAATGATTGATTCTATAGAAATCGCCCTGGTCCTCCAGTGAAGGACAGGAGCGATCTTTAGTCCATGGCACAAATCCTTAATCATATCAATATCTAATTATCCTCAAGGCGTAAAACATCACTGCTTACTCCATCTTGAGTGTTGGAAACGAAAGTGGCATTTTAAAATTAGGCATACTTGAATATTTCGCTCTGGTCCCTTGGTGAGGGACAGGAGCGCCTTGGCCACTTTGAGCTCACTTATGTTTTGCTATCTTTCCGAAATTATCTTCAATGGATTGATCACGCCTCCCCTCATTCATGTCAAACTTGAAACGCGCTTTACCTTGGCCAGAAACTTGTCTCTTGAGAAAATCGCTCTGGTCCCTGAGTGAGGGACAGGAGCTTCCTTTAAAAAATCGCTCTGGTCCCTTGGAGAGGGACAGGAGCGCTTTAGTTACTTAGGTTGATTTTCTCCTTCATAAGCCACTCAAGTTATATTCAACGAATAAAGCATACTTCTCTTGACCTCCTCAAATCGCGAAATCATTTAAATCTTGTGAGGACAATGTATTTTAGGAACTCAAGCTCCGGTCCTTCAGTGAGGGACAAGAGCGATTTTGCAAATCCAAGCTTATCTGTCCTTTGTTAGCCTTTCAAATTATATTCAATGGATAAATCATGCTTTCCTTGGTCTCTTCAAATCATAAAATCGTCTTGATCCTGCAAGGACAGTGTAATTTTGAAAATCAAGCTCCGGTCCTTCAGTGAGGGACAGGAGCGCTTTTTGTCCTCAAGGTCAAATCTTTACAATTTTCATCTCAAATTTCTTTTGCTGGGGAAGATACCATCATTTTGCAAGCTATGAAAAAAAAGCCCAAATCTAAAAAATGTCCAAGAAGGTGTGTTTGAAGAAAATCGCTCTGGTCCCTGGGTGAGGGACAAGAGCGATTTTGTGTTGCTAGGCCAAAAGTTCAACCTTTCACTACCAACGACTAAGTCTGGATACTCCATTATGCTCGTTTCATCCTTCATTGCATCCTTGATGCTTCAGTTCGATCAACTAAGGCCAAAAATGATCTAAGTAGGCCATTTCGCCCTAGTCCTTCAGTGAAGGACAGGAGCGATTTGGTCTTAAACTTTAAAAACTTGTCATTTTTGAGTCTTCAAAATCTTCAAGATCTTCAATTTACGTCCAATTGCATCTCTTGGCGACCCTGCACAAAACAATTAAAACAAGTCAATAACCAAGATGTACCAAAAATCACTTTCGCCCTGGTCCCTGAGAGAGGGACAGGAGCGATTTTGCCCTTATAAGCCAAAATATCAAAAAATTTAGGTCTTCAGATCACTTCATCATGTGGGGTTAGGTCGTCTTCAAGTCCAGGAATCGGTTACTTTGCTTCCAAAATTTGGTTAAAGTTTGCCCAGGCAAAATGTATAATTTAATCATTAAAATGCTAACACTTAGACCTAACTTGAATTTGCCCTCAAAATCTAGACTGGACCCATCCTGAGACACACTTGACTTCCTGGCAGGCTCATCCTATTTCAAAATTGCAACCTTCGGGAGGAGGCTTAATAATCTTTCAAAATTTGACTGGACTTCGGCTTGAAAATATCCAAAAGAAACCCCCAAGGCTTAACCCTAGTCCAGACGACTCACTCACTTACTCAAAACCCTAAAAAGCAGAGAGAAGAGCGGGCAAAACCAAGCAAAAAAGAGGGGGTCCCCATTCTAATGGGGCGATGTGTGAAATGGTCACAACAGGTATGTGAGGTATTCCCTCTGATTTTTTTGCCTTGTTTGTGTGGCCTGTCCGATGGATATATGCAAATTCAATCATTTCTCTACTCCAGAGTTGTTTTTGGGTTGCATTTATCATCTGAATTTGTTTTGTTCAGAAATCATGCAGGCGTGAATACTCTAGTCTAGATGCTGAAATGCTGGATGATTCCATGCAATGTCATGATGATAATGATCCTAGAAAGTCTCAGTTCTATATGGGGTTGGAGAAAAGTATTGAGGATTTGAAATTTTGAAGGGGCTTTTGTTCCAAAATGAGTTGTCTGTCAGTGGTATGCAATGTATGGCGTTTCATTGAAAAACAACTCTCACATTGAATTTCTGTAATGATCCTCAAACTAAAGGTGAAATGGTCGTTCCCTCTATTTTATTTTGTTTTGCTTTTGTCTTTACCATAGAAAAGGTCAACCTGTTTCAACTTTTCAGGTCCTCTTAACTATTAAGTGTAAGGGAACTGTTCTTCTGTGTGTGAGACATTCCCTCTTATTTTTTTGTCTTGATTTTGGGTGTTCTGTCCCATGGATATATAAATTAATTATTTTGTCTGCTCCAGAGTTTTTTGTTTGTTGCTTGCATCATCTAAACTGTTTTTGTTCAGAAATCATGCAGGCATCAAAATTTTAGTCAAGTTCTGCAATGGTGGACGATTATATGCATCTCTTTATGATAATGTTTCTGGACATTCTCAGCTTTATGTGGAGTCGGAGAAATGTATTGGGAATTTGAAGTGGCTTTGGTTCCATGGTGAGGTGTCAGTTATTGGTGTACAATGCATGGGGTGTGGATTGAAATCAGTTCTTGCATTGAATATCTACAACGATCCTCAAATTAAAGGTGAAATGGTAGTTCTCTCAATTTTTTATTTTTATTTTTCAAGTTGTCTTTACCAGAGAGAAGGCCACCCCATTTCAAATTTTTAGGTCCTCAAAATAGTAAGATTACGGTGGCTATTCCTCTGTATTTTTGGTATTCCCTCTTATTTCTTTGTCTTGTTTATGGGTGGCCTATCCCATCGATATCATATAAATTCAATCAGTTATCTGCTCCAGAGTTTTTTTTGGTTGAGTTTATTGACTGAACTGGTTTCGTTTAGAAAAAATGCAGGTGTGAATGCTTTAGTCTAATTTCTGAAATGGTGGATGATACAATGTGCTCTCATGATGACAATGTTTCTGGAAAGTCTCAGTTTTATGTTTGGTTGGAGAAATGTATTGAGGATTTGAAGGGCTTTTGTTCCATAGGAAGGTGTTGGCAGTTAGTGTGCATTGTCTGGAAGATGATGGGAAGACTTCTCTCACATTGGATCAATGCAATGATCCAAATTAAAGGTGATAACCCTGTAATGTCTGTTGATGCTTTTTTCAATGGTTTAAGCCTTTATTTAAAAAGCCATTCTATTTTAAATTTCTGGGGTTTCATCTGATGTCAAGATTTTAGGTACGCATATAAAAAGATGATCCAAATTAAAGGTGATAACCCTGTAATGTCTGTTGATGCTTTTTTCAATGGTTTAAGCCTTTATTTAAAAAGCCATTCTATTTTAAATTTCTGGGGTTTCATCTGATGTCAAGATTTTAGGTACGCATATAAAAAGAGATAAGCTGGCACATACAAACTGTGTTCTTCTGGTATTGTATGGTTGACTGGAAGTTCTATTTTTAGTGCTTGTTCTTTTTAAAATATTATTTTGATTACTACAAGAACAGCATTGGAGGTCTCTTCCTTTAAAGCCAGTATAATTGACATATGTTCTTTTGCCTCAAGAGGCATCGACTCAGTTTTTGTTGATATATCTCAATTTACCATCTATAAGCAATACCACTTCTTGCCTGTTATCAACTCCCTCAGGCTGAACGGTGTTTAGTTTTCTTGCATCTTTATTCCATGAAAATTCTTCGCTATCAAGAACTATTCTTAAACATCAGACAGTTCAACATTCAAAAGTACATTTTTGCCAATGAAAATAAGATAATATTATGATGAGGAATCAAATTGGCATTGACAATTTGACCATTAAACCCTTTGATGTTTTTAAGTAGAGCAGCCATAACTGTATTGTATGCCATAATGGTTTGTAGTTGCCCTAATCATATAAAAGTATCTTCATGTGGAAGACACCTCTTGAAAACACACTCAAGAGGACTTTGTTTTTAAACATCTCCAATATATATGTACCAGACTCTATTCTTTATTCTTTGCTGCATTACATACATTTAGAATCTGTCATGGGGGCCACTATGCTACTCTCTATTATATTAAATGACATAATTTCATGCATGTTAAGGTATTCAGTCTATAAAACACACTTGCCTTTCCATGGATTCCAGATTAGTTTGACAACAATGTGATGTCAGCGTCTCCCAGTCCCAGAACCTGAAAAGGAACATTAGAGACTGGGATAATATAGCTGGAAGGAAAAGACCAGAGTTTAATGATGTGGAAGATGCACACATAGAGCTGCAGCAATTGATTTAGAGTCAATCCAAGCTAACTCTATTTATTTTGGATGATGTTTAGTCTCGAAAACATTTGGAAATATTGTTATTAGAAAGTCCTCAACAAAAATTCTTTTAACTATCAGACAATTCCACCATGGAAAGCAAAGGGGACTCCCAAAAATTAAAAAAGCCTCCCCATGATCAATCAATTTCCAATTTAAATGCTTAAGCCAACCTTGCTTGGGAAGAAAGATTGTTTTTAACACAAGGTCTTTGTCATTGGATGCTGAAGCTTGAAGCTTGCCAAAAAATGTCCAGGCATTTAAGGGCTTGTGTGATATTGTTCTCCTCCTCAAAGAGAGTGAGAAAAGAGTCGTCAGCAGGATGTCCATTCACAAGTTGTTGAGAATAATTAAAAGGAGAAATCCCCTTGACACAGAATTTGGGGACAGCTTGAGGTATCGAATATCCAAACTCTGCATTTTTTTCAGCATACAACATTTCTGTTAAAAATAACAGGTAGGCAGATTTTAAGTCTAATGTTTTCCAGTGAGTTGATTTTTTTTTGTTTTCTAATTAATTTGGGATAGTTTAGAGGGTAGAAATTAAATGCATACATCTATATTGTATTATTGAAATTTTTTATCCATTTCTTAAGTATAACCTTTTAAAATCTAATTTATTTTCACATTGCTGTTCGGTTTCTGTTTCTTGTTTCTCATAACATAGCTCCTTACACGATATAGCCAAGGAGTGTTTTTCAGAGTTATTGTTGTTTCCAGAGGACAGAAAAATATTTGTCGATGCATTATTGCTCAAAAGACACGATGCTTTTGCTACCTTAACAGAACTTGCACACAGAAACCAGCTAAAATTAATTAGCAATCCAGAGTAATTGTCTTCATATATTGTACCATGTTTTTCTACGCTGAGCTGACATGCTTGCATTGAACAGGGGAAGTACAATAATCCCATATGAAAAGGCTTTGGAAATATACTTTTCTCAGCTTGATGTGATACACGATTTGGCCTTATATTGGGCACACAAAGACAATGTAGTCTACAGAAAGAGGTTGGTCATAAAATGGGGGGAGCGCAATTTGCTAGGTGCAGGGGAGTCAGTTAATGATAATGCATTTGATACCGAAATTATCTCCATTCTCACTGATGAGTTATTCAAAAACTGTTAAACATGCACTTTGGCCCACAACAATTTTATTTTCTTTTAAATACTAACCATTATTTTTAATGTTCACCTTTTATGTAAAGTTGTAGAACAGAATTGAATTTCAAACATGATTTTCTGCATATAATAAGGTTCATGTGACTGCTCTAAGAAAACTCAACAGCCTGGTGTAAGGCTCGGATATTCTAATCACTTGTTCGTTGGGTACACTCAACAGCCAATTCAGAATACTCCGATTTTTTGGATGCTCTAAATGTCCTACCCACTAATACTTGTAACAATATGCAACACTATTGATCCGTAATTAATGCTAAATAAAATTGTGCTCAATTTGAATTACAGATTTTTCCCAATCGCAAACAGAATTACGTGGTTATGTTTTTTAACCATTGAAATTACAAAAGCTAAGCTCACTTAATCCTTTACACAACTTAATAATGTTAAATAATAACTTAAAGAAGAAATTGAAAATCAAATGAATAAAAGAGAATTAGAAGATAGAAGAAAAGAAGGATCAAACGCAGATTGATAACGGAGTTCGTCCAATTAGGACTACGTCTCCGGGTCCGCTTCTCAATGTTGGACCACTTTATTAAGATTGCCAAGCACCTGAAAATGCCGCCTTACAATTCTCAAGCTTCAAAACCTGCATAAGAATTTCTCACAATCTCTCTCCTTTACAATTTTTGGTGTAATAATCAACACCTTGTATTTCTTCTCCAAGAATTCTCTCAAAATCATCCCTCTCTAATCACCAATATGACTATTTTCCTCCCAAGAGCAATTGATTCCCTTTCAAGACAAAATCTCCCCTATTTTATACACTTTCATATTCTAATTAAGGGGTTAAACAATAATATTTTCAAATCTCCAAATAAAACCCTTAATATTTTAAATATCGGGCTTATACAAATTACAAAGGGCTCCCCTTATTTCTAGCCCCCTAAATTATCATTTCCAAAACGACCTTAATATGAATCTTAAATAAAGATATCAATAATAGGGGCTCGGGTTAAACATGAGCCCTTCTTTCACGGCCCAACATTGCTTATACGAGAAACTATTACGGTATCATTTCCGTTTCGAAAATATCCCCTGGTGCATTGGTTGGGAGTGTTCCACGGAAATGGGAGGTTGAGGGTTCAAACCACCTGATCCCCTTTTTATTGGATCACCCACCAATTTAGCCAACAAAACAAACATGCCCCATAATTGAAGCCGAAAGAGGCGCTTAGCTTGGTGGTAGAGCTTGAGAATAGGAAATGAGTGGTTGCAGGTTCGAATTATCAAACCAATTTTTTTGGATGAACTTTCCATGAATCTCGTCTTCTAGATCCTCCCGGATCATTCCTCCCAATTGAGAAGCTTTTGGACCTCCAAAAGGTTTGTTTTTACATAGAATTTAAGTGAGGGCATTGTTGCCTCACTTGCCCAGTATCATCTGTCCACCCTACTGGAATTCTGAACATCTGACTCATCACAAATAAGATGAAAAATGAGATAGCTTTGCTAATACAATCAACTGTAATTTCACCAATATTCATTGTCGCATCCATCATCCACATAGAACTAACTAGCAGAATAGCAAACAAGAATGAATAAAATGATGCAGAAGAAAAAGTATCAACGTTCTGGATCTCCTGAACGGGAACATCATTAGAAAATGAATCATTCAAACCCTCTTTTACCACCTTTGGCTCAAGGCTTAGATGTACTTGCAACTGCTCCTCACATTGTGCTATCTGTGACATCTTATCATGATTAGAATCTTCATGCTTAATATCACTAGCTGTTACAGACTTGAGGGTTAATGTATTGCTTGAATTTTTTATCATCTTCAAATTTCCTGTGTTTACAATAGATCTATCATTCTTCATACGATGAGCTTTCACAATGAATTCAATTCCATCTTTAAACAAATGATATATGTTATGTTCCCTGTAGAAAATGGCCTTTCTGTCATACAAATAAGGACTGCCTAGAACCATCCCACAGATGTCAAGCGGAATTACATCTAACTCTACCTCATCTACAAACTTGGATGTGATTGTAAATCGGAGTTTACATTGTTTTGATACATGTAACCGAGCATTATCATGCACCCAACCCAATGGATATGGTTTAGGATGAGGTGTTGTTTTTAATCCCAATTGCTTAACAACTTCTTCAGAGATTAAGTTCACTTGTGATCCACTATCTATGAGTGTATCAATTTTACTTTGTTTTGCAATAGCCCTTATATGAAACAATTCATTCCTTTTACTTTCAACAGAGACCTCATTACACTTTATAGAGGAAGTATGGGAACTAGAATTAGCAACAGGAACAATACCTTTTATACCCATAATTGTTATCTTGGATTCATCACCAGATTCTGAACCAAGGTCTTGCACGATAACTGTGGTCTTTTGCTTACCCTTTTGATTCTTGAACCACTTGGGTTTCTGATCAGGATGCAATTTCCAACATTTTGCATCTTCATGCCCTTCCCTTTTGTAGTGTGAGCAATAAGGCTTCTCCTCCTCTTTCTTCACAGAAACTGTTCATTGCATTTTTTCCTTCCCTATCTTGCTCCCTTTGTGTTTACTGGATTCCATGAAAAGATTGTCACGGCTATTCCTTGAGCCTGTTTCAAGATGAATGGCTTGCACACTAACTTCATCAAGGTTAGTTGGATTAAACATAAGTATTGTATGTCTCAAATTCTCATGCAATCCACCTATATACTTTAACAAAGTTTCTTGCGTGTATAAAGGAATGCCCAAAATTAAAGCTCTTTTCCTAAACTCCTGTGTATATTCCTGCACACTTTGTCCTTTCTCTTGCCTTAATGATTGTCAATTCATTACTGCTTTTTGCATGTGACCTAATGGATAAAAGTGTTTCTTAAGTGTAGCTGTAAACTCAAACCAAGAAGAAATTATTTTACCATATCGGCTAAGATCTTCCTGAGTTCTGCTCTCCCACCAGATTAAGGTTGTGCCTCCCAGGCGAGGAGTGGCTAACTGGATCTTTGAAGCATCATCAGTAAACTTCTGAATCCTGCAATAAACTTCAACTTGTTTTATCCAATTATCAAGTTTTTCTGCATCCACTTCTCCATTATAGGTTGGTAATTCAAATTTAACATCAAGCTTTAACAAAGGTGAATTAGACTCGAACTGTACAGGTTGTTTTTTCTTGGGGGAAGAAGTAGAAGAAGAAGATGAAGAAGATGAAGAAGAAGAAGATGAAGAAGACGGGGATGGAGGTTCAGGAGGGTCACTACCAGCTCCTACTCCTTTGTCTTTGACATCTTTCAAAGGGGATTCACCTTCCTTCTTCTTCTTTTTGTCTTTTCTTTCCTTTTTCTTTTGTCTATCCTTGTACAACTCTTCCACCATCATCTTCATGTCTAGGAATGCTTTATGAAATTTTTCTTCACTCTCAAAGAGTTCAGGATTAACATGTTTTCCTTCTTCTGATTGTGCCATGGTTGATCTTCGAGTAACTCGCCTCGATCCAATCTCTGGATTAAATTCTTCAAGTGCACCTTCTCCTTGCTTTAATTTCAACCTGGTTAACATCCACCACTTGCAATTTTTTTCTGTTAAACTGCTCTGATACCACTTGATCTATAATTAAGGCTAAATAAAATTGTGCTTAATTTGAATTATAGATTTTTCCCAATCGCAAACAGAAATACGTGGTTATGTTTTTTAACCGTTGAAATTACAAAAGCTAAGCTCACTTAATCCTTTACACAACTTAATAATGTTAAATAATAACTTAAAGAAGAAATTGAAAATCAAATGAATAAAAGAGAATTAGAAGATAGAAGAAAAGAAGGATCAAACGTAGATTGATAACGGAGTTCATCCAATTAGGACTATGTCTCCGAGTCCGCTTCTCAATGTTGGACCGCTTTATTAAGATTGCCAAGCACTTGAAAATGCCTTCTTACAATTCTCAAGCTTCAAAACCTACATAAGAATTTCTCACAATCTCTCTCCTATACAATTTTTGGTGTAATAATCAACACCTTGTATTTCTTCTCCAAGAATTCTCTCAAAATCATCCCTCTCTAATCACCAATATGACTATTTTCCTCCCAAGAGCAATTGATTCCCTTTCAAGACAAAATCTCCCCTATTTTATACACTTTCATATTCTAATTAAAGGGTTAAACGATAATATTTTCAAATCTCCAAATAAAACCCTTAATATTTTAAATATCAGGCTTATACAAATTACAAAGGGCTCCCCTTATTTCTAGCCCCCTAAATTATCGTTTACAAAATGACCTTAATATGAATCTTAAATAAAGATATCAATAATAGGGGCTCGGGCTAAACATGAGCCCTTCTTTCACGGCCCAACATTGCTTATACGAGAAAATATAATGGTATCATTTCCGTTTTGAAAATATCACCTGGTGCATTGGTTGGGAGTGTTCCACGGAAATGGGAGGTTGAGGGTTCAAACCACCTGATCCCCTTTTTATTGGATCACCCACCGATTTAGCCAACAAAATAAACACGCCCCATAATTGAAGCCGAAAGAGGCGCTTAGCTTGGTGGTAGAGCTTGAGAATAGGAAATGAGTGGTTGCAGGTTCGAATTATCAAACCAATTTTTTTGGATGAACTTTCCATGAATCTCGTCTTCTAGATCCTCCCGGATCAACTGTTTTCAACATTTTCTTGGTGTAACATTAACCACCCTTTTTGTCTGCATCACAAATACAAGCAGTCTTTTCCCCTTACACATTTCTTCAATATGATGAGAATATAACCTATATAACTAGTAGTCATAATTAATGCAAAAATGTTCTAATTGGATTTCCTTTGTGATTTATACATGCAGAACCATGGAGGAAAATCACTGGCATGATATGAATATCCCCAAGACAGAGGCTCTTTTGTGAGTACTTTGACAGAATGTTTTCTTCCCCCTTTTTTGAAATCCATGAAAAAGCTGAAATTTCTGATTGTATTCAATTGGGGTACAAAGAAGGCCACAGAGAAAATTATATACAGAAAATCCGGACGAAAATTGAAAGAGAATAAAGCAACCTCAACTCATCTCCTTCAATTTCTTGAGTTGTCCTATTTCCATTGAAATTCATATTAAGTTTTCACATCAAATGCAGAAAAGTTATGATGGTTTTTTACATCACTGCACCTAAGAAAATTTCAGTATGCGATGGCTTGAAAGAACTTCCAGTGGAAGTAGGACAACTCGAGAAATTGAGCGAGTGATATGAGAGAGTTCTGAATTGACGAGGTTACCTACAACAGTTTGTGAACTAAGTTCCCTGAAGCTTATTGGAAGTGGTTGCTGGCCAAGAACATTTATATTCCAGATCTTAGAGTTGAAATTATAGAAAGACACCTTAGTTTGGATTCTTTTCTTATCTCATTATGAAGCACAAGATCCAAGCATCAAGACATTTTCAGTAAATTTTCGTATTCACTTGTACAAATCAATAGATGGTCCTCTATATTTTCTGCCTATGATTGTGATGAATTATTTTGGCATGTTCAATCCAGTAAACATTCATTATGATTACATTAATCCTAATGCACACTGGTTTTCACAGTACTCGGTGGTTTAGACTCTAGCCATTTTCTGTAAACTTAGATTAATCCAAATGCTCAAAACTTTTGAACCAATTTTCATCAGTCTTGTAACTTGTATGTACAAATTTTGTACTATTCATAATTAAAAATTAACATATTGTATTTGGCTACCATAATGTTTACCATTTTGAACTTGTGTATAAGGTGATATAGGTTCCATGGCCCAGTTACAAAATTTCTATGACGGGCTATTAATTTGCTGGAATTAGCCTTGATTAAATTTGGTGGACTAAACAGGCATTGACCCACTTTAAGTGGGCGTAGAATTCTAAATAGGGCGATTCAATTAATAACAATGAATTATGTTGCTATTCAAATATAAACCTATGCAATCTAAATAGATTTTTTTTTGAAAATATGCAATCCACAAATAACAATGATCATATAGTAGGTACATTGATGTCTTTTAGACTTGTTTGTAGTCAACATAAATGTACACTCTACAAATAACATTAAACGCATATAAGTAGGTACATTATTGTCTTGTTCATATAAGTAGGTACATTGTTGTCTTTAAGACTTGTTCATAATTAATATACTTTATACCCTACTAATGTGTATGACATTTATCTTGGCCATTATTTGGCAACCTTAGGAGTGAAGGACCACCTTCACCCAACTCCACCCCATCAAGGCTTTATACAAAGGCTAACAACCATATAACCAATATCATCCATACGGCTTTTAAGTTTTCATGTAGTCATTGTTGTGTTGTTATTGTCACCAATCACACATCCTTCACTTACAATGATTCAAGTTCCCCTAAAGTGTATTCTAATGTCTTCCTTCCCAATGTTGTATTATAATGTAAGCAGATTTTGCCTTTAGACAATATTAAAGAATCGTAGAACAATTTATTGATTAATCTATTGAATGTTACTATTATTCAACCTATGTTTAATATAGTAAAGAAAGGTCTCATTTCACTATTATGTTTACTTATTGTGTGAGTTAATACATTTAATGCTTTGATATCGTGTATGTTTTAACCATAGAAGTATCCAACAATGCTCAAGGATCTTCAATGAAAGCATAAAGAGACCTCAACTGAGATAATAATTTTATTCTATCAAAGTATGCAAATATATAATGGTTCAATATTAGATTCTAAATTGAATTAGATTTCTCATATAAAAGCTACAAGTTGGCATTTATAAGACATACTATCAAGAGATGTGAATTTACAACCAATTTGGTATAATAGTAGATGAAGCCACGCGTATGCACAACATCTCCACCAAACTAGGAGAGTACAAATCAAATGATGTCAATACAACCTAGTTAAGCAACTTTCTTCTATCTTAAGTGCGAGTATATGCACCAAGATAGGAGACCAAAAAGTGGAGTGCCCACTCCACTTTTTGGTCTTGTCTAAGCCATAATGTGAATAGATTATGGCTTGGTAATGATCAATCCATAACTTTAGTGTTTTATAATGTGCTCGCATTATGGCTTGGTAATTATTGAGTTTTGTAGTGGCCAAAATGTGAGTGCTTTTAAAAGGAGATTTTTTTTCTAAGTTCTCTTATTTTCCTCAACTATATACATGAAATATAACATTAAAGTATAAGAAAGAAAATATACATACTTTAAGTTATATTTCATATTTATATTGGTAGGGTGTTTGAGAGTGGTTTTAGATCTCTAGGAGTTATAATGTAGATTCTAGGTTTTAAAAGATTTTATTAATTTTTAGACTAGTCAAATTCCACTAATCAATAGGTTCATATCAATATTCTCTCACCTTCTCTATCTCGCTCTATTTGTCTTCCTCGAGATCTAGATCTAATTCTCTCCTTATCACTCTCCCTCTCACCTCCTCTCTCTCTATTTCTCTCTTCTTTCTCCCCCAACCTCTAAACTTAATAATTTTTTAGATAGTCAAATTTTAGTAATTAGAAGGCACATATCATCATTTTGTCTCTCTATCTCAATCTCTTTGTCTCCTCAAAGCTCTAAATCTATCTCTCTCCTTATCACTCTCCCTCTACCTCTCTCTCTCTCTCTCTCTCTCTCTCTCTCTCTCTCTCTCTCTCTCTCTCTCTCTCTCACACACACACACACACACACACACACACATCTCTCTCGACTCTTTAGGTCTCTCCCTCCTTTTCTCCTTATCCCCTCTCCCCACCTCTCTATCCCTCTCTTCCTCTCTCTCCATAATTTTCATTGTTTATACCTTAAGGGACTAGGTTTTATGGTTTAAAGTTTTGGGCTTAGGGTTAGTAATTTATTATGGAAGGCTAAGGGTCTACCTCTCCTTGCTTCACTCCTTCCTTCTCTACTAATCCTTCCCTCCCTCCCACCTACTCTTTGTCTCTCTAAGTCTCCCCTCCCCTCTCTCTCTACTCCTCTCCTCTCCCTATCTCTACCTACCTTTCTTTATCTTCTTATATATCTCATCTCTCTCTACCTCCTTCCCTCCGTACTTCTCTCTATCTCACCTTTCTCTCCCTCCCTCCCTATAAATATCTCTACCTCTCTCTCACTTTCCTTCCCTAACTACTTATCCCCCCCCCCCTCTCTCACTTTCCTTACCTAATTACTTATCTCCCCCCCCTCTCTCTCTCTCTATGTCATCATGTCTCCCTTTCCCCCACCTCTCTCCCTCACTTCCAACTCTATTTCTCTATGTACCTCTTCATCCATTTGTCTCTTCCTCCCTCATTCCCTCTTTAGTTGCCTTTGACTCTATTTCTCTCTATCTCACCTCTCTCTACTTAAATATCTACTTATCTGTATCTCTCCTCTCCCTCCATCCTAAAACTTCTACTCTTAATAGTAAACCCTAAACCCTCAAACCTATACCTAATACCCTAAATCCTAAACCTTATATTTTATACCCTCCACCATAAACACAATATCTTATACGCTCAACCATATAGCTTATACCCTCAATCTTAAACCCTACATTATCAACGTTATACCTTGCACCCTATTCACATAGTCAGAAATCCGCCACTTGAAGGAATGATTGGCTTAGCAGCTCTTGGCCTCAACCCTAAATCCTATAACTTACACTTTCAACACTAAACCCTACACCCTCAATCCTAAACCACAAACATTATATGAATACCCTCAACCCTAAACATTATACCTCATACACTCAACAATAAAACTAATACCCTCAACACTAAACCATTGACATTATACCCTCAACACTAAACACTAAACCCTCAAACCTAAACCTTATACCTTATATCCTCACCTATGAATCCCTAACCCTAAATCCTAAACCCTACAACCTTAACCCTATACATTATACCCTCAACTCTGAACCCTAAACTATCAACCCTATACCCCCAACCTTAAACCTTAAACCTTATAGCAATACCCTTAACCCTAAACTCTATAACTTGTACCCTCAACCCTAAACCCCAAACCCTACATCATCAACCTATTGGAATTTCTTGTCATGGTGCCAAAAGCTCAAACTATCAACACTCGACATAAACGCTAGATTTAACCCAACCCATGGGAGGTGGTTAGACCACGTCATGAGTCCCCAAGGAGGTGCTAACCACCAAGTCAACAATCTCCTCCTCAACACTAATTGAGCCTTCAACACCCATTGAAGGGAGACTCGAACTCATGAACCAAGGTTGTGTTATTGATTGTTGGAATTGTTTGTCATTGCGCCAAAAGCTCAAACTGTCAATGCCCAATACAAATGGCAAATTTAACTTGACCCACAAAAGGCAGTTAAGCCATGTCATGAGTCCCCAAGGAGGTGTTGATCACCAAGTCAACACAACCGTATGTCTTCAATCATAAACCCTAAACCCCATATCAATACCCTCAACCCTAGACCCTATATGTTGTACCCTCAACCCTAAACCTTATACCTTATAACCTCAACCCTAAACCCAATACCCTCAACACTAAATTATACACCCTCAACCCTATACATTATAGCCTCAACCCTTAACATTACACCCTAAACCCTTAACCCTATACAAATAACTTCAACCCTAAATTGTATATCCTAAAACCTATATACTATACCCTAAACCATATACCTTATACCATCAACTATAAACCCGATACCCTTAACCTTGAACCTTATACCCTATGCCCTCAACCATAAACCCTATACTCTTGGTTGTATACCCAATTCCCTCAACCCTAAACCATATACCATTTACACTTAGCTCTATACCATATACCTGTGTAGGGGGAAAAGTGAGACTAAGTGAGAAAACCCTAATCCCACTCTCGCATACACACTCGTGGAATACGAAAGAGCCTAGGGAGGTAACGCACTTCAGTTACTTCTTCTGAGGAAGAGAGAGCCAAGGATACCTCTTAGGGTTTCTATTCCCTTGCTACAAATGAGAGATAGGAGAGTTGCAAAGTGTAGATTTGAATGATTGAACCTAAGATACAAGTATACACAAGTAACCCTAATATGAAAAATATAGAACTAAGAAAAACTAATATACTACTGAAAAGTACAAATTGGGAGACAAATTCAAAGTTGTACCTGGGCCAAAAATCAGAGCCAAAATTTTTGGGACTAGAGTGTTGCGCCCTTGTCCTAATTCTGCAAACTGGAAGTTGTACCTGACAAACTAGGATCTGAGGGATTTGAACTGCTAATCTACCAAAATCTACTGAAAACAAGGAGGACCGGGGTGCCACACCCCTGTCCTAGGCAAGACCAGGGCCCCACGCCCCTGTCCCAGGGGTTTCTCTCCAAATTTGACCTTGGAATAGCCTCCATGTGCTTTGTTGGTCCTGAAACTTGCAGTGACGCTCAGATCCCGAATCTGCACCTGTAGCTGAAAATAGGGTTTTGGGTGACTATATAGGGTTTTTTCTTAGTCAAACCCCAGTTTCAATGATTTCCACCTCAACAAATAGCTGATTTGTATAGTAAAATAGTGTGTGCAAGATCCTAAGATGAAATTAAACAATCTAGAGCAACCCTAAAGAGTAAACCCTAATTGCTTGCAATTGACAAAGTAAATGCTCCAAATCAATGATATAAAGTGATCTAAAGCATGAATGCAAATGTAATGAATCTCATACAAAGACATGTAAACAACATGAAACCATACCAAACCCCAAGGGAGAGGTACAAGCCAATCTTCAGTCAGTGATCTCCTATTGCTTTCCTACATCTTCAAAAGCCCCCAAATGATGAAAGAATGCTTGATAGGTGTTGTTGAATGTTGTTGAAGACTTCAAAAGATCTTCTCTTTCGCTACATAAAAAGATCCTTGTGTTCGCTTCGCTAAAAACTCCTCTAAATGCCTTCAAATGAAGAAAGAGAGCTCTTATGTATGAAACCTTAGATCTTAATTTCATCTTTAGGCCAACCTAGGATTTGAATTTCCAGCCAATTTCTTGGGGTTAAGCATTATAATATCATAAAATTATGCTCCCGAAATTTCAAAAAAAATGTCAGGGACCATGTGCAAAGTGCACCCGATCCGACCAACTTTTTACCAAATTTTCAGGATCGTTAGATATGATGATATTAGAGTGAATCCCAAAGTTACAGTTGATTTCAAGATGTTTTCATATGCAAAATCGAGCCTTAAAGGTTGAAATAGGACATGATTAGGGTTTATGGTTTAATGATTTATTGGAGGAATAAAATGAAAAGGGGCACACTTAGGGTAAAGGGCCCAAATTTATAATGTGTGAAGTGGTGAAATATGAATTTAGATTTAATTAAATTAACTAATTAAATGCTTAAAGGAGATTAGAAATGAAAGATGGAAAACACATTGAGGCGGGTGCTAAACCAAGCGTGGAATTGTACCACCCTAGCAAGGGTGTACAATTTATGATGCTACAATATCCTCAACCCTATACCATGAACCCTATACCCTCAAACATCAACCCTAAATTTGATAACTTATACCCTCAACCCTAAAACTTATACCCTATACCAATAACCTCAACCCTAAAACCTATACACTATACCCTCAGCCCTAAATCCTATACCTTATACCCTCAAATATAAACCTAATTTCCTCGACCCTAAACCTTATACCTTATACACTCAACCATAAACCCTATACTCTTGATCATAAAACCAATATCCTCAACCCTAAACCATATAAACTCAACCTTATATACCATATACCCTTAAACCTATACCTAATACACTATACCGTCAACCATAAACCCTCAACCCTAAATTTGATAACTTATGCCCTAAACCCTACACCTGAAACCTTCAAACCTATACCTTAACCTTAAACCCTACATTATCAACCCTATACCACAATATATAAAACCTAAACCTTATAAAAGATCTAAACCTTAAACCCCACATTGTCAACCCTATACCTTATAGAGAAATAGAGGGTATAAGATATAGGATTTAGGGTTGAGGGTATAACATATAGGGTTAGAGTTGAGGGTATTGGTATTATTTTTAAGGTTTAGGGTTGGTGATGTAGAGTTTAGGGTTTAGGGTTTAGGGTGTAGAGTTTAGGGTTGAGGATATTGGGTTTAAAGTTGATGGTATAAGGTTTAGAGTATTAGGTATAGGGTTTACAGTTGAGGGAAAAATGTATAGGGTTTGATGTTGAGGGTATAAGGTATAGAGTTGAGGGTGTAGGTTTTAGAGTTAAGGGTATATGTTTGAGTGTAATATAGGGTTTAGAGTCAAGGGTATGGGATTTAGGGTTTAGAGTATAAGGTATAGAGTTGAGGGTGTAGGGTTTAGGGTTGAGGGTTTAGGTATAGGGTTTAGGATTGAGGGTATTGGTATAGGGTTTAGCGTATAGGGTTGAGGGTGTAGGGTTTAGGTATAGGGTTTAGGGTTGGCGATATTGGTATAGGGTTTAGCGTATAGGGTTGAGGGTGTAGGGTTGAGGGTTTAGGGTATGCGTATAAGGTTTAATGATTGAGGGTAAGAGTTTAGGGTTGAGGGTGTTGGTATAGGGTCTAGGATTTAGAGTTATTGAGTATAGTGTTGAGGGCATATCCAATATAAGGTTGAGTATATATGGTATAGGGTCTATGGTTTAGGGTTGAGGGTATAAGTTATACAGTTTAAGGTTGGGTGTATTGGGATTATATTTGAGGTTGTAGGGTATAGGATTTATAGTATATCATATAGGGTTTAGGGTATAGTGTTGAAGGTATATGGTTTAGGGTTGAGAGTATTGAGATAGGGTTTAGGGTATTGGGCATAGGGTTGATGGTATATGGTATAGGGTTGAGTGTATATGGTGTAGGGTTTAGGGTTTGGGGTCAAGTGTATTGGCTATAAGTTTTATTTTTGAGGGTATAATATATAGGGTTAAGTGTATTAGATTGACGATTGATGGTATAAGATATAGGGTTTAGAGTTGAGGGTATAACATATTAATTTTAAGGTATATGATTAAAAATTGAGAATTTTAATATAAGGTTAAGGGTTTAGGGTTTAGAGTTTGAGTTCTATACAATTAAACTAAAATAAAATATATCTAGTTTATTTAATTTTTTTGTATTATTATATAGCACCTCTATCAAAATATAGAAAGTTAAATTATAGAACTCAACAAATTTCATAATTATTAAATACCATTTGAAATTTAAAAAGCAATCCCCAAACAATGAATTGTAGAGGTCGAAGGAATATTAGTAAAAAATAATATATTAAAGACACAAGACGCACCTTGTTTATTGTGTACAAGTCAAAAAGGTTCACGTCAAAAGGATTCTTCATTTAAGAAAGAAGTCACGTCAAAAGAAAAAAATAAAAATTAAATAATGTTTGCTTAATGTCTAAGTCAAGAGAATTTACAACCTTTTCGGTAAGTGTATCGTCACCCTATCATTTGAGTTTCATTATTTCAAGCTCTCATTTTTTATTAAATTATTGAATAAAGTGTAATGATTTTTTTAATATTTATATTATTTTTTATTATATTTGATTTGATTTAATTTATGCGTTAATTGGTTTATGCATTTATAATAGATATTATATAAAATGCAAATATATGTTATATTTAAAGAATAAATAAAAATAATAATGTAATAAAAAAAAATACTTCAATCTTATTTAAGAAAAATTAAAATTGAAATAATTCTTTTAGCTCAGAAAAAACAGAACTCAAATTCTTCTCATCAATATATCCTTTTATATATTTAGAGCATCCAATATAAAACTATATTTTCTAATACTTTTCTTCCAATAGAAGTCATTATGCATGAGTTACTTTTTGATATTATTTTCCAGCTGGCAACACTTTCTACGCTACTGATCATAATGGGCCTCTACTTAAGAAGTTTAATATCATCACAAAAAATCTTGTGCTTTGTACTTCAGGAGAAAAATAACATTTTCTCATATTGTATCTTGTTTTTGATCTAAACTATATGTTTTAGCGATCTTGATAATGTAATATTTCTTAATTTTCAACCTATGTTGACTCTTCCAAACTTTTTGGCTAAAGACTAGGTTGTAAACATAATATATCTAAATATCTTAAAATGTGATATTTCTAAAGCATCCATATATTTTCTACCAATGTCTTTGATTTCATGGCTGCCTCACAAGAATATAGAAAGCTAAGTGAACTAGTCATATATTATATTAGTCCTATACTATGTTTGAGATATATCTAAATATCTTAAAATGTGATATTTCTTAAACGTAAATATATTTTCTACCAATACTCTTGATATCTTCAATCCCTCACAATATATAAGAATAATATTTATAAATGTTCAAAAGAGGAGGTGAGGAGGAGGTGACAAAGACTTTCAATTAACCATTACTTTCCAACAATCCAAATATGACAAAAATAAAGAAAACTACATTTGAGCCACTTATCAATTACTTAGAATCTAATAATTTATTAAGACCATCTAATATTCTTATTAGACACCATAATACAATTGTTTGTTAATATTTTAAATAAATATAATTAAAATGTAATAGGGTCAGTCAATGACGTGTGTATTGATGGCAAGAATAAAAAAATATGGTCTGGGTGGAGCTTTATTTGACTCCTAATTGGGCCAGCCGCTGAGAAATTTCAGCTTTTGACTATTGCAAGAATTTTAGGACTATGAAATGTGGCCTATATTACATGACGTAGATGCCGTCGTGGCTAAGTCTCGAAGAAGATTCCAGAATGTACCTAGCTTTTTAATCGAGTAATGAAAGGAGAATGATTACATTGTTGAATTTCATATAAATGTGGTCGTAGTAGGTATTTAAAGGGAAACTAGCTTTTGTTGCACCAAACAAGGCAAGAGCTCGGATTCAAGGACTGTCGATAAAAATGGAAGCGCATCTACATTTCTCTTTTAAAATCTAATACTTTACTAATTTTAAAATCTTTTACTAATATTGAATTTTTTAAATTTTTTTATATCGAATAAAAAATTGTAATAATGAAAGGCAGTAGAATTACAATTAAGATTATAAGAAAGTTATATAGAATTACATAAACAAATAATAATTTTACATTGACTAAGTTTGTTATAGATTTAAAATTTTAAAACTTAATTCTTTAATTTATTGAACCCAGAAACACAAAGAAAATATGTAAAGTCTTAATAGTTATCACAAAACACATCACCACATTTTTTTTTCATAAATATTTTTCAAAAACTCAATAAAATCAACAATCACATCATCTACATATCAAAATCAAAAGTATCAAGAATTTTTGAATGATTAAAATAAATATATTATGTAGTTTTAAATTTAAATATTTATTTAAATAACTACAATGATTAGGGTTTAGCTCATTCTCGAAAATTTCTTATGATAGATAAGAGGTTTGTAGAAATCCCATCTGCCCTCAACCCACGTGATATTGATCATATAAATATTTTAAAATTATCATACATAAAAATAAAATTTAAGATAAAAAATATCTTAATATAAAATTAAATAATTCTTTTATAAATCTAAATAATAAAACATTACCTATATTATATTAAAACCTAAATTTTAAAGTCAATTTTATCTGTCAAATAGTTTTTAATAATAATTTATTTAAAACTGTCTTCCATATATTAATTAAGTCTATCTTATTTTAAGATATATATAAAAATAACTGTATAAATTTTGACAGCCTTCCTGAAGCCTCCCACTTCCAGAGATGCAATCTTCTTGAAATTTTACAAATTTCAAGAAGATTGCACGACCATCAATTTTAGGCGCTACTCAACATCACAATTATTTTATCACAAAATCATGAAAATATTTTTAAGTAGTACAGGTGGGATAAGTAAACCCACGTACTCCGAACCAGGCAATTTCGTGCTCGTATATTCTTTTTATTACGGCCCACACGGTTTATACTCGCTAAATTTTTTTTTCTTATAAAATGAAATGGACAGTAGCTTTTCAAGGACAACAAATCAAGTAGCAGTAAGCTTAAAATATGTCATTGAATCTGTCAACAATTGACTTTGGGTTTTATTGACAGGTCTAGAATGGTTGATGAGTACAAGGATTCTCATGATGATAATGTTCCTGCAGAATCTCTGTTTTGTGTTGGGTTGAAGAAATGTATTTAGATTTGGTGTTTTTGTTCCACAGCGAGGTGTCCATTGTTGGTGTGCAATGTATGTGCATTGTGAAGTGGTGAGAAAACCGCTCACATGCACATTCAATTTCTACAATGATCATGAAATTAAAGGTGAAATGGCGGTTCCTTCAAATTGTTCTGTTTCTAAATTGTGTTTATCAGAGAGAAGGTCACTCAGTTTCAAATTTTTAGTTCCTCATAACTGTCAAGATTAAGGGACTGTTCCTCTGTATGTGAGGTATTCCCTCTTATTTGTTTTTGTCTTGTTTTTGGGTGGGCTAACCCAAGGATATCATGTAAATGCGATTATTTATCTTATTTACAGTTGTTTTCTGGTTGCATTTATTATATCAACTGGTTTTGCTCAGAAATCTTGTAGGCCTGGATATTCTAGTGTAAGTTCTCAAATTGTTTTTCCTGAAAAGTGTCAGTTTTATATGGGGCTGGAGAAATGTACTGAGGATATGAAGGGGCTTTTGTTCTACAGTGAGGTGTCGTCATTGGTGTGCATTGTATGGGAGGTTGTGGGAAATCAACTCTCAGATTGAATTTTTATAGTGACCCTCAAATCAAAGGTGAAGTGGTTGTCCCCTCAATTTTTTTTTGTTCTAAGTCGTCTTTACCAGAGAGAAGAGCACCCATTTTCAAATTTTAGGTCATCATAACTGTCAGGATTAAGGGCTCTGTTCCACTGTATGTGAGATATTCCATCTTCTTTATTTCTGACTTATTTTTGGGTGGCTTATTCCACGGATTTCATATAAACTCAATCATTTACCTGCTCCAGATTTATTTTTTGTTTGCACCTATTGCGTGAATTGGTTTTGCTCAGAAATCATGCAGGCCTGGATATTCTAGTCTAAGTTCTCAAATTATTTTTCCTGAAAAGTCTCGGTTTTATATGGGGCTGGATAAATGTACTGAGGATATGAAGGGGTTTTTGTTCCACAGTGAGGTGTCGTCATTGGTGTGCATTGTATGGGAGGTGGTGGGAAATCAACTCTCAGATTGAATTTTTACAGTGACCCTCAAATTAAAGGTGAAGTGGTTGTTCCCTCAATTTCTGCGTTTCTAAGTCGTCTTTACCAGAGAGAAGTTCAACCAGCTCCAAACTTTAGGTCATCATAACTGTCAGGATTTTAAGGGCTCTGTTCCGCTGTATGTGAGATATTCCTTCTTTATTTCTGACTTATTTTTGGGTGGCTTATTCCATGGATTTCATATAAACTCAATCATTTACCTGCTCCAGATTTATTTTTTGTTTGCACCTATTGCCTGATTTGGTTTTGTTCAGAAATCACGCCTATGTGAATACTCTAGTCTAAATTCTGAAATGGTGGATGATTCCCTGCATTCTCATGATGATAATGCTCCTGGAAAGTCTCAGATTGATGTGGTGTTGGGGAAGGATATTGCGGATTTGAAGAGGCCTTGGTACCACAGCGAGGTGTTGGTAGTTGGCGTGCAATGTAAAATGGTGGTTAACTCAATTTTTTTCGGTTTCTAAATTATCTTTACCAGAGAGAAGGTCACCCTGTTTCAAACTGTTTAGGTCCTCATAACTGTCAATATTAAGGAGCCGTTCCTCTGTGTGTGAGCCTGTGAGGTATTCCCTCTTATTTGCTTGTCTTGTTGAGGGGTGACTTATCTTATGGATGACATATAAATTCAATTATTTATTTGTTCCAGAGTTTTTTGGTTGCATATAATGTCTGAACTGGTTTTGTCAAGAAATCATGCAGGCACGAATATTCTAGTGTAAGTTTATGATTTCCATGCACTTTCATGATGAAAACGTTTCTGGAAAGTCTCAGTTTTATGCGAGGCTGGAGAAATGTATTGAGAATTTGAAGGGGCTTTTTGTTCCATGGTAAGATGTCGGTTGTTGGTCTCCATTGTATGGAGGTGATGGAAAAACAACTCTCACATCGAATCTCTACAATTACCCTCAAATTAAAGGTGGGATGATGATTCCCTCAATTTTTCGTGTTTCTAAGTTGTCTTTACCAGAGAGAAAGCCACCCTATTTCAAATTTTTAGGTCCTTGTCACTGTCAACTGTCAAGATTAAGGGTTATGTTCCTCCGTTCGTGAGGTATTCCCTCTTATTTGTTTGTCTTGTTTTTGGGTGGCCTATCCCATGGACATCATATGAATTCAATCAATTATCTGTTTCAGAGTTGTTTCTTGGTTTCATCAATTGTCCAAACTGGTTTTGTTCAGAAATAATGCAGGCATGAATACTCTAGTAAGTTCTGAAATGGTGGATCATTCCACACATTTTCATGGTGACAATGTTCCTGGAAAGTTTCAATTTCGCGTGGAGATAGAGAAATTAATTGGGCATTTGAAGGGGCTTTTGTTCCACAGTGAAGTGTCGGTTGTTGGTGTGCAACATATGGGAGGTGGTGGGAAATCACATTGAATCTCTACAATAATCCTCAAATTAAACGTGAAATGGTGGTTCCCTCAATTTTGTTTTGTTATTATCTTAACCAAAGAGAAGATCACCATATTTCAAAATTTTAGGTCATCTTATCTGTCAAGATTAAGGGGGCTATTCCTCTGTATCTGTCAAGATTAAGGGGGCTATTCCTCTCCATGTGAGATATTCCCTCTTATTTGGTTCTGACTTGTTTTTTGGTGGCCTATCCCATTGATTAAGGGGGTTGAGTATTCCCTCTTATTTGTTTGTCTTTCTTCGGGTGTCCTGTCCCACAGATATAATATGAAATCAACCATTTATCACTGGAAAGTTGATTTTTGGTTCATTTATCGTATGAACTGAATTTGTTCAAAAATCATGCAGGCATGAATACTCTTGTCTAAGTTCTGAAATGCTGGATAGTTCCATGCACTCTCATGGTGATCATTTTCCTTGGAAAGTCTCAGTTTTGTGTTGGCCTGGAGAAATGCATTGGGGATTTGAAGGGACTTTTGAACCAGAGCAAGGTCTCGGTCGATAGTGTGCAGTGTATGAGGGTCATGGGAAAGCAATTCTCACATTGAATCTCTAAAATGATCCTCGAAATAAAGTTGACATGGTGGTTCCTTCAATCTTTTTGTTTTGTTTTGAAATTATCTTTACCAAGGAGAAGGCTACCCTGTTTCAAAAAATTTGGCCCTCATAACTGTCAAGGTTAAGGGAACTATTCCTCTGTGTAGAAGGCATTCCCTCTTATTTGTATCTGTCTTGTTTTTAGATGGCCTATCACATGGATATTATATAAGTTGAATCATTGATCTACTTCGGAGTTTTATTTTTGGTTGAATCTGTCTTCTGGACTGTTTTTGTTCAGAAATTATGTAGGCATGAATATTCCAGTCTAGGATCTAAAATGGTGGATAATTCCTTGCACTCTCATGATGATAATGTTCCTCAAAAGTCGAGTTTTATGTTGGGTTTGAGAAATGTATTGGGGATTTGATGGGGCTTTTGTTCCACAGCAAGGTGTCAGTCTCGGAGGTGTGCAGTCTATGGGGAATGGTGAGAAAACAACCCTTGCATTGAATCTCTACAAAATTTCTCAAAGTAAAGGTGAAATGGCTGTTCTTTTAATTCTTTTGCTTCGTTTTTAAGTTGTCTTTACTAGAGAGATCTGAGAAGGCTACCATGCTTCAAATTTTTAGGTCCTCATAGCTGTCAAGATTAAGGAGGTTGTTTCTCTGTATGTGAGGTATTGCCTCTGATTTTTTGCCTTCTTTTGGCTGGCCTGTCCCATGGATACATATAATCTCAATCACATTTCTACTCTGGAGTTGTTTTTTGGTTGCATTTATCATCTGAATCGGTTTTGTTCAGAAATCATCCAGGCATGAATTTTAGTCTAAGTTTTGAAATGCTGGATGATTCCACGCACTGTCATGATGATAATGAAATCCTAGAAAGTCTCAGTTCAATATGGGGTTGGAGAAAAGTATTGAGGATTTGAAGGGGCTTTTGTTCCAAGATGAGATGTTAGAAGGTTTCATTGAAAAACAACTCACATTGAAACTCTGTAATGATCCTCAAATTAAAGGTGAAATGGGCGTTCCCTCAGTTTTCTTTTTGTTTTGTTTTTAAGTTGTCTTTACCAGAGAAAAGGTCACCCTGTTTCAAAATTTCAGGTCCTCTTAACTGTTAAGTTTAAGGGGAACTGTTCTTCTGTTTGTGACGCATTCCCTCTTATTTGTTTGTTTTGATTTTGGATGGGCTGCCCCAGTGATATTATATAAATTAAATCATTTGTCTGGTCCAGAGTTGTTTGTTGGTTGCTTCTATCATCTCAACTGTTTTTGTTCAGAAATCATGCAGGCATAAACATTCTAGTCTAGGTTCTGCAATGGTGGATGATTAAATGCACTTTCTTTATGATAATGTATCTAGAAAGTCTCATTTTTATGTGGAGTTGGAGAAATGTATTGGGAATCTGAAGGGGCTTTGGTTCCATGGCGAGGTGTCGGTTGTTGGTGTACAATGTGTGGGGTGTAATTTGAAATCAGCTCTAGCACCCAATGTTTACAATGATCCTCAAATTAAAGATGAAATGGCAGCTGTCTCAATTTTTTAATTTTATATCTTAAGTTGTTTTTACCAGATAGAAGGCCACCCTATTTCAAATTTTTAGGTCCTCAAAACAGTTAGATCTAGGGGACTTTTCCTCTGTATTTTTGGTATTCCCTCTTAATTTTTTGTCTTGTTAATGGTTGACCTATCTCATAGATATCATATTAATTCAATCATTTATCTGCTCCAGAGTTGTTTTTTGGTTGAGTTTATTGTCTGAACTGGTTTCGTTCAGAAATCATGCAGGTGTGAATGCTTTAGTCTAAGTTCTGGAATGGTGGATGATACAATGCACTCTCATGATGACAATGTTTCAGGTAAGTCTAAGTTTTATGTTTGGTTGAAGAAATGTATTGGGGATTTGAAGGGGCTTTTGTTCCGTAGGACGGTGTTGGCAGGTGGCGTGCATTGTATTGGAGATGATGGGAAAACTACTCTCATATTGGCTCAACGCAACGATCACAAATACAAGCACTCTTTTTCACTCTACACGTTTCTTCAATATGATGAGATTATAACCTATATAACTAGTAGTCATAATTAATGCAAAAATGATCTAATTGGATTTCACTTGTGATTTATACATGCAGAAGTAGAACCTATGGAGGATAATCACTGGCATAATATGAATATCCCCAAGACAGAGGCTCTTTTGTCACTCTTTACTTCCACACAGTACTTTCTTCCCCATTTCTGAAATCCATGAAAAAGCTAAAATTTCTGATGGTATTCAATTGGGGTACAAAGAAGGCCACAGAGAAATCCAGAGGAAAATTGAAAGAGATTAAGACAACCTCAACTCTCCCTCAATTTCTTGAGTTGTCCTATTTCCATTGAAATTCATATTAAGTTTTCACAGCAAATGCACAAAATTTCTGATGGTTTAAATCACTGCTCTTAAGAAAATTTCAGTATGCGATGGCTTGAAATGACTTCCAGAGGAAGTAGGACAACTCGAGAAATTGAGGGAGTGATATGAGAGAGTTCTGAATCGACGAGGTTACCTACAACAGTTTGTGAACTAAGTTCCCTGAAGCTTATTGTATGTGATGAGAAGATTGGGAAGTGGTTGCAGGCCAAGAACATTCATATTCCAGATCTTAGAGTTGAAATTATGGAAAGACACTTTAGTTTGGATTCTTTTCTTATCTCATCATGTTCAGTAAATTTTCGTATTCACTTGTACAAACCAATAGATGGTCCTCTATATTTTCTGCCTATGATTGTGATGAATTATTTTGGCATGTTCAATCCAGTAAACATTCATTATGATTACATTTATCCTAATGCACACTGGTTTTCACAGTACTCGGTGGTTTAGACTCTAGCCATTTTCTGTAAACTTAGATTAATCCAAATGCTCATAAGTTTTGAACCAATTTTCATCAGTCTTGTAACTTGTATGTACAAATTTTGTACAATTCATAATTTAAAAATTATCATCTCGTATTTGGCTACCATAATGTTTACCAGTTTGAACTTGTGTATAAGGTGATATTGGTTCCATGGCCTAATTACAGAATTTCTATGATGAGCTATTAATTTGCTGGAATTAGCCTTGTTCAAATTTTGTGGACTAAACAGACATTGACCCACTTTAAGTGGGCGTAGAATTCTAAATTAGGCGATTCAATTATTAACAATGTATTATGTTGTTTGTTATTCAAATATAAACCTATGCAATCTAAAAAATGCAATCCACAGATAACAATGATCACATGGTAGGTACATTGTTGTCTTTTAGACTTGTTTATAGTTAACATAAATCTACACTCCACAAATAACAATAAACACATATAAGTAGGTACATTGTTGTCTTTTAGACTTGTTTATAGTCAACATAAATCTACACTCCACAAATAACAATAAACACATATAAGTAGGTACATTGTTGTCTTTTAGACTTGTTTATAGTCAACATAAATCTACACTCCACAAATAACAATAAACACATATAAGTAGGTACATTATTGCCTTTAAGACTTGTTCATAGTCAACATACTTAATACCCTACTAATGTGCATGCCATTTAGCATTATTTGGCAACCTTAGGAGTGAAGGACCACCTTCACCCAACTCCACCCTATGAAGGCAAAATACTGACCACATTTCTATTCCAGATGTTAGAGCTGAAATTATGGAAAGACACTTTAGATTCTTTCCTTCTCTCATCATGAAGCACAGGATCCAAGCATCTTGACATATTCAGTAAATTTGCATATTCATTTGTACAAATCAATAGAAGGTCCTCTATATTTTCAGCCTATGATTGTGATGAATTATTTTGGCATGTTCCATGCAGTAAACATTCATGATGATTAATTAGATCAATCCTAATGCACACTGGTATCACAATACTCAGTGGTTTAGACTAACAATTTTCTGATCAAAATGCTCATAAGTTTTGAATCAATTTTTATCAGTTTTTAACTTATGTTTAAATTTTGTAAATTCTTAATAAAAAAGTATCTTCTTGTATTTGTCCACCATAATGTTTACAAGCTTCAGATTGTGAATAGGGTGATATTGGTTCAATATCCCAATTACAAAACATCTAAGATGGGCTTTTAATTTGCTGGAATTAGCCATGATTAAATTTTGTGGACTAAATAGTCATTGACCCACTTTAAGTGGGCATATAATTCTAAATTAGGCGATTGAATTGTTAACAATGTATTATGTTGTTTCCTATTAAATATAAACTTATGTAATCTAAATAGAAAATTCTTCAAAATATGCAAGATAACAAAGATCGCATAGTAGGTACATTGTTGTCTTTTAGACTTGTTCAGTCAATATAAGTATACACTCCACAAAGAACAATGAACACATATACGTAGGTACGCAATTGTCTTTTAGACTTGTTCATGGTCAACATACTTATATGCATATTATTTAAATTGGGTATTGTTTGGCAGCCTTGGGAGTGAAGGACCACCTTCGCCCAACTCCACCCCATCAAGACTTTATGCAAAGGCTAACCACCACATTACCAATATGATTGATAGGCTTTTAAGTTTTCATGTAGTTCTTGTTGTATTTTTATTTTCACCAATCACACATCGTTCATTTATGATGATTTGGGTTCCCCTAAAGCATATCCTAATGTTTTCCTTCCCAAGGTCATACCGTAACATAAGGAAAATTAGCCTTGAGACATGATTAAAGAATCGTAGAACAAGCTATTGATTAATCTATTGAATGTTACTATTACTCAACCTATGTTTAACATACTAAAGAAAGGTCTTGTTTAACTAAGTTAATACATAATGCTCTGATACTATGTAAGTTTTAACCATAGAGATAGCCAAAAATGCTCAAGGACCTTCAATGAGAGCATAAAGAGACCTAAACTGAGAGAATAATTTTATTCTATCAAAGCATGCAAATATATAATGGTTCCATGTTATATTCTAAAATAAATTAAATTGCTTATATAAGAGCTACAAGTTGGCATTTATAAGATGTACTATCAAGAGATGTGAATTTATAACCAATGTGGGATAATAGGAGATGAAGTCACATGTATGCACAACATCTCCACCAAACTAGGAGAATACAAATCAAATGATGCACATACGACCTATATAAGTAAGTTATTCTATCTTAAGTCCATAATATGTAGTAAAATAATTAACTAAATGCAAAAAATAAAATAATGTACAAACATTCCATAACTGTAGCTTTAAAGTTGGGTAGGAAAGACAAATAGATGAAACTCAACAAATGTGTGGCTATGTTATGTAGTCATGTATAAAATGTATCCCTCAAGAATGAAATGAAATTTGCAACAATAGTATACCATTTCCATATAGCTCTCACTAGAGAAAAATATGCAAAATACTTAAATATTCAAAATCTATAATGCAAAAGAATAACAAAGAGACAAAGAGATAGCAGTAGATGTACCATAAAAATCCCTCTTAAGGAAAAAAACCTAGCTTCTAAACTAAAAGTGCACACACAACTCAATATTATCTCAAGATTACAATAAACTTGCAAATTATCTATGCAAGGCTTCTACAACATCAAGCACCCTAGTTGCATTCCTTCATGTGAACAAGCAAATGAGAATCATGTAGCGTCACATCTCAATCCATGTTTTCTCTAATCACATGTCCAAGTTACAAGAGATTCTCAACCCAACCTTAGCCAACAAGCCAAATGTTTCACAAGTCAACCTCAACAACTATACATGTGTTTTATTTTATACAAACAAACTCACACTAAACCCCTAGGTGGTATTACATAAACCATGTGCCTCAAAACCACGAGCTCACTAAATAATGAATCCAAATTAAATATTAAATATTTGGTACAAATATTTTCCAATATAAACTATTTTTCTAATGTTGATCTCACATTAAATATTTATCCCAATTTCACAAACAAGATACAAGTGGCTCTAAGAATGTCAAACCTATGTGATATCTATATCTCTAGGATACACCACAATTAAGTATTTATTTATACACTATTAAAATTATTATTCTTATTATGTAAGGTGTGCAACTACTTTTCATAGTGAAGGAACTAGGAAGGATAAAATTTTACTTGGGCAAAATCCTAGAAATAAGCACTTTCCTTCACTCTACCTTTGCTCCATTGCCCAAGGAAAGAGCTCAAGAAGCCCCCTTAAATAGAGAGACAAGAAGAGAGACCATGAAGCCCCCCTAAAGATGTAGTCTCTTGATTCAGTCTAGTAGATGCTCAATTTTGAATATTAATCTATGAACATTGAAAATTTCTAACCTTAGGAAGAAATAAAGAAAAGGCGTATGTGGGATATTTTTTCATTCTAAAAAGGAATATTAAGGAAGAAAGATAAGAATGTATGATATTGTAGAGGGGGGAAAGTGGACCACTCCAATAGGTCAATAACAAACTCTTGGGGACACACTAATCAACTTCTCCACTCAGGATAAGCACAAAGCACAAGAGTTATCAAGTGCCAGTAGATAACACCGAATGTGCCACATAGATCTTCTTAAGAACTCCATCAACTCTCTATTCAAGGATGCATGCATGGGTCGTGGACAATAGCACGATGCACTAGCATCCTATATGGAGTTTCGTACAAATAATATAATGTGACTTAGATGGGTGTTTTTAGATGAAATATGTGAGTGAAATGAATTGAACTAACTATAATTGAAAAGTAAAAAGATAGTAAAGGGAAAAGAGAATGCTCACAATAGGTCCACGATTGAAGCCTCCAACAAAATGACTCTTCTTTGATATAACCTGCACAAAAACCTGTAGCGTCGTAAATTGTACGCACTTGCTAGGGTGGTACAATTTCACACCTAGTTTAGCACCCGCCTTGGCGCATTTTGCATTTTGCATTGCATTTCCCCTTTAGCACTTAATTAACCAAATTAATTAGGTCTAAGGTTCTATTTCATCATCTCCCACATCATAAAGTTGGGCCCTTTCATTAAAGTGTGCCCCTTTCATTTTATTCTTCCAATACATCATTTAATCAAAAACCCTAATTAGGTCCTATTTTGAACTTGGGGGCTTGATTTCGGGGGTCAAAACATCTCAAAATCAGCTGTAACTTTGGGATTCTCTCTAAAATCATCATATCCGACGGCCCTGAAAATTTGGTGAAAAGTTGTCGGAACCATGGCGCCCGGAGTGCACATGGTCCCGGACATTTTTCCCGAAATTTTAGGAGCGCAATCCAATCATAAAATAAAGCTTAACCCCAAGAAATTGGCGGGATATTCAATCTCTAGGTCGGCCAAAAGTTGAAATTAAGACCTAGGGTTTCATATATAAGAGCTCTCTTTCTTCATTTGAAAGGAGGGGATTTTTGGGCTTTCGAGGACCTTTTATGCAGCGAAAGAGCAGATCTTTGAAGACTTCAATAACATTCAACATCCATCCATCAAGCATTCATCAATTTCATTCATTTAGGGCTTGGAAGACATTGAAGAACAATAAGAGATTACCAACTGAAGATTGGCTTGTACTCCTCCCTTGAGGGTTGGGTATGATTTCATGTCTTTGCATAAGCTTCAATATATCCTTTATTCATGCTTTAGATCACTTTGCATCTTGATTTAGAGCATTTACATTATCATTTGCAAGCAATTAGGGTTTACTTTCTAGGTTGCTCTAATTTGCTTTCTTGCATTTAAGGACCTTGCACACACACTAGGTCTGCACACACAATACATTTTACAATACAACTTGGCTATTCGTGGAGGTGGAAATCACCGAAGCGGGGGTTTGACTAAGGCAAAACCCTATATAGCCGCCCAAAACACCTTTTCAGATATAAGTGCAGGTTTCAGGATTCGGACGACGCCGCAAGTTGCAGATCCGAAAGAAGTAGACGGAGACGGGACCACACACCAAATTGCAGAGCAAAAGACCAGGATAGGGGCGTGGGGTGCCCTGGTCCTGCCAGGACAGGGGCGCTGGGCGCCCTGGTCCTCCTGACAGACAACATTTTCAGCATTTTTGACAGCTTTTTCCAGAGTGCAAAACAACAGTTTCTGGAGCAGTTTCAGGGGCAGAATTAGGACAGTGGCGCCCGCACCCCTGTCTCGAACATTTTCAGTCAGATTTTAACTCCGGGTACGCATTTGCATTCTTGTCTTGTCCTTGTGTTTATAGCTTTCCATTGTTTAAGTTCAATTCTGCAATCTTGTTATTAGTTCATACTTGCACTTTGGGGTTAGGGATTGAACTTGCATCATTTCATCTTTCAATTGCAACAAAGGAATAGAAATCCTAATAGGTAGCCCGTGGCTCTCTCTTCCACAAGAAGAAGTAGCCAATTGTGTGATACCTCTAGGCTCTTTCGTATTCCACAAGTGTGTGGTTGAAAGTGAGATTAGGGCATGTTTGCTTAGTGTCACTTTTTCTCCCACACATTTTGGTGAACCTGACGTGAATCTATCATTGCTTCCTCTTGCATTGCATTTGTTAGATCTAGATCTACATTTAGTGTGTTTTCATTTCATCTTCATTAAAAAGAAAAAAGAAAAAAAAAAAGAAAAAAAGTGTGTTTCTTTGCATTGTGTGTTTAAAATTTTATGCAATTTCAAAATGTCAGATTTTTATTTGCAAGATGTTCATATTTGTGATGATTATGAGTTAGATGAAGCTTTAGATGAATTTTTGAAACCTAAATATACCAAACCTTCATTTTACCAAAAACTCATAAACATTGTTACTATGCCATTTCGTTGTGATGAGAAAGATAAGTCGAATGATTCCTCTCAAGGGTACATTCCTATCAGCTCTTCCACTAAATCTAGTAACATGGTTGTTTTCAATGATCCCCTCTATGAAGAGATATCTCCTTTTGAATCAAAAGATAAACCTTTTAATAGATATGATCATGCTTTGTTGAATGAGGATCCTTTTGTGCAAGAAGATGACATTATCCCTACATTTCCTAGTGATGGCCTTTCCTTTTCCAACAAAATTCCCACTAGAAATGATGAATTAATGGTAAATGCTTACCCTTCTCCTAAAGTTGGTCTTACCCATAAGCATCCCTTAGAGAAAGAAGATGAAATAATAAGCAATTTCCTTAATTCTCTCTCCCCTATTGAACATATTTTGAGGAAAGAGGATGAGTTTAACACATCTATTGATGCTCTCTCTCCTAAGGATGAGGAATTAATAAACAATGTTATCTCCTCTCCCGAAATTGACAATACTTCAAACATTCCTTTCAACAACCTCACTATTTGGGATGAACCATTAGAAGAAGGTATAGATTATTCTCTACCCCTAGCCAAAGGGGATGAAATCAAGATTGGAAACTCCCTTGATAGTTTCTCCCCTTCCTTGAATCTCAATTATTCTCCCTCTAAAAATAAAGCATCTCCCTCTCCTCAACTTGGTTCTACTCATAAGGAAACCCTAGTTCAAAGCAAGATGGTTAACATCTCTTTCAAAGATCTCCCTCTCAAAAGTGAGACTTTAGAGAGTAATGTTGATTCTTCTCCTAGAGAGTTTATTCCCCATGTAGATCCTTTGATGATAGAGGATGATATGACCTTTCCTAGTATTACTTTTCCTACTAGAACATCAATGCCTACCCCTGGTCTCTCTCCTAAAATTGATTTAATCCGTGATAAGATTTTAGTGCAAGAGAAGACTATCAATAATTTTTCCAATACTTTTGTTCATTCCTCTAAACCATCCTTAATCAATTTGATACATGTGAATGAAACACCTAACAAACCTCTCTTCACTGTCCAAGGTGCTTGTCCTTCTCAAAATTCTCAACCTTTAAATAAGCCTATCTTAGTGGTTCAAGACAGTTATGCTAATGATTCTTTTTGCACTCCTAAGAAACCTATTATTACTGTGCAAGGAGGTTATTCTACTAAGAGCCCTTATGAGTATGCTAAGCAAATGACTAGAGAGAGTTATCATGTGGTTGCCCATACTTATAATACTAGAAATAATAGGCAGCCTAATCTTCCTCCTGTTACTCCAGTGTCTCTTCCTAATCCTCAACCAATTCTTCCGCAAGCTCCACGGATTTCACAAGTTCTTGGTAAGGAATATGATCTCATAGAACAACTTAAAACTACCCCTGCTAAGATATCCCTTTGGGATTTGATCCAAACTTCTTCCGCTCATCATGGAATGTTACAAGATGCCTTGAAAGATTTGAATGTTCCTCCACCTAATACATCTAGTAATATAGTGTCTTTGGTTAACTCTGTGATGAATCCTAAAGCTCAAATCGTGTTTACTCATGAGTTGCCTGCTAGTGAAATTCAACATCAATATGATCCCTTGATGATTGTGGTTATCATAAATGACACTGCTATAAGACGAACACTGGTAGATAATGGCTCTGGCCTTAATGTGTGTAGCATTAATCTATTGCATAAGATGAATGTGGATACATCCCTTATTGAGCCTAACTCTCGTCCCATTTGAGGCTTTGATAATGTGGCTAAGTCTTCATTAGGTATTATCACCTTACCCGTCACAGTGGGACCTGTTACTTTGCTTACTCCTATCCATGTTATGTCAGGAAATCTAACATACAACTTGTTATTAGGGAGACCTTGGATTCACAGTATGCAAGCTGTCCCCTCTACATTGCATAGACAAGTTAAATTCATTTACAACAATAAGACATATACCTTGATAGGTGACACTAATCTCCAAGCTTGTTTGCAAACATCTAAGCCTTCCTCTTCTAGTAATGACTCTTTGAACAAGATACCTATGGATGAATCCTTACCCTCTGATAATCAAAATTCTTTGGATGAGTCTGAAGCTCCTGAAGAAGATCCTTCTCGACTTGAATCTACACATGAAAAGGCTTTTGATGCTGAGAAGGTTCTCGCAGAAGACGATTGGGGATCCCTTGATTTCAATCCCACCTTTGTAGGTGAGTATAGGGTTCCTTCTAGAGAGTTTAAAGTTAAAAAGAAGGAAGAAACTAAAAATCAATCAATCTTACCTGAACCTATGAGCAATAATTTTGTGGCCGCTTCTCAAACTTCTTCTCCTCACACCTCTAATTATGAAGAGTTTGATTCTTTGTCTTATGAAAAACCACCTTCTCTTCCTGAAATGGCTGATCGTTATGGTCGTGGTTTTCGCATTTTTGCTAAGCATGGGTATCATGGAAATGGTTGTGGCGCTCATGAACAAGGGATAAAAGTTCCTCTAGAGACTAATTTTCACAATTATGCCTTTGGACTTGGCTATAATCCCTGCAAATGTACCAAAGCATCTAAAAGACCATCTCTCAATGTGAATGCTATATTTAGTAGTGATGATGATTTCACTTCAACTAAATCATCTTCTACTTCTATCAACTCTCATTCCCCTCATAAGGAAATCTTGGCAATGAACAAATCTCTTTATGACTCCCCTCAAATTTCTAAATCCACTTATGAATCTTTATCTCCTATTCATCATAAAGTCCTTTCCTCTAGGGATAAGGCTCTAACAAAATACATTCATCCCTCTTCTAAGATTTCTTGTGATTTTTCTTCTTCAATTTTTATCATTTTATCCATGTTTTTGATCTCACTTATAGTTGAGCATTTAGCATGTCATATTCAAATACCTCATTCAATCTATCATGTCTTTAAATAACATTAATGGCTATTATGTTGCTCATCATTATGTGACATTGGTTGTGACATTGGTAGCTCATTTACTGGGGGCTCATTGTCATTCATGATGGTACAATTTCAAGTGCAATCATATTTTTTGAAGCAACATAATAGCCTAATTTTCTTGTTCCTATGGGGACAAGAATGATTTCATACATCTCTTCTTTTGCTTATGTCCAAATCTCTCCCTAGAAGATTGTGTAAGTCCTTCTCATTGTCCTTATCCTTGGGAGGCAATGATCTTTCCTTATTTTTATCTAAGGATCCACTTTTTCCTATTTTGTGGATGGTGTGGACTTTATTACTTGATGTTATGCCTTGTACGCATTTGTTGCTGTTTGTTCAAGGGTTCTCTCTTACAAGAGGTGTAAGTCCTTGACTACAACCTCTTTTGCACTTGGTAAAATACATCCATAGCGAATTCACTCTCCTAATTGGGTTAAAAAGAGTGTCATCCTTCATTAAGAATCACTTTCACCTCGCAAAAGAAGGAAGTATTGCATTCTTATTCTCTTCTTTGTCTTATTCTAGAAGATGTTATATTTGTCTAAGACAATTTCTCTCAGGGATAGGTGTCTTTTGTACAAATATCTCTTCTCCTCTAAGGATCTCCTTTACACATACTACAAGATATCCCTTTTCAACTATCTTATCCTTGCTTAAGGAGTGCAGAACTCTCTTGCTTGGATCTATGACATTGTTGCATTTTTGGGGTATCTTCTTGTGTGATGAAGGTAGGTATCCTTGTTCTACTTTTCTTATGACATAAAACTTACACTTTTTGAGCAATGGGTCATTCTCGGAACTAGAGCACAGACTCTTAGAGCGAGATGTCACGCTTTTGTACTATACATATACAGGTTGTAGCATACTCGGGCATAGACTCCTATGAGGTGCTTCTAACCTCCCTTACACACACATGCACGAGGTTGAGTGGAACTAGCGGCATAAGGCTAGACTTTCTCACTCTCCTCCCTTACATGGATCACCTAGACAAACTCTAGGGGCTAGTTTTCCATGTCCTTTTTCACATGGATCACCTAGACAAGATCTAGGGGCGAGAAGTCCATGTTTTTCTCTCTCACTATTCTTCTCATGGATCACCAATGTGTGTATTCATGCTTTTTTCCTTTCTTTTCTTCTCTTTGCATTTTGTTTCCATTTACATCCTTCATCTTGTGTTAGAGAACTCTCAAATCCTCACATTCTTTGTTGTGTTGGAATTGAGATTTAGTCCTCTTTCTTACCAAATGATTCTTCATTAATTTTTGATCTTATATCAAATCTTCTTGTGAGCATTTGTCATCAATATTCTTTAACAATTCGAAGTGGTAAACATGATACCCTGTTTCAACTCACTAAAATTAGCAAGCCGAAACAGGGGGGGGCATATAGCTACCCTCGAATTTTCATCACCTTCCTTAGTAAGCATTAGGTGATTTTGTGATCTAACGTGTGTTTTGTAGGGTGCGGTTCCTAACTGTGTACTGCAGATACCGCTGGGGGCTTTGTTCGACAGACTTATGGATATATCCTTTTTCAAATAATGTTTACTTTTTTGTACTTTAGCTTGCATATGCACGTAGTGTTCATATGACCGCTAAAGTGGGGGCTAAATGTAGCGTCGTAAATTGTACGCACTTGCTAGGGTGGTACAATTTCACACCTAGTTTAGCACCCGCCTTGGCGCATTTTGCATTTTGCATTGCATTTCCCCTTTAGCACTTAATTAACCAAATTAATTAGGTCTAAGGTTCTATTTCATCATCTCCCACATCATAAGGTTGGGCCCTTTCATTAAAGTGTGCCCCTTTCATTTTATTCTTCCAATACATCATTTAATCAAAAACCCTAATTAGGTCCTATTTTGAACTTGGGGGCTTGATTTCGGGGGTCAAAACATCTCGAAATCAGCTGTAACTTCGGGATTCTCTCTAAAATCATCATATCCGATGGCCCTGAAAATTTGGTGAAAAGTTGTCGGGACCATGGCGCCCGGAGTGCACATGGTCCCGGACATTTTTCCCGAAATTTTAGGAGCGCGATCCAATCATAAAATAAAGCTTAACCCCAAGAAATTGGCGGGATATTCAATCTCTAGGTCGGCCAAAAGTTGAAATTAAGACCTAGGGTTTCATATATAAGAGCTCTCTTTCTTCATTTGAAAGGAGGGGCTTTTGGGCTTTCGAGGACCTTCTATGCAGCGAAAGAGCAGATCTTTGAAGACTTCAATAACATTCAACATCCATCCATCAAGCATTCATCAATTTCATTCATTTAGGGCTTGGAAGACATTGAAGAAGAATAAGAGATTACCAACTGAAGATTGGCTTGTACTCCTCCCTTGAGGGTTGGGTATGATTTCATGTTGTTTTCATGTCTTTGCATAAGATTCAATATATCCTTTATTCATGCTTTAGATCACTTTGCATCTTGATTTAGAGCATTTACATTATCATTTACAAGCAATTAGGGTTTACTTTCTAGGTTGCTCTAATTTGTTTTCTTGCATTTAAGGACCTTGCACACACACTAGGTCTGCACACACAATACATTTTACAATACAACTTGGCTATTCGTGGAGGTGGAAATCACCGAAGCGGGGGTTTGACTAAGGCAAAACCCTATATAGCCGCCCAAAACACCTTTTCAGATATAAGTGCAGGTTTCAGGATTCGGACGACGCCGCAAGTTGCAGATCCGAAAGAAGCAGACGGAGACGGGACCACACACCAAATTGCAAAGCAAAAGACCAAGACAGGGGTGTGGGGTGCCCTGGTCCTACTAGGACAGGGGCGCTGGGCACCCTGGTCCCTGGGACAGGGGCGCTGTGCGCCCTGGTCCTCCTGACAGACAACATTTTCAACATTTTTGACAGCTTTTTCCAGAGTGCAAAACAACAGTTTTTGGAGCAGTTTCAGGGGCAGAATTAGGACAGTGGCGCCCACGCCCCCGTCCCGAACATTTTCAGTCAGATTTTAACTCCGGGTACGCATTTGCATTCTTGTCTTGTCCTTGTGTTTACAGCTTTCCATTGTTTAAGTTCAATTCTGCAATCTTGTTATTAGTTCATACTTGCACTTTGGGGTTAGGGATTGAACTTGCATCATTTCATCTTTCAATTGCAACAAAGGAATAGAAATCCTAATAGGTAGCCCGTGGCTCTCTCTTCCACAAGAAGAAGTAGCCAATTGTGTGATACCTCTAGGCTCTTTCGTATTCCACAAGTGTGTGGTTGAAAGTGAGATTAGGGCATGTTTGCTTAGTGTCACTTTTTCTCCCACACAAAACCAGAAAGGAAAATGTTGGGGTTGTGTTTTAGAGGTTTGCTATAATTAGAGCCATGTTTTGCTGTTTCCACTTCCATGAACAACTAAGTAGATATAGATAGATTGATAGATAAAAAAAATAAGATACAAAGTAGATGAAACAATAGATGTGCTAATGGAGATAAAATCAAAAGAGAATAACTCCCTTTCCACACTCAAAGCAGAGAGCTTGCTAGATGAGAAGAAGCACAAAATTCTCCTCAAAACATGAAATGGTGTGTCTCAAGCACTAATGAACTTCAAAATGTGAGAGTGCAAAGATTCTTGAAAGAATGCCAAGAGTGCTAGAGATTGTGAGAAAAATACTTAAAGAACTAGAGATTTTCATTTTAGAGCATAGAGAAATTCATTAGAGGTCATAGAGACCCAAAATAATGCAAGAAAGTCAATATAAACAAGCCTAGAAGTGAATATTGTATTGGTGAATGCAACAAGAAGCATATTAACTCTACCAGTCTCAAGGGTAACGCTCCAACAACCACCTTCAAACTGCATATTCATGGGATGCTAGTGGGGTGCACAGATGTCTTAGTAGTGCATAGGCATCCATGAGTCAAACTATTAATAGAGTTACGAAAAGGCCAAAAATAAGGGCGATAGGGCAAGCCAAGTGGATAAAAGGACAAGAAGATGGATTTCCCCAATTAGATTTGTGATATTTTGCCAAGATCAATGGCACAATGAAAAGCATAAAGCGAGACAATAGAATGACAAGAACAAACTGACATATTCTCATCAATATACAAATGATCAACTAGATTAACCAAAACAATGAATATGAGCTTGCTTATATAGGCAAGGCCATATGGATATACGAGCACACAATCATGACATGTGGCTCAATGAGAAACAAGGGTAGGTAATGTTGTCCTCGATTTCAACGCGACCAAAATTGTGAGGCAACCCTACGAAACTGGTCAGTTTCATACCTTACGGTCTCCGGGAGAGCTTAATCGACTTTGTCGGTTATCTCGTTCAGCTTCTTGCTTTTCATTTTTAGTGTTTTCTTAGTTTTTCTAAGTTTGTAGTTTTACCTGCAGTTCGGACTTTAAAGTCCGAACTGTAGGGTCTTTTTAAGGTCCAATGTGCATTTGCTTGGTTTTGAAGCTGGCAGTTCGAACATTAAAGTTTGACTTGTAGACTGCTTGGCCGGATAATGCATGTCGGACTTTAAAGTCCTACTTGCAAGGATTTATAGCCTGCATGTCAGACTTTAAAGTCGGACATGCACTGTGAGTTGTCATTAATGTTGCATTAATTGTTAATCTAAAAGGTTTATTTAGTTAATTTTTGCGTGTCTTTTCTTCATTAGTGTTTGTGTCTACTTTTTCTCTGCGCGCCCTCCTTCGCTTTTGCTCATCATAACTTAGATTGGATCGCTCCATTATCGGATTTTTTGATCATCATTGCAGAGAAGGTAGGTTTTCTTGTTTTTTTTTTGGGTTTCTTTGTTTGATTTGCTTTCTTCCTTTCCTTTTTGTTTCTCTCTGGGTTTTGTTTTGTGTTGCATAGACAATCGGACTTTAAGCTCCGATTGTCCCCCTTGTGTCGAGAGGACAATCGGACTTCAAAATCCGATTGCCCTCCAAAGTCATCCTTCTCCAGCCGCATACCAGACTTTAAAGTCCGGTGTACAGCTGGATGGAAGGATCTCTGTACATCAGACTTTAAAGTCCGATATGCGGGATAATAATCTTTGCATATCAGAATTTAAAGTCCGATATGTGGAGAGGTGAAGGTTTGGTTGACATGTCGGGTTTTAAAACTTGACATGTCAATCGATTGTTTTTTCCTTTGTGTGCACACTGGACTTTAAAGTCCGATGTGTTGGTTTTGCCTATGGTTTTACCCTTGCACATCAAAATTTAAAAGTCCAATGTGCTATTAATCTTTCCCAGGTTGCACATCGGACTTTAAAGTCCGATGTGCTGGTTTCAAATTTTTACGCTTGCACATTGGACTTTAAAGTCCGACGTGTTATTGATCTACCCCGAATTAGCACATCGGACTTTAAAGTCCAATGTGTTGATAACCCATCCCAGATTTGCACATCGGACTTTAAAGTCCGATGTGCTAATCAAGATGTGCAATTTTTGTTTTCAAAAGAGCATGTCAGACTTTTTTCCCCGACCTGCTGTTTTTGGTAGTTTTACTCCCAAGCTTGTTTTGAGTCTCATTTTTCGATCCGTTTGAGAAAAAATGATTTTGATAATGATGAATAGCTAATCCTCAGTGTTGAATGCAGTCATCACAAATGTCAAAGCTCCCTCACAACAAGCCCGAGCCTTTCTCAAATCAGTTGGAATCTTATCCAAGTAAAACACCATCAAGAAATATGAAGTACAAGTACGACAAGTACTTGAATATGTACCCAGAGATTTTGATAGAGTCGAATATCAAGGAGATTAGAGACACCGAAATCGGACATGTAGATATGCAAGAATTCATTGATCGAGTTAAGAAGGATCCTGTTCACCTAACTAATCTAATCAACTCTGAGTTGCATAAATATGCATCTTTTCCAGTTGCAGCGCATGATCCAGAATTTGTGCTTGCAGTAGTGGATCACTTTGATCTAAATACAAGACAAGTGAAAGATGAAGATCAAAATGTCATCATGACCCTGGGTAGTGTATTCTTCAATAATGTCTTCAAAGGTTCCCAAGTTGAAGAGGTGGCTGATATTACTTAAGAAAGTGCTCAAGAGTACTATGAGAAAACGAGGATAAATGCAAGAAGGTAATCAATGTTGTTTTCCTCTCTACCGCGAGAAGTTCCCTAACCTCACGATGGCCTAAGAGCTTTCACAAGAGTGATTTCAATGAGGAGTACAATGACATGGTCACCATGTTATCAAGGGTGAGGGGGTTAAAAGACTCTCATTACTTTCAAAGTTGGATGTGTTGCTATATGAAAATAATTAGGAAAGGAGCAGCAAGAATTGATTGGGGTGAACAAATCAGTGATGCCCTCTATGCTCAGTTGAAGGAGGTCAAAGTAACACTGAAATTTTATATGACCTCATACCTGGTTTATGCGGTTGCTTCAATGAGGCAATATCTAGGCTTATCTACTAAGGGTGATAGGAGGTTGGTACCCGTTTGGGAGTACTATGATTAGCTCACTATCAAGAATCAAGGTAGTCATTATAGAAGAGTTAATGATGCCTTCTTCGCTATACGAAAGTGCATTTTTGATAAAGGCATGTAGAAGTGGAGAATATATGAGGATGCTTATAACAAGGTATCTCATTTTGGGTGTGTATTCCTGTAATTTCCCACATTCACTTACATTCGAATTGGATGTTTCTCAGGTGAGCCCTTTATTCTACCAATGTTCCCTTCAGACAAGATTGTTCTCATGGAGTTGTGTACACAACTAATTAATGTGCTTGAAAAACAATCACAAGCACATAAGATTGGGTTGAAGTTCCCAGAGTCATTCGACAGGTATTTGGTCCTAACCAATCCTAAATCCAAGAACATGGAAGAAGAAATGTAATGGAATACCATGCGAAGATTCAAGGCACGAATTTTTTTTGATTTTCATGGCATAAAGAGCAAACATGGGAGGAGTTATACTCATGTCTATAGGTTTGAGGATGTTTGGGCAGATTGTCAGAATGAGGAGGATATAAGAAGGATGGATTTCAGCCATCTTACCTTGGAACAAATTGAAAATTTGGATTTAGATAAGATCCCAATGACCATGGAAGACACAGATGAAATAGTAGACCCTGTCTATTATGAGAAAAAGATTGTTGATTGTCCACTTCCTCTCGTGCAATGGTCAAAGAAAGAAAGAAAATCAATCACTCAAAGGATTGTTCCCATCTTGGCGAACACCAATGCATGGCTGATAAAGAAGAATCTCAGGATGAAGCAACCTCCTGCTAGTTCAGGAGATGATGATAACAGTGATGGCCCAGTTGGAAAGAGAGCTACAACTGAAACAAGAACAAAGAGCAGGGCAGACCCACAAGCACTACCCTTAGCTCCTATGGTACAATCGAAGGGTAAAGGGCCCCAAATAAAATTTATAGTTAAAGGTTCCAAAGAGGGTGAATCATCATCCGCAGAACAGGAAGCTGTGGCGAAAGAGCCAGAACAATCGCTTGCTAGTGAAGTTGGAAAAGGAAAAGAGGTTGAAGAAGGTGAAATTCCTCAACAAGAGGAAGTACAGGCTGAAGAAGTATCACATCCAACAGGAGTTGATGCTTCGGCCACTTCACAGGTAGTCATCCACTCTATTGAATTTGACTTTGATGAAGACGATAACGATTTTCAAGATGAAGATCTAAGTATGGGCATGGCTTAGTCGGAGGCTGCTCAACAATTTTTCACACTGACCAACTTCTCCAATCTAGACGATATTCCCTCATCTACCATTGAGTCTACGATGATGGATTCTAATGAAGCTCTGGAAGATGTATTTGTAGAAGAGGCTTCAGTGGACTTACCTGTTACTAGAGTCACAACAAAAATTCCACCATTGGTAAGTACTGAAGTTGCATCTACAACGCCTTCAACTCTCCCATCCGTAACTGAAAAGGTGTCGGTAGCAGCCAATGTTACAACATCAACGAGTGTGCCACTAGATACTTCTACATTGGTGTCGTCGACAACACTCATCACTGCTCCAAGTTCCAGCCAGCCAGCCCACGAGACTGTGACTGAAAGTTAGCAAGGAGCTACTACTCCATCGCCCAATCCAGAATTATCCCCTGGGATGGAAGTAGTGGCCCCCAAGAGGGAAAAATAGGTAATTTCTCCATATGAGTTTGACTTTGAATGTTTGGTTCCTCCAAATCCTAAGGGAACAAAGAAGCCAAAGACGGTATCTCGGGTGGTAGTAGACCCGACTTCTAAGAGAAAGTATGCTGAGGTTATGGTGCCATTGTTAGATAAGGACAAAGGCAACATACGATCTGAGGATTATACCATGCAGGTCGTAGAGCTTGGCGTGGAAACACATGAAAGTGTTAAATTGGATTCTCAGACAACCTTTAATTCTTTGTTAAGGAGATTGGATCAGGAGAGGGATGAGAAAAATGAATTGAAGCAAAAGTGTGAACAACTGACCAATGTTCTTCTCAAGGTTACAAAATCTTCTCAAGAAGTCGAGCCCATAGGATCCTCAATGGACACCGAAGCTCTAAAGAAGATTGAACATGTAGGAGCTAAAGGCCGAGTGATGGATGAGTGGATTTCATAGCTAAGGTCAGAAGGCTCTCATCTTCTAAGTTCGATAGTGGGACTATTGGCAGATTATGAAGTAATCCAGAGTCAGATGCAAGGACTCAAAACTTCATTATTGCAGGAGATCAAGGAAGTGGAGAAAAGTACTACCTCTTGGAGTAAAATGGAGGACTTAAGAATAGATGTCCTTGTTGAAAATAAGGTAATTCCCACAAGGGAAAAGTACATTCAGATTTTGTCTTTATTGTCTCATAAGCAAGAGACAATAAGGTTGATGATTGCAGAACTGGACCAGGAAAAGAAAGAAGGTGATGACAAGATCGACCTCATTTTTGTCAAAGTTGGCGATCTTCCTTGCTATTTATATGATGGAAATCAAAATATCGTCACTACTAAAGTTATCATGCAAGAATTCTTTTCCTTGATGGATCACTGCACAGGACAAGATTTCTCACTTGATACATTTGATAAGCCATTGGAGATTCAGGTTAGTTTTGAAGTCCTCGCATCCATATTGAAAGATGCTAAGAAGAAACAGGTAAAGATCGAAGATGCAACTTCCTGTGTTTGAGTGATCACAAGTTCTACCCCAATGCCAGACGAAGCAGAGATGAAAGCCATCCTAGCTAAGTTTGAAGATTTTCAGAAATCCAATGAGGAGGAGAAAGATGAATAAAGTGTCTCCTTTTGACACTTTCTTTTCATATAGTTGCATCAATAGATGTTGTCAGTTTTCATGCAACTACACATTTTCTTTATGCTATAGTTGTAGTAAAGTGGGACTGTGCAGTTGAATTAGTCAACCGTGCCCACATTTTTCTCCATTCTGTTCCTATTTAAGGAGGACCTCATTTGTAAATATTTTTATTTTTTTCATGCTAAGCAAAACTTTGGTGAATTTTTGCCTCAAAGAAGACTTTGCGCTTTTGTAGTGAGAATTTTATCAAGAAAATAAAGAAAGCATTTTTGTTGATCTCAAACTTTGTGTTGTATCAAGAAAAGTGTTTATGTGAGTTAATGTTCTTATGTCCATTGCTTACATATGTTCTTTACTTCTTTGATATTGGAGAGATTGTTATGTGAGTTAGAGAGCTCTTGAATTGTGCGAGTAGACTTTTTACTTCTAACATATTTGGGAAATCTTTTGGTAATTGAGTAATTAGTGGTAAACTTTGTATTGTTGTCATTACTTGTAGTTTGAAGGATTAGGAATTCATACTTGAAGACTTTGAGCTGTGAGTTAAATTCCTAATTATTTATAATAATCAGTTTGAAGTAGTATTACTTTCAAGGAAGACTTTGTGCTACTTGATAGTAAGTTTTAGTATAGATTGTTACACCCATTGTTTTCTTTTCTTTAAGTATTTGAAGAGAGAGAGAAATTGTAACAAGGTAGAGGGAGAATACACAAACTCTGAAAAAAGAGGGTTATATGCCCAACACCAATTCATAGATTTTGATTTCTTGTCAATTAGAGAAGAAATTTCAAAGGGAACCTCCCCTTGATGAGAGGAGAGATTAACTTCTCAACATTGTTGTGTGTGAATTACATATTTTGTCAGTGATAAGTTGGTGACAAAATATTCACCCAACAATTTTTTGGCGACTTTGCTGCGAGGCGACTTGCAACTAGTTTGTCTTTTGGGTTGCAATGCGCTTTCATTGTAATTTTCATATTGTTGCTGGTCTCTATATTTTAATCTGGCTGATCAAAGTTACACTTGTTGGCAACAATTAGCAGGATTTGTTGATCCTACATTTGAGTTATTGCAGCAATTGAATTTTCCCTTTGTGACACCTCCACGGACACTTTCTCCTTTGCAGCGGACACGAAGTTTTCCTCCATTTGCACGACGATCTCCTGTACCAAGGGAGGTGTCAAGTTTGCAAATTTTAGTTGTTCCACTTGCAAATAGTTTTGTAATACCACCGTATAATCCATTAAGGATGGCCGTTGCTGGCCCTTGGGGCACTGCTTTTGGTCCTTTAAGCTTGACCACGCCTCTACATGAACTTCCTAAAGGCACGCAGAAAAATTTGCCCAAGTTTTTGGGAGATGTATCTCAACATCCAGATGAACACATTGTTGCCTTGTATATTGCATGTGGAGTTTTGGGAGTCGAACACGAAGATGTATCCGTAAGATTGTTCATTGAGATTTTACATGGAGCTATTGCTGATTGGTTCTATCATCTTCCCAATGCTTGTATCACAAGTTGGGCAACTCTCTGAACATTATTTGAGGCAAGATTCAAATCTACTGAAGATGATCATGCTTTATTGGCACAATTAACACAGTTGAAGAAGGAGCCTCAGGAACCCATGCATGAGTTTGTAGCAAAATTTGATAAGCTTCATAACCGTATTCCGGTTTCTTCACAACCCACTGTTGGAAATCTGAAATGCTTTTTCATCAACGCTCAACTGCCAGAGGTGAGTTTTATTTTGAGAAGGAACAATCCTACAAATTTGGCCACTGCTCAACAAATGGGTATATCGGTTGAAGATGATCTTATCCTTGCGGGTAAGATAAGGAAAGACCCTAACAAGGTTAGGAGTAATCAATTTGTTGATGCTTCTTTCTCTTCAACTAATTCTGTTGATCCCATGATACAGAAGCTAGCAAATGAGTTGTTAGCACTTAAGAAGCAAATTTCCTCACAAGGAAATATTTCTTATCGTGATGTCCCGAGAAGGACTTATCCAAATAATGCTTCCAATTATGCCATGCATAATCAAGCCAAATTACCTCCTTCTCTAGAAAGGCTTGCATTGGAAGCACCACCCCAAAATTCAGCTACAAGATATTATGAAGTTGAACAAAATGATCTTCCCCCTTTCAATGATGAAGATGCCAATTTACGTCAAGAAGATGATGCAGAATTGGCTAGCGACTCGAATATCAGGTTTATGCAGTATCAAGAAGATGATATGTCAGATACACGCGAAGGAGATGTCTTTGCAGTATTCACTCATTCACAAGCACAAGTGGCTCAGCCACCTGCCAATGTGAAGAATGATGATTCTTTTCAAATCAAGGATTCTCAACGTTTGTCGGTTACTATTGCCAAGCGTGGGGCTCCTATACCAAATCCCCTAAAGGATAACTCTATCTCGAAGGATATTGCAAAGGATAAAAGTGTAATTTCTTCTTCGACTGTTGTCAATTTTTTTACACCTGTCAGTTCTTCTGCACCTGCACCAAAGACTAGTGTTCCTCATGTTTTAAGTTTTCAAAATGAGAACTCAAATTCATCTTTAATGAATTATTTCCAGTCATTTGATATTCTAGATCATGCTAGGAAAACCAAAATACAAATGTCTGAGGTAGAGTTTTTGAGGTCTAACCAAGATCAGTTTGACCGTTTGGTCAAATTTGTTAAAGAAAAAGACAATACCCCAAAGAGCCTTCCCAGTTCTAATTCACTTCAGAATTGTTGATATGTGGCGACTGATCAGCAAAGTACTATACACTCAGCATGTATCCAAATTTTTTTTTGTCATTTTTGTTGATGAAAACCGACATTGTAATAAAACCCTAAAAAGGTCGACTTTGTTTGTTGCCCTAAAAACACATGTTATAAGCGATTGGGATGCTTAAGGCATTGTAAGTATAATGTACTATTTTTGCTGGATAATAAGAAAGATTGGACGGCTGTGTATGGTGGACGTAACCCATTCTGGGTGAACCATGTTAAATCTCTGTGTTATCTGTGTCCTGTTTTGTTTCTTTATATTTTGTATTTAAATCTGCATATAATTGTTAGTTCATATTTGCTTCGGATTTGCTTGAAACCCTAACAAGAATAACTTAGTGATTTCCCCTTCTCCTACAAAAAAGATAGAGCCATTTTACATCTCTTTGTTGATTAATGGTTTTCAGCTTAGTAATTGGTGATCGACTTTGGGGCATCTGATAATGTCATGCCAACAAAAGTTCTAATGCTCTAGGTTTGACACTCACCAAAACATTTGGAAGATGTTTCTCTATGGACAATAAACAAGTTCCTCTGATAGGCCAGATCAAGGACACCCAATTTGCGTTTGCTGCATTCCCAAAAAAGAAGATTAAGATGACGGTATTGGTAGCAGATGCACCAACTTCTTATGGCCTATTGTTGGGAAGGAATTTTTGTAGAGATGTGGGAGGAGAGCTAAGCATGGATATGACTAAGGCACACATACCTGTTAAGGGAGATGTTAAGAAGTTGTATCCAAAGAAAGAATCAAATTTTATAGTTGTTAAATCAGATGATCAATGGGCTCAAATCATTTTTGAATCATCAGGAATGGGTAACTATTTCTTGCATGCTGATGATGAGATTGAGATTGTTCCTGAGATTGAAGGTGTCTCTTCCCATGACGAGGTTTCTAGTGATGGTGAAAGTATTGTTGTGGAGTTCATGGGATCTTTGTCTTCACAGAAAGATACTCTTAATTTTGATACTGCCAACATGGGTGATCCAAGTGATGTTTGGACTCTAAAATTTGACGAAAGCTATTCTTCTGTCGGAACAGGAGCCGATATTGTTTTGGTTTCTCCTGAGGGTAATCTTTTCCCTTTCTCTTTCAAATTGTAGTTTGATAATACAAATAACACTGTTGAGTACGAGTCACTTCTTCTGGGAATGAATGTTTCTCAGAAGAAGGGGATCAAGAACTTGCATGCTCAAGGAGATGCGGAATTAATTGTGTGTCAGGTCCGGAATATATATCAAACTAGGAGTGATAGGATACAACATTATCGTAACCAAGTTTGGGATTTTATTGAACCATTCGATGCTTTTGATATATCTGTTGTCTCTCATGAATTTAACAATAGGGTAGGTTCATTGGCCATATTTGCAACTTCCTTGGTTCCTCACAAAGATTTTCAAGGATCAACTTATGTTGTTGAGTTAGTTTTTCGGCCTAGTGTTCCTGACAACTCTGATCATTGGCAAGTGTTTAATGATGATCGTCATGTGATTAATTTTTAACAGACTGCTGACAATTTTGATGATCTATATTTTGAGGGTAGTCACTTCCCTTCAAAGGATGCGATTGAAAGCATTGATGTCAAAACTGGAGAGAAATTTTTGCAGTTAAAAGGAAACAAGATCCCTAAGGGTCTGGTTTCTTTAGAAAAGCTATTTGACAAGCATGACCACTATGTCAGAAAGCAACAAAAATCAGCTACAAGCTCAATGGAGTATGAGCAGGTAAATATTAGCACTTAAGTCAACCCGAAGCTGATCAATATTGGGAAGTGTTGCTCACAGGAAGAGAGGCAGAAATTTGTTGCATTGCTTCAACAATATGTTGATGTTTTGGCTTATTCCTACAAGAACTTGAAGTCTTTCCACCCGGAAGAACTTCGTCACGACATCCCATTGAAATCAGGAATCATGCCTTTCCGATAGAAGCAAAGGCAATATAATCCAAATATATCAAATACCATCTTTGCTGAAGTTCAGAAGATATTGAAAGCAAAAATATTTTTTCCCATTCATCATTCATCTTGGATATCCAATATAGTATCTGTGCGTAAGAAGAATGGTGAGATTCGGATATGTGTTGATTTCCAAAATTTGAATCAAGCATCTTTGAAAGATAATTATCCTCTACCTGTCATGGATCATATCCTACAAGTTGTTACCGGAGTAGAGATGATGTCCATGTTGGACGAATTTTCAGGCTATAACCAAGTAGAAGTTCTAGAGCAAGATCAACATAAGACCGTGTTTACTACAACTTGGGGTACCTTTCCATATTGCAGGATGCCTTTCGGATTAATAAATGTGGGAGCAACTTTCCAGCTTGCAATGGACTTGGCTTTTCAGGGTTTTATTGGTAAGTTCATTATAGTCTACTTGGATGATTTGACTGTTTATTCCAAGAAACATTAAGATCATTTCTTTCATCTACAACAAATCTTAGAAAAATGTTGACAACATGGAATTTCTCTCAATCCCAAGAAATCTATTTTTGGGGTTACTGAAGGTAAGTTGCTTGGGCATATTGTTTCAAAAGAGGGTATAAAAATTGATGCTGAAAGAGTTAAAGCTATTCATGACCTGTCTTTGCCCACAAGTAAGACTGTTGTTCATTCTTTCTTCGACAAAGTAAATTTCTTGCGAAGATTTATCCCAGACTTTGCTGAACAGACTCATCACATGGTTAATAAGATGAAAGGTAATTCTCTTTTCAAGTGGACCCCTGTGTTGGCATATGCACACTCTAATGAGACATTGTAGGTGATTGAAGGTTTTGTCATTGATGGCAACCTTACAATCCTACAACACTGACAAGACATTCCACCGGCACCAGCAAAACAGACTCTACACCGGCACTTAGACTACCGACATTGGCAGTGAAAGGAAGCATACCGGCACAAGAAGCTGACAAGATTTTTGTTATAATATATTTTATTTATTATTGTAAAATCATTGTAAGCTGACTTGGCATGATGTAAAATGACTCCTATATAAAGATAGATCATTATAGAACATTGTAAGAAGTAATAGAAGGTGAAGTAAGCGAGATATGGAATGTAATTAGGCAGACCTATTATGCGAATTATAGGTTAAGGGTTTATGTAAGAAGAAGAGAAGAAATCAGTACTAGATCTAGCATTATAGAAGCTATTCTGAAGCAGTACAAGACACTGGATTTATACAATCCATTTTGTAAGTCAGTGAGACTTCTATTTTGAGCAGTGTGCTCTAGGCACTTGGCCTTCCTGCACGTGCAGGCCCCTCTTGTAGAAGTAATATTCTCTTATTGGCCAGTAAGTGAATATTGTGGGTCACAAATCCCACTGAGGTTTTTCCCACACTGGGTTTCCTTGTTAAATCATTATGTTATGGTATTTCTTTCATGTGCTTGTTTATATCTCTATTTATTGCATTACTTTTTGCTTACCGATACATAGTTTTAATATGCTCTACATGTTTTAAGTTAAGAAAATCTAAATACCGGTTAGATACTGATTCACCCCCCCTCTCAGTATCTGTGGGAATCCTAACACTTGGTATCAGAGCTTGGTCCTCTATTTTCAGAAGCCCGATAGCTTGAGGAAGATCTTGACACCAGTAGACATGGAAAATTTGATGAAGCAATTGGAAGCAGCTCTATCAGATTTTAATACAGAAAATTTGAAAAATATCAAACTTGAAGATGATCTAAAGGTAGCTCAGGAAATTATTCAGACACTTCAAGAAAACCTTACCATTACAAGAAACAAGAGAAGAGAACTCTGTGAAAAGATGCAAATTGAGGATGATGAAAAAGAAACTCTTAATGAGCAGATATGCAAGCTAAAACAAGAGAACATGATAACAAAGAATGAGATGCAGGATATGACTATGAGATTTTGTAAAGAAATTGAAGATAGAAAGAAGAATGAAGAAGATTTGACCAAAAGACTAAGTGATATAGCAAATGAGAACACTAGACTTAGCTATGAAAATGATTTGTTGAAGACAAATCTGATGCATACATAGAATGACTCCAATGAACTGATGAGGTAGAAAGAGATCTTAGAAAGAGCACTGGATATTGCAAACCAACATAAAGAAAAATTCAAGAAAAGCTCAGAAGAACTTGGTAACTTGGTGAAGAATTAGAAACCCAAAGGTGACACTTGTGGAATTGGCTTTGAAGTTGGAGAAAGCTCTGGTACTGCAAACACACAGGATCACAGTAAACCAGTAAGACAACCTACTGCTTACAAATTTAATGGAAAATGCTTTAACTGTAATAAGTATCGTCATATAGCAAATCAATGTAGATCTAGAAATTATCAGAACACCAATGCACTCACCGGTCAATGTTCAAAATGTAACAAAGTTGGTCATAACTCTGAAAAACTACAAAATGAATGTTAGATGTTATGTTTGTGGAAGATTTGGACACCTATCTAATCAATGTAGAACACAAACTGACATAGGTTATGGGAAAGCTATTTAGAAGAATAATGTGACTTGTTATGCATGCAACAAAATTGAGCATATTGCTAAATTTTATAGAAGCAAGTCCTCATCGGCAAATAACAATGGTCCTAGCTTGAAAGGAAAATAAAAGGTTGAAGAGGTTAAACATGAATTTTCAAAACAATGGATTAGAAAGTCAGACATAAACAATGTTGGAAATACTCCTCCACCGATAGAACCAATCAACACTCCATCGACAGAACAGAGTAGTACTCCACCGGCAGGAAGCTCTTCATCAAATTGAAGAAAGTTTCCTTGAGGGTTTGGCAATCAAATGAGACATATGCTATTATTCCCTCAGTTGATGCTAAAAAGTAGAAATTACTTCTATACCGGCAAATGAAGTTAAGTGATTACTTAACCGACAAGCATTAATTATGGTAGTTGGCAAAATTGACATTATAAATCAGTGGTTTTGACTCCATTTCACTTCACTCTGAATTCAAACACTCGAAGAGCACGAAATCTCCAAAGCTAAGGCATTTCGAGCGAAGAAGCAAAGGATTTCAGCATTAATCTTTCCAAAGGCAGATAAAGGTATTTATCATGGCATCCTCCTCTGCACCTAAATTTATAGCTAACCCTACTATAGTTGAGGTTATCAAATGCCCTAGGCCCGTGTTTCAGCTAGTTCCTGATATAGCTAAAAAGGATGATAACATAGGTGCATTCTCCCAAATTCCCAAAGGTGTTGTTTATGCAGAAGACCCAAGAATTTATATCCACTGTCACATAGAAGAACTAGGAGATGAAGAAATCAAGGACATGTATAAAACTGTTATCTGTGATGATTTCGGAAATGTAAAACCTGAACATAAAATTGTTGAAACCCTAGGATTCACTGAGATCCTTAGCATTTCGGACTTGCCTAAGGATGTTATTAGGATAGTATTGAGCAGGGTACATGGTGCCTTCTTTTGGCTAGATTTGGTCCACAAAATCACAAAGGAAGCTGTGAAAGCTATAACAGGGTTACCTTCCACTGGTAACAGGCTAGACAAAACAAAGAAGGTCTCAAATGACCTAGTAACAAAACTAACTGGTGCCACATCCGACAAGAGATCATTGAGGGTTAATGATGTAACTGATATAAATGTAAGATTCATTAGCATGATTCTTGGCTACAAAGCAACTCATGCAAATAGACTTAATTCAGTTTCCAATTTATGCATTAAGAGTGCTTATGACATGGTTAAGGACAATGTAAAAATTGATGTATGTGAATGGCTAAAGGATGAGTTAATTGATAATTTAGGAAAAATCAAGAAGGATAAGAAAGGAACTTTTAGATTTGGTAATCTACTTGTATGCTTGATGCTACACATAACCAAATAGGTTCCCGATATAGGCAACAAAAGCCTTGGATTTGATATACCAGTAGGGAAACAATTATCAGACCTATTCAACAACATGGGTGAAAGCAAAGAAAAGAATATCAGTGAGTATTTTCAAGCACTTAAGGCCAAAATGAACAAAAGAATTAGACTGTCACAAAAAATTGTAGATAAGTATAAGGATGATATATGCTTTGTGATTAAAAAGGATGAGATCTGGATGGAAGCAGTGATCCCAAGAACAATCTGGGTTACTAAGATGGGTTATGAGACTGATGATCATATCATTGAGATTTATGCAAAAGCCCTTCTAGAAGCACCTACGGAACCAAAGGAAGAAGTATTCGGTAGTGCTGAGACGATTGAAAGACAAATTCAATCTAAGAAAAGAGTAAAGAAAGTTGAAGCAGTTGTGAGAAGAGGCACAAGATAGGAAATGGCCATCAAAGAAGATGTATTGAAGCAAATTGGTATCACTAAAGATGAGTTGGAGGAATTACAACCTGAAACTCACCTATCACTGGTAGCCACTTCTTCTGAAAGTGATATGCCTGCATCATTCAAAAGAGTTGTAAGGAAAAGGAATCCTTCACCGGCATCCACACCTTCGCCTAGAAGAACTAGACAAAAACAACAGGCAGTGAGGTCACTTTTAAAGAAGACAACCCCAAAGAAAAAGCTGACACCTAAGAAGAAAATGACTCAACAAAATATTGCTCTGATTGACAAACTGCTAGATGAGATCACTGAAGAGGGAAATCTCAAAAACATTAACAAACTATATGACTCACTATCGGTTGATGAGAAAGAGCAAGTTGAAAATAGTGTTATCTTACACTTAGATATGTATAAGAATTTTTTAATGGAAGTTGTAGATGAAATACCAGGTGAACTTTATAAAAGATTGGAAGCAAGGAGACAAGCTATTGTAGAGCTTGATAAAAAGATAAAAATTGAAAAATTACTTGCTGTTTACCTAGTAAACTCACCAAAGGAGATAGATGACTTAATTGCAGAAGCCAACCGGTCAGTATTCTCTACTGCACACCGACATATTGCCCTAATGGTAGGAAGAGTGAATGAGGTAATAGAAGAAACAGAAAATGCATGGGATATATTCCTTGTGGAGAAGGAAAAGAAGGAAGAGTACAGGAACCCCAAGCCTATCAAAGTCTATCAAAAGGACAAAGACAAGGGTAAAGGAAAGGTTGGTGGTCCCCCAAGTCTAAAAATAGAAGATAACTTATCCCCACCGCCGCTGATTACTCCACTGGTAACAAAAACAGAAGATAAACCGACAGATGAAAGTATGGGTATAAAGGATACAAATCCTAATCCTGAGGTACTATACACAGTAAATGTTGATACTCAAACAATCAACATTGTAGTAGACAAGGACTCAATCGGTAAGACTGACATGGCTAGTGAGCCACTAGTAACTGACAAAGCTAATAACACAGAGAAACCGGCAGATGACAACACAAGTCCACAGGCAGAGACTCAGACAAAGACAGATCAACAAACAGAGAGTCAAGTAGAGCAACAGGCTCTGGAACAAGAACAGGTTCATATGGAAACAGAGCCACTGACAACAGGAGAGAAACAAAAACCCTTGCTTAAGGAAATGGAAACATAGACTGACCTACCAGAGGTCACTACAAGCATGGTTACTTCCTCCACCAGCGGAGTTCAGAATGTTAGTTCCTCCTCAGCAGGTTACAGATCAACAAATGTAATTGAAGTTATTTTGGATTCTTTAAAGAAAATAACTGATTGTAGTTCACAAGCTTATAAAGCTATAGATGACACAATCCTAGTTTTGAAATTGATAGCTCCTAACTATAACATAGATAACAAGGATTCTTTAAGTCAACTTGACACATTGTCAAAGTACATTACTGACCACACAATAACAGTTGACCAAATAAAGGAAGATGCACTCAAAGAGAAGTTGGAAAAAGAAAAAAAGAAATTCTTTGAAAATCAAATAAAGAAGTGTACTAGAGAATTTGACACATTTCTACCGGAACTATGTAGCTCATTGAAGGAATTTAAAACTCTATACAGAGACATGTGGAAGACAAACTTTTTGACAATTGACACAGATAAGAAAATGAGCAAGGTACATGATGAAATCAATAAACTTGCTGACAATTTTGTTAACTCACCTGACACATTATTAGTTTTTGAGCAAAAGGTAACAAGTTTAGAAGAAGAACTACTTAAGTTAGAAAGAGGAAAGGAGACAATAATAAACAAGGCTAAGAATATGAGACTAAGACTGAGTCCCAGACTGGATTATCTAGCATCTTTGAGGAAAGAAATTTCTGAGGCATTAATACAAGGAAAGAAAACACTGGCAGAACATATGCAGCAACTCACCAGTACAGTTCAAAGAACAGAGGTAGCATTGAAAGACAGTAAGAAATTTATGGAAAGCATAAATTTGGTTTTGGCAAATATTTTTCAAATTGTAACTACCCAGCTTCAAGGTTGAAACCATACTCTATTGACACCTTGACAACCTTTGTCATTGATGCCAAAGGGGGAGTAGTGGTATGAGAAAATAATCAGGTAAAGACTCATCTGCTCAGGGGGAGTTCACACATTTTTGGACACAATTTTTGGATGACACATTTTTGGATTTTCTCATGAGTGTTGCCATCAATGCCAAAGGGGGAGATTGTTGGCATATGCACACTCCAATGAGACATTGTAGGTGATTGAAGGTTTTGTCATTGATGGCAATGTTACAATCCTACGACACCAACAAGACATTCCACCGGCACCAGCAAAACAAACTCTACACCGACACTTAGACTACTGACACCGACAGTTAAAGGAAGCATATCGACACAGGAAGCCGACAGGATTTTTGTTGTAATATATTTTATTTATTATTGTAAAATCATTGTAAGCCAACTTGGCATGATGTAAAATGACTCCTATATAAAGAGAGATCATTATAGAACATTGTAAGAAGTAATAGAAGTTGAAGTAAGTGAGATATGGAATGTAATTAGGCAAACCTATTATGCGAATTATAGGTTAAGGGTTTATGTAAGAAGCAGAGAAGAAACCGGTACTGGATCTGGCATTATAGATGCTATTCTAAAGCAATACAAGACACTGGATTTATACAATCCATTTTGTAAGTCAGTGAGACTTCTATTTTGAGCAGTGTGCTATAGGCACTTGGCCTTCCTACATGTGCAGGCCTCTCTTGTAGAAGTAATATTCTCTTATTGGCCAGTAAGTGAATATTGTGGGTCACAAATCCCACCGAGGTTTTTCCCACACCAGGTTTCCTCGTTAAATCATTGTGTTATGGTGTTTCTTTCATGTGGTTGTTTATATCTTTGTTTATTGCATTACTTTTTGCTTACCAATACACAATTTTAATATGCTCTACATGTTTTAAGTTAAGAAAATCTAAATACCGGTTAGATATTGATTCACCCCCCCCCCCTCTCAGTATCTGTGGGAATCCTAACACCCTGAAGGGAAGAAATATTTTCATCAAATTAAGGAGGCCATGGAAAATGCTCCAGTTTGGGTGTGCCCAGATTATACCAAAGAGTTTATCATAGCTATGCATCAGATCATACTTGTTCGGCTATACTGATGCAAAAAAATAATGAAGGCGTGGAATCACCCATTGCATTCATGAGTTGAAGTATTCAGAAATGGAGAAGCATGCTTTTGTTGTAGTAAAGGCAGTGAAACATTTCAGGTTTTATATTCTAAATTCACATGTCATTGCTCTTGTTCCTGATGCTGTTGTCAAGTCAATTCTAACACAACAAGAGTTTGGAACTAAAAGGGGCAATTGGGTTGCCAAGATTCAAGAATATGATATGGAAATTAAGCCTACTAAATTGGTTCGTGGGAAAGGCATGTGTCAGTTGATAGCTGACAACAACTCAATTGATGAAGTAGTGCTAGAAAATGAAGGTATGAACCAAGATCTTCCTAAAGTTCTGTTTGTTAGTACTACTGATGAGTGGTATTTAGACCTGGCATATTTATTGACATATGGAGACTATCCTGCATATCTGTCAAGGAAGGAAAAGTGGACCTGGAGACTCAAAGCAATGAATTTTGTCTTATGGGACAATGGTTTTTATAAGAAAGGCCTGGATGGTAATTTCCTGCACTGTGTAGACAAACAACAAGTAAGATTACTTCAAGCTTTCCATGATGTTTCTTGTGGTGGATATTTCTCGGCTCCTATCATGACACACAAAATCTTGCATGCCAAATGCTATTGGCCAACCTTGTTTAAGGATACATACAGTTGGGTTCATAGGTCTGAGCAATGTCAGCAATTTGTTGGTAAGCCCAAATTAGCTGCGCTCCCTCTTAAACCAGTAGTAATTGAAGAGCCTTTCCAACAGTGGGGATTGGACTTCATTGGACCTATCAATCCGACATCTAGTGCAGGTCACATATACATCCTCACAGCGACAGATTACTTCACCAAGTGGGTGGAGGCAATCCCAACCAAGTATTCTACCTCGACGGTGGTTTGTCAGTTCCTAAAAGAGAACATTGTTTCAAGGTTTGGTGTTCCTCATAAGATAATAACCGATAATGCTCCATGCTTTTCATCTTATGAGATCATTGATTTTTGTTTTGATTATGGTATTACCCTTTCACACTCATCTGACTATTATCCGCAAGGAAATGGTTAGGCCGAGTCAAGCAATAAGAATCTGGTTACTATTATGAGGAAGCTTGTTGATGAAAGACAATGGACTTGGCATAAAGCTCTTTATGATGCGCTATGGGTGGATCGTATAACTCCGAAAAGAGCAATCAGTATGTCACCTTTTCAACTTTTGTATGGGTTGAATGCCGAGATTCCAATCACTATGGAACTTCCAGCATTGAAGCTCGCCAAGGCCATTGAGGATGAAACCTATCAAGATTCACTAGATAAGCGAATTATGTTTCTTCCTCAGTTGGAAGAAACAAGAGCAGAAGTGGTTGATAGGTTTGCTGAACACCAAAGTCAAGTGAAGGTTTTATTTGATAAGAAAACAACTTCTCATGAGTTCTCAGTAGGTGATCAAGTTTTGTTATGGGACAAGAGAAGAGAACCAAAGGGTTTACATGGAAAGTTTGACTCCTTATGGAGAGGTCCCTTCACTATTCATGAAGTATCTGGCAAGCATAGCTACTTACTTGCATATGTAGATGGTAACCCATTCTCGCTACCCCATAGTGGAGAACATTTGAAGCTCTTTTCACAATAAAGAGGGATGTAAAGGAAGTTATAATTTTTGTAAAATATGTATAGTCTTTTCTTTTGTCTTTTCATTGCCTGATTCTATAGCCCAATGGATACAGGCACTTAGAGTTCTGGATTCTACAAGCTTCAAGTGGTGTAGCTTGTTCCCCAGTCAAAGCCCGTTGTTGTCCTCAATTTTAGTGCGGCCAAAATCATGAGGCGACCCTACGAAACAGGTCCATTTCGTACCTTACGGTCTCCAGGAGAGCTTAATCGACTTCGTCAATTAGCTCGTTTAGCTTCTTGTTTTTCATTTTTAGTGTTTTCTTAGTTTTTCTAAGTTTGCAGTTTTACCTGCAATTCAAACTTTAAAGTCCGAATTGCAGGGTCTTTATTTTCTTTATGCACATCGAACTTTAAGGTCCGATGTGTGTCTGCTTGGTTTTGAAGCCTGCAGTTCGGACTTTAAAGTCTGACCTGCAGGTGGTCTAAGCCTGCAGTTTGGACTTTAAAGTTTGACCTGTAGGTAGTGTTCCTCTACAGTTTGGACTTTAAAGTTTGACCTGTTGAATGCTTGGCCGGACAATGCATGTCGGACTTTAAAGTCCAACTTGCTAGGGTTTCTAGCCTGCATGTCGAACTTTAAAGTCTGACATGCACTGCAAGTTGTCATTAATGTTGCATTAATTGTTAATCTAAAAGGTTTATTTAGTTAATTTTTGCGTGATTTTCTTCATTATTGTTTGTGTCTTCTTTGTCTCCGCTCGCCCTCCTTCGCTTTTACTCACCATAACTCAGATTGGATCGCTCCATTATCAGATTTTTCGATCATCATTGCAGAGAAGGTAGGTTTTGTTGTTTGCTTTTTGGGTTTCTTTGTTTGCTTTGCTTTCTTCCTTTCCTTTTTTTTTCTCTTCGGGTTTTATTTTGTGTTGCGTAGACAATCGGACTTTAAGCTCTTATTGTCCCCCTTGTGTCAAGAGGACAATTAGACTTCAAAACCCGATTGCCCTCCAAAGTCACCCTTCTCCAGCTGCATACCGGACTTTAAAGTCTAGTGTGTAGCTGGATGGAAGGATCTCCGTACATCGGACTTTAAAGTCCGATATGCGGGATAATAATCTTCGCATATCGGACTTTAAAGTTTGATATGTGGAGGGGTGAAGGTTTGGTTGACATGTCGGGTTTTAAAACCCAACATGTTAACTGATTGTTTTCTCCTTTGTGTGCACATCGGACTTTAAAGTCTGATGTGCTGATTTTGCCTATGGTTTTACCCTTTCACATCGGACTTTAAAGTTCGATGTGCTATTAATCTTTCCCAGGTTGCACATCAGAATTTAAAGTCTGATGTGCTGGTTTCAAATTTTTACCCCTGCACATTGGACTTTAAAGTCCGATGTGCTGATCAAGATGTGCAATTTTTGTTTTCAAAAGAATCTTTCTTGGGTTGCACATCGGACTTTAAAGTCTGATGTGCTGGTTTCAAATTTTTACTCCTGCACATCGGACTTTAAAGTCCGATGTGCTGATCAAGATGTGCAATTTTTGTTTTCAAAAGAGCATGTCGGACTTTTTTCGTGGACCTACTATTCTTGGCAGTTTTACTCCCAAGCCTGTTTTGAGTCCCGTTTTTCGATCCGTTTGAGAAAAATTGATTTTGATAATGATGAATAGCTAATCCTCAGTGTTGAATGCAGTCATCACAAATGTCAAAGCTCCCTCACAACAAGCTTGAGACTTCCTCAAGTAAAACATCATCAAGAAAGATGAAGTACAAGTACGACAAGTACTTGAATCTGTACCCAGAGAGTTCAGTAGACTTGAATATCAAGGAGATCAGAGACACCAAAATTGGGCATGTAGATATGCAAGAATTCATTAATTAAGTTAAGAAGGCTCCAGCTTGCCTAACTAATCTGATCAACTTCGGGTTGCATAAATATGCATCTTTTCCAGTTGCAGTTCATGATCCAAAATTTGTGCTTACAGTAGCGGATCACTTTGATCCAAATACAAGATAGGTGAAAGATGAAGATCAGAATGTCATCATGAACCTGGACAATGTATTCTTCAATAGTGTCTTCAAAGGTTCCCAAGATGAAGAGGTGGCTGATATTATTCAAGAAAGTGCTCAAGATTACTATGAGAAAAATGAGGATAACTACAATAAGGCAATCAATACTATTTTCCTCTCTACCGTGAGAAGTTCCCTAACCTCACAATGGCCTAAGAGCTTTCACAGGAGTGATTTCAATGAGGATTACAATGACATGGTCACCATGTTATCAAGGGTGAGGGGGTTAAAAGACTCTCATTACTTTCAAAGTTGGATGTGCTAATATATGAAAATAATCAGGAAAGGAGCAGCAAGAATTGATTGGGGTGAACAGATCAGCGATGCCCTCTGTGCTCAGTTGAAGGAGGTCAAAGTAACACTAAAATTTTATATGACCTCATACCTGGTTTATGCGGCTGCTTCAATGAGGCAATAACCAGGATTATTGTTAGGATTCCCAAAGATACTGAGAGGGGGGGTGAATCAGTATTTGACTGGTATAATAATTTACTTGAATTATAACATGAAAAGAATATCAAAACTATGTATCGGTAAACCAAAAGTAATACACTAAATGAGAACAATAACCATAACAAAGAGACACACCATAACACAATATTTTTAATGAGGAAACCTGGTGTGGGAAAAACCTCAGTGGTATTTGTGACCCATAATATTCGCTTACTAGCCAATAAGGGAATATTACTGTTTACAATAGGGGCCTGCACATGCAGGAAGGCCAAGTTCCTAGAGCTCACTACTTAGTTACAATAGAAGTCACACTAACTTAAAAAATTGGATTATACAAATCCAATGTCTTGTACTGCTACAGATAAGCATCTACTATGCCAGATTTAGTACCGGTTTAAGCTCTGCAATATACATAAACCTTTATCCCAATAGTTTGCACATTAGGTCTGCTATTATCTTTTCCTACTTCACATCATAAGTGATCTATAATGATCTCATACTTATATGAGTCATATTACAATCTGCCAAGTCGACTTACAAAACTTTTTATAATCAATTACAACATATAAATACACAAAATTCCTGTCGGCAAGGGTGCCGATAGTCTTCCTTTTCGGTGCCAGTGTCTTGTATGCTAGTATAGAGTCTGCCTTATGGTATCACATGATTGCAAGGTTTCTATCAATGACAATACCTTCAATCACCTACAATTTTTCATTGGAGTGTGCATTTGCCAACAATCTACTAAGGGTGATAGGAGGTTGGTACTCGTTTGGGAGTACTATGATCAACTTACTATCAAGAATCAAGGTAGTCATTACAGAATAATTAATGATGCCTTCTTCACTACACGAAAGTACATTTTTGATAAAGGCTTACAGAAGCGAAGAATATTTGAGGCTGCTTATAATAGGGTATCTCATTATGGGTGTGTATTCCTGCAATTTCCCACATTCACTTACATCTGAATTGGATGTTTCTCAGGTGAGCCCTTTATTCTACCAAGGTTCCCTTCAGACAAGATCGTTCTCATGGAGTTGTGTAGACAACTAATTAATGTGCATGAAAAACAATCACAAGCACATAAGAATGGGTTGAAGTTCCCAGAGTCAATCGGCAGGTATTCGGTCCTAACCAATCCTAAAGCCAAGAACATGGAAGAAGAAATGCAATGGAATACCATGAAAATATTCAAGGCACAAATTTTTTTTGAATTTAGTGGCATAAAGAGAAAACTCAGGAGGAGTTATACTCATGTCTATAGGTTTGAGGATGTTTGGGTAGATTGTTAGAATGAGGAGGATATAAGAAGGATGGATTTCAACCGTCTTACCTTGGAACAAATTGAAAATTTGGATTTAGCTAAGATCCCAATGACCATGGAAGACACATATGACATAGTAGACCCTGTCTATTATGAGAAAAAGATTGTTGGTTCTCCACTTCCTCTCATGCAATAGTCAAAGAAAGAAAGAAAATCAATCACTCAAAGGATTACTCCCATCTTGGCGAACACCAATGCATGGCTGATAAAGAAGAATCTCAGGATGAAGGAACATCTTTGTAGTTTAGGAGATGATGATAACAGTGATGGCCCAGTTGGCAAGACAACTACAACTGAAACAAGAACAAAGAGCAGGGCAAACCTGCAAGCACTACACTTAGCTCCTATGGTACAATCGAAGGGTAAAGGGCCTAAAATCAAATTTACAATTAAAGGGTCCAAAAAGGGTGAATCATCATCCACATTACAAGAAGCCGTGGTGAAAGAGCCAGAACAACCACCTACCACTGAAGTTAGAAAAGGAAAAGAGGTTGAAGAAGGTGAAATTACTCAACAAGAGGAAGTAGAGGATGAAGAAGTATTTCATCTAGCAGGAGTTGATGCCTCGACCACTTCGCAGGTAGTCATCCACTCTGTTGAATATGAATTTGATGAAGAGGATGAATATTTTCAAGACGGAGATCTAAGTATGGGCATGACTCAATCAGAGGCCACTGAATAATTTTTCACACTGACCAACTTCTCCAATCTGGATGATATTCCCTCATCTATCATTGAGTCTACGATGATGGATTTTAATGAAGCCTTGGAAGAGGTATTTACAGAAGAGGCTTCAATGGACTTACCTGTTACTACAGTCACAATAGAAATTCCACCATTGGTAACTACTTAAGTTGCATCTACAACACCTTCAACTCTCCCATTCGTAACTAAAAAGGTGTCAGTAGCAGCCAATGTTACAACATCAACGAGTGTGCCACTAGATACTTCTACATTGGTGTCGTCGACAACACTCATCACTGCTTCGAGTTCTAGCCAGCCTACCCACGAGACTGTGACTGAAAGTCAACAAGGAGCTACTACTCCATCAACCAATCCAGAATTATCCCCTGGGATGGAAGTAGTGGCCCCCAAGAGGGAAAAATAGATAATTTCTCTAGATGAGTTTGACTTTGAATGTTTGGTTCCTCCAAAGCCTAAGGGAACAAAGAAGCCAAAGATGGTATCTTGGGTGGTAGTAGACCCAACTTCTAAGAGAAAGTATGCTAAGGATATGGTGCCATCATCAGATAAGGACAAAGGCAACATAAGATTTGAGGATTATACCATGGAGGTCATAGAGCTTGGGGTGGAAACACATGAGAGTGTTAAATTGGATTCTCAGACAACCTTTAATTCTTTGTTAAGGAGATTGGATCAAGAGAGGGACAAGAAAAATGAATTGAAGCAGAAGTGTGAATAGCTAACCAATGCTCTTCTCAAGGTTACACAATCTTCTCAAGAAGTTGAGCCCATAGGATCCTCAATGGACACCGAAGCTCTAAAGAAGATTGAACAGGTAGGAGCTAAAGGCCGAGAGATGGATGAGTGGATTTCATGGCTAAGGTTAGAAGGCTCTCATCTTATAAGTTTGACAGTGGGACTATTGGCGTATTATGAAGTAATCCAGAGTCAAATGCAAGGACTCAAAACTTCATTATCGCAGGAGATTGAGGAAGTGGAGAAAAGTATTACCTCTTGAAGTAAAATGGAGGACTTTAAAATAGATGTCCTTGTTGAAAATAAGGTAATTCCCACAAGGGAAAAGTTCATTCAGATTTTGTCTTTATTGTCTCATAAGCAAGAGACAATAAGGTTGATGATTGCAAAACTAGACCGGGAAAAGAAAGAAGGTGATGATGATATCAACCTCATTTTTTCCAACGTTGGTGATCTTCCTTTCTATTTATATGATGGCAATCCGAATCTCGTCACTACTGAAGTTATCATGTAGGAATTCTTTTCCTTGATGGATCACTACATGGGACTGGATTTCTCACTTGAATCATTTCATAAGCTATTAGAGATCCAAGTTCATTTTGAAGTCCTCGCATCCATGCTGAAAGATGCTAAGAAGAAACAAGTAAAGATCAAAGATGGAACTTCCCATGTTCAAGTGATCACAAGTTCTACCCCAATGTCGGATAAAGCAGAGATGAAAGCCATCCTGGCTAAGTTTGAAGATTTTTAGAAATCCAATGAGGAGGAGAAAGATGAATAAAGTGTCTCCTTTTGACACTTTCTTTTCATATAGTTGCATCAATAGATGCTGTCAGTTTTCATGCAGCTGCACATTTTTTTTATGCTATAGTTGTAGTAAAGTGGGACTGTGCAGTTGAATTAGTCAACTGTGCCCACATTTTTCTCCATTCTTTTCCTATTTAAGGAGGACCTCATTTGTAAATATTTTTATCTTTTTCATGCTAAGCAAAACTCTACAGAATTTTTGCCTCAAAGAAGACTTTGCGCTTTTGTAGTGAGAATTTTATCAAGCAAATAGAGAAAGCATTTTTTTTAATCTCAAACTTTGTGTTGTATCAAGAAAAGTGTTTATGTGAGTTAATATTCTTATGTCCATTTCTTACATATGTTCTTTACTTCTTTGATATTGGAGAGATTTTTATGTGAGTTAGAGAGCTCTTGAATTATGCGAGTAGATTGTGTGCTTCTAGCATATTTGGGAAATCTTCTGGCAATTGAGTAATTAGTGGTTAACTTTGTATTGCTGCCGTTACTTGTAGTTTGAAGGATTAGGAATTCATACTTGAAGACTTTGAGCTGCGAGTTAAATTCCTAATTATTTATAATAATCAGTTTGAAATAGTATTACCTTCAAGGAAGACTTTTTGCTACTTGATAGTAAGTTTTAGCGTAGATTGTTACACCCATTGTTCTTTTCTTTAAGTATCTGAAGAGAGAGAAATTGTAACAAGGTAGAGGGAGAATACATAAACTCTGAAAAAAGAGAGTTATATGCCCAACACCAATTCATAGATTTTGATATCTTGTCAATTAGAGAAGAAATTTCAAAGGGAACCTCCCCTTGATGAGAGGAGAGATTAGCTTCTCATCATAGCTGTGTGTGAATTACATATTTTGTCATTGATAAGTTGGTGACAAAATATTCACCCAACAGGTAAGAAATACTAGGGGTAGGTAGGAGAAATAATATAATATTCCACAGGAGGTGGATGACCCATCGAATGTGTAGTGAAACAACAAAATAAGACCACAAAAGGTGGAATTTCTCCTACAAGCTGTATCCCTGTGTGCACACTTCCCTAAGTGTCTCATATCCAAACCACGAAGAGATTCATTATCCTAAGTTAACTTAAGTAAAGTATAATAATATCCATGATGAATTTTTATTTACACCAACAAGATTAAAGCGAAGGCACAACATAAAATTGCATGGGGTGCAATTTACGATGTTACAAATCTCTTTGGAATTTGTCTAGGTTTCACCATGTTAGTGTTAAGAGGTACCACAATTAGAGAGAGAGAGAGAGAGGTTAGGGGGGACTGTGTGAGATGGGGAGGGATAGAAAGAGAGGGGGAAGATGGAGAGATATAGAGAGGTATCGCAAGGGATAGGGAGAGAGAGTTGAGATAGAGAGGAGAAAAAAGGAGGGAGGGATGAGGAGGTAGAAAGATATGTCTAAAGTTTAGATGAGAGAGTGTGAGATAGAGAGAGGTGGAGAAGAGGAGAGAGATAGGGAGGGAGGTATAGGTAGAGAGATAGTTCTAAAGAGAGATGTAAAGATGGGGTAATAATGGGTTACAAACTTGTGACATCTTAATTTTTTGTTAAAATCGCATATTTTTTAGAAAATATAATGATTTCAGTCTTTAGACACTACTATATTTGACTCCAATTTCCGATGAATGTTTGGTGATATAGCAATGAAATATTGTCGAATTACCGATGAAACCTTGGTTTGAATTTCTTCATTGTAACAATGTTTTCTTTTTTCATCAGAACAACGACCAAAAATCGTTGGTCATCGTCAAGTGAAATGTTTGTGGTGTTCGTCACAAATTTTCGTCCATTAATCGATGAAAAAAATCACAAAGTGTTGCAAAACGCCTGTTTGAAATCGTTGAAAATACACTAAATTATCATCTATTTTCTAATGAGGTGGAGTAAACTTTCATTCTCATTTTGACGAAATCAACATCGCGTGTACAACAATATTGTCGGAAATGTTTGTGGTTTGTCGAGCTTTGTACATCAAAGGTTGGACGAAAATAAATGATTGGAATAACTTTTAGAATTGTTGTACCCCTTTCAAGTTATCCTGACAGTATTAGCGTGGCCAATGAGTTGTTGTTCAGGATAGCTATTATGATTTTGTGTTTTCGGAATTGACTTGTGTTGTTGGGATAAGTATTCTGATAGAACTATCCTTTTGGTGACTTGCATAGCTATGCCAAAAAGCTCATCTTTTAGGAAGTTTGTTTATCATTTTAAGATATGTCGATTTCTATTGTCGTCGAAATTGCGATGAAACACAATAGTTTTTAAAAAAAATTAATTCGATAAAAAAATATTCTAGTGGAAGCATATCAGGATAATTTACCGATGGTTAGTTTTCGGCTTGACAATATTTATCGGGATAGCTTAGCCAATGGCTAGGTGATCAGAATAGTTTCTACTGTTGATTTAAAGTTTTTGTACTTTTTTGATACTATAAATTTGGCCGATGAGTCTTGATCGGTATAGCTATCTTGATAGTGTTTCAAGGTGCATTTTTGAAACAAGTCTATACTATTAGTTTATCCTTTTTGTGCAATTCTGATAGTGTTGGGGATTCCAATGGGATTGTGTTTCGGGATACCAATGCCGATAGAGGAGAATTTACAGTATGTAATCGAAATGACTTATATTTCCATTTTAGCAGGTTTCTATTATGTCGATAGTGTAATAGTACATTGCCACATGATGGAAGCTACAAGAAACATCATTAATTTGCAGTAATAGGACAATTTAATGGGTAAGTGCACCAAGATGGTGAACAAAAAGGGGTATAAGTGGCCACTTTTTTTCTTCTTCTGAAAACAGGTAAACCTGAACTTCAAAGAGATATTTGAAGGTGATGCACTTAAAACTAGGAGTTGAGCAAAGAATATGAATTGTAGTACTCTGAATCTAGTTTCTAAACTACTAAAAATTTTCAAAATTGGATAAGATTTAGAGGGTCAAACCTCTCATGCATGAAAAATTGTTCCTGATTTTTTCAGAAAAAACATAACATAGTTGTTTTCGTGCACTGCACAAAATATGTAGTTATATTTAGTATTTTGCAAAGCCCTTTGGTAGGATGATAGGTGAGAGTGAGATCTAGAAGTTGAGTATTTTTTATTAATGATTTTTTGAAGTGACCGCATCTTGAAAATTTGGTACCTGTTCGTGTGCTGGGCATAACTTGCATCAAAATAATCGAAAATGAAAACTTATTTTTTTAAAAGTATATACAATCTAGTGTAGAACAATAATATGCAATTTATTTTGAATTTGGTCAAGTATATCAGAAGTTATTAAAAAAATGGTAAACATATGTCTGTGAGGACTGTCAAGGCATTGGTAAAGAAAATTAAAATTTACTCTGCTAATGTTGTCCAAAAACAGAAAAATTTATATAGTTAGAAAGTTGAGAAGATGTGTGAGATTATGGTGGTAATTTTAGAGATACCCAATTGATCATTTTTAAACCTAATGACAACAAAGTCAAGAAATCCTGTTGGAAGATGAAAAAACTTGTAAAAGGACAAAAATGGAGGGAAAATGGGCTTGCAAGCCTTAGCGTCATTTTCCAACCCTCTTACCAAGCCAAAAAATGCATGGGTTTTGATGTGCAAGATAACCCGCTCGGGTTTTTAAAAATAAAAAGTACCATTCATAGTTCTACATAACCCATACGAGTTATGTAGAACTAAAACCATCATTTTGAGTTTCACAAAAGTCGTATAGGTTATGAAGACATCAAAATGTATGCTTGTAAACTTAGCATTTACTACACATGTATAGACATACATATATAATATGTGTTTATGTATGTATATATGCATATCTATAGTTATATATACATATATTTGTATAGATATATGTATATATGTTTGTATACATGTATGTCTCTCTTCTTTTCTTCTCTCTCTCTCTCTCTCTCTCTCTCTCGTCTTCCTTCCCCCACCACCATATCTGTCTATTTTGAGCCCTAATTATCCTCCTTTAGTTCTATCTCATCTCTCTCCCCCTCACACTTCTCCCTCTGTTGAGTCTCTCACCCTCTTCTCCTTCTTGTTCTCTCTCTACCTCATTATTCTCACCCTCTCTCTCTCTCTCTCTCTCTCTCTCTGTCTCTGTCTCTCTCTCTCTCTCTAGTTTTGCATAACCCGTATGGGTTATGAGAAATACTGAACGTTCCCATTAGGTTTGCATAACCCGTACAGGTTATGGTAAAATCTTCATATTTTAGTCCCAATGCCCTTAAAAATAGCATTGCGAGTTGTTTGAAGGCCCCACTATTGTTGGACACGATTTTTTGGGATAGTAACAGTTAGGTTTTCATTTTTTTTTTCAATTTTGCTTTGAAATGATTGATTTGTCTTGTGTTTTGGATTGTTTTTGAAGTTATTTTATCATTGTTACATTATATTATAATAAAATGATGATCATTTATTTATTTTTTACTATTTGATTGTGCATTGTCATCATGATGTTATGTGTATGAAAATCAATATCAACAATGGGAAAGAACAAGAGCGGAGCAAATGAACAAAGAGAGGCTACAAAGGAAAGATAAAGGGAGCGTATGAGGAGATTGCATGAAGGTACGTCATCTAATGCACCTGATGGAAGTGATGACCATTCAACAATTGAAATTGATATGATGAATGCACCAAATCAAAATGATCAACATACACCAATTCAAATGCATATGATGAATGCACCTAATGAATGCAATGGACATACACCATTTGAAAATGATGCGATGAATGCACATGTTAATGAAATTGAAGAAGATATACCATTTGAATTTGACGTGATCAATGCGCATAATGCACCTAATGAAAATGAAGAGCATGCACCAATCTTAGCACCTCTTAGAATAATTTGTAGAAAACCAAAGTTCCAATAGACTTTGATGAAAATATTGTGAAGCCAATGCATGATAAAATTTCTGAAAGAACTTGTAGAAGAATGATTAGAAAAATTTGGAATAACTATTTTGAAAACTTAAATCAAAGTGGAAGATGCCAATTAGTTGTTGAAATGATTAAAAATCTAAAATTTAGAGACAATGCAAATTTTGGGGTTAATAACATTTGAAAATAATAGTGAAAGAACCATTGTGAGAAATATTTTTGATGCATACCGAGCCATTGGTTCAAAATCATGCACTAAAGATGCTAATGTTACTCATCGTGTCCTCACATCAACCATAATGGGAAAGGAAATGAAAAAATCTCATTTAATAAGCAAAACAAACAAGTCATTAAGGATAAGTAGAACAACATTACACCATGCCTTAGATAGGCGAGAGAAAATTGAGGATCCTAAAAATAATTCTCTTTGGGCATTCTCTGGTAGACTCCCATGCAAGGACAAGGTTGTTGTCGATGCACTAAGAACGTTAATTGAGAAATATTGGTATGACAACACAAGGGTTTCACCCAACCAAAGAGATGTTGTTAGAAGGTGAATTGGAATTAGAAATCATGAGCCAAATCCAAAACACTATTTAGATATGACTCAAACACAATTTTATGAAAGGCTTCTTCAAAGCTTTCCTTAGATTAAAATTAGTCAAAGATTTTTTGAGATGACAAAACCATTTTATGTTAAGATTAATCATGCATGTACTATATGTTGTTGTAGGGTCCATGTTAAATTTTTCATGCATTATGATATCTATCATTGTATATGTTGTACTTTGCACACTAACGATGTTTTGTAGGAATGTGGTCTACAAGCACCTCCTAAGTTACTGAGAGAATTTATTTCAAGTGTACTATGTAGACGAGATGATGGGTGCATTTACTATAAGATGATGTGTTTGAGAGGTTTTTTCCCTACATGTGGTGGTTTGCAACAATTGCATAGGTGCCTACATCTAGATAGCACACATGAAATTGGTAAGGAACTAGTTTCTATTGTAAAATACAAGTCAGTCACATATGGAGTTAAAGATGGAAAAAAATTAAAGAGGTGCGAGTTAGTGAAAGGGGATATATGCATAGCTGATTTTATGAAGATGTTTCAAGATAAACTAGTGTATGAGTACATAGGTCACACACATAGAGCTAGGTGGTTAGATGAGAAATTCAAGTTGTATAAGGACACTTTCCCCCTCGACACTATTGTCTCTGTCATTGATTTTGCTGAGAATTATACACTAAAGCTGCAAAATGAAGTACAACCTATGTATTACCACTCTACACAAGTTATAATTTTTATACACACATCATTCATGCATGAACATGATAGCATCGAGGAGGACATAAAGGTTATAAGAGAATATCACTTCTATATCAGCAATGATCGTACTCATTCCTCAGAGTTTGTGCAAGGATTCTTTACAGTCTTCTATGCTAGTTTAAGGGAAAGAGATACAAGATACAACCGATAGTTAATATGATGGGACAATTGCACCACACAATTCAAGAATGCAAGGGTGTTCTACTGCTTGACTAGGATGCATGTGACAAGTGGTTTGCAACATTTTTAGAATTTCACTGAGGTAGTGCATGGAAAGGGAGAGCATGGTGGTGCAAGAGCATGTGTGAAAAGAGATCTTACCAGAGAGGAATTAAAGTATGAAGGTGGTGCAGTGTTAATTGATGCATAAACAATTGTGAAATGATGTAACTCTATGATGGGACCAGGTAATGCAGGTAATTCTATGGTTTCTAGATATTTTTGGTTAATACGTGAATCTAACATTGAAAAATATCTAGATTGTTGTACACTTACATGATCAAGTGACATGCATTCATTTAGAAGTTCAAATGTAACATCACTAGTTATTTAGACTAGACAGATTACATGCTTTTCCTCTTCATGTATGCATTTTGTGTGGAATGAATGTGAATCAAAAGAGAGGGTTGACTAATGGTCTTGTAGACCTTTACAAACCCTAGATACATATCAACTTCCTAGAGCACTACAAATGAACCAAATTGAAGCATCAGTGGATTTTGACCATGTATCAGACCTAGTTGAACCAAATAAAGGGTTGCAATTTGTTACTTGGGTAAAATCAATTTTAAGCTCAATTTATTAGTTCTTTATGTTGATTTTGGTATTAACTTATATCCTTCTATTAAATACAGGTCATGTATATGCAATTATTGTGGACGAGAACAACAAAGAGGGAACATATTACTTTTGTGTTGTTGTATTGAGGCCAAAAAGAAATTGACTTCTACAATCATTGATGGAGAGGGTATTAAGTAACCAATAGGATCCGTTGTTGTGACAGGGACATGGATTAGAAGGTACCATTGTTGTGTCGAGTTGTACTGAGACCACTTAAACTCATTTATTTATCAGTCGTTGTATTGATTTTGACATTAACTTATTCTTCTATAAAATGTAGGTACCCTATCAAAAATTCTAATGCCTGGTTGTTTTAGGACTTTGAGACACATAGACAAATTCTTCATTACTCAAACCTTCTTGTTGCAATAAATATTAAATTGATTAAATATTGTGGTAGAACTCTTAACAAGAATTTGTGGAAAGTTCATGAATCTAACCATGAGGCAATACTTAAGACACTAAGGGTTAGAGATGATCCAAAAGGTTCACTTGATTGATTTTGGGTCATCTAGAAGAATAATATTACAACATGGTAGAATAATTTTGACAATTTTGTATATATGTTTTGCAAAATTTCGTAACTTAGCTATTTTGGAGGTTCTCTATGTGCATATGAGCTATAATGTGCATATGTAGGTGCCAAATTTTGAGTATAAAAACATCAATGAGTTGTAATGTACATGTTTAGATGCTAAATTTTGTATATAAAAACAACAATGAGTTGTAATGTGTATATTTAGAAGCAAAATTTTGTATATATAAATAATAATGAGCTTGATCATTCATATTAGATGCCAAATTTTATATATTAAAGTGTCCATGGGTCTGATTTACAAATTTTGAGAGCTAAAATTTGTACCATTTGATTATAATTACATTGGTTTTTCTGCAATTAGACAAGTTTAAATACTCATGTACCATTTGAGAGCCCAAATGTGCATTATACAAGTTTAAATACTAGTGTACAAGTTAAAATACATTGTTTTTTCTGCAATTTTGGCCTAAAATCATATTGGAGTAATCAACCTCATGTTCTTTGATTGGAGTAATTAGTCCTAGTTTTCCTCGTATAGAGACAATGATAGTGTATTATCTCTGGGTCTGATCACATGTAGTTTGAGTCCATTGTAAAGGTTGAGACAAGACTTTAATCATTCACATTTGCTTCCATTAGAGGTTTTCCACAAGATGTCAATCCTTGAGAAACCAAAAGTTTCCTAACTTATTGTCATATCTAGGATTGTCCTCATCCTAGGTTCTCCATTTGTCAAGTGCTGATCATACATAGGCTATGGTAAGTTGTGTTATGGTGAGTAGGGTCACCCCTTGTCAAGAGATGGAAATAAGTGAATTTTATTGAGTTGTATTAAAGAGTTTGATAGTTGAGAAGGAGTATTAATCATCATCATCATCATCATCATCATCATCATCATCATCATCATCATCATCATCATCATCATCATCATCATCATCATCATCATCATCTAACATAGGCTCCTATGACATATTAAATAGATGTAGTTGCAATCCCATGTTCATCATCATCATCTGACATAGGCTAAATTGAATGTTTGTGATAGTTTTTGCATCAATAGAAAAATTGCTTCCCTAAAAAAACCACTTGGAGTCTTCAAAATATCAGATAGACTATTGTAGAGTGTCCTTTCATGATCTTGTAGCTTCAGACAAATCATATACAAGTACCTCGGATTGAGAGAAATACCCCAACAAAGTATGTCACTTTTGTACACTTAGGGCACCTAAGGAACACTGTTGGTAGGGTATGTCAGTGAGTGTTGCGGCAAGTGAGGAGAAAAAAATAGACCATGCCTTGGATATACCCACCCAAATAGACATGTTGGTGGTGGTGGTTCATGCCCATGAAGAATGAATAGAGATTTGGCAACCCAATCTTGGCTGATGCCAAAAGTTGCGTTTTTGCTCTGTTGAAAGTTGCATAATCATGCATCTTTTGAACCATTTGTCATGGCACCAAACCATATATGCCATTAGCTCTGGTTGGCCAAGTAAACACTAGTGACAACCTCATTTCACCCATGGAGTAGCTCTAGTAATATTCTGGAGCATGTCAGACCAAAGTGTTCCTAAAGTGCACCAAGCCAAATTGGGCAACAATTTTTGGAGGGCGATATCTCAGAGCTCATGAGGGGTATTAGTGAGCTGTGAGGTGAAAAAAGACCATATTACCAAGGCCTACAACAATGTATCTCAGTTTTGGTAGATTCCACTTGTTTTTCATTTGGCGACCCGATCTCAGTTGATGCCAAAAGTTGCCTTGTTGCTCAGTTGAAAGTTGCATAGTCATGCATCTTTCAAACCGTTCATCGTGGCACCAAACCATCTGCTCTTTTATCTTTGGTTGGTCGCTAAATTCTAGTGATAACCTCATTTCACCCATATAGTATCTCAAACGTTTTGGAGTACATCTGACCGAAGTGTTCCCAAGGTGCACTAAGCCAAATCAGCCAATGATTTTTGGAGGGCGATATCTCAGAGCTTGTGAGGGGTATCAATGAGCCGTGAGGTACAAAAGAAATATTTTACCAAGGCCTACAATAACTTATCTCAGTTTTGGAATATTCCACTTGGTTTCCATTTGGCGATCCATTCTCGGTTGATGCCAAAAGTTACATTGTTGCTCAGTTGAGAGTTGCATTATCGTGCATCTTTCAAACTATTCGTCATGGCACCAAACCATCTGCTCCATTAGCTCCAGTTGGTCAGGTAAACACTAGTGATGACCTCATTTTTCTCACAGATTATCTTGAACATTTCATAGCACGCCGGACCGAAGTGTTCCTAATGTGCACTAAGCCAAATCGGGTAGCGATTTATGGATCACCAGTGTCGGTACTTGGGTGCATGGGTATACACAATATGAGCAACCTAGTTTAAAATTATATGCCATATGAGTTACATGTAATAAACAAATTGGATCACATTTCATGACATATACACAATGAACAAGTTTGATCACATTTCAATTAAAATAACTAAGTTACAAGAATATCAAGTTTCATATATATCAAAATGGATCAAATATCAACTTTCATATATATCAATGAACAAATTGGATCGAATATTTACACATAATGAACAAATTGGATCAAATATCAAGTTTCATATATATCAAAATGAACAATAATCATGTACATATCAAAAAATGGCATAGATGCCAAATCAATAATAGTTACCAAAATGTGGCATGTGCCATGTTTGTCAGAGTAGATATATACATATATAGATGTTGAATATATAAAAACATTGGTCGTTCAATGACCACAACTAGAACTATATGTCTTTATTGGTATCTATGACTGTGGTGGATCATCAAAATCGAGCCTCTTTGAAGCAGTACATGGCTCTTTAGGTGGCTATACAAGGACAATTCAAATGTCGAATAAGATATATTTTATCAATATAACATCAAAATAACTAAATACCAAACTGTAAATTGTTTGAAGTTGAAATGATGATTACCTCATCTCTTTCTTCTGCAAGTGGGTGAGATTGAGGATCTATGGGAAGTCCTGAAGGGGGATGTAACTAGTAAAACAACATTAATACAAGTTAATAACATATATTTCAAAAAACTAAAAATAACTAAAAATGAATAGACTAAGAAATAAAAGCATACCAGAGCCTTAGATGGATGTCCTATGGTCGTAGGAGGCAAAGTCAAAGATGAATCAACTACGATCATTTCCTATAACCATGGTAAGTGATCCAAAAGGAGTTAACAAGAGGGTTTCAACTCCGTTGTGCACTTAGTGAAAATGAGTTGATCTAAGACATACATACCTCTTCCCTCTATCGTGTTGGACCCCATCTTTGACATGTAGGACTTCTAACGAAATGGAATGGTAGAGCATCAGTAGGAAGTTTGGAAGGGGGCTGTAATAGGTGAAAGACAATTAATACAAGTTAATAACATATATCTCAAAAAACAAAAAATAACTAAAAATGAATAGACTAAAAAACAAAAGCATACTAGAGCCTCAAATGGATGTCCTATGGTTGTAGGAGGCAAAGTCAGAGATGAATCCATTATGATCATTCCCTATACCCATGGTAAGTGATCCAAAATGCATTAACAAGAGGGTTTCAACTCCGTGGTGCACTTAGTAAAAAGGAGTTGATCTAAGACATACATAACTCTTCCCTCTGTCATGCTGGACCCCATCTTTGATGTGTAGGAATTCTAATGAAATGAAATGGTAGAGCATCGGTAGGAAGTTTGGAAGGGGGTTGTAATAGGTTAAAGACAATTAATACAAGTTAATAGCCCAAAGTTGTTGACAAACTAGATAGAAAATTAAAAATGAGTGTACTTATTTCTAAACAGATATGTATAACACATGTAGAACAAATGCACACCAGAGCCTCAGATAGTTCTCCTCTAACCTTACGAGGTATAGTTGAATCTAATGCAACTATTACCATTTCCTGTATGAAAAATGATAACATATGATATAGACATAAAATGATTTAGATATTTCGAACAAGAAAGAATGCAATCCAAAGTGAATATGAAGATATTACCTCTTCTCTCTATTGAACCTCATCGACATTAGGTGCATTCATTAATTCTGTAAACCCCATTTGTTTTTGTATATAGAACAAATAAATTAAGTGCATTTATCAATATCTACATATACATGTTTAATCATAATACATTTCAACAAATGAATTTAAATTTTACTGAATTACCTTCTATCATTTAGGTGTCCAGGAGTATATATTTTTCTGCCTCGGAGTGCTAGAGGATGGCTTTCTCACACAAGATGTCCTCGAGGCAGGTGGGGTAAACTAATAGAAAAAAATTAACATAAGGGAAAAGAGCATGTATTTAATATATCACCTAAGTAAAAAATATCCAAATCTAAATGGTACCGCAAATCTATCTAGGACAAAGTCAATGGCCGAAAGCGTGATATCATCAAGTTGGGACATGTTAGCCCCTAATAAGCCCTATAAAACACCAAGTAATGATACATATATATTAACAAAAGATATTTTGAAACCAATGTATTATTATATTTTTAACAAATTTACAAATCTTTACCTCCGGTGGCGAAACTACTCATGATTGTGGAGTCAAATAAAAAGTACATGGTGTACTCCCACCACCTACTGCACCCTGCAATGCATTTTATTTATATGTCACTTTAAATTATTCTAAAAATAAAAATTCATTTCTTTTTATAAGATTTAGTCACTTAATTGATAACATGTCATAAATAGAATTAAATGCATCTATGTCTGATCATGAGAGAACAACATACTCAGTAGGTCGTTAGTGAGGGCCATATCCTCTATAGTAGAAGCATGACATCTACTCCCACAACATGTACATGATTGAGATTTCAAACCATCCTCATTCACATCAATGTCTACACCAGAACATACACCCTACCAGGTGGCACACATATGCTGAATGGGCTGGCCCGTGCCAAATAATGCATGAGGTGAATCTGATGAAGGAGGTGTCATAGGTGTTGGTACATCCTCTGCTCTGACCAACTGTGTGCCATACTAAACAATGACATTAGTCAATGATGCAACTTCTTGAAGAGTCTATAACTCCATAGACTCCTTCAAGGATATAGGGACAATGACATGAACCATGGGTTTAGGAGTTGTACACCTCCTATGTTGTGGTTGCACCACCCTATGGGCTCCAGGTCTATCATGTGCAGAGCCTCTCCCTCTACCCTGAAATTGCTGGATGTCAAAGTAATTCGGCTTCTCACTGAGGATAAACACACAATACGACTTTCTCAAAAAATATAGAGGCACCTCCCAATTATCACAAGGTGGTTGGTCAAAGACCATATACCACCTATCCCAAAAAGATGCTTTCAACCTAGCATGAACACACTGATGTATATGAAACTGAGATGTATTTTCTTCTACATTGTTACTAGTAATAGGATCGGTGAAAATAGCACATATATCACCTTTAAGTATGCCCTTTTTTTCACATGATCATATGACAACCCATTCACATAAAATGCTCGACATCTTTCCCTCCATGAACCCCATTTCGTAACCTCCCTAGATACCTCATTTGCACTTTTGGCCATTCTTTATAGTGTTGTGGCGAGGGTTGAGTGGTGCTCAAGACTAGAGGACCTCAACCTATTCACCAATATAGAAATTTGGGCACTATTTTGTGTAAGGCGATTGCTGAGATCCTCTTGTTCGAATCCAAGAACACTAAGAGGGGGGGACTGAATCAGTGTTCTGTCAGTTGTTGTATTTTTATCTTTATTAATAAATCCACTTATTAACCAGTATGCATAATAGAAAGTAACAGAAAGTAATAATAATGCAATCACAAGAATAAACACCACAACACAGATTTATACGTGAAAAACCTCAAAGAGGAAAAACCACAGTGGGATTGGTAATCCACAATATCTATCCATTGGCCAAATGAATAAATATTATAATAGGGGCCTACACATGCAAGAAGACCAACAATCTAGAGCACACTGCTCATCAGAAAAGGAGCCTCACTGACGACAAACACCAAAATGGAGTTATAAACAAAATTCCGCTCAAAGAATGCATCTACTATGCTGGATGAGTTCCAGTTCAGGCACTATCTATACTATTTTTCATTGTGTCCTCCCTTAATGGTAACTTACTTTATTTTCCAAACTTCTGAACCAATACCCAAGACCGAATACAAACTATTACATTCACATTCAGTCGATCAACATCACTCGCTCAATATCACATCACTATATATTCCTTACATATTCAAAATAATCTAACTGGACTGACTTAAATACCCTTCCCGATCATAAACGTAGATATGTTATGTCAGCTTACAATGATATTACAATTTATTTACATGTCATCCTACACAAAAATAAATGAATTAAACTTCGTGACTAATGTCACTGATTGCTTCTGTGTAAACCTGCCAGATTAATCTCCTATGTCGACCTCATAAACCGGTTCCTAGTTTTCCGGTTTCCCTTGTCTACTGGTTGTCAGTTCCTTTGTATGCTAGATGACTTGAATTTCAGTGGCCAAACAATGAATTCCAGTGAGAGCTGGTTAAGTGTCCAACCCAAAATGATGTGTGTTGCCATCGATGACAACACTACTAAATTGGATGAGTGTCAATTGCTAATAATCTCCCCCTTTGGAATTGATGGCAACATTCATGTGAAATATGGATCGCTGAAGTGTTGTTCCGATTCCTCCCAAAAACTGATGATCAAAATTGACCCTACTCCCCCTGAGCTATACATTACTTCTTATGTCCCTTAACATTTTTGCATCAACCTCTCCCCCTTTGACATCAGTGACAAAGTCAGGGTACATAAAGAATGAAAGAAAAACTATGATTATCGGATCTGTATATTCTTAAAAATATCTGGATAAGCACCCTTCAAATATGCCAAGTAAGTGTCCCAGCTGAATTTCAAGGTACTCAAAATTGATACTAGCCTATTCAACAAATAAGCATGAATTTCTAACTCAATGAGGTTTGTCGGTGTGGGCTTTCCCATATGTTCTATACACTCTCTCTTATAAAGCAATAAGGTATTTAATCAGGGACTAACCAATCCTCTCAACTCTCTATCTCATCGGATGATTCTGTCCTTATCCTTCTCTAGGGATGAAATCTCAGATTCAAAAAGAAAAATTTGACCATCAACGGAGCTAGTCAATGAATCACTACCATCAAAACTGATTAGTAGTTGTTCAGTTTTCTCCTTATCCTCCTTTAGTTTACTATTTAGGTCTTTTGTTAAATGTGATATGTTAGATAAAGATCGATATATATGACTCCACTGAATGAGAGCCTCATCAATCCTTTTTAATTCTTCAGCCAGTTTAGTCTTATAAGACGTAATCATATTATTACAAGTTACTAATCTAGCTGCATTGTACCTCTTTATTAACTGTCAGTTTGATACCTATTGAAGAGTTTTAAACTCCTTGGAAATTTTCTCTGTCAAACCTTTCAATTTAACAGATGGGATTCTAATCTGATCTACCTTATACTCTAGTGCAAGCTACTACAAAACTGGGATAACTTGCTCAATGACTTGCTTGTCTTTAGACCCTTCCTTCCTTAACTTCTGAGCTGCAACAAACATGAGTTCAAAACTGCTCAATTGCTCAATATTCTTCTATCCAAAATCAACTTGGCCGGATGAGCCAAGTGCCAACACCTCTTGTGTGGCATCTACACGATCTAATAGAGGATGTGGAGGGTTTAAGGGTGGTGGTGGTTGTTGAGGAGCAGCATTTTGAGGATTTTGTGGTTGTGGAGCAATGTCTTGAGGGTTTTCTTATTTCTCATGTGCAATGTTTACAGGGTTTGCTTGTGTTGCTTGTGAACAAGGAGGTCTTTGTTGTCTATTTCATTTTTCAGGATTGCTTGTAGAATGTGACATCAAATTAATAAAAAAAAATTAAATCAATTAAAAAACCCTACTTCAATTAAAATGCAAACAAAAATAATCAAAACAATGAAATTTTACCTGTTCGACGAGGTAACATTGTTGGAAATCGCTCTAAATGTCAAAGAATGTAAAATGATGCAAAACATGTGCGGGTTCTGAGCTATTTTGGCTTCTTTGGGTTGTTGTTCCATGGTTTTTGGTGTTGAAAATGGCCAAAACCTACGGGTGTGAGGAAATACAATGTTCCTCAAGAACTTTTTGTTTTTTATTAATGTTCCTTAAAACGCATACGGGTTTTGTGGAACTTTTTGTTTTATTTTTTATTATTTTTGGCTAGCAAGCCTAGAATGTTTTTGAATTTCATAGAACACGCATGGGTTATGAATTTTTTTTTTTTGTATGTGGCCACTTTTCTGTTCACCATCTTGGTGCACTTACCCTAATGAAAACAACAACAACTTAGTGCTCGACAATTAAGAATCAAAAGTAGAGAGTCAAGAGTATCAGAGCATTTATATGCACATCAAGATAACATGAATAATGAACATTGATATCAGAAATACATAAAGTTGTAGAACTGTATGAGAGTTGGTCATCCCATTACCAAAACTTAATGTCCTCATACTTTCTCCTTTTGAAATTGGACTCTAATGAATGGAAAGACATTTATCAACATGCCCTATTATATATAAGACTATTTGAAACCAAATAACATTATATCCTTGGAGTACTCCTATCACAGAGATCTGAAACATGAAGGAAAATGACAAATTTTATTAGTTTTCATTATCAAATCTCCTTATAAACCTCCACACCTACCATCTCTTGATGGAATCATGTTAAATAGACCTTAATAGACTATCCCCATACCTAATTATATAACATTAATCATTCATTCATCCATTAATAACATATGACATTCATTCATTAACATATAACATTCATTCATTAACATTTTTACATACAAATTCATTAACATATTACATTCATTCTTTCAGTTTTTACATATTATAAAAAATATGGTTGTAAAAAATATCATTTTTTAACATTCATTGACATCTTATCAAAAATACGGTTGTCATAATATGATTACAATCTCTTTTTTTTTGGTTTCTTTTTTATAGCTAAATAAAGAAGTGGAGTATCATTTTCTAAATCATTTGTCCACCCTTCAGTTGTTCTACCCTTTTCTTGTGATCTTACTGTATGCCTAGTCGTGTACTCACGACGTGGAGGCCGCTGTAAGGGGGGATCTACTGCAATAACAAAAATATGTTAAATTGATATGTTTTATTATTTTTGTTACAAGTATTTCATTAATTAAAAGAACATTGGAGTGGTGCTCTTTACCTGATGGGGCCACATCATGTTCTTGATCTTGTCTTATAGCCTCATGCTCAACATGTTGAACACCCTCTAAATCCTTTGGTGTTGAAACAAGAAAGGTTACATTAATTAATACACCAATTGCAATTAAATATATATGTTTAAAAGAACACTAAAGTGGCGCTCTTTACCTATTGGGCCCACATCATGTTCCTGATATTCTCTTATAGCCTCATGATCAACATGTTGAACACCCTCTAAATCCTTTGGAGTTGAAACATGAAAGGTTACATTAATTAATACACCAATTGCAATTAAATATATATATTTAAAAGAATATTAGAGTGGTTCTCTTTACTTGTTGGGCCCACATCATGTTCCTAATCTTGTCTTATAGCCTCATGCTCGACATGTTGAACACCCTCTAAATCCTCTGGAGTTGAAACATGAAAGGTTACATTGATTAAAACACCAATTGCAATTAAATATATATGTTAAAATCAACATTAGAGTGTTCCTTGTGGGGGAGTGTTGTGAGATCATAATGGAAATCTTGTTTCAACGGTGGCACTCCCCTTGAGAATTTAGACTAACCACCTTGTTGAAGCCATAGGAGCATACCAAGGACTCAATTTAGATAGAAAACATAGCTATAAGCTTGTGTGGGTGGAGGGTGCTTCCAAAATTATTATTAACTATCTTAAAGGTACATCTAAGCCCTCTTGGAATGATGAAGTCTAGATTAATAAGGCTAGGTCAATTATTAACTCTTTTGATCAATGCTTCATATCCCATATTTTTAGGGAGTCCAACTGTGTGGCTGACTACTTAGATAATAAGGGAGTGAGAAGTACTTACCAAATCAGCTAGACCAATGAGGATAAATTGGACAATAAACTCTATATACTTGCTCTTCATGAGAGAAGTCAAGGCAGCTAATTTTATGAGTATTTTTGTCATCATAACTAGATATGTATCTAGAAAGATCGACCCCTTCCCACATATGACATGTGTTTATAGTGGTTTCTTATGATATGATGAAAGAATAAGTATCCGGTAGATTATTAAGAGGAGGGAGGGGGGGTGAATCAGTAAACTGAAAAATTGATACAAACTTTCTAATCTCAAATTCAAACTCACAAAGTAAAATCTCACTGTCAAGATCAATACTCAACATCAACTAGTTAACTGTTATAACAAATTAATAGTAAACAAATTCAATCTTGTAAACATCAAAATGCTTAATCATATATATACATATTTCATCTCTCAATGCTTCCAATTATCATGCCTTATCAAAATTTAATCAAATCAACAAATAAGATCATAACCACAAAAACATTCACCACTTGACACAAATGTTTATACATGGAAAACCCAAATAGGTAAAAACCACGATGAGATGAGACTCACAAGATAGCTATTTTAACTCTTCTAAAGTTTTCCCTATTAGGAGCCAAGCCTATTAAAGCTTTTACAATAAGTCCTATTAAGAACTGGTCCTGTTAGGAATCACCCGGTTAAGGGATTTACAAAATGTCTTGATGAAAAGAAAAATATCCTATTAGGAGTAACCTCGGTAGAGGATTTGAGAATCCAAGCTAATGGATCACCTTGTTAGAGGATTTAAGAAGTAACCAAGTTTGTTAGAGCTTACCTAGTTAGGCGATTTCAATTCTATTGTAATTGTAAGAAAACAATGAGTTTTCTTGATCTATCTGAATAGCACTACATTTGTTTGATCAAATCCTTTTAAGCTTCAAACTGCTTTCACTCAAACTGTAGATCCATTCTTCAATTAGGCAACCACACACTCAACTAATTTTTGCCAACACTATTCCAACAACTTTACAAACAACTTCATCAACCTTAAAAACAAATCAATTAGGTCGATAACACATCAAAAACCTAATTCTCTCATAGAGAATACAAAAAAATAGGTTCAAGTGTGACTGTTGGATTTACATAGCAATCAATACACATTCTTTAAGAAAATTCTAACTGCTCCATGGCCACTGCTTCATCGGACTTTGTAACTCATCGCACGCTATGCATTAGATGCAATCCAATTTGCTCATTCCCCAGACAATCAAACAAACACGCCAAAACAATCTGAACTTATCCTTATACAATGATCACAAGTGTCACTATCATTACCATTCATCATTAGATCTTAAACCAACAAAATTGATAGGTTAGGGTTTAACAAAAAATAACTGGTAGGGTTTACCGGTTACATTGCATAGAAAGGGTTTAACCTTATACACCAGTTTACCGGTTTACAACATCTTCCTCAAAGCTCTTCCTACCGGTTACAAGACAATATCAATAACAAAAACAATATCAGCAATATCATAAATACTATTACTGGTTCGATTAACATTGATGACAACAAAACATATCATTAATGCAACCTTCATGCAAATGCCAACAATCTCTCCCTTTGGCATTTATGGTAATACCAATATGAATGCCTCTAATTGCTGTTGTGATTGGTGAATAAGAAGTTTGGTTTACATTACCAAGTATTCACCATGCTCTATCTATCTTCAGCCTGTTGTTGGTTTCCCTATGCCAATCACATAATTCTTCTCCTCAATCACATAATTCTTCTCCCCCTTTGACAACAATGCCAAATTGAAAGTAAAACATGTAATTCTTCTCTCACTATGCATCAACAACATACTACAACTTGATGCTCCCCCTATGGAATACATCCACTTCTTCACCAATCCATGTAAAATTTTGCAAGTGATTCAGGGATTGATGCAATCAACATCATGCTCAACTAACTTCATGAAGAGGGACAACCCCCAAATGACTTCTAAGATACTCAAAAGCGGTCTTAGGTAGAGGTTTGGTAAAGATATCTGCAAGCTTCTCCTTTATAGAAGCATGCTCTAAGATTACATCTTTATTTTGAACTTTTTCCCTCAAAAAGTGATACTTCAATTCAATGTGCTTGGTGTGAGCATGCAAAATAAGATTCTTAGAAATATTAATGGCACTTGTATTGTCACATAAAATCTTTATAGGTTCTGAGATCTTCATCTTAAAACCTTCCAAAATGTGCCTCATCCAAATAGCCTGTGTGGAATTCATATAAGCTACATAATACTCAGCTTCAGTATTAGATTGTGAAGTACAACTCTTCTTCTTACTACTCCATGAAACTAGCCTTCCTCCTAGAAAGAATGCTCCATTGATAGTACTTTTTCGGTCATCAATATTTCCTGCCCAATCAACATCTGTGTATGCCTTCAAATCAAAGTTTCCTCCATATGGGTACCATAATCCATAGTCAACTGTACCTTTCAGATATCTAAAAATTCTCTTGGTTGCCATCAAATATGTTTCCTTTGGATTCTTCTGAAATCTAGCAACTATACCAACCGCATAGGCAATATTCAGTCTATTGTGAACAACATAGTGTAATTTGTCAATCATTGACCTATATTCCTTTTCATCAACAGACTTAGATGCATCTTCCTTGGATAACTTACAACCTGTAACCATTGGTGTTCCGACTGGTTTGCAGTCGCACATGCCAAAAGTCTTCAAAACCTCTTTCACATACTTCGATTGAGTAATGAAAATACCGTTCTTCATTTGTTGTATTTGCTAGCCTATGAGATTTTTTATTTCCCCTACTAAAGACATTTCAAACTCATTTTTCATTTCATCTACAAAACTATTGCTCATGACATCATTACCTCCAAAAATAATTGTTAGGATTAATGACAGTCCCAAAGATATTGAGAGGGGGGTGGGGGTGAATCAGTATCTAACCGGTTAACAAAATATTTGACCTTATTATGTATTTTCATTCCAAAACAATGTACCAGTAAATAAGAATTAATGCAGTAAATAGGAACAATAAAGACAACATAGAAAGCACACCATAACACAAGATTTTTAATGAGGAAACCCAGTGTGGGAAAAACCTCGGTGGGATTTGTGACCCACAATATTCAGTCACTGGCCAATGAATGGATATCACCTACAATGTGGTACCTGCACATGCAGGATGACCAACTGCCTAGAGCTCATTGCTCAATTTACAAAATGGAAGTCTCACTGACTTACAAAATGGATTATGAGAATCCAATATAATATACTGCTACAATTCAACATCTGCTATGCCAGGTTCAGTACCAGTTTAAGCTCATACTATAACCATAACCTTATACAAAATCTGCCTTAATATTCGCTTATCACTTCTATCTTATCCATCATATGTCCATCCATCATCATATCAAAATGATTTACAAGAACTCATACATATATGAGTCTATTACAATATGCCATGTCGGCTTTACAAAAGATATTTACAATTAAATGCAATAAACAAAAGTTTGTTCCTGTTGGCTGGGGTGTCTGTATACATTATTGTCGTTGTCGGTGAAGTGTCTACCGGTGTCGGTGCCTACTGGTGGTCTACCAGATGAATGCCACAAGGTTGACTAAAGGTTTCTGTTTATGGTGAAAATGGATAACAACAACATCGAAAGACTAAATGAATTCAACCACAAAACCCTAACCTAACAATAACAAAGATCCACCATAACATATGAAGATTACCTAAGACAATGCAAATCAAATGAAATCACAAAGATTATACCATCACATGTCCAATAGGGTTTGGATCTTCATTCTCCTATCTCCATTGATCTTGCTTGATATATTTGCTCTCAAATTTTATATGTGCACAAGAGCTCAACAAAGAACGGAAATGTGGTTGCAAGTAGGATTGCATATGAAAGATCGAATTCTAGGTTGCTTCAATAGAATGCATAGGATGTGTGTTGATTGATTAGGATGCATAGATTGATTAGGGTTGATAATGAAGGAAGCATCTCCTTATATAGAAGATAATATATGAAATGAAGGGATAAGATTGAGAGGTGTAAAAGATAAATGGTTGGCTATGATTAGAGGGTAGGTAAAAGAAATAATAAAATAATGAGAGGGTGGGTAGTGTAGGAATTAAGAGATGAATTACATGTGTCATGGGTAGAAAAGGCTAATGAATTAATTAAATAAATAAAGATTCATTTAATTAATAGAGGAAGTGAGATCAATTAAATAAATAAGATATTTATTTAATTTAAGAAAAGGATAATTTAAATAAATAAATGTATTTATTTAAATGAGAAATAAGGCTAGAAGAGAATAAATGAATTAATTAAATAAATAAAGATTTATTTAATTAATAGAAGAATTAGGCTAAAGTAATTAAATAAATAAAATATTTATTTAATTAGACATGACAATTTTAAGTGTCTACATTTTGCCCCTCTTTGAGACAATGCGGCTTGTCGCGTTGTTTCAAAGAAGATAATATGAACTGATACAAAGTTGCCCCAAGATGGGAATGATATGCCCCTCGAGAGATTGGATGAAAATGTCTGAAAAGATCGCAGACAATCTCTCGATAAGAAAGAATGGCTAGAATGGACTGACCGGGTAGAATAGAGTGACAGAGTCACGGGATAAAGAAGACTGACTCGGGAAATGAGGGCTAGGGCTACGGTTGGGGTAGTCTATAAGATAGACCACGAGGGGAAAATATCCTCATTATCATCCACACATCCAAGAGATCAGAGTGCAAAGCAAGATAGAGCAGCAGCAGTTAGCAGCGATGGCATTGGTTCACAAATTCGACCGCGTTCACCGATTTCAGAGGCCAGCAGATGCAGGAGAGCCAGTAAGTATCGCAAAAACTCCTTGTACTTTGTCGCAATAAATGTTGTCATAAATGAATGCTAGGTAGCGCAATAAATGCGTAGGTGCCAGGTGCATTCATGTTGGCTAGGCGCATTTGTGTTTGTGCCAGGTGCGTCTATGCTGGGAAAAGCGTCTGTGCCAAATGCGAGCGCGTCTGTGTTGTTCAGGTGCATTTTTGAAATGTGGGCACATTTGTACAGGATGGGCGCATCTGTGCAGAGCATAGGCACGCCTATGTATTTGAGGCGCGTATGTGTAGAGAAAGCGCGTTTATGCAGTCTATAGGCGCGTTTATGTCTTCAAGGTCAAATCGGCAGTTTGGTGACGAACATACGCTGTCGATTGGATAAGCTACTGAGAGGATACACTCAAGAAGGTCCTCTAGGGAAGATGAGGGTAGCAAATAGGGCTAGATTGACAATTCTGTGATAGAACATACGTTGCCAATTAGGAAACTACTCAAGAGGATTCACTCAAGCAGAGGCCCTAGGATAGGATAGATCAAGGCACTTTGTGATGAATAGTGAGTACCAAGACATAGTACTTTGTGATGAACAAGGAGTACTAAAATATGAGCAACACTTTGTGATAAACAATGAGTGCAAATGTGAGCAGCACTTTGTGATGAACAGTGAGTGCAAATGTGAGCAGCACTTTGTGATGAACAGTGAGTGCAAATGTGAGCAACACTTTGTGATGAACAGTGAGTGTCACTAGGATAGAGTACAATATGCACTTAGATAAAAAGTAGCATTTTGTGATGAATAGTGAATGCCACTATGACTGACATGATTGATTTGCTTGATTGCAGGAGTATTTGCCTATGCTGGAGTCACGAGAGAGATTCCCATCGACTCAGAGGTTGTGACCAGAGTTGACATTCGAGGACAAAGCTGCCATTGAGGGTATGGGTTTGCGACATATTATGTATGTGCCTGAGTTTCGGGCGAACATGGGGTTGCTAACTACGCTGGCTGAGAGATGGCACCCAGAGACTTGTACATTTCATTTACCGATGGGTGTGATGATAGTCACCTTGGAGGATGTTTACAGGATTCTACGGATACCGATCGATAGGGAGTTGATTCCCTATGATCGAGATGGAGACAGGGAGGCCGCCCTGAGACGAGTGTCTCAGGATCCAAGCCTAGAGATGAGAGTTGGACACGTGGCATGGGACACAATGATAGTGACAAGACTGGCACTACCAGCAGTGGTAGGAGGAGTGATCAATGGGTTCTTGTGTCTAGACAGGGTGACACGAGGTTTGGCTGTGGGCTGGGGGAGCACCTTGGAAACACTGGTTACACATCACACCAGATATGCCTGGGGATAGTGTGTGTTGGCACACTTGTACTATGAGCTGCATGAGTTTGTGTATCATGGATCTGTAGGATTGGGCTTCGGAGTTACATTGTTGCAGGTATGGGCCTATGAGCATCTGTCGGTTACCCGACCGATACACTTCAGGGGCAGGGGTCATGGACGCAGTTTTGTGCATCTATATGATATGATTACATCACAGCCACGAATTGGCAGGTTGGAGCATTGGTGTCGAGTCCTGGACGAGATCGACACTATGATATGGAGGTCGTACCTTGGGTGCGAGTAGTGGGAGGATGATGTAGTGGATCTACCTTATACCTTCCGGAGTAGATATCTGATTGGGCGGATGCCCTATGTATTGGAGAGATAGCTGGTTGACAGGGTATGTAGGCAGTTTGGCCATATTCAGCGGATGCCACGGGGTTTCAGGATGTATGCTCAGACAGTCAGAGATCAGGCATACTTTGGGCCATTGTTGTCATATGATCAGGCCATGATGTAGCTAGTGGAGATGGTTCCCTTGCCGTGGGATATGTGGCTAGAGATTGAGGATGCAAGTATGGATGAAGAGTATACTGCATATTGGGCTGAGCATCCATTCCCACAACTTACAGACCTAGGGGAGGTGATAGATGGAGATGGTGGGGGGGATGGAGATGGTGGAGGTAGAGGCTGACAGAGGAGGTGGGGTGCAGTTGGAGAGAGGAGGGTGGCTCCACAAAGAGAGGGTGGGGAGGAGAGATAGGCTCGGGTGGTGAGGGGTCACAGTGGATTACCATTACAAGTGCCAGCAACACAAGGTCCTAGATAGGTGCAGGGACAAGGGAAAAGGTAGGTATAGGTACAGGCACAGGCACTAGTACAGGGGGAGCCATAGGCAGAGCCACAGGGGGCCAAGGAGGAGGAGGATGAGCTCTTGAGTTGAGGGAGATCTGCCAGGGATAGGTATATGAGATTTAGGACCTAGAGAGGGAGACAACTAGGCTCAGGAGGTGACTGAGGGAGACAGAGTATGAGAGGGATCAGGCTATCCAATGCTATACTGAGGCTGAGACAACACTGAAGGCTGGGAGGCAGGTGGCAGAGGATATAGGGGCTGGATATGCCTATGTTCTATGGGCAGTGGAGGAGATAGGTTACTGGTGAGACCTATATTATGGGGTAGTGCCACCAGAGCAGCGGGTGAGGAGCTTGTGCAAACCATCGCGGATAGCGACAGCTATGGGAGGGAGCCAGAGGAGACAAGCGTCCAGCGGTAAGGTTATGGGTCCTCCACCACCACATATAGAGGGGATAGGAGAGATGATCCTGGGGTGGGTCCTTCTAGGGCTCAGACTCCGTCGAGGCCAGGCGGCTCCGAGGGAGGGAGTTCATCATAGCCGTAGAGGGCTCCCTATGTATCAGTGTTTTGTACCATTTTGTATTATGATGTAGACACCTTCGGGTGATTTTGTAGCCATATGATTTTGACATCATTGTATCATGACACTTTATATATATATATATATATATGAGATGATTCATCTTTGCGGCAGCTATATGCATGTGTACCTATGTGATGAGATGTTTCATGATGTATGTTTGTATGTGATGCTTATGATAGGGATGCAAATATGTATATGAGGATATGCAATATTTTTGTTCTTTTATGTTTTATATGTTATGCAAATGCAAATGTGAATGTATGAAATGCAAATGAATATGATAATGCAAATGATTATTTACATGATGAGAATGTAAAATGTGCTAATATGTATTGTGTGCAGGATGTGATGCAATTGTAATATCTATATGTATGTATGAAATGTGAATATGTGGTAATGCAGGTGCAAACTACATGAAATGAAAATATTTTTGGCTTGTCATTATACTCAGTCATCTGAAAGTGGGCTACATGAACTCAAGAAGGATGATGGAAGTCAATCAAGAAAGGGGGATGGAAGATAGAAGATATGAAAGTGAAAAGAGCTTCTTGTGCATTATCATCATTGAGCTTTATTATGGCAAGTAGGTTATGACAATCAAGGCATATGTTTGACCCAGAAAGTCATTGTACCTGTTTGCATGGAGATAAGATAGTTGCAAACAAGGAATGCCCCAGTTCATACTTGACTCTCAGTGTCCTCATATCCTTGGACAAGTCATAGCATTACTAAGAGACAATCTGTAGACAGCAAAATAAAATAGGTGACGATACCCCATCCTCGCCTTTCTAGTCAAAGACAACCTATAGATAAAAATCTCTAGTCAGAGACATCCTGGAAAAGCTAAAAGACATGTCACCAAAAAGATAAAATCAAAAGAAAACCAAGACTCGACACCAACATCCACTGTAGTCCTCAATTTTAGTGTCTCTTGTCACTTGTATAAGTCTTATTTGATTGTGGTCACAATGTTTACTTTCACAAAAGGATAGATAGCACTGAACCATATATTGTCAAAGTCTGTTGAAAGATTTGATTTTTTGAAAGTCCATTGTTGCTGTTGTGTCTCCTCTGAAACTGACTGAATCCATGCAACTGATACTTTATTATGGAGAAGATGGAACTTTATTGTGGATTGGCGATGCAAATGTTGCTTTATTGTGGATTGTGCATGGATAGATTGAAGAAAACTGGAAGAAACTGTACTCCTCGAGATGTGTGATGCTCTCAGTTCCACACCCATCACTAGACGTAGGATTTGCCTTAGCCATAGATAGGAGCTGATTTATTATGGATGGAAAGGGATGAAAAGGAAGCTTTATTATGAATGGTGAACCAATCTTAGGTAGATCAATAACAAGCCATGATGGGAATGGGTAAGTTTTATTGTGGATGGATAGGTTGTGAGTGAGTGAAAGTGAAGGATGAAATGGAATCCTGAAGGAGGGAGGAGCAATGTCTCTACGCATGGCACTGGTGACCCAGTTTTCACTAGGGTACTTACCCAGGGCGCCACCAAAGTGGTTTTCACCGTTGGACGAAATGTTTTTCTATTTTCCAATTTTATTTTATTTTATTTTGTGTCACAAGGCGCCTATTTGCCAGGTTTTCACCAAGTAACGATTTTTTTTGTATTTTTGAATTAGGATACTCTGAAGAGCTATGTGTAAAACCTGCAAATGTGCATGTTGTTGATAGGATCCTCTAAAGGTTCACCCTTTGTGGTTGAGAGCATATGCACCAGATCCATATGATGTTGTAATGATGTAAGGACCAAGCCTGTTTGGTTCGAATTTGTCCTTCTTCTGTCTGTATTGCTGATTTTTAGGATTTTCCTTGAGAACTAAGTCACCCACCTTAAGTGTATGGGGCTTCACCTTATGATTGTAGTTGTATTGTTCCTTGCCTGAATGATGTGTAGCTCGAGTGACTATCTTCCTTGATAAAGGAACTAAGATAGAATTACTAGTGTGTGGACTACAGAGGCCCGTATGTGTGTCACCTAAAGAAGTTTGGGCATATCTGATAACAAAGTCCTTTGAGGAAGCTCCATTAAAGGTCCATGATGTATCACCAAAAGGGAAAGGATGTGCAGAACAAGTGGATGAGTGATGAAGGCTTATGATTGTGAAAAGAAGTGAAAGTAGGATGGCATGATGGAGACTTAGGATCAACAAGTATTCTTTTTCACTTGAAATTTTAGAATATTTGCCCCCAGTTATTTTGATATCAAGGGAGATCAACTCTTGTTCTTTTTGCTTCATAGGATTTTTATCCTTGACTTTGATTTTTGTGGAGTCCAGTAGCTTTTGATTTTGATTTGAATTAAAGGACTTCTCTTTATTTTTTACTTTTAGAGTTTTCTTTTCAAAGCTTGATTTTTGATCCCCAATGAGTAAGGGATTTTGTAATTCTTGTTGATCCAAGTCTGGAAGTGGAGTGGAAATGGAATGAGTGGATGAAATGGTAAAGCTATGTGAGTTCTCAAGAGGGCTAGTGATACGCTCAATAGATTCCTTGTTGGAACCACTCTTAGGACTATTGATATCAAGAGTTGCTTGCACCACTAGAGGAGATTTGCATTCAGACTTAGTAGCCACAACACTAGGTGGTTCACTCCCAATTCCTTGCAAATTATTTGTAGGTTGTTCTTGTTGACTGAAAGTCTTAGGAGATAGTGAGAGTTGATCAACATGAAAGATATACTCACCAGATCCCATGTCTTTAAACTTGAACTTTTCTTTGATCTCTGCTTGTTTTAATGTAGAAGCTTTCAATGATTTTGGATCCACATATGCTGATGAAGGAATAGCTTCTCGATTGATTGGAATTGTTATTTCTGATCTAGGTCGCAAATTGTTGCAATATATGAATGGATTTGGGTCAGCTTTGACAGTCACTTCGACTCCATTGTGTGGAAACTTGATACATTGATGATCTGTAGATGGGACTACACTCATCTCATGTATCCATGGACGTCCTAGTAAGATATTGTATGTGAGATCTAGATCAAGGACTTGACAAACCACATCTTTTGTAACTGGCCCAACCCTGAGAGGTAAAGTAACTGTTCCTTTGGATGAACACTCTTCATCATCATATGCTTTGATGGCAATTTTGTTTGTAGCATTCAAAACTTTGTTTGAATATCCCAATTGTTTAATAGTGCTCAATGTACAAATGTTTAGACCTTCTCCTCCATCTATTAGGACTCATTTTATTCGATGTTTTTGTATGAAGGATTCAATGTGTAATGGTGCATTATGTGGCTGACTTACAAAGGCGTCATCGGCTTCTGTGAATGTAAGAGAGTGTGGAATGGAAAGGTATCCCACCATGGATTGAAACTAGTGCACATTTAGATCAGTAGGGACAACAGTGTCTCTCAAGATTTTGTCAAGAATGGCTTTATGTGCGGGGCATATACATAAGAGCTCAAGGATGGAGATGAGCATGGGTGTCTTCCCTAACTGTTCTACAAGGTCATACTCAGGCTTGGTTGATGAGGAAGCGATGTTTTTAGCTGGAGCACCTTGCAAAGTGAATTTACCTCGACGAGTTGTGACATTACATTCAAAGGTAGGTTCGAAAGAAGATCCAATGCTTTTTAGGACAATCTTGGGTCTCTGGGTAGAATTCTTTGGGGTTTTGTCCTTGATGATAATAGTAGAGAAATAATTATCCATTGAAATGTGATTTATAGTTGAATCATAGTTATAGGATGCTCTAGTCATCTGTGGCTATAGCTTTTCCCTTGTCATGCTTTGGGAATGGTTCCTTAAACATTTCATGTTCTTGATTGGATAAGTATCCTTCAATCTCAATGTCACCTCTATCAATGAGATCTTGTATGATGTTCTTCATTCGATGACAATTTCCTATTTTATGACCCTTGCTCTTATGGAATTCACAATACTCATCATCATTCCACCAATTTGGTTTGACCTTTGGTTCATATGGAGGAAAATATGGAATTGTGATTACTTTATTTGCCACTAGCTTCTTGAAGACTGACTCAAGTGGTTCTCCCAATGGGTTATACTTCCTTCGTGATCTAGAAGTTGTTTGAGTATTCATTTATTTTTTTGTAGAGCTTGATCTCGAAAAAATGATTTTGGGTCGCACTATATTGGCATCAACAACACCATCATTGACTGTGTTCTTGTTTTTATTCCAAAATCTTGGCTTATCTTTTCCTTTAAAGTCATCTTTGTTTTCTTTGAATATCTTAATGACTCCTTGTTCAATTAGGACCTTTTCTGTCGCTAAGCCTTTTTCAATGATGTCCTTGAAGGTGGACAAACAAGCTTTCCTTAGATCATAGCCAATGTCTTTGTTAACATTCTGGGTGAACATCTCCACCATTTATTTTTGTGGAATTTCACAAGAGCATCTGCTGGCTAGATTTCTCCATCTTTGTAAAAATGATCAAAAAGATTCTCCATCTTTTTACTTGGTGTTGCACAAAGTAGTGACTGATATGTCTTTCTCTATGTTGTAGAAGAAATGTTGAATAAATGCCTCTGCTAAGTCACCCCATGACTTGAGTCCAGGTGGAAGTTGGGAGAACCATTCCATAGCTTGATCACCTAAGCTTTGTGGGAATAATCTCATCAAATATGTCTCTTTTGAAGCTACCTCAATGCAAGCTATGAAAAACTATCTTATGTGTGCCTTAGGATCCCCTTTTCCTCTATACTTATCAAACTTAGGCATCACAAAGTGTGTAGGAAATGGAGGCATTGGAATGCTCTTGTCAAATGGATAAGGACATATGTCTCTCATTGTGTATGTTGGCTTCGGTGTATTTATGTCCTCCATTTTCTTTAGTAAGTCCTTGATTTGTTGCTCCAAATTGTTCTTAGGTGGAGATCGACTTCTTGGACCATACCCCATGCTTGAGGCACCAATTGGAGGAGGAGCATGTTGCATATATGGATGATATTGATCATACACATGTTCATATGGAGGAGGTCTATAATGATGCTGCGTATATGGACCACTTGGTATAGAGTCATGGTGAGGAATTGAATATCTGCTTTGTCCAAGTATACCATACTCTACAGGCATGTCACGAGTTTGTTCTAGTGTGTTTCCCCCAAATTTGACGTGGGATTTCCTTGTGTCCAAATTGTGAACATGCCTTTGGATATCTAATTGCCTTGGTGGTTGATCCTTAGCATTGGTATGTGATTGAGCATCTTGTTTTGCATAAGACTTCCATAATGGTCTGCAAAGGTGAGTATCATATGCTTGACCATGTGTATGTGGGACCTCTGGTTTTTGAAACAAAGATGATGGTGATTTAGGCACTATATGTGGTCCTCTATTGCCTCCACTATTAGGCCTCCTTTGATCCATGTTGGAGTGAGTTTGTTGCAAAGGTCGATTTTCCATTATTTGAGACATGTCAAAATCATGAGGGATCTTGGTTCCAATTTGTGCCATCACTTGTAGAAAATATTGTCTATCTCTCCTCATTATTTCCTCAACCAATCGATTAAAATGAGGATTCATAATGGTGTCTTCCACTTCTACTGAATGTACATAAAAGTTGTCCATATTGTCATTGTGTGTATCATTGTTGTTTGTAGTGTCCATGTTCTCAATATTTGGAATGTTTCTATAAGCATCCACGTTAGGTAATGTAGTATGATCAGAATTGAAAAAGATATCATTGTCATACTCATAGGAACTCATGTTTGTGGACTCTTGAGCCTCTTTAGCCTCTCTCCTATATTTTTGGGAACGAGTTTCAACCATGAACTAGGTATTGACCAAGATGTGTGAGACTAGATGAAAATGGAAAGAGTATGGAAGACCAAGAGTTGGATGGAATGTAAATGAATCCGAAGTGTACTTGCAATGTCCAAAGTGTAAGACCAAGTATGTATGTAGTAGAGTAGGTGTGGCTTCCAAAGAGAGGATAGTTTCTCTTGATGAGGTAAGTTGACCTTGACTCTAAGTAAGACCAAATGAGACCCAAAGGTGATAGACCTTGATGAGGGACCACTTAGCAAAATGTTGTTGTATGTAGTGTGTTGACAAAGTATGATGGGGACAAGCGAGTGACCTTTTGACTCAAGTTTAGAAAAATATGAATGTAATATAAGATGTAAAGAAATGATGGACTTTGTGAGACCCAAAGACATGTTGAATGCTAGGTGAAAACCTGAAGAGATAACCTAGGAAGCTCAATAAGTCTGAAACTGATTGTTCTTGTTTGCTGAATTATGAAAGTTCTCAATCCTGAACACAGACGTGTCTGTATACTTCACAGACGCGCTTAAATGACACATACGCTATTCCGACAGACACAGACGCATTTCTGAGATGTTGTAAATGCGAAGTTGCTCAAAACACAGACATGTTTCTGCCCTTCACAGACGCGGTTATAAGACACAAACGCTATTCTATCAGACAGATGCATTTTTGCAAAATTTGTGCAATTTTTTCCAATCTATGAAATTGCTTTGTTGTGACCAAATCTGAATGTTTGACTGTTTTTCGTGACAAGAGGACACAGTGTTGATGAAGACTCAATGTTTGCAAGTGTTTAGACTCAAAAATGACTCAAAGAAAAGTGTGTTGTTTGATGTAAAATTGTTTTGCATACACTTGAAGACACAAAAGACACAATGTTTTGCTGTTTGGTCTTGAATGTTTGATTGTTCAAAATAAGACAAGCACAATTCTTATGGTTGGCCAAGACAATAGTTATTGATCCCACATGGAGTTTCCCCCGAGGCTACATTATTCAAAGCAGATACTTAGATGCTTGACCCCACTGGCTCCACTCTCAGCACTCACTTCTTGAGGCAGCCAAGCATCAGTCCCCATGAAAACTCCCTGTGGTGAACTTTGCATCTCTACTAAGAACCGTATGTGTGTGGGCCGCTACTAGAGGTCCGACCTCCTACCCCAACAAGTAGAAGGATTTTGGCTTCTAAAACAAAAAGGTGCTAGTAAGGGCATTTGGTCGTGTGGCCATACATGCGACACTTTTAGCTCTATAAATTCAGAAGGCTCCCAGTCGGTAGGGGTTACGCCCTACAACTGATCAAATAAATTTGATCAAATGGGTTTATGGGGAGACATAGTGTCAGTATGAACTAATCAGCACACGTTATCCATAGTTTTCACCATGGATACAGTTATTTATAGTGGTTTGGAAGAAGATCGATTTTTTTTTTCTACCACTTGGGTCGTTCTCTCCTCACTAGTAGTCCTAATGACCACACGGGGAGACATGCCCTCTAAAGATTAAACAAAAAGAGCCTATTGCTCAAGACACAAAAGACAATGGTTCAATTTTAGTGCACCAATTGAAGTGTTTGCTAATCTATGAAAACAAGGCACACAATAAAGATCAAAAGAAAATCCTTTTCAAGGTCCTGCAACAAATATTTGTTAGTAGTTTGGATTGTTTCAAATGATCACCCCTTCCTGCAAGCACACAAGTTAGGTAAATTTTAGATCCAAAAGACTTTGTGAAATAGGGGCCTTCAACAATGCGTTTTGTTGACCAATTCAAAGATCCGATTCACCATTAAAAAACACCACCTATAAAATTTCAAGAGATTTTCAGAAATGTAAGAAAATCCAAAAAATTTCTAATTTGCTCCAAAATTTAATTTTTCATGGAAAATCATAAAAAATTCATATAAAATGAAAAATTGACCTAAAAAATCTAAAAATTTTATTGGAGAGTCCTAATGGTCTTCCAAACCTGCATAAAAAAATTTCTGCAACAAATCCAAGCAGTTTATGAGATATGAGTAAAATAATGCAAAACCCTAATTTTCAAAGATCCAATTTTTGAGGAATGATTTTGCATCAAATTTAAAATCACAAAGAATAGATCCTATGTATATTTATGAGACATTTCCAAAAATGTAAGAAAATCCGAAAATTCACTAATTTGCTCTCAAAATTAATTTTTTATGAAAACTCATAAAAAACTCATATCAAATGTAAATTTGATCCAAAAAATCTGAAATTTTTACTGAATCCTTTTGATACTTTTCTTGATTTTCACAAAAAATATTATGGCAAAAGTCGAAGCTGTTTGTGAGATCTGATCAAAATAAGGAAAAACCCTAATTTTTAAAGATCCAATTTTTAGGGAAATATTTTGCATCAAAATTAAAATCACAAAGAACAGATCCTATGTATAATTATGAGAGATTTCCAAAAATGTAAGAAAACCCAAAAAATTCTCTCATTTGCTCTCAAAAATATTTTTTTATGAAAAATCATAAAAAAATCATAGAAAATGAAAATGTGCTCCAAAAATTCTGAATTTTGGATTGAGATCTCTAGAGACTTTCTTGAACCTAGAAAAACAATTTGGTGCAAAATTTCTAATCCTTTTGTGAGATATGATCGAATCTCTACAAGATCTTGATTTTGTTTCCAAAACCCTAGCATCACATGTCCAATAGGGTTTGAATCTCCATTCTTCCTATCTCCATTGATCTTGCTTGATATATTTGCTCTCAGATTTTATATGTGCACAATAGCTCAACAAAGAATGGAAATGTGGTTGCAAGTAGGATTGCATATGAAAGATTGAATGCTAGGTTGCTTCAATAGAATGCATAGGATGTGTGTAGATTGATTAGGATGCATAGATTGATTACGGTTGATAATGAAGGAAACATCTCCTTATATAGAAGATACTATAAGAAATGAAGGGATAAGATTGACAGGTGTAAAAGATAAATGGTCGGCTATGATTAGAGGGTAGGTAAAAGAAATAATGAAATAATGAGAGGGTGGGTAGTGTAGGAATTAAGAGATGAATGACATGTGTCATGGGTAGAAACGGCTAATGAATTAATTAAATAAATAAAGATTCATTTACTAAATAGAGGAAGTGGGATCAATTAAATAAATAAGATATTTATTTAATTTAAGAAAAGGATAATTTAAATAAATAAATGTATTTATTTAAATGAGAAATAAGGCTAGAAGAGGATAAATGAATTAATTAAATAAATAAAGATTTATTTAATTAATAGAAGAATTAGGCTAAAGTAATTAAATAAATAAAATATTTATTTAATTAGATATGACAATTTTAGGTGTCTACAGTTTCCACAAGGCTGCAAGGTTTCCATCAATTACAACACCTTCAATTCTCATTAGAGTGTACAATGCCAACAATCTTGCCCTTTGGCATTGATGGCAAGACTCATGAGAAAAATCCAAAAATCTATTCCAAAAATGAAGTTCAAAAAATTACCAAAAAAGTGTGCTCCCCCTGAGCAGATGATCTCCTTTGATAGTCATTTTTCTTTGTCCACTACTCCCCCTTTGACATCAATGACAAAGGTTGTCAAAAATTGTCAAATGAGTGCAGAATTTCAGCTTGAACTTTGTAACCGATTGGTTACAATCTAAAATATGTCAGCCAAAACCAAGTTTAAGCTCTGTATGAATCTGTTGCTATCCTTCATGGTTGCCTCAATTCTCTGGATTGTACTAGTGAGATGATGCATATGCTCCTCCGGTGACTTTTGTCCTTGAATTAATGCCTCAGAGATCTCTTTCCTCAAAGAGATAAGGTTGTCTAATTTTGGACTGAGTTTGTACTTAAGCTTTGAATGATATTATCAGCTATATCATCTATCTCCTTTTGAACTTTTCTTATTTCCTTATCAATGTCCCAAGTCAACAGTTGTGTCTTGCAAGTATCCTTGTACATTTCCTTATACTCCAAAATTTTTGTATTCAATGCCGATAAAAGTGTATTTATGTGTTCCATGCACTTGTTTATTGTTTCCTCAAAGAATTTTTCTTTTTCCTTTTCCATTTTCTCCTTGAATGTTTCCTCATTTATTTGATCAACTGTTAGTATATTTCTAGCAATATATTTAGACAATGTGTCTAACTGACTTAAATAATCCTTTACATTATCTACATTGCATTTTGGTGCAATCATCTTAAGAATAGAAATAGTATCATCAATTGCCTTATAGGCCAATGCATTACAATTAGTTATTTTCTTTATTGAGTCCAGAAGTACCTCTGTCACATTTGTAGGTCTGAATTCTCTCAATGAAGTACTTGAAGTTTGACTAGCTACCTTTACAATTTCAGTGCTTCCAGTGGGAGTAACCAATTTGCTTGTATCTACCTCAGGAGGGTCAGTCTGAGTTTTCATTTCTACTAGCAATGGTTTTGGTTTCTCAGTGGTTGCTGGTTGCACTACCTGAATGTGTGCCTGTGTATCCATCGATTTCTCTATTGGTTTTTCTGTATTATCAACTGACGATATCTTTGTTACTGTCTCTATAGGTTTCTCTGTGCTTGCATCAATACTACCAGTAACCATTCCACTATCCAAGGGTTCCACTGAATGCTCTACTTTCTCTGCTTTCTCTGTTTGTATCCCAACCTCAATATTTTCTATCAATTTCTCAATGTTTCCAGTGTTAGTAGTATCATTTTTCACTTCAATGCTATCCTTATCCACTACAATGTTTACTTCCTGATTATCAATGTTCATTGTGTATAAGATTTCTGACTCAGGTTTAGTGTTCTCATGTGTTGTGTCAAAATTTTTAGTAGCCAACATATCCTTAGTCTGTACCAGTGGAGTAACCAAAGGTGGTGGTACATTGTCAGTTACTTTTATGTTTGGTATTCCACCTACTTTACCTTTCCCCTTGTCTCTGTCCTTTTGATATACTTTGAAAGTTTTCTTTGGTCTGCTCAACTCTTCCTATTTTTCTTTCTCTACAAAGAAGATATCCCATTTATCTGATGTTTCTTCTATAATTTCATTTAATCTACTAGCCATTAAGCTTACATGTCGATGGTCACTAGCAAAAACTGTTTGGTTAGATTCACTAATTAGTTCATCAATTTCCTCTACAAAGTTAACCGGATGTACAGCTAGGAGTTTTTCAATCTTAAGTTTCTTATCAAGTTCCATAACTGCAATTCTCTTAGCACCTAACCTTCTATACAATTCACTTGACAAATCATCTACAACTTCAATTAATACTTTCTTGTAAATGTCTAGATGTAGAATTATGTTGTTCTCAATACTTTCCTTTTCTGCATCTGTGAATGTATTATACAGTTTGCTAACATTAGCCAAGTTGCTGTCATCAGTTATTTTACTCAATAAGTTATCCAATGGTGGTATAACCTATTTTTGTTTCTTCTTTGGTGTCAATTTCTTCGTTGGTGGTCTCATTGTCTATTGCTTCTTCTTTTTCTTCTTGGGTTTAGGAGAGGGTATTGATGAGGGATTTCTCTTCCTACCAACTTTACTAAATTCTGCAGGTAATTCACTCTTAGAAGATGTACCAACCGGTGAGAGATGTGCCTCCAGTTGTAATCCTTCTAGGTCACTTTCCTTTATTCCATTTATGTTATGATGATTTCTTTTATTTCCTTAACTTGTTTGGTTGCACTCCTTATGTATTTTTCTCTTTTTTTTCTCTGCTTCAATATTTGTTCACCACTTTCTATTGTTTCAGCATTACCAAAGACCTTTTCTTCTAGTTCTCTAGGTGCTTCTAATAGGGATTTGGCATAAGTTTCAATAATGTTTACATCTACCTCATACCCCATTTCAGCTACCCATACAGTTCTAGGAAGAACTGCCTCCACCCATATTTCATCCTTCTTGATCACAAAACATATTTCATTGTTGTACTTATCTACTACACTCTGTGGTAATCTCTCCCTAGTTTTCATTTTTGCTTGGAAGGTTTCGAAGTACTCAGTGATATTGTTTTCCTTATCAGTGTCCATACCGGTGAAGATTTCTAGCAATTGTTTGCCTACCGGTATATCATATCCAAAATATTTCTTTCCAAAACTGGGAACTTCTTTTGTGAAATACAACATAAGACATACCAAAAGATTTCCAAAATGAAAAGTTCCTTTCTTATCTCCTTTTATCTTTTTCAGATTATCTATCAGTTCATCTTTTAGCCACTCACATACATCTATTTTTGCATCATTATTGACCATATCATAAGCACTTTTAATGCAAAGACTGGAAATAAAGCTGAGTCAGTTTTTATGTGTGGTCTTATAATCTAGGACCATGCTTATGAATTTGACATTTACATCCTTGACATCATTTACTCTTAGGGACCTGCTATCATATGTTGCACCTGTTAAGGTCATGACAGTATTATTCAGTACCTTCTTAGTATTATTTGGCCTGCTACCAGTGGAGGGTAGACCTGTCATTGCCCTAATTGCTTCCTTGGTGATTTTGGAAACAAAATCTAGCCAAATAAATTCTCCATGAACCTTGCTAAGGACAATTCGTACTACCTCCTTAGGAAATTCAGGGATGTCCAAGATTTCCACAAAACCTAAAGTTTCAATTACCTTGTGCTCGGGTTTTACATTTCTATTTTCATCACAAATAATAGTTTTAAACATCTTCAATACTTTCTTAGAGCCTAATTCCTCAATATTGCAGCGAATGTAAATTCTAGGGTCTTCAGCATAAGCAACACCTTTTGGAATTTTAGAAAAAACACCTATGGAATCATCTTGTTTCACTATCTCAGGAATGATCTTAAAAATGGTCCTAGGGCATTTCACAATTTCTACAACATTAGGGTTTGTAATAAATTCCAGAGCAGAGGAGGAAGCCATTGATAAATACCTTAAGCTACCTAAAAAATGGTTTGAGTGCTTTGAAAGAAATCGCTTCACTTCTTCACTTTGGATGCCTTCGCTCAGATTTTCGCGCTCTCTGAAAGTTTGAATGCTCAGTGAATTGAAAAACAGGGAAAAACAATGATTTATAAAGTCTTTTCTTCCAACAACCGCATTTCACCGGTTAAGTGAAACTTAATACATTTGCCGGTAAAGAACAAATCCATCTTCTCACCATCAACCGAGGGTAAACTTGCATGATATTCAACTTGTTGCAATACCCCAAAAGGTTACTTTTCAGTTGAATGAAGAATCTCTTGTCGGTGGAGTAATACTCTATTCAACTGGTGAAGGAATAGTCTCATCAATATTATGATCTCTCTTTCTAATCCACTATTTTGAAAATTCTTGCTTTAACTCATCTACCTTCTCTTTGCCTTTCAAACTGGGTCCTTTATTATTTACTGGTGAAGTCTTGCTTCTAGAAAATTTTGCAATATGTCCAATCTTGTTACAAGCATAACAAGTCACATTGTTCTTTTGAATAGCCTTTCCATATCCTATGCCAATTTGTGTTCTGCATTGATTAGATAAGTGCCTAAATCTTCCACAAACATAACATCTCACATTCATTCTACAATTTTCTGAATTATGACCAATTTTGTTGCATTTGGAACATTGACCGGTGGGTGCATTAATGTTCTGATTGTTTCTAGATCTACACTAATTTTCTCTATGACCATACTTGTTATAGTTAAAGCATTTCCCATTAAATTTGTAAGCATTAGGTTGTCTTACTGGTTTAATGTGATCATGATTGTTTGTAGTACTAGAACTTTCACCAACTTCAAATCCAAGTCCATTAGTATCTCCATTAGGTTTCTAACTTTTCAGCATATCATCAAGTTCTTCTGAACTTTTTTTGAATCTCTTTATGTTGATTTGTAGTAGCCAACTCATTTTCCAAGATTCCCTTTTGTCTCATAAGTTCAGGTTTATCATGTTGCATGTGAATCAGATCTATCATCAACATATCATTTTCATGACTGAGTCTTAGATTTTTATTTCTAGCATCATTGAGTCTCCTAGTCAAGTCATCTTCATTCTTTTTCCCGTCCTCAATGTCTTTACAAAATCTCATAGTCATAGAACATTTCATTCCTCATAGTACTATTTTCTTTCCTCAATTTGTTTGCAAGATCATTAAGAGTTTCCTTTTCATCATCATCACTTTGCATCTTCTCATGAAGTTATTTTCTTTTATTTCTAGCAATAGTAAGATTCTCCTGAAGTCATTGAATGAATTCCTGTGCAGTCCTCAGATCATCTTCAAGTTTGATATTCTTCAACTTCTCTGCATCATAGTTCGCAAGAGCTCCTTCTAATTGCTTTCTTAAGTTCTCCAATTGTATCGGTGTCAGAATCTTCCTCAAGCTATTAAGGTTTTGAAAATAGAGGACCAGGCTCTGATACCAATTGTTAGGATTAATGACAGTCCCAAAGATACTGAGAGCTGGGGGTGAATCAGTATCTAACTGGTTAACAAAATATTTGACTTTATTATGTATTTTGCATTCCAAAATAATGTACCGGTAAATAAGAATTAATGCAGTAAATAGGAACAATAAAGACAACATAGAAAGCACACCATAACACAAGATTTTTAACGAGAAAATCCGGTGTGGGAAAAACCTCGATGGGATTTTTGACCCACAATATTCACTCACTGGCCAATGAATGGATATTACTTACAATGTGGTGCCTGCACATGCAGGAAGGCCAACTACCTAGAGCTCACTGCTTAGTTTACAAAATGGAAGTCTCACTAACTTACAAAATGGATTATGAGAATCCAATATAATGTACTGCTACAATTCAACATCTGCTATGCTAGGTTCAGTACCAGTTTAAGCTTATACTATAACCATAACCTTATACAAAATCTGCCTTAATATTCGCTTATCACTTCTACCTTATCCATCATATGTCCATCCATCATCATATCAAAATGATTTATAAGAAATCATACATATATGAGTCTATTACAATATGTCATGTCGGCTTTACAAAGTATATTTACAATTAAATGCAATAAACAAAAGTTTGTTTCTGTCAGCTGGGGTGCCGATATATATTATTGTCACTGTCGGTGAAGTGTTTGCTGGTGCCAGTGGTTGTGCCTGCTGGTGGTCTGCCAGATTAATGCCACAAGGTTTTTTGAAGGTTTCCACAAGGCTGCAAGGTTGCCATCAATGACAACACCTTCAATTCTCATTAGAGTGTACAATGCCAACAATAATATCATCAACAAATACTTCACTGAACAATATTTCATCTCGTTTACACTTGAGATAAATATAACTATCATCACTTGTTCTTACAAAGCCTATCTTCATTAGATGTGTATGAAGTCATTCATACCATGCTCTGGGTGCCTACTTTAATCCATACAAAGCTTTATGTAATATGCATACCATGTCTTTCTCATCTGTCAAAGCATAACCATCTAGTTACTCTATGTATACCTCTTCTTCCAATATCCCATTCAAAAATGCAGACTTAACATCCATCTGGTATACCTTCAAGTTCTTATGGGCTACAAATGCAAGTAAATTTTTGACACCTTCCAGTCTTGCTACTGGTGCAAAAGTTTCTCCATAATCCTCTCCTTCTTCTTGAGCATAACCTTTGCAAACTAGTCTTTCCTTGTTGCGAACTACAACACCATCTTCATTTAACTTGTTTCTGAACATCCATTTAGTACCTATAACATTCTTGTTTATTGGTTGGGATATCAAGGTCCAAGTGTTATTCTTCTCAATTTGATCCAATTCCTCCTCCATAGCTTTAACCCAATAATCATCACCAAATGCCTCCTTAGCACTTATTGGTTCAATGGTGGAGATCATGCAAGAGTTAGCTCTTATTTTCCTTCTAGTTAGTACTCCAGCATCCTTATCCCCAATAATCTACCAAGGACTGTGGTTCAATTTTACATACCTAGGAATAACATGATCATTCTCTTCAGGTTCAACATGTTCATTATCATCTTCTTCTGCATTTATTTGTTCTAGTTGAACAAGTACATCAGTATTTGCTTTACTGGTTTCTGATTTAATAGTTTTAGGTTCCAAAAGAAAAATGCAAGGATCTTCATCCTTTTTCTCTAAACTGGTTCCTTCTAAGACTTTAGGACATTCATCTACTCGAACATCAACACTCTCAACAATTCTTTGTGTCCGGTTGTTGAAGCATTTATAGGCCTTACTCTCGGTGGAATAGCCAAGAAATTTGCCTTCATCACTCTTAGCTTCAAACTTGCTTATGTAATCACCTCTTTTAGTAAAACACTTGCTACCAAATATCTTAAAATAGATAACATCAGGTGATCTTCCATACCAATATTCATAAGGGGTCTTGTCCTTACCTCTTTTATTCAGAACTCGGTTCTTTGTGTAGATAGTTGTAGTTACAACTTCTTTCTAAAATGTTTTCGCTACACTTCCTTGTATCAACATTGTCCTAGTAGCTTCAACCGTTGACCAATTGCTCCTCTCTGCTATACCATTTTGCTATGGTGTCCTTGGTGCAGAAAGTTACTGCTTGATACCATTCTCATCACAGTACTTAGTGAATTCCTCAAAAGTAAATTCATCGCCTTGATCTGTTCTCACACATTTTATCTTTTTCCCACTCTCTTTCTCAACTAAGGCCCTGAATTCTTTGAACTTACCAAAAGATTCATTCTTATCCTTCAAGAATGTGACCCAGATCATCCTTGAATAATCATCAATGAACTTCATGAAATAGCTATCACCTTGAATGCTTCTTGTTCTTATTTGTCCACATAGATCTGTATGAACCAAATCTAACAAGTGCTCTACTGAGAAGGACTTGCTCTTGAAATTTGAAGAAGTCATCTTTCCTAACTAACATTCTTTACAAAGAGCATTAACCGGTTTGTCTAGCTGAGGCAAACCTCTTACTGTCTTGGACTTGCTCACTTTAACAATGTTATCAAAGTTTATATGACAAAATCTCCTATACCAAAGCCAACTATCATCTATCTTTGGAATCAAACAATTTGTAACTTTAGGATTAAGATGAAATAGATGACCTCTGGTTTGTTTCCTAGTTGCAATCAATTCACCTTTGTTGTCAAATATTTTGTACATACCATTTCTAAACTCCATTGGGTATCCTCTGTCATTAAGTTGTGCCATACTTAGAAGATTGTACTTTAGACCTTCAACCCAATAGACATCGTCAACACTACTCTTCCCATTAAGAGAAATAACTCCCTTACCTTTAACCATATATGGTGAGTCATTGCTAAATCTGACAACACCACCATCAAATTCCTTCAAGGAAAGAAATTTGCTCTGATCACCAATCATGTGATGTGAACAACCACTATCAATGATCCAATCATCATAATTATCCATCATGGACACTAGTGTTTTATGATCTAATATCTCTTCCTTAATAGCTACAAACACAATATCTTCACTAGCATCATCATCAGATTCTTTATCGGTAATACCACTATCAACCGCTATAAGACAATCTCTCTTTCCTTTGCCCTTATACTTCTTGAATTTGTCTCTCTTGTATTCATTTTCACAATTAGGACAGTTAGTTTCTATATGACCAATCTTGTTGCATGCAAAACATTTTAAAGGTAGTTTACCTCTATATTTACCAATGTCTTTAGGTAGTCATTTTGCCAACAATGCTTCAAGTTCCACTAAGCTATCTTCATCATCAGCATCTTTGTTGGATCTAGATTCATAACCATGACAAGTATCTCTACTTTTTCTCACAGATGGCTTAGAGACAAAAGCTTTGAATGCAGATTCTAAATTTTGAACACTACCATCATAATCGTTTAATTCAAAAGTAGTAAGTTTGCTAATGATAGAGTCAAGAGTTACCTTAGTTTTGTCAATGTATTTCAACTCCTAAATAGTTGCAACTCGGATAGCATAGATAGACCAATAGCAGGGTTCTTAGTACCTTACTGATCACTATGGCATCTTCCAATTTCCCTCATGCACTCTTTATTTCACCAACTATCTCTTTTATCCTTTGACCATACTGTTGGATATTCTCACCTTCAAAAATTCTCATGTCATCAAACTTTTCTCTTAGTCTCTCCTCTTTAGCAATCTTAACATGTTCATCACCACTATAAATCTCTTCAAGTTTTTTCCATACACATGAAAAAATATATTTAGAGCAAACACATGACATCACACCGGAAGAGATTCATGTCGTCACCAATTTGTGTAACATTGGAGAAGTGCCAGCCCTAAGGAAGATCATCAAGACCGAAATGACCAAGCTCACTGGTTCTGTGAGCAACCAATGGGGAATGACCATCAATACCATCAAGGATAATCTGGTCAAGTATGCCTGCATGGTGATAGGTTACTGGACATCCTATGCTAGCAAAATTAACTCTGTCTTTGTTGTAGCGATAAATGTCGCCTACAGGATGATCATGGAAGATGCCTCGTTTGATATATGCACCTATATGCAAAGGCAACTTCTGGTGAACCCGAAGTCAATTAAATAGGACAATGCCTTGAAATTTAAATTTGGACAACTATTGGTCAGATTGTTCTTCTACTTCAAAGGTTATTTCCTAGGAGTCAGAGATATTCAATGGTCTGCTACCAACCGGTTACCAAGCAAATCAAAGAGAGTCTTCAAGTGGTTGGAACTGGTTACCCTAAAGTATTGAACAAATACTTTGATGAGTTTAAGAGGAAGATGAGATAGAGGATAAGGATATCTGGTGACATTGTCAAGAAGTATGAAGAGGACATCTGCTTTACTATCAGAGTAGATGAGTGCATAATGGAGGTGGTTGAGCCTAGAAAGGAAGAAGTGGAGCCTATGGGATATGAGGTGATGTATGATATGCTAGATGGGTATGCTTCTACCCTACTTGCCTCACCGCTTGATCCTAAGAAGAAGAGAACCAACACCTATTTGGAAAGGGTTACACCGGTTAAAGAACCTTCAGTAAATAAAGGAAAGGCAGTGCCATCTGTATCAGCACCAGTTACTTCAACAAGTCCCAAAGTGACCAAGTGGTCATCAGCAAAGAAGAAACCAAAAGTTGCACCTGCCAAGGTATTTGAGAGGAAGCGGAAGACAAAAGGCAACACACCGAACTTAGAGGATATCGAATCTGAAGAACAACCTAAGAAGACTAGGCAAATAAGGAAGAAGACAAAGACAACCAGCAATGAACTGACATCATCAACACCAGTAAATATTGATATTTCCTCTTACAAACCATTAACACATTGCCAAAGGACTATCAAGAACATTAGAAGAAAATTGCTTAGTGATTTGAAAGAATGTTTTGATGATTTTAATGATAATGAAAAGGAGGAAGTTGAACAGGAAGTCATTCAATATCTATGTGTTAATGACCGGTCACCATCAGAAATTAGATTTGTGACTCTGATTCTTTATGCAATTCTTTAGACAACAAATGGCACATTGCCATATAAAAGGAACAGGAAATAAGAGAGGAAATATTTGTTCAATATTTTCTTGATTTGTCTAATTCAAAACTTTATGAAGTGATGGATAAATACAAAGGCCTCTTCTTCATGAGAAGAAGGAGACTCTTGTTACTAGAGGGGAAAGTTCCTGAAGTGGTAAAAGATACCCACTCTCATGCCCAAGATGCTCTGAGATTGCACCAAGTGGACGAAGCCAACAAGAAGGTTGAGCAAGAACTGAAAACTGGAAAACCAGATAAGGTGTATAACAGTGAAGGAGAACAGGTCACTGAGAAAATGGACCCTATTGATGTTGATGCCTTGGATAGTGAAAATGTCACTCCTGATGCATGAAAGGAAAAAGTTGATAAAGAAAGAATGGACAAAGAAAAACATGACAAAGAAAAAGTTGACAGAGAACAAGTGGAGAATGAGAAAAAGAGAAAAGAGGAAGAGAAGAGAAAAGAAGAGGAGAATAAGAAACATGAGGAAGTGGACAAGAAAAAGGAAGAGGAGAAGAGAAAAGAGGAAGAGAAAAGGAAACAAGAAGAGGAGAAGAAGAAAAAGGAAGAGGAGAAGAACAAACAAGAAGAGGAGAAGAAGAAAGAAGAAGAGAAGCGGAAAGAAAAAGATAGAAGGAAGGAAGAAGAAAAGAGAAAGAAAGAAGCAGAGGAGCAAAACAAGGCTGAAGAGGAAAAGAAAAGAGAGGAAAAGAAAAGAGCCAAAGAGAAGGAGGAAGTGGCACAAAGAACACAAGTGGAGACCCCAAAGGAAACCGGTGGTCAAGACAAACTAGCTGACATTACTAGTCCCACTGACCTCTAATCCACAAATGAATTGGAGCTGCTGCAAAGCATTAAGCATGCCCAAGAGCGACTAGAAGGGCTAAGGAGGAAAAAGGAGGAAGATGTTATTCAAATTGCGGTAGAAACTCTTATCAGTTTGATTCCCGGTACCAACCTCCCAAGTACCGATTCCTCTCTGGCACAACTGAAACTTCTATGCACATTTGTAGAGGACCAGGTGCAATGCCTGGAAGATGTGGTTGAAGCAAGTGCATAGAAGAAGCATCAAAAGGCTCTGAACACCGTATTGGTGAAGAAATTAAATGAGCTCCTATCCAAACTACAAAAAGCACAAAAAGACATAAGAGATGCACTAGATGAGGGGAATGTATTGCTCAGTAAGATATGCCAACCCCATCTATTCTGTGATGATGTGCTTGCACAAAAGGAAAAACTAAAATTTGATTTATAGGCATATATAAGCACCTTCAAGACGCCCTATGATTCCTTCACCACATATGGGCAAACCATTCATCAGTTTCAACTCCAAACTTCCAGAATAGAGTTAGAGATCAGCAACCAGACTAGAGATCAGTAACCAAACTAGAGATTTGCAGATACTTCAACTGGTTCTACTACCAAGTCTGCAAATACTTCAGAAATGCTATCTCAATCTGGATGCCTTAATGGTCACTCAAGAGATGAGTACCTTGGACGCCATGGAAGAACTGGTATCCCAGATGCAAACAGTAAGTGAGGTTACCACCTCATTGCTTGAGTCATGGTCCTTATCCATGAAGAAATTTATGCAGGACTTTAAATCAGTTTTTGACAAGTTTCACTTTTTATTGTCATAAAAACTTATTATTTTAATACTAATGGAAATAGGGGTTATTCAGCTGTACTTTGTCATTGTTGGCAAAGGGGGAGTAGTATTCTATATTTAAAATTTTACTGCATGTAATGTATAGTTTCATGTTTATCTCTGTAAGGGAGTGGTATACATTGTATTTTCTACAAAAGGGATAGTGTATATGCTTAGGAGGAGTAATTTTGATTATGGCATATTTTTGTTATAAAACACTTAGATGTCAAAATTTTCCTAAGTGTTGCCATCAATTCCAAAGGGGGAGATTGTTGGCATTTTTTATGATTATGTTGTGATTTTCATTGATGGACACACACTTGCCTTGAGATCACTTTTTGTATGTATGAGTTATGCTCAACCGGTATTTGTTCCAAACCGGTATTATGTATTATAGTCTTTACACTATCGGTGTTTTGTAGAAAGTTGTTGCCAATATCAAGCGACATGAAAACCCAAAGCGGTATGAAGACCTCAAGCGGTTCGAGGATCCCAAAGCGGTACGAAGAAACAAAGTGGTTGTTATCATTTTTCATAGTCTTCATTTTTGACAAATCGGTAATCGGTAAAATATGAACCTGTAGTAGGTAAATGTATGAACCGGTATTGCTCTGTGATGAGTTACCAACTGGTATTATTTTTGTGATGAGTTACCACCCACCGAAACTTTGACGGTGATTTTGTGTCATGTTACCAAATATGTCTAGATGCAATGAACCTAGGAACTTGCAATGTAATCTTATTAGATCGACATGAAATTAGATTCCTTTTTAAGGACATCATGTCTAGGTTTAAGGAGTTGTTAGGGTTTTTAATAGTGCATGAGTTTTTGTATGAGCGATCATAGGAGAGAAGAGGAAGTCTGTGTGAAGTAACAAAGCGTGGAGATTTTGAAGACTGAAGTAATGCTGAAATGCATTAACAATGAGCTACCAATGATCTAATCAAGCATACTGTGCTAGTATCTAGATCACTCACTTATTGATTACTTACTGTAGACACCCAAATATGGTCAACGCTTGCGAGGTCATACTTTAACATTTGCGCATTGCCTCATTTTAGGTTTTTGCATCGCATTAACATTTCTCCTATGTCACGCACTTGGTCTTTATCATTTGCGAACATCGAGTCATTCTTCTACATTTTTCAATCATCTCATCCTCGAATTTGGTCTTGTCGACAACATTATCTAGTCATGATTTTGATCGATTTTTATCTTATTGCATCAATGAGCATGCTTATTTGTCATCATTTTGGACATCGTCAATCCTAATTAGGGTTTTGTCCTCCTAGCAATCTTATCAATCTTATCATCAATCTTATCATTTTGGACATCGTCAATCCTAATTAGGGTTTTGTCCTCCTGTCAATCTTATCAATCTTATCATCAATCTCATCATTTTGGACATCGTCAATCCTAATTAGGGTTTTGTCCTCTTATCGATCCTGTCAATCTTACGATCAATTTGTCATCGATCGTTGTCCTCTTATCAATCTTGTCGATTTATCATCAATCCTTCAATCTTGTCGTTTTACGATCAATTTGTCATTGATCGTGGTCATGTCTAATCTTGTCATCTTGCAGTCTATTTTGTCAATTTTGTCATTTTGCAATCAATTTTGCTATCGATCATTGTCTGTCTCAATTATGTCAAGTTGGATCAATTTGTCATTGTTCCTCGTCAATTGGCGCATTTATCAATCAAATTATTTTGTCACATTGGTCATTTATCAAATCAAATCATGACATTAATTATCTCTAATCAAGACCTAATTGTCATCTTCGCATTTCTAATTCGTCTTCTAGGGTTTTATGATTTGGTCATTTAACCTAATTTGCCATTTCTTCCTCTAGGATTACTAAATTATTTATTAATCCTAAGTCTTCTTATTACAATTAAATCTTTATTTAATTGGCTAATTATTCCTCTTTGTGAATTGATTAATAAATGAAAAATTATTAATTAATTCACTAATTCACTAAATCCTATTTTTCATCAATTTCTAATTCCAATTTCCTAATTGGTCATCAATTTCAATTTCCTCATTTTCAAATTTCTAATTCTTTTTCCCTCCTATTTCATCTCCTAATTCTATGGGAGTGGCATTTCAATTTGTCATGAAATTGTCATAATTGATTAATCAATCAATTTTGACATGAAATGTGTCATAATCAATCAATCAAAATTGTGCATGGAAAGTGCATAATTTGCATAATTTGTCATAATTAACATATTGATTTGCAATTTCCATTTGAATTACATCATGCCAATCTTGTCACTTCTCCAATTTCTCTATAAATTGGATAAAAATTTTCTTCAATCAACCCCTTCAATTACTTCTTGAATCTTGACCCTTCAATTACTTCTTGAAATCCGAATTGCTGTCAAACTATCAAATTTTAGTTCTAGTACTCTTGAGCTTTTTGCTTTCAATTGTGAGAGCACTTGTAGGTGAGATCCACAAAACTATTGAAGAGGAAAGAACAACAATGGAGCCGCATGGAAGGAGTATTCAATCTTGAATCTGGTTTGCATAATGTTTTCTTTTGAATGCTTCATTTTCATACCTTCATTGAATGTGCTTTAGAATTAGGTTCATTTCATGAGTATTCCTTTGATTATGTTATCATGTCTTGTGTTTTTGATTGATCTACTTATCTTGTGATGATTCCTAATTTCTACGCTACACTTACATCTTCGACAAGTTTGAAACCCTTAACCAGGTAGGTTTGGCAAAGCCTTTGTAAATCCTCTAACAATATGGTTCACAACTATGGATCTGAAATTCTCTCACAAGGTAGTCTTTAATCGGACTTATCTCCTAACAGAGATTGAGATTCCTAACAGGATTTGTTCTGGTGAAGAACATTGTATGACCTTAACCGGTTTGGTTACTATTCTGCAGATAGTTACTTGTGGGTTTCATCTCATTGTGGTTTTTCCCATTTGGGTTTCCACGTTAAAATATCTTGTGTCATGGTGATTGTGCTTCTGTGGGTGAATGCCTTATTTAGTGTTTGGTTTGCATTTGTGTTAACCAGTTTGTTAGTAAAATTGTTATATCATTTTACTGCTAAACTGCTTAAGTGTTTGAGTTCAGTATTTTTTGGTACACTAATTCAGCCCCCCTCTTAGTATTCATAATTGAACATCCTAAATTTCATGAATATTTAATCCACGGTCATTATAATAGATTTTCAAAACCCGAATGCCAGAGAATTTGACTATGCTACATTTGTAGCAAGACAACTTGATATAGGGCTCACTGCCATCAAGAAGGATTCTTCCAAAATCTACTTCCCCCATTATTCTTTGGAAATGCATATGGTGTTATTCTATGGTCAAGCGCTTGGTCTATGCCCTGTGGAGATGAGAATAAAGCAATTTGGTGATGACAATCAGCCTTTTCTAGTCCAATTATGGACTTTGATGTGGGATTGTAGATTTGTGAGACCTAGTTATATTCATTTTGAAGAGTTCTTTGTAAAAAAATTATATAGGTTCTATGTTCACCTGTGCCATTTTGCACTTTCAAAAGAAGTTTAGAAATTTTTGAGGCCTACAGACTTTGGGGGGCCTAAAACAGTTCAACATAATTGGGGTGACTGGTACTATTTTTCTGATGTAATAATGATTAGAGTCTATGGCTTTGAGGAATCTCCACTTCTACTGCCCAAGATAGTGCCTAAAAGAGTTACCTATATGGAAATCATTAAGTGGATGAGAGTTTCAAATCACATACATTTGAGTTTACATGACAAGAAATCCTTTATGCCTGGAGCTTTATGTGTTGGATAATCCACTGTTACTGGGAAAGAAGTTCAAGAGCTCACATGGCATAAACTAGCCCATTTCAACTTAAAGTTGGGAGCACCAAGGAGAGGCTTTGACCCTAAAGATATATTCATTCAGCAAAAAAGAAACAAAAACTTGGTGAATATGTGCACATCCATATATAAGGGATGACTTGATAAGAAACATGGATAAGGAAGAGGTCGAATTAGCCATTGATAACCATAATAGAGAAATGGAGCTAAGAGAAAGAGAGATGTGATAATTGATGTATCATATTCCAACGATGAGGGATCATCAGAAGGAGATGAGATTTTGTTTGAGAAGCTCTCCAAGATGCTGATTGAAGAGAAAGTGTCCCCGGTTCGGGATCTAGATGAAGAAGTTCCCATAGAAGAGGATCCAAGGCAATTGGCTTGTAAGGCTTTCGTGTCTGATGACAATTTTATAATCTTTTGAAGTTAAGTCTTTCTTGTATAAAATAAAAGGTAAATTAGTTAGGGAGAGTGCTGGAGAGGTGAATGCCTCTAATGAAAACCAATTATTGATTTCTTTGAGAAGTGAAGTAGAACAAGACATGAATCAAATTACTTCTAAGGGAGGGATAAAATTACTTGAAGATATAGGGGTATTAATCTTTCCAGGATGAGATCTAAATTCAGCTCTGATATTTAATAGTTTTCTCCAAGATATTGATGCAAAACATAAGTTGTCTATAGAAGGTGTGACCCAAGTGTACATGGGGACTGTGTGTAACCCCATTGAGAACTCTATGTTGATTTGGTCTTTATATCCTCCACACAAAAGACCCATGGTGATTGATACACAGAAGGCCTTTGGGCACATAATGACTTTGAAGGTTGGAGAAATAGATCATGTAGTTACAACTGATTTGGGAGTGAATATTTCTAAATTGAATAAGGCAAAGATTCATTTGCTACTAAGAGAAAATAAGTCTACCAAACTTGAGAACATTAGACTAAATAAAGTGATTGATCATTTGTGTAAAGTGGAAAATTGAATCCTAGTGATTCCCCACCTAGGAGAGAGAAAGGAAATCGCTAGGATGATTTTCACTTGGGAGATACTTTACATTCAAAATAGGGGTTGAATTCACTAAATCAAAACCATATAGGGAATAAGGATTTGAATACTAAGTGAATTACAAGGGTGCAATGCAATTTACCCTCTTTTGTAAGTAGAAGAGTTGATTTGTTGACTATGAAGAAAATGAAGACAAAATGGGTGAAATAAGGAGTTACCGATTCGGGATCGTGTTGTAACTTAATATCTGAGGTATTTAGTCTGATACAGACTTGCCCTATAAATTTGGAGAAAATCCATTGGGACTGTGCATAATTTATGCATGATCCTCCAAAAAATCTGCGAGTCAAAAAGGGTTTTTTCATCTCTACAAATAAATCCTAAATCTGCAATTACAACCACGCACCTGCAACCTACACACAGAAAAGAAGAGAAGATGGGTTTTGGATAGGGGTTTGCCTTAGTCAAACCCCAGCTGAGGAATCAACCTTGAAAGAAAGCATTTGTAAATGCTTAAGTGTAAATAATGGAAATGTATACCTTGTAGATCTATAGTTTGTTGATGATGCTTGCTTTATTTCTTGAATGTAATCACAAGTGTTGCATGAAATGGTATGTAACATTAAAAATCCCTAACTCACACACATGCTTGCAAATGAATGTTGTAATATTGTTCCAATGGATGAACGAAGAAGACACATGAAGAAGAATATTTGATGAATGCTTGAAGACTTGATGACGATAATGGAAACCTTCCACTTGTTTACCCAATTTTCGCTTATGAAAATGAGAGGACTAGATCCCCTTTCATACTTGCCTTGGAGGGTTAATTATCCCTTCAACAAAGGACAACATAGGAGGAATTGAATTCTGAATAGAAAATTAGGTCCAAGGGTCAGAAGCACCCATTTTGGGGCCACACAAAGAGGGAGGACAAGGGCACCACGCCCCTATCCTAAGGGAACATGGGAGACATGCCCCTATCCTAAGTGGATAGGGGTGCTACTCCTCTATCCTAAGGGGACTGGGGTACCACACCATTATCCTACCCATTTTCAAGGCCTGAGACAAGGTCTAAACAAGTTGTAATGTGTGGAAATGAGGCCTAGTTCCATGATGGAGGCATAGATGGATCCCGATCAAGCATGGGAGATGATATCGCCAAGGTAAGGGGCCTAAAACATGGTCAAAATTGCAAGGGGTACAATTTTATGATGCTACATTTATCCCCTCTTTAGCCAGAGTATGGCTTATACCAATACTGTCGATAAAGTAGAAAAAAGAGAGATAAAGATGAGAGATCTAGAGCAAGATCACAAGGAATTGTTGGCTTGATGATGATGATATAGTTGTAATAGGTTGTTTTATGACTTTATTTGTGTTGTCATTGTGTAAACCATGTTTTTAAGTCATCTAGGTCATCTAAACCAACTGGTATAGCCTAACCGATAGTGGAATCACTTAGCCAACAAAGTTGCTAAGTTGCTATCAACCAGTAAACAGAAACAAAGTGATGATCAAGAAAATGGTACAGACAATTGGTGAAGAGTTAAAAATTTCAGTTTTACAAGAGTGTTGGAGACAGGAACATGCACCTATGTTCCAAACTGCATCACCAGATTCTATGTATTGAGTTATTTATGACAGATTTTTTAGTCATAGTCAGGAAGAACATAGAACCCATATAGTAAAATTAGTTTGATCGGTAACCGATAGACTTATTGTTATGGTTTTAAGTTATTAATTGTTTTTCCGACAAGAGAAAAGTGTAATGAGTGGGAAAAAGTAAAAGGTGAATAGATTCAATAAACCTAGGGAATTGTTCCAAAGTTCTTAACCGACTTAACAAAGTTCTTTATAAGGAGATGTGAGTTGTATGATTTTATGTATCAAGAGTGAGAATTTGATCGTGCGGTTGAAGGAGAAGTTAGGTATTGATGTCTAGTTGGTGATAGAAGCTGAGTATCAGTGGATCTAATCAAGCACAGAGGTGCTAAATTTAGATTAGTTGAACTTATTGTCTTCCTAACAATTTCAGCAAGAAAATTCTATAACAAGGTCACTCCTAAGAGGATGTGGTAGGATCCTAGCAGGTCCAAAGGTGAAATCCTCTAATTAGGAGACACATTAGATTGTATTTGTAAATCCGACTAACATGGGTAGCTCCTAACAGGGATGGGTCCTAACAAGCCTTATTTTATAGCTCTTAATCAAGCTAAAACACTCTTAACTGGGTGTGCCCTAACAGGGTGGTTGTATGACCTTAATCAGTCAGATCTCTATACTACAGTTTGAAGATCCTTGTGGGTACTAATTCCCACCATGGTTTTTCCAAGTTAGGTTTCTATGTCAAAAGATAATTGTGTTATGGTTTGCATACTTTGTTGGATGTTTTCTTATGTGGTTATATTTATTGCATGCTTATTGATTTTCAAGTTGGTGAAAGTAGTTATCAGATTTATTAAATTTTTGCTTGCACTGATTCACCCCCCCTCTCAGTGCCTTATAAGTTTATCAGTATAAGACACCACTAATATCAAGGAACCAAACCCCCAATCTTAGGATCTTATCTCACTTAGACATATGCAAGTGCACATAAAAACGCACACAACTAAAGCTAATATCTTAAGACCTCAAGTCAACTAGCTAAAGAGACCTCGATATAAAAAATGTCTTAATCAACTAATATCATTCCTAAAACATAATATGCCATCTCATGAACACATATAATTAGATAAAAGAGAAAATATGACATCATCCATCAACCATCAATAGTAAATCTATGAGTTCATGAGAGGAAGAAGAGATAGAACATGAGTACACACTTTGGTGATCCATGAGAAGAAAGGCGAACAAAAGGAACCATGGACATCTTGCCCCTAGAACTAAGTGATCCATGGAGAAAAAAGGGACATGTAAAACTAGCCCCTATATTCTATCTAGGTGATACATGTAAAGGAGGAGAGTGAGAACACCGTTATTTCCACTCAACCTCATGTGTGTGTGTGTGCAAGTGAGGTTTTAAGTACCTCATACGAGTCTATGCCTGAGTATGCTACAATCTGTATAAGATTTATAGTACCAATGTCAAGAAAGGCATGGCATCTCGCTCTAAGATACTATGCTTTGGTTTTGAGAATAATCACCCCGCATAAGAGAAAAGTGGCAACATCTCACTCTAAGAGCCTGCCCTCTAGTTCCAAGAATGACCCACTGTATAAGAGAAAAGTGGCGACATATCACTCTAAGAGGCTACCCTCTAGTTCTGAGAATGACCCACTATATAAGAGAAAAGTGGTGACATCTCACTCTAAGAGGCTACCCTCTGGTTCCGAGAATGACCCATTATATAAGAGAAAAGTGGTGACATATTTATCTAAGAGGCTTCCCTCTGGTTCCGAGAATGAACCACTATATAAGAGATACAATGTGTGAGAGATATATAATACAAAAGGAGCAGTGTGGGTGCCCCTCCCTTAAGATATCAACGTAGTTTAACGTTGATACCTTAAGGAAAGTAGAGAAACGATACCTACCTTCAACACCAAGAAGATATCCATCATGCAACAATGTCATAAATCAAAGAAAGAGAGAGAATATTCTTCAAGCAAGGATAAGATAGTTGAAAACAGATATCTTGCTATAAGTGTAAAGGAGATCCTCAAGGAGGAGGAGATATCTTTGCTCAAAAGATATCTACCTCTAAGAGGAATTGTCTTAGATAAATATAACATCTTCTAGAATGATGCTAGCACATAAGAGAACAAAAATTCAATCCTTCCTCCTATTGCTAGGTGAAAGGGATTCTTGATGAAGGATGACTCACTTTTATCCCAATGGGAATGGGTGAATTTACTATAGATGTACATTACCAAGTATGAAAGAGATTTTAGTCAAGGACTTACACCTCTTGTATAAGAGAGAACCCTTGGGAAAACAACAACAACTTCACACAAGGAATGACATCAAGTACTAAAACTCACACCATCCACAAAGTAGGAAGGAGTGGATCCTTAGAGAAAGAGAGAGGGGGAGAGATCATTTCCCCCCAATTGCAGGACAATGAGAAGAAATACAAAACTTATAGAGAGATATTACTCATAAGAGACGTATCATTTCAAGAAAGGAATACATCCTAAGCAAGGAACATACATGCGCTCGCATGAAGGATAACTCCATTCAAGAAAGGACATCAATTTATGAATAAGGCAAATTGAAGAGGTAATTTTCAAAGAGAGATAAAGAAGAAGGTTCACAAAAGTTCTCCAAGGAGAGATTGTTCATAATAGACATACCATTTCAATCAAGGAAAAGATCCCACTCACGGAACAAACATGTGCTCACATGAAGGAGAACTCCATGCAAGAAATAACATCAAGTTTATAAATAATGTACTCCATAAAGAAAATAGTGAAACCTTAGAAATAGGAAAAGGAATATTCTTTCTCCCCAAGCATATAGGCATGAATAAATATACTATTACATTGCTCACTAAGTATGATTACACCTAAAATTGTACCACCATGAATGACAAGGAGCCCCCAATAGGTAGGCTAACTATGTCACATAGTGCGGAGAAACATAATAGGAACTTGAATGTTATTTTAAATGATCATGATGAATATACCATTCATTTTCAGATGTTATTTTTAACATGCTTGAATGAATGTAATGTTGTATTTGTGGTTTCAAAGGTTGAAACTCATTAGTAGAATGGCCATGGGTTTGATGCTATTTACAAAAAGAAGAATTTTGAGAATTTTGTTTATGTTTTCTTCTTCGTTTAGGACAAAGAGTAGATATTAAGTTGGATTTTAGAAAATTGGTCAACACATTTTCTTGTTGTAACTCAAAATTAGAATGAGAAGGTGTGGATTTACAAGACAATTGAGAAGAAGATGTTGACAAAGGAAAGTATGATTTCTCATGAATTTTCCATTCACATTCAAGCATTTGTCCATTGCATCCATGTCTATGTTCAAAAGAGGGTTAACTCTTAGGGGCAATTGGATTGAAGTTTAAAGAGTCCCAATCAATTTCAAGATTTGTGTTAAGAGAAAAAAATGGAATATGAAATTTGGGCATCTTAGACTTTCTAGAAAAGGTAGGAGTGAAATCTAAGGACCCCCAATCATCCTCTAAGAGTTCTTCTTTAGGAACTTCTTTGGCAGGAGATGGTGCATTTGAGTGAATTGAAGAGAGGATTGTAGGAACTAAGACAACATATGATGCTTCACTTATGTTCTTATCAACTACCTCATTAGTATATGTGTAAGGCACAACATGATAATCGGGAATAATTTTTGGTTTCCTAGGAACATGAATGAAATTGATTTGATTTTTGTTAGGCTCTTGATTTTTGGGAGAGAGAGAATTATAATGAGATATAATATCATCATCTTTTTCTAAGGTATCTTTATGTTCAAGACACTCATTAGGAAAAGGAATATCATATGTAATTAATGCTTCATCTTTGGGGGGATGCTTATTGGAAGGAATAGAAGGTGAAGTGTTATTAAAATCATCCTCTTTCACCAAGGTATGCTCACGAGGGAGGATCATATGAAGAGAATAATCTACGCCATCCACTAATGGTTCATCCCAAATAGGGAGATCATTAGGAAGAGTGTTAAAAGTACCTTCTTGCATCAATATGTCCTCTTTTAGGGGAGACTTTTTGGGAGGGGGATCATCTAAGGGCTCAAAAAGGGGATTTTCATATATCTTAAATCCTTTCAACTTAATAGCTTCATCTTGTAGAAAGAAATTTGACATTTTTCCAAATTGCAAGGAAAGAAGTGAATGCAATGAACTAAATTTGAAAAACACAATTGAAAAATTATGCAATCCACAATGTAATTCAAATGAGAGCTAGGAGGGAAATTTTGAATTTTGAATTTTGGAATCTAATCCAAAATGAACCAATTGATTTAAAGAAGGAATAGTGTAATTTCTAGGAATGATGATAATTATCCAAAAGAGATTGAAAACTAAAATTAGGGCATATTGAAACACCTCTTAATTTTAAAAATTGAAAGTTGTTGAATTGAAATTTTGAAATTTAAAATTAGGGTTGTTCTTAATTAACCACTTAATTTTAAACTATATATTGAAAATTGAAATGTTGAAAGTGGAGATTGTTTTTTTATTTTAGAGGGATCAAAATTCAACAAAATCAGCCAATTTTTTGAAATTGAGCACTAAAATTGTTGGCATGTTGGCATAACTGATGGAGATGATGGTGTACCCATAAAGGATGATGTTGTTAGGACTATTGGCGATGATATAATTATTATATAATTAGTTATTGGTGTTGTCATTGATGGTAATCATGTTTGTTTATGTTTGATATGTCATCTAAGCCTACTGGTATAGCCTAACCGGTAATAGATTGAATGGATTGAGTTGGAAAGCTAAGAATCTAAGTTGACAGTGAACCAGTAAAATAGGAACAAAGAAGGAGATGATTGCGGTAGGAATCCATGTTGACTTATGCGTTACAGTTTGGAATGTATTCTTATGACACTGTAATGAGTATACGACATGAACCACATCATGATTGGAAAACCAGAAGCCATGTTTTGTAATTGATTGTTGTTATTCGACTAGGGTTATAAAAACTGATAACAAGATCTCTTTGACTAGTGATGTTTTATGGTTTGGTGGTGATTCTTTTCATGTTCACAAGTTGGTGATGACATGTCAGAATCCATATGGATGAATAAGATGTTGTTTTGGCATGTACAAGGAGAGAATTAATTGAAAAGGAGAAAAGTGCTTAGTATAATGTGCTAAGGGTTTGAAAGAAAATCAGATCGAGTTGCAGAGATGTGTTATGATCATTCAACGATTGTAATTGTCTTGTAAATTGTTGTAATGATCTCTAATATATTTTGGTGGATTATTTTCCCATGCTTGATGCAATTTAATGTAAAATAAAATATTGCTAGGGTTATGTAACTGACCTAATTGTAAAGGCTATTTAGGTCATTTTTTTGAAGGTTTAGTGTGTGGGTGATCAGAAAGAAGTGTGTGTGCCAAACTAGATTGAGATGTCTGCATGAGAGAAGAAGATTGGATCTGATAAGGATCTAAACAAGCAAGTAGAGAAGTGCTAAGAACAAATTATTTACCTATTGTTTCCTAACAGTTACAGCAACCCTAAAATCCCTTAACCGGGTAGGTCCTAACAGGCTTGGCATTGTAAATCCCTTCACTGGGTGGCTCATTAACTTGAGTTTAAATCCTTTTGCCAGGTTACTCCTAATAGAGTATAGATCCTAATAGAGCTAAGGTTGAAATTCCTTAACAGGGTGACTCCTAACAGGGTCTGCTCTTAAGTGGGCATTGTTTTAAAGCTCATAACTGGTCTAGGCTCCTAATAAGGTGTATTTCGAAAGAGTGCAAATCTTGTGGGTACTAATTCCCACTATGGTTTTTTCCATTTGTGTTTCCACGTGAAAAAATATAAGTGTTCATATGGTGGATTATTTCTTTATGTGTTGATTTGATTTCATTGCATTGCTTACTTGTTGATGAACACATGGATGAGCAGTTTGGTAAATCTGTTTTAAGTGGTTGATTGAGTGTTTACCAGTACTGGTAATGAACTGTTTATGAGTATTATTGATCATTTTGGTTAAAGATTTCAGTTTACTATTTTACTGATTCACCCCCCTATCAATAATAACCAAATCCTCACAATAACAATTGGTATCAGAGCATTAGGTCCTCTTTGTGCAGAAGCTTAACCACTTGACGAAAAGATCTCAGGAAGATGATGAAGGAGGGTCCCAAATTCACTAAGGACAACTACCAGATATGGAGTGATAGAATGAAGATATATATCAAAGGTATGGGTGCTCAGTTTTGGCAGCATGTTACTACTAAGTATGTACCTCCTATCGGTCCTCTAACTCCAGATCAGCTTAAGGAGCAGCAAGAGAACATCCAAGCATTAGAAGCAATTGTAAGTACTTTTTGATTCTAAATACTTTGATGTACATGGTTTAGACACTTCTTTTGAAGTCTGGGAGAATTTACAATTAATCTATGGTCGTGATGAGCATGTTCAAAAGGCTGAGAAAGAGAGTCTTAGAGGAAAGTTTGATGATATGAAAATGATAGAAGGTGAAAATATTACTCAATATGGACAGACGATACAGGAAGTTGTCAGTGGAATCAAAAGTGCAAGTGGTGCTGTAAGTGATGACACTGTTGTGAGTAAGATGCTTCGAATCCTATTGCTTGCTTATGCTATTAGAGTGTCAGCTATTCAAGAGTAGAGATCAACCAATAAGGATAAAGTCACTATTGATTCTTTGATTGGTAAGCTCGCTACTTTTGAGTTAAATAGTTTTGATAACAGTGTATCTAAGAAGAAAGTTTCCTTTAAGGCATCTATATCTAGTGTACCAATGAGAAAAGGGAAAGATGTTTGTTATAGTCATGAATGCAAGTCATGTCATCATGGCAGTAGCAAAAATGATATGGATGGTGAAGATTATGAATAATTATGAACAATTAGTACCAAACCAGTACTGAGAGGGGGGGTGAATCAGTACAGGCAAAATATTTTCTCAACAATTTGATGAGCAAAAACTACACTAACCGGAAAACAGTATCACCGATCTAAGACAGGGTACAACTAGTAAAACACAGAATGACTGTGACAAGCATAAACAAATTAACACTTAGATCTTCACTTCTCCTAACATCTTCTTTTCACTTCACCCATATGCATAAACAAGTGATACATCATCAGAAATATAATGACCACTGGACTAACATGCATTACCACTTAACAAAAAATATTGAAGCATCACATGAAAACATCATACATGACACACAAATTTTTCACGTGGAAACCCAATTGGAAAAAAACACGGTGGGGATGAATACCCACAAGCTGTTCTTTGAACTCTTCTAAAGTCCACTCTATTAGGAGCCTTGTCTAGTTAAAGACCTTACAATAGGTTTTGCTAGGGATCACCTAGTTAAGGGATGGCTTAAATACCCAGTTAAAGGTTAGAACCCTGTTAAAGGTTACCTCGCAAGAGGATTTCAAGAACTCATTGAATTGAGTCACCTTATTAAAGGATTTACAAAAAAGCTTGTTAAAGCTACCTGGTTAAGGAATTTTCCAATTGCTGAAATTGTTAGAAGACAATAGGTAAATCACTGATATGAAAAACAATGCACAATGCCAAGGCAGATCCTCTTAAGATCCTTTTCTCCTACAATCACACTCTGCAGGTATACTCACACTTCACCAGTCTGGCAAGAATCAAGTATCTCTTCACTTGGATACACACATAACATTTTCCAACCAACCCAAAATGAAAAACATCATCAACCTTTTACAAAATAGATAGGTTGGTAGCATAAACCCTAAACCCTAAACATTTAGATTTACCAACTCAGTTGGTTCAATCCTGACTGTTAATCACATTGCACTGAATACAACAGTCTTGAAGAGATCTCAAGACATTCTCTAATGTTCATTCTTTGTCACTTCAGGAAGTTGATAACCCATCACATGTTCTCCATCGTTTACAGAGACTTCGCCCATTCCTGAGGTAGATAGAGTCAATCTTCTTCATGCAAGATCCTCAAGGAAATCCTTCATGCACACAAGGCTGACATGGCAACACGGTCTAATCTTCATAACAATGCTAACTCATAACAAGATGTCATCGATTGAATCACACAGGCTTGGAATGTATCAACCGAAAACCCTAAAACTGAGACTACCAACCGGTAGTCATGTAAACTAAAACCCTGATACAAAACTTCTCATATATTGGTTCTCATTCCAACATACCACTTCACTTTTTCACATATACCAGTTCCCATATCATACCAATTCACTTGCTAGTTTGCTTTCATCAATATACCGGTTCACCCTTCAGCATATTGACATCAATGACAACATAAAATATCATCTTGTAATGTCATTAGACTATGCACATATGCCGACAATATCCCCCTTTGGCATTCATGGAAATATACAAAAGATATCTCTCTACTTCACATCTTCTCCCCAATACTACAGATATCTTCTCCGCTTCACATCTTCTCCCCCTTTGACAACAATCCCAAAGTGGAGGCACAAACAACTATGTTCCACTATGCTGCTCCCCCTAAGGAGTAGCATCCTTCAACACACCAATCCTGAAATAGATTAATTAATGCAATACCTAACTGATGTGGGACATACACCTTTAGTTTACCTCTTGAAGGGGCAACACCCCTAATTCACCTCTCAAATAGGTAAATGTAGCCTTTGGTAGAGGCTTGGTGAATATGTCTGCTAACTGCTCCCTACTGGAAACATGTTCCAATACAACCTCTTTGTTCTGATCCTTCTCCCTCAAGAAATGATACTTGAGCTCGAAGTGCTTGGTTCTAGCATGTAAAACCCGATTCTTGGAAATATTAATTACATTTGTGTTGTCACAAAAGATACTCACCGGTTCAGATACATGAACTTTGAAACCACTTAACACATGCTTCATCCATATTGTCTGAGTGTAGTTCATGAATGCTACAACATATTCCGCTTATGTTGTAGACTGGGAGATACAACTCTGCTTCTTACTCATCCATGAGACTAGTCTATCACCAAGAAAGAATGCACCACCGGTTGTGCTCTTCCGGTCATCCACATTGCCAGCCCACTCAACATCTGTAAACACTTTGAGGTTGAAATCATTATTGTATGGATACCACAATCCATAGTCAATAGTTCCCTTCAGATATCTAAGAATCCGCTTGAGTGCTACCAAGTGAGATTCTCTTGGACTTTTCTAGAACTGCGCAATAATGCCCATTGCATGTGCAATGTCCAGTCTACTATGTACTACATAGTGCAACTTACCAATCATTGATCGGTAATCCTTCTCATTCACTAACGCTAAGTCATCCTCTTTTGACAATTTACAACCGGTCACCATCGGTGTATCAACCAATTTGCTATCTTCCATGCCAAAGGTCTTCAACACCTCTTTGACATACTTGGACTAAATGATAAAGATACCATCTTTCATTTGTTGAATATGTAGTCCAATGAAGAACGTAATCTCCCCTATAACTGACATCTCAAACTCCTTCTTCATCTCATCTAAAAGATCATGACTCATTGTGTCATCTCCACCAAAAATTATGTCATCAGCAAACACTTCACAGATTAGAATTTGATCACCTTCTGACTTTAAGTAGATATTGCTATCTTCACTTGGTCTTTCAAATCCAATCTTCACAAGATGGGAGTGTAAGCATTCATACCATGCTCTAGGTGCCTGCTTCAATCCATACAAGGCTTTATGTAGCCTACATACCATGTCACTATTCTCTGATAGAGCAAACCCATCCGGTTGCTCTATATACACCTCCTCTTCAAGTATTCCATTCAAAAATGCAGATTTCACATCCATTTGATATACTTTGAATCCCTTGAAGGCTACATATGCAAGAAGCATACAAACTACTTCCAATCTAGCTACTGGAGCAAAGGTTTCTCCATAGTCTTCTCCTTCTTCTTGAGAATATCCCTTGCACACTAGTCTGGCTTTGTTTCTTACTACTGTGCCATCTTCATTCAACTTATTTCCGAAAACCCATTTCGTGCCAATGACAATTTTATGCTTCGGTCTAGGTACGAGGGACCATGTACCATTCTTTTCTATCTGGTCAAGTTCCTCTTCCATTGCCTTGATCTAGTCTTCATCTTTATGTGCCTCTTTAAATGTTTTAGGTTCAAATTCGGAGATCATGAAAGAGTTTTCCCTGACCTTCCTTCTTGTAAGAATTCATGCATCCTTGTCCCCTATGATCTGCTTTGGATCATGATTCAGCTTTACATACCTCGGTATGATCTTAACAGATTCCTCTTTCTTTTCTTCTTCATCCTCATCTTCATCATCATCAACATTTTCCAGTCTAGAAACACTGTTACTGGTACTCGACTGCTTTGCAACCGGTTCCCAGAAGGTTACAACTAGTTCATCTACTACTTCCTTACTGCCGGTTTCCTCAGGTTTCTTAGAAGTTTCATCAACTCTTACATTGATACTTTCAACAATTTTCTGAGTCCTATTATTGAAACACTTGAGAGATTTGCTCCTGGTGGAATGCCCTGGGAATATTCCTTCATCACATTTTGCATCAAACTTGCTCTGATGTTCACTCCTCTTGATATAACATTTTCTACCACACTCTCTAAAGTAGCTTACTATAGGAGTCTTACCGGTCCAATACTCATAATGTGTTTTATCCTTACCTTTCTTGATGAGTACCCAGTTTATTATGTAGACTGCAGTGCTCACTGATTCTCTCCAAAAGGTGTGAGCAACATTTCTTTGGATCAGCATGGTTCTGGCTACTTCAACTACAGCCCGGTTGTTCCTTTCTACTAGGCCATTCTGTTGTGGAGCCCGAGGGGCAGACAGTTGCCTCTTGATGCCATTTTCTTCATAGTACTTGTTGAATTCACTAGAAGTGAACTAACCTCCTTGGTCAGTTCTAAGGCATTTGATTCTCTTACCACTTTCTTTTTCAGCCAGTGCTTTGAAGGCTTTGAACTTTCCAAAAGCTTCAGACTTGTCTTTCAAGAATGTGACCCACATCATTCTTGAGCAGTCATAAGTGAGAATCATGAAGTACCTATCTCCCTACACACTCCTAGTTTTCATTAGACCACACAGATCAGTATGAACAAGATCAAGTAGATTGTCTGCAGTGAAAGATTTACCTTTGAAGGTTGAGGAAGACATTTTCCCCAACTGACACTCTCTGCACAAAGGATTCTTTGGTTTGTTCAGCACATATAATCCTCTAACTGCCTTGATCTTACTGGCCTTCACAATATTATCAAAGTTTAAATAGCAAAGTCTCCTATGCCATATCCAACTATCATAAAACTTAGCCATTAGACATGTACTGATATTTGCATTCAACTGAAATAAGTTACCTCTAGTATGCATACCGGTGGCCATCAGTTCACCACTCTTCCCTTTTATTTTACACACTCCATCTTTGAATTCTAGAGTGAGTCCATTAACATTCAGCTTGGCAACACTCAAAAGGTTGTGCCTGAGACCTTCTACCTAATACACATTATCAGCACTGCTTTTTCCATTTAGAGAGATGGACCCTCTGCCTTTTACCATACATGGTGCATCATTACCAAATCAAACCACACCACCATCATACTCTTCTAAAGATAGAAACTTACTTCAGTCATCAGTCATGTGGTGAGAACAACCACTGTCAATAATCCACTCATTGGAATTATGAAAGCAGGAGACAAGAGCCTTCTTGTTTGACACATCTTTCTTCACTGCTACAAACATAGTGTCTTCACTTTCTTCATCTTCTGATTCCTCATCAGTGACACCTTCATCAACTGCTACAAAATAGTTTCTCCTATTTCCTCCTTTGAACTTCTTGAACTTCTCTAGTTTGTCCTTATTATCACTATTAGGACAGTTTACAACAATGTGTCCTATCCTATTGCAAGAAAAACATTTCAAAGTGAGCTTACCTTTGTATTTACCGGTTCCCTTAGGAAGTCTCTTGGCTAGAAGAGCTTCAAATTCCATTAGGATCTCCTCATCATCCATTTCTCTACTTTGTCTTGGTTCACAATTGGTACTAGCTTCTTTTCCCTTTCTAGATGGTGCAACAGATGCTCTAAAGGTTGATTCAGTCTTCTAAATACTGCCATCATAGTTATTTAGCTCATATGTGGTCAACTTAGCATTGATGGAATCTAGGGATACCTTTGTCTTGTCTATAGACCTCAAATCCTGAATAGCAACAAACCTTATTGCATAGACTGGTAACAAGGATCTCAAAACTTTGCTAACAATAGTGGCATCGTCTATTTTACCTCCTGCACTCTTGATGTCTCCAACAACAATCTTAATTCTTATTCCATATTATTGAATGGTCTCTCCTTCAACCATCTACATGTCTTCAAACTTTCCCCTTAGGCTCTCTTCCTTAGCCTCTTTCACATGCTCATCATTTCCATAGATATTTTCCAGAGTATCCCATACTTCTTTGGGATTCTCTTTATCCTGAACATCAATAAACTCAATATCAGATAGACTGCTAATTAGGGCTTCCATGACTTGCCCATTCTCCTAAATCTCTCTTCTTTGATCATCGGTGATAGTACCGGTAGGGATAACATAAGAATTATCATCATAGCTCTATTGTTGAGCATCGATGCTTCTAATGTAGATCTTCATTCTGTCCTTCCATATCTTAAAGTTATCTCTGTTAAACTTTGGACCTTCTCTCTTCATCATTAGAGTAGGACCTTTTCCTCAAGCGGTTAAGCTTACAACACAGAGGACCTGGAGGATGCTATGATACCAATTGATGAATAATAATGAATAGTTAGTACCAAACTGGTACTGAGAGGGGGGGGGGGTGAATCAGTACAAGAAAAATCTTTTCTCAACAATTCGAACAGCAAAAACTACACTAACCGAAAAATAGTATCACCGATCTAAGATAGGGTACAACTGGTAAAACACAGAATGACTGTGACAAGCATAAACTGGTTAGCACTTAGATCTTCACTTCTCCTAACATCTTCTTTTCACTTCACCCATATGCATAAACAAGTGATACATCATTAGAAATCTAATGACCACTAGACTAACATACATTACCGCTTAACAGAAAATATTGAAGCATCACATGACACACAAATTTTTCACGTGGAAACCCAACTGGAAAAAATCACGGTGGGGATGAATACCCACAAGCTGTTCTTTGAACTCTTTTTTGAAGTCCGCTCTATTAGGAGCCTTGTCCAGTTAAAGACTTTACAATAGGTTCTACTAGGGATCACTCGGTTAAGGGATGGCTTAAATACCCAGTTAAAGGTTAGAACCCTGTTAAAGGTTACCTCGCAAGAGGATTTCAAGAACTCATTGAATTGAGTCACCCTATTAAAGGATTTACACAAAAGCTTGTTAAAGTTACCCAGTTAAGGAATTTTCCAATTGTTGAAATGGTTAGAAGACAATAGGTAAATCACTGATTTGAAAAACAACACACAATGCCAAGGCAGATCCTCTTAAGCTCCTTTGCTCCTGCAATCACACTCTGTAGGTATACTCACACTTTACCAGTCTGGCAAGAATCAAGTATCTCTTCACTTGGATACACACATAACATTTGCTAACCAACCCAAAATGAAAAACATCTTCGACCTTATAGAAAATAGATAGGTCGGTAGCATAAACCCTAAACCCTAAACATTTAGATTTACCAACTCAGTTGGTTCAATCCTGACTATTAATCACACTGCACTGAATACAATAGTCTTGAAGAGATCTCAAGATATTCTCCAATGTTCATTCTTTTCCACTTCAGGAACCTAATAACCCATTACGCATTCTCCACTATTTACAGAGACTTCGCACATTCCCGAGGTAGATAGAGTCAATCTTCTTCATGCAAGATCCTCAAGGAAATCCTTCACACACACAAAGCTGATGTGGCAACATGATCTAATCTTCATAACAATGCTAACTCATCACAAGATGTCATCGATTGAATCACACAGGCTTGGAATGTATCAACTAGAAACCCTGAAACTGAGACTACCAACCGATAGTCATGCCAACTGAAACCCCGATACAAAACTTCTCATATACCGGTTCTCATTCCAACATACCGCTTCACTTTTTCACATATACTAGTTCACATATCATATCGATTCACTTGCCTGTTTGCTTTCATCAATATACCGGTTCACCCTTCAGCATATAGAGATCAATGACAACATACAATATCATCTTGTAATGTCATCAGACTCTGCACATATGCCAACAGAAGATAATGTGATGGAGTTTGAGGCACCTTTGGTAAAAAGACTTCCTATCTCAGGCACTAGTAATTATAATGGCAAGATTCCTCTCAAATATTTTTCTTGTAACAAGATTGGACATATAGTTGCAAACTTCCCTAATAATGATAAAAAAGAAAAGTCTAGAAAATATAAGGGAAAAGGAAAGAAACAATGCTATGTTGCAGTTGCTGAAGGTGTCATTGATGAAGAATCTGAGGATGGAGATAATGATGAGATTATTTTTGTTGCTTTTAAGGAAGATCTGTCAGATAAGAAGGCTTTAGTATCTCACATTGACTGCAGTGATGAGTGGATTATTGATAGTGATTGTTCACATCACATGATTGGTGATAAGAACAATTTTATTTGTTTTCAAGAATTTGATGGTAGTGTAGTAAGATTTGGAAACAATTCACCCTCTATGGTAAAAGGTAAATGATCTATCTCTTTGATTGGTAAAAGAAATGTTGGTGATGTTTATTGGGTTGAATGTCTAAAATATAATTTGTTGAGTGTTGGTTAGTTGAATGACAAAGGATATCATCTTTAGTTTAAAAGAGGAGTGTGCAGGATCTTAGAATGCAAAGGAAAATTAATTGCCACCAAAAAACAAACTAAAGGTAATCTATTTCATTTGAATGCTAATGTAAATAGTTTTTTGGTTGCTAAGGTTGAACATAGCTGGTTATGGCATAGAAGGTTTTGTCATGTGAACTTTGACAATGTGATTAAGGTAAGAAAATCTAGTATGGTGAGAGGTATGCCACAATTTGTTAAACCAGATAATGTGTTGTGTAAAGAATATCAGATGGGTAAGATGACTACATCTTCTTTTAAGAGTAAATCCAATATTTCTATTGAGCATATTCTTGATTTGGTGTACACTAACTTATGTGGTCCTATGAGTACTAGAATTTTTTATGGTGATAAGTACTTCATGTTGTTTACTGATGATTTTTGAAGGATGACGTGGGTTACTTTTTTGAAGGAAAAGCTAGAAGCTTTTAGCAAATCCAAGGCATTCAAAGCCATAGTGGTAAAGGAAATTGGTAGGAATCTTAAGTGCCTGAGATCTAACTGGGGTAGAGAGTTTACATCAGATGAGTTTGTAAGATATTGTGATGAAAATGGTATAAAAAGGCAAATGTCTGCACCTAGAACAACTTAGCAGAATGGAGTTGCAGAAAGAAGAAATAGACCCATTGTTGAAGCAACTAGGACTATGATATTTCAGGGAAATATACCTAAGATGTTTTGGAGAGAGCCAGTCAGAACTGTTATCTACACACTGAATCAAGTACAGGTGAAGAAAGGTAATGATAAAACACCTTATGAGCTATGGTATGGTAAAACTCCTAATGTCAGTTATTTTAAAGTTTTTGGCAACAGATGTTTTATAAAAAAGAGATGATTATAATGGTAAATTTGATGCTAAGAGTGGTGAAGGAACATTTATTGGGTATTCTACTAAAAGCAAATCTTTCAAGTGTTACAACAAAAGGACAAAGAAGATTATGGAGAGTGTGAATGCGAAAATTGATGAGTACTCTAATGAAACTAATGATAGAAGCAAATCTGACGAAGTAGATGATGATCAAAAACTTGTGATTATTGAACCTGAAGTATAGAAAGATGTTGAGTAGAATAGTGCAGATGATGATGCTCAACTGGTGGATGAAGAAGATGGACACCAAGAAGAGGTTGCTAGACCAAAACCGGCTATACCTAAGTATGTTAAGTTAAATCATTCAGAAGATCAAATAATAGGCAACAAGAATGCTGGAGTGCAGACTAGAAGAAAAGTTAGAGAAAGTTCTTGTTTGATTTCTACAATTGAACCAAGGAAAATTAGAGAATCTCTTAAAGATGATTACTAGTTAAAAGCAATGAATGAAGAGCTTGATCGAATTTAGAAAAAAAATGCACGGTCACTTGTTCTTAGATCTGATGATTAGAATTTTATTGGTACAAAGTGGGTATTTAGAAACAAGTTGAATGAAGAAGGAGAAGTTGTTAGAAACAATGCAAGACTATTTTGAAAAGGGTATGCACAAGAAGGGGAAGATTATGGAGAGACCTTTGCACTAGTTGCTAGGCTTGAAAGTGTCAAAATGCTACTTGCATTTGCAACTTTTAAAGGATTTAGATTTTATCAAATGGATGTTATGTCAGTATTTATAAATGGTATTCTTGAAGAGGAGGTGTATATTGAACAAATGGATGGGTTTACATTATCAAAAAATAAGGATATGGTATGCAAACTGCATAAAGAATTGTATGGTCTAATGGAAGCACCAAGGGCATGGTTTGAAAGACTTCATGCACATCTGATTAAGATAGGATTCCAGAGAGCCAATGAGGACATCAATATTTATTTAAAGACTGAAGGAGACAACATGTTGATTGCAAAAGTATTTGTTGATGACATAATATTTAGAGGAGATGATGATATGTGTATGTCTTTTACAGATGAGATGAAGAAAGAGTTTGAGATGTCTTTGATCAGTGAGATAAAATTCTTTATTGGGTTGCAGGTTCAATAGCTAGAAGGTGGTATTTTTATCTGTCAATCTAAGTATGTGAAAGAAGTGTTAAAGATCTTTGGAATGGAACAATGCAAACCGATTGGTACTCCTATGGTTACAATTTGTATATTGTCAAAAGAAGATTATTCACCTTTAGTGGATAAGAAGGAATACAGGTCCATGATTGGGAAATTGTATTATATTGTTCAATAGATCGGATATTTCCCATGTAGTTGGTTTAGTTGCAAGATTTCAAAAGAGCCCTAAGGAGACACACATGCCAATGGTAAAAATTATTTCAGATATCACAAAGGGACAATTGATTATTGATTGTGATATCCATACAAAGGCAATTTTTCTTTGCAAGTTTTCACAGATGCGGATTGGGTAGGAAATGTTGATGACCGGAAAAGCACAACCGATGGAGCATTCTTTTTAGGTGGTAGACTAGTATATTGGACCGGTAAGAAGTAGAGTTGTATTTCATAGTCTACAATTGAAGAAGAATATGTAGTTGCATCCATGAATTGTACATAAGCTATTTGGATGAGACATGACTTGGAAGGTTTCAAGGAAGATATGGTGGAACTGGTGACTATATATTGTGATAACACTAATGATATAAATATTTCTAAGAATCTAGTGTTGCATGCTAGGACTAAACATATTGAGTTCAAGTATCAATTTCTGAGAGAAAGAGTACATGAAAAGAAAGTGAGAATAGAGCATGTATCTAGTAAGGAGTAGTTGGTAGATATATTCACCAAATATTTGCCTAAGTCAACCTTTGAATATCTTAGATGAAAGATAGGGTTTACACCCCTACCCAAGATCAACTAGGATGCTGGAAATGCATTAATCCAGTGGACTCCCTGAATATCTTTCACCGTGGATTGATGAGAAGTAGGCTACTCCTCAGGGGGAGCAACTAAGATGTGACATACAGAGATGATGGAGATAAAGCAACATCTGAGATGAAGTCTGAAGATGCCTTTGCACCTTTGGCATTGTTGTCAAAGGGGGAGAAGAGAAAGATAGAGAAAATAAGGAGAAGATCAAGTGAAGAACTAATGACTGAACAGTAATGTTACAGACCTAACAAGTTTCATGTTGAACTTTTGGTGTTGTAGTTTTTGGTGTTGCCATCAATGCCAAAGGGGGAGATTGTTGGCACGTTGGCATAACTGATGGAGATGATGGTGTACCGATAAAGGATGATGTTTTTGTTAGATAGTTTAAATAAATGGAAGACAACTGAGAGGGGCAGTGAATCAATTGTCACAAATTACCAGAACTATTAGAAATTTAAACTTTAATACCAGAACCCAAAACATTAATACCAGAATAGCAATTAAACCAATTAAGCATAAACAATAATCACAGAATAAATACCATCCACATGACACCAATATTTATACATGGAAACCCCGGTAAAGGGAAAAGCCACGGTGGGAAGCCTACCCACAATCAAATAATACTTCTACAGTAAGTATGTGAATTACAATTGAGGGGCCTGCACTTGTAGGAAGGCCAACAACCTAGAGCGCATTGCTCATCACAAAAGGAGCCTCACTCACTACATAGAAATCCAGACTACAATCCAGAGAAGTGTTAAAATACAAAAGATAGCATCTCCTATGCCTGAGTATAGTTCCAATTAAGCTCAATACCAGGGGACTAAATCCTCTTACATACACTCAATTCAATCTCCAATGATCAACCAAATCCTATGCCTAAATGATATTACATTATTCACACATTACGTTCCTTGACCATGACCTCTAACCATAACCATGCTGATCTACAATGAGATCTTACATCTATATATACAAACCCTCGACCATAAATAATTAGGTCGGCCACAAGATAATAAACCAACCACATAATTACAAACCATGTCGGCCTTAGACCAAGCAAATAATATCCAAAACACAAGATTTCCCGAAAATACATTGAGAGGTCCAATCCACACGTTACATTAAAGTCGGTCCATAACCTAGATCAACTAGGACCCAATAAAGGTCCATACTCTACTGATAGTTTTGATACTTAATGTAAGTATAGATCCAATAGCCAACAAGATGAGAGGGGGGGGGTAAATCATACAAACTTAATCTTCCATAAAAACAACAGATTCAACCTCGGTAACATATACTTCTGTAATATAACCAAAACTGCTAAACATGCAAACTCAAAAGCATATAAACATCATAAACCTCATAACACCAGATTTAACGTGGAAACCCAAATAGGGAAAAACCATTGTGGGATTTCAGACCCACTAAGAAATATACTCTTCTAGAGTATGCTCAGTTAAAAGCAAATCCTGTTAAAGATTACAAACACATTGCTAGATGTGACCCGGTTAAGGGATTTCCCTTAGATCTGTTAGGATCTTTAGCTTGTTAGAAGTGACCTTGTTAAAGGATTTCAAACACTCAATCAGAATGTCACCTTGCTAGAGGGTTTTACAAATGAGACTGTTAAGTCCACTCAGTTAAGAGATTTTCTGTCACTTTCACAAAATAACAGTAATAAAAATCTATCTGCAACTTCACATCTAAAATGCTAAAGCAGATTCTTATTTGCTCAATAAAATCTAGACATATAACTAATCTTGTCCATCTGCTGGACTTCTATACTCTGTTATTCAAACAGGTCTTCAAGCTTCTGTGCTCGGTAATCACTATGTAGCATCCTTGTGCATACATTGTTTATCAATAGTTCCCTATTTATAAACAATTCACCAATCGCTTAATCTCCTTGATCACATTTCCCATGATGAATCATAGCTATCAGATCTTCAAACTTTGACCAGGTTCAATGTATCCTTTGATCTGAAAATGTTTTACCCCGCCTAGGAACTTGCATACTTTTCTTGGAACTTGTGCTAGGGTATTGTGGTTCAATCTGAGTTGTAGATCTTCATGTTGATTTTCCTTAGCCATAGATTCATTAACAAAATTCATGCACGGCATACCAATCATTTAATCAGTTCCATCTCATCAGGTTCCTTCATTAAATAACACATGTAACCATTTAATGTATTCTGTTATAGCTCGGTTACAACTCGGTAACAACTCGGTAAATACTAAACTTCACTCGGTAGACATTCTACCTTCATTAACTGATAGCGATAACCTTAGGGTTTACTGACTAGGTTCCTTAGGGTTTATCGACTAGGTTCTTTGCTCGGTAACATAGTATAGTATTAACCTTACAATTTACAACATATGTATGATGTTAAAACAATCTAAACATCATGATCTCATCATTGTCTGACTCGGTAATAGTTGCCCATTGAATACCTTATTCATCCCCTTATTCATCGTATTCTTTCTATCTCTTTTACCAACATCTTTATACTCTTCAAATCATACTTCTCAAGATATGGCAACATCATACTGAATTAGAAAATTAATTTCTTGACATCAATGACAAAATAATAATATCAAGATAGTAAACATCCTTAATCAGTTATATCCATAATCATCAACAACCTTCTCAATATCCTTATTGAATTGCCAACAATCTCCCATTGTCTGTTATAATGCCAAATGCCAACAACTACAATAATGATCTCCATCCACCAAGTCTCAAACATGATCACCAATAGCATCCTGAAAATCCACTAGAAACTGCACCAACACCACTTATGCAATTCATCAAAAGCTCTACTGATGAAACCCTCGCTGGAACCAGAAGCCAAGCTTCCAAGGAAAAAGGATAGCATCTGATCACCAGACTAAAACCAATTGACCAAATATGAGCATGAGTATCATGAACAAGCCAATTCCATCACCAAACTATATCGGAGCCTACTGGATCATGTCGGATCCAAATCAACCAGAAACCACTCAACCTACCAAGACTAGAAGGGTGTCGATAAAGCATCCAAATAGTTAGTGTTGGCATTAATGACAAAAAATCAATGCAACACATAATCAATTCCACCAAATGGCCAATAATCTCTCCCCCTTTGGCATTGTTGGAAACACTAGATGTGAAAAACATCTAAGTACCAAGAAATGCCAAACAAGTCTCCCCCAATGGAAGACAACCAATAATCTCCCACATACAACTCTAAATGTCAATATCTCTCCCTTTACTCTTTTTATTCATATTTCTCCCCCTATGACCTTTTCTTTTTCTTGTTTTTTCTTTTTCACATTAATATCTCTCCCCCTTTGACATCAATTTCATAAATCTGACAAAAATATCAAAGCAAAAACATAAACTACTCAATCACAAAGCTGACTACTCCCCCTGATCAGTAGTATCCCATATCAGTGTTAGAATGAATAGTATCTCTGATAATGCATGTCGGATTGATGCCAAACCACATCAATCAAGTCTCTACCAGAGGGAAAGAAACTCCCAATCTGTCTCTCGGGTACTCAAATGATTCCTTGGGCAAAGGTTTTATTGAAAATATTTTCAATCTGCTCTTTAGTGTTCACATAAAGCAGTGTAACTTCATTTGCTTCCACCTTTTCCTTCAAAAAGTTATACTTCATAGATATGTGCTTTGTTTTAGAATGAAATATCGATTTTTTTGATATGTCAATAGTAGTAGAGTTATCACAGTGAATAACTACCGGTGCATCACAATTCACCTTTATATCCTTCAACATGTGTTTCATCTATAAAACTTGTGTACAGTTAGTAGCAACAAAAACATACTCAGCTTCAGTAGTAGATAAAGTAGTGCATGATTGTTTCTTGTTGATCCATGAAACCAACTTCTTTCCAAGAAAGAAAGCTCCACCAAAAGTTCTTTTCCGATCATCAATATCTCTAGCCCAATCGACATCTATATAAGCACATAAATTAAAGTTATCATCCTTAGGATACCACAAGCCATATTCTAATGTACCTTGCAAGTATCTAAAAATCCTTTTCACTGCAATTTCATGATTTTCTCTAGGATCACTCTGAAATCTTGAAACAATAGAAAAAACATTCATTATGTTAGGCCTAGTCCGAGTCAAATAAAGAAGACCTCCAATCATAGATTCATATGTTGTAGGATTTATCTGTGCAGAAACATCTTTTCTTGTCAATTTCTCACTTGTAACCATACGAGTACTTACCAGTTTATAATATCCCATACAAAATTTCTTAAATAATTCCTTAGCATATTTAGTTTGACAGATGGAAATACCTTTGTCAGTTTGAGTAATCTGCAAACCTAAGAAAAATTTCATTTCACCAATCATAGACATCTCAAATTCTTTCTCCATATTCTTAGAAACTTCTATGCATAATTTATCTTCACCTCCAAAAATAATGTCATCAACAAATACTTCAATAATCAGTATATCATCATCAGTGATCTTATAATATAAATTACTGTCAACACTGCCCTTAGTAAAACCAAGCTTCAAAATATATTTATCCAACCTTGCATACCAATTTATATAAAGATTTCCTTAACCAGCAAACCACATTAGTATCATGTGATGGTGAAAAACTATCAGATTGCTTAATATAAACTTCCTCATCAAGTTCCCCATTCAAAAATGCACATTTAACATCCATCTGATAAACCTTGTAGTTTATATAAGCAGCATAGGTAAGAAATAATCTTACAGCTTCAATCCTAGATACAGATGCAAAAGCTTCTCCATAATCTATTCCTTCCTTTTGAGAATATCCTTAACAAACCAATCTAGCCTTATTCTTTATAAATTGACCATCCTCATTCAATTTATTCCTAAAAACCCAATTAGTTCCAATAAAAAATTTATTTTTAGGCCGAGGAACCAAGGTCCATGTGTTATTTTTCTCAATCTGATCTAATTCTTCTTCCATAGCTTTCAAGAAATATTCATCTTTACATGCCTCAATTACGGATACCGGTTCAACTTGTGAAATTAAACATACCTCATTAGTTGCTAGTCTTCTTCTTGTCATCACTCCATTGCTCTTATCCCCAATAATCTGATCTTCTGAATCATTCAATATCACATACCTAGGAGTCTTCTAACTTTCTGTTCCTCTTCCCTGTTCTTCAGTTACTATATAATTCTTTGATACTGCCAGAGTAACTGGTTCAACACTTTGTTCTGGTAAAGGTGCTACCGATTTAGATATAATCATTTCCATTGTTGGTTCCTTCTCAAAAACTTTAATTTGACTTATGTTCAGCTCATCTACTTTGACATTAGCACTCTCTGCAATTCTTTGCAATCTTTTGTTATAACATCTATATGCTTTGCTTTCATTAGAATAACCAAGAAATATGCCTTCATCACATATAGGATCAAATTTCCCAGTGATATCCTCTCTCTTGATATAACATTTACTACCAAAAATTCTAAAATACTTAACTATAGGTGTATTGCCAAACCATAATTCATACGGTGTCTTACCGGTTTCTCCTTTGATATGTACTCTATTGAATGTAGAAACTATTGTGTTCACTGCTTCTCTCCAGTAGATACGAGGTAGACTAGCTTTCATCATCATTGTTCTAGCAGCATCCAAGATAGTTTTTTTTTTCCTTTCCACGACTCCATTCTGCTGAGGTGACTAGGGAGCAGAAAATTGTCTTCTTATACAATGCTTCTCACAAAAGTTATTAAACTCATCGGATGTGAATTCTCCACCATGATCTGACCTCAAACATTTAATCTTCAATCCTATCTCAGTTTCCACTTTAGCGTTAAAGATTTTAAATTTTTCAAATGCTTCAGAGTTCTCCTTTATAAAAGTAACCCACATCATTCTAGAATAATAATCAATGATTAGCATGAAATATCTATTGCCTTTAAAAAATTTAACTCTAGCAGGGCCACACAAATCCGTATGAATAAGATCAAGAATATTATTTGATTTATCTTGTATACTCCTAAAATAGGTTTTGACTCCTTTACCCATTTGACATTATTTACATACCTGATTATAGGGCTACATAATCTTAGGTATATCCCTAACTACCTTAGTTGAACTGATCTTCATAATGCAATCAAAACTCACATGACATAGCATTTTATTCCATAGCCAACTCTCATCAATCTGTGTAATCAAACATTTTTTCTCATCGAAGTTCAAATGAAATATATTACCTTTTGTCTGTGTACCGGTCGCAATCTCCAAACTAGATCTGTTAATTATTTTGTATTTTCCATCCTTGAACTGTAATTTAAATCCCTTATCTACTAGTTGCCCTACACTCAAAATATTATACCTCAAACCTTAAGTATAATAAACATTGTCAGTATTGTTCTTACCATCCAATGATATCGTTCATTTTCCTTTGATCATACATCCTTTGTTATCTCCAAATCTAATTACACCACCATCAAATTCTTGCAAAGATAGAAACTTCCCTTTATCTCCAGTCATATGATGTGAACAACCACTATCAATTACCCATTCATCCTTATCTTGAATTTTAGCAGCAAGTGATTTTTCTTCAGGTACATTCTCTTGCAATGCCGGATCATCTTCTTTGATAGCTAGGAACACCCATTCCTTCCCATTGTCAGAACCACTAGCAGAATCTTCTACCAATTCATCATCAAAATCAATAATGCCTTCCTCATCCGCTATGTAGCATGATTTGTCTTTGTTTTTCTTGTACTTATACTTGTTATGATATCCAAGGTTAGGCTTAAATAATCTTCTAACTCTTTCTTCAAATCTTGAATTCCTTTCAGGACATCTAGATGCAAAATGACCAATCTTATCACATGCAAAACATTTAAAAGGTGCTTTCCCTTCATACTTACTTCCTACTGGTCCTTTAGGTACTCTTCTAGAAAATAGTGCTTCAAGTTTCTCAAATTCATCATCTTCTCTCTTCATATATTCTAATTCCTTTGCATAGAAAGCTTTCTAGTCTTGCTTACCGATTATAGATGTAGATGCATGAAAACCATGTTTAGACTTCACAGCTCCAAAAGGTCCAAATTCTTCAATCTCAAAAAAAAATAGTTTCCCAACCAAAGTATCTTTGTTGACAGATGTATTAGCCCTTGTTCTCAACTCATTAATAGCAGTAGCTTTCATTTTGTAAGCCGGTGGTAGGGCTTCAAGACTTTAGAAACAATTTCATCTTCGCTCAGAGTTCCACCATAACATTGAATTCCCATAACAATCTCATTTACCCTTTCCATAAATGCAGTAATCCTTTCATCTTCTTCCATCTCCAGGTTATCATATCTCACCTAGTAACCATCAAGTTTAGCAATCTTCACTGTAGGGTCACCTTCATCAAGAGTCTCCAACTTATCCCATATAGCCTTTCCAGATGATTTGTCAGTTAATCCCATTACTTGCTGATAAGAAAGTGCACACAAGAGGGATTATCTTGCTCTACAATCATTCTCAAGCTCCTTGTCCAGGTTTACCGAAGGAGGATTACCAAATCCTAGATTATAAGGTGTGACATCATTCTGTGTTATTTCCCAAATCTCCTTTCCAAGACATCTTAGATGAGTCTCCATCTAAATCTTCCATACTGTGTAATATTTTCCATCAAGTCTCAAAATATCCCTTGGAAAGATAACTCCAAAAGAACTAGATGAACTTGAATTGTTAGTCACCATAGGATCTTCCTCAAGAGGTTAAGCTTTCTGCAGAGAGGACCAAAGCTCTAATACCAGTTGTTAGACAATTCAAATAACTGAAAGACAACTGAGAGGGGGGTGAATCAGTTGTCACATATTACCAAAACTATTAGCAATTTAAACTTTAATACCAGAACCCAAAACATTAATATTGGAATAACAGTTAAACAAATTAAGCATAAACAATAATCACAGAATAAATACCATCCTTATGACACCAAGATTTATACATGGAAAACCCAGTAAAGGGAAAAACCACAGTGGGAAGCCTACCCACAGTCAGATAATACCTCCGCAATAAGTATGTGAATTACAATTGAGAGGCCTGCACTATCAAGAAGGCCAATACCCTAGAGTGCACTGCTCTTCACAAAAGGAGCCTCACTGACTACAAAGAAATCCATACTACAATCCGGAGAAGTGTTGAACTGCAAAAGATAGCATCTCCTATGCCTGAGTATAGTCTTGGATAAGCTCAATACCAGAGGACTAAATCCTCTTACATACAATCAATTCAATCTCCAATGATTGACCAAATCCTTTTCCTGAAAGATATTACATTATTTGCACATTACATTGCTTGACCATGACCTCTAACCGTAACCATGATGATCTACAATGAGATGTTACATCTATATATACAAACCCTTGACCATAAACAACTTGGTCGGCCACAAGATAATAAACCAATTACATAATTACAAACCATGTTGGCCTTAGACAAGTAAATAATAATCAACACACAAGATATCCCGAAAATACATCTAGAGTTCCAATCCACACATTACATTAAAGTTAGTCCATAACCAAGATAAACCAGGACCTATTATAGGTCCACACACTACAAAAATGAACTCCATCCGCCAAGTCTCGAACATGATCACCAAAATCATCCTGAAATTCCACCAGAAGCTGCACCAACACAACTAATGCAATTCATCAAAGATCTTCATTTAAAAGCTCTGTTGGTGAAAGCCTTGCCGGAACCAGAATCCAAGCTTCCAAGCAAACAGGATAACATCCGATCACCAAACCAAAACCAACTGACCAAATATGAGCATGAGTATCATGAACAAGCCACTGGCATCACCAAACTATACAGGAGCCTACCGGATCATGCCGGATCCAAATCAACCAGAGACCACTCAACCTATCGGGACCAAAAGGGTGTCGATAAAGCATCAAAACAACTAGTGTTGGCATCAATGATAAAACATCATTGTAACACATAATCAATTCCACCAAATGGCCAACAGTTGTTAGGACTTTTGGTGATTATATAATTATGACATGATCAGCTATTGGTGTTGTCATTGATGGTAACCATGTTTGTCCATGTTTGTTTATGTTTGATATGTCATCTAAGTCTACTAGTATAGCCTAACTGGTAATAGATTGAATGGATTGAGTTGGAATGCTAAAATGCTAAACAGTAAACCCGTAAAGCATGAACAAAGAAGGAGATGATTGCGGCAGTGATCCATGTTGAGTTATGTGTTGTGGTTTGGAATGTTTTATTTTGACATTGTAATGAGTCTATGACATGAACTACATCATGATTGGAGAACCAAAAGTCATGTTTGTAATTGACTATTGTTATTTAGCTAGGGTTTAAGAACCAGTAACAAGATCTCTTTGACAGGTGATGTTTTATGGTTTTGCGGTGATTCTTTTCATGTTCATAAGTTGGTGATAATGTGTAAGAATCCATGTGAATGGATAAGATGTTGTTTTGGCACATACAAGGAGCGAATTTGTTGGAAAGGATCGAAGTGCTTAGTAGAATGTGCTAAGGGTTTTTAAGTGTATCCAATAGAGTTGCGATGATGTGTTATGATCAGTCAACGACTACAATTGTCTTGTAAATTGTTGTAATAATCTGTAATATGTTTTGGCAGATTATTTTCCCGCTTTTGATGTAATTTCATGAAAATTCAAATATTGCTAGGGTTATGTAATTGACCTGAATGTAAAGGTTATTTAGGTCATGTTTTTGAAGGTTTAGTGTGTTGGTGATAAGAAAGAAGTATGTGTGCCAAACTAGATTGAGATGTCTACATGAGAGAAGTAGATTGGAGATGGTACAGATCTGAATAAGCAAACAACAAAGTGATAATACTAGATCATTTACCTATTATTTCCTAATAGTTGTAGCTACACTAAAATCCCTTAATCGGGTAGGTCCTAATAGGCTTGGCATTGTAAATCCATTCACCAGGTGGTTCATTAACTTGAGTTTAAATCCTTTTGCAAGGTTACTCCTAATAGGGTATAGCTCCTAATAGAGCTAAGGTTGAAATCCCTTAACCGGGTGACTCCTAACAGGGTCTGCTCTTAACGTGGCATTGTTGTAAAGCTCCTAACAGGGAATATTCTGAAAGAGTGCAAATCTTGTGGGTACTAATTCCCACCATGGTTTTTCCTATTTGGGTTTCCACGTGAAAAAATCTCATTGTTCATATGGTGGATGATTTATTTATGTGTTGATTTGATTTTATTGCATTGCTTACTTGTTGAATCAGAGCACATGGATGAGTAGTTTGGTAAATTTCTTTTAAGTGGTTGATTGAGTGTTTACCCGTATTGGTAATGAACTGCTTATGAGTATTATTGATCATTTTGGTTGAAGATTTCAGTTTACTGTTATTATTGATTCACCCCCCCACCCCTCAGTAATAACCAGATCCTCACAATAACAAAAACACAGTCATATTAGTCTCCCAAAATTTCGGGAAAAAAATAGGGACCATGCGTAAGTTATGCACGGTCCTCCCAAATTTTTTTAATTTTTTTAGGGATGATAGATACGATGATTTTATTACTAACTCCAAAAATTTGAGTTATTTTACGATCTCTAGATAGGTGAAATTAAGCTCAGAATGTTGAAATAGGACCCATTTAGGGTTTTGTGAAGAATGATGAATTGAAGAAAAATTTTGAAAAAAATATCAGACCTAATGGATAGGGCCAACTTGGAAAATGTTTAGAGGACTAAAAATTAATGAATTTGATTGAAATTTGCACAAAATCCAATTTAATTTAAAAATTAGGGTTTTAGGTCTTAACCAATTGATTTTAAAATTTTGAATTTTGGCGAAAGGAGGGAATTGAAATTTTCAATGTTTTTAGTAAAAAGACAGGTTTGAAAACAATGATAAATCTGAAAATTGAATTAAGATCCAAATTGCACAAATTCAATTCCAAATCTAGATTTTTTGTAAATTTCAAGAAAATCAAACATCCAATTTTGAATTTGTTTTCGACCTTAGGAGGTTTAAAAATTGATAAAATCAGCCAAATCTCTTGATTTAAGGAGTAAAATATAGTCAAGTTTGACTCCCTAAATTTCAGGAAAAAAGATAGGGACCGTGTGTAAGTTATGCACGGTCCGACCAACATTTTTTTGAAATTTTTAGGGATGATATAAATTATGAATTTATTGCAAAATCCAAAAAAATAGTTGATTTGGAGGTGCCTAGATAGGTCAAATTAGCAGTCAAAGGTCGAAATAGGAGATTCTTAAAAATTAGGGTTGTGTTGTTTAACCACTTAATTTTCAAAATGAAAAGACAGATTTGAATTGCAATTTTGAAATAGAAATCAGATTTGAAACAAGCAACTAATATGCTATAATTCACAAGCTTAATTTCCTCAAAATGAAAAATTAGGGTTTTTATGCAATTAACCTTTAAAATTTGCAAAAAGATCAAACTTGGAAATAAAATTTTGAATTCAAATTGCAATTATTCAGATCTAACAATAAGAAATCATAATTAAGGTATAAGATGTCGTGTTCACCAAAATGTAAAGTGGAAAATTGAACCCTAGTGATTCCCCACCTAGGAGAGAGAACGAAAAATCACTAAGATGATTTTCACTTGGGAGATACTTTACATTCAAAAGAGGGGTTGAATTCAATAGATCCAAACCCTAGAGTGAATAAGGATCTGAATACTAAGTGAATTGCAAGGGTGCAATACAATTTACCCTCTTTTGTAAGTAGAAGAGTTGACTTGTTGACTATGCAGAAAACGAAGACAAAATGGGTGAAATAAGGAGCTACTAATTCGAGATCGCGTTGTAACTTCAGATTTGAGGTATTTGGATTGATATGAACCTACCCTAAAAATTTGGAGAAAAGTCATGGTGACTGTGCGTAAGTTATGCACGGTCCTCCGAAAAATCAGCAAGTCAAAAAGGGTTTAACAAACCCTAATACCACTCTCATGTACACACTCGTGGAATAGGAAAGAGCCTAGGGAGGTAACACACTTTGACTACTTCTTTTGAGGAAGAGAGAGTCAAGGATTACCTCTTAGGGTTGTTTCTATTCCTTTGTTGTTGATGAGAGATAGGAGTGATGCAAAGTGTAGATTTAAATGATCACCTTAGAATGCAAGTATACACGAACAATCCTAATCCAGAAACTCAAAACTAAAAATAATTGATATGCTACTAAAAAGTATAGATTATGAGATAAATTCAGAGGTGCGCCTATGCCAAAAGTCTGAGGAAAAATATACGGGACAAGAGTGCTACACCCCTATCCTAGTTCTATAGACTAGAAGTTGTAACTGACAGGCTGAGATCTGAAGACTGTGAACTGCTATCCTACCAAAATATAGGAGGACTAGGGGCCACGCCCCTATCCTAGTAGTTTCTTATCAAATTTATTCCTTGGAACTGTGCCTATGTGCTCTACCAGTCCTAAAAGTTGCAGTGACGCTCAGATCCTGAATCTGCACCTGTAGCTGAAAACAGGGTTTTGGGTAGCTATATGGGGTTTTTCCTTAGTCAAACCCCTATTTTGGCGATTTCCACCTCAACAAACAACTGATTTGTATAGTAAAATAGTGTGTGAAATAATCTTATGTGTGTACAAGACCCTAAGATGAATGCAAACTATCTAGAGCAACCCTAAATGCTTGTAATTGACAAAGTAAGTGCTCTAGATCAATTATGCAAAGTGATCTAAAGCATAAATGTAAATCAAATTGATGTAATGAAGCTCATACAAAGACATGGAAATAACATAAAATCATATGCAACCCTAAGTGAGAGGTACAAGCCAATCTTCAATCGATGATCTTTTATTACTTTCCTACATCTTCAAAAGCCCCCAATTAATGAAAGAATGCTTGATGAATGCTTGATAGATGTTGAATGTTTTTGAAGACTTAAAAAGATCTTCTCTTTCACTTTATAAAGGCTCCTGGTGATCGCTAGCTCTTAGGCCTTCAAATGAAGAAAGAGATCTCTTATGTATGAAACCCTAGATCTTAATTTCACCATTAGGTTGACCTAGGATTTGAATTTCCCACCAATATCTCGGGGTTAAGCATTATAATATCATAGGATTGTGCTCCCAAAATTTCAGGAAAAATGTCGAGGACCAGGTGGAACTTGCACCTGGTCCTGCCAACTTTTTAGTAAATTTTAAGGGTCGTTAGATATGATGATATTAGAGAAAATCCCAAAGTTACAACTGATTCTAAGATGTTTTGACAAGTGAAATCAGGCCTTAAAGGTCAAAATAGGACATAATTAGGGTTTATGATTTAATGATTTATTGGAGGAATAAAACAAAAAGGGGCTTACTTAGGGTAAAGGGCCCAACTTTATAATGTATGAAGTGATGAAATATGAATTTAGATTAAATTAAATTAATTAATTAAATGCTCAAAGAAGATTAGAAATGCTGGATGCAAAACACACTAAGGCAGGTGCTAAACCAAGCGTGGACTTGTACCACCCTAGAAAGGGTGTACAATTTACGATGCTACATTTATCCCCCACTTTATCGATCATATGACACTACATGCATATGCAAGCTAAAGTACAAAAAAGTAAACATTATTTGGAAAAGGATATATCCGTAAGTTATCGGATGAAGCCCGTAGCAATATCTGCAGTACATAGTTAGGAACCGCACAATAGAAAACCACATGTTAGATCATAAAATCACCTAATGCTTACTAAGGAAAATTATTAAATTCGCAGGTATCTATATGCCCCCCTCTTTCAGCTTGCTTATTAGTTAGGTGAAATAGGGTATCTTGTTTACCACAACGAATTGTGATAAAGACCTTAATGAGACATATTCACAACAAGGCTTGATTGTACATCAAAGTGCTTTATGGAACAAATGTGAACTAAGAGAGAGAATTCATGATCCCAACACCACTGACAACACAAAAATTGGAGCTTCGTGGCTCAAGTTATGATAGATTAAGTGAAAAGAGTGAAATTAGGGTTTCTTAACTTAACATTATAAAAATAAAAAAGTGCATACCTCATAAATATGAAAGAGACACTTTCATTTGTCACTTTTTGACTTTTTGGACTATTCATTCCAAAGGAGCCCACATGTCAACCATCATGCCTTGACATCGACCCAAGTGACCCACATGGATGGAGATCCTGCGCCAGGCCATCTTGACTGGAAGACTTCTCGATGAGGTGAGTGGACCTTCTATTGACTCTTTGTTAACTTTTCTATTTATTTTGAGTTTTATGTTGATGATGACAGCATCAATGATCATGCACATGCCCCCCTATCTGAGAACCATGGTCTCCTAGGGTGCCCTAGTCCTCCCTGGGTGCCCTGGTCCCATTTGGGAGCCCTAGTCCTCCCAAGGTGCTTTGGTCCCAGAGGGGAACCCTGGTCCTCCCAAGATGCCCTAGTCCCTATTTGGGGTGACCAAGGGTGGCACGAGATCAGGCATTTGATATTTAGAATAGATGTAATGATGTTTTCGATTAGATGATGACAATCAATGAGTGATTACTGATGATTGGATTGTTTCATTTTGAATATTCCTTCCTACATGCAAGAGAACACTACCAACCATACATTTTAGTGCCTTCAAAGTTAGATTCCATGGCTTACACCAGAGGATAGAGAGAAGCTACACGTAGTAGGTCTATGGTATGTGATGACCATGCCCACCATCAAGTTCTACCCTACTATGTTGATGGCCTTGATGGAGAGATGGGATGTAGATACTTCCACCTTTCTCCTACCTATAGGAGAGATGATAGTCACTCTAGAGGATGTGTACCGCATACTCCATCTGCCTATTAGAGGAGAGACGGTGAGGTATCGAGCTGACATGACCCGAGAGTTAACTTGGGAGTTAAGGTTATGGTTGGGTTGAGTGAATAAATTTATTATCCAAAGGATAATGTTTTTATCCAAAGGATAAACTCTTGTACAAAGGTTAAGGGATAACCATGGTCGAAATAATAAATGTTTGAGGAGACACATGAGTCACATGAGGGTTGAGTTAGGGGTTAACCATAAATGGTCATGTAAGAGCCATAAGTGGTTTGGAAGACTTTAGAAGTTAATTTGTTGAACACACAAAGCATTTAATACTTTTCAAAGACTTTGAAGTCTTTGAGAAGTGACTCCAAGTTGCTTAGGAATGTGACAATAATTAATTGATGGATTAGGCTAATTAGGAAGGGTTTAGAAGAATCTAGAAGGGGGTTAGGATTGCAAGTGGGTTTGGTGGGTGAAGGAAAATAGGATTTTAATTAAAATAAAATTAATTTATTTCAACTTGTGGTTGCAACTTGCATTTGTAGGAAAATGCAATTGGGGGGAGAATAAATGATTTAAATAAATGTTTTATTTAATTTATTTAAAAGAGGAAAGGGGTTAAATGAAATAAATAGGATTTATTCATTTAATTGATTGTGAATTTGGTTTAATGAATTAATTAAAATAAATTCAATAATTTATTTAATTAATAGAAGAATGTTTAAAGATGAATTAATTAAATATTAATTTAATTAATTGATGGCTAGTAGATTTTTAATCAAATAAATAGCAAATATTCATTTAATTAAATTGGACAGATTTATGTGACTACATTTGCCCCTCTTTGAGACGGTGAGGTTTATCGCGTCATTTCATAGAAAAAGGTGTGAAGAAATATGCCCCATAAAATGTTAATTTAATGGGTGGTATGCCCCCTCAAGAGATGGGCCGAATTTTTTTGAAAAATCAGGCTATCTCTCAAAAAATAATGAAAATTGGCGGGGTGGTAGAAGAGAAGATTTTAGCAATATTGGTGAAAATAGAAGAAATCAGAGAGAAATTGGAGAAATGGGAGGCTTGGGAAGTTCGCGGGGACCACAACGATGAGCAAGGTAAAATTAGGGTTACAACGAAAGGTATATATGGGAAGGAAGGGGTGAAAACAAGGTCATTTGCATTCGCATCCATAGAGAAATTTGAGCTCTGGGAGTGACTATTTGGAAGAGCAAGGAGCAGTCAGGATGCCATTTCACATAGCAGAGCACCGTTTAGAGTGAGTCCAATGATTCCAGTAGCCAGACGACTACGGACCAGCAGTATGTGAATTTGAATTTTTGGATTTCATGCATTTTGGGTATGTTTTTTGCTTAGTCCAAGTTAAGTCAACACAATAGCGCTAAAACTGTGTTTTGGTGCTATTGTCAACTAAATTAATGCTATTGTGTCACTATAGCGCTACTACATAGTGGTCTTAGCGCTGTTGTCAAAAGTTGTGCTATTGTATAGCTGCTTTAGCACTTTTGCTTGTTTAGCGCTATTGAGTAGTTGATTGAGCACTATTATTGTGAAGTAGCACTATGGTATAGTCAATGTAGCGCTATTATTTGTTTAGCGCTAGTGCATAGTTGTTTTAGCGCTTTTGTGATAGCATTAGCATTGTTGTGTTCAAAATGGTGCTTTTGTGTAGGAAAATAGATGCCCTAGTGTGTTTGAAAAAGAATCTCTTGATGCCAGTGATGGATGGATGGAGATGTGAGGTGAGAGTTATTTTGAACCATAGCAACCCTGATGAGACTTAGGTCTTTAGGATAAATGTCTGTTGAAGTCGAGGTGTGCCATGATTGCTTACCTGTTGAGACTCGAAGATACTTGATCAAACTATCTATTGATAGTCTAGGTTTAAACTTTAAGAAAGTTTGAAACAAAACAACTGATGATGATGGGTGATGCACATGTGTAGGAGGATCTTCACATTTTACAGATGCGCAAGAGGCATCCCACCACACAGGTGTTGCGTGATCGATTGGCAGGGGTCGAGGTGGATTGCATTGCAGTGATAGGCCTATATGATGTTATGTATATGCCCGTGATTCAGACGAATTACGGGTTGATCACAACATTGGCAGAGTGATGGCATAGTGAGACATGCATGTTTCACTTAGCGTAGGGGGAGATGACAGTGACACTGGAGGATATATGTCACATCCTGCATATTCCTATTTGAGGAGAGCTGGTTAGCTATGACCGACCTTGGGGGACAACAATAGTGTATAGATTTTTTGATGAGGATGTCTTCATTGATGATGGATCAATAGCCTTGGAGGATATAGCAGCCTTGTATGAGCCATTACTAGTAGTGCTATCAGGGATTGTTTGGGGACTACTATGTCCAGATCGACGATCGCATGGACTTGATCAAACTATCTATTGATAGTCTAGGTTTAAACTTTAAGAAATTTTGAAACAAAACAACTGATGATGATGGGTGATGCACGTGTGTAGGAGGATCTTCGCGTTTTATAGATGTACGAGAGGCATCCTACCACATAGGTTTTGCACGATTGATTGGCAGAGGTCGAGGTGGATTGCATTGCAGTGATAGGCTTGTATGATGTTATGTATATGCCCATGATTCGGATGAATCGCAGGTTGATCACAACATTGGCAGAGTGATGGCATAGTGAGGCATGCATGTTTCACTTAGCGCAAGGGGAGATGACAGTGACACTGGAGGATATATGTTGCATCCTGCATATTCCTATTCGAGGAGAGCTGTTTAGCTATGACCAAGATTGGGGGACAATAGCAGTTTATAGATTTTTTGATGAGGATGTCTTCATTGATGATGAATCGATAGCCTGGGAGGATATAGCAGCCTTGTATGAGCCATTACCAGCAGTTCTATCAAGGATTGTTTGGGGACTGCAATGTCCAGATCGACGATCACATGGACTTGTCGTTGGTTGGGGTTGGGTGATAGAGAAGATGATTACAGAGCAGACCTAGTTTTCATGGGGATCGTGCATGCTATCACACTTATATCGAGAGCTACATGAGGTAACATACTGAGGGATGGGCTCATTGGGAGTGGGGATCACACTGCTACATATCTAGGCCTGGGAGCACTTACCGGTTACCTGACCAGTTAGTCTGAGATTCCGAGCAGTGGACCAGCCACATGTATACATGTATGGAGGTATGATGAGTCAGCCGCACCTAGGGAAGTTAGAGTGGTGATGACAAGCACAGGATGACTTGGATACAGTGATCTGGAGGCCGTATATTGAGTGTGAGTCATGGGAGGATGATGTGGAGGCATTGTCGTATGTGTTCATAACATGATACCTCATTGGTAGGACATCCTATAATGTGGAGAGACAACTTCCTGGTAGAGTATTGAGACAGTTTAGGTAGCGGCAGGGATTACCTAGTGGTTTTGGAGAGTATGCACTGGTGGTCCGAGAGAGGTACTTATGGGGGCCAGTGTTACCATATGATCAGACATTGGCAGAGTTCTGCACACTAAAGGCAAGACCATGGAATATGAGGTCCGGGATGGTAGATGTTGGGGTGTCAGAGGAGTATACGTAGTATATTGCGGCACATCAGATTCCGCGGATATTAGATCCAGCAGAGTCGATTCTAGATTTTGAGGAGGATAGGGGACAGAGACGGAGGAGGAGAGGAGATCACAAAGTAGTAGGTGGACTAGGGAGAGGGGATGGTGGTGGTGGGGATGGAGGAGGTGGTGAAGGAGGAGGAGGAGGAGGGGGTGGAGGTTTTGGAGGAGGTAGTGGATTTGGGGGTGGAGGTGGGGGTGGTAGACAATTATAGCAAAGAGGGAGAGGTGGTCAGCCATTGCAGCTATCTCAGAGACCTTTGATGCAAGGAGGCATGAGACTAGGTGACAAGGATGTAGGTGAGGGACATGCACCTATGGATACAGGGGAGGGAGCTACAGGTGGGGATCTGTGGGACCATATGATATTAGGTTTGCAGATGTGACTAGAGGATATGGAGGCAGAGGTGGCAGCTAGAGATAGGCAGTTGTTTACAAGAGAGTCAGAGCTGACGGTGGTGCTACAGCAGAGGGATGAGGCAGTGGAGAGATTTTTGGCATTGCAGGAGAGAGTACAGGTGGGAGCAAGAGTAGGAGCATAGGGTCCTACTGGGGATGGGATGAGGGAGATGCGACAGGCACAAGAGGAGATAGATTATTGGCGAGGGTTATATGAGCAGGTGATGCCAGAGTGAGTACTTAGCTATTCACAGATGCTGCGGGCGAGATCACAGCAGTCTCGGAGGATGAAGAGTAGTGGTGGTGTGATGGGTCCTCCACAAAGAGATAGATCAGGTGGTGCAAGGGCTAGTGGGGGAGCAAGTGGTGATGGTGGTGCAACATTCAGTCAAAGTGGCATCTAAGAGAGCATTCTGTATGCATGTTTTTACATTATCATTTTGGAATGTGTCTTGGATGGCTCTTGGTAGCCGATAATTTGGACTTCATTGTACTCTGATACATGCATGTTTTTGTCGATATGAGATGATATATGAAGAGATCCCATTTTTTTTGCTGATATGCATTTTGATGACATGTATGGATGCTTATGCAGGATGATTATTTTATGATTTTATGCTCAGATGGATAGTTGTACTTGCTATATGTATGTGTTTATGAGATGATTCCTATATGCATGTTTTATGATGATTTATTCTTACATGATGTCGATATGCATTTTTGTTTACGAATGGGATGATAACATGTGGATGCAGGTTGATGTGCATGATTTGTTGGTGATGTAATGTCTTATGTATGTAATGCCATGATGGTTATGTATGCATAATGAAATGTTGATGATGATGGTATTTTGGATTGTATGTTTGATGAGACAATGAGATAATGATATGCAATGATGTTATGATATAATGTGCTAAATAAATTATTTATATATGTAAATGCATCTAGATGGTTTTTTAGATGAGTGGAATATGAATAAACAAATGTAAAGTACAAATGTTTAAATGATGATTTCTAAATGAACATATATGGATAATATATGAACCTATGTGGAAACAAATGGTTTTGTTTATGATTCTAAATGGCGAAAAATATGATGAAGTGAAATGATAATGTAATGATAATGCAACGTATGGGTAATGAATAATTGCACCTTAATGCAATTAAAAAGGAGAATGAATGCATTTGTAATGAATCCTAAATGAAATGAAATGAATGAGCATAAGAATATACGAAATGGATAAATGAATGCACTTAACTAATGGATAGGTAAATAAATGTATGCAACTATGGAAATCTTAAACAAATGTATGGTACACACATGTTTAAATGATGATAAATGAAGATTGGTAACTAATACTAAATGAATGCATAGTAATGGCTAATAATGGTAGTAATCTAATGATGACAAATTTATCATAGAAATGAATCTAAATGTCATGATTGTGTAATGATAAAATAATGTAATGATACTAATGCAAGTAAATGAGAATGAACTATATGTATTAAATGCAACTAAATGATTTTGAAATGCACTCTATTGAATGGCTAAAAATTGCAATAAATCTACATGTAAGTATATGATAATAAACTAGGTTAATGCAAATGCAACTAAAATGTAATGAAATGATGATGTGATTATGATAGATGAATGCAAGGTTGTTTAGACCTTGTATGATGCACTGATGATGTATCAGAGAACTCTGTCATGATTGTATCCAAGACCAACGCAATTTTCATATAACTTCTCATATTAATCTTGTTCACACTTGCATACAAAACCATGTATATGAATAATGAATGATTAAATAGATGGGTGACATGCAACAGAATGCAATATAAACAGATGAGATGGAATGATGATCCATAGTGCTTTATTTTCATCATTGAGCTTTTAAAATGTTGTAAGAAAATGCAAGCAACTTGAAATAATGATTCAATATGACCTGAGTATTCCTTACATGGATTTTGATATAGCAAGTTAATACAAGGAACTTGATATAATGGATCACGTTATCTTGAGTATTGCTTGCAGAATAAACAAGGATCGTCTCCTTTCATGCATGACTTGGAACATCCTCCTTGATCTTTTGCCGATCATATCCTGAGACAAGTTTATACCGTAGTAAGAGATAAACCACTATCGAGCTTGGATGAGGCAGTAGGAACCAAGGATGAAGCATTTGTACCTACAAGCAAACAACATATATAAAGAATAAAGAATATGGACCCTTGGTAATGGTTCATGCTCATATGGTCAAGGTATACGCTATAGTCGGCAAGCCGTAGTGATCTATGAATGTATTTTGCATATGATCACGTAACTTAGTGAAATTCTCACGTAGACACCATTAGTACATGCCCTATTACTTCATCGAAATAATTCACAGAAGACATACAAACAATGTTTAGGAACCATCACGACCATTCTAATCACTTGTGGATGTCCCAGAGTAGCGTAGGAACCTGATATATATAAATGAATGAATAACCTACAAATTAACCAAGTATTTGATAGCTTAAACAGAATTTTCTTGTCAAAGAAAATGTTATCTTGTCTTTGTTTTGGTAAGGAAGGATGCATCCTTGTTAAGAAAGTTTGTGTGTTGATGTTGATTGTTTGGTCAATTTGATAAGTGATCATCGTGTGAGTATTTTTCAAAATGTTTGTTTGGTATCTGCTCAGATGAGTATGTACAAGGTGTTGCCATGTTTTTGATTGATTTTTGATGTTTTTTGATGTTTTTGGATTTTGTGATTTTTGAATGTTTTTGGTATTTTTGATGATTGTTTTGAGTGTTTTTGGATTTTGTGAGGCAATTTTCCAATGTTTTTGATATTTTGATGAGACAGATTTTTGAATGTTTTTCAATTTTATGAGACAAATTTGAAGGAAGAACCCAACAAATCACAAGTAATGCAGAATCCTCTTCCATCAATAGGTTGAAGGCATTGCCCCCAGTTTAGACACGACTATGAAAAAAACCGGGATGTAAGATGCATGAAGTACTATCTCTTGATTGCAGATCAATAACAAGCCATGGTTTTGGACTGATGGATGAGTGGATGTAATGAATGTGATCGCAACAAGTCTAAAAGACAATGGATCCATAGCCTTTATGAGTGGCACCTATTTGCCAGGTTTTCACCATCGCACTTACCCAAGGTGCCACTAGAGTGGTTGTTCACCATTTGGATGCATGATTTTTATTTCTTTACTATTTTGATGTTTTTGTATTTTCTTCAGGACATTTTTCTGAATTTTTTTGGTATTTTTTGGGTATGTATGGGAGCCTGATGCTTTGTACAACTTTTAGGTATAAAACCATTTGAGGTGCATGCTGTTGATTGGATCTTCTAGTGGCTCTCCTTCTAAAGTAGCCAACTCATATGCCCCAGACCCAAATATAGCAGTGATAACATATGGACCTAACCAGTTTGATTCAAACATTCCCTGATGTTCTCTATTTGGTTGGTTATGAGGATTCTCTCAAAGAACAAGATCACCTACCTCAAATGTACGAGGTCTAACTGGATGATTATAGCTTATGCTCATGCGTTGCTAATAGGCTTTGAGGTGATTATATGCAGCTTGTCATTTTTCATCAAGGAATTCCAAGTCTTGAAGACATGATACTCTGTATGCTTCATCATCAATGAGATTATGCAAGGAAACCCATAGTGATGGTACCTCAACTTCAATAGGTAAGATAGATTCTGCACCATAGACCAGTGAGTAAGGAGTTGCGCTTGTAGGGGTTCAAATGCTAGTCCGATATGCCCATACTGCTGGATTTAATTAAACATGACAATCACAACTGGCATTATTTACTATCTTCTTTAGGATTCTTAATATGTTCTTGTTTGATGCTTCAACCTGACCATTTCTTTGTGGGTAATAGGGAGTGGAAAAATAGTGTTGGATGAGAAATTTCTCACAGAGTTCATGGACATCTTGATTCTTGAATGGAAGACTGTTATCTCTGATGATGGACATGGGTACACCATACTGGCAGATGATGTAATTTAGAATAAATGAGGCAATCTACTTGCCAACGACTTGGGTAAGTGGACCAGCTTCGATCCACTTTGTGAAGTATTTGATGGCGGTAATAATGAATTTGTGGTCGTTTGATGAAGATGGGTGGATTTTACCCACAAGGTCAAGTCCCCATTGACAAAAATGCCATGGTGTTGTGATTGGTTGTAGTTCCTATGTGGGTGCATGTATCAGGTCTCCATGAACTTGGCATTTTCATTTTCTGATAAAGTAGTAGGAGTCTTTTTCCATGGACGGCCAATAGAATCCAGTGCGCATGAGTTTCTTGGCTAGTGAAGCACCGCTTGCATGAGTTCCAAAAATTCCTTCATGTACCTCTTCCAAGGCCTTTGTTATCTCATCCTATTCCAAACATCAAAGGATAGTGCCATCAAGATTGCATCGGTATAGGGTTTCAGCAATAATGGTATATCAAGCGGTTTGGCGAATGCAGGTTTTATGTTGGTTATTTGATTGGTTAGGAGGAAGTGTGTGATCGCGGAGGTAGGTTTAGAACTCACCGTACCATGGGGATTCAGAACCAACAAGGCAACATATCCTCTTGGATTCTGGGATATCATAAGTGGGAATCCAAAGTTGATCTACCAAGAACTCATAACGTGTTGAATTCTGTGGAAGATCTAGGAGAGATGCAATGGTAGACATAGCATCAGTAGCTCAATTCTGATCTTTGGGTATCTTCTCAAAGGTGATAGTTGTAAATGACGCCTTTAAACTGTCCACCATTTGTTTGTATGGCATGATTTTATCATCCTTGGTCTGATATTCATCTATGACTTGTCGGATGACTAGTTCAGAGTCGACATATATCTGTAACTCTTTCAATTTCCATTGTATGGCTAGTCTGAGTCCTGTGATCAAGGCCTCATACTCTGCCATGTTGTTAGTGCATGGAAATGTGAGCCTGTAAGACTTCGGGATGTTGTCACCTTGAAGTGTGATAAACAGAATGCCTGCCCCGAGCCATGCCTAGTGTATGAACCATCAAAGTATAGTTTCCATGGTTGTGCTTCTATGATCATGAATAGATCTTCATCTAAAAAATTGGAAATGAGAGGATGGTATCCTATGAGGGGTGCATCGGCCAATTGATCTGCAATAACTTTCCCTTTGATAGCCTTACGGTCCATATACTCGATGTCAAATTCACTTAGAATCATCACCCATTTGGCCAAACAACCAGTCAATGCTACTTTGTTGAGTAAGTACTTTAGTGGATCGATCTTTGCAATGAGTTGTACCTTGTGTGTTAATAGGTAGTGCCTCATTTTAGTAGCCGTCAAGATTACTACTAGGCAAGCTCACTCCATAGGTATGTAATTGAGTTCATAGCCAACCAGTGTGCGAGAGATGTAGTATATAGCACATTCTTTGCCTTCTGCATTGTGTTGAGCCAATAGCACTCCTAATGTTGTATTAGTTGCTAAAATATAGAGCAATAGAGGCTTATTCGGATCTGGTGGGATCAACAATGGTGTATTTATGAGATAATCTTTAAGCATCTAGAATGCTTGCTGGCATCTGATATCCCACTGAAAGCGGATGTTTTTGTGTAATAGGTGTGTAAAAGGATGGCACTTATCTTCCAATTGTGCGATAAATCTTCGGATGGATTGAAGTCACCCTTGTAATGTCCTTAGATAACTAATGTTCTTTGGAGGTGGCATGTCCATGATTGCTTTGACTTTTGCAGGATTGACCTCAATACCTTTGCCTGAGACAATGTATCCTAGAAGCTTCCCTGAGGTTACTCCAAAGACACATTTCTTTGGGTTGAGTCGAACATGATATTGTTCTAGTCTATCAAATATTTTTTCTAATATGTCCAAATGACCTTCTCTTGTGAGTGATTTTTCCAGTAAGTCATCAACATAATCTTCCATTGTGGTATGCATCATATCATGAAAGATGGTGGTCATTTCTCTTTGATAGGTTGCTCCTGCATTCTTTAGACCAAAAGGCATCACGTTCCAGCAGTATGTTCCCCATGGACATGTGAAGGCAATTTTATGTTGATCCTCTAGTGCGATATTTATCTGGTTGTACCCTAAAAAGCCATCCATTAGTGAAAGAATGGCATGTCTTGCTATTAGGTCTACTATGATGTCGATGTTTGGTAGAGGGAAGTCATCTTTAGGACATGCCTTGTTCAGATCTCTGAAGTCCGTATAGATACGGATGGCCCCATTCGATTTGCCGATAGGCACAATGTTGGAGATCCAATCTGCATGATCAATTGGTCTAATGAAACCAACATCCAGGGGTTTCTTAAGTTCTTTGACGAGTACTGCAATCTGGGGATGCATCTAGTGAAGCTTCTGTTTGAAAGGCTTGGCTCCTTCTACTACTGTGAGGTGATGCATGACTAAATTAGGATCAAGACCAGGCATGTCTACACATGACCATGCGAAGTTGATCTAACACTTTTTGAAGAATTCAACAAACTTAGGTTATTCCTCAAGACTTAAAAGAGATGCCAGATGTATGTGGTGAGGCGTTTCAGGAGTCCCCACATTGTATTCTTGTGTTTCCTCGATCAGAATCGTTGATCATTCCTGCTGTGTACTAGAAGGGAGAATGTCAAACCTTTCATCCTTGGGCACCTCGGAGAGGTTTTCACCATTGGATACGCTCTTTCTTTTTACTTTTATGGGATCAAATAGTGCCACAATGTGGTTTTCACTGGAAGATCCATGTTTTATTGTTATATTTTTTCAACTGAAAGGTTTGGCATCTGCCCCAAAGTATGTTGTGCTATTAAGTTCTATGGTGAATCCATCTTTGTGATCCCCGCTTGGTATTTTATCCCATAGTTTCAAAAAGTCAATGATTGCCTCATCATTTTGGAATTGGTCAAAGCATGGGGGATTAGGTTGGTTCCATTCGATGAGTTCAGCATGGATAATGGGCATTACCTCATCGATTAGGTTAAGTTCATGAGATGTTTTAGTGAGGGTCAAGAAGTTGTGGTAAAGGTCATTGATGGTACTCTCCCTGTCAGAATCAGGCGTAGGATGTGACGTAGGGTCTGTGGAAGATGATTCTAGTTCAGGAACCCAAGAGGTTTTAATCTGCACTTCTTCATAAATAGGGATGTCTTTGTGAGGTGGAGGGGGTGACACATCTTCCTCATCTAAAGTATTTAGATGTACTGAATCAAATTCCAACTCATGTGAGTTGGTCTCTAAGTCGCTTTCCAGTATCTGATTGTTATACCATACTGGGATATCTTTTGGGTTAAACAAAGCAGGTGTGATCGGCTGATGTACCATTATAGATGAAATGATCGGTGTTGCAGGAAGAATTATGGGGATGAGTGAATCCGATATGGGGAGTATCGGCGTTGTTGTCTCTGCTGCTTCTACTAGAATTTCTAGTGTTATTGATAATTTTGGGAATTCTGATATAGTTGTTGTTGCTAATAGTGCTTTCAATGTTATTGATGTTGTTGATGGGGTTGCTGGTTTGTTTGGTGGGTTGACTGGTGATGTGGATGATCTTGCTGGGATTTTTAGCCTTAGTGGGGTAGTTGTGATGGTGTGTGGTGCTGTTGATATGATCAAAGGTGACCTCTTTGTAGTAGGTTGATATAGAGGTTTGTTGGGTTTCCCTTTGAATCTAAGCTTAGGCAGGATCTCCTTTTGAAATTCTAGTCTTGTGTTATCTTTGGGCTTTAATTCTGGCTGCAGCAGCTCATGTCATCCTTGCTTGCAAGGTCCCAAGGCACTTTGACCATCATAACCCATTCTTTGCATAATAAGAAGTCCTTTTCCATATTGATCTGTGGGAAGCTTAGCTGGTGGGATGTTCATGGTGATAGGATCTTTATAGATCCATTCTGCTAAGTCCTCATCTCTAGTCTCTTCTTCTTCACTCTTTCCAAGGATAAAAGGTATCAAAGTACATGTTTGTTTGACCAGTGGTGTTTGAAGTAACTGTTGAGGTTTACCATGAGTTCTAGGAGAAGTGGGCATTTTTCCAACACAAAAGAGTTGGCTTAGATTGTATTCTCGAGGACCTTCCTCTGCTATTTTCATCTTGAGCTTCTCTTTCTTGGGTATAGTGGTATTTGAATTGGAAAGAGAGGTTGGACTTACATATGAGGTGGATGAGATGGCTTCTCTATTATTGGGAATGGTAATCTCTAGTTGATGACTTATATTGTGACAATATGCAAAGGGGTTTGCATCACCCAGGATTGTAATTTCCACACCATTATGAGGGAACTTGATACATTGATGGTAGGTGGATGGAATGGCTTGCATGGCATGTATCCAAGGTCTTCCTAACAATAAATTGTATGGCAAAGGAAGGTCCAAAACTCGATATATGATGTTCTTCACCACTGGGCCTACTCGGATTGGTAGCACAACTGGTTCTTTGGATGAACGCTCTACAACATCATAGGCTTTGATTGTTATCTTCTTACAAGGATCCACTGATTCAATTGCATATCCCAATGCTGTGACCAATTGTAGTGTACAGATATTCAGGCCTGCTCCATTGTTGATCAAGACTCGCTTGATCCTATGCTGGTTGATAAACCTTTCAATGTGGAGTGAGGCGTTATGAGGTTGCTAGAAGGATTTGTTGTCACTTTCAGAGAAAGTGAGACAAGGTGATGACCTTAGATTTCCAACCATGGCTTGAAAATGATCCGTATTTAAGTTCGTAGGTACTGATGCCTCTTCGAGAGCTTGATCCAAGATTGTTTTATGAGATGGAGATAGGCGTAATAGCTCTAAGATAGATATCAGTGTGGGGATTTTATCTAATTGATCCATAAGGTTATACTACTTTAGGATAGATGTGGTGCCTTGTGGAGCTACTTTTATGGTAATCTTGTCGCGACGTGTAACAACATTGTAGTTGGAACAGGGATTTTTGATGGTAATAGTTGCAATTTTTTCAATGGCATCATTCAGGTGATTCATAGTGTAATTATACGCGGCTCGCGTATAATTAGTGGTATCTGTGTTTCTCCCTGAAGTGGAAGGACCCCTTTGATCTTGTGATGGAAGTGTATTTTTGAACATTAAATGATCATTGTTTGTTGTCTTTGGGCCATGTCCTTTGATTTCAATATCACCTCAGTCAATAAGATATTGAATAAGATCTTTCAATCTATGACAATTGTTTGTTTTATGTCCTTTTCCTTGATGGAAATCTCAATGTTCAGTATCCCTCCACCATGAAGGTTTGACTTGAGGTTCGTAATTTGATATTTTGGGTAAGGTCACCAGATTTTGAGAAACCAATTGGCATAACATTGTTTCAATGGGTTCCCCTAAGGGAGTGTATGTTCGCTTTGGTTTAAAATTTTGTTGACGCTGTTTGGGTTCCTCTTGAGGTATGTTGCATCCTTGATTTGGAAGAGCAATTGTGTTATTCTTGGGTGGGGGGTTCTATCCTGCAAATCAAACCATAGGTTGTCCACTTTTGATAGTTCTAGCATCCAGAACCCCGCCATTGACGACATTTTTATTTTTGTTCTAGAAGTTCGGCTTGTCACTATTGAAGCACGGGCGAGGGCGATCATTTGGCTCATTGTATATTTTGATCAACCCTTTTTTTATGAGAGCCCGCTCACATTTTAAACCTTTGGTGATCATGTCATTGAAGGAATCTGTGTCTTTGACGTCCAGGTGAAATTCCATTTCGTCATTTAAGTTGGAAATAAATATTTCCACTAATTATTGTTTGGGTAATTGAAGGGAACATCTACTAGACATTTGACGCCATTGTTGCAGAAAGACCGAAATAGCTCACCTAGTTTTTGTTTAGTGTTACATAGATCAGCCATTGTGATATCACATTCAATGTTGTGTGAGTAATGTGCCAGGAACTTCTGGACTATTTCTTCAAAGGTCCTAATGCCACCTAGTATTCGGGAAAACCATGATGTGGTTGTTCCTCCCAAACTCTGGGAGAAGAGTCACATCAGGTATGTATCCTCGCATGCCACTTCTAGGCATGCTGAATGGAATTCTCTAACATGATCATGAGGATCTCCTTTTCCTCTATACTTTTCAAACTTGGGAGTTTCAAACCCTCGAGAAAAAGGTGGCATATGAAGATTCCTATCAAATGGATAGGGACAAATGTCATTAAGTGAAAACTGATTAGTTTTCACACCACTATGAAGCTGTTGGGAGAGATGTTTTACTTGTTGTCGCAACATGTCAATGTCATTTGGAGGAGGAGGAGGTGGGGGATTACCATGATGAAGGTTGTGTCTAATGTGCTCTCATCCTCTTTCATCCTCATTACGACTTTGGCATTCTGATGCTTGTTTTAGTTGTCCAACATCAAAGTCAGAAGGTAGTTTGGCTCCCTCTTGAGCAAGTCTCAAAAAGTGAGCATCATCATTGCTCCTGAGTATTTCATCAAAAAGTCTATTAAAGAGAGGGTTGTGTTGTGCCCTTTCTATTGCCGCAGGAGTAGGAGTACTTGGATTTTCATCATTTATGTTTCCTCCAAGGGCTTCTTGGAATTCATTGATGTTTTCCTCCTCTTCTTCCTCAATTTCCATTTGTCTAGTTCTTGATCCAGTATGAGCCATTTTGTTTACAAGTTTTTGTTGAAGTTGGGTGAAAAGTATGATGAGTTGTTGATGAAATGAGAGATTTATGTTTGGTGGGGTGATTTGCATATGAATCTCTAGCACTAAAGGTATTTGTTACCAAATTTCTTTCTTGAATTACTTGTTTGTGTTTGATTGGCAAAGTTTGATGTGACAAGGTTTAGAGAAATATGAGATGTGTTACAGACTCAACTACCTAGTAATGAGAGGATGCACTCATAGACTAGTTTTATCCTGCGTAGAAATGTCTCTTAGGATGAGTTTATCCTAGATATAGAGACACTCTAAAAGTGATGGATTGTGTTTGATTCAAGCAATATCTAAAGAGAACTTAGGATTAAAACCTCTTGATGTTTTGAGAGTTGAAATGGATGAGATGTGAGTGTGATAATGGATGAAATGTTAAACTTCAATAGAAACTTTGTGTTACAAATAGAACAAAATCTTCCTCTTCTTGTTCAGGGGTTGGTGGTTCTTCCCTAGCTGAGTTATGTGTGATACAAATGTCTGGAAAGAAGGTAGGATTGATCTTACCTCCTTTTTTTGTGTGATAACTCAAAGCTCGATATTGCATAAAAGCTTCGCGGTTCAATGATTCTTGATCAAATTCGTTTGATTTTCCTTGAAGATAAAGATGCATGTAACGTAAGAAAGCTCTATGAGAGACAAATATTTGTCTATTAAGATAGAAGAACTTCTTTCTTTTGATTAAAGCCTTTGAGCTCAATGGTCTTCTTTTCAAGTTGACATGTTGATGAAGATTCTTCCTTCTTAAGATGTGAAGAATGGTCATATAGTTTGATACTCTTTTTTTTATCTTTTGTTGGTATTTTGAAAATGTTTATGTTGGATGAATACTTGTTTTTGGAACTGATTTTTTATTTTTCTTTGACAAGAAAGCAAAGCAAGCACACAAACACAAGAATGTTGCCTCAAAACGGCACAAGTGTGGGTCTAGATCAACCCAATCCTTGGACTTTTATGACCCTTTCTTTCAAATGTATTTTAGGTGTTTTTCCAAAGCCTGAAGTTGGCTCAATTTATACTGGTCTGACACAAAATGAAGACACTTCAAACACTCTTTATCCCTAAGGTCAAATGGCCAATTGCGATAATTTCAGTGCACATCTTGATATTTCATCAACTTTGGTACTACATACCTTATGAATCCTGTTGTGGCAGGTAGGGATGTGATATACTAAGTCTTGCACGAGTATAAAAAATAGATGATCCCTATGATGGGGGAGTCACCACTTTTATTAGGCTACAAGTAACCTTTCAAAAAGCTATGTTTCTACTCAAGTAAATATGTATGGTGAGTATCTTGGGAGAAAAACTATCTATGCTCTTGCACTAAACTTCTCACAAATATCCTCAATCAATAGAACGGGTGGGCCACTACTTAAAGGTGTTTAGTAATTTTTTATATTTTTAGACATAAGTTCATTTTGCAGTGACTCACTTAAGAGCCTTGTAACTTGTGGTAGGGCCCATTTGTCCTTTCGACAAGTTACACTATAGAAACAGCTATACCCAAGGCTACAACTTTCGCTCACACCTTATTTCTATAGCAGCTCGAAGGATTTACCATGCGAGGTCATTCCCAAGAGTGATCGATCTCTTAGCAAGCCTCTCTTAAAAATATAAAACTTGAGTGTTACTAACACTTTTCTCTTGCACCTAGGACCACGAGAGCCAAGGGAGAGGATAGTGTGTGTTAGAAGTAGGACCACTCGACAAACTCTTTTGCACAAGTGTGCCAAACACAAAATACACTTGTTCTTTTTAACTTGTCATTGCAATGATGTTTTATCTATTTGGAGATGTTTCTCCAACAACCATGATGTTATTTTTAACTTCAAAGGCAATATGTTTGAGTAAACTAGGAACTTGAAATCCTAGTCAACTGAATTAAAACACGTATGCATGAAGTAAATCATTTTGCAAAATAAGACAAGTTGATTGTTCTTTTTATTTGCCCAAAAAATTGAAGTGTGGATTGTGAGTTTCCCTTAAGTTTGATGCAAGAAAGGAGATTTTGCCTTGTCTTGTTTTAAGCACCAAAATAGAGATTTGTTTCCTAACTTGCAAGTAAACAAAATTGTGCTGTGATTTTTAGAGCACCAAATGAAAGTTTGTTTCCTAGATTGCAAGTAAACAAAATTGTGTTGTGATTTTTAGAGCACCAAATGAAAGTTTGTTTCCTAGCTTGCAAGTAAACAAAATTGTGTTGTGATTTTTAGAGCACCAAGTGAAGTGTTTTTTTATTGTTAAGTAACAAACGGGGTTAGTTTAAAACCTGCACATGAAACAAAACGTTAGTAAAATTCAAAAATATGGTGGGCTTCCACAAGCCTAAAAAAATAATATTATCAGTTACAAGGCCTTTTTTTCCAACATTCTGTTACAATAGCGCTACTCTATGTGACAACAGAAGCGCTACTTAACACAAACACACTAAAGTAAAATATTTAAACATCAATACAAGTGCGCTAAGATATGGACAAAAGTGCTACTTACGAGTCAAAAGCGCTAATATATGGAAAATAGCACTAAATTTGAGACAATAGCGCTATTGTAAAAACAATAACGCTAAAATATCAAATTGCAATAGCGCAAAAAAAAGCGCCAAAGCGCGACCTATGTATCAAGCTAAACAGTCAAAAAGTTAGTTTATTAAAAAAAAAAATGTTGTTGGATTCACGTCGGGTTCACCAAATGACACTCTGCAAAAAGGATTAGAAAATTTGTTTGATGGCAACACACACAAGAGCACAAGAAACAAATGTTAGTGTTAGCAACAAAAGATTATCCTAAACAGGCATATCAAGAGAGACACTAAAATCATGGTAAAATATTTAACTATGGAAGTAAATACAACAAGGCATCTCCAAATGCCTTTTAACATTCTCTTAGCTCCTTCTCCCTTGTTCCTCTCCTCTCCAAGTTCCAAATTAGTGTAGCTCTCAGAAGCTTTTTGCACTATGGATGCCTTATGGAGGTTCAAGATTGAAATGTTTTAGCTACGCTATGCAAGTATAAAACAAACTAATTAGACATACTATGAAATGAACTAAGATTTATTTTAGTCCAAAATGACAATATATGTGATTTATGCTAAATGCTCTCTCTAAAATTCACTATAGATTAAATGCATACAAGTTTTCAGGATCTGGATTATGAAGAAGTGGGCTCTATTTAGAGGAAAAATGGAGCAATGGATGGTTGAGATTGAGTAATCTCAACAAGGGTCCGGATTGAATGATATTCAATCCATGTGAGGACTTTCAAACCAATCCCAGGATGAGAAGTGTCAACATGAGAGGGGTTGAGAGGAGAGGGAATAAGCATTAAATGTTTGACATGACCCGAGAGTTAACTTGGGAGTTAAGGTTAAGGTTGGGTTGAGTGAATAAATTTATTATCCAAAGGATAAACTCTTGTGCAAAGGTTAAAGGGATAAACATGGTCAAAGCAATAAATGCTTGAGGAGACACATGAGTCACATGAGGGTTGAGTTAGGGGTTAACCATAAATGGTCATGTAAGAGCCATAAGTGGTTTGGAAGACTTTAGAGGTTAATTTGTTGAACACACAAAGCATTTAATGCTTTTCAAATACTTTGAAGTCTTTAAGTGACTCCAAGTTGCTTACGAATGTGACAATAATTAGGGGATGGATTAGGCTAATTAGGAAGGGTTTAGAAGAATCTAGAAGGGGGTTAGGATTGCAAGTGGGTTTGGTGGGTGAGGGAAAATAGGATTTTAATTAAAATAAAATTTATTTATTTCAACTTGTGGTTGCAACTTGTATTTGTAGGAAAATGCAAGTGGGGGGGGAATAAATGATTTAAATAAATGTTTTATTTAATTTATTTAAAAGATGAAAGGGGCTAAATGAAATAAATAGGATTTATTCATTTAATTGATTGTGAATTTGGTTTAATGAATTAATTAAAATAAATTCAATACTTTATTTAATTAATAGAAGAATGTTTGAAGATGAATTAATTAAATATTAATTTAATTAATTTTATTAATTGATGGCTAGTGGATTTTTAATCAAATAAATAGCAAATATTCATTTAATTAAACTGGAAGGATTTATGTGACTACAGTTTAATTTATGCATTTAATTATTTAGATTTGATGATATATAATATTATTGATGAAGACCTATTTCTATCTCTACATTTGCCATTCAGGAGTGGCACTTCTTTATCCAAGATGCAGTGACAAACATCATCACTACCACACACATTCCTAGCACCTCGCAATAGTGCATATACCTCAAAGGATTTTTGGGCGGCATTCGGACCTGTTCACCCCCTTCAGAGTTGAGTTAGAGGTTCAGCGAAAGAGGGAGAGTACTTTGTTAGAGAGACTGAAATGAACAGAGCATGATCTAGTAGCGACACAGGTAGAGGTAGCCATGTATCGTGGGATCATGATGGATAGAGACCGTAGGAGCTCCTCCCAGAGTCACTCACATTCCTCATCATGATACACACCCATGGGTCCACCCCCACGGCCAAATCAAGAGGGGGCAACCAGTCACTCCCCTCCAGCTACTAGTCCTAGGGATAGGAGATGACTATGTTGTAGTATGGGACATTTTTTGATGTATAGTGATGTACATGTTTATGACACTCATCGATATGTATTTATTTATGCTTATTTTTTTATCTCAAACATGTTATTTTAATTCCCGAAACAATGTATGCATTTCTTTGATTAAAAGTAACATATTTGTTTTATGAACATGTATGTCTAATTTAATTTCCATGTGATTGATTTCTCAATGCTTCATGATTAAATTGATACATGTGTGATTTAATTAAATACTACCTTGGTGATGTAGAAGAAGATGTGTTAATTTTAAGAACTATATAACTAATGTGATTTAATTAAGCCTAATTAAACACAACATGATATAATCCTACTGAACACATAAGAAATTGTATAACATGCTAGCACATATAAAATGTAAATCTATTACAATTTACATAAATGAATCCAAGACAAACCACAAAGTAAAGAAACACGCTTGTCAAGAATGAAGTAATGTAGACTAAACAATGCAACATCATTTTATACAACATAATTTAATAAAGATATGCTAACATATTATACAATTTGAAGAAAGAAAATGCACAAGAAGAGAGAAAATTAAGCTATGAAGAGAGAGAGATTAGGCATAGTATCTATGAAGATGCATAGCATTTATAGGTTCTTTGAGAGGTGTACCTTCCACATCTGCTATCTTATAAGCACCCGACCCATAGACTTCGACAACGATGTATGGTCCAAGCCAATTAGGACTGAATTTCCCTTTTTCCTCAGGTAAGGCATTCACTTTGCGTTGATTCTCATAAAGTACTAAATCACCTACTAAGAAAGAATGTTGAATGACTTTATCATTGTAACTTCATTGTAGAGTTTTAAAATACGTTTGAATATGCCCAAGAGTGTTAATCTGTCATTCATCAAGCATCTCAAGTTGTTGGAGCCTTTGTTCTCTATAGGAATCATCGTCCATTATACCCTTAAGAGAAAATCTTAAACATGGAATTTCTAACTCCAAAGGCATAATAACCTCAACACCATAAACAAGATTATAAGGAGTACAACCTGTAGCAATACGTATGCTCATTTGGTAAGCTCAAAGAGTGTAGACTAATTGAGTGTGCCAATCATTACATGTTTTTTCATAGTCTTACAAAGAATTTGTTCGATTATTCTATTTGAAGATACGACTTGACCTTTTCATTGAGGATAGTAGGGTGTAGAAAATTTATGTTGAATATGATATTTATCAAGAAATTTATTCACGTATTTTTTTTTTAATGATGTTCCATTATCTGAAACCAAAGCAAAAGGTATTCCAAATCTGGAAATAATGTTATCTAAGATGAACTGGCATATTGCTTCAATGGCAGTAGATTGAAGAGGAACTGGTTCTACCCACTTCACAAAGTAATCAGTTGCGGTTATGATGAAAGTATGTCCTTGAGATGAGGGAGGAGATATTTTACCAATGTGATCCAAACCCTGTGTAGAAAAGGGCCAAGACACTATTTGAGATCAAAGTTCTTGGGCGGGAGCATGGATCAGATTGGTATGTTGCTAACACTGATGACATTTCTTAATAAACACAAAGGAGTCCTTTTCCATGGTTTGCCAATAATATCCCATTCAGATCAATCTTTGAACTAAGTATTTAGCCCCAAAATGCCCCCCACAAGCACCTGAATGTGTTTCCTCAAGAGAAATAGGGATTTCAGATTTGTTAAGACATCGAAGGAGGAGGCCATTATAACCCCTTCTATAAAAACATTAGAAAGGATAATATATCTAGCAACCAACTTGCAAATCACATCCCTAGTATTCTTGTTTGTAAAGTCAAGAAAGGCACCATCACTCAAATATGTCACGATATGCAACTACCATTCATCAGAATCTATAGTGCAACAATATGCCACATCACTAGGATTGTCCACAATGGCCAAGGTAGAGAGGTTGTGAATAGTGAATTTGAGATCGACCAAGGGGTCCTCTAAAGACACAAGAGAGGCCATGCATACCATTGCATCAACATGTCGATTATCTTTTCGAGGAACAAGCTCCATGGCATAAGAGTCAAACTTATGCAACATGGATATAGCTAACTATCTATATTGTGATAATTTATCTTTCTTATCTTGATAAATTATTGTCACTTATCTTATGATTAATTAAGAATCTCCATAGATATGTAGATGTTTCACATTTAATGCTAGGGTTGTTTTAATTCCATCCATAAGAGCCTCATATTCAACAATGTTATTGGTACATGATAAATTGAGATGATATGATAAAGGGATAGGTTTCTTCTTAGGAGAGATTAAGATAACACCAACACCTGATCTTGTACGACACCTAGAGCCATCAAAGTATAATTCCCAAGTTTCATCAACCTCAGCAGAGAGAATACATTCATCGGGAAAAGAATCTTGGTTAGGTAGGGAAAAGGGTGAAGGAGCCTCAACTAAGTGGCTAGTCAATGCTTGACCTTTTATTGCCTTCTACGAAACAAACTTAAGATCAAACTCAGTCAACATCATAACCCACTTGGCTAAGCATCCTGAAAGATCAGTTTTGGAGAAAAGATGCTTTAAAGGGTTCAATTTAATGATAACATGGACTTCACCATTCAAAAGGCAATGCCTTAATTTTTGGGTTGCAAAGACTAAAGAAAGACACTGTCTTTCTATTGAAAAATATTGGACTTCATAATCGAGTAAAGTGTGGCTTATGTAATAAACAAAACATTCTCTACCATCCTTATCATGTTGTGCAAATAAGGTTGCAAGAGCATGAAGGGAAGCAATTGTGTATAGAAAGGGTTTGGAAGGGTCGGGGGGCTGGAGAATGGTAGGATTAGCCAAATATGTTTTTAAGTCTTCAAATGCTTGGTGACAATCCTTATTCCATTGAAAGGTGATATTACTTTTAAGTAATTGGGTGAAAGGAAGGGTACGATCCGCAAGTTGGGAAACAAACCTATGAATAAATTGAATCTTTCATTGTAAACTTTTTAGTTGGGAAACAATTTTAGGAGGTGGAATGTTAAGAATGGCATCTATCTTCTTTGTATCCACCTCAATTCTACGATGCGAGACTATGAATCCTAATAGTTTTCCACTATCCACACCAAAAACACAATTTTGGGGATTCAAGCGCATGTTGTACTTATGAATTCTTTCAAAGACTTCAGGAAGGATCTTAAAATGATCTATGCAAAGAATGGATTTAGATAAGATGTCATCAATGTAATCTTCTAAGATTTTATGCATGTAATCATGGAAGATAAGAGTCATAGCACATTGATAGGTAGCACCTGTATTTTTCAGTCTAAAAGGAATCATAATCAAACAAAATATGCCCCAAGGGGTGGTGAAAGAAGTTTTAAATTTATCTTGAGGATTGATGAAGATTTGATTATAGCCTGAGAAACCATCCATGAAGGATAATAACGCATGACCTACTATGGAATCCACTATCATATCAATATTTGAGAGAGGGAAATTATCTTTCAAAGAAGCTTTATTAAGATCTCAAAAATTTGTACATAGCCTAATCTTGTTATCAGATTTAGCCATGACCACAATGTTTAAAATCCATGGGGAATAATCTATAGGACAGATAAATCCGGAATCCAATAACTTTTCAATCTCAGCCTTAACAAGCAATGCTACTTTAGGATTCATCTTTCGAATCTTTTATTTCACAAGTATATCCAAGCAAATATTTCAGGGAATTCATGTAACAATTCAGAATATTGTTTTTGTTCTTCTTCATCGAGGCATTTACCTATCTTAATGACTTTGTCTTCAATACAAGGATCCATTCTGATATCCATAGTGTCGCTTATGAGGAGATTGCTCTATTGAGGAATGTCTTTCAATTGAGGGAATTCTTTAGCTATCTCATCATTATTTCATTATTTCCCAAAGTAAGCTTCTATATTTAAACAATAGAGAGAAGTATAGATGACATTAACACTAATAGATGGTCTCATGGAAGCTTTAGTATGCTCAAAAGGATCATAGCCTAGTCAAAAAGTTGTATCAAGAAATTTATTCTCCAAGGGAACTTTTATCCCTTATTCTTGGGCACCGCAACGATTACCATTATATCCACACATAGTTGGGATGTGAAAAATAGGATCATAAAGGTTACCCATTTCTGAAAGAGAAGGGGGGTTTTCATAAAGTAAGGGATCAAAATCCTCTAAGTCAGAAACCAAGGGAGATGAAGTCTGAGAAAATGCCACAAAGTTATTACTTAATGGCTCGGGTAAAGTGGACTTCTTTTTAGGTTATTCTTCTTCTTTTCAACCTTGGATTCTCTAGGGGGAATTTTATATTCTCCTATGAAAGTAGGATTAAATTCAAGGGATCCCCAATCATCTTTTGCAAGAATCTTTTCAGGAGAGAAGAAATCTTTAGTGGTAGAATTGGTTTGAGAAGGCTTTTCTTCAAGAACCTTAGGTTCTCTTGAATCATTGGGACATGAACTAGAGGTGGGAGATATACTTGAGGAAATATACATATTAGTAGGAGAAGAGGTTTTGGAAGAATCATCTAAGATAGTCGGGGAAGAACCAAATGAAGAGGATTTGGATGTCAATGTTTGTAGACAAGCTTGGAGATTAGTATCACCTAGAAAGGTATATGTGTTATTGTTATAAATGAATTTAACTTGCCTATGTAATGTAGAGGAGACAACGTTCATGCTATGAATCAAAGGTCTCCCTAATAACATGTTATACTTCAAATTTCTAGGCATGACATGAATAGGGTTGGATAAAGTAACATGAACTACCTTAATGGGAAAGGTGATGATACCTAATGAAGATTTAGCAACATTATCAAAGCCTCAGATAGTAAGAGAATCAAACTTAATGAGAAATGTGTCAACATTGATTTTATGTAATAAGTTAATGCTACAAACATTAAGGTCGGAACCATTATCCACTAGTGTTTGTCTTATTGCACTACCATTTATGATAAGCACAATTATTAGAGGATCATATTGATGTTGGATCTCACTAGTGGGCAACTCATCTTGTGTAAACATAATTTGAGCCTTAGGAGATGTGATAGAATCAATAAAGGAAGCCATATTATTGGATGTGACTGCAAGTGGGACATTCAAAGTTTTCAAGGCATCTTGTAACATTCCATGATGGTCGAAAAAGTTTGAATCAAATCCCAAAGGGATATTCTGGTAGGAGTAGCTTTGAGTTGTTCAATAAGGGCATATACCTTACCAAGAGTTTGTGAAATGTGAGGTGCTTGAGGAATAATAGGTTGAGGATCAAGGAGAGAAGTAGGGATAACCAGAGGAGGATTAGGTTGCCTATTATTTCTTGTGTTATAAGTATGGGCAACTACATGATGAATCTCCTTAGTTAGTTGTTTGGCATAACTATGAAGACTCTTAGTGGGATTTCTTCCTTGCACATTAATGACGGGTTTATTAGGAGTACTAAAGGAATCATGACTATATCCACCTTGAACAGTGAAAAGGGGTTGATTGGGAAGTTGTGAATTTGAAGAAGGATAAGAACCTTTGACTACAAAAAGAGGCTTTCTATGTTCATTCACATTTATCATGTTGATTAATCTTTTCGATGTATTATTTTTGTTTGAATATTTAGACAGACATAAAGTCATCAAGGGCATCATCCAACAAGGCATGACCATATCGGTTGAAAGGTTTATCTTTTGATTCAAAAGGAGACATGTCCTCATAGAGGGAATTATTGTAGACAAACATGTTGCTATATTAAGTGGAGGAGTTGATATAAATGTACCCATGAGAGGAATCATTGAACTTATCTTTCTCATCTCCACGAAATGGCATAGTAACAAGGTTAATTAACTTTTGACAAAATGAGGATTTAGAAGGCTTAGGGTTCAAAAAATCGTCTAGAGATTCATCTAATTCATCCTTACTAAACTCATATTCAACATAATTGAATACATCATCAAAAGTATGAACATATTGAAAATACAAGTATGACATTTTGAAATGGAAATTGAATTAAATTTAAACACACAATGCAAGCAAATAAAGGAAAGCTCTTCTTTTCTTTCTTGAATTTTTTACTTTTTGGGGATTTTATGTTTATAAAGAAAATGAAAGATGATAAATCTATATCTAACAATGCAATGTAATGAAAATAATATTGAGTTCACACCAGGTTCACCAAAGATGTGTAGAGGGAAAAGTGAGACTAAGTAAACAAACCCTAATCCCACTCTCGTGTACACACTCATAGAATATGAAAGAGCCTAGGGTAGTAACACACTTCGGCTACTTCTTATGAGGAAGAGAGAGCCAAGGATTACCTCTTAGGGTTTCTATTCCTTTTCTATAAATGAGAGATAGGAGTAATGCAAATTGGAGATTTGAATGATCACCATAGAATGCAAGTATACACGAACAACCCTAATCCGGAAATGCATAACTAAAAATAACTGATATACTTCTAAAAAGTACAGATTAGGAGATAAATTCAAAGGTGCACCTGTGCTAGAATTCTGAGCCAAAATGCCTAAGACAAGAGTGCTATGCCCCTATCTTGATTCTACAGACTAGAAGCTGTAACTGACAGGTTAATATCTGAAGACTGTGAATTGTTATCCTGCCAAAATCTAGGAGCACCATGGCGCTACGCCCCTGTCCTGGGTAGGACCAGGGTGCCATGCCTCTGTCCCAGTAGTTTCTGCTCAAATTTGGTCCTTGGAACTGTGCCTCTATTCTCTAGTAGTCTTGAAAGTTGCAGTGATGTTCAGATCCCAAATTTGCACTTGTAGCTGAAAATAGGGTTTTGGGTGGCTATATGGGGTTTTTCCTTAGTAAAACCCCTATTGTGGTGATTTACACATCAACAAATAGCATATTTGTATAATAAAATAGTGTGTATAAGAATCTTGTGTGTGTGCAAGACCCTAAAATGAATGCAAACAATCTAGAGCAACCCTAAAGAGTAAACCCTAAATTTTTGTAGTTGACAAAGTAATGTTCTAAATCAATGATGGAAAGTGATCTAAAGCATAAATGTAAATCAAATTGATGTAATTAAGCTCATACAAAGACATGGAAACAACATGAAATCATACCCAACCCTAAGGGAGAGGTACAAGACAATCTTCAGAAGCCCTCAATTGATGAAAGAATGCTTGATGAAAGCTTGATAGTTATTGTTGAAGACTTCAAAAGATCTTCTCTTTCACTACATAAAAGGCTCCTTGTGATCGCTAGTTCTTAGGCCTTAAAATGAAGAAAGAGAGATCTTATGTATGAAACCCTAGATCTTAATTTCACCTTTAGGCTGACCTAGGATTTGAATTTTCGACCAATTTCTTGGGGTTAAGCATTATAATATCATAGGATTATGCTCCCAAAATTTTGTGAAAAATATCGGGAACCAGGTGCAACTTGCACCTAGTCCTACCAACTTTTCACCATATTTTCAGGGTCATTAGATATGATGATATTAGAGTGAATACCAAGGTTACAATTGATTCCGAGATCTTTTGACATGCAAAATCGGACCTTAAATGAAAAAGGACATAATTAGGGTTTATGATTTAATGATTTATTGGAGGAATAAAATAAAAAGGGGCACATTTAGGGTAAAGGACCCAACTTTATAATGTATGAAGTGATAAAATATGAATTTAGAGTTAATTAAATTAATTAATTATATTCTTAAAGGAGATTATAAATTCAAGATGCAAAACACACTAAGGCGAGTGCTAAACTAAGCATGGAATTGTACCACCCTAGGAAGGGTGTATAATTTATGATGTTACACATGAAATGGAATGTAACATGACAAAACCCTAACACACACATTCTTGCAAATGAATGTTGTAATGTTGCTCTAATGGATGAATGAAGAAGACACATGAAGAAGAAGATTTGATGAATTCTTGAAGACTTGCACACTTGAACACTTGATGACGATAATGGAGACCTTCCACTTGTTTACCCAATTTTTGCTTATGCAAATGAGAGGACTAGATTCCCTTTTATACTTGCCTTGGAGGGGTAATTATCCCTTCACCAAAGGTTGACATAGGGAGAATTAAATCTTGAATAGAAAATTAGGTCCAAGGGTCAGATGGACCTATTTTCGGGCCACACAAAGAGGGAGGAAAAACACGCCATGCCCCTATCCTAAATGGACTAGGTACCACACCATGGTTTTGTCCATTTTTGGGGCCTGAAATAGGGTCCAAACAACTTGTAAAGTATGGAAATGGGTCCCAATTCCATGGTGGCGGCATAGATGGATCCCGATCAAGCATGGGAGATGATATCGCCAAGGTAAGGGGCCTAAAACATGGTAAAAATTGCATGGAGTACAATTTTATGACGCTACGATTTGAGAGAAATGTTGAAACAAAAAGAGCCCCAAAAACTATTGACATAAGGTGAAATCTCGTAGTCTCAAACCAAAGCTGGAAAATTAAAAGAAGAGAATCTTCAGCTCCAAGCCCAGTTGACAAATGTCAAAAATTAAACTCTATCTATACTAATACAAAAGAGGTTCACAAATTTAATTGTATGGAAGGATAAATATTGGGATATGTACTTTAAAAATGAGACTGTCATCAAGGAGCACAATAGATTGGATGAGCAACTGCATGAATGAATTAAAGACATTTAGGGCAAAGATGAAGCAAACCCTGAGACTATGCAAATTTGTGAACAACTGATAAAAATTCATAAAAAAATATCTGTAGGCTCTGAGATCTAAGGGTGTTGATTTCCTTGGTGATGGATCAAACAAAATCCCTCCTTTGCTTGATGAAGATGGAGATCAGAAGGAGGAAGTGGAATGGATTGGGGAATTCCAACAGGTGCTTAAGGATGCAATGAAAGCTACCAAAGCTGAGGACACCGACAAAGTGGAAAACTACATGCAGGGCATGGTGTTGATGGAGGTGGAGGCTTATCTTTTAAAGATTAATATTTTAATGTTTCCAAAAGACTTTTTCAAAGGGTGTAACCCTGTGATGTGTTATAAGTACTTGATGTAATCATTTACAAAGGACAAGTTGATATATATTTTCAAGTTTTTACAAGTGTTAGAAGTTCAACTTTCAAACAGTTCTCATGTTCCAAGAACAAGAATATTATTTTCAGAAGTAATATATAGAAATTAGTTTCCTTATTGCAAATGGTGTTGTGGATGTTTTCATTTTAGAATCAGTTCTCTGTTGTTATTATATACAAATGATAATTGCTTCTTTAAATCTCTATGTGAAGAAATTATATATATTGTTACATGGTTGGATTATCAGGATACATATGGCATAAAAATTAAAAACATCATGAATTAATTATGTAACCATATAAGTCAACTATAATTATATCAAGAAATCAATATCAAATAGATAATATAATCGCATAACTCATACATTTCAATGTCATTGATCTTCTTCTTCATCCAATTCTTTGTCTATATCATCCAATCCAGATTCAACATTGTAAGGATTGGTCATATCATCATCATCGTCATTTATATCAGTTTCAATAATGTCATCATTCACATGGATATCATCTTCATGAACATTAACTCCTACATCATCATGAACTAGTTCCTCTTCTTCGACATCTTCCTTGGACACGCCATCAACTAACTATTGATCCTGATCATCATCTCGATCATCTTCTAGTTATTTGGCATCTTCTTCTTCCACCACGTTATAATACCTTCCTCTTGGATCATGTCTAACAACAAATGACCAACCTAGTTTACCTGGAACCTCTAAGTAAAATACTTGCTCACATTGGCTTGGAAGAACATAGGGCTCATTTCCAACTCACTCGAATGACCTTGTATTAACCATGGTAAATCCATTATCATGTTCAATAACAGTTTTATCAGGATCATTTTCATTCAATCATAGCATGTACCATTGGACGACACACAAAAATAATTTAAAGGACTTAAAGTCGCACTCAAGTATATCATCCAAAATCTCACAGTATCAATTTTTTGAGACTTCTGGATGTATTTCACTTCTAGATGAAACATTAGTCACCTGAAAGACTGCAAATATCTCAGAATCAAAAGTTTTATTCATGTCATCCAACTTTTTGATTTAAAATTTGCAACCATTGTACCACATAGCCTTGTGGTGTTTCACCTACAATACGTCAAACATGTAAAAATTATTGCTTCGCAGATGATAAACATATTTATTCTTGGCCAAATGTATGCAAAGAAAAAAACACAACATATATACATCAATAATATAATTAAAAATATTTAAATAATATGGGTGATTAATATATTTATACTTACTTGTTTATCTCTTAAACCATATGCTAAATCAATTTCTCTTGGTGTAACATTGGAATCTCCATTATGATGAGCTTCTTTAACCAATGAAGCCACACCTTCCCATGTCAATGTGCAATCAGATTATTGACATCGTTCAATCTATACCATCATCTATTCAAGATTGTTTGCGATGTACAAATGTAGTGCATCCCACTCTCGACCAACTATATCAAAAAAAATGAAATTCACAAATGACGTATAATTAGTTAATTACCACGGTATACAACCTTAATTTATCATTGATGTATATTGAAGATTAATAATTAAATAAGTACAATATACATAAAAATCAAATTTAAAATGTATTCTAATTAATCTCCATGACCATATTATAATTACCTCTCACTTTCCTCAATCTACCTTTCCCCATCAGGTACTCCCCTTCGAATCTATTAATGGAATTGAGATCCCAAATGCGATCTACATGGAACTTTGTTGTAAATAGGAAAATATTTAGCAATGTATGCCATGGTCTAGTATATGATATATCCCTCCACCATAGAACCCTTAGGATGTGCTCTTTGTCTAACCAAAGACTTCAAAAATTTCAAGTGCCTCTAAACCATCCACATTGACTTTGTGTGTACAAGTCCACACAATTCAATCTCCTCAACTTGGTGTATCAGGTAGCGTTCTTGTGCATTGAAAAATACCAAAGATAGACACTTTTGCATTTCACACATTAGACGAGGAATTTTTCTCTTCCAAAAAGTTATATCTTCTTTATGGATTTCTTTAGATGACAACCATCTACAAGTGAGTCAAGGCACAAATATATTAACGAGATTTAATAAAAATATTCAATATATTACATAACAAGTAAAACAAATAGCAAATATAAGATGTATACAACGAATTGAGCAAATATCACTACTTACCTCATGTATTTTCCAAGATCATATATAACTTGCTTGACATTGTTGTCGAAGTTGTCTAGGAGAGATAGAGGTAGAATGTACTGCAACAATTATAAAATAATCTTTTTCATTATTTTTCCAAAACTAGTAAACATAATACATTGAAAAGTACATGTAGTATACAAATATATATATAATATACTAGAATAATTACCTTAATGAAGGTATGCCAATCATGTGTTTTCATCCCTGACCCAAATCCACCTTTCTTTGTTATGATATTGTTTATGTTCACTGCAAATCCTATGGGAAATCGAATTTTTTGTATGACTTATTTTATAGAATTTCTTTTATGCTCCATTAATAACCAAGGAAGCGCACTTATATTAATTTGGTCTCCATCGCTATTTAATTGAATGACATTTTTCATTGCATGATTGGCTTGCTGAATGTCACTACAAATTTTGACAATTTTTTCTTTGTCATGCCTTCCATCCAATATTTTCCATAACGTTTCTATTTTATTATTTCCTATATTCATTGTATCAAACAAATGCACAATTTGTAGCTTCTCATAGTAGGGAAACCTACTAAATTGTCTGGGATAGCTTTTCAATCCCTCTGGAAGCCGACCACTAATGCCTTGACAACCTTTATGAAGCATATAAGTTAAACAAATTAACAATGACAATCATTGTCAATTACAACATGAGTAAACAAAACACAATATAAAAATATAAATTCCAAACATATCATATATGATAGATAAAAGATTTGATTTGATGTATAACCTTGATGATTAATTCTATTATATTCCAAATTCTATACGCTATGTGTCATTCTTCATGGTTTTGATGTAGTCTCTTCTTTCCCATTGAAAAGATGATTTTCAGTAGTTTGAAACTTATGGTTTATGTGGAGGAAGTGTCCATACTCATCAAACACCTACTTTCCTAAACTTGTTGAACGATGAGATTTCATCTTTGGACCACAAACTGGACATGCAAATTTTCCCTTTGTTCGAAGACCTGCAAGATCATAAATAATTGGATTAAATATGTCATTTTTTATAATTATATATAATATCTACTTCATAAAATTAAATATCATTAAAATACGATCCGACATTATAGCATACCACAAAAATGTGTTAGCCCTAGGGCATCATGAATTGTCCATACAAGCATTGCATGGAATTAAAATTGTCTTTGTCCTATTCGTCTTGAGACGTCATACATAGTGATACCATTCCATGACGTTAGTAACTCGTTAATAAAAGGCTCAATATATACATTCATATCTTTAACTTGATACTTACCTAGATGAATGAACATAAACATTACATAATTATTATAACCATTTTACTGCAAAATAAATAATTTTAATGTACATGACTATTAAATGAAAAAATTATGTCATTATGCAACTAATAAGACAAATGAGATGCTACCACGTTAAAGAAAATTTATGTAAACAAATACTTGGAATAATCATTGCCAACATTATGTACTCCCTCTTTATTGGCATCCATGGAGGAATGCTATTGTTGATAACAAAAATAGGCCATGCCGAGTAAATAGATCTCATCTCTCCAAATGGATTGACACCATCCACTGCCAATGAAAGCCTGAGATTGCAAGGTTCTTCTTTAAAGTGTGGCCATTTTTCCTCCATGTCCCTAAACGTAGAACCATCTGCAAGCATTCAAAGAATGTCATCTCCACTTCTATTTTGTGCATGGTAATCCATAAAATGCACTAAGGTTTCACACCTAAATAATCGTTGCATACGTGAAATAATGGGAATATAACGAAGAACCTTGTGAGACACCTTTTTTGTTAGTTGATTTGATTGATATCTATTGATATAACATTCTGGGCATCCTATTGCAAATTCATGTTGTTTATGATATATAATATAATCATTGGGACATGCATCTATTTCTTGATACTCCATTCCAATATCTTTCATAATAGCAAATAAGTATCGGTATGAGCGAGGTAAAATATTTGATGGTGGTAACAAAAAATCACTTATCAATCTACAACAAAAAACTAATTTATTAATATAAAGAATATTAATGGTACATATTTCATCCTTTATTTACTAGTGATGAACTAACAACAAAAATAGATGAAAAAAGATGACATATATGACAAACCTTAACATCCATGAGATTGCTATGTTGGATAAACCATTCATAACTTTCAAGTTCAACACCAACAATATAGCAGGGAGAAGAGTTGTTCCAGAACCTTCATAAAGGGGCTTGTATGCCTTCTCAAGTATAGGTAAATCATGAACATCATCAAATTCCTCTCGATCATTATGATCAACTACACCACTAAATGTGTCTTGGACTGATGTATTTGTACCATCATCCTCAATTGTGTTTTCTGGCGCATGGTTATCTTCTTCCATAGGATCATCAACTTCATCTTTGATATTCACAACACCATGTTCCTCCTCTTGCAAAACCACATTCTCTCGATCGTGATAATCCATATCATGTACCCTACAATGCCCCACCTTTATAATAATGATCAACACAAATAAACCATGATCATGATCAAGTGATTTTTTGTATATATAAAAAATGTTAAAACGATATAAACATTTAAAAATTCAATCAATATAAAGACATATAATGAACACCTTACCAATGGACGATAATCATGCCCCCTTTCAACGCGACCATGTTGCCTACAATGTTTCTTAGTTGTTGTGATTAAAAATCTTCTTGTCTTTAAGCCCTTGCACTTATTGCAAGGACAATAACATTTCCCATCACCCTTTCTTTTCAATCTAGCCCATAATCTAGAAATTGTCTCTTCATTTTGTTCTGAAATAATATTATCTGACATGATTTTTCTTTACCAAGTATATGAAAATTTGATTACAATGGATCAAGTTGAAGAGTCAGCCACATAAGTGCATAAATTTAATTTGACAAAAGGTAAAAGACCCTCAAAGGTCAAAATCCCCTAATAAGGGTCCATATCCCAAAGGATCACCAACCCCTATTTTGAGCTCAACAACTAGTCAAATGAATTAAAATGAAGATCAGTTTTTTGTTACAATGAAGATACCTTGTTACAAATAATATTTTGTAACTCTCGGTTGTACTCTGCACCTCTCCCTCTTCTATTCACACATTCAATGTTCTTCTTCTCTTTCTTTGACTCTCTATTCTCTTCTTCTCTCTCTGCTCCATCCTCTAAAACACTTTTTATTTTTGCTCTACTAGGTATACTCTCATCATTAATTGTATTACAAAATTTACTTTTTGAGGCTCTTCCTATATATCATAAAACTCCCACTAATTCCTTAGTTAATTTTTACTTCTTTGGATGTAAAAAGGTTCAAGATATTCCATCTACCATGTAGATCAATAGCCACCAACATTAATTGAAACACTTCCTTCTTTTGGTTCAAATTTCTATGTTCAGATACGACCAGGCTCACAACTGCCATTAATTATAGTATATTCATGCAATGATTCTCCATCAGCGATAAATGTCTTTCTTAGACAGAAATAATAATTTTATTTGTGCTTTACTTGCCACATCCTCAAGATCTTCTTTTTCATTAATTTTTCCTTAGTCAAAATCCCCTACTAAGGGTCCAAAATTCCCTACACAGACATTAGTTATAAATGCTTTTTGACAAGCATTAGCGCACTAGGTCGCCAATTATAGATAATTTGTCGAAATCAATTTTATTCAAAAAACATTGGTCAGAACCATATACCCATCAGCCTAGAAGTTAAAGGGAATGTCGAAATAGCAACATAAATCAAAGAGCATTGCAAGATCAATGAACATCGGTCGGAAATGAATAAAAAAGAAGAAAATTAACACATGTAACCAGTGATACAAATAATTATTGGACTTTCATCAGAATGTTTCGTCGGAATTTGCAATGACATGAGTTAGTGAGAGGTTCTATTTTAAGGATTTTAATTGAAGAAGCTTAGATCAAACCCTCCTAGATCAAACCCCCTTAGATCAAACTCCTCTAGCCTTAAATCATATCAACAATGGAGTCTCCTTCGCACCTATCAAAATGCTAAAAAACCCACTTTTACTTTACCTTTTAGGGGACCAAATGGATTCATTTAGAAGTTATGTTTTGTAAGTACATAGCTCTTATTATAAGATTTCCAAAAAGTATAATTTTGAATATATTTAATTTTTTTATTATATTTATTTTATATTTCTTATGAATGTAGAATTTTCATTAAACATTAAGGTCTTTGTTCAACATGTGAAAAAATAGGAAAAAAGATAATAAAAAAAAAATTCTAAAAATTATATGTTTTCCCTAAGTATTGATATCCTTATTTCAACAAAAAAAGAAAAAATGAATTCAAATGCATAAAAAAGTTTATGCATGACAACATACACCTTTGTTCAAATTATAAATTTTCCATTTCACTCTTGCTTGCCAAATTTGCTCTTAGTGGAAAAATAATTAATTAGAAATATTTCAATTTCTAACTCAACTATAGCTTGCCAAATTTGCTCTTAGCAAGAAAATAATTAATTACAAATGTCAGAATTTCATACTGCACTCTTGGTGAAAAAGCCATTAATTGGTGTTGGAGTAATTAAGAAACTTTATTGAATTATTTATTAATTAGATTTTTTAATTACTTTTTCACTCGAGCTAAACTTAAATGCTTTTTCCTTTTATTAAATTAGGCTAATAATAGCTGAAGTTGTCTCATTCATTATGATTGTGACACTTGGTGCTAGCTAATTTGATCTAGCCTTTAGGGTTTACATCTAGTGTTTCATTCATCATTTTATAAGGATTCATTCATTCATTGTATTTCTAATCAAATGTGTGTGCAATAATACAAAATTATTAGGTTGTTATAGAGCATATTATCTTTGCTTGGTTTCTTTTGTGTGACAGGTTTTTTGCTTATAGATGATTCTTGGCTCTTGTGGTTGTTATATCAACTTCCACAATTAGAAATATGTCAAATTCTCTATTATGGTACAAAATCCAACAACCCACAAAGTGTTTCCAAATATTTAATTTAATATTTATATGTTCTTTCGATATCAAGAATATTTGGACATTTATAAATATTAAATTAATTGTTCTCTCTAAGATTGTTTGATTAACCCATGGAAGAATGTGTGTGTGCAGGATCATGGGGGTCCAAACTAGGCCCTTAAGTGGCAATGAAATTTTACAAAATCAAAGTTAGACAACTTGACATAAAAATTTGAATAGGTTATTAACATAATTTGAAAAATATGTCAAAACAAAATTTGTAGCAAATTGAATCTAGTTTCTAAGCTACTAGTTGTCTTTTGGAAAAAATTAAATCTATTTGAAGAAAAATTGAAATTTCAATGCAATAATTCTAAAATTTAAGGGAAAAAATGAAAAGTAGGTGTATGTCTGTGGAACATAAGTACAATCAAAACATAATATTTTTTTCTGAAATTTTCAATGTTAGAATGTGCCACCTTTTTTTTTCAAATTTTTGGCAAGTAAATAATTAATTATGAATTTTTTTATTACAACTTAAAAAAAATGTGTTTGTTTGCAGACCATAACTTGGTAAAAAAATGCATGAAATTCAATTTTTTTAATGGACATAGTAGACAAAGGATAGAATGTGCAACATTTTTTGAATTTAAAAATGATTAACCATGTTAAAGTTATAGATGTTTTTCAATCAGCTTATCAATCAAGACTTTAGATATAATGTACATGTAAAAAATCAATAATAATAATTTCTTAAATTTAAAATACGAAAAAAAATTATATTGGTAAAAAGTTGACAATTTCCTTAAAAATCTCTTTTACGTTTCATCAATTTTGGGTAAAACAAAGTCGTTGGCCACATGGGCGAAATCTAGAAAACCATGGAAAACTTGAAAACACATTTTTTCTGTTGACTTTCCAAGTTTGGCACATCCAAGCAAAATCCCAAAGCAAAATCGAGCAAAAAATGGAGGGAAAAAAATTATGTTAGAAAAAATGGATATTTGTTACTAACGGATATCCATTTCCTAACGTCATTGTTGTGATGTCATGATTTCCAAAATGAGCATCTGTTTAAAACGGATATCCGTAATGGAAAAATTTAGAAAGATAAATTTTAGTAAAATGGGCATAACTTTTACATTTCTTATCAAAATTTTGATTTTTTACGAGCATTGGAAAGGTGATAGTGAGTTCTATGCTATGGAATAGGTAGTGTTTCTTTATTATGTATTAAAAAATAATTATAATTAATTTAAATTCATCCTTCATTTTTGAAACATCAAAAGCTCACAACTTTTACATTTGAATATCCTCTTTCATGAATTTTTTTGTAACAATCATCCCAAAATACTTGAAACATTAAATGAGTAATTAATAATAGAAAATTTAGGAATTTGCTAAGTGTAATAAAGTTTGGTAAACCATGCTCTCTCTCTCCCCCCTCCTCTCTCTCTCTCTCTCTCTCTCTCTCTCTCTCTCTCTCTCTCTCTCTCTCTCTCTCTCTCCTAAGATCTAAACCTATCACTCCATCTATTTGTTTCTCCCTACCTCTCTTTTTATCCATATTTATACGTATCTTTCTAGATCTATCTCTCTAACTCCTATTTCTACCTCTTCATCACTCCCTCCTCTATCTCACTCTCTTTCCCCTAAGATCTAGACTAGTCTCTCTACATCTCATTCCCATCTCTAGAAACAAAATTCAGAGGGGAGGAGGAGAGAGGGAGAGGGTAATTGGGGGGAAATAGAGATAGATAGAGAGAGAGAGAGAGAGGTAATTAGGTGGTAGGAGGAGAGGGGCTAGTATCAAGAGAGGGGGAGATGGGAAAGTATCAATAAAGGGATCCAGAGAGAGGTATTAACAAAGGGATAGGGGGAGAGAGGTTACAGAGAGGTTAGAGAGAGGGTGATTGGGGTGAAGAGAGAATGAGATAGAGTTGGGGATAATTAGGAGGTAGGAGGAGAGAGGGAGAGGGGAAAGTATCAACAAAGAGAGAGGAGAGATCAAAAGAGAGGTGAAGCAATAAATAGAAAGAGTAATTAGGGGGATGGGGAAGTATTTATAAAGGCATAGGGGGAGAGAGGAGAGAGAGAGAGGGTAACTAGGGGGACAAAGAATGAGAGAGAGAGCTGGGTGTAATTAGTGGATAAGAGGAGAGGGATAAGGGTAAGTATCAACAAAGGGAGAGAGTGAGAGATGTCGAGATAGGTGAAGAGACAGACAGATAGATAGATAGATAGATAGATAATTAGTGGAAGGGAGAGAAGGAGAGGGAAGTATCAACAAAGAGATAGAGAGAGAGAGAGGGTAACTAGGGGTCTCTCTCCCCATCTCTTCTCCTCTATTCCTTTGTTGATACTTACCCTTCCCCACATCTCTCTCTCTCTCTCTCTCTCTCTCTCTCTCTCTCTCTCTCTCTCTCTCTTTTATACTTCCCTCTCCCCCCTATTCCCCTCCCCCTAATTATCTTCTCTTTGGACCTCTCTCTTTGAACCTTTCTTCCCATCTCCCCCTCTCTCCCTTTGTTGATACTTTCCCTTCTCCCCCTCTCATCCTACACTATAATTATCCCCAACTCTCTCTCTCTTATTCTCTCTTCCCAAATTACCCCCTCTCTCTCCAAACTCTCTCCCCCTCTCCCCCTCTCCCTTTGTCTATACTTACTTACCCCTCTCTCCCCCTCCCCCTTAATTACCCTCTCTATGTCTTTCTCTCACTGTCTCTCTCTCTCTCTAATTCCCTCTTCACCTCCCCATAATTACCCTTTATCTCTCTCTTCACTTATGTCCCCATCTCTCCTCTCCCTTTGTTGATACTTTTTCGTCTCCCCCTCTCCTCCTATCCCCTAATTACCCTCTCTCTCTAGCATCTCTCTCCCTCTCCCTTTATTTATACTTCACTCTCCTCCCTCTACCCCTCCCCCTAATTACTCTCTCTCTCTCTCTCCCTCCCTCTCTCTCATTCTCTTTCCCCTAATTACCCTCTCCTCACCCCCTAATTACTCTCTATCTCACTCTTCACCTCTCTCCCCATCTCTCCTTCTATCCCTTTTTGATACCCCCCTCCTACTCCCAACTCTCTCTCTCTCTCTCTCTCTCTCTCTCTCTAACCTCCCTTCAACTCTCCCTTTTGTTGATAATTCCTTCTTCTCCCTGTCCCCTTCTCATAATTACCTCTCTCTCTCTCTCTCTCTCTCTCTCTCTCTCTCTCTCTCTCTCTCTCTCTCTCTCTCTCTCTCTCTCTCTCTCTCTCTCTCTCTCTCTCTCTCACATGCGCGTGCACATACACACACCTCTCCCCATCCCCCCTCTCCCATAAGCAAAAAAAGTCACAAAGGAAAGATACTACACACACCTCATCAAGAAATAAGATCCAAATATATATAACACAAAAACCATTTAAATTAGAAAGATAATCATGATCCATTACTAACAGGGAGAGAGATCTATATATAAATGAAAATAGAGATAGAAAGGGAGATAAAAATAAAGACAGAGACAACAAATAAAAAAAAGGTAGTTCGGAGCTAAATATATAGAGGGAGAGATAGAGATGTATAAAGATAAAGATCCAAATAAGAAGAGATATAAGGGTGAAGACAAATGAAGCGATAAAGTGAGGGAGAGATAGAAGGAGGAATAGAGAGAGATAAACATACATAGAAAAGAGATAGAGACACAAATGGAGATAAATATATTGTTGGCCATTTGGAGGAATTGATTATGTATTGCATTGATATTTTGTCATTGATGTCAACACTAGCTGTTTTGGTTGTTTACCAGTATCCTTTTGGTCCCAGTAGGATGTTTGGTTTCTGGTTGGTAAGATCATGACGATCTGGTATACTCTAGTATGCCTTGGCTTAGATCTTCTATTCATTCTACTCAAATACATGTTCAGTCAATTGGTTTTGATTTGGTGATTGGATGGTTTCTTATATGCTGGTAAGCGTGGTTTGTTGATCCTGTGAGGGTTTAACCGACTGATCTTGATTGAAGATCTTTTGATATTATGCATAAGTGTATTTGGTGTGGCTTCTAGTAGAGTTTTAGGATGTTGATGGTTATCATGTTTGTGTTCCAGTTGATTGGTGGTGTTGCATTTAGATCTGGACCTATTTTGTTCTATCTAGGTTTTGGACCAACTTAATGTAACATGTTGATTGGTCTTCTCGATGTGTTTCTGGGATTACTTATAGGTTTGATATTATTTTTTTGGTCTCAGGCTGACATGTTTTGTCATTATGTAATATGTTTTATTGTCTAGTGGTTGGCCTAATTGTTTGAGGTCGAGGGTTTGTATATATATGTGTAAGATCTCATTGTATATCATATGAAAGCATGGTATAGGAGCGAATAATGTAATAATCATTCATGTAGAGGATTTGGTTGATCAATTGTGATCGAGTTGGGTTTATGCAAGAGGATTAAGTCCTTGGGTATTGAGCTTAACTAGAACTATACTCAGGCATAGGAGATGTTATTATTGCAGTTCATTCTTCCTTCCTGATTTTAGTTTGGATTTTTATGTAGTCAGTGAGACTCCTTTTGTAATGAGCAGTGTTCTCTAGGTTGTTGGCCTTCTTGCAAGTATAGGCCCCATAATTCATAATCACATACTTACTGCAAAAGTATTATCTAACTATGGGTAGGCTTCCCACCATGGTTTTTCCCTTTACTGGGTTTTCCACATACAAATCTTGGTGTCATGTGGATGGTATCTATTCTCTAATTGTTGATTGGGCTTAATTGATATATCTTCTATTTCGGTAATTGGTTTATGTATTCCGGTATTGATCTTATGTGTTACGATAACAATATTTTAATTGCTTAAGGTTCTGGTAATCTGGTGACAATTGATTAACCCCCCCTCTCAGTTGTCTTCTGGTTATTTGAACTATCTAACAATTGGTATGAGAGCCTCGGTCCTCTCTGCAAAAGCTTAACCGCTTGAGGAAGATCCTATGGCGTCTAACATTTCAATTTCATCTAGTTCATCTGCAGCTATCTTTTGGAGAGAAATTTCTAGGCTTGATGGAACCAATTACAGAGTATGGAAGATTCAGATGGAGACTCATCTGAGATGTCTTGGTAAGGAAATTTGGGAAATCACATAGAATGGAGTTACTCCTTTTAATCTGGCATCTGGAAATCCTCCTCCAAAAAACTTGGACAAGGAGCTTGAGAATGATTGTAGAGCTAGAGAAGCCCTCTTGTGTGCACTTTGAGATCAGCAAATAATGGGATTATCTGACAAATCATCAGCAAAGGCTATATGGGACAAGTTGGAGACTCTTAATGAAGGTGACCCTACTGTTAAGATTTCTAAACTTGATGGTTACTGGGTGAGATATAAAAACTTGAAGATGGAAGAAGATGAAAGGATTACTGCACTTATGGAAAGGGTAAATGAAATTGTCATGATAATTCAAAGTTGTGGTGGATCTCTGAGTGAAGATGAAATAGTTTCTAAATTTCTGAGAGCTTTACCACTGGCTTATAAGATGAAGGCTACAATAATTAATGAATTGAGAACAATGGCAAATACTTTTGTCAATAGGGATACCTTGGTTGGGAAATTATCTACTTTTGAGCTTGAAGAATTTGGACCTTCTGAAGTTGTGAAGTCTGAACCTGCTTTTCATGCATTTACATCATCAACCGACAAGCAAGATTGGAGAGATTTGTATGCACAGGAATTGGATGATATGAAGAGAGAAGATGAATAATTTGAGCAACTTGAAGCTCTATTTTCTACAAGAGTACCTAAAGGACCGGTAGGAAGTAAGTATGAAGGAAAATCACCTTTTAAATGTTTTCAATGTAATAAGATAGGTCATTTAGCATCTAGATGTCTTGAGAGGAATTCAATATTTGAAGAAAGAGCTAGAAGATCTTTTAAGCCTAACCCTGGATATTAGAACATGCATAAGTAAAAGAAAAACATAGATAAATCATGTTACTTTGCGGATGAGGAAGGTGTGATTGATTTTGATGATGAACTGACACAAGACTCTACTAGTGGTTCTTACAATGGAAAGGAATGTGTGTTCTTGGATATCAAGGAAGATGATCTAGCATTGGAAGAGAATGTACCTGAAGAAATGGCCCTTACTACTAAAATTGAAAATAAGGATGAATGGTTAGTTGGCAGTGATGTTCACATCATATAACTAGAGATAAAAGGAAGTTTCTATCTTTGCAAGAATTTGATGGTGGTCTGGTTAGATTTGGAGAAGACTTTGAGCATGCGTGATCAAAATAAAAGGAAATATATCATTAGATGGTAAGCACAATAGTACTGATAATGTTTATTATGTTGAAGGTTTAAGGCATAATCTTTTCAGTGTAGGACAATTGGTGGATAAGGGATTTCAATTACAATTCAAGGATGGAAAATGCAAGATCATTAATAGAACTTGATAGGAGATTGCAACCAGTACTCAGACAAAAGGTAATACATTTTATTTGAATTTCGGTGAGAAGATATGTTTGATTGCACAAATTGATGAGAGTTGGCTTTGGCATAAAAGGTCATGTCATGTAAATTTTGATTGCATGGTAAATATCAGTTCAACTAAGGTAGTTAGAGATATACCTAAGATTGTGAAGCCCAAATGGGAAAATAGGTCAGAACCTCTTTTAAGAGTATACAAGACAAATCTAATGATGTTCTTGATCTTATTCATACTGATTTGTGTGGTCCTGCTAGAATCAAATTTTTTTAAGGTGATAGATATTTTATGCTAATTGTAGACGTATAAAAATGACCATATTCCTAAATGAATATTTAATGTTCATTTTATTCTCATTCCTCTATTTAGTTAAATCTAATTTAATTAAATCATCCACATTCTTTTATTTAATTAAATAAATTATTCAATTTATTTATTTAAATTCACTTAAGCCCTTTATATCATTTAATTAAATAAATCATTTTATTTAATCGAATCCGTTCTCTTTACTTTTAATTAAATTTACATTTAATTAAATAGTTCACCCCAATTAAATGAATCTAATTTATTTAAATCCCCAACTTGCAACCAAATTGAAATAAAGCAATTTATTTTAATAATTAAATCCTATTATTCCTCACCCACTTGCATTTTCCTACATCTCCCACTTGCCTCCTAACCCTCTTTCTAGACTCTTCTAGAATCCATCTAATCCTAATCAATTAAGCTAAACCCTTCATTTATCCCTTTTCCCTAAATTTGAGGAGGTCACTCCTCAAATTTAGAGTAAAGTCTTCCAAAGGCATTAAAGCTTTTATGCCTTCAACAAGCTAACTTGTTGAATACCCTCAAATTTGGAAGGACGCTTACAAGTTTGTCCCCAAAGTCATTCAAACCATTAATGGTTAACTAACCCTTTGTGGTATGGTTAGAGACTTTTTGCCTAGCTCAACCCTCATCTAACCTAGGGGTCTCATCAAGCATTCATTCCTTTGACCATGGTTATTCCTCTAACCCTTGCACAAGAGTTTACCCCTTGGGTAAAAGATTTATCTAATGGATAACCTAAACCTAACCTTAACCCTTACCTCCTAAGGTAACCATGAGGTCTTCTCAAGCATTTAATGCTTCTTACACCCCCTCTCAATTAGTCTTATGTTGACAATTGTCACCATTTCATTGGTGAGAATTGCAAACATGGATTGATAACTTTTAATCCTGACCCTTGATTAGATCATTCAATCCTGACCATCCATTGCCCTTTTTATTCTATAAATAGAGCCCTCATGCCTCCATTTTCATCATCCAAGTCTTTATCATCATACTTATACTCAATTTTAGCAAGCATTTAGCCTCTCTTTGCAATAGGAATTAATCTAATAAGCATTTTAGAGTATTTCTATTATCATTAGCTTAAATCATGTAACTAGTATATCATGTTAGGATAAGTATTGTTACTAACCTTGTCATCTTATCATCTAGTTTAACTCATTTGATAGAATCATTCATAAATAGGATGCATCCATGCTAAACTTAATCTGAAGCATCCCTCATTCTTGCATTAGTCATCCCTAAGTCACTTTACTTAGTGATCTGAGAGCAAAGGCATTGACTTGAGGGACCTTGTAAGATAGAGAACCATGGAACACACCTTGGGGAGTTGAGCTATCCTTCATAGCTCCATAACTTGCACCAAGAGTCCCATGGGTGTGTGGGAAAGTCCTTGAAATATTTTCACATTTTGCATTTCATCGAACCGCTTTTCCTACATACATTTCTGGCACCCATGGTGGGGCATAACCCCATTAATCAAATTGGTTTTTGAGTCTGACCATCTTTGCAAGTACATAGGAAAGGAGAATTAGCATGTGGAGAATCTTCCTTAGCGTATCCGGTTAACATTCCAGCGCATTCAGTATACTATTCAGCGCATCGAACTCATTTCGTAGTGCTTAGAAACCCTCCCTTAGCGCATAGAATTTTTTTTAAAAAAATCTTGTAGATTTCGGCACGGGAACCTAACAATACGACGCATTTGGAAAACAGTGCAGCGCTTCGGGTCTGTCTGATAGTGCATCCGGGGAATTTTGTAGTGCGTATAGTGTATTCTGTAGTGCATCACAGTCAGAGAACAAGAAATAATTTATAACTGAGATAAGAATTAGACTTGTGAAAGTCCACAAACCTAGTATTTTGCTAACTGATTTAATTATTGTTTTTGCAGGATTTCTGACAGTTTCATTGCAGGTTTGGGAGCCCATTTTATTTTAAGTTAGGATTTAAAGTAGTTTGAAGTTTTTACTAACTTAGCTAAGTTAGTTAAAAATTTGAATTCTTTTTAATTCTTGTTTAAAGCTAAAATTGAACTCACACCTCATTTGGGAACTTAAAAAGAACCACAACAAAAATCTTTCTTTCTTTCATAAGAGAAAACTTTCATTTGGGTTGCTAAAAATAACAAGACAAACTTTCTATTTTCGCAAAAAGAGCTTTGAAAAGAACCCCACCATCCTTTGGTGTATAAAAGGATCAATCTTTAAAAAAAAATTGCAAGGTAAAAGAACTGCACTTGTCCAGTCTTTTTCAAAATTAAAGAGGGAAGTTCTTCCCCTTTGTCGATTTCTTTTGTTGACCATGTTTCATTTTAGATCAGATAAATCATTGATTTGATGGGATAAAATCAACACCATATTTTTGTGGAGCAATATCTCCATATAGATTTTACCAAATCATTGCAATAAAAGGTTAAAAAGAACACTTGTTTGCTTTGCTGTGAAAGTGGAAGGTATATGCTCTCCCCTTAACTGGGTGATCAAAAAGTCAGACCACTCTTACGCTTTCACTGTTTATTGAATTAAATCCTTTAGCAGGCCTACCCTCACGAGGAGTTGAACAACTCTTAAAGCCATTCTTTGGCTGGTGTGAGGGGAATGACCTAAGTGGGAAACAACTTTGAAGCCAAGTGTTCCAACCCACTATAATCAAAAGTGGAAAGTGACGAAAGTCCTTTTCAATGGTTGCGCGCAGTGATTAGGCTTCCCCTAGTATCTTTATGATACGTAAAGCCTTTGTTCTAAAGGTTGGGAAGCCTCCTAAGGGAGTTTATCACTGACGGCCAAACAAGAAGCCTAATTACGAACTTTAGCATTAGCAACCTTGAGCTGAGTCAGTATCCAAACATTTGTAGTATCATAGTGCAAGGGTAGGGAAGAATCTGCCCCCAATATTACTCACCATATATCTCCCAAGATAACTACTCAATTGTGGAGCAATTCACTTTGAGTTAATTTTTGGCAAAAGGCAAAAAAATGGGCGCCCCTTAGGGGGTGACAAGGCTGTTTGAGCTGACAGAGTATCAAGACTAGTGAGCTATGGCGATGACCCTTGAATAAAGAGTCTAACTAAATTGTTTTATTTGTATCCAAACCTGTTCAAACACTTGGGATTTGAACACATCCTCGCAGAATATACACTCATTGTTTAGACTAGGCAAAATGGTTATCTCTTTTGTGTTGTGCATTTATTTCTTACTTCATAAAATCATCTATCACAGTTGAAGAAAATTTCAAAAAATCACAAGAAAACCACCAAGTCAAACTATCAGGGCAGCTTAGCGTGTAAGAGCAAATTCTTAGCGCTTTGAAACCATCTTTTAGCGTGTTCGAGCTTCAATTTAGTGCATAGGTTCAGAACTTTGACGCATAAGAAATCTCAAAATTTAATACATATAACCTTAACACTTTTAAGAAACATCCTAGCACGTCGAAGCAACAACTTAGCGCGTTGAGTTTGAACAATAGCGCGTTGAAGTCGACAGTTAGTGCATTAAGAGGACATATTAGCGCATAACCTTTCAAACCAAACCAAAATCAAATAATCCAAGTTAGCATGTCAGAAGGGAAGCTTAGCGCATAGACATCATTCTCTAGTGCATTGAAACCATTTAGTAGCGCATTGAGTTTCTGGCTTAGCGCATAGCAGAAACTAAGAAAACAGGGGACAAAATAGAAGATATTTTTGAAAATTCTAAAACCAATTTAGGAACCCCTTTTTCCTCACTTGAACTCCATCAAACAGAAAATCAAAATCAGAGTATCAAAACTACTCCTAAGGCAAGTTCTCCTTAAAACAAAGTTTTCAGAATTTGAAAACTAGTCAAGAGATAAAATACATCTCACCTATCAAAATCAAGTAACACCGTCACACGTCTCAAAAGGTCCATCAATCAAATGGATTTTTATCCCAAAATATACTTGTTTCAAACTCCAAGTTGTCAAATCGAGTTTCCATATCGGGAAAGCTCTTATTCCATATCATTTGACGTGCTTTGTCATGAGGGGGCATCTAAACCTTCATTTGATAAAAGTAAAACTTAAGTTTTCAAGCAAGATATCTCAATCCAAAACAAATCAAAGGAAACCATTGATCACTTGTGCATGACTAATCCTCATATTTTGAGAAGAAAGAGTATTTATCACAACACTAAGTTGAGGAAACAACAACCCAGTTCTCTGAAACTTGCCAAATGGAATAGATTTTCGTACATCAATCGCCAACTCTTCAAATCTCATCGAACATTCCTCCATCATATGCGCTTGTATCTTCAAGACAAAACAAACGAAATTAACGAAGAACCATTGAGGAGTAGAGAATTCTATCAAAAAGCGGCATTTATCCAATGCTTGAAACATGGAGGAAAAATCAATCTGGCTTTCTTCCCAGAAGTCTGCATCACCTACAACACACCACACCTGAACAAGACACAGAAGAAGAATTTGTTCCCTTCATCACATAAAGATTCTATTAGATGCCCGCTATCACTCGATCTCAATGAAACAAACAAAAGGAAACACAACTCAAATCCAGTATGGGGAGACAATTATCAAATCCCTTCGACTATCCAAATTTAGAAGACATGGAGATGACTTAGGAACTCCTTCAGGAATGCCAACAAAGTGCCTCGTTCCAAAGACTCATGGAATGACTCATAGAGGTGGACAAAGAGAAATATCTACTCATGCTCGCAAGCAAAGGAGTTAGGATTCCTGAAGATTTTGATTCAAATACATTTAGAATAAGTTCTTGACTCTATACTTATCAAGAACAACAAAGAGAAGAAGACCCAAGTAACCTTGAACAAAACATTCCTGAACAAAACATACCTGAGAAAAACATCCCTGAGCAAAACATACTATTTCACACTCCCATCCAAACTAGAAATCATGAGAAGGAAGAACTCTTCCCTCGGAAAACAAAAGCACCCTTGGTTGCTCTCACACAAAAAATATAGCTGCTGCAAAAACAAATGCAAGACATGCAACAAGGGTCGACAATACGGTATTCCTTGAATGAAATTTGTCCTTGTCCTTTCGATAGAAGGTTAAACATGGTACCTTTTCCCCCAAATTCAGACATTCCTAAATTTGACAAGTATGACGAGAAAAGGAATCCCCACAATCATGTCTGGGAATTTTGTACCATGAGCATGGAATTTGCCCATGATGACACCTATTTGATGAGGCTATTCCCAAGAAGCTTGGGGGGGAAAACAATGGAATGGTTATCAAAGATCACACCTCCTATCATATCTTTTGATGAATTAGTCAACAAATCCATCACTCAATATTTCTACAACATTCAACATGCCATCACCATGCTATATGTCTGCAATACCAAACAGAAAAACAACAAAGTATTCCTTCAACGTTGGTGATGAATGGTCTCAAGATATCCTCGACATGTTCTTGAAAAGGAAAAGATGTAAATTTTCATTAACAACTTGAATAGCGAGATGAGTTACATACTCAAACTCCAATGCATACCATCTTTTGCCAAATTGATTAAAAATGGCATCCAAGTAGAGGAAGCATGTGTCAAGAAAGGAATGTTGAAATTCTTCAAAGAAGGAACAAATTCATCCAGCTATAACCAAAACAACAATAACTTAGACAAATCCAGGTTCTGGACTAGAAACAAAAACATTGGAAATGAAGGAGGAAACAATCCTAATGATATGAAGTCCAAACATCCAGTGTTGGCTTTATCAGGCAATCCTCAAGCTACCAAGAATCAAAAGGATGCTAACCAAGGCACTAACACTTATGTACCAAATACCAATAAAGATCATCTTAACACAAACAACACCAACAATGCTCAAAACAATAACACCAATCAAGGACCCAATACAAACTCATGAGGTAACACCAACAATTTTCCTAAACAAAATTACACACCGTTAGGGCAATCATTGGAGTCGGCATTCAAAGAGCTCTTGGAAAACAAAATCATCTCTTTACCAACAATCAACAACTTTGAACCACAAGTCAAATCACCTTGGTGGAATGATTCACACTTTTGTGATTTTCATCGAAACAAAGGACACCAAACAAATGATTGCATGAGACTGAAGAACATTGTTCAAGACATGATTGATAGAGGTGATTTAACAATCGATGGTCTCAAGACAAATAGTGACCATGGGGCCTTTAAGAATCCTCTTCCAAACTACAACAAGGATGGAGCTTCAACCTCAAATGATACATGTGGAGCTCATATCAATCACGTATACAATAACACCATCAATCATATATCAACTGATGACAATCAAGTAAACGGCATTACAATCAAGGACAAGCAGGAACATGAATCAGTCAATGTAACCACTAGAGCTCAAAAATATGTCTTGAAGGGACATATGTCAACAACAAACACCATACCCAAAATTCAATATGATCTAGTCAATCAACTGCGCAAAACTCCTGCTCAAATATCTATACTTGAGTTGTTGAAACTTTCACCAAAATACAAGGACATATTGGAGCAAGAACTATTGGAAATAAATGTACCTCAAGATCTGGATGCTGACAAATTCCAAGCCATGGTGGCTCACATGATAGGGCCTCATAACCTCACTTTTTCTGAGTATGATAATATCTCATTAAGCCATCCACACAATACTCCACTCCATATTCAAGTCTTGGTCTACAAACACCGAGTCAAAAGAGTACTAATGGATGGAGGAGCTGGACTCAATATATGTACCTTAAAACTTATCTGTGCATTAGGCTTCTCGGAGGAGTCTATTGATCCACACAAAAATATCACTATCAAAGCATATGATGATGAAGAAAGATCATCCAAAGGAATAGTACTATTGCCAATTCAGGTAGGACCGATACAAAAGGACACTATGTGTTGGGTCTTAGACATAGACCTCACATATAATATCTTATTAGACCAACCTTGGATACATGAGATGCAAACAATACCTTCAACTTATCACCACTATGTTAAGTTCCCATACAAAGGACAAGAAATCTCTATTTCAGCAGATCATAACCCTTTTCAATATTGTAATGCTATGGGGGCAGCTCAAGACAGTTTGGTTCCACATAATAGAGAAAAACAAATCTCTTCAACACTAGATTATCAGCAAGATAAGCCTAAATCTCTATCTATGGATTTCACACAGAAGATGAAAATCAAAGAACAAGGCATGGGAGAGTACTTTTTGGAACCCTTGAGTTTAATCAACTTACTAGCATCACCTAAATCTCATGGGCTACCTACATCATCAACACATCAAGAAACACAACCCATCACCAGGTTTGATGGCAAGTTTATCCAACTAGGCACACTAGCACATGAGTCAGAAGAAAATGACATCCTTAGTTGGTTGTACAAAGATGAAGAAGAAGACAGAGCAGCTACTATAGAAGTCGCTATACCAACACAACTATATGGAAAAGGCTACCTAATCATGCAACAAATGGGATACAATGGAAAAGGCAACAAATGGGATACAATGGAAAAGGACCTATCGATAAGCGTCAGGAAGGCGTCAAGGAACCATTGGATCCTCCTTCACAATTTTGTAAAGACAAAACAAGATTGGGCTATGAAGACACTCTACCACAAAAGAAAACACCAAGCAAATATCAGAAACCTTGGTAGAAGGCAAAGAAGAAATACAAGGAAGACTCATGGCAGGAGGCATTATTTGAATCAGAAGAAACAATCTGAAAGGAACGTGAATCCCAGGAAAAAGAAAACCATCAAAAGAAGTCAGCCATTCAAACAACAGAAGTACCTTGTGTAGAGGTACATCATGTTCATGAACCTGTTTCAAACAAAGAAGAATCAGCCCCAGACAACATCATTACTCCCCGAGGAGAGACAATATATGAACAGATGCAACGAGTCGAAGTAGGGTCTGACACGGAATCCGAAAAGACCATCAGAATAGTATCAATCATCAAAGACCTATTTTCACCCTACAACATACTAGTCCACATCACTGAAAGAATCTGGGATAATACCTCTAAGACTGATTCAAATGAATATGAATGGGGCAGTTATTCCAACGTTACTGAAGAAATTGTTGAACACACCAATCATACCCCCCTTTCTCAAGAAGAACAAGGCACAGAGCCTAGAATACTTCAATTTGGTCCACAGAATATCTATGACGCCATGGAAAATGAACAGAAACATTACGAGCAAGTTTACACAGAAGATGATACTATCGAAGACCTTGTCAACGTCATTAACTTATTCAATGTCCCGGCCAACCTCGATGATACATCCATCCTGACACTAACAGCGGCTGAACTTGACCCACCCAATGGCTCTTTGCCACTCATCTTTCCTGATCTCATAGATTGGGATGAACCTGAAAATCATGACATACCAATATTCCCAAAATGATGAGTCCATTATCCATTACTTATGTACCATTAACCCAGAAATAGACTCTACCAGTAAACAAAGTAATGACATCTACAATCAGGGGAGTGCCAAGTATCTCAGTCACAAAAATGAAATAAATAAAGGATCTACTGCTAAAAACCAATCAATGGCAACACTAGATCACCTAAAAGTAAAAATAAAGGACGCATCTATGGGTGAAAACCTTCTTGAGGCACCTAAAGATGAGAAAATTGACACTCTTCCTAAAAACTATCAGGAGCAGTCACCCATATTGATTGAGCCCACCCAATCAATCAACATCGGTACAACAAAAGCAACCAAAAACATACACCTAGCAAAATCTCTAACAGAGGAAGAAAAACATGAGTTTATCAAATTCTTCAAAGCAAAGCAAATCAACTTTGCTTGGTCATATGTAGATATGCCTGGGATCGATCCACATCTAATCATGCATCACTTGTCTATTTCTCCAGGAGCCAAGCCAGTTAAGAAAAAACTGAGAAAAATGAATCCACATGTAGCACTCATGGTCAAAGTTGAGCTAAAGAAACTTTTAGACATCGGATTTATTTGACCTATCAACTATGCTGAATGGATTTCCAACATTGTGCCAGTTTCAAAACCAGATGGAAGTATCAGGATATGCACCGATTTTGGAGATGTCAATAAAGCCTATCCAAAGGATGATTTTCCTTTGCCCAGTATCGACATAATTGTAGACCTTATAGTAGGACACGCAATGTTATCACTAATGGACAGTTTTTCTGGCTATAATCAAATCAAGATAGCTCCAGAGGATTAAGATAAGACATCATTTACCTATCCTTAGGGAACGTATTGTTGGAACGTCATGCCATTTGGCTTAAAGAATTTTGGGGCAACTTATCAACAAAAAATGATAATGATCTTTCATGACATGATCCATACCTTCATGGAGGACTATGTGGATGATTTACTAGCTAAGTCATTTACTTGAGTAGAACATCTGGGCATCTTAGAGAAAAAATTTGATAGATTGGAGAAATTCCAAATCAGGCTCAACCCTAAGAAGTGTGTCTTTGGGGTAACATCAGGCAAGTTATTAGGCTACATAGTCTCAGAAAAGGGCATTGAAGTAGATCCAGCAAAGGTACAAGCCATCATGGAGATGCCACCACCTAAGAACATCAGCCAACTCAGATCATTGCAAGGATGGCTCCAGTCAATCAGGTGATTCATCACTCAACTAACAGATAAAACTCTACCATTCAATCATTTGCTACATAAGAATGTACCCTTCAGATGGGAAGCAAAATGTGTAGAATTATTCTATCAAATCAAGCAATATCTAATGAACCCACTAGTTCTGGTACCACCAATAACAAGGAAACCACTTATTCTCTACATATCCATGACAGACATATCATTGGGGGCACTGTTAGCACAAGAAAATTAGGAAGACAAAGAATGAGATATTTACTACATCAATAGAACTTTGAATGGACATGATCTCAATTATACATTCATTGAGAAAGCTTGTCTCACAATGGTATTTGCTTCTCAAAAATTTTGACACTACATGCTAGCTCATACAATCAAGCTAGTAGAAAAAATTGACCCTCTAAATTACTTGCTCAGCAAAGCAACTCTCACAGGCAGATTGGCTAAATGGGTAATGATTCTCAGTTAATTTGACATCCACTACACAGAGCATTGAGCTATCAAAGTACAAGTGATTGTAGATCAATTGGCTAATGCACCACTACCAGATAAACAACCACTGGAGATCAAATTTCCAGATAGTGAAGTTCTTACTATGACCACCAAGCAATGGACCCTATACTTTGATGGATCATATACCCAACATGGCTCAAGTGTTGGCATTTTGTTCATCACTCCTGATGGGCACACTATACCACGATCATATAGACTCATGTTTCCATGCACAAATATGTTTTCATATACCATGATCATATAGACACATGTTTCCATTGTTGAATATAAGGCACTAGTTACAGGCATCAAAATGGTCATGGAATGGAGAATCACAGAATTGAAAGTCTATAGAGATTCACAACTAGTCATAAATCAGATCAACAATGACTATCAAATGAAAGATGACAAGTTGCTACCATACAAATGAATGGTGGATGATTTCAAACAATATTTTGTACACATCACCTTCGAGAAAATACCAAGGTTGGACAACAGAGAAGCCGATATAATGGCTACTATCACTTCACTGCTACAAATTCCAGAACAACAAAGTCGTTATGAGTTTCTGGTAGAGCAACTATTCTCCCCAACCTATGACCATTCTGCATCCCATGTTATCTATGCCTTAACCTGTTCTGACTCTCCATTATATGGACCCATATACGACTATCTTAAAAATAATAACCTACCCATTGACCTATCTCAAAACCAAAAATGCAACTTTATCCGGCAAGCCACCCATTACACCCTAATTGTTGATACTCTTTACCATCGAGGTCTAGATGGTACTCTTCTTCGTTTCCTTGATCGTAATGAATATGACTCAGCTTTACAAGAGCTTCACGAAGGTATCTGTGGCACACATTCAAGTGGTCCTACTCTTGCTAAAAAACTTCTAAGAATGGGATATTACTGGCCGACAATGGAAAGAGATTCTTATCATTTTGCAAAGAAATGTCCTAAATAGCAAATTCATGGTAATCTTATACATGCATCGACACAGGAACTATAGCCATTCACAACATCCTGGCCCTTTTGCCAGTGGGGACTGGATTTAGTAGGCAAAATACATCCTTCATCTTCAAATGGGCACAAGTCCATTATCAGTGCAACAAAATATTTTACCAAGTGGATTGAAGCGGTCCCCATGACCACAGTGACTGGGAAACAAATTGCCTCTTTCATTCTTAATTATCTGATCTACAGGTATGACATTCCAAGTTCCATCATCACAGATAATGGACGACCTTTCAAAAACCAGGATGTGTAAGAACTATGTGAATGATTCAAAATCCAACATTGTTTCTCTACACCTTACTACCCACAGGGGAATGGTCAAGCCGAGGCATCCAACAAAACAATATTTAAAATCCTCAAGAAAGAAGTGAATGATGCAGGAAAAGATTGGCACGTACAACTCAATCTAGCGCTTTGGGCATACAAAACTAGCATATGCACACCTACAAGAGCTACACCATATTCATTGGTATATGGATGAGAAGCAATTTTACCCCTGGAGGTCAAAATCCCATCTCTCGGAGTATCTTTGAAAGGTCTCATTCTGGATGAAGAGTATCAAGTCAACCAACTGCAAGAGCTAGAACTCCTAGATGAAAAATGACAACATGCATATACTCACCTCAAAGCATATCAGCAATGCATGTGCCGGAGTTACAATCACAAGGTCATCCCTAGAATTTTTAAAATCAGAGATCTAGTACTCAAAGAAAATCCCAGAAATCAACAGGATCGGGAAAAGAAAGGGAAATTTGAGTCTAACTGATTAGGTCCCTATGTCATCATATCAGCCTATGGATCAGGTGCTTATCAGCTAACAACTTCAGAAGGAGATGTGCTCGATGAACCAACCAACAACATCCATTTGAATAAATACTACACTTGAGCAGTCTAATGCATGGAAAAGTAAAAAATAAAAATAAAAAACATCAAAAAATAAATAAAAATAAAAAAAATAAAAAAATAAAAAATCAAGAAAAAGAAAACAAAAGGTGCAAAAAAAGCAACTGGTGAAAACCTGGAAACAGACACTACTTGTGAGAGGACAACTCCTCTATCTATCTTTACTCTCAAGCCTTTTGAATCCACAATCAAGCACTACCAGCCATCACCCAACACTTTATCAAAATAGCATTCTTCAGGACATACTTAGCGTAGTCATTATCCTGGTTTATCCACATATCATTTTATCATTTCCACCATGGCTTGGTAATCACTGTGCATATCCATGTCAGGAGGTAAATTTAGCTAGGGGAAACATTGATCAAGATTCTGTCCTAAGTCAAAACTTCCAGCAAACTCATAGCATCATGTCCAAACAACGAATCAATAAATCACGAGAACACAACATTGATCACTCAAAAGGATTCACAACACATGATGGATGATTTTCTGAAGTATCAAATGTTTGCATCTCGCATAAAGTTTTGACTATTTTTGGACTTGAACTTTTTTGCATTATTGGCTATTATACATTTTCTCAACGATGCATCAAGCTAGAAAAAGTCATTAAGACTCCAATATCTTTTTAGTTTTCTAACTGTGAGGTGATCATTTGTACCATGCAAATACTTGTCTTGAGACATGATTCAAAGCATATCACTTAAGACATGGTTCCACTTTGCGCATACAAATGGTTTAATTTTGTCTGTTTATATGCAAACCGCACTCGGGTCATCTTGGTTGAATTATACCTCGATGCTTGTGCCATCTTGCAAAATCAAAAATCATGTAAATTTTTCTCAGGTCATTATGGTTCAATTATACCATTATGCTTGTATAAATTTTCAACATATCCCAACAAATCAATTCTCAATGATGATAAACACAAAGAAAGCAAAAACAGGTGACTATACAGGGATGACAAATGCAGAATGAGGATGCTCAAATTAGTTGCATATCATTTTACAAATTAGTTGCATATTAATTTACATTTAGTTGCATATCATTATCATACATCTCATTTTCAAGATACATCTCACAGCATATCATTATCATACATCTCATTTTCAAGATACATCTCACAGCATATCATTATCATACATCTCATTTTCAAGATACATCTCATAACATCATACATTATCACATCATATTCATCAAATATCAAATCATATGCATCTATCTAAGAATTGCATCATCATCATATAAACATCACAATCATATAAAAAGCATCATCCATAACACATCACATGAGAATCAACAAAAATGGTGTCATATATATCTCAAATATGATCAAATGTACAAGATTTGTCATGACTGTCCCAAATATAATAAAATGATCAAAATGCAATGGAGACAATGTCTCTCAGGTATGACTATCTCCTAAGGGTGACGGTCTCGCAGCAGATGTCCCAGCACCAGGATCCCCAGGTGGATCCTGATGAACAGGCCCTGTCATGCCTATGCTCTCAGTCCTCGACCCAGTCTGCCTCGATCGAATGGATCTCGTAGTTGTGAAACTAGGAACTTTGTGCTCCCTGGGCACCACATCCTCATAATGTCATCAATAATACTTAGCCTCCTTGGTTGTATAAGCCAACTCCCTCAAGGTGTCTCTCATCGAGCCACCCATTGCCGCTCTCTCCAAGGTATCTGCTCACGCCTTAGCTCGACCCAACCACTCCAAAATTGTATCTCGCTTAGTAGTCATCTGTGTAATCTGCCGTTGATGTGCTACTAGTTGTGTCTGCAAATGTTGCACTAACAGCTATAAGGACCTAATCTGTGCATCCTCGCGGTGGAATCCGAATCTACAAGGGTACCTATGTAGAGGTACCCCCTGTCCCTCTACCTATCCTTGGCGCTGGTAGGGGTAAAACATCTAACCTCCTCCTCTGGGCCAACCGTCTAAAATCATCAGTCCCTCCCACCACTGCTAGCACCTCTCCTATCCTCCCCTCCCCACCAGCTCCAATAGCCAAACCTCCCCTCCCTCTATCCTCCATAGCCCGCCGTGCTACTCTCGCCACCCATATCCCTCTATCACCATTAGCTCCACCTTTATCTCCTCTCCTCCCTTTATCAACTCTCCCTCTATCCCCTCGCCAACCTCAGCCACCTCCTCTACCACCTCCACCATCATCACCTCCTCCCCCACCTCCCTCATCCATCTCCTCTCCATCCTCCCCCTGTCTCCCTAGCCTCTCGGGTTGTTCATCCTCGTCATCATCAAAAGAGGGAATCATCTCCGCTGGATCTGATATCCTAGCCACAGCATGCGCCACAAAGAGTGTTGAGAACTCTATCATGCCTACGTCTACTATCCCATAGGCGTAATCACAGATCTATCTAGCTAGGTGGAAGAACTCCTCAACCACCGCCATGATGTCAATAGTAGGTCCCCACTCCAGCACATCCTGCCTCCGTCGAGCATACAAGCATGCTCCCTATGGAATCCCCTACTGGCATCCATACTGCTGATGAACCTGGTTGTGCAGGAATCTCTCTATAACAAAGGGCATCTACCCTATCAGATATTGGGACATATAGACGTATGGCATCTCCATCCCATCCTCTACCCACACCTCACACTCCATATACAGTCTCTAGACAACTGTATCAATATCATCCAACACTCGCCTCCAATGCTCTAGTTTTCCCAGCTTATGCTGGACAACTATCCCTCTTTATCTATAGGCATAAGCACACCCAACATGCCTATCTCTATCTACAAGTGGCCTCGCAGTGGGAATATGCTCCCACACCCATACCTGTAACAATGTGACCCCTGCGGATAGACTACTGTAGCCCAAGTAAACCACCTAATGTAGGTCCCTGTATAAGTGGGCCAACATCGTGGACCCCCATGCAAATCGGCAACCCTGTGTCACCATGTCCTCCAGAACCAATCCCCATCCCACTACCAGTCCCTTTGACCTACAGTCAAGACATAAGAAACCACCTATGAATCCAGCCAGCACTGATGGTAGAGGAGCATAATCCAAATCAATGAACTCCTGCCACGGGATCTCATTCCCACAAATCATATCATCTTGCAAAATCTGGTGAAGAGCCTCTGTACCACCCTCCTCGGTCTGATCATAAGGTAACAGTGCACCTACCACAGGAATTTGTAGAATCTGGTAGCAATACTCAGGTGTCATTGTAATCTCACTTGTCGCCAAATGAAAGGTGTTCATGTCATTATGTCACCTCTCAGCCAACGCTATCAACAAACCCCGGTTAATGATATACCAGGGCATCTCTAACAAAGAAGATAGGCCACATCTCTCAATAATATCCCTGTCAGCCTATGTCAATCATGGTATCAAATACCACGATCTCGGAAATCGCTCTCGTGACTACACAACTCCAAGCTTCTTTTGTCACAAGCAAAAGATGTCCAATATCAGTTCCACCATCATTTCAAAACAACCATATCAAAAACATCAAATTCATATCAACTTGTAAAACACGTCAAGTTTCACATCATATCAAATCCATATCAGATCAGAACAACGTGAAACAACACAAATCAAATCAAGTTATCTATCAAACATTCATATCAACTTGAAAAACAACTCAAGTTTCCAACATCCATATCAACTTGAAAAACAACTCAAGTTCCACATTCATATCAACTTGTAAAACAACTCAAGATTCAAACCCATATCAACTTGAAAAACAACTCAAGTCCCACATTCATATCAACTTGAAATAATGAGTATCGAATCAAGTTCATATCAGGCATCCATATCAAAATCCACATCATATCGAATGCATATCAACATCAGATCAACATCAACTTGAAACATTGAAAATCAAATCAAGTTATTTCTAACAATCATATCAAAAATCCATATAAAAAAAACCATATCAGAACTCAAATCGGATAATTTATGACAGCAAGCATGCAGACTAACTATCACACCCATCCCGGAAAAACTGGCAAACAACTACCTATCTTTCTTCATCTCATAATCCCTCACAAAATCCTATTTTCCCTAACTTTTTATGCCTACGCGCTAAACTTTTTTACCTATGAGATACACTGCTAGACATGCACTATCCAAAATTCTCTATGTGCTACCGAATTAACCCTAAGCGCTAACCTATACCTATGCGCTACCCTGCTCCATCAATGTGCCACCTAAAAACACCCTAAGCATTGAACCTTGGCTATGCGCTATCCTAATCTGGCTCTGCGCTACAAACCTAACCCTGTGCGCTAGGTCATATCTATGCGCTAGCCTAACCTACCCATGCAACCCCCTGCTAACCCTATGCGCTAGGTCTAAGCGATGCGCTACCCTTTTCCCCCTACGTGCTAGCCTGCGAACCCGCTACGCTAAACAATGTTTATGTGCTATCCTAACCACCCTGCGCTATCCTGACCTACCCGGATGCTACCCTCATTCCTAAAGCTCCATGCACTATGATTTTTATCGTATGCACTATGGTTTTCACCTGACACGCTAAACCATTAATTTTTGAGACAAAAAATGAAACACCTGACTAAAAACGACAAAATAAAAATCAAAAAGGGGTCAAAAATGATGACTTACCGGTGGTCCATACGTGGCGGGCCTCTGATACCTCCGAATGCACTCGAATCTATGAGAAGCATAGGGAACCAACATCTTGACTTTCTCTCCAAGTGTCACTTTCTCCAAAGTCAACAAGCAAATGAGATAAATAAATCACTTTTTACCTTTTTATAGGGTAAATGGAAATTAAGGTTACGTAGTGGAGCACGTAAATTGCTCATGGTCTCGCATATAACCCTAACAAACATCATTATTGGGATATGAATCAAATTAACGCATTCAACATAGACAAAATTTTAAAATGCGATTAAATTTATCAAACATTATCAAATCAAATTAAATTTTCAAAATTCTTGATTCATCTCTCGAGGGGGAATTATCAACATCATTTATCAAAACTGGGGCATCATTTATCAAATCTGGGGCACGACATGAACATCTCGATATCGACATTACACTAATCATAATCAAATTTTGACGACGCATCATTTTTCTTTGAATCAACATGTGCACACACGTCACTTCAAAGACGGGCAAAATGTAGACGTATAAAAATGACCATATTCCTAAATGAATATTTAATGTTCATTTTATTCTCATTCCTCTATTTACTTAAATCTAATTTAATTAAATCATCCACATTCTTCTATTTAATTAAATAAATTATTCAATTTATTTATTTAAATTCACTTAAGCCCTTTAAATCATTTTATTTAATTGAATCCCTTCTCTCTACTTTTAATTAAATTTACATTTAATTAAATAGTTCACCCCAATTAAATAAATTTAATTTATTTAAATCCCCAACTTGCAACCAAATTGAAATAAAGCAATTTATTTTAATAATTAAACCCTATTATTCCTCACCCACTTGCATTTTCCTACATCTCCCACTTGCCTCCTAACCCTCTTTCTAGACTCTTCTAGAATCCATCTAATCATAATCAATTAAGATAATCCCTTACCTCCTAAACCTAACCTTAACCCTTACCTCCTAAGGTAACCATGACGTCTTCCCAAGCATTTAATGCTTCTTACACCCCCTCTCAACAGGTCTTATGTTGACAATTGTCACCATTTCATTGGTGAGAATTGCAAACATGGATTGATAACTTTTAATCCTGGCCCTTGATTAGATCATTCAATCGTGACCATCCATTGCCCTGTTTCTTCTATAAATAGAGCCCTCATCCCTCCATTTTCATCATCCAAGTCTTTAGCATCATACTTATATTCAATTTTAGCAAGCATTTATCCTCTCTTTGCAATAAGAATTAATCTAATAAGCATTTTAGAGTATTTCTATTATCATTAGCTTAAATCATATAACTAGTATATCATGTTAGGATAAGTATTATTACTAACCTTGTCATCTTATCATCTAGTTTAACTCATTTGATAGAATCATTCATAAATAGGATGCATCCATGCTAAACTTAATCTGAAGCATCCCTCATTCTTGCATTAGTCATCCCTAAGTCACTTTTCTCAGTGATCTGAGAGCAAAGGCATTGACTTGAGGGACCTTGTGAGATAGAGAACCATGGAACACACCTTGGGGAGTTGAGCTATCCTTCATAGCTCCATAACTTGCACCAAGAGTCCCATGGGTGTGTGGGCAAGTCTTTGAAATATTTTCACATTTTGGATTTCATTGAACCGCTTTTCCCGCATACACTAATCATTGATGATTATTCTAGAATGATGTGGGGTTACTTTTCTAAGGGAGAAATCTAAGGCTTTTGAAAATTTTAAAATCTTTAAAGCTAAAGTTGAAACTGAGATAGGATTGAAGATTAAGTTCTTAAGGTTAGATCATTGTGGAGAATTCACATCCGGTGAGTTTAATAACTTTTGTGAGAAGCATGGCATAAGGAGACAATTTTTTGCTCTCGGACACCTCAGCAAAATGGAGATGTGGAAAGAAAGAACATAACCATCTTAGATGCTGCTAGAACCATGATGATGGAAGCTAATCTACCTCATATCTATTGGAGAGAAGCAGTGAGCACAACAGTTTATACATTCAACAAAGTTCATATCAAAGGAGAAACCAGTACGACACCTTATGAATTATTGTTTGGCAATACACCTACAGTTAAGTACTTTAGAATCTCTGGTAGTAAATATTATATCAGGAGAGATGATTTCATTGGCAAGTTTGATCCTAGATGTGATGAAGGAATATTTCTTGGTTATTCTAATGAAAGAAAAGCATATAGATGTTATAACAAGAGATTGGAGAGAACTGTGGAAAGCGCTAATGTCAAGGTGGATGAGCAAAATAGAAGTCAAATCAGGATTTATGAGCAAGAACTAGTAGTGGAAATGATGATAGTTGAACCGGTAACACCTTTACCAGAACAAAATGCTGAACCAGTTACTCTAGTAGTATCAAAAAATTCAATAGTAACTGAAGATCAGGAAAGAGGAATAGAGAATCAAAAGACTCCTAGGTATGTAAGGTTGAATCATTCAGAAGATCAGATCATTAGGGATAAGAACAATGGAGTGATGACAAGAAGAAGATTGGAAGCTAATGAGATATGTTTAATTTCTCAAATTGAACCAGTATCAGTAACTAAAGCATGTAAAGATGAATGTTGGATGAAAGCTATGGAAGAAGAATTAGACCAAATAGAAAAGAATAACACATTGATTTTAGTTCTCCGACCTAAAAATAAAAATGTTATTGGAACTAAATGGGTTTTTAGGAATAAACTAAATGAAGATGCACAAATTGTGAGGAATAAAGATAGATTGGTTTGTAAAGGATATTCTCAGAAGGAAGGAATTGATTATGGTGAAACATTTGTACCTATAGCTAGGATTGAAGTTATAAAAAAATTTCTTGCCTATGCTGCACATAAAATCTACAAGGTTTATCAGATGGATGTCAAGTGTGCTTTTCTGAATGGGGATCTTGATGAGGAAGTTTATATTGAGAAACTTGATAGCTTTTCACTTTCAGATGATAAAAACATGGTTTGTAGGTTAAAGAAAGATTTATATGGATTGAAACGGGCACTTAGAGCTTGGTATGCAAGGTTGGACAAATATCTTTTAAAGCTTGGTTTCACAAAAGATAATGTTGATAGTAATCTATATTATAAAGTCATTGATGATGATATACTGATTATTGAGGTCTTTGTTGATGACATTATTTTTGGAGGTGAAGATAAGTTGTGCATGGAATTTTCTAAAAATATGGAGAATGAATTTGAAATGTCTATGATTGGGGAAATGAAATTTTTCTTAGGTTTGCAGATTACTCAGACCGATAAAGGTGTTTTCATCTGTCAAACTAAGTATGTTAGGGAGATGTTGAAGAAATTTGGTATGGAGAATTCTAAACCAGTTAGTACTCCTATGGTTAAAAGTGATAAATTGACAAAGAAAGATGAATCAGTTCCGGTAAATCCTACAAGATACAAGTCTATGATTGGAGGTCTGCTATATTTGACTCAGACTAGATTAGACATAATGAATGCAATTTGCATTGCATCAAGATATCAAAGTGATCCTAGAGAAAATCATGAGAGTGTGGTGAAAAGGATTTTTAGGTACTTACAACGTACATCTAAATATGGTTTGTGGTACCCTAAAGATGATGATTTTACTTTATGTGTATATATAGATTCAGATTGGGCAGGTGATGTTGATGACCAGAAGAGTACTTCCTGTGGAGCTTTCTTTCTTGGAAAGAAACTTGTTTCATGGATCAGCAAGAAACAATCATGTACTTCTCTATCTAGTGTTGAAGCTGAGTATGTTGCTACTGCTACTAACTGTACACAAGTTCTATGGATGAAGCAAATGTTAAAGGACATAAAAGTGCATTGCAATGGACCAGTAGTTATTCACTATGATAACTCTACTGCTATAGACATATCAAAGAATCCAATATTCCACTCTAAGACAAAGTACATATCTATAAAGTATAACTTTTTAAAGAAGAAGGTGGAAGAAAATGAAGTTAGATTGGTTTATGTGAACACTAAAGAGAAGATTGTAGATATCTTCACTAAACCTTTGCCTAAAGAATCATTTGAGTACCTCAGAGATAGATTAGGAGTTTCTACCCCTTCGACAAAAAATTGATTGATTCTATTTGGCATCAATCCAATATGCATTATCAAAGATATTATTCATTCTAGATTGATGTGGTGATGCTACTACTCCAAGGGAGTAGTTAGTCTTGTGATTCAGTGCCTTATGATTTTTCTTTGATATTTATGTCAAATCTCTGGCATTGATATCAAAGGGGGAGAGATCTATTCATGTGAAAAACTTAAGGGTTATATACATTAGGGGGAGAAATTTGTAGAACTTTACTGTGATATTATCTACATGGAGAATGTGGATCATAACTTCATTGCTATATTCTAGTGTGGGAGATTTGTTTGGCATTTTCTTGGCACTAAGATGTTTTTCACATCTAGTGTTTCCATCAATTCCAAAGGGGGAGATTGTTGGCCATTTGGAGGAATTCATTATGTTTTGGATTGATGTTTTGTCATTGATGTCAACACTAGTTGTTTTATCTATTTACCAATATCCTTTTGGTCCTGATAGGATGTTTTGTTTCTGGTTGGTAAGATCATGATGATCTGATATACTCTAGTATGCCTTGGCTTAGATATGCTATTCATGCTACTCGAATACATGTTCAGTTAGTTGGTTTTGATTTGGTTATCAGATGCTTTTTTATATGCTGGTAAGCTTGGATTGTTGATCGAATGAGCGTTTCACCGGCAGAGCTTGTGGTGTAGGAGCACCTAGTTGAGTAAAAACTCTCCTTTTTGAGTATTTCATGCTTTCATGTTTGTAATGTCTTGTGTTAGGTTTATGATGTTTTTTTAGGTTGTTGTGTGTCTTTTCTAGTGGTTTTGATCTCATTTTTTGCTCAAGAGGTAAAGTTTTGCCTTTCAGGACTTGAGTTGACAATTTTGGCAAAAATGTGTAAAATTGCCTAAAAGGTCTCAAAATTCTTTCCAAAGCATTGAAAACATGTTTACTAAGTGTTTTTAATAATTTCTTAGTTTTTTAGATGAGTTGATGAGGTTTGGTTGTCAAAAATGTCATTTTGTGCAACAAAAGTTGCTCACCTTGTTGAAAAGTTGTCATTTTTTAAGTCAAAAATGTGAAAAACAATCCTACAGCTATATGTCCATACATGACATCATAAATAACTCAAAATATTTAAATAGACCACCCTCAAACTTATTTAGGGTTGGCAAATGTGGAAACAGAGTCATTCTCAATAAAAGAAGTGCAAAATTCTGGGTTTTATGGCAATTTGAACTTGTTTGGATGTAACAGTTTGTACTAAACTGTTTGCTTGTACTGTACTTGTTGAGAAGTGTTTTTTATGTTAATTCCAAGCAATTAATGTAATTGTTTCTTTATTTTGCATTGAAAAGAGAGTTGTGGTTAATTGTTTCAGTTTTGTTACTTCACTGCCCTATCAAGGGTTTGTACTCCATAATGGATCAACTTGACTGAAAACTTCATTGGGATCCCATGGAGGGACTTGGTCAAGTTGATGAGGGATTGTACAGTGTAAATATGTTATTATTTGGCCAAGTTTATGCACAAAGAGTTTGTATGAGATCATATTAGACAAGTTAAGTGAACAATTTGTCTAGTAGATTGAAATCATGAGCAAAATGTTGTTCTCAAAGTTCATTTGAGTTCTCAACGTTGAAGAATGGTCTGCACTTTTCCTATGAAGGTTTTGAAGCAAGTTGGAGCTCCAAGAGAAACTTCCTTACTTTTGGAAATGTGAAGCAAACTGTTAAGACAACGAGTTCCCTGTTTTTGGAGAATTAAGTAGTTTGGGTAACAAAGTTGTCCTTGGAACTTTTCATGCATGGTAACTTAGCCAAATTTGTTAAATGCAGAGTTAATATGTTATTTGAAGGTTTATTAACACTATGGTGCAAGAATTTTTGAAGTTCTAACCCAATGTTGAGCAGTTAAACAGTGAAAATCAGAAAATAAGTGGTTTTGACAGTGATTTAGTTCTTTTCTAGTTTGTTTGCCAAGTGTTTGGCTTAATGCTTGGTTGTTAGTGGCAGGGCAAGCATTAAAATGTTGAGGCAAGGGTTACCCAACAATGTGGAGGCTTGAACCAAGCTTGGGAGTGAGTAACTATGGTGGAATAACTAAAACCCTCACCAAACCCTACTTTTAAGCCTAAAATTGAGGACAGTCCCTAAAGCTACCTCATAGAACCTAAGACCTAAAAAATTATTGAGTTATAGCATTTTTATAAACATCCAAATCAACTCCCAAGGTGGTATTGGCCATCGTTGAACAAGATGAGCAAAATACTCCAAATTAGGCCTACTCGGCCTAGTAGCCTTTTCTAGGCTTTTTCACACAAAACATGAACCCAATTTTATTGAGGAAGTTGGGGCTTGCAGAAAATTTGAAGGACAAACCAAATGGTGAAGGAACCTTTTTAAAAACCTCTGTGACGGCCTTGTAAAGTGATTTTGGGTTTGAGACCTAGTAGGTGGGGTTTGAGCAAATGAAACAAGGTAGCCAAGAAGACAATAATAAGAAAGTTCTTAAACAAACCTTTACCTAGCTTCCTAAACCTCTTGGAGTAATTTAAAATGTCAGAGTATAGCCTGTGAGATGCTCAAAGATCAGAGGTATGTGTGAGAAAGAATGTAGTGGTTGAATATGGTGAATAGTGGATGAGTAAGGGTATGAGCTCGCTCAAAAGGGGAGTTTGTTAGGGAAGTGATGCATGAGTTGCTTAGCATTAAAACCTCAAGAATGATTTTGCAACATATACAACAGTCACAAACAAGTCTTTTGGAAACAAATTGAACCATTAGACATAAACATCCTTGTTGAGCACTTTCTAGCAAACTCCCTATCAGCTTGATAGAAGATCTTTCGATATTATGCATAAGTGGTGCTGGTGCAGATTCTAGTAGACTTTTAGGATGCTGATGGTTATCATGTTCGTGTTCCTGTTGATTGGTGGTGTTGCAATTAGATCAATACCTATTCTGTTCTATCTAGGTTTTGGACCGACTTAATGTAACATGTTGATTGGTCTTCTTGATGTGTTTCCGGGATGACTTATGGGTTGGATATTATTTGTTTGGTCTCAGGCCAACATGTTTTGTAATTATGTAATATGTTTTATTGTCTGGTGGCCGACCTAATTGTTTGAGATCGAGGGTTTGTATATATATGTGTAAGATCTCATTGTAAATCATATGAAAGGATGGTATAGGAGCGAATAATATAATAATCATTCATGCAGAGGATTTGGTCGATCATTGGTGATTGAGTTGGGTTTATGCAAGAGGATTAATTCCTCTTGTATTGAGCTTAACCAGGACTATACTCAGGCATAGGAGATGTTATTATTGCATTTCATTCTTCCTTCTAGATTGTAGTCTAGATTTTTATGTAGTCAGTGAGACTCCTTTTGTAATGAGCAATGTGCTCTAGGCTATTAGCCTTCCTGCAAGTGCAGGCCCCTCAGTCTGTAATCACATACTTACTACAGAAGTATCATCTGACTGTTGGTAGGCTTCCCACCGTGGTTTTTCCCTTTACCGGGTTTTCCATGTACAAATCTTGGTGTCATGTGGATGGTATCTATTCTCTAATTGTTGGTTGTGCTTAATTGATATATTTGTTATTTCGGTAATTGATTTATGTATTCCGGTATGGACCTTCTGTGTTTCGATAACAATGTCTTAATTGCTTAAGGTTCTGGTAATCTGGTGACAATTGATTCACCCCCCCCCCCCCCCCAGTTGTCTTCCGGTTATTTGAATTGTCTAACAGATATTAAGGTCTATGAAGAGAGAGGGATACATATTGAAAGACAAGGATGGATAGAAAGAGGGAGACATATCTAGAAATAAAAAAGGAGAGAGGAAGATAAAGATATAAAAATGAAGATAAAGGGAGAGGGAGATGAATAGATATAGAGAAAGAGAGAGGTAAAGACAAAGATAAATATATAGAGAGATAGAGAGGTACATAGAGTGAGATACAAAAAGGAAGAGATAGAGAGGGGTACATATAGTGAGATACAAAAAGGAAGAGGTAGAGACATATAAAGGAAGAGGAATATGAACATATAGAGAGATGTAGATAGTGTGATAGAGTGATAAAGAGATAAATAGACATTATGGGTAGGGATAGATAGAGAGGGAGAGAGAAAGAGGGAGAGAAGCGAGAGATATAGGGGGTATAGAGAAGGATGGAGAGAAAGCCAAAGATATATAGAGAGGGAGTAAATAAAGAGATAAAGGTAGAGAAAGGGAGAGATACATAGAGAGAACGATAGAGGAAGAGAGGGAGAGGTAGATTAATCATGTATAGAGGAATAGATATATAGATAGAGGTGGATATAGAAAGAGGTGGGTAGGGAAAGAGATAGAGATGTGAAGATGGAGGTGGATATAGAAAGAGGTGGGTAGGGAAAGAGATAGAGATGTGAAGATGGAGGTAGATATAGACATGGATAGAAAGTGATAGAGAGAGTAGGACAAACAGATGGGGAGATGAAGTGAATAAGATAGATTTAAAGATAGTTATAGATGTACATGTTCAGATATAGATCTATAGGGAGATAGAGATACAGGGGACAAGAGTTGGAGAGAGAGAGAAAGGAGATGATAAATACAAGTAATTAATAGGTATAGGTACAAGAAGGTAGAGGGGGGAGATAAATAGAGAGAAGAGAGATTATTAGAGATATAGAAATCAGGAGTGACAAAGATAGAGTGGGAGAAGGAGAGAAAGGAATAGAAAGAGTGAGATATATGCAGAGATAGATGTAACTAGGGAAATATCTAGATGGGATGAGAAAAGGAGTGAGATAAGTATAGAATGAAGAGATAGATGAAAGATATGTAGAAGTATAGACATAGACAAGTGATAAAGAAAGAAGATGATAGGGAAAAAAAGAGACTTTATATGCAAAATTTGTGAGTATTCAAAGTTTTAAGAGTGAAGTATTAACTTCAAATTATTATAATTAATTTTTGGTGTATACTTTAATAAAATTACTTTATCCATTTGATGGGTCTCTGTATCACATTTCCAATGTCTATAAAAGATCAAATTTTTTATAATAAATGCAAAAGTTATGCCCATTTTACTAAAGTATATTTTTTATGCTGAGCAAAACAAATATCTGTTTTGGAAAACATGACATCACAATAATGATATCACAAAATGGACATCCGTTAATGACAGATATCCATTTTGGTTTGGTATTACCAAACCAAATTCAAATTTTTCCTGACCCATATGAAAAGTCAAAGTGAAATTTAGCATGTTTGGCAAAGTTTAAAACATGTTTTTAACCCATTGCCACTTTTTGGACCCCTTTGATCTTGCACAGACCCGAATATAATGGGTTAATATTTACAAAAAGTCATTTTTTTTCCAAAAGGGGATATGACAAGTCCTACTCCAAAAATTGCTTGTCCTCAACCAATTACAAACATATATCTCCAAGATTCACATACCAAGATAATTTGTGATGATAAATTGTATGTCAAACCTTGACCCTATAATTGTGAGTTGTTGCATCTTCCTTTTCACCAGCTAAAAGTTTTATGGAAAGTATGCATGTTATAAGTAGTAGTTTGATAATAATAATTCATTAATGACCACCTATTTGATATTATCTATGGGTATGTGGCATGCTTTCTATTTTCTTCAATCAAAAACTTCCCTTTTCTAATCTTTTCCAAAACCCTTTTCATCTTAGAGTTGTGGGGATGCTCACTGTAGGAAACATCACCGATTGTTCCAAACTTTACCTCATCTAGAAAGATTTGGTATGCAACGTCTAGATTTGATATATAGCAGAAATAGTACAGCTAGGGGACATAACTAAAAACCATATAATAACAAATATTGACCTTGCAAACTGTCCCAAGTCTCTAGCTAGTGATGCATAATCTTTGAGAAAATTGTTCTAGAGATTCCTAAAGCTTTTAATAATGGTAAAAGTTTAATTTTTTCAACATGATGGGCCATGAGAGAAACTTCCATAATAGACAATACATTGTTTGGAAACAAATCTTTCATTCATCTCTATACAGTTGAAATACACATTGCAAAAATATACATCAATTACCTCAACTTGTAAGATGGTGTCCTCATCATCATGCTAGGATTGTATAAATATAAATATTTTGTAGAGGGGTAGAAAATGTCATCATGTAATAATAGCATTTACACCACCATGTCCCACAATTTGAATTTGCAAGAAACAATTCATTTTGATAGGAGATTGTACACCTTCCATGTTCTTTCACAATGACAAACTAATCAACTAATACACTTATTAAATATATAGTGGAAAGTAAATAATTAGCATAACCTCTCATCTAAAAATAACTCCAATCTTTATTCAAAAAAATTGTCTTGTATGTTCTTAGGTGTACACATGAATATTCATGGTGATTACTTAGTAAAGAAACAATAATATCGGTGGCAAATTTTAGTTATAAATACTTCCAAGCAATATTCATTTGATTATAATTGATAATTGACATGAAACAACAATAGATGAGTCTATTACAACTGATGCACTAAAAAGGGACATAGTCACAAACAAATCTCAAGAGTAAATATGCTAGTTTCCAACCAAAACTAAAACAAATGAACCCAAAACCTCCAAAATGCATATCAAAATAGATTAAGCATACAAAATAAAGCATTAAAAGAGAGAGAGAGAGAGAGAGAGAGAGAGAGAGAGAGAGAGAGAGAGAGAGAGAGAGAGAGAAGAAACTCCCTAAAATGCTCCCATGTTGTTTGATAGCTCTCCCTTGTTCTTCTCCTCTCCAAGATCCAAATGTGTGAGTGTAGCTCCCAGTTTAGCATGAAGCCATGGATGCCAAATGAAGTATTGAAATGGTGGTATATAAACTCCTATTTCTATGCTAATTAAAAAGAGTAATGTTGCTATCGGAAATCTTAAGTTTAAATGTCTATGCAAGTATAATAACAATTCTAAAAATGCTTCCTCCTTTGCTTGAGGAATGAGGCTCGTTTTATACGAAAAATAATAAATTGGAGGGTCAAGATTGACTTGGCTTATGGAGGGCTAGGATTGCATGAGAGAGGCATGATCCTCAATCCATGTTTGCAACTTTCACTAATGCAGTGGTGACAGGTGGCAACATGAGAAGGCTTGAGAGGAAAGGGAAGAGACATTAAATGCCTGAGAAGACATGATGGTTACCCTAGGGGGTTTGGTTAGGGATAGGTTAATAAATAAAGCTTTTATCCAAAGGATAAACTCTTATGCAAGGGTTAAAGGGATAACCATGGTTAAAGCAATGAATGCTTGAAGAGACCCATGGGTTAAAAGGATGGTTAAGTTAGAGAGATAGTCTCTAACTCAGGGGCAAAGGTGAGTTAACCATTAATGGTTATGTAAGAGCCTTACATACTTTGGAAGACTTTGGAGGTTAACTTGTTGAAGAAATAAAGCCTCTAATGCTTTATGAAGGCTTTGCATGTTTTTGAGAAGTGACCCCTTCTTAAGCAATGTGCAAATATTTAGGAGGGAATTAGGCTAATTAGAATGGATTAGAATATTCTAGAAGAAGGGATTGGTGGGCAAGTGGATTTGTAGGAGAATGCAAGTGGGGGGATTTTAGGATTAATATTGTGCAAGTGATTAGAAGGGGGTTTAGGCTAATTTAGAAGGCCTTAGAAGAATCTAGAAGGAGGTTAGTGAGCAAGTGGGCTTGGCAAGTGGGTGAGGATAAATAGGCTTTTTTATTAAATGATTTGTTTAATTAAAATAGTTGATGCAACTTGCATTTGTAGGAGAATGCAAGTGGATGGGGCTTTTATTTAAATTTAAATTTATTTAAATGGGAGGACAGGGGGGAATTAAATAAATTTATGAAATTTATTTAACTAGAATAGAAGAATAGGCTGAGATGAATTAATTAAATGTAAATTTAATTACTAGAGGAATATTAGTGCATCAAATAAATATGAAATATTTATTTAATTAGTGTTCAAATTTATGTGTCTACAACAACATAAATCACTAACAAAAACTTTTGTAATAAATGTAGAAAAATTTGCTTACAAACTAGACCAAATTGCCAAAAATTATAGTGTGCTTTTCTCCTTGTATAGTCAAATCTTGGAAAAAAAAAATTCAAAATGAAAATATATCTTTCAATACCTTGATCTCAATCCATGAGTCATCTAGAATTCGAGTCTTTACAGAATTAGGAATGCTAAATATTCTTCTCAAATGCATACCCATGCATTAAGCTACTCTATAAATCAAACAAATGGCTCATAATTTGGAGGTTTGGAGGATAGTGTATTAATTGGTGTATCTTCCTTTGACTCATTCTCTTCTCTTGAACAAATGAATCCCTTCCATTTCCTTGCATGAAACATTTATTCAATTCTTGCACATTGGTGTAATTCTTTTCACCTTTTACAATATCAATGGGTGTTCCTTTGAAACCATTAAAATTAGTTGGAATAACTTCCTCAATTGTTGACACTTCACATTCAACATGTACAATGATGTTTTTTCATTGAATTCATGAAAAGAATACTTTTCATGATATTTAATCTCATTACAAATTACTGAAAGGTCTTTTTCAATTAAAATATTTTTACCTTCCACCTTTGATTTTGACTCTTCCTTATCTTGAACTTGCACCCTTTTTGGTTCCAAGTTCTCATTTCTCATTTGCTTATTTCATTTCTCCTACATCTATGACTTGGCTCCCAAGGTTCCTTACATATAAAAAAATCCTTTTTCTTCTAGATTCATTTTTTGGTGTCTTCTTTCATCTTCTTTGTGATAATTGGACTTGTATGATTTTGTGTAGGTACAATTGCATGATATGAATTATTATAGAATTCTTCCTCAATTTTGTTCTCCATCTCTGTCTTACTTTTATTCTTGTAATGTCCTTGACCTCTTTTCAAGGTTCACTCCTCCTTGCATGCTCTATATATATCTACATGATAGTTTAGATTTAATCTCTTTAGGTAGGGAGTTATAATTATGTCTACCATCTATGAACCATTTTAGGATCAATACCTTTATATCTCTCATAACATGCCATGTTGCATTTATTCAAATGACTTAGATCTCCCAACCACCCTATAATTTTCATGTCATCTTGCAACTTTTGAATATTCTCCAAGTCAATTAAAAATTTGAAGATTTCTCCAATAATTTAAATTTGTAACTTAGTTTACTTTATAGGCTATCAAGATCATGCTCAGATACCATTGTAATAAGCTCAACCAAATATTTTTAATAATTTCAGATATGAAAATAGACTTGTACAATATATTTTGCAAATAACACTAAAACTATCATAATTAATTACTACTCTTTCATAGAAGAGTCCAATTTAAAAGAAACCTTAGTGAATGTTATTGAAATTGATTTTTTAATATGGGCATCATTGAATCAGGTCTAAAATTGATCTATTACAACAACATAAATATCTTCAAACTCTATTTTTTAAGAAAATCCCACAAATTGAATACCACCAATCTCATTGCAAACATCACCAACTAATATTGTTTGATTTCCAAGTGAAAAATGCATAGCATATAGTTTGATACAAGATTACTAACATCAAAAAACCCTTGCAACACACATTTGGAATCACTACAACAATGTCAATAAAGCCGCACACACAAATAATGAAAAGTTGATGAAACTGCTAAAAACTTGAAGCTCCAGTGCAACCTCTAGATGAAGTTTCCCCATGTGAATAATAGGGTTTTGTTTTCTATCCACCTAAAACTTATGGGTTTTTTACCACAAGCCTCCAATCTCTAATGATTTTCCATCCACTGAAGAATATTGTGAAGTATGAAATTCCTACAATGAGAAATTGAGAAGTAGAAATGACATAAAGATCAATCCCCCAAGATATAATTTGTATTTATCTTGGACCAATTAGTAGACAAATTGATCATAAACTACATAATGTTAGCTAATTTCTCACCAAAGCATTTTTTTAAATACTAATAAGTTAACATTTTAGGAGTCACACAACAAATGCTATGTTATAAAAATAATTAGTTTGTGTGAGCTACCTCTTTTTGAACCCCTTAATCTCCACCAATTTTTTTTAAAATTACTATTTTGACTTTAAAAAGTAGATTCAAAGCACTACAACTCTTGTTCTTGTTGCATTTTCAAATTTTGAGTGTATCTATCTTTAGTTTCTCATCCAATATCACTCTTTTATGATTTTAGAAGAAAAAAGTTGCCACTTAAAGCCCCTTTTTGTCCCCCATTTCCATGCACTTACCCTTGTCATTTTAAAATCATTTTTTTAACTACCATATTTTATTAAATTGAGCTAAGCGTAATGTTTATTTAATATTTCTATAATTTTTTATATTTAGTTTAATTATATTATGGATTAATTTTAAAATAAAATTAAAATTTACTTATGTAATTAAAAAGATATAATATAAAGTGGAAGTATAGTGGTATATTTTATTGGTATTGACACAATGTTATGGTTTCAATGTGATTTTGTCTTTGTAAAAAAGGTTCAATTTCCATTGAGGGGTGATTGTTGACTGTTATGTTAAGGATGAGGTCCCCCATTTGTGAACTCACAATTTCATAGCTCCAAGTCAAAATGTTTACCACTTTAAAAAAAAAAAAAGTATAAGAGTATATTTTGAGAGCAAACAAATAAAAAGAAAATTATATTAAAACAAAATATGACTCAAAGATGATTTTTGTATGGCTTATATAGTATCCTTGACATTTAAGATTGTAAAAAAGTGTGTGATGAGCATGAATTCATGGAGTGACTTCAAACATTAGTGAGATGAGATTTCCACAGTCCATGCTATATTGATATATATGCTTCTGGATTTAGCTGTGTAGGAGTTTTTTGCATGAACGTTTCGAATCACACTCTATGATTCATCATCAGGATGAGAGTTGTAGGATAAAAATCACAAAGTGTGATTCGAAACATTGATGCAAAAACTCCTACACAAATAAATCCGGAAGCATATATATCGACTTCAAACATATAAAAAAATAATAATATTAATTTTTTTTTAATGTGATGATCAAACAAACACAATATATCCAGATATTTTGAAATCAATAAATTTCTGAAACATCAAAATATTTTCTACCAATATCCATAATATCTTACTTGCAAGAGCATAGAAAGTTTAGATAACAAGCCATAAATTATATTAGATGTGAGATTTTACGAATCATAAGTTTGAGAATATTTAAAAGGATTATGATGACCTGGAAGTAAAATAATTGACAAAGAAGGAAAATTTAAATAATGTTCGTATAATGAGAGAGGGAGAATGACACTCTCAATGATAGAGACAAAGAATGGAAATGAAGAGTGAAAGAGGAACATAGAAAAAGGCAAATAGATTAAGACATACAATAGAGAGGGAAAACGAGAGAAAAGGAGGTGTCAAATAGAAATAAAAAAGAGAATGAAAAGATATATTTGTATATAGAAAGGAGGAGAATGTAATAGAAATATAGGAAGATAAAAGAATGGAAAGGGAGTAAGATAGAAGATAAAAGAGAGAGAAAGCACTAGGTCAAGAAGAAGGGAATGATAAGAAAATGACAAGAAGACTTTCAATTAGACTTTTGTACCAACAATCTAAAATGTATGTATCTATAAATACTTATCATGTCATTTATTTAAAAGACTTAATAATTTAGCCTTATGAGCTCAAAAATGGGATGCGCTTATTTTGGCTCCAAAAAGACATTGTCGTAGGACTGATAACTTTCGTGTTTATATAGACATAATAACTGCAGAATAGGCACATAATGGCTGCAGAGATCGGACGAATAGCTGCAACCGCGTCACTGACCCCACTGTTGTATAACACAAAAGTTACCAGTGTACAACAATGTCCTTTTAGAACCATAATAACTACGACTGCGACTATTCTAACTCCAAAAAGATCATGACTACATTGCTAAACACCGAAAATAACCTTCATATTATGCAGAGGGGGAAAAGCGACCACAACATTACTGTCAAACCCCAGAGCCATTCTGAACCTATACGAAGGTTTTCAATCATGTGTGAGATTTTGAACCCAGTTTAGCTGCACAGCCTCAAAAAAATGTGGACGTGCGGCATAATTTCATGATCACAATGGCAAGAATATCGATCGACGGACCAGTCACTATTGTGGGGCCCGGACACACAACAGATTGTCTGCCCCAACAAAACAAAAGGGCCCCAATCAAACAATAATAGAGGGCGCGAGGACTTCTGACTATGGTTAAGGATAACTTTTGGCGTAAGATTACATCGGACGAATAACGTTGTTTAGTTCCATAACTCTAACCAGGAAGGCGGCGGATCAGACAATAAATACACATGCAAAAGAAATTCGTCACGTAGAGGACGTCAGTGACCTCGAAGCTAGAATCCAGTAATGAAAAAGTAATGAAAGGAGAATGATACGTTGTTGAATCCAATGTTAGATATCACATAAAAATGGCCATCGTATTTAAAAGGAATTTGTTGTGCCAAACAAGGTAAGAACGCGGATTAAAGTATCTAAGTTTATTTTTATGGAATATCAACAAATTAATACTTTTGTTTATATCATTTAAAAAAATTAAATTATAGATAAAAACTTTTTAATATAATATCAAATCGCGCTCGTATATTCTTCTTATTACGGCCCACACGGTTTGTACTTGCTGCTTCAATTATTTATACAAAGAAATTTGCGAGGACAAGAAATCGAGTTTTTGTGAGCTTAAAATATGTCATGAAATCTTCAAGAATTGACTTTGGGTTTTATTGACAGGGCTGATATAATTGACGAGTCCACGTGCTCTCATGATGATAATGTTCCCGCAAAGTCTCTTTTTATGTGGGGTTGGGGAACTGTATTTGGATTGGAAGGTGTTTTTGGTCGGTTTTTATGTGGGGTTGGAGAAATATATTTGGATTCGAAGGAGTTTTTGTTCCACAGTGAGGTGTCTATTGTTGGCGTGCAATGTATGTGCAGTGCCAGGAAAACAACTCTTACATTCAATGTCGACAATGAGCCTCATATTAAAGGTGAAATGGCGGTTCCTTAAAAAAGATTTATTTCTAAATTGTCATTACCAGAGAGCGCCACACTGTTTGAAATTTTTAGTTCCTTGTAACTGTCAAGATTAAGGGACTGGTCCTCTGTAATTGAGGTATTCCCTCTTATTTATTCTGTCTTGTTTTTAGGTTGCTTCTCCCATGGATATCATATAAATTCAATTATTTATCTTCTCCAGAGTTGTGTTCTGCTTGCATGTATTATCTAAAACTGGTTTTGCTCAGAAATCATGCCTCCTGGATATTGTAGTGTAAGTTTTCAAATGATTCCATGCACTCTCATGATGATAATTTTCCTGGAAAGTCTCAGTTTTACGCTGGGCTGGAGAAATGTAGTGAGGATATGAAGGGGCTTTTGTTCCACAGGGAGGTGTCGTCATTGGTGTGCATTGTATGGGAGGTGGTGGTAAATCAAATCTCACATTGAATCTCTTCAATGATCCTCAATTAAAGTGAAATGGTTCTACCCTCAATTTCTTTTTGCTTCTTAATTGTCTTTACCAGGGAGGAGTTCACCCTGTTTCAAATTTTTAGGTCATCATAACTATCAAGATTTAAGGGGTCTGTGCTTCTTTATGTGAGGCATTCCATCTTATTTATTTCTGAGTTATTTTGGGTGGTCTATCCCGTGGATATCATATAAATTCCATCATTTATCTGCTTGAGACTTATTTTTTGGTTTCACCTATTTTCTGAATTGGTTTTGCTCAGAAACCACGCTTATGTGAATACTCTAGTCTAAGTTCTGAAATGGTGGATGATTCCAACCACTCTCATGATGTTAATGTTCCTGGAAATTCTCATGTTTATGTGGGATTGGGGATTCATATTGCGGATTTGAAGAGGCGTTTGGTTCCACAGTGAGGTGCCAGTTGCTTGTATGCAGTACATGGTGGTGGTGTGAAAACACTCTTCCATTGAATCTCTGATTCTTTACAATGATCATCAAATTAAAGGTGAAATGATGGTTTTCTCAGTTTTTTTTTTTGTTCTTAAGTTATCTTTACCAGAGAGAACAACCTGTTTCAAACTTTTAGGTCCTCATAACTGTCGAGATTAAGAGGGCTGTTCTTCTGTATGTGAGGTATTCGCTCTAATTTGTTTGTCTTGCTTTGGGTGTCCTGCCTCATGGATATCACATAAATTCAATCATTTATCAATCCAGAGTTGTTTTTTGGCTCATTTACCATCTGAACTAATTTTATGTTGGGCTGGAGAAATATGGGGGATTTCAAGGGACTTCTGATTCACTACGAGGTGTCAGTCAATGGTGTTTGGCGTATGGAGGGTCGTGGATAAACAACTTTCACATTGAATCTCTACAATTATCTTCAAATTAAAGGTGAAATGGTGGTTCCCTCAATTTTTTGGTTTTGTTTTGAAGTTGTCTTTATCTAGGAGAAGGCGACTTTGCTTGAAAAATTTTAGCCCTTGTAACTGTAAAGATTAAGGGAGCTGTTCCTCTGTATTGGAGGCAGTCATTTTATTTGTGTGTCTTGATTTTGGGTGGCTTGCATGGATATTATATAAACTCAATCGTTAATCTACTCCAGAGCTGTTTTTCAGTTGCATCTATCATCTGGACTGTTTTTGTACAGAAATAACGCAGGCATGAATATTCAAGTCTAAGTTCTAAAATGGTGGATGATTCTATGAACTCTTTTGATGATAATGTTCCTGGAATGTCTCAATTTTATGTGGGTTTAGTGAAATTTATGTGGACTTGAAGGTGTTTTTGTTCCACAGTGAGCTGTTAGTCATTGGTGTGCAATGTATGTGAAGTGATGGGAAAACAACTCACATTCATGATCCTCAAATGAAAGGTAAAATGCTGTCTCCCTCAATTTTTTCTAGCTTCTAAATTGTTTTTACCAGAGGAAAGGCCACCCTGTCAAGATTAAGGGGTCGTGCCTCTGTATGTGAGGTATTCCTTATTTGTTTGTCTTGCTTTTGGGTTGCCTATCTTATGGATTTCATATGAATTCAATTATTTATCTGTTCTAGAGTTGCTTTTTGGCTGCATATATTGTCCAAACTGGTTTTGTTGAGAAATCATGTAGACGTGAATATTTAGTCTAAGTTCTCAAATGATTCCACTCACTCTCATTATGATAATGTTCCTGGAAAGTCTCAGTTCTATGTGGGGCTGGAGAAATGTATTGATGATTTGAAGGTGCTTTTGTTCCACAGTGAGGTGTCTGTCATCGTGTGCATTGTTTGGGAGGTGGTGGAAAACAACTCTCACATCAAATCTCCACAATAATTCTCAAGTCAAAGATGGGATGGTGGTTCCCTCAATTCTTTTTGTTTCTAAGTTGTCTACCAGAGAGTAGGCTACCCTGTTTCAAATTTTTAGGTCCTCGTGACTGTCAAGATTAAGGGGTCTGTTATTTGTTTCTTTCTTGTTTTTGGGTGGCCCATCCCGTAGACATCATATGAATTCAACCAATTATCTGTTCCAGAGTTGTTTCTTGGTTTCATCAATTGCCCAAACTGGTTTTGTTCAGAAATCATGCAGGCATGAATACTCTAGTTGAAGTTCTGAGAAGGTAGATGATTCCTCACATTCTCATGGTGACAATGTTCCTTGAAAGTTTCAGTTTGGTGTGGGGTTGGAGAAATGTATTGGGCATTTGAAGGGGCTTTTATTCCACAGTAAATTTTTGGGTCGTTGTTGTGCAATGTATGGGAGGTGATGGGAAACAACTCACATTGGGTCCCTACAATGATCCTCAAATTATAGGTAAAATGGTAGTTCCACCAATTATATTTTGTTTCTGAAGTTGTCTTTACCAGAGAGGTCACCCTGTTTCAATTTTTTAGGTTATCATGTCTGTCAAGATTAAGGGAGGTGTTTCTCTGTATGTGAGGTATTACCTCTTTTTTGTTTCTGACTTGTTTTTGGGTGGGCTATCCCATAGATATCATATAAGTTCAATCATTTATCTGCTCCTAAGATATTTTTTGGTCACACCTAACCTTTGAACTGGTTTTGTTCAGAAATAATGTATGTGTGAACACTTTAGTCTAAGTTCTAAAATGGTGGATGATATCATACACTCTAATGATGATAATGTTCCTGGAAAGTCTCAGATTTATGTGGGGTTGGGAAAGTCTATTACGGATTCGATGAGGCCTTGGTTCCACAGTAAGATGTCGGTTGTTGGCATGCAGTGTATGGGGTTTGGTGTGAAAATAACTCTTGCATTGAATCTCTATAATGAACCTCAAATTAAGGTATAATGGGGGTTCTCTCACATTTCTTCTTTTGATTTTAAGTTGTCTTTAACAGAGAGGATACCCTGTTTCAAATTTTGAGGTCCTCATGACTGTTGATATTAAGGGGGATAATTCCATGCACTCTCACGATGATAATTTTCCAGGAAAGTCGGGCTGGAAAAGTGTATTGGAGATTTGAAGGGACTTCTGATCCACAGCGAGACATCAGTCGATAGTGTGCAGTGTATGGGAATTGTGGAAAAACAATTCTCACATTTAATCTCTGCAATGATTATCAAATTAAAGGTGAAAGGGTGGTTCCGTCAATCTTTTTGTTTAGTTTTGAAGTTTTCTTTACCAACGGGATGGTCATTCCGTCTAAAAAGTTTTGGCCCTCATAATTGTCAAGGTCAAGGGAACTATTCCTCTGTATGGGTGGCATTCCCTCTTATGTGTCTTTCTTGTTTTTCGGTGGCCTATTACATGGATATTATGTAATTCAATCATTAATCTGCTTCAGTCCAGAGTTGTTTTTTGTTGCATCTGTCATCTAGACTGTTTTTGTTCAGAAATCCTGTAGGCATGAATATTCTGGTCTAACTTCTAAAATGGTGATGATTCGATGCACTTTTATGATGATAATGTTCCTCAAAAGTCTCAGATTTCTATGGAGTTGGAGAAATGTATTGAGGATTTAAAGGGGCTTTGATTCCACAGAAAGGTGTCAGTCTCAGAGGTGTGCAGTCTATGGAAGTTGGTACGAAAACAACTCTTGCATTGGATCTCTAGAAAAATCCTCAAACTAAAGGTGAAATGGTTGATCTCTTAAAAAAATTTAATTTTTTTAAGTTGTCTTTACTAGAGAGGAGGACACCATGTTTCAAAGTTTTAGGTCCTCATAGCTGTCAAGATTAAGGAGGTTGTTCCTCTGTATGTGAGGTATGCCCTGTTATTTGTTTGCCTTTTTCTGGGTGCCCTATCCCGTGGATATTATATAAATTGAATCATTTCTCTGATCCAGAGTTGACTTTTGGTTTCATTTTCATAAATCATTGATGCAGAGGAAGGACTGAAACTGAGGAATGATAGCCAAGATTCACAAGGAATTGACCAACCTACCCAACGTTCTACTTAGACCTTGAATTCTAGGCCATTACTATTAGGTCTATTTGATGTATTCTGTGCATTCTTGTATAGGGCATCCAAACCTTAAAAGACAATTTTTTACTAGGATTTTGAGGTCACAACAAACTTCCTTCCCTTCCAAACAACTCAGACAATCACTACAACACTATGAAGTTTCACTTGTCTTATGCAAGGACTGCCCTCTAGGCATAGAAGACTCAATTACCCTATCTCGATTCAAAACAAAGGCTTATCAAACACTCCACCACACACTTAGTTGTCTCTTCCCACCATTCCACTACTTTCCTGATCAAACCAAGTCATTATGTGACCAAACCCTCCTTTTTATCTAGTCACTTCACTGGTTTTGGAGCCTGGAGACTGACTGGTGAAGACATCTCCTGCAACTCAAAAATTTGAGCCTTGAAACTTGGAGGAATTTTATTTTACATAAATACAGTACTTTCAACAAATTTTCATGGTTTTCCAATGGTGGGAAGGCAAGGTATTAATTAAAAATGTCTACTGGAAACCCTAGGTAGTGTTCTGGACTGGTTATACCAAAAACACTATAACTTCTTCAAATATTTATGAAATTACACTCAAACCAAAATAAAAATAGAGTTGATTCACATTTACAAAATTCCTAATCATGGGAAGGTCATTAAATGGACGTACAGTCCATACAAAAACAAGTTTTCAGTCTGCAATGTGAGAAAAAATAGAGATAAAAATGCTTAAACAACAATATTCTATTCCTTCACTTTATACAACCATTTAATTAGAGTTTGGAGTACATATTTATGCATTTACAGCCATTCTAACTGTCCAAACCGACCACCAACTGCACATAACAAAAAAAATGCAACTTTTGACAATTTTTGATATTACAACTTTTACATTTTTTGACAACTTGTCACGAAACTTTCCACAATGGATCAAAATGACCTCAAATGGTCTCAAATGATCTTATTTGACCTTGTTGGACCCAAACACACCCAAAAAACCTAAAAACCAAAAGTGACCAAATAGATACCCATTGATGCCCCTGCATACTCATCTAAATTCTGAAATGCTGGATGATTGCCTGCACTGTCATGATGATAATGTTCTAGAAAGTCTTAGTACTTTATCGGTTTGGAGAAATCAGAAAAGTATTGAGGAGGATTTTTCCACAATGAGATGTCAGTTGATAATATTCAGTTTATGGGGATTCGTGGGAAAACAACTATCACATTGAATCTCTATAATGATCCTTTAATTAAAGGTGAAATGGTTGTTCCCTCAATTTTTTTTGTTCTGTTTTTTATTTGTCTTTGGCAGAGAAGGTCACCCTGTTTCAAATTTGTAGGTCCTCTTAACTGTAAAGTTTAAGGAAACTGGTCCTCTGTTTGTGAGGCTTTCCTCTTATTTCTTTCTATCTTGATTTTGGGTGGGCTGTCCCATGGATATCATATAAATTCAAGCATTTGTCTGCTCCAGACTTGTTTGTTGGTTGCTTCTATCATCTGAACTGTTTTTGTTCAGAAATCATGCAGGTATGAAAATTCTAGTTTAAGCAATCATTTGTCTGCTCCAGACTTGTTTGTTGGTTGCTTCTAACATCTGAACTGTTTTTGTTCAGAAATCATGCAGGTATGAAAATTCTAGTTTTTGTTCTGTTTTTTATTTGTCTTTGCCAGAGAAGGTCACCCTGTTTCAAATTTGTAGGTCCTCTTAACTGTAAAGTTTAAGGAAACTGGTCCTCTGTTTGTGAGGCTTTCCTCTCATTTCTTTCCATCTTGATTTTGTGTGGGTTGTCCCATGGATATCATATAAATTCAATCATTTGTCTGCGCCAGACTTGTTTGTTGGTTGCTTCTATCATCTGAACTGTTTTTGTTCAGAAATCATGCAGGTATGAAAATTCTAGTTTAAGTTCTGCAATGATGGACGATTATATGCACTCTCATTATGATAATGCTTCTGGAAACTCTCAGTTTTATGTGGGGTTGGAGAAGCGTACTGGGAGTTTGAAGGGGTTTTGGTCCGTGGTGAGGTGTTGGTTATTGGTGTGAAGTGTATGGGGGTGGTTTGAAAACAGCTCTTGCATTTAACGTCTACAATGATCCTCAAATTTAAGGTGAAATGGTAGTTCTCTCAATTTTTTATGTTGTCTTTTACCAGAGATAAGGCCAACCTGTTACAAATTTTTAGGTTCTCACAACAATTAAGAGTAAGGAAGTTATTCCTCTGTATTTGTGGTATTCCCTCTTATTATTGTCTTGTTTAAGGCTTGGATATTCTAATCACTTGTTCAGTGGGTACACTCAACAGCCCATGTAAACTATTCAGAATATCCAGATTTTGTGGATGCTCTAAATGTCCTATGCCCTAATAAGTAACAATATGCAACAGTGTTGTTTTCATTTCTCAACTTCTTCATGGTGTAACATTAACCACCCTTCTTGTCTACATCATAAATACGAACACTATTTTCCCTTTACACATTTCTTCAATATAGTGAGAATATAACCTATATAACTATTCGTCATAATTATGCAGAATTTTCTAATTGGATTTCCTTTGTGATGTATACAAGCTATGGAGGAAAATCTGGCATAACATGAATATCCCCAAAGACACGGGCCCTTTGACAGAATGCTTTCTTCCCCCATTTTTGAAATCCAGGAAAAAGCTAAAATTTCTGATGGTACAAGAAGGCAACAAAGAATCACATGCAGAAAATCCAGAGAAAAGTTGAAAGAAAAATAAGACAACCTCAACTCAACTCCCCCATTTCTTGAGTTGTCCTATTTCCTTTGAAAATCGTATGAAGTTTTCATATCATATGCAGAGAACTTCTGATGGTTTACATCATTGCTCTAAGAAAATTTCAGTATGCGATGGCTTGAAATAACATTCAAAGGAAATGGGACAACTCAAGAAATTGAGGGAGTGATATGAGAGAGAGTTCTGAATTGACTAGGTTACCTACAACAGTTTGTAAACTAAGTTCCCTGAAGCTGCTTGTATGTGATGAGAAGATTGGGAAGCAGTGGTTGCTGGCCAAGAAAATTTCTATTCCAGATCTTGAGTTGAAATTATGGAAGTACACTTTAGTTTGGATTATTTTCTTATCTCATCATGAAGCACAAGATCCAAGCATATTGATTTTTACAAATCAATAGAAGATCCTCTATATTTTCAGCCTATGGTTGTGATTATTTTTTTTTGTTGCACGTGCAATGCAGTAAACATTCTATACTAGTTTGTAAATTCATGGTGAATAGATTAATCCGATGCACACTAGTTTTTACTATACTCGGTGGTTTAAACTCGAGCCATTTAAGTTTTGAACCAATTTTCATCAGTCTTGTAATTTGTATGTACAATTTTTTTACAGTTCACAACTAAAAATTATCTTCTTGTATGTGACTACTATTCCTCTCATAAATTAAAATTTCAGAAAGCGTGAAAATACTTGAGACAAGAAAAAGTCTCCAAAGCAAAACTTTAATGATTTAGATCAACTCAGAATCGCCTCATATTGTTTGGTTGTGGGACTTGAGCATAAACCATGTTTGAACTCAATTGTTAACAATGTATTACATTGTCGCCACTGTATTATTAAGAAGTATATTCTTCCAATATTTTTTTTGAAATTTAAAAATATTTGAGATAAAAGTGTCTTCAAAGCAAACTTTAATGATTGAGATCAATTGAGTATTGTGAATTGTCTTATAGTGTGTGGCTGTTCGAATTAAATATCTCACATTTTTTAATTCAATTTGTAACATTGTATTATGTTGTTTCCTATGCAATCTAAATAGAAATTGATGAAAATATACTCTCTACAAATGACAATGAGCACATATAAGTAGGTACATTGTTGCCTTTTAGACTTGTTCGTAGTCAACATACTTTACTAATATGCATGACATTTAAATTGAGCATTTTTGGGCAGCCTTATTAGTGAAGGGCTACCTTCACCCAATTCCATCCCATTGAGCCTTATGAACCATGTGGCTTGTAAGTTTTCATAGTCCTTGTACATCTTTCACTTATGACGATTTGGGTTCCCCTAAGGTGTATTCTAATGTCTTCCTTACAAATGTTGTACTACAACACAAGGAAAACTAGGCTTTAGACAAGATTAATGAATTGTAGAACATGTTATCAATTAATCAATTGAACGTTACGACTATTCAATCTATGTTTAACATACTAAAGAAAGGTTCGTTAGTATGTGACAATTGATTATGTTCTCAGGCTTAAATTTTGGTGACGTTGACAGTCGCATTTCCCCCGAAATCAATTGAAAAGGGAATGCAAGGGGGCTAGAGCCCCTCTTGCCATAAAATTGGCACATTTTCCTTTTCATGCTTCTACCATCTATATTTATTTCTTTTCCTTCTCCCTATAAAACACTAACACTTACATTTTTGTTTTTGTATGCTAGGATCCAATGACATTACAAATATTATCATTGCATTTTTATCGGACCAAAAATGTAGTTGCTTGTATCTTCTATTTTGCACTCATTAAAATAGCTATTTCAAATGTTATCTTTGCCTATAGTGGCTGATATGAAATACTTATTATTGTACAATTATTCTGGCTTCCAAACATACCATTGTTATTTTCTAAATTTTAACAATATTATTTCAATGAAAAGATGTAATATTACTTCTCCTATTTATATATATACTTCTCCAAATTGCAATTTTTTGATATATTCATAACAAATTTCCCCCTTTTATTATGTACTTCAGTTTTTTTCAAAACCATTCAATAAGTCTAAAATTGTTTTTCAATTTTATTATGTACTTACCTATTTTCCTTACATTCAATATATCTAACTCATTTTATTTATCTACTTTTATCCAACTCTTGTACTTTCTTCTTTAATCATACTTTCAAACTCCCATTAATATTCACCTTTAATATGTACTTTTTAATAATAATAGTCAACCTCATTTGTTTTAAAATAAAATGTGCTGAGTTTCAATTTCCTCTTAAAATATTTCTTTTCACTAATCATTTTAACTCTTTACAAACACTTCTAGATTCAACCTTTGAAAACATATTTATCATAGTTATATTCATGAACTATTGAACTCTTATAAATTTACATACTTTTTCAAAACCATACATGTTGCTCTCTATTTTGCATATACTTTAACATGACACAAAAACATTATGGCACATTTTTTTATTAAAAAATTGCTATTTTACCTCCAAATAGACTTATAAAAAATGAAAACTATTATTATTTTACAAGGTCCATTGTATCTACTGTACAAACACAAATTCCACACCACCCTTATTGTACCCCATAGGAAAAAAAAACATTTCTAAATTTGACCTTACAAAACAATTTAACAAAGATATACTCATCACTTATAACCCATTTGTTAATTTACCAAAAAAACACAAACTGATACTTATTGCAACCGAATTTTCATATACTTTACGACCATACAAAACATAATCTTACTTTGTTTTTAATACAAAATATAGTCTTATTCTATTTTAGACACAAATTGCTATGTTACCTCCAAAAAAAACTTTATGGATTTTTAAAAAAACTTAATATTACTCTCAGTTTTGCATACACTTTATCATGATACAAAGCATTGCCTCGCACTTTAAAAAAATAAAAAATATATATATTTTACCTCTAAATTAACTTGTAAGAAACACTTCTAAATACAATTATTCAAACAAAAAAAATAACATAGATAAATTAATCACTTATAACACACTTATTAATTTACAAAAATAATGATAACACCATTATTAATTTTCCAAATAAAATCACATAAAAAACATACATATTACTATCGATACAAAAATTTTACAACACACTTATCATATACTCCAAAGGAAAAAAAAAACTAATACATAACATTGAACATCCATTCAATAGTTAATATCTTAAAACAAAATGTAAAAATTCACTTTCCCTAATTCCTCACATTAATACATACTTTGCTCTCCTGATGGAAAAATCAATACCAATTTCATAATCATTACAAATATTAATACTTAGTCAATAAGCTTTTATTATACAAATGCTTCTATGGTGTTTGTTAAGGCTAGTCATGTCCATGTTAAGAAGAAAGGATTATCTTGCCACAACAATACCATGTCACCAAAGCTTAGGGATATCATCAAACAAAGGGATACCAAAACCCATTTGAGCCACTACCACAACCTATTAGCTTTTGGGGTCTTTTTTGGAAGTTAAAAATATCATTTTGTGGCTAAGGTTAAGAATTGTGTTTGATAGTCTTGTGAGGCTTTGAGTTTAGAGAGGATAATCTTTTTTATATCTTAAAATGGATTTAATTCATATTAATTTTGCATTAATTCTTTATTCTATGACATTTTTTTCAAATTAGGAAAATTTAATAAGAATTTTAGTAATATAGATTTCTCAACCTCATTTACATTTCTTGATTATGGCATTCTTTCTCAATTTTTAGAGATGCAAAGGTTCTTTAAGAAAAACGTGAAAGAAGGGTTGCACAAGTTATGGTGTAAAAAGAAAAAAATTAAAAATGGGAGAAACGGAAAGAATAACTCAATCAAAAACCGTAGTAGGAAGTAGGTCATTTTGAGAAGTCTTAATTGGGCCTTAAATTTGAGGGCTAATATAAAAAGCTTACATAGTATTTAAGAGATTGTAATTTGATAATTTCTATTCAATGACTCTAAATAAAATGCAAGTTTTTTGTGAAAAATGACAATTAGAAAATAAGCTTAAATGAGGCTCCAAGTTGTTCTATTGCAATGGCAAAAATTTCAATCTATGAATTTAAAAAGGAAAATGGTCTTTTCTTAAGTTTGATCTATTTTTGAACCAATAATATTTGATGGTGATCTTCAAGTTTGGATGCCTTAGGACCATTTCCCCTTGTATTGTGGTAAGTGCTCATTACAAGTAATAATTGTAGTAATTTTTGTTTGCAGCTACAATTTATCCAAGAATCTACCTTGCCACATGATTTTTCCATTCAAATGGTAATTATTTCTGTTAAACAAACATGCGGGAGCATTAGTTAAATTTACTTTTTTTAAATCACAAAAAATCATTCACATATCACGAACTGTAGAAATTATATATTTTTAAATTCATTAATTCCAAAAACAAATTGATAATTGATAATTTTTAATCTTCTTTTTTTGTTATTGGCATGCAATGGTAGAAGTTATGCTCATGATAGTGTCATCAATTGGAGGTATGTGTTCGATTATTATAGATGGAAAATTTGATAAATTCTATCAATAAGCTATTAAATATATAAATCAATTATTGGACTTATGTTCAATTTGGATGGAATGTGAACTAAAACAAAATGGGTTCGCTTTCAACCATTTTTACATCTTTCACCCACTAACAAGTGCACAGTTTGGAGTGATTCTAGAAGTTCTTGGATTGTCATCAATTCATGTAATTTTTAATTAACTCTACATCTCATTATCATTTAAAAAATTGTAATATTTTGTTAGTTTAGGTTCCAAATGGATGTTGGATCATACAAAGTGCTCATATATGGGTAAATGCACAAAGATGGTGGTCAAAAAGAGGGGTATAAGTGGACACTTTTTTTCTCAAATTAGGTGAACCTGAACTTGGAGGCAAAATTTGAAAGTCATCCACTCAAGATATGAAGATAATAAAAGAACAAATATTGTAGTACTCTAAGTCTAGTTTCCAAACTACTAAACTTTTTCAAAATTGGATAAGATTAAGGGGGTCAAATCCTTCGTGCACGAAAAACTGACCCTGATTTTTTCTAAAAAACATAACATAGTGTCTGACGTGCACATCAAAAAAGTCATAGTTAGATTTAGTATTTTGACAAATCCTTTGGCAAAAAGATAGTTAAGAGTGAGCACTAGAAGATATGTATTTTTTATAATTTTTTGTTGAGTATTTTTTTTTATGATTTTTACAATCGAGCACATCCTGAAAATTAGGTACATGTTCGTGCGTGAAGCATAAGTTGCACTAAACAAATCGAAAATACAAGGTTTTTTTTTTAAAAATTGTAAAGAATCAAGTGCACTACAATAATATATAAATTTTTTTAAATTTGGATAAGTATATCAAAATTTATTCAAAAAATGGTGCACCTATGTCTGTGAGAACTATGGAGACACTGGTAAAAGAAATTCAATAATAATATGTTATTGTCGTTCAAATTGAAAAAAAATTATATGGTTAGAAAGCTCAGAAGATGGGTGAAAATATGGCGGTAATTTTAGAAATACCCACTTGATGAAGTGTAAATCTGATGATGACAAAGTCGATAAACTAAGTTGATAAAATAAAACACGTCAAAAATGAGAGAAATGGAGGGAAATCAAACTCCCAAATCGTAGCTTTGTCATTCAGGCCTATTTCCAAGCCTAAACAATCAAAAGCGTGTACGGGGTACTTATGGTGTAAGCAGCACATACACGCTATTGTATAATATGATATTCTATATATAATATGAGTATATACATATAATATATGTAATATATAATATGTATATATACATATAATATATAATATGTGTATGATATGATATTGTATATATATATATATATATATATGTAAGTGTATTGTCTCCCCCTCTCAAACGCATACAAGGTGCCTCTCTCTCTCTCTCTCTCTCTCTCTCTCTCCATACCCCATCCCTCTCTCTCTCTCCCTCCCTCTCTCCCCTTCTCCCTTCCTCCATACCCCATCCCTCCCTCTCTCCCCTTATCCCTTCCTCCATACCCCATCCCTCTCTCTCTCGCTCTCTCCCCTTCTCCCTTCCTCCATACCCCATCCCTCTTTCTCTTCTTCTCTCCCTCCCTCCCTCCATACCCCACTGCAACTGTGTCTGCACTTCTCTAGAAGTAAGTGAATTTATTTCTTGTCTGCAACTTCCTCTTTGATTTTTATCATGTATGCTCTCCTAAGAAAATTGACTCATGGATTTGTGTGTGTATATTGAATAGGAGGAATAGGGTTTGAAATTGAACCACAGGTGTATTACCGTGACAAACAAGGAAACCTGCAGCAATATTCTTCTCGAATGTGTTTTTAATGAGCAGAGCAGATGTGGAAAATAGTGTCAACAAAGCAACATGAGTCGGAGTAACACAACAGGTAGGAAGAGAAAGAGGGAGAGTAACACAAATGATGTCCTAGAGAATGATAGTGGTGGGTATGCGAGAGTTCCCATGTTGTTACACAATGGTTGTCACCTAAAGAAATTAAAGTTTGTTGTATGCATGGCAGTGGTAGTATATGATGATCATCACTTGTCAAACAACTTGGAACTGTACATACCCATGAAAGAAATCAAGTGTGTAATTCCAATAGTCACAATCGAGACCAGTCTTATAACCTTGCAAATTTAATAGCATCATATGTTTTAGAACTTAGGCAGTACTCTTAGGGTTAGGTCAAGCTCTTACACATGCTTTTTAGCGAAGCCTCATTGTTTGTTCTCTTGGAGTCTCGTTGACTGATGGATTTGTGTGTGTCTATTGAATAGGAGGAATAGGGTTTGAAATTAAACCACAGGTGTATTACCGTATATTCTTCGTGAATGTGTTTTTAATGAGCAGAGCAGATGTGGAAAATAATGTCAACAAAGCAACATTATGAGTTAGAGTACCTGCAATATGTTTTTCAGAAGGAAACAATAGGTAGGAAGAGAAAGAGGGAGAGTAACACAGATGATTTCCTAGAGAATGATAGTGGTGGGTATGCGAGAGTTTCCATGTTGTTACACAACACCTGTCACCTAAAGAAATTAAAGTTTGTTGTATGCATGGCAATGGTAGTATATGATGATCATCTCTTGTCAAACAGCTTGGAACGATACATACCCATGAAAGAAATCAAGTGTGTAATTCCTATAGTCACAATCGAGATCACTCTTATAACCTTGCAAACTTAATAACATCATATGTTTTAGAACTTAGGCAGTACTCTTAGGGTTAGGTCAAGCTCTTACACTTTCTTTTTAGCGAAGCCTCGTTGTTTGTTTGCTTGGAGTCTCGTTTACTGATGGATTTGTGTGTGTATATTGAATAGGAGGAATAGGGTTTTAAATTGAACCACGTGTACTACCATGACAAACAAGGAAACCTATAGTAATATTCTTCTCGAATATGTTTTTAATGAGCAGAGCAGATGTGGAAAATAGAGTCAACAAAGCAACATGATGAGTTAGAGTACCTGCAATATGTTTTTCAGAAGGAAACAACAGGTAGGAAGAGAAAGAGGGAGAGTAACTCAAATGATGTTCTGGAGAATGATAGTGGTGGGTATGCGAGAGTTCCCATGTTGTTACACAATGCCTATCACCTAAAGAAATTAAAGTTTGTTGTATGCATGGTAACAGTAGTATATGATGATCATCACTTGTAAAACAGCTTGGAACGGTGCATACCCATGAAAGAAATCAAGTGTGTGATTCCTATAGTCACAATCGAGATCAGTCTTATAACCTTGCAAATTTAATAGCATCATATGTTTTAGAACTTAGGCAGTACTCTTAGGGTTAGGTCAAGCTCTTACACTTGCTTTTTAGCGAAGCCTCGTTGTTTGTTCGCTTGGAGTCTTGTTGAATGATGGATTTGTGTGTGTATATTGAATAGGAGGAATAGGGTTTGAAATTGAACCACGGGTGTATTACCGTGACAAACAAAGAAGCCTACATCAATATTCTTCTTGAATGTGTTTTTAATGAGCAGAGCAAATGTGGAAAATAGTGTCAACAAAGCAACATGATAAGTCAAAGTACCCGCAATATGTTTTTCAGAAGGAAACAACAGGTAGGAAGAGAAAGAGGGAGAGTAACACAAATGATGTCCTGGAGAATGATAGTGGTGGGTATGCGAGAGTTCCCATGTTGTTACACAATGGTTGTCACCTAAAGAAATTAAAGTTTGTTGTATGCATGGCAATGGTAGTATATGATGATCATCACTTGTTAAACAGCTTGGAATGGTACATACCCATGAAAGAAATCAAGTGTGTAATTCCTATAGTCACAATCGAGATCAGTCTTATAACCTTGCAAATTTAATAGCATCATATGTTTTAGAATATAGTCAGTACTCTTAGGGTTAGGTCAAGCTCTTACACTTTCTTTTTAGCGAAGCCTCGTTGTTTGTTTGCTTGGAGTCTCATTGTATGATGTTCTATTCATAACTTTAAATTTAATATATCATTTTATTAGCCCACCATATGACTATGGTCTCTCTCTCTCTCTCTCTCTCTCTCTCTCTCTCTCTCTCTCTCTCTCTCTCTCTCTCTCTCTCTCTCTCTCTCCACCTCTCTCCCTCCCTCTACCTTCCCTCCCCCTTCTCTCTCTCTCTCCCTCTCTCTCCCTCTTCGTCCTTCCCTCTCTCTCTCCCTCTCCCCCTCTACCTCCTTCCCTCCTCTCTCCCTCCACCATACTCTCCATCTCCCTTCCTCCCTACCCCTTCTTCTCTCCCACCCTCTTCTCTCCCTCTCTCCCTCCCTCTACCTCTCTCCCTCTCTCTACCTTCCCTTCCCCTCTCTCTTTCTCTCCCTCTCCCCCTCTCCCTCCTTCCCTCATCTCTCCCTCCACCCTACTCTCCCTCTCCCTTCCTCCATACCCCTTCTTCTCTTCCACTCTCTCTCTCTCTCTCTCTCTCTCTCTCTCTCTCTCTCTCTCTCTCTCTCTCTCTCTCTCTCTCTCTCTCTCTCTCTCTCTCTCTCTCTCTCTCTCTCTCTCTCTCTCTCTCTCTCTCTCCCTCCTTCCATCTCTCTCTCTCTCTCTCTTCCTCCCTCTCCCCCTCCCTCCCCCCTCTCCTCTCCCTTCCTCCATACCCCTTCTTCTCTCCCACCCTTCCCCCTCTTCTCTGCCTCTCTCCCTCCATCCTTCCCTTCTGCCCCCCTTCTCTCTCCCTCCCCCCTACTCTCCCCCCCCTTCTCTCTCTCTCTCTCTCTCTCTCTCTCTCTCTCTCTCTCCCCCTTTTCATTCACATCTTTTCTACTACCAATAGTGTGTACGGGGTACTAAAACTATTAGTTCACTACCCTGCCATAAATTTTTTAAGGCAAAGGAGCACATACGTGGTACTTATTATTTGTAAGCGCATATGGGGTACTAAGCCCATTATTTGCTACCCTGCGATAAAAAAATCAGGCTTAGGAGCGTGTACGCACTACTTATTAGTCCAAAATGGGAAAAAAGAATACCGTTGGGCTTGCCAACATTTTATGGACTAACAACGCATACACGGTTATTAATGTAGCATGTACACAGCACATAGACATAGTTTTAGTTTCCCAAGAGCCTCAACGACCTCAAAATAAGTTTTTGAGGTCATTGAAGGCCCCACTAGAACTGTGTATGCACTTTTATCACTGTTTTATACATAGAAGTAAGTGAATTTTTTGTTTTTGCATGATTGAATTGTTGTTCTTATTAGTTTTTGTCAATAGTATTGTGATTGTTTAATAATTTGATTCCAAAAAATAGCGATAAGATGCATATTTATGGTTATTTGTTTGTTTATGTACTTTTGTTATATGTAATATGATTCTATTTAGGACAACCGATATCAACCATGGGAAAGATCAAGCGAGGAACGATGGAACAACAAGAGGCTCAAAAGGAAAGACAAAGGCAGTGTATGAAGAAATTGGATGACATAAGAAAAATGGGAGAAGAAGGTATGTCATCCTTAACATCTCAATTCGACGGTTTGTGCACACGACGAACTGAATCAATTCTAGTCAATCTTGCAACTTTTCATTGCATGCAACTGATAGTTTTTGCAACAGGCAAAAAAATGCTACCAAATGAAAATGGCTCGAAGTCGTCGAAAACTGAGATAGGCCATTGTAGAGGAGCCTCACGGCACCCCACGGGTTTAAAAGGATCGATCATATGTGTCCTGGATTTGAAGAAGCAATCCGTCAAATTTTGACAATTTTTTGGACTCAGGACAATTGAGAGATCGCACCAGTACAATATGACTCTCGACGTTCCAGTGCTTTGGGATGCATGGTAGGGGCATGCCTAGCATAAAATTTCCCACCCGGACGTGCTCGTGATGTTGGTTTATGCACACGACAAACCAAATCAATTCTACCCAATCTGGCAACTTTGCATTGCATGCAACTGACAGTTTTTGTAGCAAGCAAAAAAAAGCTACCAATTGAAAATGGCTCCGACTCACCAAAAACCGAGATAGGCCATTGTAGAGGAGCCTCACGCAACCCCACGGATTCAAACGAATCGACCATATGTGTCCTGGATTTGAAGAAATAGTCCATCAAATTTTGATAATTTTTTGGACTCTGGGCACTTGAGAGATTGCACTGGTATGGTATGAGTCTCGACGTTTTGGCGCTTTGGGATGCATGACAGGGGCATGCATAGCATAAACCCGCCCACCCGGACGCGCTTGCGATGTCGTTTTGTGCACACGACCAACAAAATTTGACCATTGCGAGCGTGAGGGTGCTCTCGCACCAAACACATACTGTTGTTTATATTCATATTGTCGATTTTTGTTGTTTATATTCATATTGTTGATTACGTATGCAAATATTCATTTAAATTTATAAAAGGGAAGCCACCAAATATATTGAATACACAATAATGAACTGAATACAAGGAGTTTTGTAGGGTTAATTCAACATTTTTGAAATTTTATCAAATCATATTTCACGATTGCAATGTTTTTATATCAGATATTTTTGTTGTTTATATTCATATTGTTGATTACATATGCAAATATTCATTTAAATTTATAAAAGGACAACTACAAAATACAACGAATACAAAATAATGAACTCAGTACAAATTTATTGGATCGAATATCGATATTTAAATATATAAAAAAGGCATGTCTACCAAGTCAATACAAGTATTACAATTAATGTGGCATATGCCATGTCCGAATCAATATACAATAAAAATTTAGAATATATCTACATGTATTGGTCATTCTATGACCAAAACTAACACTATATGATCCTAAACTTGTGGTGGATCATCAAAATCAAGCCTCTTCGATGCAGTACGCGACTCTGTAGATGGCTGCAAAACCATAATTCAAAAGCCAAGTTAGAATTCTTTTGTAGAAAATAGTTCACAATTAACAACATAACTGTGCATTTAACTTTAATTCCTTTGCAATTGAAATCTAGATTACCTCATCGACTGATCTGGGAGCTAATGTCTTCGCTCTCCTCCCCTTATCACTCTTAGGAGTTTTATTGAAGACATACTTAAATGGATCCACGTTATGGTCGTACCACGAAGGGCTCTATTGTAGATTAAATGTACAATTAATACAATGTACTAACATAAATATATCAAAAACACTTAAAAGCAATAATATAGAGAACAATGACGTACCTGTGCCTGAGATGCTTCTCCAATGGACTGAGGATGGCTCACCATTGATGTAGAAATTGCCGCTATTACCTATACAAAAATGTTCAAAGATTAAATACAATTAATATAATGATAAGTATTGAAGGTTAAAAACAAGTAAATTTACATATCAAACAAAAGTGTATTGGATCTTGAGATGCTCCTCCAATGCACGGAGGAGGGTTCGCCATTGATGAAATAGGTATGGATATTTCTTGTATGAAAAAATTATAAGGTTATAATATATCATAAGTTCACATGTACGCATGCATATAATCATGAAATCAAGAAAATAAAGTAGAGAGACATACCTCTGCCCTCTCTTGATCTACGGGTGAATCAGGTGCATTCAACAAATCCATGTAGCTCAATGGTCGTTGTACATGTAAAATAGACAAAAAACTCTAATCAATCTGCAAACCCCAACTAACACTTGATATCAACATTTTCAAACAATTGTACAACTAAAAATGTGTTCAATTACCTTCTTCCCACATTTTGGTGTCTTCGAGGAATTCTTTTTCTTAGGACGAGCCCTAGACACAGAGGGGGTACCCTAAAAAAACAAAATTAACATGAGATATTAGTACAGATAATAAATTAAACATAATTTTAAAAATCTAAAATGAAATGACTTGCATATTCCGTCAAAACAATACATAAAAAGGGTTGTGCATAATATGATACCGTATAGCCTTGTAGGCCAAAATCGATCGCTTAGAGCGTGATGTCATCAATCTGGGACATTTCGTCCCCTGTCAACACCTACAAACCAAAAAATGGACCAAGCATTAAAGATAGTATATCTTGTATTTTTTTTAATTCAAAGTATTCTATTCTATTTTAACATGTTACAAAATTTATACCTCAGGCATCGAAGTTGCAGCTATAGTAACTGGGAGAGGAGTATGGGATACCGCTGCTGCATCCTGAAATGCATATTATTTGTCTGAATTTAAATTGATGTATAAATAAAAATTCATTTATATAATTACAAATTTAAAGTGACTGATAAATAAAATGCTATGAATTCAAATCAACACACCTGTGTCTCTCACTCATGGGCAAACACCATGTCCATCAACTCATCTGTCAGCATGAAATCCTCAGCCATGTGGGCTTGACATCTACTCCCACAAATCGTGCACAGATGAGATGAGGATCCATCTGCACCGGCTGCATCATCTATCCTCGGGCATATCCCCGAGCAACTAACACACATATGCTAGATGGGCTCTTTATCACCACCTAATGGCTCATCAACTAATACAATAGGGTGTGCTAATGACGTCCCATGTTGGATGATGGAACCAGTCAATGTTGTGGCCGCCTGAAGAGTCTATAGCTCCATCGACTCTTTTAGCTCTACTAGGATAGCCTGATGCACCTTGGGTTTGGGTGCTAGGGGGTGGCGACTCTCCATGGGTAATAGCCTACGGGCTCCAAGTCTATCTTGGGTAGAGCCACCACCTCTACCATGGAACTCTCTCATGTCAAAATAGTTTGGGCGCACATTGAGCACAAACTCACAATATGCTTTTCTCAAAAAATATAATGGTACCTCATAATTATTACAAGGTGGATCATCAAAGACCATCCACCACCTCTACCAAAAAAGATTCTTCATCTGCACATTGGTACACCAATGTATGGGAAACCTCTTTGCATTAAGAGGTAATGACTGACCAGTTTTGGGATGAACGAAAAGGGCACATATTTGTTGTTTAGTAATTTTTTTTTTTACTCCATCGTATGATAGCTCATCAACATAGAATTGACAACACCTATCCCTAAAGCTTCCCCATTTGGTAATTTGTGTGGAAACAACTATGATACCACTAGCTAATGTTTCTAGGCTAGTAGTGAGGGATTAATGATGCTCAAGTTCAAAAGTTTTCAATTTAACAATTGGTCTATTGATTTTAGACGTATTTTGTCCTAACTGATTAATTAATTGCTCTTGTGTTTCGGGTGTGTGGTCAAGAGGAGGAATTGGGGGTTGTTCTTGTGTGTTTTTTCAGGAGGTGCATTTGGTTGTTCTTGTTGTGGATTAGAAGAAGCTGGTTTTTGAAACAAAAAATGAAAAAACCTAATCAAAATTAATGAAATTAAATTCAAAATGTAAAACAAATTGAACAAATAGGAAAGAAAGACAAAAATAAACAAAAACTAACCTTGATCCATAGCTTGGAGGACAAATCTAGCACCCCGTTTGTGGTTTAGGAGAGGAAATGAAAAAAAAAGGAAGTAAAAACGTGCTATTCACAAGTAAATGAGACCCAGTTTTTTTTTAATAGGCACCGCGTACGCGGTTATATTTGGATTATTAGCGCGTACGCACTCATTTTCCTATGAGCAGCGCGTACGCGCTCATTTTCCTATGAGCAGCGCGTACGCGCTCATTTTCCTAGGTGTAGTGCATACGCGCTTATTTTCCTAGGTGTAGCACATACGCGCTACCTTTTCTAGGATCGGGAAGAACCAACCTAAGTGCGTAGGCGAGAATTTCAAATTTTAAAACCGCGTACACGCTGCTTGATTTTACATGTTTTTTTTGGGTGGTGTCCACTTTTTTGACCACCATCTTTATGCACATACCCATATAGTTCCCTATATTGCAAATATTATTTTAAATCTATTGTTTTATAATATACTTATGTTTACCATGTGTAGGGTTAACGAATTGTGAAGAGACAAAATGCAATAATACCTTGAAGTCTATCCTTTGAGCCTTACAAATCTATATTATTTTTTCACGAAAATAGAAAAATAATAAAGAATAAGCTCAATTAACTTCCCTAAAGAAATGTAGGAACCAATTGTGAAGCTTCTACAAAATTATGTTTATAGAAAGTAAAAAAATAAGTAATTTGTTATAAAGGAAGGCCATTTATTATAAATTTCACCAATTTTTACAAAGTGAATTGTTGAAATTTAATAGTTTTCTTATCTAATGGTAGAAAAATAATTGATTTGAATAAGCATATCAGTTGACTTACTTTTAATAGTGCTTTTGATCTTGTGGTGCTTGTGACTTAGGGTATTTGATCAAACTTATCACCTGCAATCACTCATTCTATACCTGTAATGGTGTGAAAAGGGTGATGGAGATATCAAGAGGAATGTTTTTCTCTCCTCAAGGAAAAGGAGTGAAAGTTTCACAAAAGATTCCCTTCAACCTCTCATGCCCATTACGTTTAAAAGAGGGGGGATAATTCACTAGATCCAATCTCAAGAGAGAGAGATTGAATGCTAAGTGAATTAACAATGAATTTGGAATGTGAAAGTAACCCCTCTTTTAGAATGCAATAGGTTGAATTATGCAATTTAAGACTGAGTATAGAAGAGACAAAGAAATGACTATAACTTGAGATAGGAATGTGGGATGAAGTTGTGCACCTGGAATTAGTAGTAAAAGGCCGAAATGAAGCTACCCTGCAAATTTGGGTGAAAGTTGTTGGGACTGTGTTGAAAGTGCACATGGTCCTCCGAAAAATCCGCGTGCCGAAAAGGGTTTTTCCACCTCTGAAAATGAAGTGCAAATCTGCAAATATAGCCATACACCTGCAACCTACACACATAAAAAGAGAAAATATTGTTGGGATTGGAGGTTTGCCTTCAGTTCAAACCCCGATTTTGGAATTAACCAAATGATGAAAAGTACTTGCAAGTAATGAAAGTAAATGACTGAAATGGAATTCACCTCGAGAGAGTATGCAATTGAAATGTTGATAGAGTTGTTTGAAAGGATATGTAGAGTTGTATATCACAAGAGATCTCATCTTCAGTGGTTGAATCCTTGAATTGAATGCAACACCTAGCCTTGAAAGGAGACTTGAGAATGCTCAATACTTGAAAGGAATGCTTGAAGGCTTGAATGACGAATGTAGACGTATAAAAATGACCACTTTCTTAAGTAAATATTTAATATTCATTTTAACGTCATTCCTCTATTTAATTAAATTTTGTTTAATTAAATTATTCACATTCATCTATTTGATTAAATGAATTACTCAATTTATTTAATTAAATTCACCTAAGTCTCTCATAGCCTTTAATTAAATAAATCACTTTATTTAATTAATTCCCCTTTCTCCCCTTTTTAATTAAATTTACATTTAATTAAATTGTTCATTGCAAATAAATAAATCTAATTTATCTATTTAAATCCCCCACTTGTATTTATGCAAGTTGCATCTATTTTAGTTAAAATAAAGTAATTTATTTTTATTAAAATTACCCTCCATCCACTTGCAAAATCCTACATCTCCCACTTGCCTTTCTAAACCCCCTTCTAGATTCTTCTAATCCCTTCTAATTTACCCTAACCTATCTCCTAAATATTGTCACATCCCTAAACAAAGGGAAGTCACTTCTCAAAGCCTCCGAAGTCTTTGAAAACTATTAAAGGCTTTATGTCTTCAACAAGTTAACCTTGAAAGTCTTCCAAACCATTAATGGTTAACTCAACCCTCTTGCATGATTAGAGACTTTCTCTCTAACTCAACCCTCATCTAACCCAAGGGTCTCATCAAGCATTCATTGCTTTGACCATGGTTATTCCTTTAACCCTTGCACAAGAGTTTATCCTTTGTGTAAAAGCTTTATCCAATGGATAACCCTAACCTAACCTTAACCCTTACCCCTTAAGGTAACTATGAGGTCTTCTCAAGCATTTAATTCTTCTTACATCTCCTCTCAAGTAGTCTTATGTTGACAATTGTCACCATTTCATTGGTGAGAATTGTAAACGTGGGTTGATAGCTTTCAATCCTAGCCCTTGTTAAGATTATCCAATCTTGACCATTCATTGCCCTGTTTTTCCTATAAATAGAAACCTCATTCCTCCATTTTAAAATCCAAGTCTTTAGTATCAAACTTATAGACATTTTACTAAGCATCTATTCTAAATCATTTTTATCAAGCATTTAGCCTCTCTTTGATTATAAATCATCTAAATAAATATTTTTAGAAGCATTTCTAATAATCACAGCATTAACATATTAGACTAGCATAGCATATTAGGATAATTGTTACTAACCATTTCATCTTATTATCATATCCATGCTAGTTTAAATCATGTTAAATTTAGTATCATGCATAAATAGGAATACATTCATGCTAGATTGATCAATATCCCTCGTTCTCATGGTTGTCATCCCTAAGTCACTTTGCTCAGTGATTAGAGAGAAAAGGCATTGGCTTGAGGGGTCTTGTGAGATAGAGAACAATGGAACATCCTTTGGGAAGTTGAGTTATTCAATATAACTCCATAACTTGCACCAAGAGTCCCATTGGTGTGTGGATTAGTTTTGAAATCACATTTTCTGTTTCATCCCCCCACTTTTCCCGCACACAACGATAATGCTTGTTCACCTCACTTTTCGCTTACTGACTTATGCAAATGGGAGAGAGAATGTGTCTTATATACTCATCAATTAGGGTTAACTGATTGATTTTTCATCATAGGCCGACATAGGGAAACCTTTCCCGCTTTCCAAATGTAAAGCCCAATGAAGGATAAATGTAGAGGGGGCCCAAAATAGGGCAAGGACAGGGGTGCCACGCCTCTATCCTAGGAGGGCGGGGGCGCCATGCCCCTGTCTTTCCCTAATTTGAGACATGAAGTAGCAGAGGGGAATGCAGGGTGCGAGGAAATACAGGCTTCGAGCAGTGTGAGCATGTCTTGGGTCTCCAGTCAGGCTTAGGAATTCGTTTTGCCAATGTGAAGACCCAAATGTGGTTGAAAATTACAAGGTCGCAATTTTATGACGCTACATTTAGCCCCCACTTTAACGGGAGTATAAGCGTACACCAATACTATCGAGAAAGTACAAGGAAACAAGATTGAAAGACTTTCACCACATCAAGGAGGAAAGATACACTAAGCCCCTAGTGGACTAAGGATCTTACGACATCAATTGAAAAAGTAAAAGGGAAGATCAAGAGAGAAACATGACTGCAAGTAGAAAGGTTCCCCTCACTATGAGTCATGAAAAGCAAGGATACCAAAAATTACAAAGCAAAGCCAAGTAACTTAAAGTATCAAGAAGGAAAATATGAGCGAAGTGTATGCCCCCAAGTTAAAGAGATCACGCATGCCTTGTCGAGAGCAATTGCTTTAAGCTAGGATACACCCAAGAGAGAAAGAGAGAGAGAGAGAGAGAGAGAGAGAGAGAGAGAGAGCACGTTATCATAAGGATTTATCTCCCAATCAAGGAATAAACCCAAGGATAATGAACACAAAACACAAAGAACGAGGTAGTTTCTCTTTCCTCGGGGTCAGTATATTGTATGATAACTCATGCATATCATATGTATATGTGCATAAAATAATTGTCATTCCCCAAAGGAAGAAAACTACCTTGGAAGAAAGGGAATATAAGGTGTCTTTTGAGTCAAAATGAAAGAGACCAAAAGAGATCTCAAAGCTTTGCATCCTCCTCAAGTAGACATTACTAGGGAACATAGAAGATCAGGGATACACATAGAAGAATGGTCACAAAAGAGCAAGAAAAGAGAGAGAATTAGAGAATCTATGGTGCTAATGAGGCTAATCTAGCATATCATTCACCCCCCGATCTTGTTGATGGGTGAACTCACAATGTTGGTTCCCACTTTTTCGTACACCCTAATTTTTGCTAAAATCATACATTTTTTAGAAAATATAATGATTTAAGCTTTCAGAGGTCCCATTTGAAGTAATTAATTGAAGAGAGTTAGACCAAAGGCTCTTCGATCAAAATTTCTTGGATAAAACCTCTCTACTTCTAAATCATACTTGCAATGGAGTCTCCTTTGCATTTATCAAATGTTGATAAAAAACCAATTTTACATTAGCTTTTGGGGGGTCAAATGAATTAATTTAGAATTTTTTAAAAAGTATTTAGCCCTTATTATAAGCTTTTCAAATAGTATAATTTTTAATATATTTAATTTCATTAATATATTTTAATTTTATTTCTTATGAATGTAGTGGAAAAATAGTAAATGTCACCCAAAAAAGTTTGAAAAATATTTATGCACTAGGTATTTAAGTCTTCTTTCCAACAAAAGAAAAAAAATTGATTTTCGTTACATATACAACAAGTTATGTAATATCAAATGGACATATGTCAAAATTACAGTTAACTCAACTTTAAATCTTAATAAAATATGAAATATTGAAGATAATGTTACAAAACTAGTTACAAACACTAGACATGGATGTTACAAAACCAAATTTGAAAGAATCGCGTTCATTTCTATTATAGAAAAAAAGTTATGCTATACATAGTGAGTATCACTCTTTAAAAATGTTGTTTTCTGAAAAAAACTAGTTTTTGAGGGATATAAAAATTGAAGAAAATTGATTCCAAAAATTATGAAAAAAATATTAATAGGATCTACATACAAAATGACGCAAATCACTAGTTAACATCATCTACAAATTCCTTAAGGTTTATAAGTAATAGGTGTTTGAATCTGAAGTTTTTTTTATTTTTTTTTTCTGAAAATGAATATTGCAGTGTCAAAGTTGGCAAAAAAGTGTAACCCACTATTGTGGGTTCACTGTGATCACTATTTTGGGAAGGCAGGAAACACACTAGAGGAGTGACATCAAGCACAATAGATGGAGCTATCACGATATCCAAACAAGGACTATGCTCATGTGCTAAGTCACTTTCTTTGATTCTAGGAGCTAGGATTAAGGCTTTTGAAAATTCTGCAGATAAATGTTTTTCCACATCAACATACTCATAGTCACTATCAGAACCATTAGGAGTTGTATTGCCATCATGAATAACATTTTCACCCATTTCTTCATCAAGATTCATAGAAAGAGGAGCGCAAACACGAATAGGAGTAAAACCATCACATGTTTTTTTGTAACATGATTTGGAGATGTAGGCTCAACATCTTGCTTGGGAGAAAAGGGAATCGTGTCAACTATTGGAGTCTTGGGAGATTGAATTTTTTGAGGAACAACTTCACGAGCTCGAACACGATGCTTTCATTGACATTCTCTTGCACAATGATTTCATCAAGTCTTAGCGGAAGATTGTGAAGGAGGAGGAATATTTGTTAAAAGAGGAATATTCTCATCTCTAGTAGTTGGAGGTTTATTTTGAGGTCTTTTAGGTAGAACAAGAGGAGAGGTGGGTCTCTTCTCTCTATAAGAGAAAGGAGGTGGAGCTGCACCATATAAAGGAGGAATGCTTGGTGTAGGAAGGAGACTAGGTCCATCATGAGGAGGAGGTACAGGTCTAACCTTAGGAGGAATATTGTTGTTCTTCTTAGGAGAAGGCATAATTTCATCCATAGGAATAGGTTGGGAATCTTCCTTAGGAGGAAGATTAGTTCTATCCATCAAGGGAAGAACCTCATCTTCAAGAAGGATGGGAATATCAATTGTTGGAGTTATAGGTCGGCTCAAGGATAGGATTATATCTTTCTTCCACTTTTGATATGATTGAAAGAGACCATTGCTTCTTGGTAGAAGAGATTGAAATTGTTGAGGCCAAAAGAAATCAATAGGAACACCTGGGCTTCTTTTGGTTGGTCGAAATAAGCTATGATTTCTCCATTGTGGGGAAATTTTAAAATACTTATGGATTGGAGAAGAAATAGCCTTCATGGAAGATAGCCAAGGATAGCCTAACTTCACATGAAATTGCTTGGAAGAAGGAATGATAACAATGTTGACATCCATGGATTTAGTGTGAACCTCAATAGGAAGTGTGATAGAATTGGTAGGACAAGAAAATCCACCGAATAACTTAACAACCAAATTAGTATCATCATAGATTGGTTTATGCAAACGTAAAGTGAAAAGATATTCTTTAGTGATGATATTAACCATGCAAGAGGGATCGATAAGAAAACAACGACAAGGTATTTCCTGAATCTTCGCAACTATGTATAGAGGTCCATCAGGTGCTCTAATGGTCTTACTAGGGTCAAATGTGATTCATAGATCCTTAGGTTTTCTTTGTTTCTCTATCATAATCACCAAATTTTGAACCGTAGTAGTCACATCAGAAGGAGAGAAAGAGGTATGTTCAGTCTCAATCACATTAGAGGTATGAGAAGGTAAAGGATCAATAAAATCTTAAGATTTTGATTAGGAGGAGCTACTGATTTGTTTCCCTTATCATTCACACCTGCCATGGATATGGTATTACTATCAATCAAATCTTAAATCTTACTTTTTAATGCAAAACATTTCTCAGGATCATGACCAGGTTGACGATGAAATTGACAAAAAGAATTATTATCAAAGTAAGGTGAGGCTACATTAGAAGGGTGAACCGGTTTTATTGGAGGAAGTTTAATAACACTTCTTTGTAACAACTGCAACATAATACTATGTAAAGATTCATTAAAAGGAGTGAATTGTAATTCTCTTTTGAAAAATTTAGAAATAGGAGGAACACCTATCGTAGCATTCTCATTGTTGTTGTTGATGTTGTCATTGAATTTGATGAATCCTTTGCTTGGTTTGAACTTCACAAACAATTGTAGAGCATTGTTACCCTTATCACTTGAAGCCATATGAGCGGATTGATCCAGCTGACTCACAGTCCATTGATAATTGTGAAGTGTTGCACACAACTACAGAAAGGAAGTAAACTCAGAAAGGAGAAGTTTTTCTCTAATATCTTTTTGCAAATTAGAAATGAAAATTCTTTGAATATCATTATCAGGCACTTGAAAAGAAATTTGAGAACGCAAATGCTTATATGTACCAATGAAATCAGTCACTTTTCCTTTAACACCTTGTTTACAATGCATTAAATCAGTCAAAGTGATATTAGGACTTATGTTGTTTTGAAATTGTTGAATAAAAGCATTAGCTAATTGTTGTGAAGAAGAAATAGAATATAAGTGATTTGTTGTTGCAATGATGACACAGTTTGAGCAAGGTTATTAATGGTTGCTTTGGTTGAATAATTTATGTTAGACATGTTTGATTGAGAAGGTGGTGTGATGGTGTTGAAAGAAGGCATTGGTTGAGAATAAGGTGGAGGAACACTATGGTAAGTAGGCATAGGAGATGATTGAGTAGCAAATGGGACACTAAAAGGAGGAATATAATTATTGGATGAATTGCCCCCTTGCGTCACATTGATTGAGTGAGAGATAAGGGGAATACTTATTGAAGGAATAGGTAAGGATGAAGGATTGATTGAGGAATAGGGATTGCCCCCATGACTAATGGTTGTAGGTATGGTGGTTTTAGTTGATGTAGCCATGATGTTTGAAGTGAAATAGGAATACTAGCCATTGGAGTGGTCAAAGGAATATAATGATTGATTTGTGTAGAAGGTTGTGAATAATTGAAGTTCTCTGCACAACTCTTTATAGGTGTGACATTAGAATCAACAAGATGAGCAATGCCACACAATATATCAATTCCATTCTTATCACTTTGAATCATATGCTTTAGGCCTTCAATTAATGGAAGAGCTTCACTATTAGGGTATTCTTGGGACATCCATTATTAAAAAATTATCAAATTGATTGTCCAATTTTGAAAGCTGATCTATGGAAACTCTATTCAAAGCTTCTTCTTCATCATTAGAATCATCAATTGGATAAAAAGAAATGTTATTAGGATGAGAAGAATTAGCATTATCCTCATTGAAAAATTCACCCAAATTAGGCTCCATCTCCTCAGTAATTAAACCTTGGGAAGCCTTAATTCTAATGCTTCGTCTAATGGGTATAGTGTAGGTAGGACTAGTAGTGGTAAAACTCAGGCACTAGAGGGAAAATTTGAATTTTGAATTTGAATTTTTAGAAACAAAGTTTGCAAAATTGAAAGATGCAAAATTCAAGGAATTTATGATTACACAATTTCCAAAATAATTTAAGAAATTGAGATTTAAAAATTAGGGTCAATGGAATACCACTTAATTTCAAAATTAAATTTGTCAAAATTTGAATTTTTAAAATCAGGGCAGATTATAATTAACCACTTAATTTCAAAATTTTCCTTGAAAATTGTGGTATTGAACTTGGGAAGTATTTTTATTTTAGAGAGAGAAAAATTCAAGAAAATCAGCCAATTCTTTGGATTTAAGCAATTAAATACAATCATAACAGTCTCTCAACATTTTGAGAAAAAAGCCAAGGACCGTGTTGAAAGTGAACATGGTCCTCCCAACTTTTTCGGAAATTTTCAAGGATGAAAGTTATGATGATTTTAAAGCTAATCCCCCAAAATTGGTTGATTTTACGAAGTTTAGATAGCCAAAATTGAGAATTGAATGTGAAAATAGGACCCTATTAGGGTTTTGAAAAAGACAAGAAATTGAATTGTAAATTTGAAAAAGGTCAAACCTAATGGATAAGGCCACCTTAAATAATGTTTAGAAAACTGAAATTGATTGAAATTGATTGAAATTTGAACAAAATCCAATTAAATTTGAAAACTAGGGTTTTAAGATGTAACCACTAAATTTGAATTTTTTTAAGTTTGGAAAAGGGAGGGAAATTAAAATTTTGAATTTTAGGTAAGATGACAAATATGAAAATAGTCCTAAATCTGAAAATTAAATATGAATTCAACTTTTTGCTCAAGTTCAAGTTGATTTTTAAAAATTAGGGTTTTGACAACTAACCACTTAATTTTGTGAATTTGATTTGCAATTTGAACAAGGCAATTATGAAATTGAATTTGACAAGAAATGCAATTTTCAGATCTAAAACAATAGATAGCAATTTTTACAAGACACAAGTTCAATTCTAATTTTTGAAAACTAGGGTTTTGATTTAATTAACCACTAAGTTTTGTAAATTTGCAAGAAAATTAAACTTGTAAATGAAAAATATGCAATGATTTGAAATGTCAAGCATGTAAGACATCGGGTTCACCAAAATGTAATGGTGTGAAAAGGGTGATGGAGAAATCAAGAGGAATGTTTTTCTCTCCTCAAGGAAAAGGAGTGAAAGTTTCACAAAAGATTCCCTTCAACCTCTCACGCCCATTACATTTAAAAGAGGGGGGAGAATTAACTAGATCCAATCTCGAGAGAGAGAGATTGAATGCTAAGTGAATTGATAATGAATTTGGAAAGTGAAAGTAACCCCTCTTTTAGAATGCAATAGGTTGAATTATGTGATTTAAGACTAAGTGTGGAAGAGAAAAAGAAATGATCATAACTTGAGATAGGAATGTGGGATGAAGTTGTGCACCTGGAATTAGAAACTTACAAGGCCAAAATGAAGCTCCCTTGCAAATTTGGGTGAAAGTTGTCAGGACCGTGTTGAAAGTGTACACGGTCCTTCCAAAATCCGTGCGTTGAAAAGGGTTTTCTGTCTCTGAAAAAAAAGTCCAAATCTGCAAATACAGTCGCACACCTGCAACCTACAAACAAAAAAGAGAAAAAATGTTGTTGGGATTGGGGGTTTGCCTTTAGGTCAAACCTGGGTTTTGGAATTAACCAAATGATGAAAAGTACTTGCAAATAATGAAATTAAATGACTGAAATAGAATTCACCTCAAGAGAGTATGTAATTGAAATGTTGATAGAGTTGTTTGAAAGGATATGTAGTTGTATATCACAAGAGATCTCCTCTTCAATGGTTTAATCCTTGACTTGAATGCAACACCTAGCCTTGAAAGGAGACTTGAGAATGCTCAATGCTTGAAGGAATGCTTAAATGCTTGATTGCTTTAATGCTTGAATGATGATAATGCTTGTTCACCTCACTTTTTGCTTACTGACTTATGCAAATGGGAGAGATAATGTGTCTTATATACTCATCAATTAGGGTTAATTGATAGATTTTTCGTCATAGGCCTACATAGGGAAACTTTTCCTACTTTCCAAATGCAAAGCCCAATTAAGGATAAATGCAGAGGGGGCCCAAAATAGGGAAAGGATAGGGGTGCCACACCCCTGTCCTAGGGGGGACAGGGGCGCCACAATTTTGTCCTGCCCTAATTCAAGACATGAAGCAATAGAGAGGAGTGCGGGGTACGAGGAAATGTAGGCTCGAGCAGTGTGAGCATGTCTTGAGTCTCTAGTCAGGTTTAGGGATTCTTTTCACCAATGTGAAGACCCAAATGTGGTTGAAAATTGCAAGGTCACAATTCTATGGCAATACAATACCTAAGAGGGATTTTTTTCTCTAATAGAATTGTATTTTCCAAGTGTGATGTGAAGCATATGATCAAGTGCTATGATGGACTCTTTAAGGTCTCAACAAGGTTTTCAAGCCACTAAAAGTAGAGATGATTGACACATGCCCTTGTTGTGGAGAACATGCTCCTCTATACATCTCTACAAAGTTAAATGGTCAAACCATTACAAGTGTGATGGTTGACCCTTTGTGTAGAGTCGATGTTATCATAGAGGAGATCTTATTTGTTAATAGATAGCATAGGCTAAGATATGTCGTTTGTTGTGGTACCCTTCACACACATAACGGGTTGTCTCTTCCTCTTTGGGTAATATCACCTTAACAATCCTTGTAGGATCCAAGGTTGTATCAAACATTTATTGTCATTCCTAAAATGGACCTTTCTTGCATTAAAATAGGTATCCCCTAGTTGGTTGCCATGGATGTGGTCCCTATGGTGATTCATAAGTGTTTGAAGTTTCCTCATAAGGGTTCGGTGCATGTTGTCTAGGATACTAGATACCGACCGCTAATAGCCCATAACATTTTTTCACTGGATCATTTTTGGTACGCTCTAGTTGGGCCTATGCTTCCTTGTGGCAGTTTGATGTAAAAATCTTATTATCAAGCCCCTAAGTCAATTCAACTTGGATATTTGGTACCTCCTCCTACATCATTTTTTTCTCTACCTTCCTTGACTACTCTTGTACTGCAACATGTTGTATCTTCTATTCCTTCCTCAATGGGGTCTAAGAATAGGTTTGTTCCTCAAGGTAGACCTCCTCACCCACCTCAGACTACACAACTCCCAACGGTGTCTTTTGTTCTTGTGACTGCACCTAGCGCATGCAAAGAAAAAACACCTACGTTGTCCAAGTTTGCATCTCACCCTTCCTTCAATCTTGTGATCCTGGATAATATCCCTCATCCTACATGGTATGGTAAGGGTAGGCATTCACCTCACACTCGTTCATCATCTTTGGCTCTTGCATCATAAGCTCCAAGGGTACCTCTTGTTCCTTCGACTGCTCCAAGAGAAAAACTGGGAAGGGCACTTGAGATTGTGTTTGTAGGATCTATTTGAGTAGAACCTCCTACTCCATCGATTGAGCTTTCTTCTCTACTGGAAATGAATTTAGAGGTATCTCCCATTGAGCACGATGCCATTGAATCTTCTCAGACTTTCGTACTTAATACCCATTTACCCTGGAACCCGCTTGTGCATGAGCGTAAGCGTCATCGAGGGGCGATGGCTTGAGAGTGTGAGGCTACCCTAAAGGTTGTGAGTGACTTATTGTTGTTCTCCCCTACTCCTATTGTTTGTGTGCTTTCTCCCACTCCTATTTCTCCTATAGCCTCTATGCTTGTTCAATATTTCGTGTTGCTTTGAGGTGCTTGAAGGGCTATTGGTGAGCTTGTCCCTAAATAGGTATAGGTCTTCATCTCTTCCTTCTTGGAGCCTTCCTTCCTTACTTCCCTTCCTGATGTTCCTTTACTCTCTCGACCTCTTGACATGCTGCATACAAGGGTTGTGTTTAGTGTAGCCTTGTTTGATTCTCCTGATTTGCAGTCACATCTTCATCAGAGTTTCCTTGGGATCCTTAAACCCACTATAATTGATAGAAGGCTTGTACCTCATCTATAACCTATGTAAGTTCGAGTAGGGCTCCATTCCAGAGTTTTGTCATCAAAAATCGATGTTGGTGACTTCTTTGTTTCTCTCATTGTCTGATTTAGTGCCCATTTCTTTTCTTACTTCTATTTGTCTTATTGAGAAGGCTCTGCATTCTCTAGATTTTTTCATTGCCCCTCTTATAAAGGCTAGTGGTACAACTCTCGTTTGACTCTTTAGAGGGCATTATGGCATTGTCAAAAAATATTCACATGATCATTAACTCTTACTTTTTAGAAGCTCTTACATGAATGTTAAGGAAAATTCTACTTTGGCTCTTGTTGTTGGTGAGGCATTCGAGACAAGCTTAGTGGTTTCCCCTCTTTAGGCTCATCCTTCCTCCCCGCATGATCAATATTAGGAGGTTGGTGATTTGTTGCAAGATGACTACTAGTGTGGTCCCTTCCTTATCTTTAGCTTAGGGTGTGTCTGTATGTGTACCCCATGCTTCTTTTTATATGTTTTGTGCCCTCTTAAAGGACCTAAGTCACTCTGTAGGTGGTTGGAAATGAGAGGCAGAGCTCATTTTTATATGTTGTCATGCTTTCTTGTAGGACCCAAGTTACTCTACAAATGCTTGGAAAGAGGGGATTATTTGTTGTACACTTCCTCTATTTGTGATCATCTTTCTTCTATCTGTTGTACATTGTCTTTTAATATTCGTGGACAATGCAAAGTGTTGGGGGCATTTAGGATTTCTTCCATGTTGACCCGATTTTTTCATCTTTATTTTCATGTGCTTTCTTCATATGATTTGAAAACTTTGGGACCATGATGAGTAACTAATATGCAAATATACAAACTGTGTGGGGGAAAAAGTGACACTAAGCAAACATGCCCTAATCTCACTTTCAATCACACACTTGTGGAATACGAAAGAGGCTAGAGGTATCACACAATTGGCTACTTCTTTTTGTGGAAGAGAGAGCCACGGGCTACCTATTAGGATTTCTATTCCTTTGTTGCAAATGATAGATAGAATGATGCAAGTTCAATCCCTAACCCTAAAGTGCAAGTATGAACTAATAGCAAGATTGCAGAATTGAGATTAAACAATGAAAAGCTATAAACACAAGGACAAGACAAGAATGCAAATGCGTACCCGGAGTTAAAATCTGAGTGAAACTGTTCGGGACGGGGGCGCGGGCGCCACTGTCCTGATTCTGCTCCTAAAACTGTTGTTTTTGGCAACCTGAAAGTTGTTGAAAAGTGCTGAAAACTTGTTGTCTGACAGAGGGACCAGGGCGCCCAGCGCCCCTGTCCTGGCAAGACCAGGGTGCCCCACGCCCCTGTCCTGGTCTTTTACTCTAAAATTTGGTGTGTTGCTCGGTTTCCGTCTGCTTCTGTCGGATCTACAACTTGCGGCGTCCTTCAAATTCAGAAATCTGCACTTGTATCTGAAAAGGTATGGTGGGCGGCTATATAGGGTTTTGCCTTAGTCAAACCCCCGCTTTGGTGATTTCCACCTCCACGAATAGCCAAGTTGTATTGTAAAAGTAATGTGTGTGCAGACCTTGTGTGTGTGCAAGATCCTAAAATGCAAGTAAGCAAACTAGAGCAACCTAGAAAGTAAACCCTAATTGCTTGTAAATGATAATGTAAATGCTCCAAATCAAGATGCAAAGTGATCTAAAGCGTGAATACAAATGATATAATGAGGCTTATGCAAGACATGAAAACAACATGAAATCATACCCAACCCCAAGGGAGGGGTACAAGCCAATATTCAATCGGTGATCCCTTATTGCTCTTCAATGCCTTCAAAGCCCTAAATGGATGAATGAAATTGATGAATGCTTGATGGATGGATGTTGAATGTTGTTGAAGTCTTCAAAGATCTGCTCTTTCGCTACATAGAAGATCCTTGAAACCAAAATCGGATCCTTTCAAATGAAGAAAGAGAGCTCTTATATATAAAACCCTAGGTCTTAATTTCAAATTTTGGCCGACCTAGAGATTGAATCTCCCGCCAATTTCTTGGGGTTAAGCTTTATTTTATGATTGGATTGCGCTCCTAAAATTTCAGGAAAAATGTCCGGGACCGTGTGCACTCTGGGCACCACAGTCCCAACAACTTTTCACCAAATTTTCAGGGCCATCGGATATGATGATTTTAGAGAGAATCCCGAAGTTACAGGTGATTTCGAGATGTTTTGACCCCCGAAATCAAGCCCCCAAGTTCAAAATAGGACTTAATTAGGGTTTTTGATTAAATGATGTATTGGAGGAATAAAATGAAAAGGGCACACTTTAATGAAAGGGCCCAGCTTTATGATGTGGGAGATGATAAAATAGAACCTTAGACCTAATTAATTTCATTAATTAAGTGCTAAAGGGGAAATGCAATGCAAAATGCACAATGCGCCAAGGCGGGTGCTAAACTAGGTGTGAAATTGTACCACCCTAGCAAGTGCGTACAATTTACGACACTACATTTAGCCCCCACTTTAGCGGTCATATGAACACTACGTGCATATGCAAGCTAAAGTATAGAAAAGTAAACATTATTTGAAAAAGGATATATCCATAAGTCTGTCGAATGAAGCCCCCAGCGGTATCTGCAGTACACAGTTAGGAACCGCACCCTACAAAACACACGTTAGATCACAAAATCACCTAATGCTTACTAAGGAAGGTGATGAAAATTCGAGGGTAGCTATATGCCCCCCCTGTTTCGGCTTGCTAATTTTAGTGAGTTGAAACAGGGTATCATGTTTACCACTTCGAATTGTTAAAGAATATTGATGACAAATGCTCACAAGAAGATTTGATATGAGATCAAAAAACTAATGGAGAATCATTTGGTAAGAAAGAGGACTAAATCTCAATTCCAGCACAACAAAGAGTGTGAGGATTTGAGAGTTCTCTAACACAAGATGAAGGATGTAAATGAAAACAAAATGCAAAGAGAAGAAAAGGAAAGGAAAAAAAGCATGAATATACACATTGGTGATCCATGAGAAGAATAGTGAGAGAGAAAACATGGACTTCTCGCCCCTAGATCTTGTCTAGGTGATCCATGGGAAAAAGGACATGGAAAACTAGCCCCTAGAGTCTGTCTAGGTGATCCATGTAAGGGAGGAGAGTGAGAAAGTCTAGCCTTATGCCGCTAGTTCCACTCAACCTCGTGCATGTGTGTGTAAGGGAGGTTAGAAGCACCTCATAGGAGTCTATGCCCGAGTATGCTACAACCTATATATGTATAGTACAAAAGCGTGACATCTCGCTCTAAGAGTCTGTGCTCTGGTTCCGAGAATAATCACCTTGCATAAAAGAAAAATGGAGACATCTCGCTCTAAGAGTCTGTGCTCTGGTTCCGAGAATGACCCATTGCTCAAAAAGTGTAATGTTTATGTCATAAGAAAAGTAGAACAAGGATACCTACCTTCATCACAAAAGAAGATACCCCAAAAATGCAACAATGTCATAGATCCAAGCAAGAGAGTTTTGTACTCTTTAAGCAAGGATAAGATAGTTGAAAAGGGATATCTTGTAGTATGTGTAAAGGAGATCCTTAGAGGAGAAGAGATCTTTGTACAAAAGACACCTATCCCCGAGAGGAATTGTCGTAGACAAATATAACATCTTCTAGAATAAGACAAAGAAGAGAATAAAAATGCAATACTTCCTTCTCTTGCGAGGTGAAAGTGATTCTTAATGAAGGGTGATGCTCTTTTTAACCCACTTGGGAGAGTGAATTCATTATGGATGTATTTTACCAAGTGCAAAAGAGGTTGTAGTCAAGGACTTACACCTCTTGTAACAACATCAAGGAATAACATCAAGTAATAAAGTTCACACCATCCACGAAATAGGAAAAAGTGGATCCTTAGATAAAAATAAGGAAAGATCATTGCCTCCCAAGGATAAGGACAATGAGAAGGGCTTACACAATCTTCTAGGGAGAGATTTAGACATAAGAAAAATGTACTACATACTCACATGAGTTCATGCAAGCAAGATATTAGTGTATGTAAAATGCTCCTCATAAGAAGTGGGTAGGATAAGAAAGAGAATACACATCTTCTCCCATATCTAGAAAAAGAGGATTCTAAAGAAAAGATGACCAATATTTCCACACTATTACCCCAAAGGGAAATTTTAATAAAAAGAAGAGATGTATGAAATCACTCTTGTCCCCATAGGAACAAGAGATAATAGAAAAATCAGGCTATTATGTTGCTTCAGAAATATGATTGCACTTGAAATTGTACCATCATGAATGACAATGAGCCCCCAGTAAATGAGCTACCAATGTCACATAATGATGAGCAACATAATAGCCATTAATGTTATTTAAAGACATGATAGACTGAATGAGGTATTTGAATATGACATGCTAAATGCTCAACTATAAGTGAGATCAAAAACATGTATAAAATTGAAGAAGAAAAGTCACAAGAAATCTTAGAAGAGGGATGAGTGTAATTTATTAGAGCCTTATCCCTAGAGGAAAGGACTTTATGATGAATAGGAGATAAAGATTCATAAGTGGATTTAGAAATTTGAGGGGATTCATAAAGAGATTTGTTCATCGCCAAGATTTCCTTATGAGGGGAATGAGAGTTGATAGAAGTAGAAGATGATTTAGTTGAAGTGAGATCATCATCACTACTAAATATAGCATTCACATTGAGAGATGGTCTTTTAGATGCTTTGGTGGGCTTAGAAAGATTATATCCAAGTCCAAATGAATATTCATGCATGTTATGTTCTAAAGGAACTTTAATTCCTTGTTCATTTGTGCCACAACCATTTCCACTATAGCCACTCTTAGCCAAAATGTGAAAACAACGACCATAAAGGGATGCTAAATCAGAGAGGGATGAAGATGCCCATAGGTCTCAGTGCTATTTGTATTAGAGGAAGATGTTGAAGAGTTATTTGAATCAGAGGTAGCCACAAAGTTGTTACTAAATTGCTTAGACAAAGTGGGCTTCTCTTTAGTTTCTTCCTTAGATTTTCCCTTCTCAATCTTAGGCACTCTATATTCTCCTACAAAAGTAGGGTTAAAGTCTAAAGATCCCCAATCATCATCTGCGAGTACCTTCTTAGGATCAAAAGCCTTGTCATGTGTAGATTTGAGTTGAGAAGAATCTTCTTCAAGAACTTTAGACTCATCCAAAGAATTTTGATTATCAAAGGGTGATGATTCATCCATAGGTATCTTGTTTAAAGAGTCATCACTAGAAGAGGAAGGTTTAGAAGAACTCCCTTTGGAAGTAGATGTTTGCAAACAAGCTTGAAAATTAGTATCACCTATCAAGGTATATGTCTTATTGTTATAAATAAATTTAACTTGTCTATGCAATGTAGAGGGGACAGCTTGCATACTGTGAATCCAAGGTCTCCCTAATAACAAGTTGTATGTTAGATTTCCCGACATAACATGGATAGGAGTAGGCAAAGTAACAGATCCCACTGTGATGGGTAAGGTGATAATACCTAATGAAGACTTAGCCACATTATCAAAGCCTCGAATGGGATGAGAGTCAGGCTCAATAAGGGATGTATCCACATTCATCTTATGCAATAGATTAATGCTACACACATTAAGGCCAGAGCCATTATCTACCAGTGTTTGTCTTATAGCAGTGTCATTTATGATAACCACAATCATCAAGGGATCATATTGATGTTGAATTTCACTAGTAGGCAATTCATCTTGAGTAAACACAATTTGAGCTTTAGGATTCATCACAAAGTTAACCAAAGACACTATATTACTAGATGTATTAGGTGGAGGAACATTCAAATCTTTCAAGGCATCTTGTAACATTACATGATTAGCAGAAGAAGTTTGGATCAAATCCCAAAGGGATATCTTAGCAGGGGTAGCTTTAAGTTGTTCTATGAGATCATATTCCTTAACAATAACTTGTGAAATACGTGGAGCTTGCGGAAGAATTGGTTGAGGATTAGGAAGAGAAACTGGAGTAACAGGAGGAGGATTAGGTTGCCTATTGTTTCTTATGTTATAGGTATGAGCAACCGCATTATAACTCTCTCTAGTCAGTTGCTTAGCATACTCATAAGGGCTCTTAGTAGAATAACCTCCTTGCACAGTAATAATAGGTTTCTTAGGAGTGCAAAAAGAATCATTATCATAACCACCTTGAACCACTAAGATAGGCTTATTTAAAGGTTGAGAATTTTGAGAAGGACAAGACAGTGAAGAGAGGTTTGTTAGGTGTTTCATTCACATGTATCAAATTGATTGAGGATGGTTTAGAGGAATGAACAAAAGTGTCAGAAGAATTATTGATAGTCTTCTCTTGCACTAAAATCTTATCACGGATTAAATCAATTTTAGGAGAGAGACAAGGGGTAGGCATTGATGTTCTAGTAGGAAGAGTAATACTAGGAAAGGTCATATCATCCTCTATCATCAAAGGATCTACATGGGGAATAAACTCTCTAGGAGAAGGATCAACATTACTCTCTAAAGTCTCACTTTTGAGAGAGAGATCTTTGAAAGAGATGTTAACCATCTTGCTTTGAACTAGGGTATCCTTATGAGTAGAACCAAGTTGAGGAGAGGGAGATGCTTTATTTTTAGAGGGAGAATAATTGAGATTCAAGGAAGGTGGGAAACTATCAAGGGAGTTTTCAATCTTGATTTCATCCCCTTTGGCTAGGGTTCTCTCATGGGATAGAGAATAATCTACACCTTCTTCTAATGGTTCATCCCAAATAGTGAAGTGGTTGAAAGGAATGTTTGAAGTATTGTCAATTTCGGGAGAGGAGATAACATTGTTTATTAATTCCTCATCCTTAGGAGTGAGAGCATCAATAGATGTGTTAAACTCATCCTCTTTCCTCAAAATATGTTCAATATGATCTTTAGGGGAGAGAGAATTAAGGAAATTGCTTATTATTTCATCTTCTTTCTCTAAGGGATGCTTATGGGTAAGACAAACTTTAGGAGAAGGGTAAACATTTATCATTAATTCATCATCTCTAGTGGGAATTTTGTTGGAAAAGTAAATGCCATCACTAGGAAATGTAGGGATAATGTCATCTTCTTGCACAAAAGGATCCTCATGAAGGGAGTGTTTTTTAGGAGACACAAAGTCATCAAGGGCATCATCCAACAAAGCATGATCATATCTATTAAAAGGTTTATCTTTTGATTCAAAAGGAGACATCTCTTCATAGAGGGGATCATTGAAAACAACCATGTTACTAGATTTAGTGGAAGAGCTGATAGGAATGTAACCTTGAGAGGAATCATTCGACTTATTTTTCTCATCACAACGAAATGGCATAGTAACAATGTTTATGAGTTTTTGGTAAAATGAAGGTTTGGTATCTTTAGGGTTCAAAAACTCATCTAAAGCTTCATCTAATTCATCTTGGCTATGCAAATAAAAATCTAACATTTTGAAATAAAAATTGCATAAAACTTAAACACACAATGCAAAGAAACACACTCTTTCTTTTCCCCTTTTTTTTTTCTTTTTTTTTTTTTTAATGAAAATGAAACATAAATGAAACACACTAAATCTAGATCTAGATCTAACAAATGTAATGCAAGAGAAAGCAATAATAAGATTCATGTCGGGTTCACCAAAAATGTGTGGGGGAAAAAGTGACACTAAGCAAACATGCCCTAATCTCACTTTCAATCACACACTTGTGGAATACGAAAGAGCCTAGAGGTATCACACAATTGGCTACTTCTTTTTGTGGAAGAGAGAGCCACGGGCTACCTAGGATTTCTATTCCTTTGTTGCAAATGATAGATAGAATGATGCAAGTTCAATCCCTAACCCTAAAGTGCAAGTATGAACTAATAGCAAGATTGCAAAATTGAGATTAAACAATGAAAAGCTGTAAACACAAGGACAAGACAAGAATGCAGATGCGTACCCGGAGTTAAAATCTGAGTGAAACTGTTCAGGACAGGGGCACGGGCGCCACTATCCTGATTCTACTCCTGAAACTGTTGTTTTTGGCAACCTGAAAGCTGTCGAAAAGTGCTGAAAACTTGTTGTCTGACAGAGGGACCAGGGTGCCTAGGCCCCCTATCCTGGCAGGACCAGGGTGCCCCACGCCCCTATCCTGGTCTTTTACTTTGAAATTTGGTGTGTTGCTCGGTTTTCGTCTGCTTCTGTCGGATCTGCAACTTGCGGCGTCCTTCGAATTCAGAAATCTGCACTTGTATCTGAAAAGGTGTGGTGGGCGGCTATATAGGGTTTTGCCTTAGTCAAACCCCCGCTTTGGTGATTTCCACCTCCACGAGTGTTTTGACATCAAATAATTAGATCCCCTTGTGCCTTGGTATTTTTATTGATGTTGTGTGTATCATGTGTCGTCTTTTGTACAATGGAATTCCATGAAAACATCTTGCTATGGGGTAAGTGCACAAAGATGGTGGTAAAAAAGGGGGGTATAAATGGACAATTATTTTCTGAAATAAGGTAAACCTGAACTTGGAGGTAAAATTTGAAAGTCATCAACTCAAGATATGAAGATAATCAAAGAACAAATATTGTAGTACTCTAACTACTAAACTTTTTCAAAATTGGATAAGATTAAGGGGGTCAAATCCTTCGCGCACGAAAAACTGACCCTGATTTGTTTTTTAAAACATAACATAGTGTCTGACATGCACATCAAAAAAGTCATAGTTAGATTTAGTATTTTGACAAATCCTTTGGCAGAAAGATAGTTAAGAGTGAGCACTAGAAGATGTGTATTTTTTTGTAATTTTTTGTTGAGTATTTTTTTTTTATGATTTTTCCAATCGAGCACATCCTGAAAATTAGGTACCTGTTCGTGCGTGAAGCATAAGTTGCACTAAACAAATCAAAAATACAATTTTTTTTTAAATTGTAAAGAATCAAGTGCACTACAATAATATATAAAGTTTTTTAAATTTGGATAAGTATATCAAAAGTTATTCAAAAAATGGTGCACCTATGTCTATGAGAACTATGGAGACACCGGTAAAAGAAATTCAATAATAATAATGTTATTGTTCAAATTGAAAACAAATTATATGGTTAGAAAGCTCAGAAGATGGGTGAAAATATAGTGGCAATTTTAGAAATACCCACTTGATGAAGTGTAAACTTGATGATGACAAAGTCGATAAACCAAGTTGATAAAATAAAACATGTCAAAAATGAGAGAAATGGAGCGAAATCAAACTTCCAAACCATAGCTTTGTCATCCAAGCCTATTTCCAAGCCTAAACAGTCAAAAGCGCGTACAGGGTACTTATGGTTTAAAAAGTGTGTACGGGGTACTTATGGTGTAAGCAGCGCGTACGTGCTATTGTATAATATGATATTCTATATATAATATGTGTATATACATATAATATATGTAATATATTATATGTGTATAATATGATATTGTATATATAATATGTGTATATACATATAATATATATATATATATAATATATTAATTATATATATACATGTAAGTGTATTGTCTCTCCCTCTCAAACGTATACAAGGTGCCTCTCTCCCCTTCTCCCTTCCTCCATACCCCATCCCTCTCTCTCTCCCTCCCTCTCTCCCCTTCTCCCTTCCTCCATACCCCATCCCTCCCTCTCTCTCATTATCCCTTCCTCCATACCCCATCCTCTCTCTCTCTAGCTCTCTCCCCTTCTCCTTTCGTCCATACCCAATCCCTCTTTCTCTTCTTCTCTCCCTCCCTCCCTCCATACCCCACTACAACTATGTATGCACTTCTATAGAAGTAAGTGAATTTATTTCTTGTCTGCAACTTCCTCTTTGATTTTTATCATGTATGCTCTCCTAAGAAAATTGACTAATGGATTTGTGTGTGTATATTGAATAGGAGGAATAGGGTTTCAAATTGAACCACAGGTGTATTATTGTGACAAACAAGGAACTTGCAGCAATATTCTTCTCGAATATGTTTTTAATGAGCACAACAGATGTGGAAAATAGTGTCAACAAAACAACATGATGATTCAGAGTACCTGTAATATGTGTTTCGGAAGGAAACAACAAGTAGGAAGAGAAAGAGGGAGAGTAACACAAATGATGTCCTAGAGAATGGTAGTGGTGCGTATGCGAGAGTTCCCATGTTGTTACACAATGCCTGTCACCTAAAGAAATTAACATTTGTTGTATGCATGGCAATGGTAGTATATGATGATCATCACTTGTCAAACAGCTTGGAATGGTACATACCCATGAAAGAAATCAAGTGTGTAATTCCTATAGTCACAATCAAGATTACTCTTATAACCTTACAAATTTAATAGCATCATATGTTTTAGAACTTAGGCAGTACTCTTAAGGTTAGGTCAAGCTCTTACACTTGCTTTTTAGCAAAGCCTCGTTGTTTGTTCGCTTGGAGTCTCATTGATTGATGGATTTGTGTGTGTGTATTGAATAGGAGGAATAGGGTTTGAAATTGACCCATGGGTGTATTACCGTGACAAACAAGGAAACCTGCAGCAATATTCTTCTCGAATGTGTTTTTAATGAGCAGAGAAGATGTGGAAAATAGTGTCAACAAAGCAACATGATGAGTCAGAGTACCTGCAATATGTTTTTCAAAAGGAAACAACAAGTAGGAAGAGAAAGAGGGAGAGTAACCCAGATGATGTCTTGGAGAATGATAGTGGTGGGTATGTGAGAGTTCTCATGTTGTTACACAACGCCTATCACCTAAAGAAATTAAATTTTACTATATGCATGGTAGTGGTAGTATATGATGATCATCACTCGTCAAACAGCTTGGAACGGTACATACCCATGAAAGAAATCAAGTGTGTAATTCCTATAGTCACAATCAAGATCAATCTTATAACCTTGCAAATTTAATAGCATCATATGTTTTAGAACTTAGGCAGTACTCTTAGGGTTAGGTCAAGCTCTTACACTTGCTTTTTAGTGAAGCCTCGTTGTTTGGTCACTTGGAGTCTTGTTGTATGATGTTCTATTCATAACTTTAAATTTAATATATCATTTTATTAGCCCACCATATGACCCCTTAGGTGTCATTAGAGGTCATATGGTGTCCTCTCTCTCTCTCTCTCTCTCTCTCTCTCTCTCTCTCCCTCCACCCTACTCTCCCTCTCCCTTCCTCCATACCCCTTCTTCTATCCCACCCTGTTCTCTCCCTCTCTCCCTCCCTCTACCTCTCTCCCTCTCTCTACCTTCCCTTCCCCCCTCTATCTATCTCTCTCTCCCTCTCTCTCCCTCTCTCTCCCTGTCCCTCCTTCCATCTCTCTCTCCCTCTCCCCCTCTTCCTCCTTCCCTCCTCTCTCCCTCCACCCTACTCTCCCTCTCCCTTCCTCCATACCCCTTCTTCTCTCCCACCCTCCCCCCTCCTCTCCCTCTCTCCCTCCCTCTACCTCTCTCCCTCTCTCTACCTTCCCGCCCCCCTCTCTCTCTCCCTCTCTCTCCCTCTCCCTCCTGCCCTCTCTCTCTCTTCCTCTCCCTCCCCTCTCTCTCTCTCTCCCTTCCCCTCCTTCCCTCTCTCTCTCTCTCTTCCTCCCCCTCCCCCTCCCTCCCCCCTCTCCTCTCCCTCCCTCCCCCCTACTCTCCCTCTCCTTTCCTCCATACCCCTTCTTCTCTCCTACCCTCCCCCCTCTTCTCTCCCTCTCTCCCTCCCTCCTTCCCTCCTCTCTCCCTCCACCCTACTCTCCCTCTCCCTCCATACCCCATCTTCTCTCCCACCCTCTTCTCTCCCTCTCTCCCTCCCCCCTCTCTCCCTCCCACTACCTCTCTCCCCCTCTCTCTCTCCCTCTCTCCCTCTCCCTCCTTCCCTCTCTCTCTCCCTCTCCCACTCTCCCTCCTCTCTCCCTCCACCCTACTCTCCCTCTCCCTTCCTCCATACCCCTTCTTCTCTCCCACCCTCCCCTCTCTTCTCTCCCTCTCTCCCTCCCTCTACCTCTCTCCCTATCTCTACCTTCCCTCACCTCTCTCTCTCTCTCTCTCTCTCTCTCTCTCTCTCTCTCTCTCTCTCTCTCTTTCTCTCTCTCTCTCTCTCCCTCCCCCTCCCCCTCCATCCCCCCTCTCCTCTCCCTCCCTCCCCGTACTCTCCCTCTCCCTTTCTCCATACCCATTCTTCTCTCCCACCCTCTTCTCTCCCTCTCTCCCTCCCTCCTTCCCTTCTGCCCCCCTCTGCTCTCCCTCTCCCCTACTATCCCCCCTCTCCCTCTCCCTCTCCATTTTCATTCACATCTTTTCTACTACCAATAGCATGTACGAGGTACTGAAACTATTAGTTCACTGCCCTGCCATAACTTTTTTAAGGCGAAGGAGCGCATATGTGGTACTTATTACTTGTAAGTGCGTACAGGGTATTGAGCCCATTATTCGCTACTCTACGATAACATTTTTAGGCTTAGGAGCACGTATGCACTACTTATTAGTCCAGAATGGGAAAAAAGAATATCATTGGGCTTGCCAACATTTTATAGACTAACAACACGTACATGGTTATTAATGTAGTGCGTATGCAGTACATAGACATAGTTTTAATTGCCCAAGAGCCTCAATGACCTCAAAAGAAGTTTTTGAGGTCGTTGAAGGCCCCACTGGAATTGTGTCTCCACTTCTATCATTGTTTTATACATAGAAGTAAATGAATTTTTTGTTTTTGCATGATTTCAAATGATTGAATTGTTGTTCTTATTAGTTTTTGTCAATAGTATTGTGATTGTTTAAAAGTTTGATTCAAAAAATTAGTGATAAGATGCATATTTATGGTCGTTTGTTTGTTTGTGAACTTTTGTTTACATATATATGTAATATGATTCTATTTAGGACAACCGATATCAACCATGGGAAAGAACAAGCGAGGAACGATGGAACAACGAGAGGCTCAAAAGGAAAGACAAAGGCAACATATGAAGAAATTGTGTGACATAAGAACAATGGGATAAGAAGGTATATCATCCTCAACATCTCAATTCGACGGTTTGTGCACACAACGAACCGAATCAATTCTAGCCAATCTTGCAACTTTTCATTGCATGCAACGGACAGTTTTTGCAGCAGGCGAAAAAATGCTACCAATTGAAAATGGCTCGGAGTCATCAAAAATTGAGATAGGCCATTGTAGAGGAACCTCACGTGACCCCACGGGTTCAAACAGATCGACCATATGTGTCCTGAATTTGAATAAACAGTCTATCAAATTTTGACAATTTTTTGGACTTAGGGCAATTGAGAGATCACACTGGTACGGTTAGACTCTCGACATTCTGATGCTTTGGGATGCATGACAGGGGCAAGCCTTGCGTAAAACTACCCACCCAGATGCACTCATGACGTTGGTTTGTGCACACGATGAACCAAATCAATTCTAGCCAATCTGGCAACTTTGCATTGCATGCAACTGACGGTTTTTGCAGCAGGTGAAAAAATGCGACCAATTGAAAATGGCTCCAATTCGTCAAAAACCGAGATAGGCCATTGTAGAGGAGCCTCACATGAGTTCAAACGGATCGACCATATGTGTTCTAGATTTGAAGAAATAGTTCATCAATTTTTGACAATTTTTTGGACTGAGGGCACTTGAGAGATCGCACCGGTATGGTATGACTCTCGACGTTCTGGCGCTTTGGGATGCATGACAAGGGCATGCCTAGCATAAACCTGCCCACCTCGACGCGCTCGTGATGTCAGTTTGTGCACATGATGAACAAAATTTGACCATTGTGAGCGTGAGGGTGCTCTCACACCAAACACATGTTAGGTCCCGGAGACAACTGAGAGGGGGGGGGGGGTAATCAATTGTCTAATAAATTCAAACCAAAAACTTATTAACCAACTTAATGCTTAATACCGGTAAACCAATTAAGTATGTCGGTAGACAGTGTTAACAGTAAATTGCCATACCGGTAAGAATTAATGCATGAAATATAAACACAAAGTCATCCACAACACATGACACCAATATTTGTACGTGGAAACCCTGTAAGGGGAAAAACCACGGTGGGAATCCTTAACCACAATCAGATGATACTACTGCAGATAGTAAGTGTACAAAGAGGGGTCTGCACATGCAGAAAGGCCAACAGCCTAGAGCTCACTGCTCAATCACAAATGGGAGTCACACTGACTACAGTTGGATGTTTAAATCCAATAAGAATGTACTGTACAAAATCACATCTTCATATGTTGAATTCAGTACTGGTGTAATGCTGATATGCTTCTACAAAAACCTAACTTCACCTTCAGATGATGTCTTCGTGTATGCCTCTGCTTGATCTCGCATATACCTTCACTCAAATCTTTTTCGCATTCCACACTTGATCTTACAAATAAGATCTTACATTTATACCATACCCTAAGACCAATTTTAGTAGGTCGGCTCTACAAGATATTACAATAAAACATTTTACAAATAATATCCAATGCAATAACCGATTAAACATGTCGGTTTAATGCATTTACATCAATAATAAATCATCTTCATAGCGTGCCATGCTGATCTGGAAAAGATAAACCTGTCGGTGTAACCCTAGATAACCTGGACCTATTTGCCGATAAAGGCAAATATGCAAATAAGAATATATCAATGAGTAGTACTTCAAAGTAAAGTGTCCACATGATGTCTTCGACATTACCAAGTATCTTCCATGTCATTCCAGGTACTGGTGAACATTATATCCTGCCGGTTGATAATATACCAGTAACTGTTGCACAGATTACTGCTTGTCGGTGAATGTTGCTAGATCTCCAAAGTAGGTGTATTTAGTAGGTGCTGACATCAATGACAAAACCATACCAAAATACCAACAACACATATTGTTTTTTATATTCATATTGTTGATTTCTGTTGTTTATATTCATATTGTTGATTACATATGCAAATATTCATTTAAATTTATAAAAGGACGGCCACCAAATACATCGAATACACAATAATGAACTGAATACAAGGAGTTTTGTAGGGTTAATTCAACATTTTAGAAATTATATCAAATCATATTCTACGATTGCAATGTTTTATATCATATATTTTTGTTGTTTATATTCATATTGTTGATTACATATGCAAATATTCATTTAAAATTATAAAAGGACAACCACAAAATACAACGCATACAAAATAATGAACTCAGTACACATTTATTGGATCAAATATTGATATTTATATATATATAAAAGACATGTCTGCCAAGTCAATACAAGTATTACAAAAATGTGGCATATGCCATGTCCGAATCGATATACAATAAAACTGTAGAATATATCTACATGTATTGGTCATTCTATTACCAAAACTAACAATATATGATCCTAAACTTGTGGTGGATCATCAAAATCAAGCCTCTTCGATGCAGTACGCAGCTTTGTAGATGGCTGCAAAACCACAATTCAAAAGCCAAGTTAGAATTCTTTTGTAGAAAATAGTTCACAATTAACAACATAACTATGCATTTAACTTTAATTCCTTTGCAATTGAAATGTAGATTACCTCATCGGCTGATCTAGGAGCTAATTTCTTCGCTCTCCTCTCCTTGTCACTCTTAGGAGTTTTCTTGAAGACATACTTAAATGGATCCACGTTATGGTCGTACCACGAAGGGCTCTATTGTAGATTAAATATACAATTAATACGATGTACTAACATAAATATATCAAAAACACTTAAAAGCTATAATATAGAGAACAATGATGTACCTGTGCCTGAGATGCTTCTCCAATGGATTGAGGATGGCTCACCATCGATGTAGAAACTACCGCTATTACCTATACAAAAAGTGTTCAAAGATTAAATATAATTAATATAATGATAAGTATTGAAGGTTAAAAACAATTAATTTTACATGTCAAACAAAAGTGTACCGGATCCTGAGATGCTTCTCTAGTGTATGGAGGAGGGTTCGCCATTGATGAAATAGGTATGGATATTTCCTGTATGAAAAAATTATAAGATTATAATATATCACAAGTTCACATGTGTGTGTGCATATAATCATGAAATCAAGAAAATAAAGTAGAGATACATACCTCCGCCCTCTCTTGATCCACATGCGAATCAGGTGCATTCAACAAATCCACATAGCTCAATGGCCATTGTACATGTAAAATAGACAAAAAACACTAATCAATCTACAAACCCCAACTAATACTTGATTTCAACATTTTCAAACAATTGTACAACTAAAAATGTGTTGAATTACCTTCTTCCCACGTTTTGGTGTCTTCGAGGAATTCTTTTTCTTAAGACAAGCCCTAGACGCGGAGGGGGTACCCTAAAAAAACAAAATTAACATAAGATATTAGTACAGATAATAAATTAAACATAATTTTAAAAATCTAAAATGAAATTACTTGCATATTCCATCAAAACAATACATAAAAAGGGTTGTACAAAATATGATATCGTATAGCCTTGTAGGCCAAAATTGATCGCTGAGAGCGTGATGTCATCAATCTGGGACATTTCGTCTGCTGTCAACACGTACAAACCAAAAATTGGACCAAGCATTAAAGATAGTTAGTATATCTTGTATTTTTTTGAATTCAAAGTGTACTATTCTATTTTAACATTTTACAAAATTTATACCTCAGGCATCGAAGTTGCAACTATATATAGTAACTGGGGGAGGAGTATGGGATACCGTTGTTGCATCTTGAAATGCATATTATTTGTCTCAATTTAAATCAATGTATAAATGAAAATTCATTTATGTAATTACAAATTTAAAGCGACTGATAAATAAAATGCTATGAATTCAAATCAACACACCTGTGTCTCTCGCTCATTGGCAAACACCATGTCCATCAACTCATCTGTCAATGCGAAATCTCAGCCGTGCGGGCCTGACATCTACTCCCACAAATCATGCACATATGAGATGAGGATCCATCTGCACTGGCTGCATCATCTATCCCTGAGCATATCCATGAGCAACTAACACACATATGCTAGATGGGCTCTCTATCGCCACCTAATGGCTCATCAACTAATACAATAGGGTTTGATAATGACGTCCCATGCTAGATGATGGCAACAGTCAACATTGTAGCCACCTAAAGAGTCTGTAGCTCCATCAACTCTTTCAGCTCTACTGGGACAACCTGATGCACCTTGGGTTTGGGTGCTAGGGGGCGGCGACTCTCTACGGGTAATCGCCTATGGGCTCTAGGTCTATCTTGGGTAGAGCCACCACCTCTACCATGAAACTCTCTCATGTCAAAATAGTTTGGGCACACGTTGAGCACAAACTCACGATATACTTTTCTCAAAAAATATAATGGCACCTCATAATTATTACAAGGTGGATCATCAAAGACCATCCACCACCTCTGCCAAAAAAGATTCTTCATTTGCACATTGGTACACCAATGTATGGGAAACCTCTTTGCATTAAGAGGTAATGACTGACCAGTTTTGGAATCAATGAAAAGGGCACATATTTGTTGTTTATTAATATTTTTGTTTTTTACTCCATCGTATGATAGCCCATCGGCATAGAATTGACGACATCTATCCCTAAATCTTCCCCATTTGGTAATTTGTGTGGAAACAACTATGGCACCACTAGCTAATGTTTCTAGGCTAATGGCGAGGGATTGATGATGCTCAAGTTCAGAAGTTTTCAATTTAACAATCAGTCTATTTATTTTAGACGTATTTTGTCCTAACTGATTAATTAATTGCTCATGTGTTTCGGGTGTGCGGTCAAAAGTAGGAATTGGGGGTTGTTCTTGTGTGTTTTTTCAGGAGGTGCATTTGGTTGTTCTTGTGGGTTTTTAGGAGGTCCATTTGGTTGTTCTTGTGGGTTTTCAAGAGGTGCATTTGGTTGTTCTTGTTGTAGATTAGAAAAATCTGGTTTTTGAAACAAAAAATGAAAAAACGTAATCAAAATTAATGAAATTAAATTCAAAATGTAGAACAAATTGAACAAATGGGAAAGAAAGACAAAAATAAACAAAAACTAACCTTGATCCATAGCTTGGAGGACAAATCTAGAACCCTGTTCACGGTTTAGGAGAGGAAATGAAAAAAAAACGAAGTAAAAACATGCTATTCACGGGTAAATGAGACCCAGTTTTTTTTTAAAAACTTTTTTTAACAGGCACCGCATACGCGATTATATTTGGATTATTAGCGTGTACACGCTCATTTTCCTATGAGCAACGCGTATGCGCTCATTTTCCTAGGCTTAGCACGTACACGCTCATTTTCCTAAAAGCAGCACGTACGCGCTACCTTTTCTAGGCTCAGGAAGAACAAACCTAAGCGCGTACGCGGGAATTTCAAATTTTAAAACCATGTACACGTTGCTTATTTTTCCATGTTTTTTTTGGGTGGTGTCCACTTTTCTAACCACCATCTTTGTGCACATACCCTATGTTGACGTGACACAACATCTCTTCTCCTTAGAATGACATGTGTCACATGCATACCATTCTAAGGGGGGGCTATCCTATTTGTATCTCTACATTTATGCATTTGCATCTTGTATATATCTCACATTTATTTATCTAATGATCTTATTATTTGTTGCCTTTGTGGTGGTCAAACCACTTGACCTTATTATCTTATTGCCTTTATGGGGGCCAAACCGCTTGACCTTATTATCTTGTTGCTTTTGTCAAAGCCAAACCACTTGATCTCATCACCTTTGTGGGGGCCAATCCACTATCTCATTTGATCTTATCACCTTCGTGGGGGCCAAACCATTATCTAATCAATTGTCGATTGATGTAAGCCACCCTATATCATATGGCTATCTAGCATAATGCAACTTGCTACACATAATAGTGCATATCTTTTATCTTATTGATCACTAGATATCTTGTTATCTTTGTGTTTGATCATATCATGTTTTTATAAAAACAAATTCTTTTTTGTCTAACATGTTTGTGGTGAAACAACTTAGCAAGATCTCAAAAGGATTTGGGTCTCTCCCTTAGGGGAAACTCTGCATGGATAAAGAATTTTGCTTCCCCTTTGTATCTTGACAAAATCTTTTCAACTTTATCTCCCTACTTTAGCTCATGCATCTCTTCTCAATGATATACTTGCTAAAATGGGGGCAAAATGTAATGTCATGAATTGCTCCCTATGCAATTCCACGATATATAAGAACCTTTTCTTTACACTGATTGGAGACCTTTCTTTGACCTTTGCTCTCTTAGCAAGCATGCCCGGCTTTGTCAACACCTTCTTCATCCTTTTAGGCAATCCTGATGATTGTACAGATTGTGGATGAATGTGTGTCACAAAGACATCTGTGCGCTGCACTAGCATCATGTGAATCGATAGACTCAAGATGGTTGTTGGAGTGTTACATCTATAATTTTTTATAGTGTAATGCCTCCCTCTGCAACCACCAAAGTCGGGATTCTTCCTTGGGCTCTATATCTTGCTTGTTTGAGCCTCATTTGGTCTTTTGGATGCATTTTGAGATCTTGTTCTCACATACATGCAACATTCTACTTCTTTAACTTGGATGTTAATTGATTGTCATACCATCACCATTGTTGCATCTTGATCTTCTTCAAAGGTTGTGTCTTCTTCTTCACTTCAACAAGCTCTAGCTTTGTTGGTGTTGAAGGGGAGTTCCTTCCATTGTTAGCATTTCCATATTTCTCATTATATCCATTAGCATATGGTCATCTTGTTATCGTTATAGCTACTCTCCATCTTTCTTTTATTTTATCTATCTATCATCTTGGTTGCCCGTGGAGATGGAAACAATAGGGGTTTGACTGTGACATGCCTCTAAACACAACCCCAACACTTTTCTCTTGTTGTCTTGTGTGTAGGCTATTGAAGCTTATTCATTCATTGCGGGAGGCTACATTTGTGGACCCTTTTCCTTTGTCATTTCACTTGTTGTTTACAATTAGTTTACCTTTTTGTTATCATTTCATCATATTCAAATTACAATTAAAAGCCCGTATTACATCACTCAACATTTCTAAGAAACTTTGTACTGTATCCATACAAGATGCTAGTGTACTGCATTGTCATCCACGACCTGCACATGTGTCTTGGATAGAGGGATAACATAGGCCAACAAAAGATCTCTATGATTCAAGCTTTCATGTTCTATATAGTTAAAACATTTTTACTCTTGTCTGTGTGGTTGCTATTCAGTAATTTCTATCATAGGTTTGGACAGTTAACTACTTATATCTCCTTGGCTTACCAAAGCACCAATTTTGTGAGGTAGAGTAGGCCTATTCATTCCTTTGAGTTTCATCACCTCAAGGGTGTCAAATTTCCTCCTCCACAAACTCTAATAATTAATCTATAAATTCCGTTGCAAATACTTAATTAACTCTAAGAAAAAAATGCAATTACAATGGAGGTAGAACCTCCTTATTTTGCCCACTTATGCTTGATTCAAAATTTGGAATGCTTGGAGTTCGTGTCGGCAAGGTTATCCTATGTGGCATGGTGGGGCTTACTGCCTAGAATGTTGAGCCCATGTTGTAAGTGCCCGGTGCGTCGAGCTGAAGACTAAGGTGTGTATCTATTGGACTCCATGAGTTCAAAAGAGGAACCAAGCACACACTCGTGAGGTTAGGTAGGAAAAGTGAAGGAAAAGAAAAAGTAAGTGTGAGCAAGAGACTATATGCTGGTGTTAATTGAAAATGCACATTGGTAGAGTGTGAACTACTGCATTCCATAGAGTTGTAGAGTTATTCTATAGCTCCACTCAAGTGTTGGAGAGTTGAGTGTTAGTGTAACCACTCCTGCAACATTGGAACTTCGAGCTCAAGGTTCAATTGTGGCATGAAGATGGTGTGAGAACTGCCCAAGGGATCCTTAGAGAATTGTTGAAAGTGTGAGTCAAGCCTTATCATTAGAGCTCGACTTGACCTCGGCTTCGAATCCAAGTCATTGTAACTTTTTGTGTATGCAATAAAAATGATTTTGGCCCCAAACTTGTGTGTCTCTTTAGCATTATTGTGTTTGTTCCAATTTATTGTGTATTTTTGCATTATTGTTGATAACATTATGGGGTAAGTAGGAAAGGCATAGTCTAAGGTGTGTGCTCCTTGAGACCTCTCAAGTCAAGTGAGGTAGAATTGTTAGGATCACACGAGGTTGACCAGTCCAACCTTGTGATAGGGGGATGACAAAAAGAGGAAAATTTATATATATAGAAAGAGAGGGGGGTGGCAATAAAAAGATAAAATAAAAAAAGGAAACAAGACAAAAGAAAATAAAAATAGAGGAGAATGGATGAAAGAGAAGTTAGCGGGAGACTTTCAATTAATCCTTTTATACCAACAATCCAAAAATTGTATTCATCTATAAAAAGCTACACTCATTTACTTAGGGCGTAATAATTCATCACAATGCCAAGGAAAAATACCAACCGACCAATGTAGAATTCCTCGCTATTGTGGGGCCTCTTGGAGGCGCATATGGATAAAGAAAGATGGTCTAGTTGGAGTTGTCTCTGGCGACCGAAGCTATTCTGGCTCCAAAATAGACCTTTTGTACAGCATGATAGCGACGTGTTAGTCAATCGCACCATTTATTGCAAAATCGACGGTGTAAAACGCATGAGTCGCGACTAAGACGCGTGTTAGTCAATCTGTACTGCCATTTTGGAACCAAAATAGACGCATCCATCTCTGGCTACTAATTTGGCGACTAAATCTGAGAGTTTGTAAACCGTTTTTTATTCATACAACGTTGAATGACAATGGCACAAGAAGCAAAGGGGTCAAAGCTTCAGAAGATTAAGGCGGCCACTAATTATAAACTACAAGCTGATGTCAATAAGTAGGAAAAGTCGGACAAACAGCCACTGTCAGTAGACAGACTTTGAAATTGGAATGGATTTCGGCTTCTGAGTATGCTTAAGAATTAGGGCATAGACTTCTGGCGGAGATTACATCGGATGAATAATGTTGTTTAGTTGCAAAACTCTAACCAGGAAGGCGGCAGATCAGACAAAGGAAACAACATACGATAGGAATTTGCCACGTAGAGCAAGTTGCTTAGCCTTGAAGTAAAGTTCCAGAATGTACTTAGATCTTTAATTCAATAATGAAGGGAGAATGATGTCATTGTCGAATCTTATGTTGGATGCGCCTTGAAAGGGAAAGTAGATTTTGTTGTAACGAACAAGATAAGAATCAGAACCCAAACCATAATTATGATTTCCAAATGAAGAGATAGATCTAAATTTATTCTAGAATTTTGATATTTAATTAATTTTCAAATATTTTAGCAATATTCCATATTTTTGGATGGTTAAAATAAATGTATTAGATATTGATTAAATCAATTTATCAAATATAAAAAATTAGGTAAATAATTATGAATCAAAATATAAGTAAATTAAGTTATTTAGATTAATCAATAATATAAATAAAATAAAATGAATTTTTTTTTATGACATTTAATTATTTAAGCGTATTAGATTTCTTCAATTCATAATTAATTGATATGAAGATTTTTTGCGTATTAGTGATCCAAAACGTTGATGCAAAAATTGGTACACCCTTGAATTTAGAAATCTTCATATCAATTTAATTATTTATTTATATATTTAAATTATAAATTATATATGATTAAATATAAAACAATAAACAGATGTAAATTTTATTATAATAACTTAAACTTTAAAGCCAACATTATCTCTCATAATTTTCTAATAGTAATTATATATTTAAAACTGCCCTTCAAATAGTAAGACTTTGTTGTAAAATACGTATAATAAACAATTATAATTTTTTTAACAACGTATATAAAACTTCTCCCTAAAATGTTAATCATATTTTACAAATTAAATATTGCAGTGCCATCAAATTTAGGCCCCGTTCGACGTCACAAAATGTAAACGCGTTAACATCATCATTGCCGTGAGTAGACATTGCTGATTTAGATTTATATTAATATTTTTCAAATATTAAATTCAATGAACCGTTGGAAACCTTAGTTTGTTAAATGCAGATGGAACAAATTGAGCGGCTAGCAAAACCCGCGAACTTCAAAGCAGACAATTCACGTTCTTATATTCCTATTGTTATGGTCCACATAACACGCTTTGTACTTGCTGATTCAGTTTGCAAGGACAAAAAATGAAGTGGGAGTCCACATACTCTCATCATCATGATGTTCCTTGAAAGTCTCAGATTTATGTGGGGTTGGGGAAGTATTTTGCGGATTTGAAACAACTCTCTCATTGAATCTTTATATGGTTCTTTCAATTTTTATGCATTTATTTATTTTAAGTTGTCTCTATCATACCAAAAATACAAAAAAAAAAATTTAAAAAAATTGAAGCATTCAATGTAGGGATAGTGAGTAGAGTTTTATTCTTCTTCTTGTCTTTTTTTCAATTTGTTTGGTTGATTTAATGTCAATCCATTCAATGCATCTTGATCAACATGTTCTATGTACCTCATTTTTACTAATTCTTAAAGATCTTGGGATAATAGTGGGGTCTTCATTTTAATATTCCAATAATCATAGTTGTCTCTTGTAAATAGCGAAAAGTTACTACCATTAGCCATTTCAAAATAATTGTTTCCTTGAGCTTGCTACTTGCACAAGAAAAGTTTGTGCAACCTATTGTGATTGTAATTCAAGGGGAATAATGAAGACAACACTAACATTGTACTAAAGAACTAACAAATTGATTGAAAATATTCATTGCTCGAAATTGAACAATCATCCATAAAATAAAGATTGTATATATTATCCTCATATGAAGAACTATGGGTTGGAAGCCTAGCTTGAAGCAAAAAAACAACTCCTTTGAAATATTGTTGAACGTGCATGTCTTCAAAAGGAGGAAGGAGAGAGAGAGATGGAAAAGAGGAGAAGATATATATATATATAGAAAATAAAAAAAGATAGATGAATAGAGAGGGAACAGGGTAAGGAAGATAAAATAGAACAAAAAGGGTGGAAGAAGGAGAAAGGAATCAAAGAGAATTTCAATTAATCATTTTTTGTATCAATAATCTAAAGGTTCTTAATGAGTCCATGAGGGATTAAGTGAAACTGAGTGCAATGCTCTTACATAAAATAGGGATGAGTTCAAAATCGTGCCACATATGAATTTGGTGGGATAGATAACTCTTAAGCCTTGACTCTTAGCCAAAAAGATTCTCATGCTCTTACTCAATTTAGCAAAAAAGAATTTATGAATAAACCTCTAAAAAAGAGAAGAGAAAATAGTCACAGAAACCTGTCATTTACTTAGGACGTAACAATTTACCTTTTAAGGCGTAATTTCATGGTCATGACTATTTTGGCTCCGAAATGGACCTTTCGTACAACGTGAAAGTGATGTGTTAGTCAATCGCAACCGTTTATTGTAAAATCAACGATGTAAAACATGCGACTAACTGTCATTTTGGAACCAGAATAGACGTGTCCTAATTTCATCACAATGGCAAGCGATAAAAATACTAACCAACCAATGCAGAATGTGTCACTAAGGTGGGGTCTCTCATAGTCACTTTCTTCACCTGCACACAACAGACTGTTTGTCGTGGGTAGAATATGAGGGACATAGCTATTCTGGCTCCAAAATGGTACCGTCGTACAAACGACATGCATCTGGAGCCCTATGTGCATACATCCCTCCCATGCCCATTTGTTAGGATAGTGTGGAGGTGACAAACATCGGAAAGTGTTGACCGCACTGTTTTCGCAGACCGCAAACCACACTAGTTAGGGGCTTGGTTAGGACTCGAAAGGCAGGAAAGGAGAGTACTGGTGGCTAGAGAGGGTCCCACTGAAATCTGTCAAGCTTTTGGTTCACTATTCCCGTTCGCAGATGTCGTTGTTCCCGTCCAAACAGTGATGTCGTTAACGTTGCAATTCAAAAAAATTCTCGCTCGAACCGATCACTTCCCATCTGCCAGTGCACTTCCAGCCTGTCCCAAATTGGTAGATATGGACATCCATCGAAGCATACTGGAAGGGGAAGCATAGCTTAGACAAGGCATCTGAACTGTTCCACTCGATGAATCAAAGAAATGTGATCACATGGAATGCTACCATCGCAGGATATACACAAAATATGTTTGTTGAAAATAATTTAGTAACGTTTAGCCAAAGAGAATCTGCAACCTTTTCTAGCATCCTCCCAGCTTGTGCCTAAATCAAAGCTTTAGAACAGGGTCTCGACATCCATCACAAGAATTTATTAGATGTTGTAGTTGTGATTGCCCAGGTGAACATGTACGCAAAATGAATAAAATTGTTCGACAGAGTGCCATGATGTAGAATACGCAAAATCTGGAAGCATACACAGTGCATCTGAAATGTTTGACAAAATGCCTAAAAGAGCATCATCCTCTTGGTTAAAGGATATTAATAGAAAGGATTTGCTCAAAAGGCTTTAGAATCTTCCAACCATTTGCAATTGTCAGGTGTAAAAGTCAGACTCTACAACCTTTCCTAGCATCCTCCTAGCCTGTACCTAATGGTAGCTTTAGCATAGTCTATGGATATCCATCAAAGCATAAAGGATAGAGGAATTTTCTCAAAGGCAGTTGCAACTATTATGGTAGACATGTATGCAAAATGTAATAACATATTTAAGTTCTAGAGTAACTTTCATAGCGCAAGTAATTGTAGCTACAGTTTACTATAAAAAACTAGTGAAATAGTATTGTGTAGATGGGTTTTATGTGTGAGACTTGTGATGATATTAAATTATGACAGTCTATGTCTACGTTGGAGTTCTCAATATGGTGGTTATGTGAACATGTCATTCTAAGTTTATGAATTCATGAGTTTCATGTCTAAGTTGGGATCCTTGTGGATGAGTTTGATATAATATGCATGTGATTTGGTGACAAGGGAGACTCTCCAAACTAAAGCTTTGATCATCTTTCAAGCCTCAAGATATTTGTACAATTGTCATTTTACATAGAGAATTGTTCTATGGTCATTCATGCATAAAATAATAACACGCTGAGAAAGAGAGAGAGATATATTAGGGGAGAGGGAGGGACGGGGAGGGAGGGGGAAAGAGAGAGGGGAGAGAGGGCGAAGGGAGAGAGAGAGAGAGAGAGAGAGAGAGAGAGAGAGAGAGAGAGAGAGAGAGAGAGAGAGAGAGAGAGATGGGGAGGGGAAGGGAGAGAGAGATGGGGAGGGGGAAGGGAGAGAGATAAAGAGATAAGGGGATAGGGAAAGAGAGATTATGGGTCCTATGGTGCCCTAAGGGGTCATATTGTGTCCTACAACCCCTTAGGACACCATATAACCCCTTAAGACACCAATTGTGTCGTTATGGGTCATATTGTATCCTAAAGGGTCATATTGTGTCATATGACCCCTTTAAGACATCATATGACTCCTTAGGACACAATACGACCCTTTACAATTCTATACGGTGTTGTTATGGGTCATATGACCCCTTATGACACCATATGGTGTCGTTAGGGGTCATATGTGTTGGTGTAAATAATTATTCATCTTGGATATTATTACACCTTACTTAAGTTTACTTAGGGAATGCATTTCATAGTATTTTGGGTATGAGACACTTGGGTGTTTGTGCCACGTTGGGATAGTGTGTGTAGGAGAAATTCCACCTTTTATGGTGTGATCTTGTTGTTACAATCCACATTCGGTGGGTGATCCACCTCATGTGGAATATTATATTGTTTCTCCTACCTACCCACACCTATTTCCTACCTACCCTTGTTTCTTATTGAGCCACATGTCATGTTTGTGTGCTCACATATCCATATAGCCTTGCCTATATAAGCAGGCTCATCTTCATTGTATGTAACGATTGAAGATCCAGTTGATCAGTATTTTCTCTTAATAGAATACAGTTTATTCTTATCATATATTTTATCTCTCTTATTTGTGCTTTCCATTGCCTCTTGATCTTGGCAAAATCTCACATGGTATTAGAGCTGGTCCATGTCTCACATGGTATCAGAGCCATTAGAGTGTCAATGGTTTGCTAATTGAGAGAAATTTGATGTTATTTGGGGTTTGTATTTTGGAGTTTTCTATTGCAGGTTATTATTGAAGCTTGATGGGTCAAATCTGAGGTTACCATTGGATTGAAGAGGTCCAAGAAAGTCAATTTTGCCTTTTGTTTCATCCAAATCGGACTTCAAAGGCCAAATCTAGAGGCATTTGAAGTTTGACGTTGCGGCGGAAATTTTCCAGAAATTATAATTTTGCAGGCATTTTTCAAATAGCGATATCTCACTCATCCGGACTTGTTTTTTTGAGCAATTTTTTTTGTTTTGGGGTAGAATTTCGTGATCTATACAGTGGTGTAGAATTTTTCTGATTTTCGGATACGGGTTTTTCAAAAATCGTGAAATCCTGATTTTTACATTTTTGGAGGCTTCATTTGGGCTCATATGGACTCCTTTTCAGGTGCCATTTTTTTTGAAAGTGAATATTTTTTCATCTACTTTCATAATCTGCCATCTGTTTGCAATGATTTTAAGTAGAAATTGTACTTTCAGTATTTGGCCATTTTTGGCATATTTGGTACTTGCATTTTACTTGGATCTCAGTTTAGATCACTAGCAGTAATTGTTGAAGTCTCTTAGATCTCATTTTGAGAATTTGTAAATTGAAATCAGAAGTCCACTTTACCTTGTTTTGCAAGTGGCCCATTGTATACGCACTAAGTATAAAGTGCCAAAATCACCATTTTGGGGGGATTTCTTGATTGAGTATTTTGGGGGGGTGTCTTGTGTGATTGTGCCTCTCTCTATCTTGTGTTTTTTCATTTTGGTGCTATGGGTTCTCCTAAATTTCCACTTTTAACTCCTCATAATTATGCATCATGGAAGATTAAGGCATGGAGTAAACTAATGGAAAAATGACTCATTCATTATGTAAATGAAACTATAACAGCACCGCCTGATCCTAAGGCCGATCTTAATGCTCAAATTGAATGGCTTACTAAGAATGCTATGGCACTTGGAACTCTTAGAAAGTATGTATCAGATGACCTCATTTTTCACATTGATAAGTGTACAACAATTAAAGAGGCTTGGGATATTTTTAAGAAATTGTATGGTCAAGTTGATGAGATTAAGGGCTACAAGCTTGATAGTGAACTCACAACTTTGGATCCCAAGGATTTTGATACAATCCAAGATTATGTCACAAAAGCAACTAAGCTAAGAGCAAAGCTAAAGGATTGTGGCATTGACAAAAAGGATGCTCAATTGGTTTATAACTTGTTGGACAAGCTTCCTTCAGAGTATGCAACCTTTGTATCTAGCTTTCACACCCATAGGTTAGCTCAAGGTTCCTCATACACTTCTCCCTCATTTGATTCATTCACGAAGATGTTGATACTTGAGCAATCTAAGTTGACCACGATGGGGATTCTCAAATCTTCAAAGTCACAAGCTTTGGTGGCTAACAAAGGGAATCAAAGTAATCAAGGAAAAGGCAAGAATCAAAAGCAACCTAAGTCTAAACCACAACAAGATGGAGCACAACCTTCCTCTCCACAACAAGGTGATTCACCATTCTCACCTAAGAGGAAATCTTATAAAGACAATCTTTTTTGTGGATATTGCAAGAAGTCAAGACATGATGAACATCATTGTTATAAGAAGGATATTGATGAGTTGAAGAATCTTCTTGAGAAGAATAGAATCAACCTACCTTCTAGAATGTCTACATCGAATTCTTCTTCCAAGGATAAAGGAATGGATCACTCTTTTGGGACAGATAAAGGAAAGGGACAAGCTCTTTGTGCTACTACAAGTCATGATTCAGGGAGATGGCTTCTAGATTCAGGGGCTTCTCATCATATGACATCTTCGCAGTCTATGTTTTCTACATTTGAGCTTTGCCACATGCCGTAGATTTTGATGGGTAATCATACATACATGGATGTGATTGGGAAAGGATCTATTGCCATTGGGGATAACTCCTTCAATGATGTGTTGTGTGTACCCCACTTGACAAATAATCTTCTTTCCATCTATCAAATCACACATGGGGCAACTAGGAAAACTGTGGAGTTCACACCTGATTCAGTTATCATTAGAGACTTGGAGAGTGGAGCTATCATTGTGACTGGGGTGGTTGATCATGCATCTCGATTGTACTCTTTTTCAGATTTTGGTCCTATTGATGAGGTTGATTCTTCCTATGTTGATGATTCAGATTTTGAGGAGAACTTTGGGCATTTGAACTTGGGGATTCTCACATGTGAACCCATTCTTGAGCCTTGCATTTCATCTCCTTATATTGATATCACACCGCCTATTGCACCTGATGATGCAACTAGTGCGACAGTTTTGCCTTCTTATGATTCAGTGCAGCAGGATTTTCCATGTCTTCCAGCTTCAATTGATTGGGATGCCTACTTGACAGACATAGCAGGTTTGTTTGTGGAATCCTACATTGCAGATTTGGGAGATTCATCCTCTTCCAAGAGAGATAATTCACCAAAGAGGGAGAGACCTACTTGTGCTTATTGTAAAAAGATTGGTCATGAGGAGCATCGTTGCCATTCTAAGAAGATTGATGAACTCACACATATCATCAAAAAGCATAACATTGATTTGCCTAAAGTCTACAAGAAGGATGATTCATCAACTTCCACTTCCTCAAATTCAAAAGGAAAAGGGCAAGCATTCATGGCTTCTACAAGTGGGAAGACTCACTCTTTTGGAACAAGAAAAGGAAAGCTCTATGTGCTACTATTAGTCATGATTCAGAGAGATGGCTTCTAGATTCAGGGGCTTCTCATCATATGGCATCTTCGCGGTCTATGTTCTCTACATTTGAGCCTTGCACCATGCCACGGATTTTGATGGGCAATCATACATACATGGATGTGATTGGGAAAGGATCTATTGACATTGGGGATAACTCCTTCAATGATGTGTTGTGTGTACCCCACTTGACAAACAATCTCCTTTCTACCTATCAAATCACACATGGCGCAACTAAGAGAGTTGTGGAGTTCACACCTGACTCAGTTTTCATTAGAGACTTGGAGACTAGAGCTATCATTGTGACTGGGGTGGTTGATCATGCATCTCGGTTATACTCCTTTTCAGATTTTGTTGATGATGATGATTTCACATTTGATGATTCTACACATGTTGATCACACTTCTTGTGATGGTTTAAATTTTGAGGAGAACTTTGGGCACTTGAACATGGGGATTCTCACATGTGACCCTGTTCTTGAGTCTTTTATTTCATCTCCTCATATTGATATCACATCACCTATTGCACCTGATGATGCAGATAGTGCAACAGTTTTGCCTTCTTGTGATTCAGTGCAGCAAGGTATTCATTGTCTTCCAGCTTCAGATTCATGGGATGATTACTTGACAGACATTGCAGGTTTGTTTGTGGAATCCTACATTGCAAATTTGGGAGACATCATTGATGACATTCATCTTCTCTTTGATGAAGGTGATCCTTCTTTGATTGTTGCGAGGGAACACTCTGACCCTCTTGTTCATTCTCTACATGATCATTCTTTCGAGGTTGACATGATTGTGGATACTTTTGTACAACACTTGGAGGAGGTCTCTTTATCTTTTGAGGAGACATATGAGTCTTTGGATATTGTTCTACATTCATCTCCACTAGATCTTGGAGTGCCTTTTTCAGCAGTGTGGCATAGTTTACCACTTTTGGAGGGGGTACCTTTCAGCATCGACATGGGGACACTTGAGCTGTTTTCAGAGATTCCTTTCATCATGAGTATTTTTGCTTCATCTTCCATTCATGGTTGGGGAGACTTCATGGATACACCTTTGGTTTTGTTTTTTCCTAAGGGGAGGAATGTTGTTCGACATTCATGGAGCAGTTTCTTCATTCATCTTTGAGCTTCTATCATTGGTGCAGATTTCACATTGAGGGGGGGCTTCCTAGTCTCTCTTCTTCTTCTCTCATATGGGGGGGACTTTTTCCTCACATGGGATTTTGTCCTTCACATACTTCTATGAGAGTTCTTTGTATCTAGTTTTCATCTCTCTTTTGGGGGAGGGTTTTTTCCCATTGGGTTTTTCTCTCTTTCCCCGCTTTGTGAGAGATTTCCTTGCATTGGTTTTCTTGCATTTGCATTTGTACATGGGTACCTAACATGGCCTCATAGCTGGGACCCATCTTGCATTGCTTAGTTGCATTGTAAACTTTAGTGCATTCCCCTAAGTTGCACTTAAGGGGGGGTGTTGGTGTAAATAATTATTCATCTTGGATATTATTACACCTTACTTAAGTTTACTTAGGAAATGCATTTCATATTATTTTGGGTATGAGACACTTGGGTGTTTGTGCCACATTGGGATAGTGTGTGTAGGAGAAATTCCACCTTTTATGGTGTGATCTTGTTGTTACAATCCACATTCAGTGGGTGATCCACCTCATGTGGAATATTATATTGTTTCTCCTACCTACCCACACCTATTTCCTACCTACCCTTGTTTCTTATTGAGCCACATGTCATGTTTGTGTGCTCACATATCCATATAGCCTTGCCTATATAAGCAGGCTCATCTTCATTGTATGTAACAATTGATGATCCAGTTGATCAGTATTTTCTCTTGATAGAATACAATTTATTCTTATCATATATTTTATCTCTCTTATTTGTGCTTTCCATTGCCTCTTGATCTTGACAAAATCTCACATGGTATCAGAGCTGGTCCATGTCTCACAATATGGTGTCCTAAGGGGTCATGGGACACCATATGACCCCCAAGGAAAAGATATGACCCCTTATGACACCATATTGGGTCGTTATGGGCCCTTTGGTGTCCTAAGGGGTCATATTGTGTCCTACGACCCCTTAGGACACCATATGACCCCTTAAGACACCAAATTATGTCGGTATGGGTCATATTATGTCCTAAGGGGTCATGGGACACCATATGACCCCTAAGGACAACATATGACCCCTTATGACACCATATTGGTGTTGGAAATTGACACTCATTTGATTCATTTTGTTTTCATTGATGGCAACAAGATTAGATGGGAGTCATATACCGACATTAGGAGGCATTCACTGACAGACACTAGAATATCCCTAATCATTTGTCAATGCCTAATTAAACACCTAAAAATTCAATAAACACTAGAATATTTAATTAATTAAACACCTAAGAAAAATTAATTAATATCCCTAATCATTTGTGCATGCCTAATAATAAATATTCAAATATTTATGTTCTCAATTTCTCAAGTAGGTGCATATGTCATATCACTTGTACACTTGCAATACTTAAGGTATAAGAGTTATTTTCACACCCCTAAAAAAATACTTTTTAGATCCTTACCATCCACTCTATCCAAGACACATGTCACTCACCCTTGATTCCCCTTGAATCATGGAGAGATGTTGAGTTCCTCAATTACAAGCATGAAACTTGTTCTCTTCTTATGCTCCCAATCCTCTCAAGTCGTGAGAACCTTTGGTCTCTCCAACTAATCTAGGCCCTCTATTTTCTCACACAAAAATCGATAAATTTGTTGAACACCAATCCATTTGAATGAAATTCTTAGATGTTATACATTGTTGTATTGTCATTATGAGAATTTAATATTATAGTCTACCCAATTTATATCCTTGGATATGAATATCATAGCTTGGTGCATTGATAAGGCACGGTGGACAAAAATATTTTGTATGCTTTCATTATATTAATTTTCTTTTGTTGTGACTAAATTGTGTGTCCATGTGAGCTATATTGGTTAACTTCATGCTTTAATTGTCTATGTATAGTCACATTTTTGTGTATATAGCATATATAATCTTAATCCTAAATATGTACAAATGGTTTAACATCAAAACTGATGGAATCTATCACACACACAAAAAAAAAATCATTTGTTATCTTTGATGACAATTGGACACACTAATAAGTACCCCAATATTCAATATCTTGGTGACAAATCTCCCCTCTAGTTGACATCACATGTTGTTGATAAGTGAATTCATTGTCTCATTTACACTCATCATGAATGTAAAAACTATAATCATAAGCTTGATTTCTTTCATGGTGTTTTTATTTAAAGCTTCAGTATTATTTATTTTGAACGAGTCTTTCAATGACATAATCTACACTTTCTCTAGCGTACAAAATTTTATAGTTTTCCATAGACTCTAGCTAATAGAGATAACATGTAACCAATAAATAGAATCTAAACTTGTTATTTGACTCCTAAATGGATGATATGATGATGTTCCTATGGTTTGTTTAAAGATCCTTCAATTTTGTCTCATTTATGCATTTTCAAGGCAAGAAGTGTCATGTTAGTAGATGTTGTAAGTTTTGTTGAGTGTTTTGACAAGTTGAAGTTGTGAATGCAATCATTTTCCTTCAAGCAATTATTGAATTTAAAACTTTCCTATGAATCAATTATATACTACATGCTTCTAATTTGAGTTGCGAATGAAATTTGATCTCCATTGAAGTTGATTGTGATTTTAGGATAGCAAGTAGAATTTCAAAATTTTAATGCATCACCTCCTAGGGCTAGTAGTTTTCAATTCAAAAGCAATCTTTCTATCGTTTTCTCTTCTCAAGTGCAATAATTTTAGGAGGTTTTCCAAGGGAAGTATCCCACAATATGGAGGTTCATCCTTGTTTTAGGTCACTCATAGCTTGAGAAACTCCCCATGTTGTGCAAGATTGCTGAGTTTTACATCTTAGAATTTGGGCACAATCCTTAGTAACAACAACTTTTGGCACACCAAGTGGGATAGTTTGGATTGTTTCAGTCAAAGGATTTTCCATAAATTGTTGATATTGGTATTTATATCAATGATATATTCCTTTTGAGGCAATATCTTCACATGCCTAGTGACTTTGAGTTCAAATCTATTGGTTCAATAGTCCAAGTGTTGGCATGTTTCAAAGCAAATCTATTTTATTTTGATTCTCCGGCTCTTTGAATGAATAAATATGTCTATACTTCATAAGAGTTTGTCTTATCAAACCCTATTTCATGAGAGTGATATTCCTACACCATATTATCTATATTAGACCCAAAACACTGCATCCCACACAAACTTTCTACAACAAGCTATTAGGATATTCAATATGCTTACCACCCACCCATCCCTGCTCAAACCCCTTGGGAACTTGAATATAAGTGTACTTATCAAGGGAATTTTATTTGCAACAAGATGAGTGGGCTTATCAAGCCTATCATCATGAGAAAGATTTAAGGATCAAATGAAGCAGTATGAAGAATATCTTGCAGTGAGATAAAAACCAAGGAGAAGTAGATGAAGGTTTTTCTTGCTCAATTTTAGAGGTTGGAGACTTAATCGACTCTTTCAATTCCTATCCTCAAACAAGCTCCCTCAACTACAATAGATCATCTTATGAAAGAAGAGGTTCGTAAGTACAAATTTAAAAGTTTTGGGCAAGGTAAGCCTATTCAACCTTCAAGTGAGTCTTCTAAAGTTGAAATCCCAAGTTTTAGAAGCTTTCAACGCATGCAAGATGTTATATATATGTAGAAAACTAGGTCTCCATTCCCTAAGAGAAACCCTTTAAAGAGATGTCTCCACCTCAAGGAATCCCCAAATCTTATCAAAGTCCTTTTGCAAATCAACTTCCATGCCCTAGCATCATCTGCCTTTGTCCAAGAGGTCCTATTATATATCAAAAGAGCTACTTTGTTGAACAAAAGAGAGACTTTTTTGAGGTAGAAACAAAGTTATCTTTTGTCAATACACCTAAAAAAGTGTTGATAACAAGTTTTTGATTGTTTTGTTTGATGAGTTACCTAGTTATATTGAGCAAAATGATGAGATAATGTTTGTTTTGTTTAATGAGCTACCTTTGTATGTTATTGATGAAGAAGAAGATATATCTATAATAACTCAACAATGATTTTGAAATATCATCAGAATACAAATTATGTTGACCTCAAGGTGTTGATTCATCAATATTATGTTTTCTCTATCTCAGTCTCCCCCCCTCTCTCTCTCTCCATCTCTCTTTCTCTCATCTCTCTCTCTTAGTATCTTTCTCTCTATCTCACTCTCCTCCTCTATTAGTTGCGTCTCTCTCCCATTCCCTCATTCTCCTACCCCTCTCTCCCTCTCTAGGGTCATATGGTATTCTTATGGTTCATGTGGTATCCTAGGGATCCATGCATGTGTCTTACAGGGTCATAGGACACCATATGACCCATAACGATACATAAGATGTCATATGGAGTCCTAAGGGGGTCATAGGCTATCCTAAGGGGTCATATGACACTATATGATCCCTTAGCACACAATAGGACCTATAACAACACCAAATAGTGTCCTAAGTGGTATAGATAATGAGATAGAGGTAGAGATATATGGATAGAAAGAGATAGAGAGATAGAGGTAGAAAGATGGAGTGAATAAGAGAGAGATAGTGAGATAGAGGTAGAGATCTATATGGATAGAAAGAGATAGAGAGAGGAGTAAGAGGGAGATAAAGAGAGTAATAAAGAGAAAGATATAAAGCAAGAGAGATGGGGTGAATAAGAGAGAGGTATAGATAATGAGATATAGATAGAGAGGGATGGGGAGATAAAGATAGAGGGAGAAATAATGAGAGAGAAAGGTGATGAAGACAAGTAACAAAGAGAGGAACAAAGAGATAGAGAGATAGAAACAAGGAGTGTGTGTATGAGTGAGAGAGATAGTGAAGTGTTGTAATTTGCAACCTTGCACAATTTACACAACTTTATGTGCCCCTACTTTCACGTGTCCCATCTTAGCTCTCACCCGAGTCCGTTTCAGGCCTTTTTACCTCAAAACTAATGTCATCTTTTTGCACGGTAATCTAAACCCTAACATTGAGTTGTTTGATCTTCATTTCTCATTTATTTGCCCTATTTTCGATGAATAGGTGCACTCAAAGCAGCCTTTTCTGTATAGGGGTGCCCAGGGCATCCTTGCCTTCCTTAAAAAAGACATATTTAAATATGTAAGTGCACTTCCCCTTCTTGGTGATTTTGGACCTTGGTGTCTCAATTTAACCATTGGAGGTCACCCTAATTGGTGCAAGGAGAGGGAGAGAGGGAGAGAGTGAGAAATAGAGGTAATGAGAAAGGGAGGGGGAGGAGAGAGGGAGAGAATAAGTGAGAGATACACCTGAGAGAAGGAGAGAGGGAGAGAGTGAGAAAGAGAGGTAATGAGAAAGGGAGAGAGGGAGGGGGAGGAGAGAGGGAGAGAATAAGTGAGAGATACACCTGAGAGAAGGGGAGAGTGAGATAGAGAGTATGAGAGGGAGAGACTTCAGAGATAAAGAATGGGAGAGAGAGAGAGAGAGAGAGAGAGAGAGAGAGAGAGAGAGAGAGAGAGAGAGAGAGAGAGAGAGAGAGAGAGAGAGAGAGAGAGAGAGTTAAGTGAAAAAGAGAAAGGGAGGGGGGAGGTAGGGAGAGAGTGGGAAAGAGATACACTTGACAGAGGAGGAGAGTGAGATAGAGAGATAGAGGCAGAGAGGGAGAGAGACTTAAGAAATAAATAATGGGAGAGAGAGTGAAAGAGAGAGAGAGAGGATTCATGGAACATTGTTTAGGCACATAGCATGTTGATGGAAGATTCAACTAACCTAGTGTGTTAGTCGCTTTCGCTGATTCACAGACTGCGTGGCCACCATTTCCTTTTGCCCCACGAAATAGCAAATTCGACTAGCATAGTGTGTTAGTAGCTTTCGCTAATCTGTAGGCTGTGTGGCCGCCATTTCTTTTTGCCTTACAAAACCTGTGAATTTGACTAACATGGCGTGTTATTCGCTTTCTCTAATTCACAAACTGCTTGGTCGCCATTTCCTTTTGCCTTGCGAAACAACGGAATTCGACTAACATAGCATGTTAGTAGCTTTCGCTAATTCGTGGGCTATGTGGCCCCCATTTCCTTTTGCCCAGTGAAACCTACGAATTCAACTAACATGGCATGTTAGTCGCTTTTGCTGATTCGCAGATTGCGTGGCTGCCATTTCCTTTTTCCCTACGAAACAGCGAATTCGACTAACATAGTGTGTTAGTCGCTTTTGCTGATTTGCGGGCTGCGTGGCACAAACGAAGTGACTGCATCGAGGAAGCCTACGCCGATAAGACCGAAACAACCCGATAAGGAGAGTAAGGTGCAAGAGGTTGATTCTGGCTCTAAAACGAACCTTTCGTACAGCGTGTTAGTGACAGGTTAGTCAATCACAACCGTTAATTACAAAATTGATGGTGTAAAACGTGTGACTAACATGTGTGTTAGTCGATCCGTACTGTCATTTTGGAGCTAGAATAGATGTGTTCGGTGTAAGAAGACTCATCGAGATAGCTTACGCTACCGGAGAAACATTTTTAGAGTTGTGTCGATGCCCGATGGGCAAAATGCCACAGAGGGCAGATCTATCAGGGAGACTATAACTATCGGAAGCAAGGAAAATATGCTATGCCGACACCCAATGAAGCAATCAGTGAAAGTTACGTCAATCAAAAAGAAAGTTAGGGATGTCATCTGGCTCCAAAACGACAGTATGGATTGACTAACACACATGTTAGTCGCACATTTTACACCATCAATTTTGCAATAAACGGCTGCGATTGACTAACACGTCACTATCACGTTGTACAAAAAGTTTGTTTTGGAGCCATAATAGCTTCAACCCATTCCGAAGGTTGATGGAGCGACTGGAGGAATAAATCAAAGAAGGTTTCATCAGAGAGAGACAAAATTCATGGAACATTGTTTAGGCACATAGCGTGTTGATGGAAGATTCGACTAACATAGCGTGTTAGCCACTTTTGTTGATCCGCAGACTGTGTGGCTGTCATTTCCTTTTGCCTCGCGAAACAACGAATTCTACTAACATAGCGTGTTAGTAGCTTATGCTGATTCGTGGGCTGCATGGCCACCATTTCCTTTTGCCCCACGAAACAATGAATTCGACAAACATAGCGTGTTAGTTAGCGAATCAACAAAAGTGACTAACATGCTATGTTAGTCAAATTCGTTGTTTCATGGGGCAAAAGGAAATGGCGGCCATGTAGTTCGCGAATCAGCAAAAGAGACTAACACGCCATGTTAGTCAAATTCGCAGGTTTCGCAAGGCAAAAGGAAATGGTGGCCATGCAGCCCGCGAATCAGTGAAAGCTAGTAACATGCTATGTTAGTCGAATTCGTTGTTTCACGGGGTAAAAGGAAATGGTGGCCACGCAGTCCGCGAATCAGCGAAAGTGACTAACACGTTATGTTGGTCAAATCTTCCATCAACACGCTATGTGCCTAAACAATGTTCCATGAATCTTCTCTCTCTCTCTCTCTCTCTCTCTCTCTCTCTCTCTTTCCCTCTTTCCCTCTCTCTCCCATTCTTTCTTTCTTAAGTCTCTCTCCCTCTTTACCTCTATCTCTCTATCTCACTCTCCTCAGCTGTTAAGTGTATCTCTTTCCCACTCTCTCTCTCTCTCTCTCTCTCTCTCTCTCTCTCTCTCTCTCTCTCTCTCTCTCTTTCTCTCTCTCCCTTTCTTTATCTCTGAAATCTCTCCCTCTCATCCTCTCTATCTCATTCTCCCCTTCTCTCAGGTGTATCTCTCTCTTATTATCTCCCTCTCTCCTCCCCCTCCCTCTCTCCCTTTCTCATTACCTCTCTTTCTCACTCTCTCCCTCTCTTCGCACCAATTAGGGTGACCTCCAATGGTTAAATTGAGACACCAAGATCCAAAATCACCAAGAAGGGGAAGTGTATCGACATATTTAATATATGTCTTTTTTAAGGAAGGCAAGGATGCCCTAGGCACCCCTATACAGAAAAGGGTGCCTCAAGTGCACCTGTTCATCAAAAATAGGGAAAATAAATGAGAAATGAAGAGCAAACAACTCAATGTTAGGGTTTAGATTACTGTGCAGAAAGATGACATTAGTTTTGAGGTAAAAAGGCCTGAAATAGACTCGAGTGAGAGCTAAGATGGGACACATGAAAGTAGGGGCACATAAAGTTGTGTAAATTGTTCAAGGTTACAAATTACAACACTTCACTATCTCTCTCACTCATACACAAACTCCTTGTTTCTATCTCTCTATAAATCTCCTTTCCACCTCTCTCTATCTCTTTTTCCCTCTCTTTGTTACTTGTCTTCATCACCTTTCTCTCTCAACAAAATAGATGCAATTTGCATAAATACAAGTGGGGGGGATTTAAATAAATAAATTATATTTATTTATTTGTAAGGATCAATTTAATTAAATGTAAATTTAATTAAAAAGGGAGTAAGGGAATTTAATTAAATAATGTTAATTATTTTAATTAAAGGCTAGAAAAGGTTTAGGTGAATTTAATTAAATAAATTGAGTAATTCATTTAATTAAATAGATGAATGTGAAGAAATTAATTAAATAGAATTTCATGAATAGGAAGAATGGGGTTAAAATAAAAATATTCATTTAGGAAAGTGGTCATATTTATACGTCTACAATTACCTTCATGTTATACGACATTCTGTCAATAACCTATCATGTTCGAAGACTGTAATATATCCCAGATCTAAGTTATGATGAACTCAACATAACAAAGAAGAATGCATGCATAACATGAAGGTAAGTCGAAAATAACAGATCTCAATAGAGTTTATTTTCTGAGTTCATATTTTGAGTAGATTTAGTATGTCTCTCCTCTTCTGCATCCCTCCTCTCTCTAGGTATCTCCCTCTCCCTCTATATCTCCCCATCCATACATACCCCCATATCTATCTTGCTACCCCACACTCTTTTATTCTATCTTCCTCTAGTATTCTCTCTCTACTATCTAGGTCATCACCTTTCTCTCCTCTCTCTAGGTTTCTCACTCCCTTCCTCTCCACCTATCAACCTCTACATCCATGTCTCATTACCCACCTCTCTTTATCCCCCTCTATCTATCTCAATCCTCTATCTCAGCATCTAGGTTTCTCATCTCTCTTTCCCCATCTGGTTCTCTCATCTATCTATTTGTCCCCTCTCTAGTTCTCTCCCTCTCTCTCCCCCTCTATCTCCCTCCCCCTTTACTCCTATCTATTTCTAAAATCTCTCCTTCTCTTCTCTCTTCCCTCTCCTCATTTATCTCCTCCTTCCCTAGGTGTGTGTGTGTGTGTGTATTCTTTCGTCTCTCCTCTTATCGCTCCCTCCCATTTCTAGGTATCTTCGTTCCTTTCTTCCCTTCTCCCTTTCTATATTTTGAAGCTTATTATAAATAAGAGAAGCCCCTTACCACATATTATAAGGAAAGTATAGGGTATTTTAAAAAATAATGTGTTTCAAAACATAGTACATGTTTCAAAACATAACATGTTTCAAAATACACTATATTAATCTACATTTCACAACATACCCAACCCTCCCTGCATTATAGATCTTAGTATTATTTATATCTACTATCATTTACCTAATTTTTGTGAACAAAACAAAACAACAATTAGATTATACAAGTTAAGACCTAACAGAAAAAAAGCTTTGGGCAATTGTTTTCTATTTTGGTATCTAATTCCTTTTGAGATAGATGAAAGTTTAATTTAATTCTCATCTAAGTTGAGTCATGTCAAAACACCCATTAATAAGATTGATAAAAATCAAATGATAAGTAACTAAGAAGCTGCAATGACCTCATCATGAACATGAAAAAAAAACTTTTATAACTTGCAATATACTCTATAGTTTCCAAAATATTTCTCAACTATGACAAAAAAATTATAAATCTAGAAATCTAAGAGTAAACTATAACCATCAACCCTTAGATCCTTGCATCATCTTGAAGTTTCCATCTTTGTTAGAAAACTAGTTATGTTACTTTGAGAATATGTCATGATTTGATATAGCCAGTTTACATAATATCTCCCCTCCAGTACTCGATGTCATTTCAGTAGCCTAGGTTAGCATTCAATGAGCCTGTGAAACCTTTAGCAAGCCATGTGAATGTAACATCACTACTGCATCTGTAGTCACACTAAAAATGACACCCATTTTACATTGTTCAAATGCTCTTCAATGTCTTATTGTGTCATAGCTCCACATGGTGTGGCATCAAATCCACAAGGTTACAAAGATCATGCCAGTGCTGCCCATGAGAAATGTGCATTTGTACTAGGTATAGTTTCTTTGAAAAGGCTCAGATTCATAAGCATGCCATCGTCAAAACTCTCCATAGACGCCTAGGATCTAAGGCACACAATGAGAATTCAAATAGTGACGACATCATTTTGGGGTTACAATCTACACTGATATAGCTCCACCAGTCCTTGAAGCCTCTTGGCATCTCCCATTACTGCATTGTCTTGGAGAAGATATGCTTGACAAGAAAAAATCCTCAAAGACGCCCCATTGAATCACTTCGCTCTGACTTCGCCACAAGATGTCGCTTCTATATCATAGAGAATCACTGTCTATCAGGCCATGTGACAACTCAACAAGATGACCACACACAACTTCATTCTGGGCATCGAAAACAGTATCGAAATATGAAATACAAAACAAAACATTTATACAGAAGAAAACAAAAAACAATTTCCCTGGATCGGCATAAAAATGACAGGAAAGGAGGTGCAAAAATGGTGGACGAGCAGCTAAAGAGGGATATCTTAAAGAAGACCAGCACTAGCCTTGTCGTCGCTCGCTACTGCATCTGCTTTCAGATTTTCGAAATGAAAAAAATAAAATGAAAACAATAAGAAGGATATTTGAAATGTGTGAGTGGGAGGGATTTTTAAAATGTGTTGAGCCGGAGGAAGATTTTAAAATTCAAAACAAACTGTAGCTGTGCCCGTGACCATGAGAGTGACTGGCAAATGTTAACTGCATGCAAAACAACAACATCCCTCCAACATGAGAGATGGTGGATTTCAAAACGCCTCTCATGACATCATAAGAGAGCATGCGATTTTGGAACCGCATCATGACAGGGCATGCCGTTTGCCGTTTTAAAGCTAGAATAGCTACAGCCGAGCCGAATATGAGGGCCCTTAATCAATCAATAATAGGGGGCACGTTGGAGACGTGTATATGTTTATGCCCAGAAATAAAGAAAGATAATCTGGGTAGAGCTATTTTTTATTACTAAATAGGCGGCTGAAAGTGTGTAAACCGTGTTTTTGTAGTGAGGTATGAGTGACGATGGCAGAGGAAGATGGAAACGAAATGGTCAAAGCTTCGGAAGAATTAAGACGGCCACTAATTAAAAATAAGAAACTACAAGCTGCCGTCAACAATTATGAAGAGTTGGACAGACAGCCACTGTCACTAGACAGACTTTGAAATTGGGACGGATTTCGGCTCCTGACTTCTGGCGGAGATTACATGGGATGAATAATGGTTGTTTGGTTCCATAACTCTAACGTGGAAGGTGGAGGAGCAGACAAAAGAAACAACGTACAATTTCGCCATGTGCGTGTCGTTATCAAGCTTTGCAAGAAGCTTTCAGAATGTAGTCGACGTCGAATCTAATGCCCCATAAAAATAGAAGGGAAAGTAGATTTTGTTGTGCCAATCAAGGTAAGAACTGGGATTAAAACTACATGCTTTTAACACGGAGAGATAGATGTAAGTTTATTTAAAGACTTGGATATTTGATTAATTTTCAAATATTTTAATAATATTTCTTATTTTATAGTTTTTCTTATTTGGATGTATGCTACTGTGTGTATATAAATATTCTTTTATCTTTTCAATATATATTTATTATTTATTTATTTTACTTTTCATAGTTTTGATTAAAATAAATATATTAAATGGCAATAGGCCATCAAAATTGTAGAGGCCCTAGAGGCCTATAGAGTATCTTGAAATGATAACTAAAAACAATCTTTAACTAAATAAACAAATTTAGATGCTAAATGATATAATTTATTAATTTATAAATAAAAGTAGAATTATTTAGATTCATTATTAATAAAAATTAAATTTAAGAAAAAATTATTTATTTATATATATAAATAATAAATATTTAAAATTTATATAAAATAATAATAAAAATTTAAATTTATCTTTAGATTTACTTAAATTGATGCAATCTTTGTCCATTCAAATTGAAAAGCCAATTGAGGGTTGATCTAAGTCTTGGATTGTCAATTTTTAGATATTAAATTGTACTTAAAAAATTTAAATTATAAAACTAATATTATTATTTAATAATAATTATTAAAATTTAATGTTGTATTTCAAAAATAATTTATTTTTAAAAATACATAATAATAATAATTATATTTAACAACCTATTGGAAATCTCTTCTTAAGATTTTTATCGTACTTTACAAATAAAATATTGCACGCCATCAAATTTATCTCTATTCACGACCAGCATTCTTTATGACAAAATCATTAAAAGAACATAAATGTAAACGTGTCAACATGATCATTGCCGTGATCTAAAAACATTGCTTATTTTCCGTACATTAAATTCAACGAACTACTCGAAAACTTACTTTATTGAGGAGTACCGACAGATGGAGCAAGTTGACCGGCTAGCAAACCCGCGAACTTCAAACCAGACAATTTCACTCGCCTATATTCTTTCGGCCCACAAGGTCTGTACTTGCTCAGATTCTTATAAAAAGGAACGTACCATGGCTTTTCAAGGACATGAAATCAAGTTAAGGACATGGAATCAAGTAACATGAAAGGAATGTAAGATGGATTTTTGAGCGTTGTTCGCAAAAATGTCAAGGATTCTATTGACAGGTCCGGAATGGGGATGAGTTCACGCACTGTGATGATGATGATGATCCTGAAAAGTCTCAGATTCATGTGGGGTTGGGGAAGTATCTTGCGGATTTGAAGAGAAAAGAACTCTCAAATTGAATCTCTACAATGATCCTCAAATGGAAGGTGAAATCGTGTTGTGGTTCTCTCAAATTTTCTCTTTTTTTTCATTTAAGTCGTCTTTAGCAGAGAGTACACAATGTTCCAAATTTTAAGGTCCTAATAACTGTCAAGATTAAGGAGTCGGTTCCTCTGGATGTGAGGTATTCCCTCTTATTTGTTTGTCTTGCTTTTGGGTGTCCTGTCCCATGGATGTCATTATAAATTCAATCATTTATGACTGCAGAGTTGTTTTTGGTTCATTTATCGTCTAAACTGGTTTTGTTCAGGAATCTTCAGGCGTGAATACTCTCGTCCAAGTTCTGAAATGCTGTTTGATTCCATGCATTCTTATGATGATACTTTTCCTGGAATGTCTCAGTTTTATATTGACCTGAAGAAATGTATTGGGGATTTGAAGGGACTTTTGATCCAACAGCGAGGTGTCAGTCGTATCAGGTTTGTGGGAAAACAACTCTCATATTGAATCTCTACAATAATCCTCAAATTAAAGGTGAAATGGTGGTTCTCTCAATTTTTATGTTTTTTAAATTTTAAGTTGTCATTACCAGAGAGGGCACCCTGTTTCAATTTTTAAGGTTCTGATTAAGAGGGTTGTTCATCTGTATGTGAAATTGTGAATTGTGAGGTATTCCATCTTATTTGATTGTCCTGCTTCTGGTAGTGCCGTATATCATATAAATTCAATGAGTTTTTTTCGTTGATTTATCGTCTGAACTGGTTTTGTTCGGAAATCACGCAGGCGCTAACACTCTCGTCGAAGTTCTGAAATGCTGGATGATTCCATGTACTCTCATGGTGATAATTTTTCCTAGTAAGTCTCAGTTCTATGTTGAACTGAAGAAATGTAATGGGGACCTGAAGGTACTTTTGATCCACAGCGAAGTGTCAGTGGACGGTGTCCAGTGTATGTGGGCTCGTGGGAAAACAGCTCTCACATTAAATCTCTACAATGATCCTCAAATTAAAGGTGAAATGGTAGGTTCCCTCAAAAAAAATTTGTTTATTAGTTGTTTTTTAACAGAGAGAAGGGCACCCTGTTTTAAATTTCTAGGTCCTTATAGTAATCAAGATTAAAAGGGTTTGTTCCTGTGAGGTATTCCCTCTTATTTATTTATGTCTTTTTATTGGGTGGCCTAGCCTATGGACATCACATGAATTCGATCAATCATCTGCTCCAGAGTTGTTTCTTGGTTTCAGCAATTGTCCAAACTGGTTTTGTTTAGAAATCATGTAAGCGTGAATAGTCTAGTCTGAGTTCTGAATGGTGGATATGAAGGGGCTTTTGTTCCACGGTGAAGTGTCGCTGTTCGTGTGCGATGTATGCGAGATGGTAGGAAAACAACTTACATTGAATCTCTACGATGATCCTCAAATTAAAGGTAAAATGGTGCTTCCCTTAAGTTTGTGTCTTTTCTAAGTTGATAAGGTCACACTGTTCCAAATATTTAGGACATCATATTTTGTGAAGATTAAGGGGGCTGTTCCTCTGTATGTGAGGTATTACCTCTTATTTGTTTCTGACTTGTTTTTGGGTGGCCCATCCCATGAATATCATATAAATTCAATCATTTATCTGCTACAGAGTTATTTTTGGTCGGAGCTATCCTCTGAGCTGGGTTAAGCAATCACGCCTCTGTGAATACTCTAGTCTGTATTCTAAAATTGTGGCTGATTCCCTGCATTGTCATGATTATAATGTTCCTGGAAAATCTCAGATTTATGTGGGTTTGGGGAAGTATATTGCAGATTGAAGAGGCTTGGTTCTACAGTGAGGTGCTGCTTGTTGGTATGCAGTGATGGGGTTTGGTGTGAAAGCAATTCTCGCAATGAATCTTCACAATAAAACTCAGATTAAAGGTGAAATGGTGGTTCTCTCAAATTTTGTTTTTTTGTTTTTAATTTGTCTTTACCAGAGAGGATACCCTGTTTCAAATTATTAGGTTCTTATAACTCTCAAGATTAAGGGGGCTGTTCCTCTGTATGTGAGGTATTCCCTCTTATTTGTTTGTCTTGCTTTTGGGTGTCCTGTACCACGGATATCATATAAATTCAATCATGTATCGCTCCAGAGTATTTTTGGTTCATTTATCGTCTAAACTGGTTCTTTTCTGAAATCATGCAGGGGTGAATACTCGTATTTTTAAGTTCTGAAATGTTGGATGATCCATGCACTCTCATGATGATAATTTTGCTACAAAATCTCAGTTCTACGTTGAGCTGAAATTTATTGGGGTTTTGCAGGGACTTTTGATCCACAGTGAGGTGTCAATCAATGGTGTCACTGTGTGGGGGCTCATTGGAAAACAACTCTCACATTGAATCTCTGCAATGATCCTTAAATTAAAGGTGAAATGATGGTTCCCTCAGTTTTTTGTTTTGTTTTGAAGTTGTTGTCTTTACTGAGGAAAGGGTCATCCCGTTTCAAAGTTTTTGGCCCTCATACAACTGTCAAGATTAGGGAAACTATTCCTTCCCATAGAAGGAATTCCCTCTTGTTTGTCTGTCCTTTTATGGGTGGGTTACATGGATATTATAACAATTAAATCATTAATCTACTGCAGAATTTTAGTTGCATCTATTGTCTGGACTGGTTTTTTCGCAAATGATACAGGCATGAATATTCTAGTCTAAGTTCTGAAATGATGGATGATTCCATGCACTCTTATGATAATAATGTTCCTCAAAAATCTCAGTTTTATGTGGGGTTGGAGAAATGTATTGGGGATTTGAAGGGTCTGTGGTTCCAAGGTCATCTGTTGGTTGTTGATGTGCAGGGTGGTTTGAAAAGAGCTTCTGCATCAAACCTCTAAAGTGATCCTCAAATTAAAGGTGAGATGGTGGTTCTCTGAATTTTTTATTTTTTATTTTGTAAGTTATATTTACCAGAGAGAAGGCCAACCTGTTTCAAAATTTTATGTTCTCACTACAGGCTATTCCTCTGTATTTTGGTCATTCCCTCTTCTTTCTGTGTGTTATTTTTTGGTTGATTTTTTTGTCTGAGCTGGTTTCATACAGAAATCCTGCTGATACTCTAGTCTTAGTCTAAGTTCTGAAATGGTGGACGATGCAGTTTACTCTCATGACGGCAATGTTTCTGGAAAGTCTGAGTTTTATGTTTGGTTGGACAAATGTATTGGGGATTTGAAGGGCCTTTTGTTCAACAGCAAGGTGTTGGTAGTTGGTGTGCATTGTATGGGAGGTGATGGGAAGACTACGGAGAACCCCACAAGGTTAGGAAGAGAGCAAAAACCAAGATTTCTAGAGTAAAATAAATAATGAGTAATAACAGAAAAGGGTTATTTAGATTGCTGCAGACCAATATTGAGTACTTAGCTATGTTACCAAAAATGTGGCGGGAAGAGCCCGTTTCATGTTTTAACTGCTTTTATGTTTCCTCTGCATTTTTTTCAGAAAATAAACAGGTAGGTAAATTTTTAGTTCAATGTTTTTGGGTGAGATGGTTTTTTTTGTCATTTTCTAATTAAGTTTTAGGGCATGATGCTTTTGCCATCTTATCAGAACTTGCAAGCAGAAACCTGCTAAATTTAACTAGCAATTCAAGGTAATTGCCTTTCCTTTTATATATTGAGTCTATTGAACATGTTTTTCAACACTGAACTGACATGCTTGCTCTGAACAGGGGAAGTACAACAATCCCAAATGGAAATGCTTTGGAGTTACACTTCTCTCAGCTTGATGCAATGCAAGATTTGGTCTAATATTTGGCACACAAGGACAATGCAGTCTATAGCAGGAGTTTGGTCATAACATGGAGGGAGTGAATTTTGTTACGTGAAGGGGAGTCACTTAATAATAGCGCATTTGGTACCCAAATTCTCTCCATTATCACCGATGAGTTATCCAAAATCTCTTAGTTATGCATTTTGGCCCAAAACCTTTTTTTTTGAAATACTAACCTATATTTTTATTTTTATTGTTCACTTTTAATTTCAAGTTGTAGAACAAAATTGAATTTCAAACATGATTTTCTGCATATTATAAGGTTTACAGCACTGCTCTAAGAAAACTCAACAGCCTATTATAAGGCTTGGATATCCTATTCCCCTGTTCCGTGGGTACACTCAACAGCCTATGTAAACTGCTCGGAAGATCTAGACTTTTTGGATGCTCTAAATGTCCTACTCTAATAAGTAACAATATGCGAATCTACTGTTTTCAATTCTCAACTTTTGATTGTGTAACATTAACCACCTTTGTTCTCTGCATCACAAATACAGGCTCTCTTTTCGCTTGACACATTTCTTCAATATGATGAGAATATAATCTATATAACTAGTCGTCATAATTAATGCACAATGTTCTAACTGGATTTCCTGAGTGATTTATATTTGCAGACCCTATGGAGGAAAGTCACTGGCATAATATGAATTTCCCCGAGACAGAGGCTCTTTTGTCACTCTTACTTCGACAGATACTTTCTTCCCCCATTTTTGAAATCCACGAGGAAGCTACAATTTCTGTTGGTATTCAATTGAGGTACAAAGAAGGCAACGGAGCAAATCCAGAGGAAAATTGAAAGAAACTAAGAGAACCTCAAGTCAACTCCTTCAATTTCTTAAGTTGTCCTATTTCCTTTAATCATATGAAGTTTTCATGCCATATGCAGAAAATTTCAGACGCGATGGCTTGAAAGAACTTCCAGAGGAAGTAGAACAACTCAAGAAATCGAGCGAGTGATATGAGAGAGTATTCTCAATTGACATGAAGCTTCTTGTACGTGATGAGAAGATTAGAAAGCAGTGGTTGCTGGCCAAGATCGTTGATCATAAGAGTTGAAATTGTGGAAACACACTTAAGTTTTGATGGACTTTTTTCTTATCTCATCCTGAAGCACAAGATCCAATTACAAAACAATAGAAGGTCCTCTATATTTTCAGCCTATGAATGTGACTAATTATTTTGGTAAGTTCAATACAGTAAACATTCTTTGCTTATTTGTATGTTCATGATTATTAAATTAATTCAAATGCATATTAGTTTTCATTGTATTCGGTTGATGCAGCTCTACCCTGATCCTGCAAGATAAACTTCACAAATCAATTCTCTGATCACTTAATGCAGTCTTCTCTTAACCTGCAAAATAATCACCAAGGGCTCAAACACTCTGGCCTGCATAAAAGAACTCTATATAAAGCTCCCTCTTTGTTGCATTTCATGTATAAAGTCACAAGCAAATATCAAGAATCATAGGAGCTAGCTGTGAAAATACATAGTACATTCACCAAAAGCAAACATATCATTAATCCCATTTGTTAAGAGCAATACAACTCAGAAGATTAGGTTGCACTGTACACACTTTATGAACTATCAACAATACAAATGCTCTGCTCAGCAGAGATATAATTTCTCTGAATAAAACATCACATACAATCTGGTACGGAAAGAAACTAAATCAGGTCCAAGAACTAACAAAAAATTAAATGCATCACTCTCCGCTTCAGCAAACTGAGCCAAACTTTTAAAGTTCATTTCTTCAAACCTCTGTCCTGTCTTCAGAGCCATGAAAGCCAACAAAAATTATATGTCTTCCTTTTTCCTCATGGTTCTCCCCTACCTCCTATTCCTATGTGCTTCTCCTTAATAGAGGACATCAACCCCCAAAAGGAAACTGGCTGCCTATCATTTGTAACGGCCCCAAACTTAAAAAATGACTCCCACTGACTGCACGTCGCCAAAAGGAAGCTGTACGCAACTCTTATTTGGCATGTAGACATGGGTGGAGCCATATTAGAAGGGTAAGAAATCAGGTTGCTATTTTTTTTTTTAAATGAATTTTAAATTGGAACAATGTCAAGTTTGATACTGGAAATAATTGGGATTGTCTTATATGAGATTTGAGCAGTCTTTATTGATTTAATGAATGCTAACTACAATACCTCTCGCGTTTCTTGATTCTGGTTGGTTTTATGATCCCTGGGATGTCTTTTCTGCAAACTTCATTATTCTTTCGATTAGTTGGTTTTCATTTTGGTCTATTTTTTAGAATAAAGACAAACATCAATTCTGATAGTCATAACATGAACAAACAGCACTTCTGATACTCATAACATGAACAATCTTTAGGATAACATGGGCTTATACCCTATCCATAGAAATTACCCTATCTATGTGAATTGACCAATTCCTTTTCTTATATCGATTGTCTATCTTCGTTTCATCTGAATTTTCAAGATTTTTTTGAAATTGAAGTGTGAAGAGACTCTCATACTCTCAGATATTGTTTATATACTTTTAATTTTAAGAAATAAGTTATATCATTTTTTGAACATCCACTAGAGCTAGAGCGCAACGAGGATAAAAAGTGTACAGGAATAAAATATTATTATTTCCAATGTCGAGTGGGGAAAAGACAGACGTGTGGAATAAAATGAGCGCGAGCATGGAAAAAAAACATAAGGACCTTCAAACTAAAAAAGGCATCCAATTTCTATCTCTGCAACTAAAATGGGATGCAGGGAAATAAGCAGGAGGAGATAGCGCAACAGGACACAGCAATTTCAAAGATTCGCTCGGACTCCACTCCGTTGTAAAAAGTTCAAATTCTTTTTCTCTGTAATTCATTTCTTATAATCGTTTGCTGCTTCCGTTCGGCATCTCCCATTAAAAGGGCCATGCATCTGATACACCCATTTCTTGTTCTGTTAAAAAATACTGAAATTGTAAGATTTGCATCAGTAGATATTACAGTAAATGATAAATTATTGTTGTGTACTTTGGACAGGATTGCTGATGAATGGAAGTTTCAAGTATGCTCCAAAGCCACCGGCTCTGAAGGCAACAGAAATCATAGGTTTGAATTTGCTGCCCTTCTAGAAATAAATCTCGTCTGCGTGTACACAACTTGAATCGCTGGTCCAAATAGGAAACAGTCTGGCAGATGAAGCGTACCTACAGACGAAGTAAAAAAATGACCAAATTCAGTCTAGGGTTTCTATCTCTGGCCTTGCCAGTCAACGATTTAAGATGAAAACAAAAGTTAGGAACAGTTCTTGCAACATCTTATGATAATTAATTAGCCATCGATTAAGTATTGTTCATGGACTTCGAATCATGAAATCGCACTGAATGGGATTCAATTTATGATCCTGTGTCGTTACTTTTTTTTTACATATATATAAGAAAAGAAGAAAGTAACGACACAGGATCGTTACTTATAATTAAGATCCCTCCCGTAGGTGAGGAACACGGATTGGAAATGAAATCAACAAAGACTTGGTTGAGAAGCTTAGATGGAGCTTGAGCCACAAGCAAACCTACCAAGTTTGAACACAGACAATTACACACACATATATATATTTCTAATTAAAACCGACACGTTTATGGCCGCCTAAATTTCTTATATAGAGAAAACATATACAATCAATAACTTTGCAAAGACAGAAAATCAAGTAGCAGTAAGCTTCAAATTGGAACGAAATTAACCATTTGTTAGAGTTTCAACAATCGGAGTCTCATTCTTTTCATAGTTCAAAAATGGTGAATGATTCCACGTACTCTCATGATGATCATGTTTCTGAAAAGACTCAGTTTTATGTGGGATTGGAGAGACCTATTGCGGAATTAAAGAGGCTTTTGCTCGGAAACGAGGTGTCGGTCGTTGGTGTTCATAGTATAGGAGGTGGTGGGAAGAGTACTCTCGCATTGGCTCTATACAATGATCTCCAAATTAAAGGTGATATCCCCTGTAAATTGTGTTCATGTTTTTCTGAATGTTTTAATCTTTTATTTGAAAAGGCCTATCTATTTTAAATATCTAGTCTTTCTAAAGTTTCTTCTTTTTTGTAGCTACTTTCATGTAGAATCCGTATTATGTATTATATGATAGGAGGTGCTATGCTACTCTGGTTAAGATTTAAGGACATCTTTTTATGCATTTTAAGCTATTTATTCTAAAACACCTTTTAAATGGATTACAGATTATTTTGACAGCAATGTGATTTTTATCACAATTTCACAATCCCCAAACCTAAAAGGAATATTAGAGACTATGTGGGAGAAATTAGCTAGAAGGAAAAGACCAGAATTTCTGGATGTGGAAGATGCGCACATAAATCTGCAGCAGCTGCTTTCGAAGCAATCCAAGCCAACTCTAGTTATATTGGATGATGTTTGGTCTAGTGAAAATTTGGAAAACTTACTATTTGAAGGTCCGGCATACAAGACTCTTGTAACTACCAGAGACAAGTCCATCATCCCCAGAACTCCCTCTTCACAATTCTATCAATTGCCATTGTTGGGCAAAGAGGATGCTCTGTCGCTTTTCTGCTACTGGGCTTTTGGACAGACATCAATTCCAAGCGATATAGATATAAATCTTGTAAAGGAGGTATGGATTTATCTGAAATTATTATTGTTTCGTAAGCCTTTAATATTAATAATTTGATTTTTTTTTTGCTCTAAAAGATCGCTTATAAATTTTCTTTACATTTTATGAATTGCAGGTGCAAGCAAAATGTGATGGCCTGCCACTTGCTCTAAAGATGGTTGGAAGCTCTATGCATAAGGAACTGGACGAGGTTTGGAAGCGGGCAAAGAAGATTTCTGAAGGAGAATATATATCAGTTTATCACAGAAAAGGGCTATTCAGATTGTTGCAGACCAGTATTGATTCCTTAGACGATGTAACCAAGGAATGTTTCTTAGACTTGGGGTTATTTCCAAGGAACAGGAAAATCTGTGTTGATGCACTATTGGACATTTGGGTTTATGTACGGAAGCTACGAAGGCAAGATGCTTTTGACATCTTATTAGAACTTGCAAGCAAAAATTTGTTGAATTTAACTAGCAATCAAAGGTAATTATCTTTCCTTTTATATATATTAGATTTCTTGAAATCATGTTTTCCAACACTAACCTGACATGCTTGTCCTTAACAGAGGAAGTGCATCAATCTCATATAGAAATGCTTCGGAGCTGTACTTTTCTCAGCATAATGTACTGAGAAATTTGGCCTTGTATTTGGGACACCAAAACAATTTAGTTCACAATAAGAGGTTGGTCATATCAAGGAACGACTCTAATTTGTTGGCGAAAGGGGAGTTGCTTGGTGATAGAGCATTTGATACTCAAATTCTCTCCATTCTCACTGGTGAGTTTACTGAAAACTTTTACACATGCATTTTGGTCAAAAACATTTCTTTAGAAGAATAACGATTATTTTTAATGTTCATCTTTGATTTCAAATTGTAGGATAGAACTGAATTTCAGAAATGATTTTCTGCATAGAATAAGGTTTACATTATTATGTAAAATAAGTAACTACTGGGCTGGCATGTGCATGAAATCTGTTTCTAATTGACACTGAAAAACTAGTACTATGTCATTGCTATAATCGCTTTTTTAGTGAATAATCTCAACAGAATATATTAATTATTCAAAGCATCTAAATTTTTGGATGTTCTAATTGTCCCCCTTCGTAATCGGCAGATATATGCAGCACTACTGTTTTCAGTTCTCAATTTCTGTGTAACATTAAGAACTCTTCTTGCCTCTATCGCAAATACATGCACTCATTTGCCTTAATATTTTCATTCCTGGATTCAACTGTATGTAAATAATAGTCATAATTATTGCCCAATCTAATTGGATTTCTTTTGCAATTTATACGCAGGCCCCATGGAGGAAAATGATTGGAATGATATGACTTTCCCCGAAACAGAGTCTCTGTTGTTACATTTTACTTCGACAAATTACTTTCTTCCCCCATTTCTGAAATCCATGAAAAATCTAAAAGTTCTGATGGTATCCAATTGCGGTGCAAAGAAGGCAACAGTGAAAGGGCTAGATGTCTTATCTTCACTCGCTCAACTCAAGAGTGTCCGCATGGAGGGATTGATTTCACCCCTTGCTGAAAAGCAGAGCATCGAAGCACTGCAGAATTTAGAGAAGCTATCAGTGAGCTTATGTGAAGGATTTGGAAATATATCCACATTCACCAAGCTCCAAGATTTTAACCTGGATCACAGTAGTGATTTGGAGGAGTTAACCCCTGGTGTCTGCAATATGCGCTCCATTTTGTTATGGTCTATTGCCAACTGCCATCTGCTTCAGAATTTACCACATGATTTTGGAAATATGAGCTATCTAAGAGTACTAAGGTTATCTGCATTACCAGGCCTGAAAGAGCTTCCTGCATCAATCGGTGAACTTGCACAGTTGGAATATCTAGACATTTCAGTATGCGAGGGTTTGAAGGAACTCCCAAAGGAAGTAGGACAGCTCAAGAAGTTGAGGGAAATTGATATGAGAGAGTGTTCTCGTTTGACGACGTTACCTGCAACTGTTTGTGAACTAAGTTCCCTGAAGCTTGTCACCTGTGATGAGAAGATTGGGAATCAGTGGTTGCGGGCCAAGAACATTTCTATTCCAGAGCTTAGAGTTGAAAGCGTGGAAGCACATTTTAGTTTGGACTGGCTTGAAGATTGACTTTTTGTTGAATGTGAAGTGCAGGGGTTTACTGACTTTTCCTCTACCCCTTACCTCTTGATTTCTTTGTTGTCTCGTCATATTCGAAGAGTTTATTTGTATAAAAGGAGTGCAGCTATGTATTTGTATCATGTGAAGAACAATGAATAAAGATATTGTCCTCCTTTCCTGTGGATGTAGCCTATAATGGTGAACCACGTAATTCGCTGTGTTATGTGTCTATGTCAATGTCTTTAATTTAAGTTTTGTTGTTTGTTATTATTTTACATGTTTTTTAAACTCAACAATTGGTATCAGAGTTGATAGTTAAAACCGGTTTTTTGGCGCATGTCCCTTCACCGGCTTTTCTCTCAAGGTACTATGCATTTATGATAGTTGGTAGGTGCAAAGGAATGTTGGAAGCAGTTAAGTTTGCTTTTGTCGAGGCAACCTCCAGTTTCTTGTGTGTTCTTGTTGCTCCTCTTCTCTTTGGCTTCGACTTCTCTTTCCCGTCAAGGAAGTGTGGTTTTCATTTCTTTGGCTGAAATGGCAGAACCCTTTGGCTTCATTGTCAAAGTCTATCCTCACTGGACTTCATGTTTTGGAGTGGATACTCCTATTTCTTATCCTGTGAGAACCACCAAGTCTCTTTCAAGGAAATTTTTGACTAACATTTGAAAAGACTTCTTTGCAATTCGGAGCCGCTGGTAATTTTTGCGATCAAAATGATATTGGGGCATGGTCATTTAAGCAGAGAGGAGTATCCTAGGGACAATTCCTTTATCTCCTCAAGGTTTGTTGCATCTCTGCTAAACAACAAGGTTCTTAAGGCGGAAGTGTTGGCCCTGACCACTCGGTTGTTTGAAGAAGACATTCTAGTGGGCTTAGACTTTGTTCTCAAATATGCTATCCTAGACATTGGCCTCCCTCGGCCTGGGGATATGCTCTTGCCTTCAATTCCAGGGGAAACCATTAACTATTACCCATTTCTTCTGGATTTGAAAGGTTTGACACTCAAGGAACATAGGGCATTCACGACAATGGCAGTCAGATTCCTAAAATGGAAATTGTTGAGGGAAGATCCTGACAATCATGATAGGGAGGAGGAGTTTAGAGATTTTGCCAAGTTAAATGGCTTTCTCCCGCCAAAAATTGAGCAAGAAGGGTCTTCTGCAAGTGCAAGTGGAGTTGGTAGTGAAGCTTCCCAAGCGAGTAGGGGTCGTGGGCACTCAAGTGCAACAGGGAAAAGTAGGGGTCGTCCATGTGGAAGGGGTCATGGCCAACAAGCCTAAGCAGTTATGATTTCCTAGCTAATCGGAAAAGCTTTGATATTCCTCCCTGTTATTTTGTAGTGGGATGAAATTGGTAAGTCTGGGGTCCAACCCTTATCTATTTTCAATTCTCAGACCTTAAGATTATGATTCTCATATGTATCGGATTTTTAAATTTCAATATAAACTTGTTGGCTATGTCGTTTACCTCCCACAAAAAAAACAATTGGTATCAGAGTTTGGGAGAAGCTATAGAAAAAATTGTGAGTAAATTGAAGGAAAATGGAAGAAGCAGGTTAATGGAGGATTGAAATTTTTTTGAGACAAACTTCGGAATGTGGAAGCTACACTTGGAATGTAATATCCCTTTTCTGGGATATATCTAATGTTTGCCCAAAAATAAAAAAATCCAATAATAAAATTAATTTACAATACTATTATTTCACTAAATTACACAAAAGCAATTGAACTTAAGAAAATAATCCTCAAACAAAATGATAATAAAGATTCTTATGTAAATATGCACACTATAGTTTGTTCCTAACAACCAACGATATTAGAAACTTGAGGAGAAAGCACAATAGTGTACCAAGAGACTATTCTCTACAAGTAAACCCAAGAGCACTGAACAACCAACCAAGTCAATTTGACCCCTTAGCCCACAGGTAATCCAACTCAACGAGTGGTCTACGAGGGACCTGTAATCTTGCATCTCCCTAATATGTTTCTTTTTCAATTCTTAATATGATTGCTTTATGAAAATCAAATGAACAATTACTAATTCTATGATTCTTGATGGATTGGTAAGTTAATCAAATATATAAGTCTATCCTTTACTGAATTCACAAACTAACAAACATTGGATTCAACATATAGCATACCAATTACTCCATAAATATATAAGTTTGCTATATTTTACCGCTTATATCATTTCCAAATTATTACTGCTTATATTAGTTTCTTGGTCGATTGACAATTGTATTAGATAAACTTAAAGCTTCCTAACTAATTTATAACCAATCAATATTATAAATAACTATATCATATTCAAAATCATACTTGATGATTCCTTATTCCCTATACTCATTATATTTTCAAAAATGAACTTGCTAAATAATAAATCAAAATTTTGTTATAATTTAATTATTTTTTGCTCTTACTAAGTTTTGAACTTATTCATTTTGCACTTATAGGAGTCACAACTCTTCAATTTGTAAGGGATACATCTCTTTAGCAATGGATTGTTCCCTTTAATTATTATTTAACGAGTATGTGTAGAACCATGAGGGGCCAAAAAAGTGGCAATATGAAAAAAAATGCCTTTAACATTTGCCAAAAAACACGAAAAAATTGTGTTAGCTTTTTAGTTGGCTTGGATGTTAGTACATGTAGCCATGGCAAAAGCCAAAGCATAATGGATATTGGAAAATATCTTTTATTTATATATATATATATATATATATATATATATATATATATATATATATATATATATATATATATGTATGTATATATGTATGTATGTATATATATATGTATGTATATATATATATATATATTGTTTACATTCTTTAACTCCACCTTCCACTCCTGTCCATTTGGGCTTTGCAACACCATATAAGAAAGCATATGACTGTCTTTCTCATCTGTGAATTGTGAAACAAATGTAGGAGGAATGTGCTACAAGGAACACATCATATAATTTATTTCATCAAATCATAAATAGAATATATGAAATCTTTTTAAAATGTACAAGATAGTAGGAGTATAAGTATGGAACTTACTAGTTTTTTTGCAAAGTCTTCAAGCATAACCTTGAAGAAAGATGCATGTCCATCAAAGCACTATTTATCATGATATTTACCATGTTTTATATAGCATTTTTTATTGCATTCTCTATATGGTATAAAAAGCTCTCCAGATCCTTCATCCTCCATTGCAAACTTAGAATAAGGCAAACTAGAAGAAGTTGAGTGATACCTGAACACTGCATGTTGAGTAGGACTAAGACCATTGGTGTGTTCATATACGTGGTTTTCAGAATGTTGAAAGGGATTAAAACCACTATCACATTAATGAATATACTCTCTTAATGACTGATGCACACTTGCATTTGGTAGGTAGATGTGAAGTAATGAATATGCATTAATGTACCTACACTTGTGTGAAGAAAACAGATTGTAGTCAACAATTATTATTTTATCATAATCATGAAGAAATTTATCTCATCAATACACAAGGTCAAGAAATTAATATTATTCAATATGTTTCCCATTACTCGCAATAATGGTTGGATTTGAAACTTAATTCCTACCGACAAAGTTTTCGTTTTAACGATGTTGTGTTTGGCTGTAAACCAATCAACTACAAATGATCTAGCATGTCTCTTCAATGTTTATTAACATTCATACATATTGGTTGTATATGTATACACTAGTACTTGCACCAAAACAAGGTGCAATGGTTATGCCAATAGTAAAATATATTTTGAGTAATATATCATAATTACAAGTCACAAAATGTAAAACCTGCATTTATTAGTAATAATTATTTTTAATGTAAATGAATATGTTTGTTTGCTAGTTTATCCATAAATGATGATGTGTATGTTGTGCCATTTTTGGTTTGGTCTTCGTCAATTCTATTTCATTATTTGGCACTAGTCACTCTTTCTTTGTTAGTTTCAATGGTGCGAAGGATGGTCAAAATGTTTTACAAGGCTCTTTTAGATTTATTATGTTAGACTCTCATCGATACATATACTCGAATGAAAGTCTTCTTGGAGCCTGGATTGAATCACAAGATATGTTAGAGATTAGAAAATCGAGTAAAGAGAGCCCTGCTTCCATGTGGAAAAAGCCTATTAATCTTTTCTAAGGATGTAATTTGTGTTAAGTTTTAGAATATGACCTGGTTATAAAGAAAATCAAACAAATAATTTGTTATATTTTGGATATTGTATTTTATGTTGTTACACTTCTAATTTCTTTTGGACATTATTGTATTTGGAGTTGAAATTTCTTAATTTCTTTAGAAAGTTTTCTTTTACGTTTTCACTTTTGACGACAGCTGCTCCCCATTATACCTCCACAAAGATGCTAAAAATTGATTGCTAATGACAAATTTGTGTCAAAAACATTCTCAAAAAAGTAGAGTTTTGTCTCTTACTATTTGAAAACACATGTTTGTCGTTTGTAAAAATAACGTAGGGACTGTTGGAATTCTCAAAACAACCCACTATCCTCTTTTGTGTGGCCTAAGTATCCGATCATATTAGATATTTGATATTCGATCTTTTCATAAGGGCGCCAACAATTTTGTTGGCACCCTTTCTTAGAGGTATCAAATATTAGATAATATTCTATATCCAATACCTTATTTAGGAGAGAGAGGGGTAATTAGGGGGAGGGGGGGGAGAGATGGTGAGTAAGGGGAAGGAGGGAAAGGGAGAGGGGGTTGGCAAAGGATAGGGGGGAGAGGGATAGGTAGGTAGAGAAGGGGTAATGGAGAGGGAGAGATAGGGAGAGAAGGGGAAAGGTATCTAGAAAGGGAGAGTATTTAGAATGAAGGGGAAAGGGGAAAAATGGAAGTATCAACAGAGAGAGAGAGAGAGAGAGAGAGAGAGAGAGAGAGAGAGAGAGAGAGAGAGAGAGAGAGAGAGAGAGAGAGAGAGAGAGAGAGAGAGAGAGAGAGAGAGAGAGAGAGAGAAGTACGATACATAGGAGGAGAGAGTTGGGCACAAATAAGTGAATAGGGTGTTAGGGATAGTAGGAGAGATAGACCTGTAGTTAGAGGGAAAGAATGTCCAAATAAGAGATTATAGGAGGGATCTGGGGAAACATAATTTATTTAATATAAAATGTTATATCATGATATATATGTTTTTAAATCTATATATTAATATCAATAATTATATTATATTATATATATTAGGAATATATAAAAAATGTTTATATATTATATAAAATAATATTTTAAATATTATACATAATAAAAATGTAATTTATTATATATTATATATATAGAAATTATCTAACAAAAATTTGATATCCAATAATATCAAATATCCATTAGATCTGGGAATGTATTTGATATATGTTACCTTTGACAAAAATCTATAGCCTTGAGAGTTGCCTCGGGATTGCTTTGGGATTTGGCTAGGACATGTCAAACCCAGAAAGTCAATACAAAAAATGTGTTTTTTTCCTTGCTTTTCCAGACTTCGCCCATGTGGCTAATGACTTTTTTTTAGCCAAAATTGATGAAACAAAAAAGGGTTTTTTAAGGAGATTCTCAGCTTTCCATCTATATAAATTATGCCTTAATTTGAATTTAATAAATAATTATTATTCATTTTCTATTTGAATTATGACTAAAGTCCTAATTGATAGCAGAGAGTTTTTTAGTGGCGAATCTTCGCCAATTGGCGAATTCTGCGTATTTTTGCATTTTTTTTTTAGGAAATGGCGAATAGTTTGGGGCAACATAGTGGTCAAATCGCCTGGAATTTTGGGGTTAATGGTACGCTGTATTCTGGCTTTGCCATTGACCACACATCGTTCGACGTGCATGCCCGTAATATTCATTTGGAATTACTCGGACGTTGGTATTAGATCACCTCCATTATTCACCAGAAATAGTAAAACGATCACGTACCCAAGACCTAATTCGCCAACGGTAAATTAAATGTTCATTGCACACGTTGGCCAAATTCGCCAATATCAATTAAAACATTATAAGCATCCGAGGACCCATTTCACCCCGCTTAAATCAAGATGCATTTTGAAACACTCGCGCAATTCGCCAAAAATGCAATCATGGATTGATATAAATACACTCTTTCTTACAATTTGTTCGTGTCTGATTAGTAAATTTGGGAGCTCTCGATTCGCATTCCGCAATTTGAGTTGGAACGTCAAAGTTCATTGTAGGGCGGAGGGCCAGAGTTACAATTTTGCAACACAGGCCCAAGCATTCCTGATTCCTGATTCAGAGAATTGAGAAGGCATAAAGGTGAGTAATCATTTCTTCATACTTGATAGTATTAGTTTTAACTTTTAATTCGTAGTGAGAGGTCAAGACTCAAGATGTCACAGTCAGACATGTGTGAGACTCCTTAGGGTGGTGAAGGGATTGAGATGTTAGACAAGGGTGAGACTGAGACTCCTCGGGGTGGTGAAGGGATTGGGATGTCAGACAAGGGTAAGACTCCTCAGAGTGGTGAAACTGAAGGGATTGGAAGGCCATCAAAATGCCCAAAACTTAAACTTAAAGATACTACCATAAAGTCTTTCTTTGGAATTGGCAAAGTTTCTGGTCCATCAACTTCTACAGTTGCAAAAGCCATTCACAGTAGCTCACCACCACCACAAGGTGGGATTTCCATTGAGTTAAATGCATCAAATGAGGATGACAATACCGACATGGCAGATGATGTTCTAAGGGATACACACCATGAGATAATTCACTCAGATGCAAATGCTAGTACTGAAGATGATGTTGGTAGGAAGAAAAGAAAAAGGAAAGTAAAACTGGGGCGAGAGTGGGAGATGACAAGGAGTTTTAAGATTGATTGGGTAGAAAAGTACCCATTCATTGAGCTAGTCCCAAACAATGATGAACAACCAACATAATGCAGGTGTAAGATTTGTAGCTAGAAAACTAAAAGAGAGAAGAAGATGCAGCTAAAGCTTGACACCATAGAAAAGCATATTGGTAAGGTTTATGAAAAACAGATCATAGATGGAAAGGAAACACCAGTAGTAAGATGAAAATCAAAGGAAGAATGTCTTCATGTTAATTATGCCGTGGAATATGAAGAGCATAACCACAAAACGACACTGATTGGTAATAGTGGATTTGGAAATACAATCAAGGTTGGGCTTGAACATGCAGCAAAAGATGCAAACCTAGAAAAGACTGTTCAGATGAGTGTTATTTTTCATATTCTATCGAGAGGGCGTCCTATGAAAGAGTTCCCAAAATTTAGTAATTTATTATCTTTTTTGAATGTTCCTCGCTATCCTATGTCACATTGGTCAATAAACGCTGGATGGGAAATGGAAAATTGTCTCGTTGAGGTGGAAAAGAAAAATTTACAAGAGAGTGTAAAAGAGTCAAATTTCATTTCATTATCCATAGATGAAGTTACTGTGGTAGATAACACTGCTTGGGTTTGTATGCATGTGTATACTGTAAAAGAACACATTCGTCGAGCTTATCTACTCTGTGTTCGTAAAATGAGGGGCAATTCAACAACAAAAAATTTATATTTGGAAGTTAAGAAAGATTTGAATGAAATTCCTGGTATGAATGACTTGACAATTGCTAAGAAGTTGGTGTGTGTTGGAGCTGATGGAGCTGCAGTAATGCAAGGTCAAAGGACTGGTCTTTGCGCAAGATTACAAACTAGTATTGCACCATACATGGTTGGCATTCACTGCATGGCCCATCAAATGAATTTAGCATATAGAATTGTAAGCAATTTCCCTACAGTGTCAAAAGTTGAAGATCTGGTCCACGAGCTCCACTCATACTTCTGCTGAAGTCCTAAACGTTTTGCAGAATTTCATATTTTTGTTGAGGGAGTAACAATAGGAAACAAGCTTCTCAGGGATGTTGAGACCAGATGGATCTCCTTGCATGGCCTAGCGGAATGAGTTCTAACAGAATATCAATCCTTGATCGGACTAATGTATGAGCAACGCCTCATAGTAGACAAAGCTCTTGATCTCTTACATAAGTTAAGTGATATAGAGACTCTGTTAACTTTAGCTAGTCTTCTACCCATGCTGGATTCAATGAACAAACTTGTTAAGAAAGCCCAAGATAGAACTATGTATATCAATGAGTATAGCACTCTACGAAAAATGACATGATTGAGCCTAGATGGTCTTTATTCAAATCTAACAGGGTGAAGCCCAATTTTTTTTAGGTGGCAGATAATTATAGATTTGAATCATGCTGAATTTTTTTTATATTTCAATACAAAAATGAGTTATGTGTCTTTGTAAAAGGATTTCAGATACCAATGCACCAATCTAAGACGGGCAAGTGAGGTAGAGCACTACCAGTTAAAAAGGAAGATTTTGATAGGATTGTTAAATCTGTTAGTGATAATTTGAAGTCTATTGCATAGGAATTTTGAACTAAGATTCGTGAAAGATTCCCTCGAGAAGAAATACTTGAAGCCATGGGTTGTGTGTATCCTCAATTTTGGCATTCAATTGGAGATAATCCAAATGACGCAAAGATGTTTCATAAAAAACTAGAGGAATTGATATTGACATTTTCAAAAGATGCATATTGCAATGGACAACCAATAGAAGGAATTTTAAATTCAGATCATCTTAAAAAACAATGTAAACACTTTGCATTGTTTATGAAACAACGGTTGGTTAACTTGGAGAATCCATTTGAACCTGGATCAATCACAAGGCTTTGGAAAGTGATAGATCAAAGTGAAGCATTGCGTATTGCAATACCAGAATATTTGAAACTTGCTAATTTATGTCAAACAATGATATTGGGGTCGGTGGAAGATGAGAGAGTTTTCAATGCATTAGGGCTTTTGAAATCATAGATCAGAAACAAATTAGACAAAAAATTGGAAACTTGCTTGAGGTTGTTTGTAACTCAGTATAATGTTAGATATTTTCCATATGATAGGGCACTGGCAATTTGAAATTCCATGCATGAAAGACGAGGGTTGTGCAACACTTTAAAAGCTGGTGGTGCTACTGCTAGTGCTAGTGCTGAGACAAATGATGGATCGTAGACTCAGAGTCGGCATGAAGACGAAGAAATTTTTGAATACCTGACTCAGAATGAAGATGAACCTGTTAGTACTAGTCAGTTTCTGAATCTTGAGTCCATTTGGGATATAGAAGCCTCAGACTGAGTTACTGAAGTGAATTAGCAGTCAGTTTATAGGTATTTATAATTATACTATAGTTCTTGAGTCATATTACAATTTCAATTTGCAATACTATAGTTGTCATTGATGATTTTTGATATTGTATTCCTTGAATTTGTCAATCAGAATGGATACTTTTTTCATATTTTTAATTGTGAATTTGAATTATTAGTAAACAATTAGAATTTATTTTCTGAATTATTAGTAAACAATTGAATTATTAGTAAATTGGTTCCACATTATGTTGAACATGAAATGCAACAATTTGTGTCACAAGATCCATAAAATTATTCATATTGCATAACTGTTAGAACCTTTCTACTTTTGTACATTAAATGCTTAACATGATGTTCATGGAGATTAGGGTTTTGTTTTTGTCTTAGTTGGCTAGTAAACCGAAGTCGTCGTGCTTTGAAAATCTGAGTTGTCATCTCTTTATTTGTCCATGTCAATGTCAAGTGTGGTCAAATGGTTGGTCAGACAATGAGACATGTTTAATGTTTCATCTCTAACTTGTAGATAAATTTCATGTTTAACAATTTAAGTGGTGAGTTAGCAAGTGTTGGTTTGGGTTTAAATCGTGAGGTCTCTAGTTTTTTGGGTGTTAGCATTTTATGTTAGTGAGATGGATATTGTTAATAAATTTATTTGGTCATGAGGTCTCGAAGTGGTTTGATGCCATGCATTATAGCCGTGAGAGTTAGTGAGTAAGTCATTAATGGTCTGTGTGCCACTGCTCACGCCTGTTTATGAAGGTAATTAACATAAAACATTGATTTTTGTTGGTACTCGCTGGGTCGCTGCAGTCAAGAGATAAATACTTTTGAGATTTTATGGTTATCGCTAGCTCGCAGGTCCTTTATCATCAAGTCAGTTTATGTCACGAGCTTGCGAGTATTGGGAGATTTTAGTTGTCGCTACCTTGCAAGATGTTTTGCACTTGACCATTTTATGTTGCGAGGTTGCGACTGGGTGTGATTTTATGTTATCACAAGGTCGCGAGGTGTTTGTGGTTAAGTCATTTTAATTTGTGATCATGTGATGTGGTTGGTATCGTAGCTTAGTTGGTTTCATCCCTTGCTCGTAGGTTTTGAAGTTGTTTAGCATTTTATGTTGCGATCTGGCGACAGGTAAGTTTTGGTCTGATTTTGTGGTCATCGTCTGCTCGCGGGTTTGTAAGTCTTAAGTCAAAAACTGTTGCGAGCATGTGATGGCGGTTAAGTGTCTTGTTGTTGTGGGATCACAATGGTTTAAGTCCAGTTAAGTTTTGGGTTGCGAGCTTGCAATGAAATAAGTTGTTTTGTTAGATCTGTAGTGGTCGCCAACTCGTAGGTAAAGAAAGAATATTACAAATATTGTTGCGAGGTTGCGACTGAAGGGCTTGATGAAGATCAACGACTGTCACTCACTCGCGAGATTCTTTGAGGATTTGTAAAAGGCGTCGCGAGCTTGTGATTAAGAGGATTTGGTAGCATTGTTGCTAGCTCGCCAGTTACTTTCCAAATTGTTATAACTGGTTGCGAGTGTGCAATTAAAGATGGGGATTGACACATGGACTTGTTTGCCGGGTTTTGTAAAAGTTTTGAATGGCAATCACCAATCAAATAGAAGGGCATGAAATCAAATTTTGCTCAAGTACTTCATCTTTGAATTAATGCCACAATAGCTAGCTCATGCAAGTGTGGCAATTAATGAGACTTGAGAGAAGTGACAACGCCCAAATACCATAAATTGCATGATCGAGCTAAGATTTTGTATAATTGCATTAATGCATTCTATCTTCGAGGTAATCCAGTGAATTGAGCTCTGCAACAACGTTGGAGAATTCAAAGTGTTAGGTGTGGGAAAATTTTAGAAAATTGGTTAATTTTTTCTCCTACAGCTAAAATGAGCAAGGCGACGAGTGGAACTGGAGGTTCCAAGCCCAAGGCCACGACAATTGGAGGACCTGGAGGTTCCAAGCCCAAGGCCACTAAGGAAAAGAAGGATAAGAAATACAAAGAAGAATTTGTAGATTTGTTGCCAGAGACTTTCGTTTCTTTGAATACAAATGATTTGGCATGGAAAGATTTATGGAGCCAATGCAGAAACCCAACCACGCTTCATATGATTGGTTTTGCTCTATTTCATTACTTTTGGAATAATAGGGTTAAGGGTGTCTCGATGTCAAAACCTTGGGATTTAAATATGGCAAAGTTAATTGTGCCATATGTGTATGTTGATGTGGATTTGATCAAAGAGTTGGCCAGACGCTATTGCCCAGTATCTAGGGTAATCAGAAGAAAGAACCAGTTTGCACTAGTTTCAATTAACAAAGCTAGCTTTGTTGAAGCTTTCCAGATTACTTGTGTTGCATGTACAGATATAGATTTAGAGTGGATTGCAAAGGATTATGAAAAATACAAAGGTGTTATCAAGAAGCATGCAATGCCCAGATACATGCCTAGGTTGAATAGGAAACCGATTATAATTCTAGATAGTATCGAACCACCATTTGACATCACACCTTTCCACTATTATATGCATTGTACAATCGATGGATTATGCAGAGTGTTGGGTTTTGATGGAGATTCAACAGTGTCAGCTGAATTACTGATGATGGCTATGGACATTCAACACCCAGATGTTAAAAAAAATTGCGATTATGTGGGCTATGTGGTTGAACACATTCATAATGCTCTAGTTGAAATTCAGAGTGGTGCACCCAACCCTACATTCAAGTATTATTCGTTGCTGATGTATTTAATCTTATTCTATAATGTTGAGTTTATGGATAAAGAATTGGAGCTTTTCAAATAAGAATTGGGTGTCTTAATGCCAATACAAAGATGGACCCAGGTTTGGGACAATAGTTCTCCCCATTCTTCTTTCCTTTTCTTTGAAAATTGGATTGTTTTGCCAATTATGGAAATGCTAGGAATAAATAGGGAATGATTGTCAATTAATGTTAGGAGAGTTTTGAGACCTTACCAATATGTTCCAAACTGGTCTATTTCACATAACTGGGGGGAATTTTTCTTTTTTGATAACTTTACTGTGATCAGAATCTATGGGTGTCCTCAGCCTCCCCATATTTACCATAATTTGTTCCATTAGGATTGCTTTTATTGAGTTTATTTGGCAATTGACCCTAGTTGAAAAAGAATACCTTGACAAACACAGGAAGGGTTCTCTTCTTCCTAGGCTTTGGGTTGTGTATGATTTTACCATTGGTAGGAGTTCCTTTGATGAAGTAAACAATTTCCTTAAACAATATATAGGTTGGTTAATGTTGTGTCTAGATTCTGTGATCCTGAACAATTTATTAAAAGTGCATTGCCAAAAATGACACCTTGGGCCACAATAAAGGACCATGAACCATTGGATGATAAAGATGTGGCTAGAAATTTGTTGAGAAAAGAGGAAATACAAGAAAGGAGAAGAAAATGGAAACATTTGATGAGAGTTGAAGCAAACTTGAAGGTTGTTGACCCTAGTTTCTCAGGTTTTTGCCCTGATAACCCGTACCTGGAGAAGATTAATAGAATGCTGAGTTTATATGAAACTCTGATGGAAAAAATGCCTCAAATTCCAGAAGTGGTTGCTCAGCAGCAAGACCCCCAAGATGGACATTCTTCACATGGCAAGAGGCCACTTAGTGTGTCTGCTGATGATGTAGAGACTGGGGATGAAGTTCAATCTACCTGAGTGCCAACTGCAAAGAAACAAAAACCAAAGAGGTTGGTACAATTGTGAGGAGAGACCCTACTAGAGAAATTGTTACAGAACAAGGACACTACTTTCATCAAATAAGGACACATCTCAGAGAAGTAGGGCAGAATGAAGAATAGGGAGAAACAAATGAAGCTCTTGCTCAAGGCTTTGATGAGCGTGTGATGTTGTCAAATGAGTTCATAAAAGATGATGACTTTTTTAAGTCGGATGAATTTAACAGTTTTTTGACAAGGTTGAAACAAAATCAATTAAGACAAAATCTGATCATAGAGGAAGGAAATGCAGGAAAGAAAGAGGAGATCATCAAGGCACTGTAGGAATATGATCCTTACAGGGAGAAAATATCCGTGTAACAGGAAAGATAATTGATTAAGAGTACTAGTATGATTATGATGCCTGACTGGGATATCCAGTCTATTTTTATTATTGATCAGATTAGGAAGCAAGAAGACCCAATGTTTCAAACTGAATTTGAAATTGGAGATGTAATAAGAGGATTATGATTTAATTCTAAGTCAAAGACACTTGCTACTTGGTCTTTGGCCCCTTCCACTCAAAATCCCCACCTTCTAAATATCCAAGTAGAAAAGAAAGCTGACAGAATGATCTGGAATTTGCAGAACACAACTGATACGAAGATTGCCTCATTTTTTACTCAAGTTTCTTTCATGAATTTATCAAAAACAGAGGATTTGTCAAGAAGATACACAGAAACATATAGCCAATTGATTGCATTATCTAAAAAATATGAAGAGACACTGATGAAGAAGGACACTCTGGAGGAAGAGTTAGTGGAGTTGAAAGAAAAAATTGCAAATGAGCCCCCTCCAATATAGATTATAGAACAAGTACAAGAAATACCAGCTCACGTGACAACAAAAATGGAGGAATACACAGAGAAAATTGAAAGGCTTGAAAAGGAACAAAATGTCAAGGCTATCTCTGTTATGTCAGGAATTCTAAAACACAAGATTAATGTATTGAAAGGAAGATTGATGGTAGTGCATGATTTGCACATTTCTTTGAAAGAGGCAAGTAAAACATCCTCTGAGGTTATCGCTTTTCTTGGACCTTTGTTCAATGTTTGGTCAGGAAGAAGCAAATTAATGGATAAGCTAGATACTGCAATGATGTATAGTGATGAGTTCCCTCCCAAGATCAGTGACACTAAAGACATGGTGGAGGTAATGAATGCAGCTTATGCATTTTTCACAAGGAAGGATGTGCTTATAAATGAAAAATTGTAGACATTTGGGGAAGGTTATAGTAAATTGGTACCTTCAATTTATGGTAGTAATGGAGATTTGAAATCAGTTTCTGATTGGACCAACGAATTTGATTTGATTATGGAGCAAGAAGAAATAATCAAGCATATAGATGAACATGTTGATGTTGATTTCCTTAACGGTATGCTTGATTCACTGTTCAAGGTTGAGGTTGACCATGAAAAGTTTATTGTTGAGGCCAGGGCAGTTATAGATGCCAGATGAATAGATTCAGTTGCAAAGTTGGAAGAGGTAAAGGCATTCAGTTGGCCAACAGACAAAGAGGTGGATAGGTGGCAAGCCATGCTAAAGCAAAAGAAGAAATGTCAGGTTGCTACCCAAGATTCCTCACAGTAATTCTAAGCTTGTTGAATTCTCATCTTATAAAAGGATTCCAAGATTAATTTGAGAGGGGTGACCACTTTTTCTTTTTGATCGATAGAGAGGGATGGCCAGTTGGCCACTTTTATTGATGTTGAAAACTCTGATATAGTTATAATAGTTCAACTATTCAAGAATTTGATAAGTGTATAGCTGAATCGCATTTTAAATTTACTTTCTGATATCATTATGAATATAATATCAATATCATTTGCAGTTTGAGATCTTCACATAATTGTCTTTGTGTTGAATTTATGTTTTCACTTCGAATTGAATGGTCAAGGGTTTTTCAGTTTATGTATGAATCTGGGTTGTGTATGTAATGGCATATTCATTCCTATTTATCTGCAAATGAATCTTATTGAAGTTTATTATCAGGTTGTCTTTGAATTGTAAGTGACTCTATGCCCTAGGATAAGGCACTAGTCTGTTGTCTTGATGTTGACTTGGTGAAGTGACCTTCCAATTATAATAGTTGATTCATTGTGGGTGAATATGTTTTCTTGTTTGCCTTTGATTATGAAATTGTGATTTGTCTATAACATCTATCATGGAATTGGATCCTCAAAAGATATTCCCTTTAATTGAGTTGCATGCATGTTTTACTAAGTATGTTGTATTCCTATCTATTGTGGTGTTTGATACTTTCATTCTTAATACTCTTATGATTTTATATGCTATGGATGTTTATGTAATATATATGGAGGTGTTCTATGAATATCATGTACATGTTTTTCCTCCTCCATAAAGTTGGCATTTACTCATACCTATAATCCGCCCACCAATTACAATGAGGTGAATCCTTAATATGACTCCAGACTAACAAAAATTTTGCATTCCTGGGCATAACAGGAAGCATTAAATGAAAACTTACATACACCATAACAAGGCAACAAATGAAAAAAGTTAAAACTCACGATTCTAATCATTTGAAAGAGATAGAATTATACACCAGAGAGAAATAGATTAAAATTTAATTTCTATTGAATAAAATTACTACTTCTGTCGATCGTCACAAAATAAATTTATATATAACTCCTTCACGAACTTGCACAAAGCTTGACACTAAATGCTTTTCATTTGCTCTGTAAATGACTATACAACTTGCTCCCTTCACCTAGAGTCTAGAATCACTACTGGAACCAGAAAAGGAACCCCAATGACTATACAACTTGCAAAAATGCTTGAGCCAGGGCATTATCACACTGATACCTTCAGATGGAATGTGAGATGTTACGTTCTATTCAATAGATCATTTCCAAATAGAGGAGGAAGCCTTCATGACGAGGAACAGAGAAAATGGAAAGAGGAGCTCGAGTCTTCATGCCCACGATTAGGGAAAGTGGAAAGAGGAGCTTTAGGGTAAATTTAATATGTTGGGGAGGGGTTGCAACTTCCATGTCATCACAAAGATGACTGGCTGCCACTCCCCACCCAAACAAATCCTTCTTTCATTCCTCTACGGGCTCCTTCTTCAAACCCCCTGCCATCCTATGGTAGAGTAGAAGTAGAGGATGTGCCATGCTTGGCCTTTCTTGATAAGAAAAGGCTTTCACACCCCCTCTGGCAATCCTTCTCACTTTCACAACCCCTCTGACAATAAACAAACTCACATAGGAGAAAACAAAAAAACACCCATCCAGTATCACAGAGCACACAACAACTCCATGCATGATCCTGCTCAAACATCATCTTCCTTTCTGAGGAAAAAACCACTCTTAGAAAATGAAAAAAGGTTTCTTTTCTCTTCTACCAATTAAGTCACCACTCCATTGTATTTATAACCTTTTAACACTTCATTTGGTGATGCTCATTCATGTGAAAAATCATCATTTTGGTGTTTCTCAACATGACTGTAGACTCTAGAAGTCATGCCTATCAAATCCACTGCATCCTGCTAAGGCTCATCTATTGTGAACGATTTTGTTCTGATTTTATTCCTCCTTGATTGGACAAATTCTGCTTCAGAATCTCTGACAATAAGCAACCCGAGCTCTGATTTCTCAGAGAAATTTGTGATCTCCCATCTCTAACTCAGAAGCTATCCAATCCTTTTATGCCTCTAAAACCATTGTCCTCGCTTGTCTAATCAACCTCGACTTAGGAGAAACCTTCAAACTAGTCCCTCAAGAATGAGTCAGCATGCAAGCCTTAAAAATTCCTCGTACATATTAGCTTGCCACCACAGTTGTCGCTAGATCTTATGTTTGTTTAATGTTAGCATTTTTAGGTTGCGAGCTAGCGACTAGATAGTTTGTGGTTAAGTTTTATGGTTGTCACCAGCTCGCGAGATAAAATGTCTGAAGACGTGATCAAGCCGCGAGCTGGCGACAAGTTGGTTTGGATTTACATCGCAAGGTCTCTAGCTTTTTGGGTGTTAGCGTTTTATGTTACCGAGTTGGAGATTATTAATGAAATTGCTTTGGTCGCGAGGTCTTGAGTTGGTCTGATGTCATACATTATAGCCGCGAGAGTTAGTGAGTAACTCATTTCATATAGTTGTCGCTAGCTCTCATGTTTGTTTAATGTTACCATTTTTAGGTCGCGAGTTAGTGACTAGACAGTTTGTGGTTAAGTTTTATTGTTATCGCCAGCTCGTGAAGTTAAATGTCTGAGACCTGATCAAGCTGCGAGCTTGCGAGTGAAGTGCTAGTACGCGACAAGGTTTAAAGTTACCACTATCTCTAAGTCGCTGCGGTGACGAGGACTTAACATTTTGTGGTCAAGAATTGGCAAGTGGTAGTTCAGTTTCCCTCAGTCACTAGTTCTTAAGGTTATGGAGGCTTAGCATTTTCAGCTTGCGAGTTGGAGATAGAGCTGTAAGGGCTTGTCGCTAGGTCACGAGATTTTCTAATGGGCAGTCTTTTAGGCAGAGAGTTGACGATTGTGTGCCACATGTTTTAATGACTTAATATCTTGAAATTGCCAATATTTCTTTTTTATGGTTTTAAAATAGCTTGAAATCGCCAATATTTTATTTTTATGGTTTGAAAATAGGTTGAAGTCGCCAATATTTTTTTTTAATGGTTTGAAAATAGGTTGAAATCACCAATGCAAATATTTTTCTAATTTTAAAAACATTTCAATTCGCCCATGCAAATATTTTTTTGGTTTTAAAAATACTACAATTCGCCAGGATTTTTCACAAACTTTGAGTGATCACAGCTAATTTGCCAATGGAGATTATTATTGTTTCTCTGTAAATCGCAAAAATTCGCCAATAAAATTAAAATTTTCTTCGTGAATTATACAGCTTTCACCAGGTTTTTACACCTTGTCCAAGAGGGGGGGTTTCTTAAAGTTTTCCCTGATTGATAGGTTGATTGAAAAACAACTATAACTTCCAAATGGTACAACATTTTTTGAATCCCAAAAATGCATCACATTTTATGCTTCACATACTATAAGATAAAAAAAAATGAATTTCATAAAGTTTTTACCAAGTTATGGTGTTCATACATACAAGTTTTTATATTTTTATAAGGTTGTAGTAAAAAATACATAATTAATTATTTACTTCAAAAAATTTTACAAAAGAATATGCGTCACATTCTAACATGAGTCTTCTACTTATATCTATAATCTTATAAACAAATATTATGATTTGATTATGGTTAGGTTGGTCAGATAGCCACCCGCTTCTTATATTTTTCTTGAAATTTTAGTACTACTACATTGAAATTTTGTAATACCGATAGAAAAATCCATGAACATTTCAAAATTCCTTCTCCCTCCCGATGTCCGACACTCCTCAATAGGCCGATGTTGATATGTTGGAAAGGTTGAATTCCATTTGCCTTGCTTCCAAGTCAAAATATGTTTTTTGTAATACCGTTTCCAATTCCATGTAAAATCCCCATATGTAATTCTTCTTTAGCATGTGTTTTGTCTTCCTTTTTTGTCTTATGGAAGCAAGCCTAATATGATATGTATAGGTAACCCTAAAATCTGTTTAGGCCTATAGGTAACCCTAGAAGCTGTTTAAGCCTAGAATACTTGTTACTTTTTGTTGAAAATGTTAGAGAAAATATAGCTAATAAGAGCCCCCCCTTTTTTATACATTGTGAAATTTTTATTAAATATCAATATAAATATATACCAAACTTCCAACATTAGGCGCGTTCCATAAACAAGATATACTCATTTTTTTAGCTTCCTATTATAAAACTAGTGATTTTAAGCTCCAACATTAGGTACATTCCATAAACAAAATATAGATCATGAATTTATTATGTAATGACATAAAAATTGAAAACATCATTCATTAATTATGTAACCATATAAGTCAAATATAATTCTATCAAGAAAAAAATATCAAATAGATAATATAATCGCATAACTCATACATTTCAATGGCATTGATTTTCTTCTTCATCTAAGTCTTTGTTTGTATCATCCAATCTAGATTTGATGTTGTAAGGATTAAGGGTAGGGTTGGAATTACAATTAGAGTTGGGATCAGAATTATAATTAGGAGTAGGGTGAAGATTTAGATTTGGTTAGGGCTAGGGTTAGGGTCAAGGTTAGGATTAAGGTTAAGATTAGCATTAGGACTAGGATTTGGTTTAGGTTTATGATTTTGGTTAAGGTTAGGGTTTAGGGATATCAAAGTAGCATTTCAAAAATTAGTTGAATCCAACCTTATTAAATCCCCACATACCATAGTTTTCAATGACAACACACCCAAACTTGCATGATACAAAGAAATTTAGTAATTTTAGCACTATCATGTAAAAGGTCATTCTATGTCCAAATGCATGAAACATAATAATTCTACCCATATATAATCAAACACAATGAGAGTTGTCTATCTTAGTGGGTCGCATTGATTAGGAAAGCAAGGTCAACACTAGTAAGTTATCTATCTTATATGAATCAATATTAATTTAATAAATATGTCATTTTTTGATCCATCAAATGTACCTAATCTATACAATTCTAATTTTAATCTAAATCCTAACGTAACCATGTTTGTCATTAAAAAAGGGATCATGAAATTTTTGTAACCCTCAAATTACATAATGATGCTTAGTACCCCTAGCATGTTAGTCATCACCAAGATTTTTTATATAAGAGGGTGAAAGGTTGAAGCTACATAAGTTTTCTTTCATCTAGCATAGAGCCCCACATCTCATCTCCATTATGCCCCAAAGCCTGTGCAAAGCATGCCTGATAAGACACTAGCATAGTTATCTATCTTGGAGCTTCTTTATATTTATCTATCCATAGGGACATATTGGATCACACCTTAATAGAATCAAAGGTCCCTAGTGATATTAATCTAGATAAATTACAAGCCATAGTTGGTCAGTTATGCTCATCTTATCAACCTATGTTTAGTTTAGCAAATATGTCATTTTTTGATCCATCAAATGTACCTAATCAATACAATTTTAATTTTAATCTAAACCCTAACATAACCATGTCTGTCATTATAAATGGGATCATAAAATTTTTGTAACCCTGAAATTTCATAATGATGCTTACTACCCCTGACATGTTAGTCATCACCAATATTTTGTATTTAAAAGGGTGAAAGGTTGAAGCTACAAATTTTTTCTTTCATTTAGCATAGAGCCCCACATCTCATCTCCATTATGCACCAGATCCTTTGTAAAGCATGCCTGATAAGACCCAAGGAAGATCAGTAAAATAACCTTCATTGAGCAAAACTTTATATATATATTAGGATAGCTTACTCGATCTAACAAGTCAACGATAAACATCAACATTGGGATAGCATTAACGAACATGAGGTATTAACACCTATTGGAATAAACAATAAAAGCAAAATGACAACTCTTTGTGATTTTGATAGAGCAAGCTATTATGATAACGTTGCATTAGTATAGTTATACCAAACACAACACTTGAGATGTCTATTAGAATGACGACCAAACGTGGAGAAGCATAATTTTGTAATACCGATAGAGTAAACTATTTTGACATGTGTATTTTAGAATATCTTATGTCGATACAAGTTTTATCAGAACCATATACAAGATCGAGATAGGACTAGAAGGCTATCTAGATGATGTGAGTTATCCCAATAGAAGAAAGTAAGATGAAATTTATTTGTAGTGACAAATTTGTCAGAATGGAACCAAACATAGAGGCATCGACAAAAAAGAGTTAAGCCGATGTCACACATACACAACACAGTTCAAATTTTGAAAAGACTACTCCATTGATTACCAGGTTGAAATATTTGTTGTTACATGAACGACATTCTCTGAGAATACATTTAGGAAAGTTTATGCACCAAAGTTGTAGATATTTAGGGACAAAATTAGAGTGGGTTGAGAATAACAATAACAGTGAACAAACAAATAAGCATCTCAATCAATTCCTCTGTGATTTCCTCAAGAAATCAGTTGAATTGCCTATAAAATGGAAAGTTCTAGTAGTATCAAGAAGAGGCAGAGAGGGGAAACAAGTAAGGGTAAAGGGAAGAAGCATAAAATTGATGAGGAGAATATAGAAACTTAGGTAGAAGAGAGAAAACTAAGCCAAGACTTGTTAGACCAATTTCTTGTTTCTACCTCTAAATCTAAGAGGTCCATGCGATGGAAACTAGAAGATAATTATAAAAAAGTGATAGATGTGTATACAACAATTAGGAGTTATGAGTTGTTTTTGTTTCATTACCATAGGCGCGAGAGCCCTGAGCCGATTTGCAACCCATGGAGATTAGGCTTGGGAAATCTAGTTGTTCCCAATGTTTATGTTAATATGGATATACTGAAATTGTTGGCACAAAACTATGACCCCAAGAAGAGGGTAATTTGTAGTGGAGATGGGAAGCCCTGTTTTTATGTGTCAAGAGATGAAATTTCTAAAGTTTTTTATTTGCCTGGTATTTACAAATATCCCATTATTATTGAGGATTTGTTGAAGGAATACTAAAGGTTAGACACCACCTATACATGATAGAGGTTGCCTCTTCATATGCACAGTCCTGATGCACCATTGGAGGCAGAGGAAGGACTTGTCTTTCATATGAATTTGTTCAAAAAATTACTTTAAGTATACCTATTACTTAGTTGGCTAGGTCCGGGGGTTGAATGGTGGCATTTTATGATTATGTTGTGATTGTCATTGATGGACACACACTTGCCTTAAGATAACTTTTTGTATGTATGAGTTATGCTCAACCAATATTTGTTCCAAATTGGTATTATGTATTATAGTCTTTAGACTATCGATGTTTTGCAGAAAGTGGTTACCGAACTCAAGCGGCATGAAGACCCAAAGGGGTATGAAGACCTCAAGCGGTTTGAGGATCCCAAATTGGTATGAAGAAACAAAGTGGTTGTTATCATTTTTCCCAGTCTTCATTTTTGATAAACCGGTAATCGATAAAATGTGAACCGGTAATAGGTAAATGTATGAACTGGTATTACTTTGTGATGAGTTACCAACTGGTATTATTTTTTTGATGAGTTACCATCCACCGACACTTTGACTATGATTTTGTGCCGTGTTACCAAATATGTCTAGATGCAATGAACCTAGGAACTTGCAATGTAATCTTATTGGATCGACATGAAATCAAATTCCTTTTTAAGGACATCATGTCTAGGGTTTTAGGATTTGTTAGGGTTTTTAATAGTGTATGAGTTTTTGTATGAGTGATCATAGGAGAGAAGATAAAGTCTGTGTGAAGTAACAAAGTGTGGAGATTTTGAAGACTGAAGTAATGCGGAAATGCATTAACAATGAGCTACCAAGGATCTAATCAAGCATACTGTGCTAGTATCTACACCACTCACTTGTTGATTACTTACATCTTCAACAAGTTTCAAACCCTTAACCGGGTAGGCCTGGCAAAGCCTTTGTAAATCCTCTAACAAGGTGGTTCACAACTATGGATCTGAAATCCTCTCACAAGGTAGTATTTAATCAGACTCATCTCCTAACAGAGATTGAGATTCCTAACAGGATTTGTTTTGGTGAAGAACATTGTATGACCTTAACCGATCTGACCTTAACCGGTCTAGTTACTATTCTGCAGATAGTTACTTGTGAGTTTCATCTTACCGTGGTTTTTCCCATTTGGGTTTCCACGTCAAAATATCTTGTGTTATGATATTCTGCTTCTGTGGGTGAATGCCTTATTTTCTATTTGGTTTGCATTTGTGTTAACTGGTTTGTTAGTAAAACTGTTATACCGGTTTACTGCTAAACTGTTTAAGTGTTTGAGTTCAGTATTTTTTGGTACACTAATTCACCCCCCCTCCTAGTATTCATCAATTGGTATTAGAGCCAACCTTTCTATAAGTTTAACCACTTGAAAGGAGATATGGGGGAATACACTATGAGGGAGCTTACTCATCATCTCACTTAGACTGAGAAAGGTTTTGATGAACTCAAAGTCAAATATAAAGCTTCTTTGGCCAAAAGAAGAGAGCATGCTAAGAAATTGATGGAGCTTACTGAAAACAGTTCTTCTGATGAAGCGGACATGAAAGTCCTAGTTGAAGAAGTTAAAAAAATGAATGGATCTAATGCCAACTTGAGAAAGGAGTTGGAAGGACTGACTATCTAAAATGTGTCAAGAGCTTGAGAACCGGAGGAAAACTGAAGATCTGGTAAAAGACAAAGATCATGAGATCTCCAAGCTGAAGCAAGAAATCAGTGCACTTACCACTCATCTCCAAGAGAGTAAAGTGGAAAAACAAGAAATGCAAGGTAAACTAAACATGGCTATCTTTGAGAATGCAACCTTGAAGGAATCCAATGCTTCTATTTCCAAAGAACTCACTAAGTCAAAGGAAATACTTGCCAAATTCAACAAGAGCACTGTTAAGCTTGAACAAAAGCTTGAATCAGTTAAACTGGTTAAGAATACCACTGGACTTAGTTTTTTTGGTTATGACGAAGGTGAGACCTCTGGAGCAAAAGATGTAGCATCAAAGAAGCAACCGACATAAAAGGATAAAGGTAAGCAAAATTTCAAACCTGTTTGCTTTAATTGTCTCAAGGAAGGACACACTACCAATGTATGTAGAAGTAAGGCTTACATTAATTTTCCCTACTTTCTAAACAATAAGCCTAGATCCAATAGATTCAATGGAAATTGTTATGCATGCAACAAATTTGGGCATAGAGCATTTGAATGCAGGTCTGTTATACACAACACTGGAAGATATCCTCAAAGGAGTCAAGGAGTTTTTCCTAAACCCTTTGGGAACCAGAATCCAAACCGGTTTAATACCTATAATCAGCAATTAGGTGGTGGTGGCTATCAAGCGACAACCGGTTGGAGAGAAACCTGTTTGATTTGTCATGGTCATGGTCACACTGCTACAACATGCAGAAGGAAGAATGAAAACATGAATAATGGACCATGGAGAGCACCTGGAGTGATATGCTATCATTGCAACAAACTGGGTCATACAACAAGATTCTGCAGAATGAGAAAGGATATATCAGATGATATATCGGTCACTCCGGAAGGAAAGATTGATGTTGAAATTGTTCAAGTGGATATGAAGAAAGCATGAAAAAAGAATCCAGAAGAAGTGATTCAAGAAGAACCGATTTCTGCACCTAGTGTGAAAATCTCTCAACCAGCAAATTGAGCTACAGAAAAGCTTAGGGGGAAACAAATCGATGAAATGTTTCTAACCCCAGTTTACACCGGTAAAAGACCTTAACCGGTATGTGATACCTGTCAATTGGCAGAAGACTAGAAATGATAAAAAGGAAAATTAGGGTTTATGCCCTAATAATGGAGTATTTATTATGGTAGGTGAAGAATTCATTTAAAAGGGATTTTCAAGTCATTTTCACTTATTAGTATGCGAGTGAATAAGTTTTCAAGTGCAGAGCGACAAAAGGCAATTTGTCTTGCAATTTAGAGAGATTTCAAAACCTTGAAGAAGAATCAGAAGATAATATCAATCGATCAAGTGTAGGACTCAAAGCGGTAATTCAACAACCAAAGCAGTGTGTGGCAAAGTGGAATTTGCAAGCCCTAAATCTTGCCTTACGAAGGTATTTTTTGAGTTTCTTTGTTTATCATGGCTTCTGCATCACTCTCTAGTTCTAGTGCACCCGTTGATTCAGTAGATTTCATCCAACAGAAGGCAAAATATAATGCCCTATCCCAAATACCCGCTGGTGTTATAGTTGAGGAAGGTATTTCAGATTATATTGATTGCAAAATTGAAGACCTAGGATCTCTAGTGATCCATTCTCAGTTAAGCTTATTATGCGAGAAGGACAGGAAGATCAAACTGGAATACAAGATCTTGGAAAAGAAGAAGCTTCACAATGCGGTCTATTTCCTTGAAGAATTCATAGATGATCACATCCACATCATTCTAAGTAGAGTGCATGGTGAAAAAATGTATTTAGAGCAGACACATGACATCACACCAGAAGTGATTCATGTTGTCATCGGTTTCTATAATGTTGGAGAAGTGCCAGCCCTAAGGAAGATCATCAAGACCGAAATGACCAAGCTCACTGGTTCTGTGAGTGACCAACGGGGAATGACCATTAATACCATCAAGGATAATCTGGTCAAGTATGCCTGCATGGTGATAGGTTATCGAACATTCTATGCTAGTATAATTAACTCTGTCTCTGTTGCAGTGGTAAATGGCACCTGCAAGATGATCATGGAAGATGCCTCATTTGATTTATGAAGCTGTATGCAAAGGCAACTTCTGGTGAGCTTGAAGTCAATTAAATAGGACAATGCCTTGAAATTTAAATTTGGGCAGCTATTGGTCAGATTGTTCTTCTACTTCCAAGGCTATTTCCCAGGAGTCAGAGATATTTAGTGGTCTGCTAACCAACCAGTTACCAAGCAAATCAAAGAGAGTCTTCAAGCGGTTGGAACCGGTTACCCTAAAGTATTGAACAAATACTTTGATGAGTTTAAGAGGAAGATGAGCCAGAGGATAAGGATATCTGGTGATATTGTTAAGAAGTATGAAGAGGACATCTTCTTTACCATTAGAGTAGATGAGTGTATAATGGAGGCAGTTGAGCCTAGAAAGGAAGAAGTGGAGCCTATGGGATATGAGGTGATGTATGATATGCTAGATGGGTATGCTTCTACCCTACTTGCCTCATCGTTTGATCCTAAGAAGAAGAGAACTGGAACCTATTTGGAAAGGGTTACACCGGTTGAAGAACCTTTAGTAAAGAAGGGAAAGGCAGTGCCATCTGTATCGGTACTGGTTACTTCAGCAAGTCCTAAAGTGACCAAGCGGTCACCGACAAAGAAGAAACTGGAAGTTGCACCCACCAAGGTATTTGAGAGGAAGCAGAAGACAAAAAGCAACACATCGGACTCAGAGGACACAAAATCTGAAGAACAGCCTAAGAAGACTAGGCAAACAAGGAAAAAGACAAAGACAACCAGCAATGGACCGACATCATCAGCACCAGTAAATATTGATATTTCCTCTTACAAACCATTGCCACATTGTCAAAGGACTATCAAGAACATTAAAAGAAAATTGCTTAGGGATTTGAAAGAATGTTTTGATGATTTTAATGATAATGAAAAGGAGGAAGTTGAATAGGAAGTCATTCAATATCTATGTGTTAATGACTGGTCGTCGTCAGTAATTAGATCTGTGATTTTAAATTCTTTATACAATTCTTTAGACAACAAATGACGCATTTCCATAGAAAAGGAACAGGAAATAAGACAGGAAATATTTGCTCAATATTTTCCTGATGTGTCTAATTCATAACTTTATGAAGTTATGGATAAATACAAATGCCTCTTCTTCATGAGAAGAAGGAGACTCTTGTTACTAGAGGGGAAAGTTCCTAAAGTGGTAAAAGATACCCACTCTCATGCCCAAGATGCTTTGAGATTGCACCAAGTAGCTGAAGCCAACAAGAAGGCTGAGCAAGAACCGGAAACTGGAAAATCGGATGAGGTGTATAACAATGAAGGAGAACAGGTCATTGAGCAAATGGACCCTATTGATGTTGATGCCTTGGATAGTGAAAATGTCACTCCCGATGTACCAAAGGAAAAAGTTGATAAAGAAAGAATGGACAAAGTAAAATAGGACAAAGAAAAAGATGACAAAGAGCAAGCGAAGAATGAGAAAAAGAGAAAAGATGAGGAGAAGAGAAAAGAGGAAGAGAAGAGAAAAGAAGAGGAGAATAAGAAATAGGAGGAAGTGGAGAAGAAAAAGGAAGAGAAGAGAAAAGAGGAAGAGGAAAGGAAACAGGAAGAGGAGAAGAAGAAAAAGGAAGAGGAGAAGAACAAACAAGAAGAGGAGAAGAAGTAAGAAGAAGAGAAGCGGAAAGAAAAAGATAGAAGGAAGGAAGAAGAAAAGAGAAAGAAAGAAGGAAAGGAGCAAAAGAAGGCTGAAGAGGAAAAGCAAAGAGAGAAAAAGCAAAGAGCCAAAGAGAAGGAGGAAGCAACACAGAGAACACAAGTGGAGACCCCAAAGGCAACCAATGGTCAAGCCAAACTAGCTGACATTACTAGTCCCATTGACCTACAATCCTCAAATGAATCAGAGCTGTTGTAAAGCATTAAGCTTTCCCAAGAGCGACTAGAAGCGCTAAGGAGGAAAAAGGAGGAAGATGTTATTCAAACTATGGTAGAAACTCTTATCAGTTTGATTCTTGGTACCAACCTCCCAAGTATCGATTCCTCTCTGGCACAACTGAAACTTCTATGCATAATTGTAGAGGACCAGGTATAATGCCTGGAAGATGTGGCTGAAGCAAGTGCACAAAAGAAGCACCAAAATGCTCTGAACACTGCATTGGTGAAGAAATGAAACGAGCTTCGATCCAAACTATAGAAAACACAAAAAGACATAAGAGATGCACTAGATGAGGGGAATCTACTGCTCAGTAAGATATGCCAACCCCATCTATTATGTGATGATGTGCTTGCATAGAAGGAAAAGCTACAATCTGATTTACAAGCATATATAAGCACCTTCAAGATGCCCTATGATTCCTTCACCACATATGGGCAAACCGTTCACCGGTTTCAACTCCAGACTGCTAGAATAGAGTTAGAGATCAGCAATTGGACCAGAGATTTGCAGAAACTTCAACTGGTTCTACTACCAAGACTGCAAATACTTCAGAAATGCTATCTCAATCTAGATGCCTTAACAGTCACTCAAGAGATGAGTACCTTGGATGCCATGGAAGAACAAGTATCCCAGATGCAAATGGAAAGTGAGGTTTCCACCTCATTGCTTTAGTCATGGTCCTTATCCATGAAGAAATTTATGTAGGACTTTAAATCAATTTTTGACAAGTTTCACTCTTTATTGTCATAAACACTTATTATTTTAATGCTAATGGAAACAGGGGTTATTCAGTTGTACTTTGTCATTGTTGGCAAAGGGGGAGTACTATTCTGTATTTAAAATTTTGCTACATGTTATTTATACTTTCATGTTTATCTCTGTAAGGGAGTAGTATACATTATATTTTCTACAAAAGGGATAGTGTATATGCTTAGGGGGAGTAATTTTGATTATGGCATATTTTTGTTATAAAACACTTAGATGTCAAAATTTTCCTAAGTGTGGCCATCAATGCCAAAGGGGGAGATTATTGGCATTTTTTATGATTATGTTGTGATTGTCATTGATGGACACACACTTGCCTTGAGATCACTTTTTGTATGTATGCGTTATGCTCAACCGATATCTGTTCCAAACTGGTATTATGTATTATAGTCTTTAGACTATTGGTGTTTTGCAGAAAGTGGTTACCGATCTCAAGCGACATGAAGGCCCAAAGCGGCATGAAGACCTCAATTGGTTCGAGGATCCCAAAGAGGTACGAAGAAACAAAGCGGTTGTTATCATTTTTCTCAGTCTTCATTTTTGACAAACTGCTAATTGGTAAAATGTGAACCGGTAATAGGTAAATGTATGAACCGGTATTACTCTGTGATGAGTTACCAACCAGTATTATTTCTGTGATGAGTTACCATCCACCGATACTTTGACAATGATTTTGTGTTGTGTTACCAAATATGTCTAGATGCAATGAACCTAGGAACTTACAATGTAATCTTATTGGACCGACATGAAATCGGATTCCTTTTTAAGGACATCATGTCTAGGGTTTTAGGAGTTGTTAGGGTTTTTAATAGTGCATGACTTTTTGTATGAGAAATCATAGGAGAGAAGAGAAAGTCTATGTGAAGTAACAGAGCATGGAGATTTTGAAGACTGAAGTAATGCTGAAATGCATTAACAATGAGCTACCAAGGATCTAATCAAGCATATTGTGCTAGTATCTACATCACTCACTTGTTGATTACTTACATCTTCAACAAGTTTCAAACCCTTAACCAGGTAGGCCTAGCAAAGCCTTTGTAAATCCTCTAACAAGGTGGTTCACAAATGTGGATCTGAAATTATTTCACAAGGTAGTCTTTAATCGGACTTATCTCCTAACAGAGATTGAGATTCCTAACAGGATCTGTTCTGGTGAAGAACATTGTATGACCTTAACCGGTCTAGTTACTATTCTGCAGATAGTTACTTGTGAGTTTCATCTCACCGTGGTTTTTCCCATTTGGGTTTCCATGTCAAAATATCTTGTGTTATGGTGATTGTGCTTTTGTGGGTGAATGCCTTATTTGTTGTTTTGTTTGCATTTGTGTTAACCGGTTTGTTAGTAAAACTGTTATATCAGTTTACTGCTAAACTGTTTAAGTGTTTGAGTTCAGTATTTTTTGGTACACTAATTCATCCCCCCCCCCTCTCTTAGTATTCATCATTGAATACCCCAAATTTCATAAATATTTAATCCACGGTCATTGCAGTAGATTTTCAAAACCTGAATGCCATAGAATTTGACTATGCTACATTTGTAGCAAGACAACTTGATATAGGGCTCACTGCCATCAAGAAGGATTCTTCGAAAATCTACTTCCCCTATTATTCTTTGGAAATGCATATGGTGTTATTCTATGGTCAAGCACTTGGTCTGTTCCCTGTGGAGATGAGAATAAAGCAATTTTATGATGACAATTAGCCTTTTCCAGTCCAATTATGGACTTCAATGTGGGATTGTAGATTTGTGTGACCTAGTTATATTCATTTTGAAGAGTTCTTTGTAAAAAAATTATACATGTTCTATGTTCACTCGTGCAATTTTGCACTTTGAAACGAAGTTAAGAAATTTTTGAGGCCTGCAGACTTTGGGGGGCCTAAAACAATTCAACATAATTGGGGTGACTGGTACTATTTTTTTGATGTAATAATGATTAGATTCTATGGCTTTGAGGAATCTCCACTTCTTCTGCCCAAGATAGTGCCTAAAAGAGTTACCTATATGGAAATCATTAGGCAGATGGGAGTTTCAAATCACATACATTTGAGTTCACATGACAAGAAAGCCTTTATGCCTGGAGCTTTATGTGTTGGATAATCCACTATTACTAGGAAAGAAGTTCAAGAGCTCACATGGCATAAACTAGCCCATTTCAACTTAAATTTGGGAGCACCAAGGAGAGGCTTTGACCCTAAAGATATATTCATTCAACAAAAAAGAAACAAAAACTTGGTGAATATGTGCACATCCATATATAAGGGATGACTTGATAAGAAACATGGATAAGGAAGAGGTCAAATTAGCCATTGATAACCATAATAGAGAAATGGAGCTAAGAGCAAGAGAGATGCGATAATTGATGTATCATATTCCAACTATGAGGGATCATCAGAAGGAGATGAGATTTTATTTGAGTAGCTCTCCAAGATGCGGATTGAAGAGCAAGTGTCCCTGGTTAGGGATCGAGATGAAGAAGTTCCCATAGAAGAGGATCCAAGACAATTGGCTTGTAAGGCTTTCGTGTCTGATGACAATTTTATAATCTTTTAAATTTAAGTCTTTCTTGTATAAAATAAAAGGTAAATTAGTTAAGGAGATTGTTGGAGAGGTGAATGCCTCTAATGAAAACCAATTATTGATTTATTTGAGAAGTGAAGTAGAACAAGAAATTAATCAAATTACTTCTGAGAGAGGGAGAAAATTACTTGAAGATATAGGGGTCTTAATCTTTCCTGGATGAGATCTAAATTCAGCTCTGATATTTGATAGTTTTCTCCAAGATATTGATGCAAACCATAAGTTGTCTATAGGAGGTGTGACTCAAGTGTACATTGGGTTTGTGTACAACCCCTATGAGAACTCTATGTTGATTTGTTCTTTATATCCTCCACACAAAAGACCCATGGTGATTGATACACAGAAGGCCTTTGGGCACATAATGACTTTGAAGGTTGGAGAAATAGATCATGTAGTTACAACTGATTTAGGAGTGAATATTGCTAAATTGATAAGGTAGAGATTCAATTGCTACTAAGAGTAAACAAGTGTACCAAACTTGAGAACATTAGACTAAATAAAGAGATTGATCATTTGTGTAAAGTGGAAAATTGAATCCTAGTGATTCCCCACCTAGGAGAGAGAAAGGAAATCACTAGGATGATTTTCACTTGGGAGATACTTTACATTAAAAAGAGGGGTTGAATTCACTAAATCAAAACCATAGAGGGAATAAGGATTTGAATACTAAGTGAATTACAAGGGTGCAATGCAATTTACCCTCTTTTGTAAGTAGAAGAGTTGATTTGTTGTCTATGAAGAAAATGAAGACAAAATGGGTGAAATAAGGAGTTACCGATTCAGGATCATGTTGTAACTTAAGATCTGAGGTATTTAGACTTATATGGACCTGCCCTACAAATTTGGAGAAAATCCATTGAGACCATGCATAATTTATGCATGATCCTCCAAAAAATCCGTGAGTCAAAAAGGGTTTTTTCATCTCTACAAATAAATCCTAAATCTGCAATTACAACCACGCACCTGCAACCTGCACATGGAAAAGAAGAGAAGAAGGGTTTTGGATAGGGGTTTGCCTTATTCAAACCCCGGTTAAGGAATCAACCTTGAAAGAAAGCAATTACAAATGATTAAATGTAAATAATGGAAATGTATACCTTGTAGATCTGTAGTTTGTTGATGATGGTTACTTTGCTTCTTGAATGTAATCACAAGTGTTGCATAAAATGGTATGTAACATGAAAAATCCCTAACACACACACATGCTTGCAAATGAATGTTGTAATATTGTTCCAGTGGATGAATGAAGAAGACACTGAAGAAGAATATTTGATGAATGCTTGAAGACTTGAAGACTTGAATGCTTGATGACGATAATGGAAACCTTCCATTTGTTTACCCAATTTTCGCTTATGAAAATGAGAGGACTAGATCCCCTTTCATACTTGCTTTGGAGGGTTAATTATCCCTTCAGCAAAGGCCAACATAGGAGGAATTGAATCCTGAATAGAAAATTAGGTCCAAGGGTTGGATGGACCCATTTTGGGGCCACACAAAGAGGGAGGACAAGTGAACCACGCCCCTATCCTAAGGGAACATGAGAGCCATGCCCCTATCCTAAGTGGATAGGGGTGCTACTCCCCTATCTTAAGGGGATTGGGGCACCACACCATTGTCCTACCCATTTTCAGGGCCTGAGACAGGGTCTAAACAAGTTGTAAAGTGTGGAAATGAGGCCCAGTTCCATGATGGAGGCATAGATGGATCTCGATCAAGCATGGGAGATGATATTGCCAAGGTAAGGGGCCTAAAACATGGTAAAAATTACAAGGGGTTCAATTTTATGATGCTACATTTAGCCCCTACTTTAGCGAGAGTATGGCTTATGCCAATACTGCTGATAAAGTAGAAAAAAGAGAGATAAAGATGAGAGATGCCGAGAAAGATCACAAGGAATTATTGGCTTGATGATGATGATATAGTTGTAATAGGTTGTTTTATGAATTTATTTGTGTTGTCATTGTGTAAACCATGTTTTTAAATTCATCTAGGTCATCTAAACCAATAGGTATAGCCTAACCGGTAGTGGAAATAGTTAGCCAACAAAGCTGCTAAGTTGCTATCAACCGGCAAACAGAAACAAAGCGCTGATCAAGCAAATGGTACAGACAATTGGTGAAGAGTTAAAAATTGCAATTTTATAGGAGTGTTGGAGATAGGGACATGCACTTATGTTCCAAACTGTATCACTAGATTCTATGTATTAAGTTAGTTATGATGGATTTTTTAGTCATAGTCAGGAAGAATAGAGAACCGATATAGCAAAATTAGTTTGATCAGTAACCGGTAGACTTATTGTTATGATTTTAAGTTATGAATTGTTTTGCCGATAAGAGAAAAGTGTAATGAGTGGGAAAAATTAAAAGGTGAATAGATTCAATAAACCTAGGGAATTGTTCCAAGGTTCTTAACCGACTTAACAAATTTCTTTATAAGGAGATGTGAGTTGTATGATTTTATGTATCAAGAGTGAGAATTTGATCGTGTGGTTGAAGGAGAAGTTAGGTATTGATGTCTAGTTGGTGATAGAAGTTGAGCATCAACAGATCTAATCAAGCACAAAGGTTCTAACTTCAGATCAGTTGAACTTATTGTCTTCCTAACAATTTCAGCAAGAAAATCCTCTAACAAGGTCACTCCTAACAGGATGTGGTAGGATCCTAGCAAGTCCAAAGGTGAAATCCTCTAATCAGGAGACACATTAGCTTGTATTTGTAAATACTACTAACATGGGTAGCTCTTAATAGGGATGGGTCCTAACCGACCTTATTTTATAGCTCTTAACCAGGCTAAAACACTCTTAGCTGGGTGTGCCCCTAATAGGGTGGTTGTATGACCTTAATCAGTCAGATCTCTATACTGCAGTTTGAAGATCCTCGTGGGTACTAATTCCCACCATGGTTTTTCCAAGTTGGGTTTCTATGTCAAAAGATCATTGTGTTATGGTTTGCATACTTTGTTGGATGTTTTCTTATGTGGTTATATTTCTTGCATGCTTATTGATTTTCAAGTTGGTGAAAGTAGTTATCAAATTTATTAAGTTTTTGCTTGCACTGATTCACCCTCCCTCTCAGTGCCTTATAAGTTTATCAGTATAAGATGTTACTAATCTTAAGGACCCAAACCCCTAATCGTAGGATCTTAGCTCACTCAAACATATGCAAGTGCACATAAAAAGGCACATAACTAAAGCTAATACCTTAAGACCTCAATTCAACTCGCTGAAGAGAGCTCGATATGAAAAATGTCTTAATCAACTAATATCATTCCTGAAACATAATATACCATCTCATGAACACATATAATTAGATAAAAGAGCAAATATGACATCATCCATCAACCATCAATAGTAAATCTATGAGTTCATGAGAGGAAGAAAAGATAGAACATGAGTACACACTTTGGTGATCCATGAGAAGAAAGGCGAACAAAAGGAACCATGGACATCTCGCCCCTAGAACTAGGCGATCCATGGAGAAAAAAAGGACATGGAAAACTAGCCCCTATATTCTATCTAGGTGATCCATGTAAAGGAGGAGAGTGAGAACACCGTTATTTCCACTCGACCTCGTGTGTGTGTGTGCGCAAGTGAGGTTTTAAGTACCTCATACGATTCTATGCCTGAGTATGCTACAATCTATATAAGATTTATAGTACCAATGTCAAGAAAGGCATGAAATCTCACTCTAAGATACTATGCTTTGGTTTTTAGAATAATCACCCCGCATAAGAGAAAAGTGGCAGCATCTCGCTCTAAAAGGCTGCCCTCTAGTTCCGAGAATGACCCACTGTATAAGAGAAAAGTGGTGACATCTCACTCTAAGAGGTTGCCCTCTAGTTCCGAGAATGACCCACTGTATAAGATAAAAGTGGTGACATCTCACTCTAAGAGGTTGTCCTCTGGTTCCGAGAATGATCCACTATATAAGAGAAAAGTGGCGACATATTTCTCTAAGAGGTTTCCCTCTAGTTCTGAGAATGAACCACTATATAAGAGATAAAATGCGTGAGAGAAATATAATACAAAAGGAGCAGCATGGGTACCCCTCCCTTAAGATATCAACATAGTTTAATGTTGATACCTTAAGAAAAGTAGAACAAGGATACCTACCTTCAACACCAAGAAGATATCCATCATGCAACAATGTCATAAATCAAAGCAAGAGAGAGAATATTCTTCAAGCAAGGATAAGATAGTTGAAAACATATATCTTGCTATAAGTGTAAAGGAGATCCTCAAGGAGGAGAATATATCTTTGCTCAAAAGATATCTACCTCCAAGAGGAATTGTATTAGATAAATATAACATCTTCTAGAATGAAGCGCATAAGAGAACAAAAATTCAATCCTTCCTCCTATTTCTAGGTGAGAAGGATTCTTGATGAAGGATGACTCACTTTTATCCCAATGGGAATGGGTGAATTTACTATAGATGTACATTACCAAGTGTGAAAGAGATTTTACTCAAGGACTTACACCTCTTGTATAAGAGAGAACCCTTGGGAAAACAACAACAACTTCACACAAGGAATGACATCAAGTAATAAAACTCACACCATCCGTAAAGTAGGAATGAGTGGATCCTTAGAGAAAGAGAGAGGGAGAGAGATAATTTCCCCCCAATTGTAGGACAATGAGAATAAATACAAAACTTCTAGAAAGATATTACTCATAAGAGACGTATCATTTCAAGCAAGGAACATACATGCGCTCGCATGAAGGATAACTCCATTCAAGAAAGGACATCAAGTTATGAATAAGACAAATTGAAGAGGTAATTTTCAAAGAGAGAGAAAGAAGAAGGTTCACAAAATTTCTCTAAGGAGAGATTGTTCATAATAGACGTACCGTTTCAATCAAGGAAAAGATCCCACTCATGGAACAAACATGGGCTCGCATGAAGGAGAACTCCATGCAAGAAATGACATCAAGTTTATGAATAATGTACTCCATAAAGAAAATAGTGAAACCTTAGAAAGAGGAAAAGGAATATTCTTTCCCCCCAAGCATATAGGCATGAATAAATATACTATTACGTTGCTCACTAAGTATGATTACACCTGAAATTGTACCACCATGAAAGACAAGGAGCCCCCAATAGGTAGGCTAACTATGTCACATAGTGAGGAGAAACATAATAGGCACTTGAATGTTATTTTAAATGATCATAATGAATATGCATTTCATTTTCAGATGTTATTTTTAACATGCCTGAATCAATGTAATGTTGTATTTGTGTTTTCAAACCTTGAAACTTATTAGTAGAATGGCCATGGGTTTGATGCTATTTACAAAAAGAAGAGTTTTGAGAATTTTGTTTATGTTTTCTTCTTCGTTTAGGACAAAGAGGAGATATTAAGTTGGATTTTAGAAAATTGGTCAACACATTTTCTTGTTGTAACTTAGAATTAGAATGAGAAGGTGTGGATTCACAAGACAATTGAGAAGAAGATGTTGACAAAGTGTGATTTCTAATGAATTTTCCGTTCACATTCAAGAATTTGTCCATTGCATCCATGTCTATGTTCAAAAGAGGGTTAACTCTTAGGGGGAATTGGATTGAATTTTAAAGAGTCCCTATCAATTTTAAGATTTGTGTTAAGAGAAAAAATTGGAATATGAAATTTGGGCATCTTAGACTTTCTAGAAAAGGTAGGAGTGAAATCTAAGGACCCCCAATCATCCTCTAAGAGTTCTTCTTCAGGAACTTCTTTGGCAAGAGATGGTGTATTTGAGTGAACTGAATAGAGGATTGTAGGAACTAAGAAAGTATATGATGCTTCACTTATGTTCTCATCAACTACCTCATTAGTATATGTGTAAGGCACAACATGATAATCAAGAATAATTTTTGGTTTCCTAGGAACATGAATGAAATTGATTTGATTTTTGTTAGGCTCTTGATTTTTGGGAGAGAGAGAATTATAATGAGATATAATATCATCATATTTTTCTAAGGTATCTTTATGTTCAAGAAACTCATTAGGAAAAGGACTATCATATGTAATTAATGCTTCATCTTTGGGGGGATGGTTATTGGAAGGAATAGAAGGTGAAGTGTTATTAAAATCATCATCTTTCACCAAGGTACCCTCACGAGGGAGGATCATATGAAGAGAATAATCTACGCCATCCACTAATGGTTCATCCCAAATAGGGAGATCATTAGGAAGAGTGTTAAAAGTACCTTCTTGCATCAATATGTCCTCTTTTAGGGGAGACTTTTTGGGAGGGGGATCATTTAAGGGCTCAAAAAGGGGATTTTCATATATCTTAAATCCTTTCAACTTAATAGCTTCATCTTGTAGAAAGAAATTTGACATTTTTCCAAATTGCAACGAAAGAAGTGAATGTAATGAACTAAATTTGAAAAACACAATTGAAAAATTATGCAATCCACAATGTAATTCAAATGAGAGCTAGGAGGGAAAATTTGAATTTTGAATTTTGGAATCTAATCCAAAATGAACCAATTGATTTAAAGAAGGAATAGTGTAATTTTCAGGAATGATGATAATTATCCAAAAGAGATTGAAAATTAAAATTAGGGCATATTGAAACACCTCTTAATTTTAAAAATTGAAAGTTGTTGAATTGAAATTTTGAAATTTAAAATTAGGGTTGTTCTTAATTAACCACTTAATTTTAAACTATATCATGAAAATTGAAATTTTTTAAGTGGAGATTGTTTTTTATTTTAGAGGGATCAAAATTCAACAAAATCAGCCAATTTTTTGAAATTGAGCACTAAAATTGTTGGCATGTTGGCATAACTGATGGAGATGATGGTGTACCCATAAAGGATGATGTTGTTAGGACTATTGGTGATGATATAATTAATATATAATCATTTATTGGTGTTGTCATTGATGGCAATCATGTTTGTTTATGTTTGATATGTCATCTAAGTCTACTGGTATAGCCTATCCAGTAACAGATTGAATGGATTGAGTTGGAAAGCTAAAATTCTAAGTTGACAATGAACCAGTAAAATAGGAACAAAGAAGGAGATGATTGCAGTAGGGATCCATGTTGAGTTATGTGTTGTGGTTTGGAATGTGTTCTTATGACATTGTAATGAGTATATGACATGAACCACATCATGATTGGAAAACCAGAAATCATGTTTTGTAATTGACTGATGTTATTCAACTAGGGTTTAAAAACTAATAACAAGATCTCTTTGACTAATGATTTTTTATGGTTTGGTGATGATTATTTTCATATTTACAAGTTGGTGATGACGTGTCAGAATCCATATGGATGGATAAGATATTGTTTTGGCATGTACAAGGAGAGAATTTATTGGAAAGGAGCAAAGTGCTTAGTACAATGTGCTAAGGGTTGAAAGTGCATCAGATCGAGTTGCAGAGATGTGTTATGATCATTCAACAACTATAATTGTCTTGTAAATTGTTGTAATGATCTATAATATATTTTGGTAGATTATTTTCCCACACTTGATGCAATTTCATGTAAAATAAAATACTGCTAGGGTTATGTAACTAACCTAATTGTAAAGGCTATTTAGGTTAGGTTTTTGAAGGTTTAGTGTGAGGGTGATCAGAAAGAAGTGTGTGTGTCAAACTAGATTGAGATGTCCACATGAGAGAAGAAGATTGGATCTGATAAGGATCTGAACAAGAAAGTATTGAAGTGCTAAGACCAAATCATTTACCTGTTCTTTCCTAACAGTTACAGCAACCCTAAAATCTCTTAACTGGGTAGGTCCTAATAGGCTTGGCATTGTAAAACCCTTCACTGAGTGGCTCATTAACTTGAGTTTAAATCCTTTTGCCAGGTTACTCCTAGTAGAGTATAGATCCTAATAGAGCTAAGGTTGAAATCCCTTAACTGGGTGACTCCTAACAGGGTCTGCTCTTAAGTGGGCATTGTTTTAAAGCTCCTAACTAGTCTAGGCTCCTAACAGGGCACATTCCAAAAGAGTGAAAATCTTGTGGGTACTAATTCCCACTGTGGTTTTTTCCATTTGTGTTTCCTCGTGAAAAAATATAAGTGTTCATATGGTGGATTATTTATTTATGTGTTGATTTGATTTGATTACATTGCTTACTTGTTGATGAACACATGGATGAGTAGTTTGGTAAATCTGTTTTAAGTGGTTGATTGAGTGTTTACCGGTACTGGTAATGAACTCTTTATGAGTACTATTGATCATTTTGGTTAAAGATTTCAGTTTACTATTTTACTGATTCACCCCCCTATCAGCAATAACCAAATCCTCACAATAACAATTGGTATCAGAGCATTAGGTCCTCTTTGTGCAGAAGCTTAACCGCTTGAGGAAAAGATCTAAGGAAGATGATGAAGGAGGGTCCCAAATTCACTAAGGACAACTACCAGATATGGAGTGATAGAATGAAGATAAATATCACAGGTATGGGTGCTCAATTTTGGCAGCATGTTATTACTAAGTATGTACCTCCTATCGGTCCTCTGACTCCATATCAGCTTAAGGAGCAGAAAGAGAACATCCAAGCATTAGAAGCAATTTTAATTACTTTTTGATTCTAAATACTTTGATGTACATGGTTTAGACACTGCTTTTGATGTCTGGGAGAAGTTACAATTAATCTATGGTCGTGATGAGCATGCTCAAAAGGTTGAGGGAGAGAGTCTTAGAGGAAAGTTTGATGATATGAAAATGATGGAAGGTGAAAATATTACTCAGTATGGATAGAGGATAAAGGAAGTTGTTGGTGGAATCAAAAGTGCAAGTGGTGTTGTAAGTGATGACACTGTTGTGAGTAAGATGCTTAGAACCATATTGCTTGCTTATGCTATTAAAGTGTCATCTATTCAAGAGTTGAGATCAACCAGTAAGGATAAAGTCACTATTGATTCTTTGATTGGTAAGCTTGCTGCTTTTGAGTTAAATTGTTTTGATAACAGTGTATCTAAGATAAAATTTGCCTTTAAGGCATCTGTATCTAGTGTACCAGTGAGAAAATGGAAAGATGTTTGTTATAGTCATGAATGCAAGTCAAGTCATCATGGCGGTAGAAAAAATGATATGGATGATGAAGATGATGAATAATGACGAATAGATAGTACCAAACCAGTACTGAGAGGGGGGGGTGAATTAGTATAGGCAAAATCATTTCTCAATAATTTCAACAACAAAAAATACACTAACCAGAAAACAGTATCACCAATCTAAGACAGGGTACAACTGGTAAAACACAGAATGACTATGACAAGCATAAACCGATTAACACTTAGATCTTCAATTCTCCTAACATATTCTTTTCACTTCACCCATATGCATAAACAAGTGATACATCATCAGAAATCTAATGACCACTGGACGAACATGCATTACCACTTAACAGAAAGTATTGAAGCATCCCATGAAAACATCACACATGACACACAAATTTTTCACGTGGAAACCCGACTGGGAAAACCCATGGTGGGGATGAATACCCACAAGCTGTTCTTTGAACTCTTCTAAATTCTTCTCTATTAGGAGCCTTGTCCAGCTAAAGACTTTACAATAGGTTCTACTAGGAACCAATCTTGCTAGGTATCACTCGGTTAAGGGATGGCTTAAATACCTGGCTAAAGGTTAGAACCCTATTAAAGGTTACCTCGCAAGAGGATTTCAAGAACTCATTGAATTGAGTCAACCTATTAAAAGATTTACACAAAAGCTTGTTAAAGCTACCCGGTTAAGGAATTTTCCAACTGCTGAAATGATTAGAAGACAACAGTAAATCACTGATCTGAAAAACAACACACAATGCCAAGGCAGATCCTCTTAAGCTCCTTTTCTCCTGCAATCACACTCTACAGGTGTTCTCACACTTCTCTGGTCTAGCAAGAATTAGGTATCTCTTCACTTGGATACACACATAACATTTGCCAACCAACCCGAAATGAAAAACATCATCGACCTTATAGAAAATAGATAGGTTGGTAGCATAAACCCTAAACCCTAAATATTTAGATTTACCAACTCAGTTGGTTCAATCCTAACCGTTAATCACACTGCACTGAATACAATAGTCTTGAACAGATCTCAAGACATTCTCTAATGTTCAATCTTTGCCGCTTCAGGAAGTTGATAACCCATCACACGTTCTCCACCATTTACAGAGACTTCGCACATTCCTGAGGTAGATAGAGTCAATCTTCTTCATGCAAGATCCTCAGGGAAATCCTTCACGCACACAAGGCTGACGTGGAAACATGATCTAATCCTCATAGCAATGCTAACTCATCACAAGATGTCATCGATTGAATGTCACAGGCTTGGAATGTATCAACCGAAAACCCTGAAACTAAGACTACCAACTAGTAGTCATGCCAATTGAAACCTCGATACAAGACTTCTCATATACGAGTTCTCATTCCAACATACCACTTCAATTTTTCACATATACTGGTTCACATATCATATCGGTTCACTTGCCAGTTTGCTTTCATCAATATACTGGTTCACCCTTTAGCATATTGACATCAATGACAACATATAATATCATCTTGTAATGTCATCAGACTCTGCACATATGCCAAAAATCTCCCCCTTTGGCATTGATGGCAATATACAAAAGATATCTCTCTGCTTCACATCTTCTCCCCAATACTGCAGATATCTTCTCTACTTCACATCTTCTCCCCCTTTGACAACAATGCCAAAGTGGAGGCACAAACAACTATGTTCCACTATGCTGCTCCCCCTAAGGAGTAGCATCCTTCAACACAAAAATACTAAAATAGATTAATTAATGCAATACTTGATTGATGTGGGACATACACCTTTAGTTTACCTCTTGAAGGGATAGCACCCCTAATTCACTTCTCAAATAGGTAAGTGTAGCCTTCAGTAGAGGCTTGGTGAATATGTCTGCTATCTGCTCCTTACTAGAAACATGTTCCAATACAACCTCTTTGTTCTGAACCTTCTCCCTCAAGAAATGATACTTGAGCTTGAAGCACTTGGTTCTAGCATGTAAAACCAGATTCTTGGAAATATTAATTGCACTTGTGTTGTCACAAAAGATACTCACTGGTTCAGATACATGAACTTTGAAACCACTTAACACATGCTTCATCCATATTGTCTGGGTGCAGTTCATGAATGTTGCAACATATTCTGCTTATGTTGTAGACTGAGAGATACAACTCTGCTTCTTACTCATCCATGAGACTAGTCTATCACCAAGAAAGAATGCACCACCGATTGTGCTCTTTCGATCATCCACATTGCCAGCCCATTTAGCATCTGTAAACACTTTGAGGTTGAAATCATTACTATATGGATACCAAAATCCATAGTCAATAGTTCCCTTCAGATATCTAAGAATCCACTTGACTGCTACCAAATGGGATTCTCTTGGACTTTTCTGGAATCGTGCAGTAATGCCCATTGCATGTGCAATGCCCGATCTACTATGTACTACATAGTGCAACTTACCAATCATTGATCGATAATCCTTCTCATTCACTAATGTTGAGTCATCCTCTTTTGACAATTTACAACTGGTCACCATAGATGTACCAACTAGTTTGTTGTCTTCAACACCTCTTTGACATACTTGGACTAAGTCATAAAGATACCATCTTTCATTTGTTGAATATGTAGTCCAATGAAGAATGTAATCTCCCCTATAAGTGACATCTCAAACTCCTTCTTCATCTCATCTGCAAGATCATGACTCATCTTGTCATCTCCACCAAAAATTATGTCATCAACAAACACTTCACAGATCAAAATCTGATCACCTTTTGACTTTAAGTAGATATTGCTATCTTCACTTGTTCTTTCAAATCCAATCTTCACAAGATGGGAGTGTAAGCATTCATACCATGCTCTAGGTGCCTGCTTCAATCCATACAAGGCTTTATGTAGCCTACATACCATGTCACTCTTCTTTGCTGGAGAAAACCCATATGGTTGCTTTATATACACCTCCTCTTCAAGTATTCCATTCAGAAATGCAGATTTCACATCCATTTGATATACTTTGAATCCCTTGAAGGCTGCATATGCAAGAAGCATACGAACTCCTTCCAATCTAGCTATTGGAGCAAAGGTTTCTCCATAGTATTCTCCTTCTTCTTGAGCATATCCCTTGCACACTAGTCTGGCTTTGTTTCTTACTACTGTGCCATCTTCATTCAACTTATTTCTGAAAACCCATTTAGTGCAAATGACATTTTTATGCTCTAGTCTAGGTACGAATGACCATGTACCATTCTTTTCTATCTGGTCAAGTTCCTCTTCCATTTCCTTGATCTAGTCTTCATCTTTATGTGCCTCTTTAAATGTTTTAGGTTCAAATTCAGAGATCATGCAAGAGTTTTCTCTAACCTTCCTTCTTGTAAGAATTCATGCATCCTTGTCCTCTATGATCTGCTTTGGATCATGATTCAACTTTACATACCTAGGTATGATCTTAACAGATTCCTCTTGCTTTTCTTCTTCATCCTCATCTTCATCATCATCAACATTTTCTAGTATAGAAACATTGTTACTGGTACTCAGCTGCTTTGCAACCAGTTCCCAGAAGGTTACAACCGGTTCATGTACTACTTCCTTACTGTCGGTTTCCTCAAGTTTCTTAGAAGTTTCATCAACTCTTACATTGATACTTTCACCAATTTTTTGAGTCCTATTGTTGAAACACTTGAGAGATTTTCTCTTGGTGGAATACCCTGGGAATATTCTTTCATCACATTTTGCATCAAACTTGCTCTTATGTTCACTCCTCTTGATATAACATTTTCTACAAAACACTCTAAAGTGGCTTACTACAGGAGTCTTACCAGTCCAATACTCATAAGGTGTTTTATCCTTACCTTTCTTGATGAGTACCTAGTTCATTGTGTAGACTACAGTGCTCATTGCTTCTCTCCAAAAGGTGTGAGCAACATTTCCTTGGATCAGCATGGTTCTGGCTACTTCAACTATAGTCTGGTTGTTCCTTTCTACTAGGCCATTCTACTATGGAGTCTGGGGGGCAGATAGTTGCCTCTTGATGCCATTTTATTCACAGTACTTGTTGAATTCACTAGAAGTGGACTCACCTCCTTGGTCAATTCTAAGGAATTTGATTCTCTTACCACTTTCTTTTTCAACCAGTGCCTGAAGGCTTTGAACTTTCCAGAAGCTTCAGACTTGTCTTTCAAGAATGTGACCCACATTATTCTTGAGAAGTCATTAGTGAGAATCATGAAGTACCTATCTCCCTGCACACTCCTAGTTTTCATAGGACCACACAAATCAGTATGCACAAGATCAAGTAGATTGTCTGTAGTGAAAGATTTACCTTTGAAGGTTTAAGAAGACATTTTCCCCAGCCAACACTCTCTGCACAAAGGATTCTCCAATTTGTTCAGCATAGGCAAACCTCTAACTGCCTTGATCTTACTGGCCTTCACAATATTATCAAAGTTTAAACGACAGAGTCTCCTATGCCATATCCAACTATCATAAAACTTAGCCATTAAACATATACTCATATTTGCATTCAACTAAAATAAGTTATCTTTGGTCTGCATATCAGTGGCCATTAGTTCACCACTCTTTCCTTTTATTTTACACACTCCATCTTTGAATTCCAAATTTAGTCCATTATCATTCAATTGGGCGACACTCAAAAGGTTGTGCCCGAGACCTTCTACCCAATACACATTATCAACACTTCTTTTTCCATTCAGAGAGATGGACCCTCTGCCTTTTACCATACATGGTGCATCATTACCAAATCAAACCACACCACCATCATACTCTTCCAGAGATAGAAACTTACTCCGGTCACCAGTCATGTGGTGAGAACAACCACTGCAATAATCCACTCATTGGAATTATCAAAGCGGGAGACAAGAGCCTTCTTGTCTGACACATCTTCCTTCACTGCTACAAACATAATGTCTTCACTTTCTTCATCTTCTTATTCCTCATCAGTGACACCTTCATCAACTGCTACAAAACAGTTTCTCTTGTTTCTTCCTTTAAACTTCTCCAGTTTGTCCTTATTATCACCATTAGGATAGTTTACAATAATGTGTCCTATCCTATTGCAAGAAGAGCTTTAAATTCCATTAGGATCTCCTCATCATCCATTTCTCTGCTTTGTCTTGGTTCATAGCTAGCACTAGCTTCTTTTCCCTTTCTAGATGGTGCAGAAGATGCTCTAAAGGTCGATTCCGTCTTCTGAATACTGCCAACATAGTTATTTAGCTCATATGCGGTCAGCTTAGCAATGATGGAATCTAGGGATACCTTTGTCTTGTCTATAGACCTCATCTCCTGAATAGCAACAACCCTTATTGCATAGACTGGTAACAAGGATCTCACTACTTTGCTAACAAGAGTGGCATCATCTATTTTACCTCTTGCACTCTTGATGTCTCCAACAACAGTCTTGATTCTTATTCCACATTGTTGAATGGTCTCTCCTTCAACCATCTGGATGTCTTCAAACTTTCCCCTAAGGCTCTCTTCCTTAGCTTGTTTCACATGCTCATGACTGCCATAGATATTTTCTAGAGTATCCCATACTTCTTTGGGATTGTCTTTATCCTGAACATGAATAAACTCAATATCAGATAGACTGCTGATTAGGGCTTCCATGACTTGCCCATTCTCCTGAATCTCTCTTCTTTGATCATCGATGAGAGTACCAGTAGGGATAACATAAGCATTCTCAACATAGCTCCAGTGTTGAGCACAGATGCTTCTAATGTAGATCTTCATTCTGTCCTTCCATATCTTAAAGTTATCTCTGTTAAACTTTGGACCTTCCCTCTTCATCATTAGAGTAGGATCTTTTCCTCAAGCAATTAAGCTTACAACATAGAGGACCTCGAGGATGCTCTAATACCAATTGATGAATAATAATGAACAGTTAGTACCAAACCGATACTAAGAGGGGGGGTGAATCAGTACAAGCAAAATCTTTTTTGAACAATTCAAATAGCAAAAACTGCACTAACTGGAAAATACTATCACCGATCTAAGACAGGGTACAAACGGTAAAACACAGAATGACTATGACAAGCATAAACCGGTTAACACTTAGATCTTCACTTCTCCTAACATCTTCTTTTCACTTCACCCATATGCATAAACAAGTGATACATCATCAAAAATCTAATGACCACTGGACTAACATGCATTACCACTTAATAGAAAATATTGAAGCATCACATGAAAACATCACACATGACACATAAATTTTTCTCGTGGAAACCCAACTGGGAAAAACCATGGTGGGGATGAATAGCCACAAGCTGTTCTTTGAACTCTTCAGAAGTCTCCTTTATTAGGACCTTGTCTGGTTAAAGACTTCACAATAGGTTCTTCTAGGAACCGATCCTACTAGGGATTACCCGGTTAAAGGTTAGAACCCTATTAAAGGTTACCTCACAAGAGGATTTCAAAAACCCATTGAATTGAGTCACCCTGTTAAAGGATTTACACAAAATCTTGTTAAAGCTACCCAGTTAAGGGATTTTCCAATTGCTGAAATGGTTAGAAGACAATAGGTAAATCACTTATCTGAAAAACAACACACAATGCCAAGGTAGATCCTCTTAAGCTCCTTTGCTCCTGCAATCACACTCTGCAGGTATACTCACACTTCTCTGGTCTAGCAAGAATCAGGTATCTCTTCACTTGGATACACACATAACATTTGCCAACCAACCCGAAATGAAAAACATCATTGACCTTATAGAAAATAGATAGGTCGGTAGCATAAACCCTAAACCCTAAACATTTAGATTTACCAACTCAGTCAGTTCAATCTTGACCATTAATCATAGTGCACTAAATACAATAGTCTTGAATAGATCTCAAGACATTCTCCAATGCTCATTCTTTGCCGCTTCAGGAAGCTGATAACGCATCATGCATTCTCCACCATTTATAGAGACTTCACACATTTTCGAGGTAGATAGAGTCAATCTTCTTCATGTGAGATCCTCAAGGAAATCCTTCACATGCACAAGGATGACATGGCAATATGATCTGATCTTCATAACAATTCTAACTCATCACAAGATGTCATCGGTTGAATCACACAGGCTTGGAATGTATCAACCAAAAACCCTAAAACTGAGACTACCAACCAGTAGTCATGCCAACTGAAACCCCGATACAAAACTTCTCATATACCAGTTCTCATTCCAACATACCACTTCACTTTTTCACATATACGGGTTCACATATCATACTGGTTCACTTGCCTATTTCCTTTCATTAATATATCGGTTCACCCTTCATCATATCGACATCAATGACAACATACAATATCATCTTGTAATGTCATCAGACTCTGCACATATGCCAAAAGAAGATAATGTGATGGAGTTTGACGCACTATTGGTAAAAAGACTTCCTAGCTCAGGCACTAGTAATTATAAAGGCAAGATTCCTCTCAAATATTTTTCTTGTAACAAGATTGGACATATAGTTGCAAACTTCCCTAATAATGATAAAAAAGAAAAGTCTAGAAAATATAAGGGAAAAGGAAAGAAACAATGCTATGTTGCAGTGGATGAAGGTGTCATTGATGAAGAATCTGAGGATGGAGACAATGATGAGATTCTTTTTGTTGCTGTTAAGGAAGATCTATCAGATAAGAAGGCTTTAGTATCTAACATTGACTGCAGTGATGAGTGGATTATTGATAGTGATTGTTCACATCACATGACTAGTGATAAGAACAATCTTATTTGTTTTCAAGAATTTGATGGCAATGTAGTAAGATTTGGAAACAATTCACCCTGTATGGTAAAAGGTAAATGATCTATCTCTTTGATTGGTAAAAGAATTCTGGTGATGTTTATTGGGTTAAAGGTCTAAAATATCATTTGTTGAGTGTTGGTTAGTTGAATGACAAAGGATATCATCTTTAGTTTAAAAGCGGAGTGTGCAGGATCTTAGAATGCAAAGGAAAATTAATTGCTACCAGAAAACAAACTAAAGGTAATCTATTTCATCTGAATGATAATGTAAACAATTGTTTGGTTTCTAAGGTTGAAGATAGCTGGTTATGGCATAGAAGGTTTTGTCATGTGAACTTTGACAATGTGATTAAGGTAAGAAAATCTAGTATGGTGAGAGATATGCCACAACTTGTTAAACAAGGTAATGTGTTGTGTAAAGAATGTCAAATGGGTAAGATGACTACATCTTCTTTTAAGAGTAAATCCAATATTTCTATTGAGCATATTCTTGATTTGGTGTACACTAACTTATGTGGTCCTATGAGGACTAGAAATTTTTATGGTGGTAAGTACTTCATGTTGTTTACTAATGATTTTTGAAGGATGATGTGGGTTACTTTTCTGAAGGAAAAGCTAGAAGCTTTCAGCAAATCCAAGGCATTCAAAGCCATAGTGAAAAAGGAAACTAGTAGGAATCTTAAGTGCCTGAGATCTGACTGGGGTAGAGAGTTTACATCATATGAGTTTGTAAGATATTATGATGAAAGTGGTATAAAGAGGCAAATGTCTGCACCTAGAACAACTTAGTAGAATGGAGTTGCAGAAAGAAGAAATAGAACCATTGTTGAAGCAACTAGGACTATGATATTGCAAGGAAATATACCTAAGATGTTTTGGAGAGAGGTAGTCAGCACTGCTATCTACACATCGAACCAACTACAAGTGAAGAAAGGTAATAATAAAACACCTTATGAGCTATGGTATGGTAAAACTCCTAATGTTAGTTATTTTAAAGTTTTTGGCAACAGATGTTTTATAAAAAAAAGATGACTATACTGGTAAATTTGATGCTAAGAGTGATGAAGGAACATTTCTTGGGTATTCTACTAAAAGCAAAGCTTTCAAGTGTTACAAAAAAAGGAAAAAGAAGATTATGGAGAGCGTGAATGCAAAAATTGACGAGTACTCTAATGAAACTAATGATAGAAGTAGATCTGATGAAGCAGATGATGATCAAAAACTTGTGATTATTGAACCAGAAGTACAAAAAGATGTTGAGCAGAATAGTGCAGATGATGACGCTCAACTGGTGGATGAAAAAGATGGAGACTAAGAAGAGGTTGCTAGACTGAAACCGGTTGTACCTAAGTATGCTAGGTTAAATCATTCAGAAGATCAAATAATAGGTGACAAGAATGCTGGAGTGGAGACTAGAAGAAAAGTCAGAGAAAGTTCTTGTTTGATTTCTACAATTGAACCAAAGACAATTAGAGAAGCTCTTAAAGATGATGACTAGTTAAAAGCAATGAATGAAGAGCTTGATCGGATTGAGAAAAAAATGCATGGTCACTTGTTCCTAGATCTAATGATTAAAATTTTATTGGTACAAAGTGGGTATTTAGAAACAATTTGAATGAAGAAGGAGTTGTTAGAAACAATGCAAGACTAGTTTGAAAAGGGTATGCACAAGAAGAAGGGGAAGATTATGGAGAGACCTTTGCACCAGTTGCTAGGCTTGAAGGTGTTAGAATGCTACTTGCATTTGCAAGTTTTAAAGGATTTAAAGTTTATCAAATGGATGTTATGCCAACATTTATAAATGTTATTCTTGAAGAAGAGGTGTATATTGAACAAACAGATGGGTTTACATTGTCAGAAAATTAGGATGTGGTATGCAAATTGCATAAAGAATTGTATGGTCTAAAGGAAGCACTAAGGGCATGGTTTGAAAGACTTCATACACATCTAATTAAGATAGGATTCTAGAGAGCCAGTTAGGACATCAATATTTATTTAAAGACTGAAGGGGACAACATGTTGATTGCAAAAGTATTTGTTGATGACATAATATTTAAAGGAGATGATGATATGTGTATGTCTTTTGCAGATGAGATGAAGAAAGAGTTTGAGATGTCTCTAATCAGTGAGATAAAATTCTTTATTGGGTTGCAAGTCCAACAACTAGAAGGTAGTATTTTTATGTGTCAATCTAAGTATGTGAAAGAAGTGTTAAAGACCTTTGGAATGGAAGAATGCAAACCAGTTGGTACTCCTATGGTTACCATTTGCATATTTTCAAAAGAATATGATTCACCCTCAGTGGATGAGAAGGAATATAGGTCCATGATTGGGAAATTGCATTATGTTGATCAATAGATCGGATATTTCTCATGTAGTTGGTTTAGTTGGAAGATTTCAAAAGAGCCCTAAGGAGACACACATGCCAACAGTAAAAATAATTTTCAGATATCTCAAAGGGACAATTGATTATTGATTATGATATCCATACAAAGGCAATTTTTCTTTGCAAGTTTTCACAGATACAGATTGTCATGCCCAAACTTTTGGGCACGAACGGAATAATTTTTTTTTTAAAACATGTTCTAATAAAACTAAGTTTGCTAAAATTATGCAGTATCAAGTCTTGTCTTAACTACGTTTGAATTCTTCTTCAACTAAAGTTAATTTAAACCACTATGTCAAGTCGACGGGATAATCTAATTTGCATGTAGAAAATTAACTCTCCAAAGAATTTATTATTATCTCATTAATTAATTAAATAATAAATTCATTTAAGAAAAAACCCCTAAATTAATTGACAAGAGATATTATTAATCTCAATTAACCTTTTTAATTATTGTAGGAATTAATTAAATTAACTCTAGCAATTCGATTTTTTTTTAATCCCATGATTTATTTTAACAATAATTATAATGTGTCTAAAATTTGACTAAAGGGCTAAATAAGTCCATAATAAAATTTGCCCTATAAAGTTTAATCTCGACGAGCCTAAATTTAGGTGGACTTCAATAATCCCCCTCAGGCCAATTAACTTACAAAAATCGCTATGAAGTTTCAAAGATTAAACTTCAAAAGTATTTTAAATGTAAAACATCATATTTAAATGTTTATATAACATATATATAAAATATGAATGGTTAAATAAAATAATTAAACTCAAGTTAATTTTATACATTCATATTTTAAACTATATATATATATATATCATTAAATACATATATATTTATATATGAGGATATTTATTTTCTAAACCAACATTATTATAAAAATTTCCATGTAATCTAATTAAAAATATTATAAAATGTCATTTCAATCCATATTTTTATCTTTAAAACTTCAAGACTACCCTAACTCGAACTGGGTTAGGGTTTTATGTTTTTGTGAAGGGTCGAGGGTGAGCAGGCGGAGGCAGTTAGAGGCAGCTGCAGGGTTTAATAGAGGTGTGGCGGTGGTGGAGACCATGGGGGCTTCCCACAGGGACGGCCTCAGCCATGCCTGCGGGTCATGACACACAGAGGCGGCCTTGGCCGCTGCTGTGGGACGCGGCCCGCAGCACGGCTGCTGCCACCGATGTGGGGCGATGCCCACAGGAGGGGCCGAAGCCACCTCATCTGTGGGTTGCGGTCCATAGTGTGGCTGCAGCCACCGCTAGGGGTTGCCACCCACAACGCGCAGGGGGGGAGGGGAGGCTCCCCTTTTTGTTTATTTTTTTGTTTAAAAAATAATTTTAAATCTCTTTTTTTGTATATTTTTAAAATACACAATATATATGTGTGTGTGTGTGTGTGTATCTTTCTCTGGTTATAAAGTTTGTTTGTTTTTTTGAAAAAAGAAGTTTCACAGATAGAGAAATATTATTAAATAAAATATGTAGTCTTTTATATAGACACACACACACACACACTTAAGCAATCTTTTTTTTTTTTTTTAAACCTTTTTAAATCATGCAAAAATTAATAAAATATTGACAGCATGATAATAGGGGCAAAATTTCTTTTATTTACTTTAAACAATCTCTTTATATTTTTTTTTTCCTAAAATCACTTAAAGCAGATTTTCAAAACTAACAGATTTAAATAAAGCATTTCATTTTCTATTGACAATCTATTTGCTTACTTTAGAGATGGATTATTAATTCTAGATTTATTTACTGCAAATAAATAAAGTGACAGAATTTAATAAATTTTAACAGCAACTATATTAGACTAGAAATCATTTAAATTAATCTTAGAGATAGACATGTTAAATCTATTAAACCATGATTTGTATTTGGAAATAAATAATTAGGACTAAAGGCTTAATATTCTCTTACTAACATGCAAGTTTATTACTTTACTCATTTCCATTATTTTACTATGCATCAGGAGATAAAATGAACTTTTATTTTCAAAATAACATGTATACAACCAATATTATTTCAAGAACAATACATAACTTAAAATCCAACATAAACATTTCATTTTGTGACAAAATAATACTTTTCTTTCAAAGAATACTTAGAATACAAGATAGTCAACATTACATAGGGGTGAGATACCCAAACTAGTCTCTCATTTCTAATAAATGAGGACTTTAAACAAAATGAATACATATTTTTCAAAATAAATACAACATATGGCTTTTCTTTTACATTGCTGCAACTAATGTATAAAATATCCCATTCCCTAATCTTTTCCTGCAAATCAAGTAAATCCAACAACTCCTAGCTTGTCCTTTTCTTTTCTTTCCAAGCAACCTGCAAATAAATCATAAGGCTTTGACCATGGAGTGCTCACCTCCCAGCTTAGGCTTACTAGAAGCCACCCCTAAGCTTAGAGAACCAAGCCCTAGACAGGTTACACTCAAGCAAACACAACAAGCAAGGAAAAAACATACAACAAACACTTTCCCAACCAAGGCTACACTTCATCACAAAATGTGATGTTTTTACATTGGTGGAAGTAGACCAAATACTCTGAGGAGACTGCTACAATGGTAGATCACAAAACCACCTCATGGCAAATAAAGATATATCATAAGCTCATTAACCCCACATCCTTATGCCCCCCCAAGGCATTCATGCCATACTTTCTCTCCTTATGACCCCCAAATGCATAAACCAGGCCATGCAACAAGGGTCACATATACACCCCTTGAGATCACTCTCATAATGAGAGCCTCTCACTCGAGGGCTGTCAAACTCCTACCACTCACAAGACCATCCTACTCTCCCAAGAGTAGAAGGCCTTGGTTACTCCCAAATCACAGGAAATACATAAAGAATAAAAGATAGGTCGCATAATAATTTTCACAAAAGAAAATACAAGGAAACAACTTTTACATACAAATGATCTTTCCAACATAAACATGCACTGTAAAAAGAACAAAAGGAGAAGATGAACCAACCTTCAATCTGCCCAAAGGTTTGCTAGAACTAGTTTGAGGATGAGCAACCCAATTCCACAAATCCTTTCTTCTACACTTAGCCAAAATTCTATCCCAAAACTATTCTTTTCAAAATTGCATGATCTCCAAAAATGGAGAGTGGGTGATTACCCACAAAGTCTCTCATTCTTGTCTAAAAAGACCTCAATGAGAGTTCTCACAAGTTTCCAAAACTAAAAAAGGAAAAAGTAAGAGAAAGTGGGAAAAAGGATCTCATGTCAAAATGGAAGGTTATCTAACCTAGATGGCACCTTCTAAATTGAATTTTTGCTCACCTTAGGAAACCCACTTTTTAAGGTGATTAAACAGTCACATGGAAGTAACCACATGCCTAAAAATACTCCTAACCCATAGGTATACCTTATGGACTTTAGGAAACACCTCTAAACTACCCCTAGGAGTCCATTTGACCCCTTAGAAACCCATTTGAAGTTAACTTTCGGGTCAAACCTGAGTTGACCACTCCAAAGACTCTCTACCCAAGGAAAATTTAGAACCACATTCAAATGTTTGAAAAAGCTATGATTGAAACAACTCCTTCCAAGAGACAAGTCAAAAATCAAGACATAAATCAACACGTGTCAAGTGACACAATAAAATACTTTACAAAATTACACATGAAATTTGTCTCTTGTTGGATTTACACAAATTAATAATTCAATTTAACACACATGCAACATTTACTTTCACAAATAAAATATGATACATACGGGGTGTTGTCTCTCCAAATAGACAACCCCTGGTTTTACGAACGTACATAGGTCTAGGTTTGGTTCTCCATAATATTTCCATGGTCACATGGATAATTTTCCTGCGCATCTCAATTACACATTAGTACTTCCAAATAACCTCATATAATATTAAACACATGAATAAAAATACACATCAAACACTCTGCATACAATTTACATTTAAACAAATTGATATATCTTATATCCAAATAAATCCACATAAGCAATTATCATAATCCTCATAATTTTGATCCATACATAAGACATGCATCCTATTTCTATCATCATATTAAAGTCCTACAAATCCAATGATGACATACATCATCTCAAATTTATCCTATTCTAGAATCATATATAGTTCTATATCTATAATGCATAGAAATGAAGCATCCATATATATCAATGTTATCCAAATCATGGAATCATATAAGTTCTAAATCCATAATGCATAAAAATAAAGCATCCATAATAGTCTCAACATGAAAAAAACTGAAATGCTAGGATGAGTCAGGGTAGGGCCTCACACCCTCCCCCTCTAGGCATGAACTTCCTTCTGGAGTTCATCAAAAAGATGGGGGTACTATGATCTCATACATGCTACGTCCTCCCATGAAGCCGTAACCTCATCATAGCAATCCCACTGGACCCTAACCTAGTCCAGCTCTCAACCTCGAAGTGCCAGCGTCCGGCATGCCAAAATGCGAATGGGCTCCAAAGCTAGTTATCCATCCGACTCCACCTGCAAGGCATCCCAATCTAAAATATGAGACTCATCATAGATATACTTCTTCAAAACTGATACATGAAACACATCATGGATGTGTGACAGGCTAGGTGGCAATGCTAAACAATAGGCAACTAGTCCTATCCTCTCAAGGATCTCAAATGGTCCTACAAAGCGAGGTGCGAGCTTAGAACCCTTTCCGTAACGGATTGGACTCTTATGCGGCCGCACTATCAAGAAGACTCTGTCTCCAATCAAGTAGCTACGATCTATCCTCTTCGCATCTGCATACTTCTTCTATCTATCATGTGCCTCTCTAAGACGTTGCCTAATCAAATCCACTTGTTGCTCCATATCCTGAACTATCTCAGGACCAATAGCTACTTTTTCCTCTATGCGGTCCCAACTCAATGGTGTCCTACAAGGCCTACTGTATAATGTCTGATAGGGTGGCATCCCCAACGAAGTGTGATGCCCATTGTTATAGGCAAACTCCACTAAGGGGAGGTACTATTCCCATCCGGTCTGATGATCCATGATGTACATGCGAAGCATATCCTCTAACACTTGGTTAACCCTCTCTGTCTGACCATCCATTTCTGGATGATAGGCTATACTAAAATTGAGCTTGGTGCCCATAGCTGCCTGTAATGCCTTCCAAAAGGAAGAAGTGAAGAGGGAATCCCTATCAGAAATAATCTTGCATGGAACACCATGAAGTCTGACAATGTCTCGCAAGAACATCTATGCTAATACTGGTGCTGTGAAGGTAGTTCGAATTGGTGAAAAGTGGGCCACTTTGGTGAACTTGTCAACTGTCACCAAGATGTGATCATGGTGATGAGATGACATAGGGAGACCAATGATGAAATCCATGGATATAGTATCCCACTTCCACTCTGGTATAGCATGAGATTGGAGCAACCCACCTGGATGGCAGTGCTTCGCCTTGACTCTCTGACACTCGAGGCATTGGGCTACTAACTCAACATGAGTTGTTGCATTCCTAGCCAATGATATAACTATCTCAAGTCAACAAACATCTTCTTAACTCTGGGATGTGCTGCATAAGGGGCTCTATGAGCCTTCGTGATAATGAACTCTCGCATTCCCCCGAAAGAAGGTACATAGATGCACCCTTTATGGTGTCATAATCCATTGGACTCTATGGAATAATCCACATATTTCCCTTCTAGAGTTTCCTGAGATCGTATCTCCTGACAAACCTCTAAATACCATCCATTCTCTGGCAATTGCTGCAATATACGATCTCTCAGATCCGTGCCCATAGATATGGTGTATACCTCATGGCGTCTCCTACTCAAAGCATCTGCAACTACATTTTCTTTCCCTTTAATGTAGTGAATGTCAAAATCATACTCGCACAAGAACTCCATCCATCTCCTCTAATGTGCATTAAGGTTTGGCTAAGTGAATATGTACTGAAGGCTCTGATGGTCTGAATGAAGCTCAAAATGGTGACACAAAAGGAAGTGTATCCACCTCACAAGTGCATGCACTACTGCTGCAAGCTCAAGGTCATGAGTAGGATAGTTAAGCTCATGAGTCTTAAGTTTCATAGACTCAAAGGCTATATCCCTACCATCCCACATAAGGACTACTCCTAAACCCTCTAGGGAAGCATCTGTGCAAACCATGAAGTCAGCTGAGGGATCTGGTACTACAAGGATAGGTACGCTAGTAAGTGCCTTTTTGAGTTCCTGAAAGGCCCTCTCATACTTCTTTGTCCACTCAAATTTCTTTCCTTTATGCTAAAGATAAGTAATAGGATGTGCGACTCTAGACAATACCTCAACAAAGTGTCGGTAATAACCTGCTAAGCCCATGAAGCTCCTGACCTCAGTCACACTAGTTGGCACTGGCCAGGCCATAATAGCTCTGATCTTTGATGGGTCAACTGAGATCCCATCACCGAAAATAACGTACCCAAGGTACTTGACCTCTAAATGAAAGAATGCACACTTCGACAAACTGCCATACAACTGATTGTCCCTCAAACACTGCAAGACCTATCTTAGGTGCTCCTCATGCTCCTTCTCATTCTAAGAATATATCAATATGTCATCGAGGAACACAATCACAAAATAGTCAAGAAATGTGTGGAATACCCCATTCATGAGGCTCATGAAAATAGCTGGAGCATTCGTAAGACCGAATGGAACCACGGTGAACTCATAGTGGCCATATCTAGTGTGAAATGTGGTCTTGTGGATATCGCTTTCCACTATTCTCAACTAGTGGTATCCTGACTTCAGATCAATTTTGGAAAATACTTTGGCACCCTGAAGTTGGTTGAATAAATCATCGATCCTGGGCAAGGGATATCGGTTCTTGATGGTTACTTTGTTCAACTGACGATAATCCATGCATAACTGAAGAGATTCGTCCTTCTTCTTTACGAAGATGATGGGTGCACCCCAAGGGGATACGCTAGGATGAATGTGACCCTTCTCCAGGAGTTCCTCAAGCTACATCTTGAGCTCATTAAGCTCATTTGTGGTCATCCTATAAGGTGCTCTTGAAACTAGCTCAGCTCCTAGTACAAGGTCTATATGAAAGTCAATCTCTCTACGGGGTGGCATTCTAGGTAGCTCTAAAGGAAACACGTCTAAATATCCCTTAAGGATAGCATGGTCATCAATCGATGTTTCCTTTTCATCCTCTTCCTCTCTATCACTGATGGTGATGGCAAATAACTGACATCCCTTTCGCATGCTCCGCTTAAGCTGCATTGCAGAAATCATACAAAGAGACACGGGTCTCTGAATCCTGATGATTACTATGGGCGAACCATGATCATTTGCACACTTGATTTCTTTCAAGCGAAAATCCATCTTGGCTCTATGGGCATAAAGCCAATCCATGCCAAGTACAATGTGATATGATCCAAGTGGTGTAACTCTAAGGTCTACTAAGGTGGTGGTATTGTCAATCTAAATCTGACATTCCCTAACCTCTAATTCCACTGACACTCTAGCCCCTGAAGCTAACTCCATTTCCCAACTGACACCTTGTCTAGTTGCCACTAGCCCGCAACACTCCACAACCAATGGAGATATAAAGGAGTTAGTAGCTCCTAAATCAAATAATATAGATACACTACTACCTCTGATCATACCTGCAGCCTTAATGACTATGGTCTGGTGCTCTACCTGGCAGTTGTCAACTGCTACGAAGACCCTATGGGACCTACCCATATCTCCAACTGTAGGCTCTGATGCTACCATCCTTTGATTCCCTGCCATCTGACCTTGAGGACACTCTCTTGCCATATGCCCCATGGCTCCACACATGAAGCAAGCATCGTGTGCCTGAAACTGGGTGCCTTGAGGCCTAGAGAAAGGTTGTCCCCTTATCCTGCTAGAACCACTGTACCCACCCCTAGAGGACTGTTGAGTCCTCACCGGAGGTGTGTAAGGAACCTGAGATTGTTGATCTCACCTCTGACCCTAAGACTGCCACTACTTGGGCTTTGTGCCCTGTTGACTCTGTGGAGGCCTCTGGCTCTAGTTCTGTTGTGACTGTTGCAGAGGAGGGAGTTTGGAGAACCCTGATGTGTGTCTGTTATTACCCTTCCAATGGGGTTTCTGAAACCCATATGTCTGGGGTATAGGGTTTTGGTTCTAGAACCAATCCCTTGTATCCTGTGGCTTGACCTGAATCTCCTATGCTATCAAGGCCTTCTCCACGGCAACCCGAAGGCTCCCTGGAGTGGACATCCTCACTGGTCTTGCTATGCTGGCATTCAACCCTCTGATAAAATGGTTGACGAAAAGCTTCTCATCTTTCAGGTAGTCCATGTATGGCAAGAGCTCGAAGTGCTTTCTCTCATACTGGGTCACTGAGAGACCCTTCTACTAGAGGTCATGGAACTCATCTATCCTACGCTGTCTGTAATGCTTTGACAAGTACCTCTCCCTGAACCTCCCTGTAAAAATCTCCCATGTGAGAGTATCAGCAACTAAACCACACTTGTATTCCTCATGTCTCCACCATGTGGAGGTTGTTCCTCTCAATAGGTGGACTGCTACACGTGCCTTTAGATTTCTCTTGTAAGAGCGCAATACAAAGCACCTATCCAGGCTCAAAAGCCAAGCCTCAGCTTCTACCCCATCGATAGATCCCCCAAAAGATGGTGGCTGGAGGTGCATAACCTCTCTGATTAGATCCCCTAGATCCCAACGTGCTCTCTCATAATACACTATCTCTACTACTAGAGGTGGTCCTAGTAGTTGAACAGACTTGGGCTCATGCCCAGCCTGACTCTCTACGGGATTAGGAGGTGGACTCCTACTCTGTTCCCTATCTATCGATCTATGGCCCCCTGAGTTCTAGTTTTCAACATGATGATCCCCTGTTGGAAGCCTATCCTGGACTATACCAATCAGGTTCTGGAATGCTAATAAGATGTCTCAGTTTGGGTACACGTCTAGGACCTCTACCACGTTTGCGAGCTTGTCGCATAGTTGGAGGCATCCTTCTGAGAAAATAAAATAAAATGAAATAAATAAATAATTTTTTAGAATTCAATTAATTAAAAATAAATATAATAAAATAAAATTAATTAATTAGCTAATTAAAGCGAAACGTAATGGAGAAAGGTTCCTAGTGTTGGAAACCTTGCTCTGATACCAAAATGTCATACCCAAACTGTTGGGCACGAACTGAATTATTATTATTTTTTAAAGATGTCCTAATAAAACTAAGTTTGCTAAAATTATGCAGTATCAAGTCTTGTCTTAACTACATTTGAATTCTTCTTCAACTAAAGTTAATTTAAACTACTATGTCAAGTAAGCGGGATAATCTAATTTGCATGCGAAAAATTAACTCTCCAAAGAATTTATTATTATCTCATTAATTAATTAAATAATAAATTCATTTAAGTAAAAACCCCTAAATTAATTGACAAGAGATATTATTAATCTCAATTAACCTTTTTAATTATTGTAGGAATTAATTAAATTAACTCTAGCAATTGGATTTTATTTAATCCCATGATTTATTTCAACAATAATTATAATGTGTCTAAAATTTGACTAAAGGGCTAAATAAGTCCATAATAAAATTTGCCCTATAAAGTTTAATCTCAACGAGCCAAAATTTAGGTGGACTTCAATAATCCCCCTCAAGCCAATTAACTTACAAAAATCGCTATGAAGTTTCAAAGATTAAACTCCAAAAGTATTTTAAATGTAAAAAATCATATTTAAATGTTTATATAACATATATATAAAATATGAATGGTTAAATAAAATAATTAAACTCAAGTTAATTTTATACATTCATATTTTAAACTATATATATATATATATTCATTAAACACATATATATTTATATATGAGGATATTTATTTTCTAAACCAACATTATTATAAAAATTTCCATGTAACCTAATTAAAAATATTATAAAATGCCCTCTCCATCCATATTTTTTTCTTTACAACTTCAAGACTACCCTAACTCGAACTGGGTTAGGGTTTTTTGTTTTTGTGCAAGGTCGAGGGTGAGCAGGTGGAGGCGGTAAGAGGCAGTCACAAGGTTTAGTGGAGGTGGGGTGGTGGTGGAGACAATGGGGGTTCCCTGCAGGGACAGCCACACCCATGCTTGTGGGTCATGACCCACAGAGGCGGCCTTGGCCACCACTATGGGACGCGGCCCACAGCACGGCTGCTGTCGAAGCCACCCCATTTGTGGGTTGCGACCCACATGCGGCTGCAGCCTCCACTGGGGGTTAACACCCAAAGCGCCAGGGGAGGAAGGGGAGGGGGGAGGCTCCCCTTTTTGTTTAAAAAATAATTTTAAATCTCTTTTTTTTTGTATATTTTTAAAATACAATATATATATATATATATATATATATATATATATATATATCTTTCTGTGGTTATAAAGTTTTTTTTTTTTTTTTTAAAAAGAAGTTTCACAGAGAGAGAAATATTCTTAAATAAAATATGTAGTCTTATATATGTATATCTATCTATCTATCTATATATACACACACTTAAGCAATCTATTTTTTCTTTTAAACCTTTTTAAATCATGCAGAAATTAACAAAATATTGAGAGCATGATAATAGCGGCAAAATTTCTTTTATTTACTTTAAACAATCTCTTTATATTTTCTTTTTTTCCTAAAATCACTTAAAGCAGATTTTTAAAACTAACAGATTTAAATAAAGCATTTCTTTTTCTATTGACAATCTATTTGGTAACTTTAGAGATGGATTATTAATTCTAGATTTATTTAATGCAAATAAATAAAGTGACAGAATTTAATAAATAAATAAAGGCTTAATATTCTCTTACTAACATGCAAGTTTATTACTTTACTCATTTCCATTATTTTACTATGCATAAGGAGATAAAATGAACTTTTATTTTCAAAATAACATGTATACAACCAATATTATTTCAAGAACAATGCATAACTTAAAATCCAACATAAACATTTTATTTTGTGACAAAATAATACTTTTCTTTCAAAGAATACTTAGAATACAAGATAGTCAACATTATATAGGGGTGAGATACCCAAACTAGTCTCTCATTTCTAATAAATGAGGACTTTAAATAAAATGAATACATTTATTTTTCAAAATAAATGCAACATATGACTTTTCTTTTACATTGCTGCAACTAAAGTATTAAATATCCCATTCCCTAATCTTTTTCTACAAATCAAGTAAATCCAACAACTCCTAGCTTGTCCTTTTCTTTACTTTCCAAGCAACCTGCAAATAAATCATAAGGCTTTGACCATGGAGTGCTCACCTTCCAGCCTAGGCTTACAAGAAGCCACCCCCGAGCTTAGAAAACCAAGCCCTAGACAGGTTACACTCAGGCAAACACAACAAGCAAGTAAAAATATACAACAAACACTTTTCCAACCAAGGCTACACTTCATCACAAAATGTGATATTTTTACATGGGTAGTAGTGGACCAAATACCCTAACGAGATTGCAAGAATGGTAAATCATAAAGCCATCTCATGGTAAATAAAGATATATCATAAGTTCATTAACCCCAAATCCCTATACCCCCCCAAGGCATTCATGCCATACTTTCTCTCCTTATGACCCCCAAATGCATAAACCAGGCCATCCAGCAAGGGTCACATATACACCCCTTGAGATCACTCTCATAATGAGAGCCTCTCACTCAAGGGCTGTCAAAATCTTACCACACGCAAGACCATCCTACTCTCCCAAGAGAAGAAGGCCTTGGTTACTCCCAAATCACAGGAAATGCATAAAGAATAAAAGATAGGTTGCATAATAATTTTAACAAAAGAAAATACAAGAAAGCAACTTTTACATACAAACAATCTTTCCAACATAAACATGCAACGTAATAAGAACAAAAGAAGAAGATGAACCAACCTTCAATCTACCCAAAGGTTTACTAGAACTAGTTTGAGGATGAGCAGCCCAATTCCACAAATCCTTTCTTCTACACTTAGCCAAAATTCCATACCAAAATTATTCTTTTCAAAATTGCATGATCTCCAAAAATGGAGAGTGGGTGATTACCCACAAAGTCTCTCATTCTTGTCTAAAAAGACCTCAGTGAGAGTTCTCACAGGTTTCTAAAACTTAAAAAGGAAAAAATAAGAGAAAGTGGGAAAAAGGATCTCACATCAAAAGGGAAGGTTATCTAACCTAGATGGCACCTTCTAAATTGAATTTTCGCTCACCTTAGGAAACCCACTTTTTGAGGTGACTAAACATTCACATGGGAGTAGCTACATGCCTAAAAATACTCCTAACCCATAGGTATACCTTATGGACTTTAAGAAACACCTCTAAACTACCCCTAGGAGTCCATTTGACCCCTTAGAAACCCATTTGAAGTTAACTTTCGGGTCAAACTTGAGTTGACCACTCCAAAGACTCTCTACCCAAGGAAAATTTAGAACCACATTCAAATGTTTGAAAAATCTATGGTTGAAACAACTCCTTCCAAGAGACAAGTCAAAAATCAAGACATAAATCAACACATGTGTCAAGTGACACAATAAAATACTTTACAAAATTACACATGAAATTTGTCTCTTGTTGGATTTACACAAATTAATAATTCAATTTAACACACATGCAACATTTACTTTCACAAATAAAATATGATACATACGGGGTGTTGTCTCTCCAAATAGACAACCCCTGATTTTACAAACGTACATCGGTCTAGGTTTGGTTCTCCATAATATTTCCATGGTCACATGGATAATTTTCCTGCGCATCTCAATTATACATTAGTACTTCCAAATAACCTCATATAATATTAAACACATGAATAAGATTACACATCAAACACTCTACATACAATTTACATTTAAACAAATCGATATATCTTATATCCAAAAAAATCCACATAAGCAATTATCATAATCCTCATAATTTTGATCCATACATAAGACATGCATCCTATTTCTATCATCATAATAAAGTCCTGCAAATCCAATAATGACATACATCATCTCAAATTTATCCTATTCTAGAATCATATAGAGTTCTATATCTATAATGCATAGAAATGAAGCATCCATATATATCAATGTTATCTAAATCGTGGAATCATATAAGTTCTAAATCCATAATGCATAAAAATAAGGCATCCATAATAGTCTTTATATGAAAAGCACTGAAATCCTAGGATGAGTCGGGGTAGGGCTTCACACAGATTGGGTAGGAAATGGTGATGATCAGAAAAGCACAACCGATGGAGTATTCTTTTTAGGTGGTAAACTAGTATATTAGACCAGTAAGAAGTAGAGTTGCATTTCATAGTCTACAACTGAAGAAGAATATGTAGTTGCATCCATGAATTGCGCACAAGCTATTTTGATGAGACTTGACTTTGAAGGTTTCAAAGAAGATATGGCAAAACTGGTGACTATATATTGTGATAACACTAGTGCTATAAATATTTCTAAGAATCTGGTGTTTCATGCTAGGACTAAATATATTGAGTTAAAGTATCACTTTCTGAGAGGAAGAGTACAAGAAAAGAAAGTGTGAATAGAGCATGTATCTAGTAAGGAGTAGTTGGCAAATATATTCACCAAATATTTGCCTAAGTCAACCTTTGAATATCTTAGACGAAAGATAGGGTTTATACCCCTACCCAAGATCAACTAGGATGTTGGCAATGCATTAATCCAGTGGACTCCTTGAATATCTTTCACCATGGATTGATGAGAAGTAGGCTACTCCTCAGGGGGAGCAACTAAGATGTGACATACAAAGATGATGGAGATAAAGCAGCACCTAAGATGAAGTCTGAAGATGCCTTTGCACCTTTGGCATTGTTGTTAAAGGGGGAGAAGAGAAAGATAGAGAAAAGAAGGAGAAGATCAAGTGAAGAACTAATGACTGAACAGTAATGTTGCAGACCTAACAGGTTTCATGTTGAACTTTTGGCATTGTAGTTTTTGGTGTTGCCATCAATGCCAAAAGGGGAGATTGTTGGCACATTGGCATAACTAATGGAGATGATGGTGTATCAGTAAAGGATGATGTTGTTGTTAGATAGTTTAAATAACTGGAAGACAACTAAGAGGGGCGGTGAATCAGTTGTCACAGATTACTGAAACTATTAGAAATTTAAACTTTAATACTGGAACCCAAAACATTAATACTGGAATAGCAATTAAACCAATTAAGCATAAACAATAATCATAGAATAAATACCATCCACATGTCACCAATATTTATATATGGAAACCCCAGTAAAGGGAAAAATCACGATGGGAAGCCTACCCACAGTCAAATAATACTTCTGTAGTAAGTATGTGAATTACAATTGAGGGGCCTGCACTTGTAGGAAGGCCAACAACCTAGAGCACACTGCTCATCACAAAAGGAGCCTCACTCACTACATAGAAATCCAGACTATAATCCAGAGAAGTGTTGAACTACAAAAGATAGCATCTCCTATGCCTGAGTATAGTTCCAATTAAGCTCAATACTGGGGGACTAAATCCTCTTATATACACTCAATTTGATCTCCAATGATTGACCAAATCCTCTACTTGAATGATATTACATTGTTCGCACATTATGTTCCTTGACCATGACCTCTAACCATAACCATGATGATCTACAATGAGATCTTACATTTATATATACAAACCCTCGACCATAAACAATTAGGTCAACCATAAGATAATAAACCAATTACATAATTATAAACCATGTCGGTCTTAGACCAAGCAAATAATTTCCAAAACACAAGATATCCCAAAAATACATCGAGAGATCCAATCCACACGTTACATTAAAGTCGGTCCATAACCTAGATCAACAAGGACCCAATATAGGTCCACACACTACAACAATGATCTCCATCCACCAAGTCTCAAACATGATCACCAACAGCATCCTGAAAATCCACTAGAAACTGCACCAACACCACTTATGCAATTCATCAAAAGCTCTACCGATGAAACCCTCGCTGGAACCAGAAGCCAAGCTTCCAAGCAAAAAAAGATAGCATCCGGTCACCAGACCAAAACCAATTGACCAAATATGATCATGAGTATCATGAACAAGCCAATTCCATCACCAAACTATACTAAAGTCTACCGGATCATGCCGGATCCAAATCAACCAGAAACCACTCAACCTACCAAGACTAGAAGGGTGTCGGTAAAGCATCCAAACAATTAGTGTTGACATTAATGACAAAAAATCAATGCAACACATAATCAATTCCACCAAATGGCCAATAATCTCCCCCTTTGGCATTGATGGAAACACTAGATGTGAAAAACATCTAAGTACCAAGAAATACCAAATAAGTCTCCCCCAATGGAAGACAACCAATAATCTGCCACATACAGCTCTAAATGTCAATAGCTCTCCCTTTACTCTTTTTATTCATATTTCTCTCCTATGACCTTTTATTTTTCTTCCTTTTTGTTTTTCAAATTAATATCTCTCCCCCTCTAACATCAATTCCATAAATCTGACAAAATATCAAAGAAAAAACATAAACTATTGAATCACAAAGCTGACTACTCCCCCTGAGCAGTAGTATCCCACATCAGTGTCAGAATGAATAGTATCTCTGATAATGCATGTCGGACTGATGCCAAACCACATCAATCAAGTCTCTACCAGAGGGAAAGAAACTCCCAATCTATCTCTCAGGTACTCAAATGATTCCTTGGGCAAAGGTTTAGTGAAAATATTTGCAATCTACTCTTTAGTATTCACATAAAGTAGTGTAACTTCATTTGCTTCCACCTTTTCCTTCAAAAATTTATACTTGATAGATATGTGCTTTGTTTTAGAATGAAATATCAAATTTTTTGATATGTCAATAGCAGCAGAGTTATCATAGTGAATAACTACCGGTGCATCACAATTCACCTTTATATCCTTCAACATTTGTTTCATCCATAAAACTTGTGTACAGTTAGTAGCAGCAACAACGTACTCAACTTCAGCAGTAGATAAAGTAGTGCATGACTATTTCTTGTTGATCCATGAAACCAACTTCTTTCCAAGAAAGAAAGCTCCATCAAAAGTTCTTTTCTGGTCATCAACATCTCTAGCCCAATCGACATCTGTATATGCACATAAATTAAAGTTATCATCCTTAAGATACCACAAGCCATATTCTGATGTACCTTGCAAGAATCTAAAAATCCTTTTCACCGCAATCTCATGATTTTCTCTAGGATCACTCTAAAATCTTGAAACAATACAAACAACATCCATTATGTTAGGCCTAGTCTGAGTCAAATAAAGAAGACCTCCAATCATAGATTTGTATGTTGTAGGATTTATCTGTGTAGAAAAATCTTTTCTTGTCAATTTCTCACTTGTAACCATACGAGTACTTAGCAGTTTAGAATATCCCATACAAAATTTCTTCAATAATTCCTTAGCATATTTAGTTTGACAGATGGAAATACCTTTGTTAGTTTGAGTAATATGCAAACCTAAGAAAATTTTCATTTCACTAATCATAGACATTTCAAATTCTTTCTCCATATTCTTAGAAAATTCTATGCATAATTTATCTTTACCTCCAAAAATAATGTCATCAAAAAATACTTCAATAATCAATATATAATCATCAGTGATCTTATAATATAAATTACTGTCAGCACTGCCCTTAGTAAAACCAAGCTTCAAAATATATTTATCCAGCCTTGCATACCAAGCTCTAGGTGCTTGTTTCAATCCATATAAAGATTTCTTTAACCTGCAAACCATATTTGTATCATGTGATAGTGAAAAACTATCAGATTGCTTAATATAAACTTCCTCATCAAGTTCCCCATTCAAAAATGCACATTTAACATCCATCTAATAAACCTTGTAGTTTTTATAAGCAACATAGGCAAGAAATAATCTTACAGCTTCAATCCTAGATACAGATGCAAAAGTTTCTCCATAATCTATTCCTTCCTTTTGAGAATATCCTTAACAAACCAATCTAGCCTTATTATTTATAAGTAAACCATCCTCATTCAATTTATTCTAAAAAACCCAATTATTTCCAATAAAAAATTATTTTTAGGCCGAGGAACCAAGGTCCATGTGTTATTTTTCTCAATCTGATCTAATTTTTCCTCCATAGCTTTCAAGCAATATTCATCTTTACATGTCTCAATTACAGATACCGATTCAACTTGTGAAATTAAACATACCTCATTAGTTGCCAGTCTTCTTCTTGTCATCATTCCATTGCTCTTATCCCCAATGATATGATCTTCTGAATCATTCAATATCACATACCTAGGAGTCTTCTGACTTTCTGTTCCTCTTCCCTGTTCTTTAGTTACTGTAAAATTCTTTGATATTGCCAGGGTAACTGGTTCAACACTTTGTTCTGGTAAAGGTGCCACCGATTCAGATATAATCATTTCCATTGTCAGTTCCTTCTCATAAACTCTAATTTGACTTATGTTCAACTCATCTACTTTGACATTAGCACTCTCTGTAATTCTTTGCAATCTTTTGTTATAACATCTATATTCTTTGCTTTCATTAGAATAATCAAGAAATATGTCTTCATCACATATAGGATCAAATTTTCCAATGATATCCTCTCTCCTGATATAACATTTACTACCAAAAATTCTACAATATTTAACTATAGGTGTATTGCCAAACCATAATTCATAAGGTGTCTTACCGGTTTCTCCTTTGATATGTACTCTATTGAATGTAGAAACCATTGTGTTCACTGCTTCTCTCCAGTGGATATGAGGTAGACTAGCTTTCATCATCATTGTTCTAGGAGCATCCAAGATAGTTTTGTTCTTCCTTTCCACAACTCCATTCTACTGAGGTGATTGAGGAGCAGAAAATTATCTTCTTATACAATGCTTCTCACAAAAGTTATTAAACTCATCGGATGTGAATTCTCCACCATGATCTGATCTCAAACATTTAATCTTCAATCCTGTCTCAGTTTCCACTTTAGTCTTAAAGATTTTAAATTTTTCAAATGCTTCAGATTTCTCCTTTAGAAAAGTAACCCACATCATTCTAGAATAATAATCAATGATTAGCATGAAATATCTATTGCCTTTAAAAATTTTAACTCCAGCAAGGCCACACAAATCCGTATGAATAAGATCAAGAACATTATTTGATTTATCTTGTATACTCCTAAAAGAGGTTTTGACTCGTTTACCCATTTGACATTATTTACATACCGGATTATAGGGCTTCACAATCTTAGGTATATCCCTAACTGCCTTAGTTGAATTCATCTTCATAATGCAATCAAAACTCACATGACATAACCTTTTATTCCATAGCCAACTCTCATCAATCTGTGTATTCAAACATTTTTTCTCATCGGAGTTCAAATGAAATATATTACCTTTTGTTTGTGTACTGGTTGCAATCTCCAAACCAGATCTGTTAATGATTTTGTATTTTCCATCCTTGAACAGTAATTGAAAGCCCTTATCTATTGTTGGCAAATGCACACTTCAATGAGATATTGTAGGTGATTGAAGGTTTTGTCATTGATGGCAACCTTACAATCCTATGACACCGGCAAGACAATTTACCAGCACCAGCAAGGTCAAACTCTACACTGGCACACAAACCACCGGTAGTGAAACGAAGTATACAGGCACAAAAGTCGACAGGAATTTTGTTTATAATATATTTTGTAAATTATTGTAAAATCATTGTAAGCCGACTTGGAAAGTTGTAAAATGACTCATATATATAAAAGATCATTTTATAACATTTTAGAAGTAGTGGAAGAAAGTTAATAGGCAAAATAAGGCAGACCTATCATGCAAATTACAAGTTAAGGGTTTATGTATGAAGTAGAGCTATAAACCGGTACTGGATCTAGCATAGTAGATGCTATTTTGAAGCTGTAGACACCCAAAATTGTCATGTCTAATTAAATAAATATTTTATTTATTTAATTATCTAAGCCTAATTCTTCTATTAATTAAATAAATCTTTATTTATTTAATTCATTCATTTATCCTCTTCTAGCCTTATTTCTCATTTGAATAAATACATTATTTATTTAATTATCCCATTTCCTCTATTAATTAAATAAATATTTATTTATTTAATTAATTCATTAACCTTTTCCACCTATGACACATGTCATTCATCTCTTAATTCCTACACTACCTACCCCTTTCATTATTTTATTATTTCTTCCACCTACCCTCTAATCCTAGCTGACCTCCTTTTTACACCTCTCAATCTTATCCCTCCATTTCATATAGTGTCTTCTATTTAAGGAGATGCTTTATTCATTATCAAACCCTAATGACCTAATGAACTATTTTTGATCACTTGACTACACTATGATCCTACTTGCAACCACATTTCGTTCTTTGTTGAGCTCTTGTGCACATAAAATCTGAGAGCAAATATATCAAGCAAGATCAATGGAGATAGGAAGAATGGAGATCAAAACCCTATTGGACATGTAATGGTATAATCTTTGTGATTTCATTTTATTTGCATTGTCTTAGGTAATCTTCATATGTTATGGTGGATCTTTGTTGTTGTTAGGCTAGGGTTTTTGTGGTTGAATTCATTTAACCTTTCAATTTTGTTATTATTGTTATCCATTTTCACCATATACATTTTGGCACGCTTGGTGGGACTCTTGTCCCTTTTGTATTTAACATCTTTGTTGCAGATTTTGTGTTTTGAAGTTGCAGATCTGACATTTTTGGCAACATTTTGACATTTTCACGTCGACGTACTTTCAGATCGCGTTTTTGGCTTTTTGTCGCATCTGTGAACTTTCAGATTGCGTCTGGGTTTCCTAACCACGTCTGTGACATTTTGAATCGCATCTGCATCACAGATCCATGTTTGTGTTTTTTAACCGCATCTGTGCATCGCAGAATCGCGTCTGCGTCACAGAACCGCATCTCTGCTTTCTAAGCGCGTCTGTCTAAACGGTAACCGCGTCTGTGTTAACCAACTTCAAAATTTTGAAGTTTAAGGATTCAGTTTTGAGTTTTGCATTTAGGGTTTCAGATCTGGTTTATTTTGCACTAACATTTTTAGATCTAGCTAACAAAATTGGTGCAGCTTGTCTTGAAAGCGAAATTTTTGGTTGAAGGCCCCTATTTTCACAAAGTCTTTTGGGTTTAAAATTTACCTAACTTGTGTGCTTGCAGGAAGGGGTGATTATTTGAAACAATCCAAAGTACTAACAACTCTTTGTTGTAGGTTCTTGGCAAGGGTTTTAACTTTTATTGTGTGCCTTGTTTTCATAGACTAGCAAACACTTCAATTGGTGCACTAAAATTGAATCATTGTCTTTTATGTCTTGAGCAATAGGCTCTTTTTGTTTAATCTTTAGAGGGCCTGTCTTTCTATGTGGTCATTAGGACTACTAGTGAGAAGAGAATGACCCAAGTGGTAGCAAAGAAAACCCACCTCTTTCGAACCAAAATAAACAAATGTATTCATGGTGAAAACTATGGATAATGTGTGCTGATTAGTTCATACCGACACTATGTCTCCACATAAACCCGTTTGATCAAATTTATTTGATCAGTTGTAGGGCGTAACCCCTACCAACTGGGAGCCTTTTGTATTTACAGAGCTGAAAGTGCCGCATGTATGGCCACACGAGCGGATGCCCTTACTAGTACCTTTTTGTTTTACTAGCCCAAATCCTTCTAGTTGTTGGGGCAGGAGGTCGGACCTCTGGTAGCAGCCCACACACATACAGTTCTTAGTAGAGATACAAAGTTCGCCATGGGGAGTTTTTGTGGGGACTGATGCTTGGCTGACCCAAGAAGTGAGTGCTGAGGGTGGAGCCAGTGAGGTCAAGCATCTAAGTATCCACTCTGAATAGCGTAGCCTCGGGGGTAAAACCCCATGTGGGATCAACAACTATTGTCTTGGCCAGCCATAAGAATTGTGCTTGACTTATTTTAAACATTCAAACATTCAAGACCAAACAGCAAAACATTGTGTCTTTTGTGTCTTCAAGTGTATGCAAAACATTTTTACATCAAACAACACACTTTTTATTGGGGTCATTTTTGAGTCTAGACACTCGCAAACATTGGGTCTTCATCAACACTGTGTCTTCTTGTGACTAAAAATAGTAAAACAGTCAGATTTGGTCACAACAAAATGACTTCACAGATTGGAAAAAATTGCACAAATTTTACAAAAATGCGTCTATGTCTGTCATAATCGCGTCTATGCTGTCTAACCGCATCTGTGCACCCAGAATCAACAGTGCATTTCAAAAAATCGCAAAAGCGCATCTATGTTGAACAGATCCACGTCTATGTCAGGAAGTTGCGTCTGTGCAGCATACAGGCACGTCTGTGTCCAGAATTGCAAAAAATTGTTACAGTCCACCAAACAAACATAGTTAGTTTCAGAGTTCTTGAGCTTCCTAGGTTGTTTTTCCAGGTTTCATCTAGCATTCAACTTGTCTTTGGGTCTCACATAGTCCATCATTGCTTCACATCTCATTTTACATTCACACTTGTCTAAACTTGAGTCAAAAGGTCACTTGCTTGTCCTCATCATACTTTGTCAACACACTACATACAACAACACTTTGCTAAGTGGTCCCTCGTCAAGGTTTCTTACCTTTGGGACTCATTTGGTCTTACTTAGAGTCAAGGTCAACTTACCTCATCAAGAGAAACTATCCTCTCTTTGGAAGTCACACCTACTCTACTACATACATACTTGGTCTTACACTTTGGACATTGCAAGTACACCTCAGATTCATTTACACTCCATCCAATTCTTGGTCTTCCATACTTTTTCCATTTTCATCTAGTCTCACACATCTTGGTCAATACCTAGTTCATGGTTGAAACTCATCTTCAAAAATCTAGGAGAGAAACTAAAGAGGCTCAAGAGTCCGCAAACATGAGTTCTTACAAGTATGACAATGATGTCTTTTTCAATACTGATCATAACACATTACCTGACATGGATGTCTATGGAAACATTCCAAATGTTGAGAACACGGACACTACAAACAACAATGATAAACACAATGACCATATGGACAACTTTTCAATACATTCAGCAAATGTGGAAGAATCCATTATGAATCCCCATTTCAATAGATTGGTTGAGGAAATAATGAGGAGGGATAGACAGTACTTCTTACAAATGATGGCACAAAGTGGAGCCAAGATACCTCATGATTTTGACATGTCTCAAATAATGGAAAATCGACCTTTGCAACAAACTCACTCCAACATGGATCAAAGGAGGCCTAATAGTGGAGGAAATAGAGGACCATATATGGTACCTGAATCACCATCATCTTTACTTCAAAAACTAGAGGTCCCACATACACATGGTCAAGCACATGATACTTACCTTCACAGACCATTATGGAAGTCTTATGCAGATAGATATGCTCAATCACATACAAATGCTAAGGAGCAACCACCAACGCAATTGGATATTCAAAGGCATGCTCAAAATTTGGACACAAGGAAACCCCATGTCAAATTTGGGGGCAACACATTAGAACATGACATGCCTGTAGAGTATGGTATACATGGACAAAATAAATATGGTGTTCCTCAACATGAATCTATACCAAGTGGTACATATACGCAGCATCACTATAGACCTCCTCCATATGAACATGTGTATGATCAATATCATCCATATATGCAACAAGCTCCTCCTCCAATTGGTGCCTCAAACATGGGGTATGGTGCAAGAAGTCGATCTCCACCTAAGAGCAATTTGGACAACAAATCAGGGACCTACAAAAGAGAATGGAGGACATAAATACACCGAAGCCAACATACACAATGAAAGACATATGTCCTTATCCATTCGACAAAAGCATTCCAATGCCTCCATTTCCTACACACTTTGTGATGCCTAAATTTGATAAGTATAGAGGAAAAGGGGATCCTAAGGCACACATAAGACAGTTTTTCACAGCTTGCATTGAAGTAGCTTTAGAAGAGACATATTTGATGAGATTATTCCCACAAAGCTTAGGTGATCAAGCTATGGAATGGTTCTCCCAACTCCCACTTGGTATTAAGTCATGGGGTGACTTAGCAGAGGCATTTATTCAATATTTCTCCTACAATATAGAAATAGACATATCAGTCACTACTTTATGCAACACCAAACAAAAAGAGGGAGAGTCTTTTGCATCATTTTTACAAAGATGGAGGAATCTAGCTAGCAGATGCTCTTGTGAAATTCCACAAAAACAAATGGTAGAGATGTTCACACAAAACGTTAACAAAGACATTGGCTATGATCTAAGGAAAGCTTGTCTGTCCACCTTCAAGGACGTCATTGAAAAAGGTTTAGCAATAGAAAAGGTCCTAATTGAGCAAGGAGTCATTAAGATATTTAAGGAGAACAAAGATGACTTTAAAGGAAAAGACAAGCCAAGATTTTGGAATAAAAACAAGAACACAGTCAATGATGGTGTTGTTGATGCCAACACAGTGCAACCCAAATTCATCTTTTGGGGATCAAGTTCTATAAACAATCAAGTGAATACTCAAACAACTTCCAAATCATGAAGGAAGTACACTCCATTGGGAGAACCACTTGAGTCAGTCTTCAAAAAGTTAATGGCAAACAAGGTAATCATAGTTCCAGATTTTCCTCCATATGAACCAAAGGTTAAGCCAAATTGGTGGAATGATGATGAGTATTGTGAATTTCATAAGAGCAAGGGTCATAAGATAGGAAATTGTCATCGACTGAAGAACATCATTCAAGATCTCATTGATAGAGGTGACATTGAGATTGAGGGACACTCATCCAATCAAGAACATGAGATGTTTAAGGAACCATTCCCAAAACATGACAAGGGAAAAGCTAAAGCCATAGATGATCAAACCAACTATACCAGAGCACCTTACAATTATGATTCAACCATCAATCATATCTCGATGGACAATTATGTCTCTACTATTATCATCAAGAACAAAAACCCTGAGAATCCTACTCAGAGACCCAAGATTGTCCTAAAAGGTGTGGGATCTTCTTCCAAACCTACTTCTGAATGTCATGTTACAACCCGTTGAGGTAAAATCACTTTGCAAGGTGCCTCCACTAAAAATACTGCTTCTTCATTAACCAAACCTGAGTATGACCTTGTAGAACAGTTAGGGAAGACACCCGCGCTCATCTCCATACTTGAGCTCTTACATATATCCCCCACTCGTAAAGCTATTCTTGATAAAATCTTGAGAGACACTACCGTTCCTACTAATCTGAACATGGACCAGTTTCAAGCCATGGTGGGATACCTTTCCATTCCACATTCCCTTACCTTCATAGAAGCCGATGACGCCTCTATAAGTCAGCCACATAATGCACCACTACATGTTGAAGCCGTCATACACAAACATAGAATAAAGCGGGTCCTGATAGATGGAGGAGCTGGTCTAAACATTTGTACATTGAGCACAATTAAACAATTGGAATATTATGATAAAGCTGTGAATTCAACAAATCAAATCACCATCAAGGCATATGATGATGAAGAACGCTCATCCAAGGGCACAGTCACCTTGCCTCTCAGAGTTGGGCCAGTTACAAAGGATGTGATTTGTCAAGTCTTGGATCTAGATCTCACTTATAATATATTGCTAGGACATCCTTGGATTCATGAAATGAGGGCAGTCCCATCGACATATCACCAATGCATTAAGTTTCCTCACAATGGAGTAGAAGTAACAGTTAATGGTGATCTTAATCCGTTCATATATTGCAATAACCTGAGATCGCAAACTGAGACCATCATTCCCAGTAATCGTGAAGTTGTTCCTTTTTTGGCATACATTGATCCTGAGTCATTGAAACCTTCGACATCAAAGCAAGGTGAGCTTAAAGGCAAATTTCAGGACAAAGGCATGGGAGAATACACTTTAAATCAGACCATGTACTTACGACAAGTCATGAGTTCCCCAAAAGAATATGGAAGACCACATCCTAACAAGTAAGTATCCATCATGGTACTCAAATGGGACCCTACTACCTTTCAAAGATGGGGCGAACTGGAAGAGGAAAACTTATACAAAATGCTCTACAAAGACATTGAAGATGACATACAAGATCACATCAATATATCCTGTGAGAAATATGGCAAAGGCTTCAAGATTCTACAAAAATTCGGGTATGATGGAAAAAGCCCTCTTGGGTTACGAAAGGAAGGCATCATTGAACCTTTACAACTTGAATTGACTTTCAAAAAGGAACGCTCGAAGGGACTTGGTTTTCTGACTTCCAAGGTCCACACTAAAAGGACAGAAGAAGCATTACAAATCAAAGTTGCCAAAATTAAACAAGAGGATCACTATTCCACAGACTCCAACGAATGGGAATGAGGTTCAGACAAATCCTCCAGTGATTATGAGCTCACCGAGACATTTAGAGAGCTAGATGAACCCACAGAAGAAGAGGAATTTTATAAAAGGTTCAGAGTTGGTCAAGGAACAGCCCATGGGGATTCCACACAGTCTTTGTCTCAAGGTTCTAGGTTGAAATCACATAGGATGAGAACACCTATCCCAAAATGCGCTACTAGTTATGACAATTTGGATTCACTCATGATCGAAACTGATGAGGAGAGTGCCATAGATGACCTTGATGATTACCTTGACATACCTGAATATAACTGCATCTTCACTCTTAGCCCCGCAAACTTTGAAGACATTAAAGGCCTTCCCCTTGTTCACCATCAACTCATTGACTGGGATCATGAAGGACCAGCACAATTCGACACATTCCAAAATGATGAAGCTATTACTAACTATCTTGGCATACAGGATGATCTTCCCCCTGGGGACCATAAAGTGGGGTACACTATAGAACTCAACAGCACGACATATTTTGGTGAGGGTGTCGGATCTTCCAGTCGCAAAAATGTGAAAATAAAAACAAACCAAGGGTCTTATGGCGAAAACCACACTGTGGCACTGTCTGACCCCAAAAAAGTAAAAAGAAAGGACATATCTGAGGGCGAAAACCTCTCTAAGGCACCCGAAGATGGAAGGCTTGACATTCTCCCAGCATCATATGAGGAAAAGTCATCCATGTTGGTAGAAGAGACTATCAAAACAAACATTGGTACAGAAGAGGTTCCACACAATATATTTCTGGCTCAATCATTGACAGAGTCCAAAAGGTCAAAATTCATAAGTTTCTTCAAACAACGACAAATCAACTTTGCATGGTCCTACGCTGATATGCATGGACTAGATCCGGATTTGGTAATGCATCATTTGACAGTCAAACCGGGGGCAAAGCCAGTGAAACAGAAATTAAGAAAAATGCATCCACAAGTAGCCTTACTAGTCAAAGCAGAACTTGAGAAATTATTGGATGTCAGATTCATACGCCCAATTGATTATCCTAAATGGATCTCTAATCTAGTACCTGTCAGTAAACCAAATCGTAGTATCAAAATATGTACAGATTTTAGAGACATCAACAAAGCTTGTCCAAAGAATGACTTCCCATTACCAAATATTGACTTGATTGTTGATCTCACAGTAGGTCATGAAATGTTATCATTGATGGATGGATTTTCTGGTTATAATCAAATAAGGATCGCACCCGAGGATCAACACAAAACATCATTCACTTATCCTTGGGGAACTTTCTACTGCAATGTCATGCCCTTTGGGCTAAAAAATGCAGGTGCTACATATCAAAGAGCCATGACTACTATCTTTCATGATCTCATGCATGTAACGGTGGAAGATTATATTGACGATCTCTTGGGTAAATCAATAGACAGAGATACACATTTGTACATACTTTCAGTCATCTTTGATCAGTTAAAAAAGTACAAAGTAAGATTAAACCCCAAGAAATGTGTCTTTGGAGTAACCTCTGGGAAGCTCCTAGGATTCATTGTGTCCAAAAGAGGAATCGAAGTCGATCCAGCAAAAGTCAAGGCCATCTTGGACATGCCACCTCCTAGAAATATCTGTCAACTTTGATCCTTACAAGGGAGACTCCAGTCTATACGGAGATTCATAGAACAAATTGCAGATAAGTGTAATCCTTTTCACCACTTGCTACATAAAAACATCAAATTCAAATGGGATGATAACTATCAATAGGCTTTTCAGACGCTCAAAGATTATCTTTTGAATCTGCCAGTTTTGATGCCACTAGTTCCAGATCAGCCTCTATTATTATACATCTCAGCTACTCCAACAGCACTGGGGGCACTCTTAGCACAACAAATTGTTGAGGCCAAGGAAAAGGTAGTATACTATATCAGTTGCACATTGGTAGGATATGAGCTAAACTACACACCAATCGAGCGTGCATGTCTCACCATGGTCTTTGCTTCATAGAAATTACGACATTACATGCTTACTCATAAGACTAAGTTGATTGCAAGGATAGATCTATTGAAATACCTTCTCAATAAAGCAACACTTACTGGGCGACTAGCCAAATGGGTAATGATCCTGAGTGAATTCGACATCAAGTATGTGGACAGGAAAGCAATAAAAGAACAAGCTATCGCAGATCAATTAGCAGATGCCCCCATGATTGATGATGTTCCTCTAAGTTCAGAATTTCCAGATGAATCCATTTTAACAATGTCACATGCAAAGCCATGGCAACTGTACTTTGACGGCTCATACACACAGTATGGAGTAGGAGCGGACATCCTCTTTATAACTCCTCAAGGGGATTCTATACCAAAATCATACCGCTTATCATTTCCTTGCACTAACAATATAGTGGAATATGAGGCATTAACAACTGGATTACGGATTGCAGTTCAGTGGAAGATCCAGGAACTTCATGTTTTTGGGGATTCTCAACTTGTCATCCATCAAGCAACTAATGATTACCAAACAAAAATGAAAAATTAATGCCTTACAAACAAATGGTGGATGACCTGAAACAACACTTCACAAAGATAGATTTTGAGCAGATACCAAGAGAGAAGAATTGTGCCGTAGATGACATGGCTACAATTGCTTCACTGATTGATCTACCTACAAATGAGACCTGCTATGAGTTCTTGGTGGATAACCTTTTGGTTCCATCATATGAGATCACTCCTACTAAGATGATATGTGTTGTCGGTCCTGAGTCCCAGTTATATGGTCCCATCTTCACATACCTTCGTGATAATATCCTTCCTCCTCATTTATCAAATAACCAACGTCGCACCTTCATTTGCCAATCCTCTCGATTTGTCATTTTAGCTGATATCCTATACCAGTGAGGTCTAGATGGCACTCTTCTTAGATGTTTAGAAAGCGACGAAGCTGAGATTGCGTTACGTGAAGTACATGAAGGAATATGTGGTCCACATGCTAGTGGTCCTACCTTGGCTAAGAAACTCATTAGGACTGGATATTACTGGCCCAATATGGAAAAAGACTCATATCAGTTTGTTAAGAAATGTAAGCAATGTCAAATTCATGGAGACCTCATACATGCGCCAGCACAAGAACTACAACCACTTGCGTCTCCTTGGCCCTTTTGTCAGTGGGGACTCAATCTCATAGGCAAGATTCACCCTCCTTCTTCTAATGGTCATAAATTCATTATCACTGCCATAGAGTATTTCACAAAATGGATTGAAGCCGTGCTTCTCACACAAGTCACTGGAAAACAGATTGCTACATTCCTCCTTAACTATATCATTTGCTGATACGGTATTCCTGTTTCCATTATCACTGATAATGGGTGTCCCTTCAAAAATCAAGATGTTCGTGAACTCTGTGACCACTTTCATATTTCCCATCATTTCTCCACACCATATTACCCCCAAGGTAATGGCCAAGCTGAGGCGTCTAATAAAACAATCCTTAAAATCTTTAAGAAGACAGTCGACGACGCTGGTCGTAATTGGCATATCCAACTTAATCCTGCACTTTGGGCCTATCGCACAAGTGTTCGCATAGCTACAGGAGCTACACCCTATTCACTTGTCTATGACACTGAAGTCATCTTGCCTATTGAGGTCGAGTTACCCTCTTTACGAGTCTCTTTGCAAAACATCATCAGTGATGAAGACTATAGGGTCTCTCGCTTACAAGAACTTGAACTATTGGATGAACGGAGACAAACTACTTTTAATCATCTCAAGGCTTACCAACAACGAATGAGTCGTAGTTACAATCACAAAGTCAAGCCTTGTACATTTGAGGTAGGTGACTTGGTTCTCAGAGAAAACCCCAAGAATCAGCAAGACAGAGAGAAGAAGGGAAAGTTCAAACCAAATTGGCTTGGTCCTTACATCATTACAACAGCATATGGATCTGGGGCATATCAGCTCTCAACTACAGAAGGTGAACCTTTGGAGGATCCTATTAATAGCATGCACCTTCGTAGGTTCTACACATAGCTCTTCAGAATATCCTAATTCAAAAATACAAAAAAAATCAAAAAATTCAAAAATACAAAAAAATTATAAAAACAAAAAAAATCATTACTTGGTGAAAACCTGGCAAACAGGTGCCTTGTGACACAAAAAACATTGAAAAAATCAAAAAAAAGTAAAGAGAAATAATTTCATCCAATGGTGAAAACCACTTCGGTGGCGCTATGGGCAAGTACCATGGTGAAAACTGGGTTACCAGCGCCATGCGTAGAGACATTGTTCCTCCCTCCTTTAGGATCCACTTTCATCCTTTCACTTTGCACACACTCACGACCAATTCATCCATAATAAACTTGCCCATTCTCATCATGGCCTGTTATTGATCTACCTAAGATTGGTTAGCCATTCATAATAAACCTCCCTTTCCATCCATAATAAATCAGATCCTATCTATGGCTAAGGCAAATCCTACGTGTAGTGATGGGTGTGGAACTGAGAGCATCACATATTTCGAGGAGTACAGTTTCTTCCAGCTTTCTTCAGTCTATCCATGCACAATCAGCAATAAAGCAACATTTGCATTGCCAGTCCGCAATAAAGGTTCATCTTCTCCACAATAAAATATCAGTTTCATAGATTCAATCAGTTTCAGATGAGACAGCAGCAACAATGAGCTTCAACAAAATCAAATCTTTCAACAGACTCAGACAACATATGGTTCTGTGCTATCTATCCTTTTTGTGAAAGTAAATATTGTGACCACAATCAAATAAGACTTATACAAGTGACAAGAGACACTAAACTTGAGGACTACAATGGATGTTGGTGTCAAGTCTTGGTTTTCTTTTGATTTTATCTTTTTGGTGACATGTCTTTTAGCTTTTCCGAGATGTCTTTGACTAGAGATTTTATCTCCAGGATGTCTTTGACTAGAAAGGCGAGGATGGGGTATCATCACCTATTTGTATTTGTTGTCTGTGGATTGTCTCTTAGTAATGCTATGACTTGTCCAAGGATATGAGGACACTATGAGTCTAGTGTGAACTGGGGCATTCCTTGTTTGTGACTGTCTTATCTCCATGCAAATAGATACAATGACTTTTTGGGTCAAACATATACCTCGATTGTCATAACCTACTTGCCATAATCAAGCTTAATGATGATAATGCACAAGAAGCTCTTTCACGTTCATATCTTCTATCTTCCATCCCCCTTTCTTGATTGACTTTCATCGTCCTTCTTGAGTCCGCGTAGCCTGCTATCACATGACTGAGTATAATGACACACCAAAAATATTTGCATTTCATGTAGTTTGCACCTGCATTACCACATATAAGCATTTCATACATACATATAGATATCACAACTATATCACATCCTGCACACAACACCTGTTAGCACAATTTACATTTGCACTATCATATTCATCTACATTACATACATTCACATTTGCATCATGCATACACATACAAAACATAAAAAAACAAAAATATTACATTGCATCATATACATATTTGCATCCATATCATAAGCATCACATAAGCAAATCCCATCACATAGGTACACATGCATATAGCTGCCACAAAGATGAATCATCTCATATATATATATAAAAAGTGTCATGATACAATGATGTCAAAAAAATCATATAGCTACAATCACCCAAAGGTGTCTACATCATCATACAAAAATGGTACAATACTGATACATAGGGAGCACTCTAAGGCTATGATGAACTCCCTCCCTTGGAGCCGCCTGGCCTCAACGGAATCTGAGCCCCCAAAGGATCCACCCCAGGATCATCCCTACTGTCCCCTCTATCTGGTGGTGGTGGAGGACCCATGACCCCACCACTAGATGCATGTCTCCTCCGGCTCCCTCCCGTAGCTGTCGATGTCCACGATGGTCTATGGAAGCTCCTCACCCACTGATCCGCTCACACTGCACCATAATAGAAATCTCGCTAGTAGGCGATCTCCTCCCCGGCCTGTAGAACATAGGCATATCTGGCCCCTGTGTCCTCTGCTTCCTATCTCCCAGCCCTCAATGCTATCTCAGCCTCTGTATAGTGTTGAATGGCCTAGTCTTGCTCCCGCTCAGTATCTCTGAGCCTCCTTCTGAGCCTATCCCTCTCCGTCTCCAAGTCCTGGATCTCATCTGCCTATCCCTAGCAGATCTCCCTGAGCTCAATCAGCTCATCCTCCTTTGCATCAGCCCCCTGTGGCTCTACCTATGGCTCCCCCTATCGTGGTACCTGCCCCTATGCTTGTACTTTTACTGGTGCCTGTACTAGCACCTATCCCTGTCCTTGTCCCTGTACCTATCTCTGTACCTGTCTGGGACCCTGTGCTACTGGCACCTGTAGCAGCAATCCACCACAACCTCTCACCACCCGAGCCTGCCTCTCCTCTGCTCCCTCCCTCCCTGGTGCAACCCTCCTCTCTCCAACTACCCCCCTCCTCCTTCATTGGCCCCTGCCCCCATCAGCTCCATCATCATCATCATCATCCCCACTATCATCGCCCTCAAATAACTCTCCTAGATCTGTCAGGCATGGGAATGGATGCTCGGCCTAGTAGGCTGTATACTCAGCATCCATGCCAGCATCCTTGACCTCTGGCCACATGTCCCAGGGTAGGGGTACCATCTCTGCTGGCTGCATCATAGCCTGATCATATGATAGTAAGGGTCCAAACTGAGCCTGATCCCTAACTATCCGCACATACATGCCTAAGGCCCGTGGCATCCTCTGGATCCTGCCAAACTGCTTGCAAACCCTGTCCACAAGCTGTCTCTCTAGTACATAGGGCATCCGCCCAATCAGGTACCTGCTTCGAAAGGTGTAGGGAAACTCTACCACATCATCCTCCCACTCCTCGCATCCCAGGTATGGCCTCCAGATGACCACATCAATATCATCTATCACCCATCACCAATGCTCCAACCTGCCAATCTGTGGCTGCGATGTGATCATATCATACAGGTGCACAAAACTGCGTCCATGTCCCCTGCCTCTGAAGTGTATTGGCCTCATCACTGGCAGATGCTCATAAGCCCACACCTGCAGTAGTGTCACCCCGCAGCCCAATCCCACTTATCCATGGTATACGAACTAATGCAGCTCATAGTAGAGGTGTGCCAGCACACACAGTCCCCAGGCATATCTGGTGCGTTGTGTCACCAGTGTCTCCAATGCTCCTCCCCAGCCCACAACCAACCCCCGTGTCACTCTATCAGGACACAGGAACCCACTGATCACTCCTCCTATCACTGCTAGCAGCGCCAATCCTATAGCAGTCATAGTATTCTAAGCCACATGCCCAGCCCTCATCTCCAATCTAGGGTCCTGGAACACTCGTCTCAGGGCCTCCCTGTCTCCATCTTGATCATACGGAATCAGATCCCCATCGATCGGTATCCTAAGTATCTTGTATACATCCTCCAAGGTGACGGTTATCTCCCCCATCGGCAAATGAAAGGTACATGTCTCTGAATGCTATCTCTCGGCTAAAGCAGTCAGCAATCCCATGTTTGCTCGAAACTTAGGCACATATAGAACATGTCTCAATCCCATCGCCTCAATCATTGCTCGGTCCCCAAGTGTCAACTCAGGTCGCAATCTCTGTGTCGACAGGAATCTCTCCTGTGACTCTAGCATCGACAAATACTCCTGCAGTCAAGCAAATCAATCATGTCAGTCATAGTGGCATTCACTGTTTATCACAAAATGCTACTTTTTATCTAAATGCATATGGCTATCTATCCCAATGACACTCACTATTCATCACAAAGTGTTGCTTCTATCCTAGTGGTACTCCTTGTTCATCACAAAGTACTACGTGTTTGGCACTCCCTGTTCATCACAAAATGCTCCTCACATTTGCACTCCCTGTTCATCACAAAGTGCTGCTCATATTTTAGTACTCCCTGTTCATCACAAAGTACTCTATCTTGGTACTTACTATTCATCACAAAGTGCCTTGATCTATCCTAGTCTTCCTTAGAGGACCTGCTTGAGTGTATCCTCTTAGCAGCTTATCTAATCGACAACATATGTTCATCACAAAACTGCCGATTTGACCTAGAAGACAAAATTTTGCATTTTTTGGACATAAACGCACTTTCTTGACACAAACGTGCTTAAAGACTGCACAGACGCACCTGAAAAATACAGACTTGCCTGAAAGACATAGACGTGCCTATCCTTTGCACAGACGCGCCTGGGCGACACAGATGTGCCTTCTTGGCACAGACACCCTTACACTGCACAGATGCGGCCGCATTCGACGCAAATGCGTTTCCAGACACAAATGCACCTGGCACCAACCCAGACGTGCCTGGCGGACACAGACGTGCTTAGCACCAACGCAGACGCGCCTAACCATTTTTTGACTTTTTTGACCCCTGACCTAAGGTGCATTTATTTCTCTATCTACCATGCATTAATAACAACAATAAATGCATCGAAGTACGAGGAGGTTTTGTGGTACTTACCGGCTCTCCTGCCTCTGCTGGCCTCTGGAATCGACGAACGCGGTCGAATTTGTGAACAAAAGCCATCGCTGCTGACTATTGCTGCTCTATTTTCGCTCTGCACTCTGCTCTCATGGATGTATGGATGACAATGAGGATGTCTTTTGCTCGTGGTCTATCTTATAGCCTACCCTAGCCCTCGCCCTCATTTCTCGAGTCAGTCTTCTTTATCCTGTGACTCTGTCACTTTATCCGGTCAGTCCTTTCTATCCCGTCTTTCTTATCGAGAGATTGTCTGCAATCTTTTCAGACATTTTCATCCAATCTCTTGAGGGGGCATATCATTCCCATCTTGGGGCAACTTTGTATCAGTTCATCTTATCTTCTTTGAAACAACGTGACAAGCCGCATTGTCTCAAAGAGGGGCAAAATGTAGACACCCAAAATTGTCATGTCTAATTAAATAAATATTTTATTTATTTAATTATCTAAGCCTAATTCTTCTATTAATTAAATAAATCTTTATTTAATTATTTAATTCATTTATCCTCTTCTAGCCTTGTATCTCATTTGAATAAATACATTTATTTATTTAATTATCCCATTTCCTCTATTAATTAAATAAATCTTTATTTATTTAATTAATTCATTAACCTTTTCCACCTATGACACATGTCATTCATCTCTTAATTCCTACACTACCTACCGCTTCCATTATTTTATTATTTCTTCCACCTACCCTCTAATCCTAGCCGACCTCCTTTTTACACCTCTCAATCTTATCCTTCCATTTCATATAGTGTCTTCTATTTAAGGAGATGCTTTCTTCATTATCAAACCCTAATGACCTAATGAACTATTTTTGATCACTTGACTACACTATGATCCTACTTGCAACCACATTCCATTCTTTGTTGAGCTCTTGTGCACATAAAATCTCAGAGCAAATATATCAAGCAAGATCAATGGAGATAGGAAGAATGGAGATCAAAACCCCTATTGGACATGTAATGGTATAATCTTTGTGATTTCATTTTAATTGCATTGTCTTAGGTAATCTTCATATGTTATGGTGGATCTTTGTTGTTGTTAGGCTAGGGTTTTTGTGGTTGAATTCATTTAGCCTTTCAATTTTGTTAATATTGTTATCCATTTTCACTATATACAGAAGCCATACAAGATATTGGATTTATATAATCCATTTTGTAAGTCAGTGAGACTTCCTATTTTGTAATTGAGCAGTGAGCTCTAGGCACTTGGCCTTCCTGTATGTGCAGGCCCCTATTGTAGCAGTAATATTCTCTTATTGACCAGTAAGTGAATATTGTGAGTCACAAATCCCACTGAGGTTTTTTCCACACCGGGTTTCCTTGTTAAAACTCCTGTGTTATGGTGTGTTTTTCATGTGGTTCTTGTTATCTCTATTTATTGCATTACTTTCTGTTTACCGGTATACAGTATTGATATGCTTTACATGTTTTACAGAAAGAGAATCTTATAACCGGTTAGATACTGATTCACGACCCCCCCTCTCAGTATCTTTGGGAATCCTAACAATTGGTATCAGACCTTGGTCCTCTATTTTTAGAAGCCTAACAACTTGAGGAAGATCTTGACACTGGTAGAGATGGAAAACTTGATGAAGCAATTAGAAGCAGCTCTCTTAGACTATGATGCAGAAAAATTGAAAAATATCAAACTTGAAGATGATCTAAAGGCTGCACAAGATATTATTCAATCACTTCAAGAAAATCTTACCATTGCAAGAAACAAGAGAAGAGAACTTTGTGAAAAGATGCAAAATGAGAATGATGAAAAGGAAACTCTTAGTGATCTAATAAACAAGTTGAAACAAGAAAACATGGCAACAAAGAATGAGATGCAAGATATGACTATGAGGTTTTGTAAGGAAATTGAAGATACGAAGAAAAATGAAGAAGATTTGACTAGAAGACTAAGTGATGCTGCAAATGGGAACACAAGACTTAGCTATGAAAATGATATGTTGAAGAAAGATTTGATGCATACACAAAATGACTCAAATGAACTTATGAGATAGAAAGAAATCTTGGTAAGAGAACTGGATACTGCAAATCAGCACAAAGAAAAATTCAAGAAAAACTCAGAAGAACTTGGTGACTTGTTGAAGAATCAGAAACCTAATGGTGACACTTGTGGCCTTCGCCTTGAAGCTGGTGAAAGCTCTAGTACTGCAAACACATAGGATCATAGCAAACCGGTAAGACAACCTACTACTTATAAATTTAATGGCAAATGCTTTAATTGTAACAAGTATGGTCATAGAGTAAATCAATGTAGATCCAGAAATTATCAGAATACCAAGACACCCACCGGTCAATGTTCAAAATGCAATAAAGTTGGTCATAATTCAGAAAATTGTAGAATGAATGTAAGATGTTATGTTTGTGGAAAATTTGGACATTTATCTAATCAATGTAGAACACAAACCGACATAGGATATGGGAAAGCTATTCAAAAAAATAATGTGACTTGTTATGCCTGTAACAAGATTGGACATATTGCTAAATTTTGTAGAAGCAAGTCCTCAGCGGTAAATAACAAAGGTCCTAGTTTGAAAGGTAAAAGAAAAGTTGAAGAGGTAAAGAAGGAATTCTCAAAACAATGGATCAAGAAAACAGAACTAAATGGTGATAGGAATACTCCTCCACTGGCAAAATAGAGTAACACTCCACGGACAGGAGACTCTTCATCTAACTGAAGAAAATTCCTTTGATGGTTTGGCAATCAAATGTGAAACATGCTATTATTCCCTCGGTTGATGGTGAGAAGTTGAAATTACTTCTATACCGACAGATAAGTTAAGTCATTACTTAACCGACAAGCATTAAATGTGGTGGCTAGCAAAATTAATATTATAAATCAAGTGTTTTGGCTACATTTTCATTTCACCAAGCATTCAAACCTTGAGAGTGCAAAAATTCCTGAGCAAAGGCATTCCAAGCAAAGAAGTGAAGCAATTCATCAAGCAATCATTCCTAAGGCAGATAAAGGTATTTATAACCATGGCTTCTTCATCTGTTCCTAAATTTATTGCAAACCCTATTGTTTTCAAGGTTATTAAATGCCCTAGACCCATATTTCAGTTAGTTCCCAAAATTGCCAAGAAAGATGATAATATTGGTGCATTTTCTCAAATCCCTAAAGGAGTAGTTTTTGCTAAAGACCCTATAATGTACATACATTGTCATATAGAGGAATTAGGTGATGAGGAAATCAAGAATATGTATAAGTCTGTAATTTGTGACAAATTTGGTAATGTTAAACCCGAACACAAGATAGTAGAAACCCTAGGTTTCACTGAAATTCTCAGTATCCCAGATTTTCCCAAGGATGTTATAAGGGTAGTACTAAGTAGGGTACATGGTGCATTCTTCTGGTTGGACTCAGTTCACAAAATAAAAAAAGAAGCAATAAAGGCTGTGACAGGGTTACCCTCCACCGATAACAGACCTAATAAAACAAAGAAGGTCTCAAATGACCTAGTGATTAACCTAACAGGTGCGACATTTGATAAGAGATCCTTAAGAGTAAATGATGTAACAGATATCAATGTCAGATTCATCAATATGATTTTAGGCTACAAATCTACACATGCAAATAGGTTAAACTCAGTCTCTAGCCTATGCATAAAGAGTGCCTATGACATGATTAATGATAATGCAAAAATAGATGTGTGTGAATGGCTTGAAGATGAACTAATTGACAATTTGGGAAAGATAAAGAAAGACAAAAAGGGGACATTCGGATCTTGGTGCAGCAAAGCACATTCTTAGGATGGAAATTAGAAGAGATAGGGTGAACAGAAAGCTATGGCTAGGCCAGAGTAAGTATGTGAATTCAGTATTACAGAGGTTCAACATGCAGAATTGTAGACCATTGAGTGTTCCTTTTACAGTTGGAATGAAACTATCTATTTCAGATTGTCCTACATCCCCATTGGAGATGGAAGACATGAGCAGAGTGTCTTACCAGAGTGCGGTTGGAAGCTTGATGTATGCTATGGTCTGTACTAGACCAGACATTGCCCAAGCAGTGGGAGTACTTTCTAGATATATGTCTAATCCTGGTAGAGTTCATTGGGATGCAGTCAAAAGAGTCTTCAGATATTTGAAGGGTACTTCAGAGTATTCTTTGTGTTATCATGGTAATTCAGTTGGAGACATGACTTCCCTTGATATCCATGGTTATGTGGATTCAGATTGGGCAGGTGATATTGATAGCAGAAGATCCACCAGTGGTTATGTGTTTACTTTGTTTGGTGGTGCAATTAGTTGGATGAGTAAGCGACAGGCTGTGGTTGCTTTATCCACTACTGAAGCGGAGTATATGGCAGCTACTCATGCTTGTAAAGAGGCCATTTGGCTTAAGAGACTGTGTTCGGATATTGTAATAAAACAAGGTATAGTGACAGTTTACTGTGACAGTCAGAGTGCAATTAGCCTAGCTAAGAACCCGACATTTCATGCCCGGACCAAACATATTGATGTTCAGTATCATTTTGTTAGAGATATGGTCGAAGATGGTAGGGTGAAGCTGGTTAAGGTGGAAACTTTGATGAATGTTGCAGATGCTTTAACTAAGGCTGTGAGCATAGAGAAGTTCAGATGGTGTTCAGAGTCTATGGGCCTTATGGCCCCTAGCAATTGATTCATTGTGTTGTCATTCCCTTCCGCTCCTGCAAGGTGTTCGACAAGTGGGAGATTTGTTGAGAAAAATGGTGTCTCAACCTTGCATTTATGTGAGGTTACTATTTATAGTAAGTTTTCATTTGAGCACGAAATGGTGCGAAACTCTCCCTGAATCTTCTGGTTGGTTAGATAAGTATTTCGGTAAAGTTGCATCACAAGGTCACAGCTAGTTTTGAAGATATTAAAGTTTTCATCTTGGAGGGGTGCAATAAAATATTTAAACTTAATTTTGGGGACTTTAGAGGCTCTGAAATGCCCTAAAAAATGGCCGTAATCGGCAAAGCTAGTTATGAGGTGATAGAGCACTTCGCGAGCTTTCCGGCGCTTCAAACGGTTCGTCAATCGGACACCCGGTTCTCAAGTTATGGCCTTCGGAAGTTTGTACTCCTGAAATAGGAAAAATAATTTGTATCGGATACATAAATGAGCGGTAAAAGGGAGTGACATGTGTTGATGTGTGCTTTAACATGTCATAGGGAATCTAGAAGGGAGATAAGGTCGGCTACACTTTATTGGGTGGTTTTAGCCCATGGTTTTGTAATACCGTTTGACGGTTTCTTGTATTGTATCTCCTATTTATGAGGTGTGTGAGATAGAGGTTGCGTGTAAGAGTCCTATGGCTATTGAGTTGCCTCTGAATCTCTGATTAGTGATACTCCTGCGAAGAGCTTGCTCTGCGAGTATTTTGTAATCTATTTTTGATTGCTGAATAAAATATTGAGCTGCTTTTGGAGGGTGGGGTTTTCCTCCCGAAAGGGTTTTCCCCACGTAAATCATTGTGTTGTGGTATGAATGCTATTATATCTATTTCTATTTTCTATAACTGTTGTAATGATCTGAAAAAAGTTTTGCATTACCCTCCTCTCAAGGTTAGTGTAGGAAGTTGTTTCCGCTACTTAACTTCCTTACAAGGAAAAGCGGGAAGAATATTGAAACCCTAAACCCATCAAAGTATATCAAAAAGATACGGATAAGGGAAAAGGTAAGGTTGGTGGACCACCCAGAATAAAAATAATAGATAACTTATCCCCACTGCCTCTAGATACTCCACTGGTAGTTACCACTGAAAATCAAATGGCTAGTGAGAGTATGTACATACCACATGAGGACACAAATCCTGATTCTGAGGTGTTATATACAATGAACATTGACACTCAGAAAGTCAATATTGTGGTAGATAAGGATTCAACAGGGAAAACAGATATGGCAAAAGAGCCACCGGCAATAGATAGCACAGAAGGTAAACTGACAGGTGACAACACTGAGAAATGGGCAGAGCAAAAAGCTCCCTCACAACAACAGGTTCATGCAGAGACAGTGCCACTGGAGACAACTGAGCAATCCAAACCTTTGCTTAAAGAAATGCAAACACAAACTGACTTACCAGAGGTCACCACTAGCAAATAAATTGCTCCCACCGACGGAATACAAATTGTTGGATCTTCCAATGCAGAATTCAAACCGACAAATGTGATAGAAGTTCTTTTGGATTCTATCAAGAAGATAATAGAGTGTAGTTCACAAGAATACAAATCAATTGATGACACAATTCCAATTTTGAAAATGATAGCACCCAAGTGTAATGTAGATAATAAAGATTCTTTGAATCAACTTGACAGATTGTCTAAGTATATTACTGACAACAGTGTGACAGTTGAATAAATAAAAGAGGAAGCATTCAAGGAGAAACTAGAGAAGGAAAAACACAAATTCTTTGAAGAAGAAATAAAGAAGTGTATGAGACATTTTGACACTCTTTTACCGGAACTATGTAGTACACTAAAAGAATGTAAAACTTTGTATAGAGATACATGTAAAACTAACTTTTTGACAATAGATATAGACTAGAAGATCAACAAGATACAGGAAGAAATAAATCAACTAGTTGATAATTTCATTAATTCATCTGAACCATTATTAGTTTTTGAGCAGAAAATAACAAGTTTTGAGGAACTTCTAAATTTGGAAAGAGAAAAGGAAAGAATAAAAGGAAAGGCAAAAGATCGAAAATGGAGACTTATTTCAAAATTGGATTGCCTCGCCTCCTTAAGAAAAGAGATATATGAGGCTTTAATTCAAGGATAGAAAACACTGGCAGAGCAAATGCAACACCTCACCAGTACAATTCAGAAGATAGAGGCCGCATTAAAAGATAGAAAATGGTTCACTAAGAGGCTGAATCTGGTATTGGCAGATCTTTTTCAGATTGTAACCAACCGGTTACAAGGATGAAACTGGAAACCACACTCAGTTGAGACTTTGACAACCTTTGTCATTGATGCCAAAGGGGGAGTAGTGGAATGAGAAAAATAAACAACAAATGACTCATCAACTCAGGGGGAGCACATACTCTTTTGGTACACAATTTTTGGTAAGACAATTCTGGCAAATTCTTTTTGGATGACAATTTTTGGATTTTTCTCATGAGTGTTGCCATCAATGCCAAAGGGGAGATTGCTGGCAAATGCACACTCCAATGAGATATTGTAGGTGATTGAAGGTTTTTTCATTGATGGCAACCTTACAATCCTATGACACCAGTAAGACAATTTACCGGCACTAGCAAGGATAGACTTTACACCGGCACACAGACCATCGACAGTGAGAGGAAGTATACTGGCACAAAAGCTGACAGGAATTTTGTTTATAATATATTTTGTAAATTATTGTAAAATCATTATAAGCTGACTTGGCAAGTTGTAAAATGACTCATATATATAAGAGATCATTGTAGAACATTTTAGAAGTAGTGGAAGAAAGTTAATAGGAAAAATAAGGCAAACCTATTATGCGAATTACATGTTAAGGGTTTATGTATGAAGCAGAGCTATAAACCGATACTGGATTTGGCATAGTAGATGATATATTGAAGTAGTACAAGACATTGGATTTATATAATCCATTTTGTAATTCAGTGAGACTTCCCATTTTGTAATTGAGCAGTGAGCTCTAGGCACTTGGCCTTCTTGCATGTGCAGGCCCCTATTGTAGCAGAAATATTCTCTTATTGGCCAGTAAGTGAATATTGTGGGTCACAAATCCCACTGAGGTTTTTCCCACACCGGGTTTCCTCATTAAAACTCCTATGTTATGGTGTGTTTTTCATGTGGTTGTTGTTATCTCTGTTTATTGCATTACTTTCTATTTACCGGTATACAGTATTGATATGCTTTACATGTTTTACACAAAGAAAATCTTATAACTGGTTAGATACTAATTCACCACCCCTCTCAGTATCTTTGGGAATCCTAACATCTACTAGTTGTCCTACACTCAAAATATTATACCTCAAACCTTAAATATAATAAACATTGTCACTATTGTTCTTACCATCCAATGATATCGTTCATTTTCCTTTGATCATACATCCTTTGTCATCTCCAAATATAATTAGACTGCCATCAAATTCTTGCAAAGATAGAAAATTCTCTTTATCTCTAGTCATATGATGTGAACAACCACTGTCAATTACCCATTCATCCTTGTCTTCAATTTTAGCAGCAAGTGCTTTTTCTTCAAGTACATTCTCTACCAATGCCGGATCATCTTCTTTGATAGCCAGGAACACCCATTCCTTCCCATTGTCAGAACCACTAACAGAATCTTCTACCAATTCATCATCAAAATCAATAATGCCTTCCTCATCCGTTATGTAGCATGATTTGTCTTTGTTTTTCTTGTACTTATACTTGTTTCTGATATCCAGGATTAGGCTTAAATGATCTTCTAACTCTTTCTTCAAATCTTGAATTCCTTTCAGGACATCTAGATGCAAAATGACCAATCTTATTACATGCAAAACATTTAAAAGGTGCTTTTCCTTCATACTTACTTTCTACTAGTCCTTTAGGTACTCTTCTAGAAAATAGTGCTTCAAGTTTCTCAAACTCATCATCTTCTCTCTTCATATATTCTAATTCCTTTGCATACAAAGTTTTCCAGTATTGCTTACCGGTTATAGATGTAGATGCATGAAACCATGTTTAGATTTCACAGCTCCAAAAGGTCCAAATTCCTTAAGCTCAAAAGAAAATAGTTTCCCAACCAAAGTATCTTTGTTCACAGATGTATTAGCCATTGTTCTCAACTCATTAATAGCAGTAGCTTTCATTTTGTAAGCTGATGGTAGGGCTTCGAGACTTTAGAAACAATTTCATCTTTGCTCAGAGTTCCACCACAACATGAAATTCCCATAACAATCTCATTTGCCCTTTCCATAAATGCAGTAATCCTTTCATCTTCTTCCATCTTCAGGTTATCATATCTCACCCGGTAACCATCAAGTTTAGCAATCTTCACTGTAGGGTCACCTTCATCAAGAGTCTCCAACTTATCCCATATAGCCTTTCCAGATGATATGTCAGTTAATCCCATTACTTGTTGATAAGAAAGTGCACACAAGAGGGATTCTCTTGCTCTACAATTATTCTCAAGCTCCTTGTTCAAGTTTATCGAAGGAGGATTGCCATATCCTAGATTATAAGGTGTGACAACATTCTGTGTTATTTCCCAAATCTCCTTTCCAAGACATCTGAGATCAATCTCCATCTGAATCTTCCATATTGTGTAATATTTTCCATCAAGCCTCAGAATATCCCTTGGAAAGATAGCTCCAAAAGAACTGGATGAACTTGAATTTTTAGTCACCATAGGATCTTCCTCAAGAGGTTAAGCTTTCTGTAGAGAGGACCAAAGCTCTAATACCAATTGCTAGACAATTCAAATAATCGGAAGACAACTAAGAGGGGGGGTGAATCAGTTGTCACAGATTACCAGAACTATTAGCAATTTAAACTTTAATACCAGAACCCAAAACATTAATATTGGAATAAGAGTTAAACAAATTAAGCATAAACAATAATCACAGAATAAATACCATCCATATGACACCAAGATTTATACGTGGAAAATCCAGTAAAGGGAAAAACCATGGTGGGAAGCCTGCCCATAGTCAGATAATACCTCTGCAGTAAGTATGTGAATTACAATTGAAAGGCCTACACTTTCAAGAAGGCCAATACCCTAGAGTGCACTGCTCTTTACAAAAGGAACCTCATTGACTACATAAAAATCCAGACTACAATCTGGAGAAGTGTTGAACTGTAAAAGATAACATCTCCTATGCCTAAGTATAGTCTCAGATAAGCTCAATACCAGAGGACTAAATCCTCTTACATACACTCAATTCGATCTCCAATTATTGACCAAATCCTTTGCCTGAAAGATATTACATTATTTGCACATTACATTCCTTGACCGTGACCTCTAACCATAACCATGATGATCTACAATGAGATCTTACATCTATATATACAAACCCTCAACCATAAACAATTATGTGAGCCACAAGATAATAAACCAATTACATAATTACAAACCGTGTCGGCCTTAGACAAGCAAATAATAATCAACACACAAGATATCCTGAAAATGATAACTCAATGATGAACAGTGAGTACCAAATCGGTACTGATAGGGGGGGTTGAATTAGTACAGGCACAAAAACTTTTCCTGAACCAGTTTGACTGCAAACTGTGAAATTGACTGGCAGTCACTATCACCGATCTAAACTAGATTACTATCGGTTAAACATAATGCAACCATGAAAGACATGAACTAGAAACACATAGCTTTCCATACATCCTACACTCTCACTTCCACTTTATCCTTATGCATAAATAGGAAATCTACCATCAGATATATAATAACTTGCTAGCATAACATGATTCACCACTTGACAGGAAATAGAAAAACATCACATGAAAGAGGCATCACACATGACACACATATTTTTCACGTGGAAACCCAACTAGGAAAAACCACAGTGAGGATGAATACCCACAAGCTATTTTTGAACTCTTTAGAAGTCTACTCTGTTAGGAGCCAAGTCCAGTTAAGGACTATTACAACAGGTTCTGTTAGGGAACTGATCTTGTTAGGGATCACCCGGTTAAGGGTTAATCCTGTTAAAGGTTACCTTGTTAGAGAATTTTAGGAACTCAATGACTTTGAGTCACCCTGTTAAAGGATTTATAGCAAGCTGATTAAAGCTACCCTGTTGGGATTTTCCAACTATTGAAGTGGTTAGAGATCAATAGGTATCACAATGATCTGGTAATAGCACTCAATGCCAATGCAGATCCACTTTAGTTCCTTCCTTCTGCACACACACTATGCAGGTATCAATCCTCTTATCTGGTCTGGAAAGAATCACGTATCTCTACACTTAGATACACACACAACATTTTCCAACAACTTTAACATGAAACACAACATCAACCTTATAGGAAACAGGTAGGTCGGTAGCATAAACCCTAAACCCTAACCATTTAGGGTAAGCAATTTTGATGGTTCAATCTTGACCATTGATCACTTAGCATTTGAATACAATGATCTTGAACAGATCTCAAGACATTCTCCATCGTTCGTTCTTCACCGCTTCATGGAGGCGATAACCCATCATGCATTCTCCATCATTTACGGAGACTTCAAACATTCCCAAGGTAGATAGGATCAATCTCCTATATGCAAGATCCTTCACACGCACAAGGCTGACATGGCAACATGATCATATCTCCATTGCAATTCCAACTCATCGCACGATGTCATCAGTTGAATCACACAGTCTTGGAACACTTCAACCAAAAACCCTGAAGCTAAGACTACCAACCGGTAGTCATACCACATTCCATGTACCAGTTCTCATTTTGCTATACCTGTTCACTTGGACAAACCTACCGCTTCACCTTTTGCACATATGTTGGTTTACAACATCATTTCGGTTTACTTTACCAGTTTCTTAACTTTAATAAACTAGTTCAGCATATTGTCGATTCATTCTAGAGCATATTGACATCAATGACAACATACAATGTCATATTTTCATCATAGCGGTGCATATGCCAACAATCTCCTCCTTTGGCATTGATGGCAATATACAAGGATATCTCTCCGCTTCACATCTTCTCCCCCTAACTTGCAGATATCTGATCTCCATCACATCTTCTCCCCCTTTGACAACAATGCCAAAGTGGAGGCACAAGTTGCCTTTTTCCACTATGTTGCTCCCCTTAAGGAGTAGCATCCTTCAACACATCAATCCTGAAAAGATATATCAATGTAAGACCTAACTGATGTGGAGCACATACTTTCAATTTACCTCTTGAAGGGGCAACACCCCTAATTCACCTCTCAAATAGGCAAATGTAGCCTTCGGTAGAGGCTTGGTGAATATGTCTACTAATTGTTTCTTACTGGAAACATGTTCCAATACCACCTCTTTGTTCTGAACCTTTTCTCTCAAGAAATGATACTTGAGTTCAAAGTGCTTAGTTCTAGCATGTAAAAATAGATTCTTGGAGATGTTAATTGCACTTGTGTTGTCACAAAATATACTTACCGGTTCAAATGCAGGGACTTTGAAGCCATTCAACACATGCTTCATCCAAATAGTTTGGGTGCAGTTCATAAAAGTTGCAACATACTCTACTTCTACTATAGACTGAGAGATATAGCTCTGCTTCTTACTCATCCATGAGACTAGTCTACCACCAAGAAAGAATGCACCACCAGTTGTGCTCTTCGGATCATCCACATTACCAACCCAATCAGCATCTATGAACACTCTCAAGTTGAAATCATTATTGTATGGATACTATAATCCATAGTCAATAGTTCCCTTCCGATATCTAAGAATTTGCTTGACTGCTACCAAGTGGGATTCTCTTGGGCTTTTCTAGAACCGAGTGGTAATACCTACTGCATGTGCAATGTTTAGTCTGCTATGCACCACATAATGCAACTTACCAATCATTGATCAGTATTCCTTCTCATTTACCAATACTGAGTCATCCTCTTTTGATAGTTTACAGCCAGTCACCATTGGTTTACCAACCGGTTTTCTGTCTTGCATGCCAAAGGTCTTCAACACCTCTTTCACATACTTGGACTGAGTAATAAAGATTCCATCTTTCATTTGTTGAATCTGTAGTCCAATGAAGAACTTAATCTCCCCTATGAGTGACATCTCAAATGCCTTTTTCATCTCATCTGCAAAGTCATGACTCATCTTGTCATCTCCACCAAAAATTATGTCATCTACAAATACTTCATAGATCATAATCTGATCTCCCTCCGATTTCAAGTAGATATTTCTATCTTCAATTGTTCTTTCAAATCCAATCTTTACAATATGGGAGTGCAAGTGTTCATACCATGCTCTAGGTGCCTGCTTTAGTCCATACAAGGCTTTGTGTAGCCTACATACCATGTCACTATCTTTTGATAGGGCAAACCCATCTAGTTGCTCTATATACACTTCCTCCTCAACTATTCCATTTAGGAATGCAGATTTTACATCCATTTGGTATACCTTGAATCCTTTAAAAGATGCATATACAAGAAGCATACGAACTCCTTCCAATCTTGCTACTGGAGCAAAGGTCTCCCCATAGTCTTCTCCTTCTTCTTGGGCATATCCTTTACATAGTAATCTGGCTTTGTTCCTTACCACTGTGCAATCCTCATTCAACTTATTTCTGAAAACCCATTTGGTTCCAATGACATTTTTATGCTTTGGTCTGGATACCAAACACCATGTACCATTCTTCTCTATCTGATCAAGTTCTTCTTCCATTTCCTTGATCAAGTCTTCATCATTATGTGCCTCTTTGAATGGTTTAGGCTCAAATTTAGAGATCATACATGAGTTTTCTCTAACCTTTCTTCTTGTAAGAATTCCTGCATCTTTGTCTCCTATGATCTTCTTTGGATCATGATTGAGTTTGACATACCTAGGTATGTTCTTAATAGCTTCCTCTTGCTTTTCTTCTTTATCCTCATCTTTATCAACGTCATCATCAACCGGTGTAGGAGCATAGTTACTGGTACTGGGTTGATTTGCAATTGGTTCCTAGAAGGTTACTACCAGTTCATCTCCTACTTTCTCACTGCCGGTTTCCTTCAGTTTCTCAGAGTTTTCATCAATCCTGACATTGGTGCTTTCAACGATTCTCTGAGTCCTGTTGTTAAAACATTTGAGAGCTTTACTCTTGGTGAAATACACTAGGAATATTCCTTCATCACATTTTGTATCGATCTTGCTCTGATGTTCACTCCTCTTGATATAACATTTGCTACCAAACACTCTAAAGTAGCTTACCACTAGTGTCTTACCGGTTCAGTACTCATAGGGAGTCTTGTCCTTACCTTTCTTGATGAGTACCTGGTTCATTGTGTAGACTGTAGTTCTCACCACTTCTCTCCAAAAGGTGTGAGCAACCTTTCCTTGGATCAACATAGTTCTAGCCGCTTCAACCACAGTCTGGTTGTTCCTATTTGCTAAGCCATTCTATTGTGGAGTTCGGGGGGCAGACAGTTGCCTCTTGATGCCATTCTCTTCACAATATTTGTTGAATTCACTGGAAGTGAATTCTCCTCCTTGATCAGTTCTGAAGCATTTGATTCTTCTACCACATTCCCTTTCTACCAATGCTCTAAAAGCTTTGAACTTTCCAAAGGCTTCAAACTTGTCCTTCAAGAATGTGACCCACATCATTCTTGAGCAATCATCTATAAGAATCATAAAATGCCTATCTCCCTGCACACTCCTAGTTTTCATAGGACCACATAAATCAATATGCACAAGATCAGGTAAATTGTTTGCAGTGAAAGATTTACCTTTGAAAGTTGAGGAAGACATTTTCCCCAGTTGACACTCTCTGCTCAAAGGATTTTCCAGTTTGCTCAGCACCGACAATCCTCTAACTACCTTGATCTTACTAGCCTTCACAATGTTATCAAAATCTACATGGCAGAGTCTCCTATGCCATATCTAGCTACCATCAAAATTAGCCATAAGACATGTACTGATATTTGCATTTAGCTAAAATAGGTTTCCTTTGGTCTGCATACCAATGGCCATCAGTTCACCATTCTTTCCTTTGATTTTGCACACTCCATTTTTGAATTCCAGAGTGAGTCTACTATCATTCAGCTGGGCAACACTCAAAAGGTTGTGTTTGAGACCATCTACCTAATACACATTGTCAGCACTACTCTTCCCATTCAGAGAGATGGACCCTTTGATTTTGACCATACATGGTGTATCATTACCAAAATGAACAACACCACCATCATATTCTTCCAGAGATAGAAACTTACTCCGGTCACCAGTCCTATGATGAGAACAACCACTATCAATAATCCACTCATTGGAATTATCAAAGCAGCAGACAAGAGCCTTCTTGTCTGACACATCTTCCTTGACTGCAACAAACACAATATCTTTGAACATTTTCTTCATCTTCTGATTCCTCATCAGTGACACCTTCATCAACTGCCACAAAATAGTTTCTTTGGTTTCCTCCTTTCATCTTCTTGAACTTTTCCAGTTTGACCTTGTTGTCACCATTAGGATAGTTTATCACAATGTGTCCTATCCGATTACAAGAAAATCATTTCAAAGGGAGATTACCTCTGTATTTACCGGTTCCTTTAGGAAGTCTCTTGGCAAGAAGAGCTTCAAATTCCATCAGGATCTCCTCATCATCCATTTCTCTTCTCTATCTTGGTTCATCGCTGGTGCTAGCTTCTTTGCCTTTTCTAGATAGTGTAGCAGATGCTCTAAAGGTTGATTCAGTCTTTTGAACACTACCATCAAAACTATTTAGCTCATAAGTTGTCAACTTTGCAATGATGGAGTCAAGGGATACCTTAGTCTTGTCTATTGATCTCAACTCCTGAATAAGTGTAACCCTTATTGCATAGACCGGTAATAAGGATCTCAAGACTTTGCTAACAATAGTGGCATCATCTATTTTACCTCCTGCACTCTTGATGTATCCAACAATAGTCTTTATTCTTATTCCATATTGTTGAATGGTCTCACCTTCAACCATCCACATGTCCTGAAACTTTCCTCTAAGGCTTTCTTCCTTGGCTTGTTTCACATGCTCATCACTGCCATAGATAGACTCCAGAGTATCCCATACCTCTTTGGGATTTTCTTTTTCCTGAACATCAATAAACTCAATATCAGAAAGGCTACTGATAAGAGCTTCCATTACTTGCCCATTCTCCTGGATTTCTCTTCTTTGATCATCAGTGAGAGTACCGGTAGGGACAACATAAGAATTATCAACATAGCTCCAGTGTTGAGCACCCATGCTTTTAATATATATCTTTATTCTATCCTTCCATATCTTAAAGTTATCTCTATTGAACTTTGGACCTTCCCTCTTCATCATTACAAAAGGATCTTTCCCTCAAGCGGTTAAGATTACTACACAAAGGACCTGGATGACACTCTGATACCAATTGATAACTCAACGATGAACAATGAGTACCAAACTGGTACTGAGAGCGGGGGGTGAATCAATATAGGCACAAAACCTTTTCCTAAACCGGTTTGACTGCAAACTGTGAACTTGACTGGCAATCACTATCACTGGTCTAAACCAGATTACTACCAATTAAACACAATGCAACTGTGAAAGACCTGAATCGAAAACATATAGCTTTCCATACATCCTACACTCTCACTTTCACTTTATCCTTATGCATAAACAAGAAATCTACCATCAAATATATAATAACTTTCTAGCATAACATGATTCACCACTTCATAGGAAATAGAAAACATCACATGAAAGACGCATCACACATGACACACATATTTTTCATGTGGAAACCCAACTAGGAAAAACCACAGTGGGGATGAATACCCACAAGCTATTTTTGAGATCTATAGAAGTCCACTCTGTTAGGAGCCAAGTCTGGTTAAGGACTGTTACAACAGGTTCTATTAGGAACTGATCCTGTTAGGGATCACCCAGTTAAGGGATGGCTAGAATACCCGGTTAAGGGTTAACCTTGTTAAAGGTTACCTTGTTAGAGGATTTTATGAACTCAATGGCTTTGAGTCACCCTATTAAAGGATTTATAGCAAGCTGGTTAAAGCTACCCTATTAGGATTTTCCAATTGTTGAAGTGGTTAGAGATCAACAAGTATTACAATGATCTGGTAATAGCACTCAATGCCAATGCAAATCCACTTTAGTTCCTTCCTTCTACACAAACACTATGCAGATATCAATCCTCTTATCTAGTTTGGAAAGAATCATGTATCTCTGCACTTAGATACACACACAACATTTGCCAACAACTTTAACATGAAACACAACATCGACCTTATAGGAAACAAGTAGGTCGGTATCATAAACCCTAAACCCTAACCATTTAGGTTAAGAAATTTTGACAGTTCAATCCTGACCATTGATCACTTAGCATTTGAATAAAATGGTCTTGAATAGATCTCAAGATATTCTCCATCGTTCATTCTTCACCGCTTCATGGAGGCGATAACCCATCATGCGTTCTCCATTGTTTACAGAGACTTCACACATTTCCAAGGTAGATAGGATCAATCTCTGATATGCAAGATCCTTCACACACACAAGGCTGAAGTGGCAACATGATCTGATCTCCATTACAATGCCAACTCATCACACGATGTCATCAGTTGAATCACATAGTCTTGGAAAACTTCAACCGGAAACCCTGAAGCTGAGACTACCAACCGATAGTCATACCACATTCCGTGTACCGGTTCTCATTTCACTATACCAGTTCACTTGGACAAACCTACCGCTTCACCATTTGCACATATGCTGGTTTACAACATCATTCTGGTTTACTTTGCTAGTTGCTTAACTTTAATAAACCAGTTCATTCTTCAGCATATTGACATCAATGACAACATACAATGTCATCCTGTCATCATACCGGTTCATATGCCAACAGAAAATAAATCGAGAGTTCCAATCCACACATTAGATTAAAGCTAGTCCATAACCAAGATAAACCGAGACCCAGTATAGGTCCACACGCTACAAAAATGATCTACATCTGCCAAGTCTCCAACATGATCACCAAAATCATCTTGAAACTCCACCAGAAGCTGCACCAACACCACTTATGCAATTCATCAAAGATCTTCATTTAAAAGCTCTGTCAGTGAAACCCTTGCCTGAACCAGAAGCCAAGCTTCCAAGCAAATAGGATAGCCTCCGATCACCACACGAAAACCAACTGACCAAATATGAGCATGAGTATCATGAACAAGCCAATTACATCACCAAACTATACTAAAGCCTACTAGATCATGCCAAATCCAAATCAACTAGAAACCACTCAACCTACTGGGATCAGAAGGGTGTCGATAAAGCATCAAAATAACTAGTGTTGGCATCAATGATAAAACATCAATGTAACACATAATCAATTCCACCAAATGGCCAACAGTTGTTAGGACTATTGGTGATGATATAATTATGACATGATCAGCTATTGGTGTTTTCATTGATGGTAACCATGTTTTTCCATGTTTGTTTATGTTTGATATGTCATCTAAGTCTACTGGTATAGCCTAATTGGTAATAGATTGAATGGATTGAGTTGGAAAGCTAAAATGCTAAGTTGACAGTAAACCCATAAAGCGTGAACAGAGAAGGAGATGATTGTGGCAGTGATCCATGTTGAGTTATGTGTTGTGGTTTGGAATGTTTTATTTTGACATTGTAATGAGTCTATGACATGAACTACATCATGATTGGAGAACCAGAAGTCATGTTTGTAATTGACTATTGTTATTTAGCTAGGGTTTAAGAACCGGTAACAAGATCTCATTGACCGGTGATGTTTTATGGTTTTGCAGTGATTCTTTTCATGTTCATAAGTTGGTGATGATGTGTAAGAATCCATGTGAATGGATAAGATGTTGTTTTGGTGCATACAAGGAGCAAATTTCTTGGAAAGGAGTGAAGTGCTTAGTAGAATGTGCGAAGGGTTTGAAAGTGTATCCAATCGAGTTGCGATGATGTGTTATGATCATTCAATGACTATAATTGTCTTGTAAATTGTTGTAATAATCTGTAATATGTTTTGGCAGATTATTTTCCCGCTCTTGATGTAATTCCATGTAAATTCAAATATTGCTAGGGTTATGTAATTGACCTAAATGTAAAGGTTATTTAGGTCATGTTTTGAAGGTTTAATGTGTTGGTGATAAGAAAGAAGTATGTGTGCCAAACCAAATTAATATGTCTACATGAGAGAAGTAGATTGGAGATGGTATGGAATTGAATAAGCAAGCAACGAAGTGATAATACTAGATCATTTACCTATTGTTTCCTAATAGTTGTAGCTACACTAAAATCCCTTAACTGGGTAGGTCCTAACAGGCTTGGCATTGTAAATCCTTTCACTAGGCGGTTCATTAACTTGAGTTTAAATCCTTTTGCAAGGTTACTTCTAATAGGGTATAGCTCCTAATAGAACTAAGGTTGAAATCCCTTACCCAGGTGACTCCTAACAGGGTCTTCTCTTAACGGGGCATTGTTGTAAAGCTCCTAGTTGGGCTAGGCTCCTAACAGGGAACATTCCGAAAGAGTGCAAATCTTGTGGGTACTAATTCCCATCGTGGTTTTTCCTATTTGGGTTTCCACATGAAAAAACCTCATTGTTCATATGGTGAATGATTTCTTTATGTGTTTATTTGATTTTATTGCATTGCTTACTTGTTGATGAACACATGGATGAGTAGTTTGGTAAATTTGTTTTAAGTGGTTGATTGAGTGTTTACCCGTATTGGTAATGAACTGCTTATGAGTATTATAGATCATTTTGGTTGAAGATTTTAGTTTACTGTTATTACTAATTCACCCCCCCACCCCTCTTAGTAATAACCAAATCCTCACAATAACAAAAACACAGTCATAATAGTCTCCCAAAATTTCGGGAAAAAAACCAGGGACCATGCGTAAGTTATGAATGGTCCTCCCAAATTTTTTTCAATTTTTTTAGGGATGATAGATACGATGATTTTATTACTAATTCTGAAAATTTGAGTTATTTTATGATCTCTAGATAGGTGAAATTAAGCTCAGAATGTTGAAATAGGACCCATTTAGGGTTTTGTGAAGAATGATGAATTGAAGAAAAATTTTGAAAAAAATATCAGACCTAATGGATAGGGCCAACTTGGAAAATGTTTAGAGGACTAAAAATTAATGAATTTCATTGAAATTTGCAAAAAATCCAATTTAATTTAAAAAATAGGGTTTTAGGTCTTAACCAATTGATTTTAAAAATTTGAATTTTGGTGAAAGGAGGGAATTGAAATTTTCAATGTTTTTAGTAAAAAGACAGGTCTGAAAACAATGATAAATCTAAAAATTGAATTAAGATCCAAATTGCACAAATTGAATTCCAAATCTAGATTTTTTATAAATTTCAAGAAAATCAAACATGCAATTTTGAATTTGTTTTCGACCTTAGGAGGTTTAAAAATTGATAAAATCAGCCAAATCTCTTGATTTAAGCAGTAAAATATAGTCAAATTCGACTCCCCAAACTTCAGGAAAAAAGATAGGGACCATGTGTAAGTTATGCATGGTCCGACCAATATTTTTTGAAATTTTCAGGGATGATAGAAATTATGAATTTATTGCAGAATCAAAAAAAATAGTTGATTTGGAGGTGTCTAGATAGGTCAAATTAGCAGTCAAAGGTCGAAATAGGAGATTCTTAAAAATTAGGGTTGTGTTGTTTAACCTCTTAATTTTTAGAATGAAAAGACATATTTGAATTGCAATTTTGAAATAGAAATCAAATCTGAAAAAAGCAACTAATATGCTATAATTCACAAGCTTAATTTCCTCAAAATGAAAAATTAGGGTTTTTATGCAATTAACCTTTAAAATTTGCAAAAAGATCAAACTTGGAAATAAAATTTTGAATTCAAATTGCAATTATTCAGATCTAACAATAAGAAATCATAATTAAGTTATAAGATGTCATGTTCACCAAAATGTAAAGTGGAAAAGTGAACCCTAGTGATTACCCACCTAGGAGAGAGAACGAAAATCACTAGGATGATTTTCACTTGGGAGATACTTTACATTCAAAAGAGGGGTTGAATTCAATAGATCCAAACCCTAGAGTAAATAAGGATCTAAATACTAAGTGAATTGCAAGGGCACAATACAATTTACCCTCTTTTGTAAGTAGAAGAGTTGACTTGTTGACTATGCAGAAAATGAAGACAAAATGGGTGAAATAAGGAGCTACTAATTCAAGATCACATTGTAACTTCAGATCTAAGGTATTTGGACTGATACAGACCTACCCTAAAAATTTGGAGAAAATTCATGGGAACTGTGCGTAAGTTATGCACGGTCCTCCAAAAAATCAGCGAGTCGAAAAGGGTTTAACAAACCCTAATACCACTCTCATGTACACACTCATGGAATAGGAAAGAGCCTAGGGAGGTAACACACTTTGGCCACTTCTTGTGAGGAAGAAAGTCAAGGATTACCTCTTAGGGTTGTTTCTATTCCTTTGTTGTTGATGAGAGATAGGAGTGATGCAAAGTGTAGATTTAAATGATCACCTTAGAATGAAAGTATACACGAACAACCCTAATCCAGAAATGCAAAACTGAAAATAACTGATATGCTACTAAAAAGTAAAGATTAGGAGATAAATTCAAAGGTGCGCCTATGCCAAAAGTCTAAGCCAAAATGTACAGGACAAGAGTGCTACACCCTTGTCCTAATTCTATAGACTAGAAGTTGTAACTGACAGGATGAGATCTGAAGACTGTGAACTGCTATCCTACCAAAATATAGGAGGACTAAGGGCCACACTCCTGTCCTAGTAGTTTCTTCTCAAATTTATTCCTTGGAACTATGCCTATGTGCTCTACCAGTCCTGAAAGTTGCAGTGACGCTCAAATCTTGAATCTGCACCTGTAGCTGAAAATAGGGTTTTGGGTAGCTATATGGGGTTTTGCCTTAGTCAAACCCTTATTTTGGTGATTTCCACCTCAACAAAAAACTGATTTGTATATTAAAATAGTGTGTGCAATAATCTTGTGTGTATGCAAGACCCTAAGATGAATGCAAACAATCTAGAGCAACCCTAAAGAGTAAACCCTAAATGCTTGTAATTGACAAAGTAAATGCTCTAGATCAATTATGAAAAGTGATCTAAAGCATAAATGTAAATCAAATTGATGTAATGAAACTCATACAAAGACATGGAAACAACATAAAATCATACCCAACCCTAAGCGAGAGGTACAAGCCAATCTTCAATTGATGATCTCCTATTAGTTTCCTACATCGTCAAAAGCCCCCAATTGATGAAAGAATGCTTGATGAATACCTGATAGATGTTGCTGAATATTTTTGAAGACTTCAAAAGATCTTCTCTTTCACTTTATAAAAGGCTCCTGGTGATCGCTAGCTCTTAGGCCTTCAAATGAAAAAAGAGAGCTCTTATGTATGAAACCCTAGATCTTAATTTCACCATTAGGTTGACCTAGGATTTGAATTTCCCACCAATATCTTGGGGTGAAGCATTATAATATCATAGGATTATGCTCCCAAAATTTCAGGAAAAATGTCGAGGACTAGGTGGAACTTGCACCTGGTCTGACCAACTTTTCAGCAAATTTTTAAGGTCATTAGATATGATGATATTAGAGAAAATCCTAAAGTTACAACTGATTCTGAGATGTTTTGACAAGTGAAATCGGGCCTTAAAGGTCAAAATAGGACATAATTAGGGTTTATGATTTAATGATTTATTAGAGGAATAAAACAAAAAGGGGCACACTTAGGGTAAAGGGCCCAACTTTATAATGTATGAAGTGATGAAATATGAATTTAGATTAAATTAAATTAATTAATTAAATGCTTAAAGGAGATTAGAAATGCCAAATGCAAAACACACTAAGGTAGGTACTAAACCAAGCGTGGAATTGTACCACCCTAGCAAGGGTGTACAATTTACGATGCTACATTTATCCCCCACTTCATCGATCATATGACACTACATGCATATGCAAGCTAAAGTACAAAAAAGTAAACATTATTTGGAAAAGGATATATCCATAAGTTGTCGAACGAAGCCCGTAGCAATATTTGCAGTACATAGTTAGGAACCACACAATAGAAAACCACATGTTAGATCATAAAATCACCTAATGCTTACTAAGGAAAATGATGAAATTCATGGGTATCTATATACCCCCCTGTTTTGGCTTGCTTATTAGTTAGGTGAAATAGGGTATCTTGTTTACCACAACGAATTGTGATAAAGACCTTAATGAGACATGTTCACAACAAGGCTCGATTGTACATCAAAGTGCTTTATGGAACAAATGTGGACTAAGAGAGTGAATTCATGATCCCAACACCACTGACAACACAAAAATTGGAGCTCTGTAGCTCAAGTTGTGATAGATTAAGTGAAAACAGTGAAATTAGGGTTTCTTAACTTAACATTATAAAAAAAAAAAAGTGCATACCTCATAAATATGAAAGAAACACTTTCATTTGTCACTTTTTGACTTTTTGGACTATTCATTGCAAAGGAGCCCACCCATCAACCATCATGCCTCGACGTTGACCCAAGCGACCCACGTGGATGGAGATCCTGCGCCAGGCCATCTTGACTAGAAGACCGCTCGATGAGGTGAGTTGAACTTTTGTTGACTCTTTGTTAACTTTTCTGTTTATTTTGAGTTTAATGTTGATGATGACAGCATCAATGATCATGCGTATGCCCCCCTATCCAAGAACAATGGTCTCCAAGGGTGCCCTGGTCCTCCCTGGGTGCGCTAGTTCCATTTGGGAGCCCTAGTCCTCCCAAGGTGCTTTGGTCCCAGAGGGGAACCTTGGTCCTCCCAAGATGCCCTAGTCCCTATTTGGGGTGACCAAGGGTGGCACGAGATCAGGCATTTGATGTTTAGAATAGATGTAATGATGTTTTTGATTAGATGATGATGATCAATGAGTGATTACTGATGACTGGATTGTTTCATTTTGGATATTCTTCCCTACATGCAAGAGAAAACTACCGACCATACATTTCAGTGCCTTCAAAGTTAGATTCCATGGATTACACTAGAGAATAGAGAGAAGCTACACGTAGTAGGTCTATGGTATGCGATGACCATGCCCACCATCAAGTTCCACCCTACTATGTTGATGGCCTTGATGGAGAGATGGGATGTAGATACTTCCACTTTTCTCCTACCTATGGGAGAGATGATAGTCACTCTAGAGGATGTGTACCACATACTCCATCTACCTATTAGAGGAGAGACAGTGAGTTATCCAACTGACTGCATTGATACCGACTACATGAGGGAGAAGATATACATTATTGGGAGAGAGATTCCCATTGAGATGAAAGGTCGCATTAATATTAGTTGGATTTTACACCCCACCAGTGAGGTACCACTAGTGAGACAATTGATGATAGCTACCATTGCATTAGTTGTCTGCCCTAATGGGTGTGGCACACACATGCACGAAGGTCTCACTTATGTGGTGAGATCTATGGAGAGACATAGGAGGGTATTCTCCTAGGGGAGAAGCATGTTAGCCAACCTCTATCATGACCTAGGAGATTATAATTTTGGATAGGGATGCAGCCTAATGACTTGTATGCTGCTACAAATTTGGATACTTGAGCATATCACATGCACTAGACCAGCCGAAGTTCCTATTGATTTGGTTCTAGAGCAGCCTAGGGTGTTTTCATATCCTCTTAGCCATGAGTGGCAGTTAAGAGACTTGCTTCATTGGAGGGTTGCTTTTGATAGATTGACAATGGATATGATCAGATGGAGGCCCTACCTTGGGATGTACATGTGGGTAGGTATACATAGGTAGTCGTTTTGCATGCAAAGAAACTACCTTCTAGAGGGGCGATACAACAACATTGTAGTCCCATTCTACTTCAACTGAGTTCGGTAACAGTTTGGGTTTGAGCAGTGTGTCCCTATAGATGTGCCTATCTACATCTGACATTCACATGTGACTCCTAGGCCATGAGCCATTTTGAGGCCTATCAGTGATGAGATTGATATCACAGATTTAGATGGGTCAGATTAGGATTTTTCCACTGACTATAGAGATGATGTGGGCACACACCAACGCTACATCACATGGTGGGGTAGGATACACCCTGGAGCTATCTTTCCTGCAGACTTCCCTAGAAGGAACCCTGGACCATGGAGACATGAAAGTGGTAAGGATGACCCTGATACATCTGAGGACCTTGGTGAGGAGGACATAGATGATTAGGAGGATGATGTAGGAGAGAAAGAGGCTAGCAGTGATGGAGATGATCCTGATGCATGAGAGGGAGATCAGGATGGTGATGATGAGGGGGATGGAGAGGAGGAGGAGGATTATAATGAGGAGGGTGAGGAAGATGAGGAGGGTGAGGAGGATGAGGAGGATGCAATTCCACATCACTCTAGAGATGACATGGTAGCCCTAGATCCACTAAGCATTCCATGTTGTAGAAGGACCCTATAAGGGGTCCTGATTCTAGTCCCCACTATCCCATTCCCACTATACAGAGACATTATGAGTGCGAAGAGCCTACCATGTCCCATTCACATGAGGTCTCTTTTCATGACCCCTATTGGTGGTAGGGAGATCCAGGTAAGGTGTTTTATGATTGTTTATGATGCTCTGCAGAAAGGATTAGAAAATCCGTTTGATGGCAACACACACAAGAGCACAAGAAACAAACGTTAGTAATAGCAACAAAAGATTATCCTAAACATGCATATCAAGAGAGACACTAAAAACATGGTAAAATATTTAACTATGAAAGTAAATACAACAAGGCATCTCCAAATGCCTTTTAACATGCTCTTAGCTCCTTCTCCCTTGTTCCTCTCCTCTCCAAGTTCCAAATTAGTGTAGCTCTCAACAACTTTTTGCACTATGGATGCCTTATGGAGGTTCAAGATTGAAATGTTTTAGCTATGATATGCAAGTATAAAACAAACTAATTAGACATACTATGAAATAAACTAAGATTTATTTTAGTCCAAAATGATAATATATGTGATTTATATTAAATGCTTTCTCTAAAATTCACTATAGATTAAATGCATACAAGTTTTTCAGGATCTGGATTATGAAGAAATGGGCTCTATTTATAGGGAAAATGGAGCAATGGATGGTTGAGATTGAGTAATCTCAACAAGGGTCAGGATTGAATGATATTCAATCCATGTGAGGACTTTCAAACCAATCCCAGGATGATAAGTGTCAACATGAGAGGAGTTGAGAGGAGAGGGAATAAGTATTAAATTCTTGACATGACCTGAGAGTTAACTTGGGAGTTAAGGTTAAGGTTGGGTTGAGTAAACAAATTTATTATCCAAAGGATAAACTCTTGTGCAAAGGTTAAGGGATAACCATGGTCAAAACAATAAATTCTTGAAGAGACACATGACTCACATGAGAGTTGAGTTAGGGGTTAACCATAAATGGTCATGTAAGAGCCATAAGTGGTTTGGAAGACTTTAGAGGTTAATTTGTTGAACACACAAAGCATTTAACGCTTTTCAAAGACTTTGAAGTCTTTGAGAAGTGACTCCAAGTTGCTTAGGAATGTGACAATAATTAGGGGATGGATTAAGCTAATTAGGAAGGGTTTAGAAGAATCTAGAAGGGGGTTAGGATTGCAAGTGGGTTTGGTGGGTGAGGGAAAATAGGATTTTAATTAAAATAAAATTAATTTATTTCAACTTGTGGTTGTAACTTGCATTTGTAGGAAAATGCAAGTGGGGGAGAAATAAGTGTTTTATTTAATTTATTTAAAAGAGGAAAGGGGTTAAATGAAATAAATAAGATTTATTCATTTAATTGATTGTGAATTTGGTTTAATGAATTAATTAAAATAAATTGAATAATTTATTTAATTAAAAGAAGAATGTTTGAAGATGAATTAATTTAATTAATTCATGGCTAGTGGATTTATAATCAAATAAATAGCAAATATTCATTTAATTAAATTGGATAGATTTATGTGACTACATTTGCCCCTCTTTGAGATGGGGTGGTTTATCGCGTCATTTCAAAGAAAAAGAAAAATAGGTGTGAAGAAATATGCCCCATAAAATGTTAATTTAATGGGTGGTATGCCCCCTCGAGAGATGGGCCGAAAAAAATCAAAAAATCGGGCGATCTCTCGAAAAAGAATGAAAATTGGTAGGGTGGTAGAAGAGAATATTTTAGCAATACTAGTGAAATATAGAAGAAATCGAGATAAAATGGAGAAATGGGAGGCTCGAGAAGTTCATGGGGACCACGGCAGTGAGCGGCATAAAATTAGGGTTACAACGAAGGGTATATATGGGAAGGAAGGGGTGAAAATAGGGTCATTTGCATTCACGTCCATAGAGAAATTTGAGCTCTGGGAGTGACCATTTGGAAGAGCAAGGAGCAGTCAAGATGTCAGTTCCCATAGCAGAGCACCATTTAGAGCGAGTCTAACAATTCCAATGGCCAGACGACTACGAACCAGCAGTATGTGAATTTGAATTTTTGGATTTCATGCATTTTGAGTATGTTTTTTGCTTAGTCCAAGTTGAGTCAACACAATAGTGCTAAAACTGTGTTTTGGCGCTATTGTCAACTAAATTAGCACTATTGCATAGTGGTCTTAGTGCTGTTGTCAAAAGTTGCGCTATGGTATAGCTATTTTAGCGCTTTTGCTTGTTTAGCGCTATTGAGTAGTTGATTGAGTGCTATTATTATGAAGTAGCGCTATGGTATAGTCAATGTAGTATTATTGTTTGTTTAACGCTAGTGCATAGTTGTTTTAGCACTCTTGTGATAGCATTAGCATTGTTGTGTTCAAAATAGCACTTTTGTGTAGGAAAATAGATGCCCCAGTGTGTTTGAAAAAGAATCTCTTGATGCTAATGATGGATAGATGGAGATGTGAGGTGAGAGTTGTTTTGAACCATAGCAACCCTAATGAGACTTAGGTCATTAGGATAAATGCATGTTGAAGTCTAGGTGTGCCATGATTGCTTACCTGTTGAGAGCCGAAGATACTTGATCAAAGTATCTATTGATAGTCTAGGTTTAAACTTTAAGAAAGTTTGAAACAAAACAATTGATGATGATGGGTGATGCACGTGTGTAGGAGAATCTTCGCATCATACAGATGCGCGAGAGGCATCCCACCACACAAATTTTGCATGATCGATTGACAGAGGCCGAGGTGGATTGCATTGCAATGACAGGCCTGTATGATGTTATGTATATGCTCGTGACTCGGATGAATTGCGGGTTGATCACAACATTGGCAGAGTGATGGCATAGTGAGACATGCATGTTTCACTTAGCTTAGAGGGAGATGACAGTGACACTGGAGGATATATGGTGCATCCTGCATATTCCTATTCGAGAAGAGATGGTGAGCTATGACCGAGCTTGGGGGACAACAGCAGTGTATAGATTTTTTTGATGAGGATGTCTTCATTGATGATGGATCGATAGCCTGGGAGGATATAGCAGCCTTGTATGGGCCATTACCAACAGTGCTATCAGGGATTGTTGGGGGACTGCTATGTCCAGATCAATGATCGCATGGACTTGTCATTGGTTGCGGTCAGGTGATCGAGAAAATGATTACATAGGGGACCCATTTTGCATGGGGACCATGGATGCTATCGCACTTATATCGGGAGCTACATGAGGTAACATACCGAGGGATGGGCTCATTGGGAGTGGGGATCACACTACTACATATCTTGGCCTGGGAGCACTTATCGGTTACCCGACTAGCTATTCTGATATTCTAAGCAGTGGACCAGCCATGTGTATACATGTATGGAGGTATGATGAATCAGCCCCACCTGGGGAAGTTAGAGTGGTGGCGGCAGGCACTGGATGACTTGGATACAATGATCTAAAGGCCCTATATTGAATGTGAGCCATGGGAGGATGATGTGGAGGCATTGCCATATGTGTTCATGACATGATACCTTATTGGTAGGACAACCTACAATGTGGAGAGACAGCTTCTTGCAAGAGTATTGAGACAGTTTGGACAGCGGCAGGGATTGCCTAGTGGTTTTGGAGAGTATGCATGGGTGGTCCTAGAGAGGTACTTATGGGGGCCAGTGTTATCGTATGATCAGGCATTGGTAGAGTTTTGCATACTATAGGTGAGACCATGGCATATGAGGTCGGGGATGGTAGATACTAGGGTGTCAGAGGAGTATACACAATATATTGCAGCACATCTGATTCCACGGATATCAGATCCAGCAGAGCCAATTCCAGATTTTGAGGAGGATAGGGGATGGAGATGGAGGAGGAGAGGAGGTCACGGAGTAGTAGGTGGACTAGGGAGAGGGGATGGTGGTGGTGGGGATGGAGGAGGTGGTGATGGAGGAGGAGGAGGGGGTGGAGGTTTTGGAGGAGGTGGTGGATTTGGGGGTGGAGGTGGGGGTGTTGGACAATTACAGCGGAGAGAGAGAGGTGGTTAGCCATTGCGGATATCTCAGGTACCTTTGATGCAGGGAGGCATAGGTGGCAGGGATGCAGGTGAGGGACAGGCACCTATGGATACAGGGGAGGGAGCTCTACGTGGGGATTTACGGGACCATATGATATTAGTTTTGCAGATGCAACTAGAGGATATGGAGGTAGAGGTGGCAGCTAGAGATGTGCAACTGTTTCTACGAGAGTCAGAGTTGATGGTCGTGTTGTGGGAGAGGGACGAGGCGGTGGAGATATTTGCAGCATTGCAGGAGAGAGTACGGGTGGGAGCAAGAGTAGGAGCACAAGGTCCTACTAGGGATGTGATGAGGGAGATGCGATAAGCACGGGAGGAGATAGATTATTGGTGGGGGTTATATGAGCAGGTGATGCCAGCTAGTCACTGAGTACTTAGCTATTCACAGATGCGGCGGGCAAGATCAGAGCGGTCTCTAAGGATGAAGAGTAGTGGTGGTGTGATGGGTCCTCCATGGAGAGATAGATCAAGTGGTGCAGGGGCTAGTGGGGGAGCAAGTGGTGATGGTGGTGCAACATCTGATCAAAGTGGCATCTGAGAGAGCATTTTGTATGCATGTTTTTACATTATCATTTTGCAATGTGTCTTGGATGGCTCTTGGTAGCTGATATTTTAGACTTCATTGTACTTTGATACATGTATGTTTTTGTCAATATGAGATGATATATGAGGAGATCCCTTTTTTTTTGCTGATATGCATTTTGATGACATGTATGGATGCTTATGCAGGATGATGATTTTATGCTCAGATGGATAGTTGTACTTGCTATATGTATGTGTTTATGAGATGATTCCTATATGCATGTTTTATGATGATTTATTCTTACATGATGTCGATATGCTTTTTTGTTTATGAATGGGATGCTAACATGTGGATGCAGGTTGATGTGCATGATTTGTTGGTGATGTAATGTCTTATGTATGTAATGCCATGATGGTTATGTATGCATAATGAAATGATGATGATGATGGTATTTTGGATTGTATGTTTGATGAGACAATGAGATAATGATATGCAATGATGTTATGATATAATGTGCTAAATGAATGATTTATATATGTAAATGCATCTAGATGGTTTTTTAGATGAGTGGAATATGAATAAACAAATGTAAAGTACAAATGTTTAAATGATGATTTCTAAATGAACGTATATGGATAATATATGAACCTATGTGGAAACAAATGGTTTTGTTTATGATTCTAAATGGCGAAAAATATGATGAAGTGAAATGATAATGCAACGTATGGGTAATGAATAACTGCACCTTAATGCAATTAAAAAGGAGAATGAATGCATTTGTAATGAATCCTAAATGAAATTAAATGAATGGGCATAAGAATATATGAAATGGATAAATGAATGCACTTAACTAATGGATAGGTAAAGAAATGTATGCAACTATGGAAATCTTAAACAAATGTATGGCACACACATGTTTAAATGATGATAAATGAAGATTGGTAACTGATACTAAATGAATGCATAGTAATGCCTAATAATGGTAGTAATGTAATGATGACAAATTTATCATAGAAATGAATCTAAATGTCATGGTTGTGTAATGATGAAATAATGTAATGATACTAATGCAAGTAAATGAGAATGAATGATATGTATTAAATGCAACTAAATGATTTTGAAATGCACTCTAATGAATGGCTAAAAATTGCAATAAATCTACGTGCAAGTATATGATAATGAACTAGGTTAACACAAATGCAACTAAAATGTAATGAAATGATGATGTGATTATGATAGATGAATGCAAGGTTGTTTAGACCTTGTATGATGCACTGATGATGTATCAGAGAACTCTGTCATGATTGTATCCAAGACCAACGCAATTTTCATATAACTTCTCATATTAGTTTTGTTCACACTTGCATACAAAACCATGTATATGAATAATGAATGATTAAAATGTAAGAAAATGCAAGCAACTTGACATAATATTTCAAGATGATCTGAGTATTCTTTACATGGATTTTGATATAGCATGTTAATACAAGCAACTTGATATAATGGATCAAGTTGTCCTGAGTATTGCTTGTAGAACAGACAAGGATTATCTCCTTTCATGCATGAATTGGAACGTCCTCCTTGATCTTTTGCCGATCATATCCTGAGACAAGTTCATACCATAGTAAGAGATAAACCATTATCAAGCTTGGATGAGGTAGTAGGAACCAAGGATGGAGCATTTGTACCTGCAAGCAAACAACATATATAAAGAATAAAGAATATGGACCCTTAGAAATGGTTCGTGCTCATATGGTCGAGGTATACGCTATAGTCAGCAAGTCGTAGTGATCTATGAATTTATTTTGCATATGATCATGTAACTTAGTGAACTTACCACATAGACACCATTAGTACATGCCCTATTACTTCATCAGAATAATTCACATAAGACATACAAACAATGTTTAGGAACCATCACGGCCATTCTAATCACTTGTGGATATTCCAGAGTAGCGTAGGAACCTGATATATATAAATGAATGAATAACTTACAAATTAACCAAGTATTTGATAGCTTTAACAAAATTTTCTTGTCAAAGAAAATGTTATCTTGTCTTTGTTTTGGTAAGGAAGGATGCATCCTTGTTAAGACAGTTTGTGTGTTGATGTTGATTGTTTGGTTGATTTGATAAGTGATCATCGTGTGAGTATTTTTCAAAATGTTTGTTTGGTATCTGCTCGGATGAGTATGTACAAGGTGTTGCCATGTTTTTGATTGATTTTTGATGTTTTCTGATGTTTTTGGATTTTGTGATTTTTGAATGTTTTTGGTATTTTTCATGATTGTTTTGAGTGTTTTTGGATTTTGTGAGACAGTTTTCCAATATTTTTGATATTTTGATGAGACAGTTTTTTGAATGTTTTTGGATTTTGTGAGATAGTTTTGAAGGAAGAACCCAACGAATCACAAGTAATGTAGAATCCACTTCCATCAATAGGTTGAGGGCGTTGCCCCCAGTTTAGACATGACTATGAAAAAAAAGTGGGATGCAAGACGCATGAAGTACTATCTCTTGATTAAAGATCAATAACAAACCATGGTTTTGGGAATGATGGATGAGTGGATGTAATGAATGTGATCACAACAAGTCTGAAAGACAATGGAGCCATAGCCTTTACGAGTGGCACCTATTTGCCAGGTTTTCACCATTGCACTTACCCAAGGTGCCACTGGAGTGGTTGTTCACCGTTTGGATGCATGATTTTTTTTTCTTTACTATTTTGATGTTTTTGTATTTTCTTCAGGACATTTTTCTAAAATTTTTTGGTATTTTTTGGGTATGTATGGGAGCCTGATGCTCTATACATCTTTTAGGTATAAAACCATTTTAGGTGCATGCTATTGATCGGATCTGCTAGTGGTTCTCCTTCTGAAGTAGCCAACTGATATGCCCCAGACCCAAATACAATAGTGATAACATATGTACCCAGCCAGTTTAATTCAAACTTTCCCTGATGTTCTCTATTTGGTTGGTTATGAGGATTCTCTTGAAGAACAAGATCACCTACCTCAAATGTACGAGGTCTAACTCGATGATTATAGCTTCTGCTCATGTGTTGTTGATAGGCTTTGAGGTGATTGTATGCAGCTTGTCGTTTTTCATCAAGGAGTTCCAAGTCTTGAAGACATGATACTCTGTATGCTTCATCATCAATGAGATTATGCAAGGAAACCCGTAGTGATGGTATCTCAACTTCAATAGGTAAGATAGATTCTACACCATAGACCAGTGAGTAAGGAGTTGCGCCTATAGGGGTTCGAATGCTAGTCCGATATGCCCATAGTGCTGGATTTAATTGAACATGCCAATCACGACCGACATCATTGACTGTCTTCTTTAGGATTCTTAATATGTTCTTGTTTGATGCTTCATCCTAACCATTTCGTTGTGGGTAATAGGGAGTGGAAAAATGGTGTTGGATGTGAAATTTCTCACAAAGTTCACGAACATCTTGATTCTTGAATGGAAGACCTTTATTTGTGATGACGGACATGGGTACACCATACCGGAAGATGATGTAATTTAGAATGAATGAGGTGATCTACTTGTCGGTGACTTGGGTAAGTGGAATAGCTTTGATCCACTTTGTGAAGTATTTGATGGTGGTAATAATGAAATTGTGGTCGTTTGATGAAGACGGATGGATTTTACCCACAAGGTCAAGTCCCCATTGACAAAAAGGCCATGGTGTTGTGATTGGTTGCAGTTCCTATGCTGGTGCATGTATCAGGTCTCCATGAACTTGGCATTTCTTGCGTTTTATGACAAAGTAGTAGGAGTCTTTTTCCATGGACAACCAATAGTATCCAATGTGCATGAATTTCTTGGCTAGTGAAGCACTGCTTGCATGAGTTCCACAAATTCCTTCATGTATCTCTTCCAAGGCCTTTGTTATCTCATCTTGTGCCAAACATCAAATGAGAATACCATCAATACTGCATCAGTATAGGGTTTCAGCAATAATGGTATATCAAGCGGTTTGGCGAATGAAGTTTTTACATTGGTTATTTGATTGGTTAGGAGGAAGTGTGTGATCGCAGAGGTAGGTGTAGAGCTCACCGTACCATGGAGATTCGGAACTAACAAGGTGACATATCCTCTCAGATTCAAGGATATCATAAGCGAGAATCCAAAGTTGTTCTACCAAGAACTCATAACATGTTGAATTCTGTGGAAGATCTAGGAGAGATGCAATGGTAGCCATAGCATCAGCAGCTCGACTATGATCTCTAGGTATCTGCTCAAAGGTGATAGTTGTAAATGATGCCTTTAAACTATCCACCATTTGTTTGTATGGCATGAGTTTATCATCTTTGGTCTGATATTCATCTGTGACTTGTCGGATGACTAGTTGAGAGTCACCATATATCTGTAACTCTTTCAATTTCCATTGTATGGCTAGTCTAAGTCCTGTGATCAAGGCCTCATACTCTTCTATGTTGTTCATGCATGGAAATGTGAGCCTGTAAGACTTCAAGATGCTGTCACCTTGAGGTATGATAAACAGAATGCCTACCCCTGAGCCATGCCTAGTGTATGAACCATCAAAGTATAGTTTCCATGGTTGTGCTTCTGTGATCATGAATAGATCTTCATCTGGAAAAATTGGAAATGAGAGGATGGTCTCCTATGAGGGGTGCATCAGCCAACTGATCTACAATAACTTGCCCTTTGATAGCCTTACAATCCACATACTCGATGTCAAATTCACTTAGAATCATCACCCATCTGGCCAAACGGCCAGTCAATGCTGCTTTGCTAAGTAACTACTTTAGTGGATCGATCTTTGCAATGAGTTGTACCTTGTGTGTTAATAGGTAGTGCCTCAGTTTAGTATCTGGCAAGATTACTGCTAGGCAAGCTCACTTAATAGGTGTGTAATTGAATTCATAGCCAACCAGTGTGTGAGAGATGTAGTATATAGCACATTCTTTTCCTTCTGTATTGTGTTGAGCCAATAGCACTCCTAATGTTATATTAGTTGCTGAAATATAGAGCAATAGAGGCTTATTCAGATCCGATGGGATCAGCAATGGTTTATTCATGAGATAATCTTTAAGCATCTAGAATGCTTGCTAGCATCTGGTATCCAACTAAAAGCAGATGTTTTTGTGTAATAGGTGTCTAAAAGGATGGCACTTATCTTCCACTTGTGCGATGAATCTTCAGATGGATTGAAGCCACCCTTGTAATGTTCTTAGTTAACCGATGTTCGTTAGAGGTGGCATGTCCATGATTGCTTTGACCTTTGTAGGATTGACCTCAATACCTTTTCTTGAGACAATGTATCCTAGAAGCTTCCCTAAGGTTACTCCAAAGACACATTTCTTTGGGTTGAGTCGAACATGATATTGTTCTAGTCTATCAAATATTTTTTCTAATATGTCTAGATGACCTTCTCTTGTGAGTGATTTTGCCAATAATTCATCAACATAATCTTCCATTATGGTATGCATCATATCATGAAAGATGATGGTCATTACTCTTTGATAGGTCACTCATGCATTCTTTAGACCGAAAGGCATCACATTCTAGCAATATGTTCCCCATGGACATGTGAAGGCAGTTTTATGTTGATCCTCTGGTGCGATCTTTATCTGGTTGTACCCTAAAAAGCCATCAATGAGTGAAAGCATGGAATGTCCTACTATTAGATATACTATGATGTCAATGTTTGGTAGAGGGAAGTCATCTTTAGGACATGCCTTGTTCATATCTCTGAAGTCAGTATAGATACGGATGCCCCCATTCGGTTTGCCAATAGGCACAATGTTGGAGATCCAATCTGCATAATCAATTAGTCTAATGAAACCAACATCCAGGATTTTCTTAAGTTTTTCTTTGACGAGTACTGTAATCTGGGGATGCATCTTGCGAAGCTTCTATTTGAAAGGCTTAGCTCCTTCTGCGACTGTGAGGTGATGCATGACTAAATCAGGATCAAGACTAGGCATGTCTGCATATGACCATGCGAAGTTGATCTGATGCTTTTTGAAGAATTAAACAAACTTAGGTTGTTCCTCTAGAGTTAAAAGAGATGCCAAATGTATGTGGTGAGGCATTTCAAGAGTCCCCACATTGTATTCTTCTGTTTCCTCGATCAGACTCCTTGATCATTCCTGCTGTGTACTAGAGGGGAGAATGTCAAACCTTTCATCCTCAAGCACCTTAGAGAGGTTTTCACCAATGGATATGCTCTTTCTTTTTACTTTTATGGGATCAAACAGTGCCACAGTGTGGTTTTCACTAGAAGATCCATGTTTTATTGTTATATTTTTAGAACGGAAAGGTTTGGCATCCGCCCCAAAGTATGTTGCGCTATTAAGTTCTATGGCATGAATCCAGCTTTGTGATCCCCATTTGGTATGTTATCCCATAGTTCCAAAAATTCAATGATTGCCTCATCGTTTTGGAATTGGTCAAGGCATGGGGGATTAGGTTGGTTCCATTCGATGAGTTCAGCATGGATAATGGGCATTACCTCATCGATTAGGTTAAGTTCATGAGATGTTTCAGTTAGGGTCAATACATTGTGGTGAAGGTCATTGATGGTACTCTCCCTGTCAGAATCAGGCATAGGATGTGACATAGGGTCTATTGAAGATGTTTCCAGTTCAGGAACCCAAGAGGTTTTAATTTGCACTTCTTCATAATCAGGGATGTCTTTATGAGGTGGAGGGGGTGACACGTCTTCCTCATCTGAAGTATTTAGATGTACTGAATCAAATTATAACTCATGTGAGTCGGTCTCTAACTCGCTTTCCAGTATTTGATTGGTATACCATACTGGGATATCTTTTGGGTTAAACATTGTAGGTGTGATTCGCTGATCTACCATTGTAGATGAAATGATCGGTGCTACAGGAAGAATTATGGGGATGAGTGAATCCGATATGAGGAGTATCGATGTTGTTGTCTCTGTTGCTTCTACTGGAATTTCCAGTGTTGTTGATACTGTTGGGAATTCTGATATAGTTGCTGCTGCTAATTGTGCTTTTGATGTTATTGTTGTTGCTGATGGGGTTGCTGGTTTGTTTGGTGGCATGACTAGTGTTGTGGATGATCTTGCTAGGATTTTTAGCCTCAGTGGGGAAGTTCTGATGGTGTGTGGTACTATTGATATGATCACAAGTGACCTCTTTGCAGTAGGTTGATATAGAGGTTTGCTAGGTTTCCCTTTGAATCTGAGCTTAGGTAGGATCTCCTTTTGAAAGCCTAGTCCTATGTTATCTTTGGGCTTTAATTTTGGCTGCAGTGGCTCATGTCGTCCTTGCTTGCTAGGTCCCAAGGCACTTTGACCATCATAACCCATTCTTTGCATAATAAGAAGGCCTTTTCCATATTGATCTATGGGAAGCTTAGTTGGTGGGATGTTCATGGTGTTAGGATCTTTATAGATCCATTCTGCTAAGTCCTCATCTTTGGTCTCTTCTCCTTGACTCTTTCCAAGGATGAAAGGCATCAAAGTGCATGTTGGTTTGACCAGTGGTGCTTGAAGTAACCGTTGAGGTTTACCATGAGTTCTAGGAGAAGTGGGCATTTGTCCAACACAAAAGAGTTGGCTTAGATTGTATTCTCCATGACTTACATATGAGGTGGATGAGATGGCTTCTCTATTGTTGGGAATCGTAATCTCTAGTTGATGACTTATATTGTGACAATATGTAAAGGGGTTTGCATCGCCCAGGATTGTAATTTCCACACCATTATGAGGGAACTTGATACATTAATGGTAGGTGGATGGAACGACTTGCATGGTGTGTATCCAAGATCTTCCTAACAACAAATTGTATGGTAGAGGAAGGTCCAAAACTTGACATATGATGTGCTTCACCACTGGGCCTACTCAGATTGGTAGCAACACTGCTTCTTTGGATGAACACTCTACAACATCATAGGATTTGATTGTTATCTTCTTACGAGGATCCACTAATTCAATTGCATATCCCAATGTTGTGACTAATTGCAGTGTACAAATATTTAGGCCTGCTCCATTGTCGAGCAAGACTCGCTTGATCCTATGCTGGTTGATAAACCCTTCAATATGGAGTGAGGTGTTATGAGGTTTCTGGAAGGATATGTTGTCACTTTCAAAGAAAGTGAGACTAGGTGATGACCTTAGATTTCCAACCATGGCTTGAAACTGATTCATATTTAAGTTTGCAGGGACTGGCGCCTCTTGGAGAGCTTGATCCAAGATTGTTTTATGACATGGAGATAGGCGTAATAGCTCTAAGATAGATATTAGTGTGGGCATTTTATCTAATTGATCCACAAGGTTATACTGCTTTGGGATAGATGTGGTGCCTTGTGGAGTTGCTTTTATGGTAATCTTGTCGCGATGTGTAACAACATTACAGTTGGAATTGGGATTTTTTATGGTAATAGTTGCAATTTGTTTACTGGCATCATACAGGTGATTCACAGTGTAATTATACGTGACTTGCATATAATCAGTGGTATCTGTGTTTCTCCCTAAAGTGGAAGGACCCCTTTGATCTTGTGATGGAAGTTGCTTTTTGAACATTAAATGACCATTGTTTGTTGTCTTTGGGTCATGTTCTTCAATTTCAATATCACCTCAGCCAATAAGATATTGAATAGGATCTTTCAATCTATGAAAATTGCTTGTTTTATGTCCTTTTCCTTGATGGAAATCGCAATGTTTAGTATCCATCCACCATGAAGGTTTGACTTGAGGTTCGTAATTTGATGTTTTGGGTAAGGTCACCAAATTTTGAGAAACCAATTGGCATAACATTGTTTCAATGGGTTCCCCTAAGGGAGTGTATGTTCGCTTTGGTTTAAAATTTTGTTGATGTTGTTTGGGTTCCTCTTGAGGTATGTTGCATCCTTGATTTGGAAGAGCAATTGTGTTATTCTTGGGTGGGGGGTTATGTCCTGCAAATCGAACCACAGGTTGTGCACTTTTTATAGTTCTAGCATCCACAACCCCATCATTGATGACATTTTTATTTTTGTTCTAGAAGTTCAGCTTGTCACTATTGAAGTGCGAGTGAGGGCCATCCTTTGGCTCATTGTAGATTTTGATTAGCCCTTTTTTTATGAGAGCCCGCTCACATTTTAAACCTTTGGTGATCATGTCATTGAAGGAAGCCGTGTCTTTGATGTCCAAGTGAAATTCTATTTCATCGTTTAAGTTGGAGATAAATATTTCCACTTATTCTTGTTCAGGTAATTGAAGGGAACGTCTACTAGACATTTGACGCCATCGTTGCGTAAAGACCAAAAATAGCTCGCCTAGTTTTTGTTTAGTGTTACATAGATCAGCCATTGTGATATCACATTCAATGTTGTGTGAGTAATGTGTCAGGAACTTCTGGACTAGTTCTTCAAAGGTCCTAATGCCACCTGGTATTCGGGAAAACCATGATGTGGTTGTTCCTCCCAAACTCTGGGGGAAGAGTCGCATTAGGTATGTATCATCGTATGCCACTTCTAGGCATGCTGGATGGAATTCTCTAACATGATCATGAGGATCTCCTTTTCCTCTATACTTTTCAAACTTGGGAGTTTCAAACACTTGAGGAAAAGGTGGCATATGAAGATTCCTATCAAATGGATAGGGACAAATGTCACTAAGTGAAAATTGATTAGTTTTCACACCACTATGAAGCTGTTGGGAGATATTTTTGACTTGTTGTCGCAACATGTCAATGTCATTTGGAGGAGGAGGAGGTGGGGGATTACCTTGATGAAGGTTGTGTCTGATGTTCTCTCATCCTATTTCATCCTCATTACAACTTTGACATTCTGATGCTTGTCTTAGTTGTGCAACATCAAAGTCAAAAGGTAGTTTGGCTCCCTCTTGAGCAAGTCTCAAAAAGTGAGCATCAGCATTTCTCCTGAGTATTTCATCAAAAAGTCTATTAAAGAGAGGGTTGTGTTGTGCCCTTTCTATTGTTGCAGGAGTAGGAGTACTTGGATTTTCATCATTTATGTTTCCTCCAAGGGTTTCTTGGAATTCATTGATGTTTTCCTCCTCTTCTTCCTCAATTTCCATTTGTCTAGTTCTTGATCTAGTATGAGCCATTTTGTTTACAAATTTTTATTGAAGTTGGGTGAAAATGATGATGAGCTATTGATGAAATGAGAGATTTATGTTTGGTGGGGTGCTTTGCATATGAATCTCTAGCACTAAAGGTAGTTGTTACCAAATTTCTTTCTTGAATTGCTTGTTCATGTTTGATTGAAAAAGGTTGATGTGACAAGGTCTAGAGAAATCTGAGAAGTGTTACAGACTCAACTACCTAGTAATGAGAGGATGCTCTCATAGACTAGTTTTAACCTGTGTAGAAATGTCTCTTAGGATGAGTTTATCCTAGATATAGAGACACTCTAAAAGTGATGGATTGTGTTTGATTCAAGCAATATCTAAAGAGAACATAGGATTAAAACCTCTTGATTTTTTGAGAGTTGAAATGGATGAGATATGAGTGTGATAATGGATGAAATGTTTAACTTCAATAGAAATTTTGTGTTATAAACGGAACAAAATATTCCTCTTCTTGTTCAAGGGTTGTCGGTTCTTCCCTAGCTGAGTTATATGTGATACAAATGTCTAGAAAGAAGGTAGGATTGATCTTACCTCCTTTGTTTGTGTGATAACTCAAAGCTCGATATTGCATAAAAGCTCTGCGGTTCAATGATTCTTGATCAAATTCGTTTGATTTTCCTTGAAGATAAAGACGCATGTAACGTAAGAAAGCTCTATGAGAGACAAAGATTTGTCTGTTAAGATAGAAGAACTTCCTCCTTTTGATTAAAGCCTTTGAGCTGAATGGTCTTCTTTTCAAGTTGACATGTTGATGAAGATTCTTCCTTCTTAAGATGTGAAGAATGTTCATATAGTTTGATACTCTTTTTTTTTTATCTTTTGTTGGTATTTTGAAAATGTTTATGTTGGATGAATACTTGTTTTTGGAACTCATTTTATATTTTTCTTTGACAAGAAGGCAAAGCAAGCACACAAACACAAGAATGTTGCCTCAAAACGGCACAAGTAAGTGTGGGTCTGGATCAACCCAATCCTTGGACTTTTATGACCCTTTCCTTCAAATGTATTTTAGGTGTTTTTCCAAAGCCTAAATTTGGCTCAATTTGTACTAGTCTGACACAAAATGAAGATACTTCAAACACTCTTTATCCCTAAGGTCAAATGGCCAGTTGCGATAATTTCAGCCCACATCTTGATATTTCATCAACTTTGGTACTACATACCTTATGAATCCTGTCATGGTAGGTAAGGATGTGATATACTAAGTCTTGCATGAGCATAACAAATAGATGATCCCTACGATGGGGGAGTTGCCACTTTTATCAGGCTACAAGTAACCTTTCAAAAAGCTATGTTTCTACTCAAGGAAATATGTATGGTGAGTATCTTGGGAGCAAAACCATCTATGCTCTTGCACTAAACTTCTCACAAATATCCTCAATCAATAGAATGGGTGGGCTACTGCTTAAAGGTGTTTAGTAATTTTTTATGTTTTTAGACATAAGTTCATTCTGTAGTGACTCACTTAAGAGCCTTGTAACTTGTGGTGGGGCCCATTTGTCCTTTTGGCAAGTTACACTGTAGGATCAACTATACCCAAGGCTACAACTTTTGCTCACACCTGATTTCTATAGCAGCTCGAAGGATTTACCGTGCGAGGTTGTTCCCAAGAGTGATCGAGCTCTTGGCAGGCCTCTCTTAAAAAGATAAAACTTGAGTGTTACTAACACTTTTATCTTGCACCTAGGACCACGAGAGCCAAGGGAGAGGATGGTGTGTGTTAGAAGTAGGACCACTCGACAAACTCTTTTGCACAAGTGTGCCAAACACAAAATACTCTTGTTCTTTTTAACTTGTCATTGCAACGATGTTTTATCTATTTGGAGATGTTGCTCCAACAACCATGATGTTGTTTTTAACTTCAAAGGCAATATGTTTCAGTAAACTAGGAATTTGAAATCCTGGTCAACTGAAATTAAAACACATATACATGAAGTAAATCGTTTTGCAAAATAAGACAAGTTGATTGTTCTTTTTATTTGCCCAAAAATTGAAGTGTGGATTGTGAGTTTTCCTTAAGTTTGATGCAAGAAAGGAGAATTTGCCTTGTCTTGTTTTACACACCAAAATAGAGATTTGTTTCCTAACTTGCAAGTAAACAAAATTGTGTTGTGATTTTTAGAGCACCAAATGAAAGTTTGTTTCCTAGCTTGCAAGTAAACAAAATTGTGTTGTGATTTTTAGAGCACCAAATGAAAGTTTCTTTCCTAGCTTACAAGTAAAGAAAATTGTGTTGTGAGTTTTAGAGCACCAAGTGAAGTGTTTTTTGATTGTTAAGTAACAAAAGGGGTTAGTTTAAAACTTGCACATGAAATGAAATGTTAGTAAAATTCAAAAATATGGTGGGCTTCCACAAGCCTAAAAAAATAATATTATCGGTTACAAGGCCTTTTTTAACAACGTTCTGTTACAATAGCACTACTCTATGTGACAATAGAAGCACTACTTAACACAAACATGCTAAAGTATAGACAAACACGATAAATTAAAATATGTAAACGTCAATACAAGTGCGCTAAGATATGGACAAAAGCGCTACCTGAGAGTCAAAAGCACTAATATATGGACAATAGCGCTAATTTTGAGACAATAGCGCTATTGTAAAAACAATAGCACTAAAATATCAAATTGCAATAGCGTGAACAAAAGCATCAAAGCGCGACCTGTGTGTCAAGCTAAAAAGTCAAAAATTTAGTTTATTAAAAAAAATATGTTGTTGGATTCACGTCGGGTTCACCAAATGACGCTGTGCAAAAAGAATTAGAAAATCTATTTGATGGCAACACACATAAGAGCACAAGAAACAAGCGTTAGTGTTAGCAACAAAAGATTATCCTAAGCAAGCATATCAAGAGAGAAACTAAAAATATGGTAAAATATTTAACTATGGAAGTAAATACAATAAGGCATCTCCAAATGCCTTTTAACATGCTCTTAGCTCCTTCTCCCTTGTTCCTCTCCTCTCCAAGTTCCAAATTAGTGTAGCTCTCAATAGCTTTTTGATAGTTCTGATACTTAATATAAGTACAAATCCAATAACCAACAAGATGAGAGGGGGGGGGTGAATCATACAAACTTAATCTTCCATAAAAACATCAGATTCAACCTCAGTAACATATACTTTAGTAATATAACCCAAAACTGTCAGACATGCAAACTCAAAAGTATATAAACATCATAAACCTCATAACACCAGATTTAACATGGAAACCCAAATAGGGAAAAACCACTGAGGGATTTCGGACCCACGAAGAAATATACTCTTCTAGAGTATGCTCGGTTAAAAGCAAATCCTGTTAAAGATTACAAACACATTGCTAGATGTGACCCGGTTAAGGGATTTCCCTCAGATCTGTTAGGATCTTCACCTTGTTAGAAGTGACCTTGTTAAAGGATTTCAAACACTCAATCAGAATGTCACCTTGCTAGAGGGTTTTACAAATAAGACTCTTAAGTCCACTCGGTTAAGAGATTTTCTATCACTTTCACAAAATAACAGTAATAAAAATCTATCTGCAACTTCAAATCTAAAATGCTAAAGCAAATTCTTATTTGTTCAATACAATCTAGACATAGAACTAATCCTGTCCATCTGTTGGTCTTCTATACTCTGTTATTCAAATAGGTCTTCAAGATTCTATGCTCGGTAATCACTATGTAGCATCCATGTGCATACACTTGCCCGCATGCATTGTTTATCAACAGTTTCCTATTTATAAACAATTAGCTAACCACTTAATCTCCTTGATCACATTCCCCATGATCAATCATAGCCATCAGATCTTCAATCTTGTCCAGGTTCAATGCATCTTTGGATCTGAAAATGTTTTACCCTGCCTAGGAACTTGCACATATTTCTTGGAACTTGTGCCAGGGTATTGCGGTTCAATCTAAACTATAGATCTTCATGCCGACTTTCCTTTGCCATAGATTCATTAACAAACTATATTTACAGCATACCAATCATTTAATCAGTTTCAGCTCATCAGCTTCCTTCATTAAATAATGCATGTAAACATTTAATACTTTCTGTTATAGCTTGGTTACAACTCGGTAAATACTAAACTTTACTCGGTAGACATTCGGCCTTCATTAACCGATAGTGATAACCTTAGGGTTTACCGACTAGGTTCCTTAGGGTTTACCGACTAGGTTCTTTGCTTGATAACATAGTATAGTATTAACCTTTACAATTTACAACATATGTATGATGTTAAAACAATCTAAACATCATGATCTCATCATTGTCTGACTCAATAATAGTTGCCCATTGAATACCTTATTCATCATAATCTTTCCAGTGCCTTTTACCGACATCTTTATATTCTTCAAATCACACTTCTCAAGATATGGCAACATCATACTGAGTTAGAAAATCAATTTCTTGACATCAATGACAAAATAATAATACCAAGATAGTAAACATCCTTAATCAGTTATATCCATAATCATCAACAACCTTCTCAATATCCTTATTGAAATGTCAACAATCTTTCATTGTCTGTTATAATGCTAAATTGCCAACAATCTCCCCCTTTGGCATTGATGGCAAAACCAATTGATTTGACCTTAAAAGATTTGGATTGTTGTGATTCTGAAATGCTGAAATGCTCTCTTGCTATCATCAGACTTTCTCCCCCATACATTAGACTTCTCCTATTTTCTCAGTGTTCTTTCCAAACTTTAGTCTTCTCCCCCTTTTTATTAGTCTTCTCCCCCTTTGACAACAATGCCAAAAAGTAAAGAACTAAAACATAATTTCTACCTGTATGAATTGATTTCCTGCTGTAATGTGTCAATGCAGTCTCAGTCAGAGCATTTTGTCTTCAATTCCTATTCCCTGTAATGTTTTCCTGTAATATTTCCTATACACCTTTAGAAAACATCCTAAAGTGTGTAAATCAGCATCAACTCCCAAAAGATATTTGATAGAGTCATCGGATTGATGCTTTCATCGAACTCAATCAGTGAGTAGAAGATAGGGGTAGGACCCCTAACTTACTTCTGAGATATTCAAAAGTATCCCTTGGTAGTGGCTTGGTGAAGATATCTGCTATTTGTTCCTTTGTGCTAACATACTCCAACACCACTTTCTTCTCTTGAGCTTCTTCTCTAAGATAATGATATTTGATAGAGATGTGCTTTGTCGTAGAGTGCATAACAAGATTCTTTGAAATATTAATGGCACTAGTATTGTCACATAATATAGTTACTGGCTCGGTAACTTTCTCATTTATACCTTCCAACAGTTGTTTGATACATGCAATGTTAGTACAATTCAATGCTGCAGCAATGTATTCAACTTCTATTGTTGACTGTGAAACACATCCTTGTTTCTTGCTAAGCCAACTCACTAGTCTTTCTCCTAAAAAGAAAGCTCCTCCACTTGTGCTTTTTCTATCATCAATGTTGCCTGCCCAATCAGCATTAGTATAAACTTTTAAATCAAAATCATTTCCTTTCTGATATACTAAACCATAATCCTCTGTGCCTTTCAAGTATTTGAAAATTCTTTTGATTGCTATCATGTGTGTTTCCTTAGGATCTACAGAGAATCTTACAACTATACCTACTACATGTGTTCTACTGTGAACAAAATATTGTAGCTTTCCAATCATGTATCGGTAAAGTGTCTCATCAATAGATGTAGATTCATCATTCTTTCATAATTTATAGTTGGTAGTCATAGGAGTACTTACTGGTTTTGAATCCTCCATTCCAAATTTCTTCAAGATTTCCTTTATGTACTTGGATTGAGTAATGAAAATCTCATTTTTCATTTGCAGTATCTGTAAACTTATAAAATACTTTATCTCACTGATTAATGACATCTCAAATTCTTTGCTCATTTCATTTCCAAAGTTCTTACATAAAGAGTCATTTCCACAAAATATAATATCATCAACAAATATGGCTGAGATCAGTATTCCATTTTCATCATTCTTCATGTACATATTGTTGTTCTCACTTATAAAACCAATCTTAATCAAATAAGAGTGCAATCTTTCATACCATGCTCTAGGTGCTTGTTTCAAACCATATAAATCTTTGTTCAATTTACATACCTGATCTTTATTCTTGTCTTTAACAAATCCTTCAGGTTGTTCAATAAAAACTTCTTCTTTAATATTCCATTCAGAAATGCAGATTTGACATTCATTTGATATACCTTGAAGTTTTTGAAAGCAGCATATGCCAACAATGTTCTTACTCCTTCAAGTCTAGCAACAGGTGCAAAAGTTTCACCATAATCAATTCCTTCTTCTTGAGCATAACCTTTGCAAACTAGTCTTGCTTTGTTTCAAATGGCCTCTCCTTTCTCATTTAGCTTGTTTCTGAAAATCCACTTTGTATCGATTACATTTTTGTCCTTCAGTCTTGGGATTAGTGTCCATGTGTCATTCTTCTTGATTTGATCAATCTCTTCTATCATAGAATTTATCCAATCTTCACTGTTAAATGCCTCTTTCACTATTCTCGGTTCAAATTCAGATATCAAACATGTGTTATGTCTCAGTTTGTTCCTTGTCATCACTGGATCATCCTTATCTCCTATAATCTGACTTGGTGCATGATGTCTTCTGACATACTTGGCTAATACAGGCTCGGTAGGCTCTGCATGATCTTCTTCATCACTCGGTAACTGGATATTCTCTTCATTTTCTTCAATAGTCTTCTTGGTAAGACTTCTCGATTGAACATAGACAAATTCATCATAGTCTTCTGGTTCCTTGGAATTTCCTTCATCATTTCTTTCTGCAAATTCATCAATTTTCACATTTGCACTTTCTACTATTTTGTTAGATGATTTGATTAGACATTTAAATGCTTTGCTTCTAGAAGAATAACCTAGAAATGTTCCTTCTTCACTCTTCTGATCAAACTTGCCATTTCTATCATCTTTGTGAACATAGCATCTACTTCCAAAGATTTTAAAATAACTTACATTAGGTTTCTTATCATACCAGATTTCATATGGTGTCTTCAAAGTACCTTTCTTCAATTGTACTCGATTTAGGGTGTAAACTTTTGTGCTTATTGCTTCTCTCCAAAATGTTTGTGGCACCTTCTTTTCAATCATCAGTGTTCTAGCACAATCCACAATAGATCTGTTTCTTCTCTTAGCTATTCCATTCTGTTGTGGAGTTCTCGGTGTAGAGACTTGTCTTTTAATACCATGATCATTGCAGAATAAGTTGAATTCATCAGATGTGAACTCTCCTCCTCTATCTGATCTAAGACATTTCAATTGTCTTCCTGTTTCATTTTCAACTCTTGCCCTGTATCATTTAAACATTTGAAAAGCTTCTGATTTATCTTTAAAAACATTACTGACATCATCCTTGAATAGTCATCCACAAATAATATGAAATATTTATCACCATAATAACTTTGAACTTTCATAGGACCACAAAGATCGGTGTGTACTAGATCTAAAATTCCCTTAGAAGTGTAAGACTTACTTGTAAAGCTTGATCTTGTCATCTTACCAATCTGGCATCCTCGGCACATAGCATTCTCAAGTTTTTCAAGACTCGATAGACCTCTTACTCGATGCTTCTTACTTATTTTAATCAGATTATCAAAATTTACATGACAAAACCTTTTATGCCATAACCAAGTATCATCTATCTTTGCATACAAACACTTGTTACGAGTTGAGTCAAGGTGAGATGTGTTACCTTTTGTTTGTGTCCCGGTAGCAACTAACTTTCCATTCTTGTCATGAACTTTGACAATTCCTTTCTGAAATTTTATTTGGTAACCTGTGTTGTTTAGTTGTGCTACACTCAACAAATTGTATTTCAAACCTTCAACCCAATAAACATCATTGCATCTTGCATTGTCAAGAAGTGTTATAAATCCTTTACCTTTCACTGGACATGGTGCATCATTACCAAATCTAACATAGCCTCCATCATAATCTTCTAATATAACAAACTTGTGTTTATCTCCTGTCATATGATGTGAGCATCCACTATCTATGATCCAAGAATCATTAGTGTTTATGTAGATATTAGGGATTTTTCTTCATACCTTTCTTCATCTGATCCATCTTTGATAGCCACATAAACTACTTCCTCCGTATCAGTTTCATCTGATTTATCATCGTTAGATTCCTCATCAGCTATTAAGCATGTCTTTCTATCTCTTCTTCTGAAGTCTCGATGTCCTCTGTAATGATTATCTTTTTGTCTATCATGTTGGTAATCTCTCTTTTCAGTAGAATCTTTGTCAAGACAGTTAGAAGCCATATGTCCTATTTTATCACAATTGAAACATTTCAAAGGTAGTTTTCCTTTATACTTACCTTTGCCTCTTGGTAACCTTTTGGCTAATAGTGCTTCAAACTCTTCTTGCTTCTGATTTCCTCATACAGTTTGTGTACTTCTTCCATGTTCTTACAAAATCTTTCACTTACTCCACTGTGATCTCCTTCGGAGTACTTATACTATCTTTCATTGAAATCATTAGATTCATCAAGATGAAAAGAACTAAATGCAAATTCAACTTTATTTACTAAAGATCCACTGTTATCAAAGTTACTTAACTCAAATGCATGTAGCTTACCAATAGTAGCATCGAAAGAAACTAGCATATTAGGTACAGACCTCAATTCATTGATTGCAAAGACTCGGATTGCATAAGCCGGTAGAAGGGTTCTTAACAACTTACTTGTTATATCCTTTTCTTCAATAGTTCCACCAACTCCTTTGATTTGATTGACAATCTCTTTTAGTCTTGTATTGTACTGAGTTATGTTCTCACCTTCATTCATCCTCATAGATTGAATTTGTCCTCTTAGACTATCTACTTTTGCTCTTTGAACATGTTCATCTCCTCCATACACAGATATGAGCTTATCCCACATTGCCTTTGCATCATTGCAGCCTTCTAGATCATTAAACTCTAAGTCGGTCAATGCAGATGTTATTTCAATCATTGCTTGAATATATTCTTGCTTTGCCTTTATCTCTTCCATAGTCAATGGATAGGTGCTCGGTGTAAAAAAATCATTCTCTAGATAGTATACAGCATATTCTCCAACTCCTGATAGATGCAGCTTCATCCTTTTTTGCCATGTAGAGAAACTTGACTTGTTCAGCTTCGGTGCATCCCTCTTATACATCTTTGAATCTTTAACTCAAGTGCCTTTAAACTTTTCTTCTAGAGTCCAAAGCTCTAATACCAATTGATAGTTCTAATACTTAATATAGGTACAGATCCAATAACCAACAAGATGAGAGGGGGGGGTGAATCATACAAACTTAATCTTCCATAAAAACATCAGATTCAACCTCGGTAACATATACTTTAGTAATATAGCCCAAAATTGTCAAACATGCAAACTCAAAAGCATATAAACATCATAAACCTCATAACACCAGATTTAATGTGGAAACCCAAATAGGGAAAAACCACAGTGGGATTTCGGACCCACTAAGAAATATACTCTTCTAGAGTATGCTCGGTTAAAAGCAAATCCTGTTAAAGATTACAAACACATTGCTAGATGTGACTCGGTTAAGGGATTTCCCTCAGATCTGTTAGGATCTTCACCTTGTTAGAAGTGACCTTGTTAAAGGATTTCAAACACTCAATCAGAATGTCACCTTGCTAGAGGGTTTTACAAATAAGACTGTTAAGTCCACTTAGTTAAGAGATTTTCTATCACTTTCACAAAATAATAGTAATAAAAATCTATCTGCAACTTCACATCTAAAATGCTAAAGCAGATTCTTATTTTTTCAATACAATCTAGACATAGAACTAATCTTGTCCATCTGCTGGGCTTCTATACTCTATTATTCAAATAGGTTTTCAAGCTTCTATGCTCAGTAATCACTATGTAGCATCCCTGTGCATACACTTGCCCGCATGCATTGTTTATCAATAGTTTCCTATTTATAAATAATTAGCTAACCGCTTAATCTCCTTGATCACATTCCCCATGATCAATCATAGCCATCAGATCTTCAATCTTGTCTAGGTTCAATGCATCTTTCAATCTGAAAATGTTTTACCCCGCCTAGAAACTTGCACATATTTCTTGGAACTTGTGTCAAGGTATTGCGGTTCAATCTAAACTGTAGATCTTCATGCTGACTTTCCTTTGCCATAGATTCATTAACAAACTATATTTACGGCATACCAATCATTTAATCAGTTCCAACTCATCAGCTTCCTTCATTAAATAACGCATGTAAACATTTCATGCATTCTGTTATAGCTTGGTTACAACTCGATAAATACTAAACTTTACTTGGTAGACATTCCTCCTTCATTAACTGATAGCGATAACCTTAGGGTTTACCGACTAGGTTCCTTAGGGTTTATCGACTAGGCTCTTTGCTTGATAACATAGTATAGTATTAACCTTTATAATTTACAACATATGTATGATGTTAAAACAATTTAAACATCATGATCTCATCATTGTCTGACTCCGTAATAGTTGCCCATTGAATACCTTATTCATCATTGTAGCGTCCTAAAATTGTGACACTTGCAATTTCGACTGCATTTCGGTCTTCACGACAGCGACGCAACACGCAACCTAAATGGAGACCCCGAAACTTGCTCACGACACCAAAAACTGCATTTTTCAAGCACCCTGGCCTGAACCTCCTTGCACCCTGCTGTCCCGGGAGGTGGGACCAGAGCGCCCAGCGCCCTGGTCCCTGGGTCCTATTTTGGGCCCTGTCTCCTAAGGAGATTGCGGGTCTTTTTATTTGCAATTTGGAAATTATATTCCCTGGTCGGCCTAAGGTCGGGAAAATCAGTCTAATAACCCTAATTGGCAAGTATATAAACTACATTTTCCTCTCTCATTTGGATAGATGGAAAAAAGGCGAAAGAAAGATTCAAGCATTCAAGCATTCAAGCAATTGATCATTTCAAGTCTCCATTCAAGGCTAAGTGTTGCATTCAAGTCAAGGATTCAACCATTGAAGAGGAGATCACTTACTACATGCTACATACAACAATACAACAAACAACAACATCTAAACCTTCGCACATAAGGATACAAACATCCTTAGAACAAGGTATTAGTACTTGTTTTACATTATAGTCATTTACATTTACAACACTTGCTCATTTCTTGGTTAATTCCAAAACTGGGGTTTGACCTAAAGGCAAACCCCTAATCCCTAACCCCCCCAATCGTCTTCGCTTTTCTATGTGTAGGTTGTAGGTACGCGGCTGAGATTGAAGATCTGGAATCCTTGTGCAGAGACGAACAGATCCCCCTTCGTTTCACGGATTTTTTGGAGGACCGTGGCGCCGGGCGCCATCGTCCCGACAACTTTTGCTCAAATTTGCAGAACAGCGCCGTATCGACATTCTACTACTAATTCCAGATCTGCAGCTTCATCCTATAACCTGAACTCAGTTTATAAGCGAATCTTTGTCACTTTCTATGCATTCTTAGCTTAATTTCCTTAAACAACATTCTTTACAAAAGAGGGTAGCCTTGCTTTCCTAACCCTTGAAATTCATTTAGCATCCAATCTTACATTGTGTGGGATTGGATCTTATGAGTTTCAACCCCTCTTTTGAATGTAAAGTCTCTCTCTTAAGTGAAAAACCATCGAATCCTAGCGAACCTCCCTTCTCTCTCCTCGGAGTTGGAAGAGGGGAGAGCAACTAGGGTTCGATCGCGATTTTTCCGCTTTACAATCATAATCTTTCCTGTGCCTTTTACCGACATCTTTATATTCTTCAAATCATACTTCTCAAGATATGGCAATATCATACTGAGTTAGAAAATCAATTTCTTGACATCAATGACAAAATAATAATATCAAGACAGTAAACATCCTTAATCAGTTATATCCATAATCATCATGTAATATGTTTTATTGTCTGGTGGTTGGCCTAATTGTTTGAGGTTGAGGGTTTGTATATATATATGTGTGTAAGATCTCATTGTAGATCATATGAAAGGATGGTATAGGAGTGAATAATGTAATAATCATTCATGCAGAGGATTTGGTTGATCAATTGTGATCGAGTTGGGTTTATGCAAGAGGATTAAGTCCTTGGGTATTGAGCTTAACTAAAACTATACTCAGGCATAGGAGATGCTATTAGTGCAGTTCATCCTTCCTTCCAGATTGTAGTTTGGATTTTTATGTAGTTAGTGAGACTCCTTTTGTAATGAGTAGTGTTCTCTAGGTTGTTGGCCTTCCTGTAAGTATAGGCCCCTCGATTTGTAATCACATACTTACTGCAAAAGTATTATCTGACTATGGGTAGGCTTCCCACCGTGGTTTTTCCCTTTACTGGGTTTTCCACATACAAATCTTGGTGTCATGTGGATGGTATCTATTCTCTAATTGTTGGTTGGGTTTAATTGATATATATTCTATTTCGGTAATTGGTTTATGTATTCCGGTATTGATCTTATGTGTTATGGTAACAATTTTTTAATTGCTTAAGGTTCTGGTAATTTGGTGACAATTGATTCACCCCCCTCTCAGTTGTCTTCTAGTTATTTGAACTCTCTAACAATTGGTATGAGAGCCCCAATCCTCTCTGCAGAAGCTTAACCACTTGAGGAAGATCCTATGGCGTCTAATATTTCAATTTCATCTAGTTCATCTGCAGCTATCTTTCGGAGAGAAATTTCTAGGCTTGATGGAACAAATTACAAAGTATGGAAGATTCAGATGGAGACTCATCTAAGATGTCTTGGTTAGGAAATTTGGGAAATCACAGAGAATGGAGTTACTCCATTTAATCTAGCATCTGGCAATCCTCCTCTGACAAACTTGGACAAGGAGCTTGAGAATGATTGTAGAGCTAGAGAAGCCCTCTTGTGTGCAATTTCTGATTAGCAAATAATGGGATTCTCTGACAAATCATCAGCAAAGGCTATATGGGACAAGTTGGAGACTCTTAATGAAGGTGACCCTACTATTAAGATTTCTAAACTTGATGGTTACCAGGTGAAATATGAAAACTTGAAGATGGAAGAAGATGAAAGGATTACTGCATTTATGGAAAGGGTAAATGAAATTGTCGTGATAATTCAAAGTTGTGGTGGATCTCTGAGTGAAGATGAAATAGTTTCTAAAGTTCTGAGAGCTTTACCACCAACTTATAAGATGAAGGCTACTGTAATTAATAAATTGAGAACAACGGAAAATACTTTTGTCAATAGGGATACCTTGGTTGGGAAATTATCTGCTTTTGAGCTTGAAGAATTTGGACCTTCTGAAGCTGTGAAGTCTGAACTTGCTTTTCATGCATTTACATCATCAACCGACAAGCAAGATTGGAGAGATTTGTATGCATGAGAATTGGATGATATGAAGAGAGAATATGAATAATAAGAGCAACTTGAAGCCCCATTTTCTACAAGAGTACCTAAAGGACCGGTAGGAAGTAAGTATGAAGGAAAATCACCTTTTAAATGTTTTCAATGTAATAAGATAGGTCATTTTGCATCTAGATGTCTTGAGAGGAATTCAAGATTTGAAGAAAGAGCTAGAAGATATTTTAAGCCTAACCCTGGATATCAAAATATGCACAAGTACAAGAAAAACATAGATAAATCATGTTACTTTGCAGATGAGGAAGGTGTGACTGATTCTGATGATGAACCGACATAAGACTCTACTAGTGGTTCTGACAATGGAAAGGAATGTGTGTTCTTGGATATCAAGGAAGATGATCTGGCATTGGAAGAGAATGTACCTGAAGAAATGGCCCTTGCTACTAAAATTGAAGATAAGGATGAATGGTTAGTTGACAATGATGTTTGCATCATATGACTGGAGATAAAAGGAAGTTTCTATCTTTGCAAGAATTTGATGGTGGTTTGGTTAGATTTGGAGAAGACTTTGAGCATGCATGATGAAAAGAAAAGGAACTATATCATTAGATGGTAAGCACAATACTACTAATAATGTTTATTATGTTGAAGGTTTAAGGCATAATCTTGTGAGTGTAGGACAGTTGGTGGATAAGGGATTTCAATTACAATTCAAGGATGGAAAATGCAAGATCATTAATAGATCTTGATTGGAGATTGCAACCAGTACTTAGACAAAAGGTAATATATTTTATTTGAATTCCAGTGAGAAGATATGTTTGATTGCACAAATTGATGAGAGTTGGCTTTGGCATAAAAGGCCATGTCATGTAAATTTTGATTGCATGGTAAATATCAGTTCAATTAAGGTAGTTACAGATATACCTAAGATTGTGAAGCCCAAATGGGAAAACAGGCCAGAAGCTCTTTTAAGAGTATACAAGACAAATCTAATGATGTTCTTGATCTTATTCATACTGATTTGTGTGGTCCTGCTAGAATCAATTTTTTTTAAGGTGATAGATATTTTATGCTAATTGTAGACGTATAAAAAATGATCATATTCCTAAATGAATATTTAATGTTCATTTTATTCTCATTCCTCTATTTACTTAAATCTAATTTAATTAAATCATCCACATTCTTCTATTTAATTAAATAAATTATTCAATTTATTTATTTAAACTCACTTAAGCCCTTTAGATCATTTAATTAAATAAATCATTTTATTTAATTGAATCCGTTCTCTCTACTTTTAATTAAATTGTTCACCCCAATTAAATAAATCTAATTTATTAAATCCCCAACTTGCAACCAAATTGAAAAAAAGCAATTGATTTTAATAATTAAATCCTATTATTCCTCACCCACTTGCATTTTCCTACATCTCCCACTTGCCTCATAACCCTCTTTCTAGACTCTTCTAGAATCCATCTAATCCTAATCAATTAAGCTAAGCCCTTCATTTATCCCTTTTCCCTAAATTTGAGGAGGTCACTTCTCAAATTTAGAGTAAAGTCTTCCAAAGGCATAAAAGCTTTTCTGCCTTCAACAAGCTAACTTGTTCAATACCCTCAAATTTGGAAGGACTCTTACAAGTTTGTCCCCAAAGTCATTCAAACCATTAATGGTTAACTAACCCTTTGTGGTATGGTTAGAGACTTTTTGCCTAACTCAACCCTTATCTAACCCAGGGGTCTCATCAAGCATTCATTGCTTTGACATGGTTATTCCTCTAACCCTTGCACAAGAGTTTACCCCTTGGGTAAAAGCTTTATCCAATGGATAACCTAAACCTAACCTTAACCCTTACCTCCTAAGGTAACCATGAGGTCTTCTCAAGCATTTAATGCTTCTTACACCCCCTCTCAACCAGCCTTATGTTGACAATTGTCACCATTTCATTGGTGATAATTGCAAACATAGATTGATAACTTTTAATCCTGACCCTTGATTAGATCATTCAATCCTGACCATCCATTGCCCTGTTTCTTCTATAAATAGAGCCCTCATCCCTCCATTTTCATCATCCAAGTCTTTATCATCATACTTATACTCAATTTTAGCAAGCATTTGGCCTCTCTTTGCAATAGGAATTAATCTAATAAGCATTTTAGAGTATTTCTATTATCATTAGCTTAAATCATATAACTAGTATATCATGTTAGGATAAGAACTGTTACTAACCTTGTCATCTTGTCATCTAGTTTAACTCATTTGATAGAATCATGCATAAATAGGATGCATCCATGATAAACTTAATCTGAAGCATCCCTCATTCTTGCATTAGTCGTCCCTAAGTCACTTTTCTCAGTGATATGAGAGCAAAGGCATTGACTTGAGGGACCTCGTGAGATACAAAACCATGGAACACACCTTGGGGAGTTGAGCTATCCTTCATAGCTCCATAACTTGCACCAAGAGTCCCATGGGTGTGTGGGAAAGTCCTTGAAATATTTTCACATTTTGCATTTTATCGAACCACTTTTCCTGCATACATTTCTGGCGCCCACCATGGGGCATAACCCCATTAATCAAATCAGTTTTTGAATATGACCATCTTTGCAAGTATGCAGGAAAGGAGAATTAGCATGTGGGGAATCTTCCTTAACACATCCGGTTAACATTCCAGTGCATTTGGTATACTGTTCTATGCGTGGGACTCATTTCATAGCACTTAGAAACCCTCCCTTAGCGCATAGAACTTTTTTTTAAAAATTCCTATAGATTTCGGCACGGGAACCTAACAATACAACGCATTTGGAAAACAGTGCAACGATTCGGGTCTGTCTGATAGTGCATCCAGAGAATTTTGTAGCGCATCACAGACAGAGAACAAGAAATAATTTGTAACTGAGATAAGAATTAGACTTGTGAAAGTCCACAAACCCAGTATTTTGCTAACTAATTTAATTATTATTTTTGCAGGATTTCTAGTAGTTTCATTGCAGGTTTGGGAGCCCATTATATTTTAAGTTGGGATTTAAAGTAGTTTGAAGTTTTTACTAACTTAGCTAAGTTAGTTAAAATTTTGAATTCTTGTTTAAAGCTAAAATTGAACTCACCCCTCATTTGGGAACTTAAAAAGACCACAACAAAAATCTTTTTTGCTTTCATAGGAGAAAACTTTCATTTGGGTTGCTAAAAAGAACAAGACAAACTTTCTATTTTTGCAAAAAGAGCTTTGAAAAGAACCCCACCATCCTTTGGTGTATAAAAGGATCAATCTTTAAAAAAAATTGCAAGGTAAAAGAACCACACTTGTCCAGTTTTTTTCAAAATTATAGAGGGAAGTTTTTCCCCTTTGTCGATTTCTTTTGTTGACCCAATATCAAAATTTTTCTTTGTTGACCAGGTTTCATTTTAGATCAGATAATCATTGATTTGATGGGATAAAATGAACACCATATTTTTGTGGAGCAATATCTCCATATAGATTTTACCAAATCATTACAATAAAAGGTTAAAAAGAACACTTGTTTGCTTTGCTACGAAAGTGGAAGGTATATACTCTCCCCTTAACTAGGTGATCAAAAAGCCAGACCACTCTTACGCTTTCACTGTTTATTGCATTAAATCCTTTAGCAGGTCTACCCTCACGAGGAGTTGAACAACTCTTAAAGCCATCCTTTGGTCGGTGTGAGGGGAACGACCTAAGTGGGAAACAACTTTGAAGCCAAGTGTTCCAACCCACTATAATCAAAAGTGGAAAGTGATGAAAGTCCTTTTCAACAGTTGCGCAAAACAATTAGCCTTCCCCTAGTATCTTTATGATACGTAAAGCCTTTGTTCTAAAGTTTGGGAAGCCTTTTGAGGAAGTTTATCACTGACAGCCGAACAGGAAGCCTGATTACGAACTTTAGCATTAACAACCTTGAGCCGAGTCAGTATCCAAACATTTGCAATATCATAGTGCAAGGGTAGGGAAGAATCCATTCCCAAGATTACTCACCATATATCTCCCAAGATAATTACTCAATTGTGGAGAAATTCACTTTGAGTTAAATTCTGGCAAAAGGTAAAAAAAAGAGCACCCCTTAGGGGGTGACAAGGTTGTTTGAGCTGATGGAGTATCGAGACTAGTGAGCTATGGTATTGTCAATGACCCTTGAATAAAGAGTCTAACTGAATTGTTTTATTTGTATCCAAACCTATTGAAACATTGGGGATTTGAACACATCCTCACAGAATATACACTCATTGTTTAGACTAGGCAAAATGGTTATCTCTTTTGTGTTGTGCATTCATTTCTTACTTTAGAAAATCATCTATCACAATTGAAGAAAATTTCAAAAAATCACAAGAAAACCACCAAGTCAAACTATCAAGGCAGTTTAGTGCATAAGAGCAAATTCTTAGCACTTTGAAACCATCTTTTAGTGTGTTTGACCTTCAATTTAGCGCATAGGTTTGGAACTTTAGCGCATAAGAAATCTCAAAATTCAATAGATAGAACCTTAAAACTTTTAAGAAACATCTTAGCACGTCGAAGCAATAGCTTAGCACATTGACTTTGAACAATAGTGCGTTGAAGTCAACAATTAGCGCATTAACAAGACATATTAGTGCATAACCTTTCAAACCAAACCAAAATCAAATAATCCAAGTTAGCGCGTCAAAAGGGTAGCTTAGCACGTAGAGATCATTCTTTAGTGCATTGAAACCATTCAGTAGCGCATTGAGTTTCTGGCTTAGTGCATAGCAAAAACTAAGAAAATAGGGGGCAAAACAGAAGATATTTTTGAAAATTCTAAAAATAGTTTAGGAACCCCTTTTCCCTCACTTGAACTCCATCAAATAGAAAATCAAAATCAGAGTATCAAAACTACTCCCAAGGCAAGTTCTCCTTAAAACAAAGTTGTCAAAATTCGAAAACTAGTCAAGAGATAAAATACATCTCTCCTATCAAAATCAAGTAACACCATCACACGTCTCAAAAGGTCCTTCAATCAAATGGATTTTTATCCCAAAACATACTTGTTTCAAACTCCAAGTTGTCAAATCGAGTTTCCATATCAAGAAAGCTCTTATTCCATATCATTTGACGTGCTTTGTCGTGAAGGGGCATCTAAACTTTCATTTGATAAAAGTAAAACTTAATTTTTCAAGCAAGATATCTCAATCCAAAACAAATCAAAGGAAACCATTGATCGCTTGTGCATGACTAATCCTCATATTCTGAGAAGAAAGAGTATTTATCACAACACTAAGTTGAGGAAACAACAACCCAGTTCTCTGAAACTTGCCAAATGGAATAGAATTTTGTACATCAATCACCAACTCTTCAAATCTCATCGAACATTCCTTCGTCATATGCGCTTGTATCTTCAAGACAAAACAAACGAATTCGACGAAGAACCATTGAGGAGTAGAGAATTCTATCAAAAAGCGGCATTCATCCAATGCTTGAATCACGGAGGAAAAATCAAGCCAACTTTCTTCCAGAAGTCTGCATCACCTAAAACACACTGCGAATAGAGCCACCAACACCTGAACAAGACACAGAAGAAGAATTTGTTCTCTTCATCACAGAAAGCTTCTATTAGATGCCCGCTATCACTCGATCTCAATGAAACAAACAAAAGGAAACACAACCTAAATCTAGTATGGGGCGACAATTATCAAATCCATTCGACTATCCAAATTTAGAAGACATGGAGATGACTGAGGAACTCCTTTAGGAATACCAAGAAAGTGCCTTGTTCCAAATACTCGTGGAACGACTCATAGAGGTGGACAAAGAGAAATATCTACTCATGCTCGCAAGCAAAGGAGTTAGGATTCCTGAAGATTTTGATTCAAACACATTTAGAACAAATTCTCGACTCTATACTTATCAAGAACAACAAAGAGAAGAAGACCTGGGTAACCTTGAACAAAACATTCCTGAACAAAACATACCCGAGCAAAACATCCCTGAGCAAAACATATCATTTCACACTCCCATCCAAACTAGAAATCATGAGAAGGAAGAACTCTTCCCTCAGCAAACAAAAGCACCCTTGGTTGCTCTCACAAAGCAAATACAGTTGCTGCAAAAACAAATGCAAGACATGCAACAAGGGTCGATAGTACGGTATTCCTTGAATGAAATGTGTCCTTATCCTTTCGATAGAAGGTTAAACATGGTACCTTTTCCCCCAAATTCATACATTCCTAAATTTGACAAGTATGACGGGAAAAGTGATCCCCACAATCATGTCTGGGAATTTTGTACCATGAGCCTGGAATTTGCCCATGATGACACCTATTTGATGAGGCTATTCCCAAGAAGCTTGGGAGGGAAAACAATGGAATGGTTATCCAAGATCACACCTCCTGTCAAATCTTTTGACAAATTAGTCAACAAATTCATCACTCAATATTCCTACAACATTCAACATGCCATCACCATGTTAGATGTCTACAATACCAAACAGAAAAACAACGAAGTATTCCTTCAACATTGGTGACGAATGGTCTCAAGATATCCTCAAGATGTGCCTAAAAAGGAAAAGATGGAAATTTTCATCGACAACTTGAATAGTGAGATGAGTTACATACTCAAACTCCAATGCATACCATCTTTTTCCAAACTGATTAAAAATGGCATCCAAGTAGAGGAAGCACGTGTCAAGAAAGGAACATTGAAATTCTTCAAAGAAGGAACAAATTCATCCAACTATAACCAAAACAACAATAACTTAGACAAATCCAGGTTCTGGACTAGAAACAAAAACAATAGAAATGAAGGAGGAAATGATCCTAATGATATGAAGTCCAAACAACTAGTGTTGGCTTTATCAGGCAATCCTCAAGCTACCAAGAATCAAAAGGATGCTAACCAAGGCACTAACACTTATGTACCAAATACCAATCAAGATCATCTTAACACAAACAACACCAACAATGCTCAAAACAATAACACCAATCGAGGACCCAATACAAACTCATGAGGTAAAACCAGCAATTTTCCTAAATGAAATTACACATGGTTAGGGAAATCATTGGAGTCAGCATTCAGAGAGCTCTTGGAAAACAAAATCATCTCTTTACAAGTAATCAACAACTTTGAACCACAAGTCAAACCACCTTGGTGTAATTATTGACACTTTCGTGATTTTCACTGAAATAAAGGACATCAAACAAATGATTGCATGAGACTAAAGAACATTGTTCAAGACATGATTGATAGAGGCGATTTAACAGTCGATGGTCTCAAGACAAATGGTGACCATGGGGCCTTTAAGAATCCTCTTCCAAACTACAAAAAGGATGGAGCTTCAACCTCAAACGATACACGTGGAGCTCGTATCAATCATGTATACAATAACACCATCAATCATATATCAACCGATGACAATCAAGTAAACGTCATTACAATCAAGGACAAGCGGGAACATGAATCAGTCAATGTAACCACCAGAGCTCAAAAATATTTCTTGAAGGGACATATGTCAACAACAAACACCATACCCAAAATTCAATATGATCTAGTCAGTCAACTGCGCAAAATTCCCGCTCAAATATCTATACTTGAGTTGCTGAAACTTTCACCAAAATACAAGGACATATTGGAACAATAACTATTGGAAACAAATGTACATCAAGATCTGGATGCTGACAAATTCCAAGCCATGGTGGCTCACATGACAGGGCCTCATAACCTCACTTTTTCTGAGCATGATAATATCTCATTAAGCCATCCACACAATACTCCACTCCATATTCAAGTCTTGGTCTACAAACACCAAGTCAAAATAGTACTAATAGATGGAGGAGTTGGACTCAATATATGTACCTTAAAAATTATCCATGCATTAGGCTTCTCAGAGGAGTCTATTGATCCATGCAAAAAGATCACTATATATCCATGCATATGATGATGAAGAAAGATCATCCAAGGAAACATTACTATTGCCAACTTGGGTAGGACCGATACAAAACAACACTATGTGTCGGGTCTTAGACATAGACCTCACATATAATATCTTATTAGGCCGACCTTGGATACACGAGATGTAGGCAGTACCTTCAACTTATCACCACTGTGTTAAGTTCCCATACAAAGGACAAGAAATCTCTATTTCAGCAGATCATAACCCTTTTCAATATTGTAATGCTATGGGGGTAGCTCAAGATAGTTTGGTTCCACATAATAGAGAAAAACAAATATCTTCAACACCAGATTATCAGCAAGATAAGCCTAAATCTCTATCTATGGATTTCACAGAGAAGATGAAAATCAAAGAACAAGGCATGAGAGAGTACTTTTTGGAACCCTTGATTTTAATCAACTTACCAGCATCACCTAAATCTCATGGGCTACCTACAACATCAACACATCAAGAAACACAACCCATCACCAAGTTTGATGGCAAGTTTATTCAACTAGGCACACTAGCACATGAGTCAGAAGAAAAGGACATCCTTAGTTGGCTATACAAAGATGAAGAAGAAGACAAAGCAGCTACTATAGAAGTCGCTATACCAACACAACTATATGGAAAAGGCTACCTGATCATGCAACAAATGGGATACAATGGCAAAGGACCTATCAACAAGCATCAGGAAGGTGTCATGGAACCATTGGATCCTCCTTCACAATTTTGTAAAGACAAAATAGGATTGGGTTATGAAGACACTCTACCACCAAAGAAGACACCAAGCAAATATCAAAAGCCTCAATAGAAGGCAAAGAAGAAATACAAGGAAGACTCATAGCAGGAGGCATTATTTGAATTAGCAGAAATGATCTGAAAGGAACTTGAATCCCAGGAAAAAGTGAACCATCAAAAGAAGTTAGCCATTCAAATAGCAGAAGCACCTTGTGTAGAGGTACATCATGTTCAAGAACCTATTTCAAATAAAGAAGAATCACCCCTGGACAACATCATTACTCCCTGAGGAGAGATAATATATAAATAGATGCAACGAGTCGAAGCAGGGTCTGACACGGAATCCGAAAAGACCGTCAGACTAGTATCAATCATCAAAGACCTATTTTCACCCTACAACATACTAGTCCACATTAGTGAAAGAATCTGAGATAATACCTCTGAGACTGATTCAAATGAATATGAATGGGGCAGTTATTCCAACGTTATTGAAGATATTGTTGAACACACCAAGCATACCCCCTTTCTCAAGAAGAACAAGGCACAGAGCCTAGAATACTTGAATTCGGTCCACAGAATATCTATGATGCCGTGGAAAATGAACAAAAACATTACGAGCAAGTTTACATAGAAGATGATACTATCGAAGACCTTAACAACATCATTAACTTATTCAATGTCTCAGCCAACCTTGATGATACATCCATCCTGACACTAACAGTGGCTCAACTTGACCCACCCAATCACTCTTTGTCACTCATCTTTCCTAACCTTGTAGATTGGGATGAACCTGAAAATCATGACATACCAATATTCCCAAATGATGAGTCCATTATCCATTACTTATGTATCGTTAACCCAAAAACAGACTCTACCAGTAAACAAAGTAACGACATTTGCAATCAGGGGAGTGTCAAGTATCTCAATCACAAAAATGAAAGAAATAAAGGATCTACTGCTAAAAACCAATCAATGGCAACACAAGATCACAAAAAAGTAAAAATAAAGGACGCATCTATGGGTGAAAACCTTCTTGAGGCACCTAAAGATGAGAGACTTGACACTCTTCCTAAACACTATCAAGAGCGGTCACCCATATTGATTGAGCCCACCACCCATATTGATTGAGCCCACCCAATCAATCAACATCGGTACAACAGAAGCAGCTAAAAACATACACCTAGTAGAATCTCTAACAAAGGAAGAAAAACACGACTTTATCAAATTCTTCAAAGCAAAGAAAATCAACTTTGCTTGGTCATACGTAGATATGCCCAGGATTGATCCACATCTAATCATGCATCACTTGTCTATTTCTCCAGGAGCCAAGCTAGTTAAGCAAAAACTAAGAAAAATGAATCCACATGTAGCACTCATGGTCAAAGCTGAGCTAAAGAAAATTTTAGACGTCGGATTTATTTGACCAATCGACTATGCTGAATGGATTTCCAACATTGTTCCAGTTTCAAAACCAGATGGTAGTATCAAGATATGCACCAATTTTAGAGATGTCAACAAAGCCTGTCCAAAGGATGATTTTCCTTTGCCCAGTATTGACATAATTGTAGACCTTACAGCAGGACACGCAATGTTATCACTAATGGACGGTTTTTCTGGCTATAATCAAATCAAGATAGCTCTAGAGGATCAAGATAAGTCAACATTTCCCTGTCCTTGGGGAACATATTGTTGGAATGTCATGTCGTTTGGCTTAAAGAATGTTGGGAGAACTTATCAATGAGCAATGACAATGATCTTTCATGACATGATGCATACCTTCATGGAGGACTATGTGGATGATTTACTAGCTAAGTCATTTACTTGAGCAGAACATTTGGGCATCTTAGAGAAAAAATTTGACAGATTGGAGAATTCAAAGTCAAACTCAACCCTAAGAAGTGTGTCTTTGGGGTAACATCAGGCAAGTTATTAGGCTACATAGTCTTAGAAAAGGGCATTGAAGTAGATCCAGCAAAGGTACAAGCCATCATGGAGATGCCACCACCTAAGAACATCAGCCAACACAGATCATTGCAAGGATGGCTCCAGTCAATCAGGCAATTCATTGATCAACTAGCAGATAAAACTCTACCATTCAATCATTTTCTACATAAGAATGTACCCTTCAGATGGGAAGCAAAATGTGTAGAATCATTCTATCAAATCAAGCAATATCTAATGAACCTACTAGTTCTAGTACCACCAATAGTAGGGAAACCACTTATTCTCTACATATCCACAACCGACATATCATTGGGGGCACTGTTAGCACAAGAAAATTAGGAAGGAAAAGAATGAGCTATTTACTACATCAGTAGAACTTTGAATGGATACGAGCTCAATTATACATTAATTAAGAAAGCTTGTCTCACAATGGTATTTGCTTCTCAAAAGTTCTGACACTACATGCTAGCTCATACAATCAAGATAGTAGCAAAAATTGACCCTCTAAAGTACTTGCTTAGCAAAGCAGCTCTCACGGGCATATTGGCTAAATGGGTAATGATTCTCAATGAATTTGATATCCACTACACAGAGCGTCGAGCTATCAAAGGACAAGTGATTGCAGATCAATTGGCTAATGCACCACTACCAGATAAACAACCACTGGAGATTGAATTTCTAGATAGAGATGTTCTTACTATGACCACCAAGCAATGGACCCTATACTTTGATGGATCATATACCCAACATGGCTCAGGTGTAGGCATTTTGTTCATCACTCCTGACGAGCACACTATACCATGATCATGTAGACTCATGTTTCCATCCACAAATAATATTGTTGAATATAAGGCAATAGTTACAGGCATCAAAATGGTCGTGGAATGGAGAATCACAGAATTGAAAGTCTACGAAGATTCACAACTAGTCATAAATCGGATCAACAATTACTATCCGATGAAAGATGACAAGTTGCTACCATACAAACAAATGGTGGATGATTTCAAATAATATTTTGTACACATCACCTTTGAGAAAATACCAAGGTTGGACAACAAAGCAGCCGATGCAATGGCTACTATCGCTTCACTGCTACAAATTCCAAAATAACAAAATCGTTATGAGTTTTTGGTAGAGCAACTTTCTCCCCAGCCTATGACCATTCTGCATCCCATGTTATCTATGCCTTAACCAGTTCTGACTCTCCATTATACAAACCCATATACGACTATCTTAAAAACAATATCCTACCCATTGACCTATCTCGAAACCAAAAACGCAACTTTATCTAGCAAGTCGCCCGTTACACCCTAATTGTTGATACTCTGTACCGTCAAGGTCTAGATGGTACTCTTCTTCGTTGCCTTGATTGTAATGAATCTGAATCGGCTTTACAAGAGCTTCATGAAGGTATCTATGGCACACATTCAAGTGGTCCTACTCTTGCTAAAAACCTTCTAAGAATGGGATATTACTGGCCGACAATGGAAAGAGATTCTTATCATTTTGCAAAGAAATGTCCTAAATGCCAAATTCATGGTAATCTTATACATGCACCAGCACAAGAACTATAGCCATTCACAATATCTTGGCCCTTTTGCCAATGGGGACTAGATTTAGTAGGCAAAATACATTCTTCATCTTCAAATGGGCACAAGTCCATTATCACTGCAACAAAATATTTTACCAAGTGGATTGAAGTAGTCCCATGACCATAGTGACTGGGAAACAAATTGCCTCTTTCATTCTTAATTATCTGATCTGCAAGTATGACATTCCAAGTTCCATCATCATAGATAATGGACAACCTTTCAAAAACCAGGATGTGTGAGAACTATGTGAACGATTCAAAATCCGACATTGTTTCTCTACACCTTACTACCCATAGGGGAATGGTCAAGCCAAGGCATCCAACAAAACAATATTGAAAATCCTCAAGAAAACAATGAATGATGCAGGAAAAGATTGGCACGTACAACTCAATCAGGCACTTTGGGCATACAGAACTAGCATCCGCACACCTATAGGAGCTACACCATATTCATCAGTATATGGATCAGAAGCAATTTTACCCCTAGAGGTCAAAATCCCATCTCTCAAAGTATCTTTGAAAGGTTGCATTCCGGATGAAGAGTATCAAGTCAACCAACTGCAAGAGCTAGAACTCCTAGATGAAAAATTACAACATGCATATACTCACCTCAAAGCATATCAGCAATGCATGTGCTAGAGTTACAATCACAAGGTCATCCCTAGAATTTTTAAAATCAGAGATCTTGTACTCAAAGAAAATCCAAGAAATCAACAGGATTGGGAAAAGAAAGAGAAATCTGAGTCTAACTGGTTAGGTCCCTATGTCATCATATCATCCTATGGATCAGGTGCCTATCAGCTAACAACTTCAGAAGGAGATGTGCTCGACGAACCAACCAACAACATCCATTTGAATAAATACTACACTTGAGTAGTCTAATGCACGGAAAAGTTTAAAAAAATAATAATAATAATAATAAAACATCAAAAAAAAATTTTAAAAATTTTAAAAAAAAAAAATCAAAAAATCAAAAATCAAGAAAAAGAAAACAAAAGGTGCAAAAAATGCAATTGGTGAAAACCTGGCAATAGGCACTACTTGTGAGAGGACAACTCCTCTATCTATCTTACTCTCAAGCCTTTTGAATCCACAATCAAGCACTACCGACCATCACCCAACACTTTATCAAAATAGCATTCTTCAGGACATACTTAGTGTAGTCACTATCCTGGTTTATCCACATATCACTTTATCATTTCCACCATGGCTTGGTAATCACTATGCATATCCATGTCAGGAGGTAGATTTAGCTAGGGGAAACATTGATCAATATTTTGTCCTAAGTCAAAACTTGCAGCAAACTTGGAGCATCGTGTCCAAATAACAAATCAATAAATCACGAGAACACAACATTGATCACTCAAAAGGATTCACAACACATGATGGATGATTTTCTAAAGTATCAAATGTTTGCATCTCGTATAAAGTTTTGACTATTTTTGCACTTGAACTTTTTTGCATTATTAGCTATTATACATTTTCTCAACGATGCATCGAGCTAGAGAAAGTCATTAAGACTCCAATATCTTTTTAGTTTTCTGACAGTGAGGCGATCATTTGTACTGTGCAAATACTTGTCTCGGGATGTGATTCAAAGCATATCACTAAACACATGGTTCCACTTTGCGCATACAAATGGTTTAATTTTGTCTATTTATATGCAAACCGCACTCAGGTCATCTTGGTTCAATTATACCGTGACGCTTGTGCCATCTTGCAAAATAAAAAATCATGTAAATTTTTCTCAAGTCATTATGGTTCAATTATACTATTATGCTTGTATAAATTTTCAACATATCCCAACAAATCAATGCTCAATGATGATAAACACAAAGAAAGCAAAAACATGTGACTATACAAGGATGACAAACGTAGAATGAGGATGCTCAAATTAGTTGCATATCATTTTACAAATTAGTTGCATATTATTTTACAATTAGTTGCATATCATTATCATACATCTCATTTTCAAGATACTTCTCACAGCATATCATTATCATACATCTCATTTTCAAGATACATCTCACAACATATCATTATCATACATCTCATTTTCAAGATACATCTCACAACATCATACATTATCACATCCTATTCATCAAATATCAAATCACATGCATCTATCTAAGCATTGCATCATCATCATAGAAACATCACAATCATATAAAAAGCATCATCCATAACACATCACATGAGAATCAACAAAAATGATGTCACATATATCTCAAATATGATCAAATGTACAAAATCTGTCATGAGTGTCCCAAACACAACAAAATGATCAAAATACAATGGAGACAACGTCTCTCAGGTATGACTATCTCCTGAGGGTGATGGTCTCGCAGCAAATGTCCCAACACCGGGATCCCCAAGTGGATCCTGACGAATAGGCCATGTCACACCTATGCTCTCTCTCCTCGACCCAGTCTGCCCGGATCGACTGGACCTCATAGCTGTGAAACTAGGAACTCTGTGCTCCTTAGGCACCACATCCTTATAATGTTATTGATAATACTCAGCCTCCTTGGTTGTATAAGCCAACTCCCTCAGGGTGTCTCTCATTGAGCCACCCATTGCCACTCTCTCCAAGGTCTCTGCTTGTGCCTCAGCTCGACCCAACCACTCCAAAACTGTATCTCGCTTAGTAGTCAGCTGTGTAATCTATCATTGATGCACCACTAGTTGTGTCTGTAAATGCTGCACTGGTAGCAGTAAGGACCTAATCTACGCATCCTCGTTCTGGAATCTGAATCTGCAGGGGTACCTATGTAGAGGTACCCCCTGTCCCTCTACCTATCCTTGGCGCTAGTAGGGCTAAAACATCTAACCTCCTCCTCTGGGCCAATCGTCTAAACTCATCAATCCCTCCCATTGCTACTAGCACCTCTCCTATCCTCCCCTCCCCACCATCTCTAATAGCCAAACCTCCCCTCCCTCTATCCTCCACAGCCTGTCGCACTACTCTCACCACCTATATCCCTCTATCACCACCAGCTCCACCGCTATCTCCTCTCCTCCCCCAATCAACTCTCCCTCTATCCCCTCACCAACCTCGACCACCTCCTCTACCACCTCCACCATCATCACCTCCTCCCCCACCTCCCTCATCCAGCTCCTCTCCATCCTCCCTTGCCTCACTAGCCTCTCAGGCTGCTCATCCTCGTCATCACCAAAAGAGGGAATTATCTCTGCTGGATCCGATATCCTAGCCACAACATGCATCACAAAGAGTGCTGAGAAATCCTCTATCATGCTCGCATCTACTCTCCCATAAGCATAATCCTAGATCTATCCGGCTAGGTGGAAGAACTCCTCAACCACCACCACGTTGTCAATAGTAGGTCCCCACTCCAGCACATCCTGCCTCTGTCGAGCATACAAGCATGCTCCCTGTGGAATCCCCTACTGGCGTCCATATTGCCAATGAACCCACTATGCAGGAATCTCTCTATAACAAAGGGCGTCTGCCCTATCAAATACCAAGACATCTAGACATATGGCATCTCCATCCCATCCTCTGCCCACACCTCACACTCCATATACAGTCTCCAGATGATTGTATCAATATCATCTAGCACTCGCCTCCAATGCTCTAGTTTTCCTAGGTTACGTTGGACAACTATCCCTTTGTATCCATAGGCATAAGCACACCCAACATGCCTGTCTCTATTTGCAAGTGGCCTCATAGCGAGAATATGCTCCCATGCCCATACCTGTAATAATGTGACCCCAGCGGATAGACTACTGTAGCCCAAGTAAACCACCTGATGTAGGTCCCTATATAAGTGGGCCAACATCATGGATCCCCATGCAAATCGGCAACCCTGTGTCACCATGTCCTCCAAAACCAATCCCCATCCCACTGTCAGTCCTTCAACCTATGGTCGGACATAAGAAACCACCTATGAATCCAGCCAGCACTAATGGTAAAGGAGCGTAATCCAAATCAATGAACTCCTGCCACAGGATCTCATACCCGCAAATCATATCATCCTGCAAAATCTAGCAAAGAGCCTTTGTACCACCCTCCTCAGTCTGATCATAAGGTAACAGTGCACCTACCACACGAATCTGTAGAATCCGGTAGCAATCCTCAAGTGTCAGTGTAATCTCACCTGTCACCAAATGAAAGGTATTTGTGTCACTATGTCACCTCTCAGCCAATGTTGTCAACAAACCCAGGTTAATGATATACTGGGGCATCTCTAACAAAGAAGATAGGCCACATCTCTCAATAATATTCCTGCCAGCCTATGTCAATTGTGGTATCAAAGAGCACGGTCTCGGAAATCGCTCTTGCGACTGCACAACTCCAAGCCACTCCTGTCACAAGCAAAAGATGTCTAATATCAGTTCCACCATCATATCAAAACAACCATATCAAAAACATCAAATTCATATCAACTTGTAAAACACATCAAGTTTCACATCATATCAAATCCATATCATATTAGAACAACTTGAAACAACGCAAATCAAATCAAGTTATCTATTAAACATTCATATCAACTTGAAAAACAACTCAAGTTTCCAACATCCATATCAACTTGAAAAACAACTCAAGTTCCACATTCATATCAACTTGTAAAACAACTCAAGTTTCAAACCCATATCAACTTGAAAAACAACTCAAGTCCCACATTCATATCAACTTGAAATAATGAATATCAAATCAAGTTCATATCAGGCATCCATATCAAAATCCACATCATATCGAATCCATATCAACATCAAATCAACATCAACTTGAAACATTGAAAATCAAATCAAGTTATTTCTAACAATCATATAAAAAATCCATATACAAAAAAACCATATCAGAACTCCTATCAGATAATTTATGATAGCAGGCACACAGATTGACTATCACACCCATCCCGAAAAAACTGGCAAACGCCTACCTATCTTTCTTCATCTCATGATCCCTCACAAAATCATATTTTCCCCAACTTTTTTTGCCTACGCGCTAAACTTTTTTACCTATGAGATACACTGCTAGACATAGGTTATCCAAAATTCTCTATGTGCTACCGAATTAACCCTAAGCTCTAACCTATACCTATGTGTTACCCTGCTCCATCAATGTGCCACCTAAAAACACCCTAAGCACTGAACCTTGGCTATGCACTATCCTAATCTGGCTCTGCACTGCAAACCTAACCCTGCACTCTAGGTCATATCTATGCGCTAGCCTAAACTACCCATACAACCCCCTGCTAACCCTATGTGCTAGGTCTAAGCGATGTGCTACCCTTTTCCCCCTCCGCGCTAGCCTGCAAACCCATTGCGCTAAACAATGTCTACGCACTATCCTAACCCCCCCATGCTATCCTAACCTACTCGGACTCTACCCTCATTCCTAAAGCTCCATGCACTACGATTTTTATCATATGCACTATGGTTTTCACCCGACGTGCTAAACCATTAATTTCCATGACAAAAAATGAAACACCTAACTAAAAACGACAAAATAAAAATCAAAAAGGGGTCAAAAATGATGACTTACCTATGGTCCATATGTGGTGGGCCTCTGATACCTCCAAACACGCTCGAATCTATGAGAAGCATAGGGAACCGACATCTTGACTTTCTCTCCAAGTGTCACTTTCTCCAAAGTCAACAAGCAAATGAGATAAATAAATTACTTTTTACCTTTTTATAGGGTAAATGGAAATTAAGCTTACATAGTGGAGCACGTAAATTGCTCATGGTCTCGCATCTAACCCTAACGAACATCACTATCAGGAGATGAATCAAATTAACGCATTCAACATAGACAAAAATTTAAAATGCGATGAAATTTATCAAACATTATCAAATCAAATTAAATTTTCAAAATTCTTGATTCATCTCCTGAGGGGCATTATCAACATCATTTATCAAAACTGGGGCATCATTTATCAAATCTGGGGCACGACATGAACATCTCGACATCAACATTACACTGATCATAATCAAATTTTGACGACACATCATTTTTCTTTGAATCAACATGTGCACACATGTCACTTCAAAGAGGGGCAAAATGTAGACGTATAAAAATGACCATATTCCTAAATGAATATTTAATGTTCATTTTATTCTCATTCCTCTATTTAGTTAAATCTAATTTAATTAAATCATCCACATTCTTCTATTTAATTAAATAAATTATTCAATTTATTTATTTAAATTCACTTAAGCCCTTTATATCATTTAATTAAATAAATCATTTTATTTAATTAAATCTCTTCTCTCTACTTTTAGTTAAATTTACATTTAATTAAATAGTTCACCCCAATTAAATAAATTTAATTGATTTGAATCCCCAACTTGCAACCAAATTGAAATAAAGCAATTTATTTTAATAATTAAATCCTATTATTCCTCACCCACTTGCATTTTCCTACATCTCCCACTTGCCTCCTAACCCTCTTTCTAGACTCTTATAGAATCCATGTAATCCTAATCAATTAAGACAAACCCTTACCTCCTAAACCTAACCTTAACCCTTACCTCCTAAGATAACCATGACATCTTCTCAAGCATTTAATGCTTCTTACACCCCCTCTCAACCAGTCTTATGTTGACAATTGTCACCATTTCATTGGTGAGAATCGCAAACATGGATTGATAACTTTTAATCCTGGCCCTTGATTAGATCATTCAATCCTGACCCTCCATTGCCCTGTTTCTTCTATAAATAGAGCCCTCATCCCTCCATTTTCATCATCCAAGTCTTTAGCATCATACTTATATTCAATTTTAGCAAGCATTTATCATCTCTTTGCAATAGGAATTATTCTAATAAGCAGTTTAGAGTATTTTTATTATCATTAGCTTAAATCATATAACTAATATATCATATTAGGATAAGTATTGTTACTAACCTTGTCATCTTATCATCTAGTTTAACTCATTTGATAGAATCATGCATAAATAAGATGCATCCATGCTAAACTTAATCTGAAGCATCCCTAAGTCACTTTGCTTAGTGATCTGAGAGCAAAGGCATTGACTTGAGGGACCTTGTGAGATAGAGAATGATGGAACACACCTTGGGGAGTTGAGCTATCCTTCATAGCTCCATAACTTGCACCAAGAGTCCCATGGGTGTGTGGGCAAGTCCTTGAAGTATTTTCACATTTTGGATTTCATTGAACCCCTTTTCCCGCATACACTAATCATTGATGATTATTCTAGAATGATGTGGGGTTACTTTTCTAAGGGAGAAATCTAAGGCTTTTGAAAATTTTAAAATCTTTAAAGCTAAAGTTGAAACTGAGATAGGATTGAAGATTAAGTTCTTAAGGTTAGATCATGGTGGGGAATTCACATCCGGTGAGTTTAATAACTTTTGTGAGAAGCATGGCATAAGGAGACAATTTTTTGCTCCCAGACACCTCAGCATAATGGAGATGTGGAAAGAAAGAACATAACTATCTTGGATGTTGCTAGAACCATGATGATGGAAGCTAATCTACCTCATATCTAATGGAGAGAAGCAATGAGCACAACAGTTTATACATTCAACAGAGTTCATATCAAAGGAGAAACCAGTACGACACCTTATGAATTATGGTTTGGCAATACACCTACAATTAAGTACTTTAGAATCTTTGGTAGTAAATATTATATCAGGAGAGATGATTTCATTGGCAAGTTTGATCCTAGATGTGATGAAGGAATATTTCTTGGTTATTCTAATGAAAGAAAAGCATATAGATGTTCTAACAAGAGATTGGAGAGAATTGTGGAAAGCACTGATGTCAAGGTGGATGAGAAAAATAGAAGTCAAATCAGGATTTATGAGCAAGAATCGGCAGTGGAAATGATGATAGTTGAACGGGTAACACCTTTACCAGAACAAAATGTTGAACCAGTTACTCTAGTAGTATCAAAAAATTCAACAGTAACTGAAGATCAAGAAAGAGGAATAGAGAATCAGAAGACTCCTAGGTATGTAAGGTTGAATCATTCAAAAGATCGGATCATTAGGAATAAGAACAATGGAGTGATGACAAGAAGAAGATTGGAAGCTAATAAGGTATGTTTAATTTCTCAAATTGAACCAGTATCAATAACTGAAGCATGTAAAGATGAATGTTGGATGAAAGCTATAGAAGAAGAATTAGACCAAATAGAAAAGAATAACACATGGATTTTAGTTCTCTGACCTAAAAATAAGAATGTTATTGGAACTAAATGGGTTTTTAGGAATAAACTAAATGAAGATGGACAAGTTGTGAGGAATAAAGATAGATTGGTTTGTAAAGGATATTCTTAGAAGGAAGGAATTGATTATGGTGAAACATTTGCACCTATAGCTAGGATTGAAGTTATAAAATTATTTCTTGCCTATGGTGCACATAAAATCTACAAGGTTTATCAGATGGATGTCAAGTGTGCTTTTCTGAATGGGGATCTTGATGAGGAAGTTTATATTGAGAAACTTGATAGCTTTTCACGTTCAGATGATAAAAATATGGTTTGCATGTTAAAGAAAGATTTATATGGATTGAAACAGGCACCTAGAGCTTGGTATGCAAGGTTGGACAAATATCTTTTAAAGCTCGGTTTCACTAAAGGTAATGTTGATAGTAATCTATATTATAAAGTCATTGATGATGATATACTGATTATTGAGGTCTTTGTTGATGACATCATTTTTGGAGGTGAAGATAAGTTGTGCATGGAATTTTCTAAAAATATGGAGAATGAATTTGAAATGTCTATGATTGGGGAAATAAAAATTTTCTTAGGTTTGCAGATAACTCAGACTGATAAAGGTGTTTTCATCTGTCAAATTAAGTATGCTAGGGAGATGTTGAAGAAATTTGGTATGGAGAATTCTAAACCAGTTAGTAATCCTATGGTTAAAAGTGATAAATTGACAAAGAAAGATGAATCAGTTCCGGTAAATCCTACAAGTTACAAGTCTATGATTGGAGGTCTGCTATATTTGACTTAGACTAGACTGGACATAATTAATGCAATTTGCATTGCATCAAGATGTCGAAGTGATCCTAGAGAAAATCATGAGAGTGCGGTGAAAAGGATTTTTAGGTACTTACAACGTACATCTAAATATGGTTTGTGGTACCCTAAAGATGATGATTTTACTTTATGTGTATATATAGATGCAGATTGGGCAGGTGATGTTGATGACTAGAAGAGTACTTCCTGTGGAGCTTTCTTTTTTGGAAAGAAACTTGTTTCATGGATCAGCAAGAAACAATCATGTACTTCTCTATCTACTGCTGAAGCTGAGTATGTTGTTACTACTACTAACTGTACACAAGTTCTATGGATGAAGCAAATGTTAAAGGACATAAAAGTGCATTGCAATGGACCAGTAGTTATTCACTGTGATAACTCTACTGCTATAGACATATCAAAGAATCCAGTATTCCACTCTAAGACAAAGCACATATCTATAAAGTATAACTTTTTGAAGGAGAAGGTGGAAGAAAATGAAGTTAGATTGGTTTATGTGAACACTAAAGAGAAGATTGTAGATATCTTCACTAAACCTTTGCCTAAAGAATCATTTGAGTACCTCGGAGATAGATTAGGAGTTTCTACCCCTCCAACAAAAAACTAATTGATTCTATTTGGCATCAATCCAATATGCATTATCAAATATATTATTCATTCTGGATTGATGTGGTGATGCTACTACTCCAGGGGAATAGTTAGTCTTGTGATTCAGTGGCTTATGATTTTTCTTTGATAGTTATGTCAGATCTCTGGCATTGATGTCAAAGGGGGAGAGATCTATTCATGTGAAAAACTTAAGGGTTATATACATTAGGGGGAGAAATTTGCAGAACTTTATAGTGATATTATCTACATGGAGAGTGTGGATCATAACTTCATTGCTATATTCTAGTGTAGGAGATTTGTTTGGCATTTTCTTAGCACTAAGATGTTTTTCACATCTAGTGTTTCCATCAATTCCAAAGGGGGAGATTGTTGGCCATTTGGAGGAATTCATTATGTGTTGCATTGATATTTTGTCATTGATGTCAACACTAGTTGTTTTATCTATTTACCGGTATCCTTTTGGTCCTGATAGGATGTTTTGTTTCTGGTTGGTAATCATGATGATCTAATATACTCTAATATGCCTTGGCTTATGGGACTGGCTTAGATATGCTATTCATGCTACTCAGATACATGTTCAATTAGTTTCTTTTAATTTGGTGATCAGATGTTTTTTTATATGCTGGTAAGATTGGTTTGTTGATCTGATGAGGGTTTCACTGGCAGAGCTTGTGGTGCAGGAGCACCTAGTTGAGTAAAAACTCTCCTTTTTGAGTATTTAATGCTTTCATGTTTGTAATGTCTTGTGTTAGGTTTATTATGTTGTTTTAGGTTTTTGTGTGTCTTTTCTAGTGGTTTTGATCTCATTTTGTGCTCAAGAGGTCAAGTTTTGCCTTTCAAGACTTGAGTTGACAATTTTGGCAAAAATGTGTAAAATTGCCTAAAAGGTCTCAAACTACTTTCCAAAGAATTGAAACATGTTTACTAAGTGTTTTTAAGAATTTATTAGGTGTTTATATGAATTGATGAGGTTTGGTTGTCAAAAATGTCATTTTGTGCAATAAAAGTTGCTCACCTTGTTGAAAAGTTGTAAATTTTGAAGTCAAAAATGTGAAAAAAACTCCTACAGCTATATGTTCGTACATGAAATCATAAATAACTTAAAATATTTAAATAGACCACCCTCAAAAAAATTTAGGGTTGGAAAATGTGGAAACAAAGTCATTCTCAATAAAAGAAGTGCAAAATTCTGGGTTTTATGGCAATTTGAACTTGTTTGGATGTAATAGTCCGTACTAAACTATTTTTTGTCTGTAGTGTACTTTTTGAGAAGTTTTTTTGATGTTAATTCAAAGAAATTAGTGTAATTGGTTCTTTGTTTTGCATTGAAAAGAGAGTTGTGGTTAATTGTTTCAGTTTTGTTACTTCATTGCCCTATCAAGGGTTTGTACTCTATAATGGATCAACTTGACTGAAAACTTCATTGGGATCCCATGGAGGGACTTGGTCAAGTTGATGAGGGATTGTAAAATGTAAATATGTTCTTATTTGGCCAAGTTTATGCACAAACAGTTTGTATGAGATCATATTAGACAAGTTAAGTGAACAATTTGTCTAGTAGATTGAAATCATGAGCAAAATGTTGTTCTCAAAGTTCATTTGAGTTCTCAACATTGAAGAATGGTCTGCACTTTTCCTATGAAGGTTTTGAAGCAAGTTGAAGCTCCAAGAGAGACTTTCTTACTTTTGGAAATGTGAAGCAAACTGTTAAGATAGCGGGTTCCCTGTTTTTGGAGAATTAAGTAGTTTGGGTAACAAAGTTGTCCTTGGAACTTTTCATGCATGGTAACTTAGGCAAATTTGTTAAATGCAGAGTTAATGTATTATTTGAAGGTTTATTAACACTATGGTGTAGGCATTTTTGAAGTTCTAACCCAATGTTGAGTAGCTAAACAGTGAAAAATCATAAAATCAATGGTTTTGACAGTGATTTAGTTCTTTTCTAATTTGTTTGCCAAGTGTTTGGCTTAATTCTTGGTTGTTGGTGGTAGGGAAGACATTGAAATGTTGAGGAATGGGTTACCCAACAATGTGGAGGCTTGAACCAAGCTTAGGAGTGAGTAACTATGGTGGAATAACTAAAACCCTCACCAAACCCTACTTTTAAGCCTAAAATTGAGGACAATCCCTAAACCTACCTCATAGAACCTAAGACCTGAAAATCATTGATTTCTAGCATTGTTATAAACATCCAAATCAAATCCCAAGGTGGTATTGGCCATCGTTGAACAACATGAGCAAAATACTCCAAATTAGGCCTACTTGGCCTAGTAGCCTTTTCTAGGCTTGTTCACACAAAACATGAACCCGATTTTATTGAGGAGGCTGGGGCTTGCGAAAAATTTGAAGGACAAACCAAATGGTGAAGGAACCTTTTTTAAAACCTTTGTGACAACCTTGTAAAGTGATTTTAGGTTTTAGACCTAGTAGGTGGGGTTTGAGCAAATGAAACAAGGTAGCCAAGAAGACAATAATAAGCAAGTTCTTAAACAAACCTTTACCTAGCTTCCTAAAGCTCTTGGAGGAATTTAAAATGTCAGAGTATAGTCCATGAGATGCTCAAAGATCAGAGGTATGTGTAAGAAAGAATGTAGTGGTTGAATATAGTGAATAGTGGATGAGTAAGGGTATGAGCTCGCTCAAAAGGGGAGGCTGTTAGGGAAGTGATGCATGAGTTGCTTAGCATTTAAACCTCAAGAATGATTTTGCAACATATACAATAGTCACAAACAAGTATTTTGGAAACAAATTGAACCATTAGACATAAACATCCTTGTTGAGCACTTTCTAGCAAACTCCCTATCAGCTTGATAGAAGATCTTTTGATATTATGCATAAGTGGTGTTGGTGCAGATTCTAGTAGAGTTTTAGGATACTGATGGTTATCATGTTCGTGTTCTAGTTGATTAGTGGTGTTGCAATTAGATCCATACCTATTCTATTCTATCTAGGTTTTGGATCGACTTAATGTAACATGTTGATTGGTCTTCTTGATGTGTTTCCAGGATGACTTATGGGTTGGATATTATTTGTTTGGTCTCAGGCTGACATGTTTTTTAATTATGTAATATGTTTTATTATCTGGTGGCCGACCTAATTGTTTGAGGTCGAGGGTTTGTATATATATGTGTGTAAGATCTCATTGTAGATCATATGAAAGGATGGTATAGGAGCGAATAATGTAATAATCATTCATGCAGAGGATTTGGTCGATCATTAGTGATTGAGTTGGGTTTATGCAAGAGGATTAAGTCCTCCTGTATTGAGCTTAACCGGAACTGTACTCAGGCATAGGAGATGTTATTATTGTAGTTCATTCTTCCTTCCGGATTGTAGTCTAGATTTTTATGTAGTCAGTGAGACTCCTTTTGTAATGAGAAGTGTGCTCTAGGCTGTTGGCCTTCCTGCAAGTGTAGGCCCCTCAGTTTGTAATCACATACTTACTGCAGAAGTATCATCTGACTGTCGATAGGCTTCCAAACGTGGTTTTTCCCTTTGCCAGGTTTTCCACGTACAAATCTTGGTGTCATGTGGATGGTATCTATTCTCTAATTGTTGGTTGTGCTTAATTGATATATTTGTTATTTCGGTAATTGATTTATGTATTCCAGTATGGACCTTATGTGTTTCGATAACAATGTTTTAATTGCTTAAGGTTCCGGTGATCTGGTGATAATTGATTCACCCCCCGCCCCCTAGTTGCCTTCCGGTTATTTGAACTGTCTAACAGATATTAAGTTCTATGAAGAGAGAGGGATACATATTCAAAGACAAGGATGGATAGAAACAGGGAGACATATCTAGAGATAAAAAAAGGAGAGAGGAAGATAGAGAGATAAAAATGAAGATAAAGGGAGAGGGAGATGAATAGATATAGAGAAAGAGAGAGGTAAAGACAAAGATAAATATATAGAGAGATAGAGGGGTACATAGAGTGAGATACAAAAAGGAAGAGATGGAGAGGGGTACATAGAGTGAGATACAAAAAGGAAGAGGTAGAGACATATAAAGGAAGAGGAATATGAACATATAGAGAGATGTAGATAGTGTGATAGAGTGATAAAGAGATAAATAGACATTGTAGGTAGGGATAGATAGAGAGGGTGAGAGAAAGAGGGAAAGATAGCGAGAGAGATATATGGGGTATAGAGAAGGATGGAGAGAGAGCCAAAGATATAGAGAGAGAGAGTAAATAAAGAGATAAAGGTAGAGAAAGGGAGAGATACATAGAGAGAGCAATAGAGGAAGAGAGGGAGAGGTAGATTAATCATGTATAGAGGAAGAGATATATAGATAGAGGTGGATATAGAAAGAGATGGATAGGGAAAGAGATAGAGATGTGAAGATGGAGGTAGATATAGATATGGATAGAAAGTGATAGAGAGATTAGGACAAATGGATGGAGAGATGGAGTGAATAAGATAGATTTAAAGATAGTTATAGATGTACATGTTCAGATATAGATCTATAGGGAGATAGAGATAGAGGGGACAAGAGTTGGAGAGAGAGAGAAAGGAGGTGATAAAGACAAGTAATTAATAGGTATAGGCAGAAGAAGGTAGAGGGAGGAGATAAATAGAGAGAAGAGAGATTATTAGAGGTATAGAAATCAGGAGTGACAAAGATAGAGTGGGAGAAGGAGAGAAAGGAATAGAAAGAGTGAGATATATGTAGAGATAGATGTAACTAGGGAAATATCTAGATGGGATGAGAAAAGGAGTGAGATAAGTATAGAATGAAGAGATAGATGAAAGATATGTAGAAGTATAGACATAAACAAGTGATAAAGAAAGGAGATGATAGGGAAAAAAAAGAGACTATATATGCAAAATTTGTGAGTATTCAAAGTTTTAAGAGTGAAGTATTAACTTCAAATTATTATAATTAATTTTTGGTGTATACTTTAATAAAATTACTTTATCCATTTGATAGGTCTCTGTATCACATTTCCAACGTCTATAAAAGATCAAAACTTTGATAATAAATGCAAAATTTATGCCCATTTTACTAAAGTATATTTTTTATGCTGAGCAAAACAACTCTTTTGGAAAACATGACATCACAATAATGATGTCACAAAATGGATATCCGTTAATGACAGATATCCATTTTGGTTTGGTATTACCAAACCAAATTCAAATTTTTCCTGACCCATATGAAAAGTCAAAGCGAAATTTGGCATGTTTGGCAAAGTTTAAAACATGTTTTTACCCCATTGCCACTTTTTGGACCCCTTTGATCTTGCACAGACCCGAATATAATGGGTTAATATTTACAAAAAATCTTTTTTTTCCGAAAGGGGATATGACAAGTCCTAGTCCAAAAATTGCTTGTCCTCAAGCAATTACAAACATATATCTCCAAGATTCGCATACCAAGATAATTTGTGATGATAAATTGTATGTCAAACCTTGACCCTATAATTGTGAGTTGTTGCATCTTCCTTTTCACCAGCTAAAATTTTTATGGAAAGTATGCATGTTATAAGTAGTAGTTTGATAATAATATTTCATTAATGACCACCTATTTGATATTACCTATGGGTTAGTGGCACGCTTTCTATTTTCTTCAATCAAAATCTTCCCTTTTCTAATCTTTTCCAAAAATCTTTTCATCTTAGAGTTGTGGGGATGCTCACTGTAGGAAACATCACCGATTGTTCCAAACTTTACCTCATCTAGAAAGATTTGGTATGCAACTTCTAGATTTGATAAATAGCAAAAATAGTACAGCTAGGGGACATAACTAAACACCATATAATAACAAATATTGACCTTGCAAAATGTCCCAGGTCTTTAGCTAGTGATGCACAATCTTTGAGAAAATTGTTCTAGATATTCCTAAAGCTTTTAATAATGGTTAAAGTTTAATTTTTTCAACATGATGGGCCATGATAGAAACTTCCATAATAGACAATACATTGTTTGGAAACAAATCTTTCATTCATCTCTATACAGTTGAAATGCACATTACAAAAATATACATCAATTACCTCAACTTGTAAGATGGTGTCCTCGTCGTCATGCTAGGATTGTATAAATATAAATATTTGTAGAGGGGTAGAAAATGTCATCATGTAATAATAGCATTTACACCACCATCTCCCACAATTTGAATTTGCAAGAAACAATTCATTTTGATAAGAGATTGTACACCTTCCATGTTCTTTCACAATGACAAACTAATCAACTAATACACTTTTTAAATATATAGTGGAAAGTAAATAATTAGCATAACCTCTCATCTAAAAATAACTCCAATCTTTATTCAAAAAATATGTCTAGTATGTTCTTAGGTGTACACATGAATATTCATGGTGATTACTTAGTAAAGAAACAATAATATCGGTGGCAAATTTTAGTTATAAATACTTCCAAGCAATATTCATTTGATTATAATTGATAATTGACATGAAACAACAATAGATGAGTCTATTACAACTAATGCACTAAAAAGGGACATAGTCACAAACAAATCTCAAGAGTCAATATGCTAGTTTCCAACCAAAACTAAAACAAATGAACCCAAAACCTCCAAAATGCATATCAAAATAGATTAAGCATACAAAATAAAGCATAAAAAAAAAGAGAGAGAAGAAACTCCCTAAAATGCTCCCATGTTGTTTGATAGCTCTCCCTTGTTCTTCTCCTCTCCAAGATCCAATTGTGTGAGTGTAGCTCCCAGTTTAGCATGAAGCCATGGATGCCAAATGAAGTATTGAAATGGTGGTATATAAACTCCTATTTCTATGCTAATTAAAAAGAGTAATGTTTCTATGGGAAATCTTAAGTTTAAATGTCTCTGCAAGTATAATAACAATGCTAAAAATGCTTCCTCCTTTGCTTGAGGAATGAGGCTCCTGTTATACGAAAAATAATAAATTGGAGGGTCAAGATTGACTTGGCTTATGGAGGGCTAGGATTTCATGAGAGAGGCATGATCCTCAATCCATGTTTGCAACTTTCACTAATGCAGTGGTGACAAGTGGCAACATGAGAGGGCTTGAGAGGAAAGGGAAGAGACATTAAATTCCTGAGAAGACATGATGGTTACCCTAGGGGGTTTGGTTAGGGATAGGTTAATAAATAAATCTTTTATCCAAAGGATAAACTCTTGTGCAAGGGTTAAAGGGATAAACATGGTTAAAGAAATGAATGCTTGAAGAGACCCATGGGTTAAAAGGATGGTTAAGTTAGAGAGATAGTCTCTAACTCAGGGCCAAAGGTGAGTTAACCATTAATGGTTATGTAAGAGCCTTACATACTTTGGAAGACTTTGGAGGTTAACTTGTTGAAGAAATAAAGCCTTTAATGTTTTATGAGGGCTTCACATGTTTTTGAGAAGTGACCCATTTTTAAGGAATGTGCAAATATTTAGGAGGGAATTAGGCTAATTATAATGGATTAGAATATTCTAGAAGAAGGGATTAGTGGGCAAGTGGATTTGTAGGAGAATGCAAGTGGGGGGATTTTAGGATTAAGATTGTGAAAGTGATTAGAAGGGGGTTTAGGCTAATTTAGAAGGCCTTAGAAGAATCTAGAAGGAGGTTAGTGAGCAAGTGGTCTTGGCAAGTGGGTGAGGATAAATAGGCTTTTTGATTAAATGATTTGTTTAATTAAAATAGTTGATGCAACTTGCATTTGTAGGAGAATGCAAATGGATGGATCTTTTATTTAAATTTTAATTTATTTAAATGGGAGGACTAGGGGGAATTAAATAAATTTATGAAATTTATTTAACTAGAATAGAAGAATAGGCTAAGATGAATTAATTAAATGTAAATTTAATTACTAGAGGAATATTAGTGCATCAAATAAATATGAAATATTTATTTAATTAGTGGTCATATTTATGTGTCTACAACAACATAAATCACTAACAAAAACTTTTGTAATAAATGTAGAAAAATTTGCTTACAAACTAGACCAAATTGTCAAAAATTATAGTGTGCTTTTCTCCTTGTATAGTCAAATCTTGGAAAAAAAAAATTCAAATTGAAAATATATCTTTCAATGCCTTGATCTCAATCCATGAGTCATCTAGAATTCGAGCCTTTACAAAATTAGGAATGCTAAATATTCTTCTCAAATGCATACCCATGCATTAAGCTACTCTATAAATAAAACAATGGCTCATAATTTGGAGGTTTGGAGGATAGTGTACTAATTGGTGCATCTTCCTTTGACTTGTTCTCTTATGTTGAACAAATGAATCGATTCCATTTCCTTGCATGAAACATTTATTCCATTCTTGCACATTGGTGTAATTCTTTTCACCACTTACAATATCAATGGGTGTTCCTTTGAAACCATTAAAATTAGTTGGAATAACTTCCTCAATTGTTGACACTTCACATTCAACATGTACAATGATGTTTTTTCATTGAATTCATGAAAATAAAACTTTTCATGATATCTAATCTCATTACAAATTACTGAAAGGTCTTTTTCAATTAAAATATTTTTACCTCCCACCTTTGATTTTGACTCTTCCTTATCTTGAACTTGCACCCTTTTTGGTTCCAAGTTCTCATTTCTCATTTGCTTATTTCATTTCTCCTACATCTATGACTTGGCTCCCAAGGTTCCTTACATATAAAAAAATCCTTTTTCTTCTAGATTCATTTTTGGTGTCTTCTTCCATCTTCTTTGTAATAATTGGACTTCTATGATTTTGTGTAGGTACAATTGCATGATATGAATTCTTATAGAATTCTTCCTCAATTTTGTTCTCCATCTCTGTCTTACTTTTATTCTTGTAATGTCCTTGAAAGGTATTGACCTCTTTGCATGATAAAACTGCTAAAAACTTGAAGCTCTAGTGCAACCTCTAGATGAAGTTTCTCTATGTGAATAATAGGGTTTTGTTTTCTATCCACCTAAAACTTATGGGTTTTTTACCACATGCCTCCAATCTCTAATGATTTTCCATCTACTGAAGAATATTGTGAAGTATGAAATTCCTACAATGAGAAATTGAGAAGTAGAAATGACATAAAGATCAATCCCCCAAGATATAATTTTTATTTATCTTTGACCAATTAGTAGACAAATTGATCATAAACTACATGATGTTAGCTAATTTCTCACCAACGCATTTTTTTAAATACTAATAAGTTAACATTTTAGGAGTCACACAACAAACACTATGTTATAAAAATAATTAGTTTGTGTGAGCTACCTCTTTTTGAAACTCTTAATCTCAACCAATTTTTTTTTAAATTACTATTTTGACTTTAAAAAGTAGAATCAAAGCACTACAACTCTTGTTCTTGTTGCATTTTCAAATTTTGAGTGTATCTATCTTTAGTTTCTCATCCAAGATCACTCTTTTATGATTTTAGAAGAAAAAAGCTACCACTTAAAGCCCCTTTTTGTCCCCCATTTCCATGCACTTACCCTTGTCATTTTAAATTCATTTTTTTAACTACCATATTTTATTAAATTGAGCTAAGCGTAATGTTTATTTAATATTTCTATAATTTTTTATATTTAGTTTAAGTATATTATGGATTAATTTTAAAATAAAATTAAAATTTACTTATGTAATTAAAAATATATAATATAAAGTGGAAGTATAGTGGTATATTTTATTGGTATTGACACAATGTTACGGTTTCAATGTGATTTTGTCTTTGTCAAAAAGGTTCAATTTCCATTGAGGGGTGATTGTTGACTGTTATGTTAAGGATGAGGTCCCCCATTTGTGAACTCACAATTTCATAGCTCCAAGTCAAAATGTTTACCACTTTAAAAAAAAAGTATAAGAGTATATTTTGAGAACAAACAAATAAAAAGAAAATTATATTAAAAGAAAATATGACTCAAAGATGATTATTGTATGGCTTATATAGCATCCTTGACATTTAAGGTTGTAAAAAAGTGTGTGATGAGCATGAATTCATAGAGTGACTTCAAACATTAGTGAGATGAGATTTCCACAGTCCATGCTAAATTGATATATATGCTTTTGGATTTAGCTATGTAGGAGTTTTTTGCATGAACGTTTTGAATCACACTCTGTGATTCATCATCAGGATGAGAGCTATAGGATAAAAAACACAAAGTGTGATTCGAAACATTGATGCAAAAAACTCCTACACAACTAAATCCGGAAGCATATATATCGACTTCAAACATATAAAAAAATAATAATATTAATTTTTTTTTAATGTGATGATCAAACAAACATGATATATCCAGATATTTTGAAATCAATAAATTTCTAAAACATCAAAATATTTTCTACCAATATCCATAATATCTTACTTGCAAGAGCATAGAAAGTTTAGATAACAAGCCATAAATTATATTAGATGTGAGATTTTACGAATCATAAGTTTGGGAATATTTAAAAGGATTATGATGACGTGGAAGTAAAATAATTGACAAAGAAGGAAAATTTAAATAGTGTTCGTATAATGAGAGAGGGAGAATGACACTCTCAATGATAGAGACAAAGAATGGAAATGAAGAGTGAGAGAGGAACATATAAAAAGGCAAATAGATTAAGACATACAATAGGGAGGGAAAACGAGAGAAAAGGAGGTGTCAAATAGAAATAAAAAAGAGAATGAAGAGATATATATGTATATAGAAAGGAGGAGAATGTGATAGAAATATAGGAAGATAAAAGAATGGAAAGGGAGTAAGATAGAAGATAAAAGAGAGAGAAAGCACTAGGTCAAGAAGAAGGGAATGATAAGAAAATGACAAGAAGACTTTCAATTAGACTTTTGTACCAACAATCTAAAATATATATATCTATAAATACTTATAATGTCATTTATTTAAAAGACTTAATAATTTAGCCTTATGAGCTCAAAAATGGGATGTGCTTATTTTGGCTCCAAAAAGACATTGTTGTAGGACTGATAACTTTCGTGTTTATATAGACATAATAATTGCAGAATAGGCACATAATGGCTGCAGAGCTCGGGAGAATAGCTGCAACCGCGTCATTGACCCCCACTGTTGTATAACACAAAAGTTATCAATGTACAACAATGTCATTTTGGAACCATAGTAACTATGGCTGCGACTATTCTGGCTCCAAAAAGATCACGACTACATTACTCTACAACATTTCTGCGGAGCCCCGCAATCATTCTGAACTTATTCTACAATTTACACGAAGGTTTTGCATCGTGCATGCGATTTTCGAACCAGTTTAGCCGCACAGCCTCAAAAGGTGGACGTGCGGCATAATTTCATGATGGGATCATCCGAATGGCAAGAATACCGATCGACGGACCAGTCACTATTGTGGGGCCCGGACACACAACAGATTGTCTGCCCCAACCAAACAAAAGGGCCCAATCAAACAATAATAGAGGGCGCGAGGACTTCTGACTAGGGTTAAGAATTACTTTTAGCGTATGATTACATCGGACGAATAACGTTGTTTAGTTCCATAACTCTAACCAGGAAGGCGGCGGATCAGACAAAAGAAACACACATGCAAAAGAAATTCGTCACGTAGAAGACGTCACTAACCTAGAAGCTAGATTTCAATAATGAACCAGTAATGAAAGGAGAATGATACGTTGTTGAATCCAATGTTAGATATCACATAAAAATGGCCATCGTATTTAAAGGAAATTTGTTGTGCCAAACAAGGTAAGCACGCGGATTAAAGGATCTAAGTTTATTTTTATGGAATATCAACAACTTAATACTTTTGTTTATATCATTTAAAAAAATTAAATTATAGATAAAAACTTTTTAATATAAAATCAAATCGCGCTCGTATATTCCTCTTATTACGGCCCACACGGTTTGTACTTGCTGCTTCAATTACTTATACAAAGAAATTTGCGAGGACAAGAAATCGAGTTTTTGTGAGCTTAAAATATGTCATGAAATCTTCAAGAATTGACTTTGGGTTTTATTGACAGGGCTGATATAATTGACGAGTCCACGTGCTCTCATGATGATAATGTTCCTGCAAAGTCTCTTTTTATGTGGGGTTGGGGAACTGTATTTGGATTGGAAGGTGGTTTTGGTCGGTTTTATGTGGGGTTGGAGAAATGTATTTGGATTCGAAGGAGTTTTTGTTCCACAGTGAGGTGTCTATTGTTGGCGTGCAATGTATGTGCAGTGCCAGGAAAACAACTCTTACATTCAATCTCGACAATGAGCCTCATATTAAAGGTGAAATGGCGGTTCCTTAAAAAGGATCTATTTCTAAATTGTCATTACCAGAGAGCGCCACACTGTTTGAAATTTTTAGTTCCTTGTAACTGTTAAGATTAAGGTTTATTTCTAAATTGTTATTACCAAAGAGCGCCACACTGTTAGAAATTTTTAGTTCCTTGTAAGTTGTAACTGTCAAGATTAAGGGACTGGTCCTCTGCAATTGAGGTATTCCCTCTTATTTATTCTGTCTTGGTTTTAGGTTGCTTCTCACATGGATATCATATAAATTCAATTATTTATCTTCTCCAGAGTTGTGTTCTGCTTGCATGTATTATCTAAAACTGGTTTTGCTCAGAAATCATGCCTCCTGGATATTGTAGTGTAAGTTTTCAAATGATTCCATGCACTCTCATGATGATAATTTTCCTGGAAAGTCTCAGTTTTACGCTGGGCTGGAGAAATGTAGTGAGGATATGAAGGGGCTTTTGTTCCACAGGGAGGTGTCGTCATTGGTGTGCATTGTATGGGAGGTGGTGGTAAATCAAATCTCACATTGAATCTCTTCAATGATCCTCAATTAAAGTGAAATGGTTCTACCCTCAATTTCTTTTTGCTTCTTAATTGTCTTTACCAGGGAGGAGTTCACCCTGTTTCAAATTTTTAGGTCATCATAACTGTCAAGATTTAAGGGGTCTGTGCCTCTATATGTGAGACATTCCATCTTATTTATTTCTGAGTTATTTTGGGTGGTCTATCCCGTGGATATCAAATAAATTCCATCATTTATCTGCTCGAGACTTATTTTTTGGTTTCACCTATTTTCTGAATTGGTTTTGCTCAGAAAGCACGCTTATGTGAATACTCTAGTCTAAGTTCTGAAATGGTGGATGATTCCAAGTCCAACCACTCTCATGATGTTAATGTTCCTGGAAAATCTCATGTTTATGTGGGATTGGGGAATCATATTGCGGATTTGAAGAGGCGTTTGGTTCCACAGTGAGGTGCCAGTTGCTTGTATGCAGTGCATGGTGGTGGTGTGAAAACACTCTTCCATTGAATCTCTGATTCTTTACAATGATCATCAAATTAAAGGTGAAATGATGGTTTTCTCAATTCTTTTATTTTTGTTCTTAAGTTGTCTTTACTAGAGAGAACACCCTGTTTCAAACTTTTAGGTCCTCATAACTGTCGAGATTAAGAGGGCTGTTCTTCTGTATGTGAGGTATTCGCTCTAATTTGTTTGTCTTGCTTTGGGTGTCCTGCCTCATGGATATCACATAAATTCAATCATTTATCAATCCAGAGTTGTTTTTTGGCTCATGTACCATCTGAACTAGTTTTATGTTGGGCTGGAGAAATATGGGGCATTTCAAGGGACTTCTGAGTCACTACGAGGTGTCAGTCAATGGTGTTTGGTGTATGGAGGGTCGTGGATAAACAACTCACACATTTAATCTCTACAATTATCTTCAAATTAAAGGTGAAATGGTGGTTCCCTCAAATTTTTTGGTTCTTTTTTGAAGTTATCTTTATCTAGGAGAAGGCCACTTTGCTTGAAAAATTTTGGCCCTTATAACTGTCAAGATTAAGGGAGCTGTTCCTCTGTATTGGAGGCAGTCATTTTATTTGTGTGTGTCTTGATTTTGGGTGGCTTGCATGGATATTATATAAATTCAACATTAATCTACTCCAGATTTGTTTTTCAGTTGCATCTATCATCTGGACTGTTTTTGTACAGAAATAATGCAGGCATGAATATTCAAGTCCAAGTTCTAAAATGGTGGATGATTCTATGAACTCTTTTGATGATAATGTTCCTGGAATCTCTCAATTTTATGTGGGTTTGGTGAAATTTAATGTGGACTTGAAGGTATTTTTGTTCCACAGCGAGCTGTTAGTCATTGGTGTGCAATGTATGTGAAGTGATGGGAAAACAACTCACATTCATGATCCTCAAATGAAAGGTAAAACGCTGGCTCCCTCAATTTTTTCTGGTTTCTAAATTGTTTTTATCAGAGGGAAGGCCACCCTGTCAAGATTAAGGGGCCGTGTCTCTGTATGTGAGGTATTCCTTCTTATTTGTTTGTCTTGCTTTTGGGTGGCCTATCTTATGGATTTCATATGAATTCAATTATTTATCTGTTCTAGAGTTGCTTTTTGGCTGCATATATTGTCCAAACTGGTTTTGTTGAGAAATCATGTAGACGTGAATATTTAGTCTAAGTTCTCAAATGATTCCACTCACTCCCATTATGATAATGTTCCTGGAAAGTCTCAGTTCTATGTGGGGCTGGAGAAATGTATTGATGATTTGAAGGTGCTTTTGTTCCACAGTGAGGTGTCTGTCATCGTGTGCATTGTTTGGGAGGTGGTGGAAAACAAATCTCACATCAAATCTCCACAATAATTCTGAAGTCAAAGATGGGATGGAGGTTTCCTCAATTCTTTTTGTTTCTAAGTTGTCTACCAGAGAGTAGGCTACCCTGTTTCAAATTTTTAGGTCCTTGTGTCTGTCAAGATTAAGGGGTCTGTTATTTGTTTCTTTTTGTTTTGGTGGCCCATCCCATGGACATCATATGAATTCAATCAACTATCTGTCCCAGAGTTGTTTCTTGGTTTCATCAATTGCCCAAACTGGTTTTGTTCAGAAATCATGCAGGCATGAATACTCTAGTTGAAGTTCTGAGAAGGTAGATGATTCCTCACATTCTCATGGTGACAATGTTCCTTGAAAGTTTCAGTTTTGTGTGGGGTTGGAGAAATGTATTGGGCATTTGAAGGGGCTTTTATTACACAGTAAAGTTTTGGGTCGTTGGTGTGCAATGTATGGGAGGTGATGGGAAACAACTCACATCGGATCTCTACAATGATCCTCAAATTAAAGGTAAAATGGTAGTTCCACCAATTTTATTTTGTTTCTGAAGTTGTCTTTACCAGAGAGGGCACCCTATTTCAAATTTTTAGGTTATCATGTCTGTCAAGATTAAGGGAGGTGTTTCTCTGTATGTGAGGTATTACCTCTTTTTTGTTTCTGACTTGTTTTTGGGTGGGCTATCCCATAGAGATCATATAAATTCAATCATTTATCTGCTCCTAAGATATTTTTTGGTCACACCTAACCTTTGAATTGGTTATGTTCAGAAATAATGCATGTGTGAATACTGTAGTCTAAGTTTTAAAATGGTGGATGATATCATACACTCTAATGATGATAATGTTCCTGGAAAGTCTCAGATTTATGTGGGGTTGGGAAAGTCTATTGCAGATTCGAAGAGGCCTTGGTTCCACAGTAAGATGTCGGTTGTTGGCATGCAGTGTATGAGGTTTGGTGTGAAAATAACTCTTGCATTGAATCTCTGCAATGAACCTCAAATTAAGGTATAATGGGGGTTCTCTCACATTTCTTCTTTTGATTTTAAGTTGTCTTTAACAGAAAGGATACCCTGTTTCAAATTTTGAGGTCCTCATGACTGTTGATATTAAGGGGGATAATTCCATGCACTCTCACGATGATAATTTTCCAGTAAAGTCTCAGTTTTATGTTGGGATGGAAAAGTGTATTGGGGATTTGAAGGGACTTCTGATCCACAGCGAGACATCAGTCGATAGTGTGCAGTGTATGGGAACTGTGGAAAAACAATTCTCACATTTAATCTCTGCAATGATTATCAAATTAAAGGTGAAAGGGTGGTTCCATCAATCTTTTTATTTTGTTTTGAAGTTTTCTTTACCAACGGGATGGTCATTCTGTCTAAAAAGTTTTGGCCCTCATAATTGTCAAGGTCAAGGGAGCTATTCCTCTGTATGGGTGGGATTCCCTCTTATGTGTCTATCTTGTTTTTCGGTGGCCTATTACATGGATATTATGTAATTCAATCATTAATCTGCTTCAGTCCAGAGTTGTTTTTTGTTGCATCTGTAATCTGGACTGTTTTTGTTAAGAAATCCTATAGGCATGAATATTCTGGTCTAACTTCTAAAATGGTGATGATTCCATGCACTTTTATGATGATAATGTTCCTCAAAAGTCTCAGATTTCTATGGAGTTGGAGAAATGTATTGAGGATTTAAAGGGGCTTTGATTCCACAGAAAGGTGTCAGTCTCAGAGGTGTGCAGTCTATGGAAGTTGGTACGAAAACAACTCTTGCATTGGATCTCTAGAAAAATCCTCAAACTAAAGGCGAAATGGTTGATCTCTTAAAAAAATTTAATTTTTTTAAGTTGTCTTTACTAGAGAGGAGGACACCATGTTTCAAAGTTTTAGGTCCTCATAGCTGTCAAGATTAAGGAGGTTGTTCCTCTGTATGTGAGGTATGCCCTGTTATTTGTTTGCCTTTTTCTGGGTGCCCTATCCTGTGGATATTATATAAATTGAATCATTTCTCTGATCCAGAGTTGACTTTTGGTTTCATTGTCATAAATCATTGATGCAGAGGAAGGACTGAAACTGAGGAATGATAGCCAAGATTCACAAGGAATTGACCAACCTACCCAACGTTCTACTTAGACCTTGAATTCTAGGCCTTTACTATTAGGTCTATTTGATGTATTCTGTGCATTCTTGTATAGGGCATCCAAACCTTATAAGACAATTTTTTACTAGGATTTTGAGGTCAGAACAAACTTCCTTCCCTTCCAAACAACTCAGACAATCACTACAACACTATGAAGTTTCACTTGTCTTATGCAAGGACTGCCCTCTAGGCATAGAAGACTCAATTACCCTATCTCGATTCAAAACAAAGGCTTATCAAACACTCCACCACACACTTAGTTGTCTCTTCCCACCATTCCACTACTTTCCTGATCAAACCAAGTCATTATGTGACCAAACCCTCCTTTTTATCTAGTCACTTCACTGGTTTTGGAGCCTGGAGACCGACTGGTGAAGACATCTCCTGCAACTCAAAAATTTGAGCCTTGAAACTTGGAGGAATTTTATTTTACATAAATACAGTACTTTCAACAACTTTTCATGGTTTTCCAATGGTGGGAAGGCAAGGTATTAACTAAAAATGTTTACTGGAAACCCTAGGTAGTGTTCTGGACTGGTTATACCAAAAACACTATAACTTCTTCAAATATTTATGAAAATAACTCAAACCAAAATAAAAATAGAGGTGATTCACATTTACAAAATTCCTAATCATGGGAAGGTCATTAAATGGACGTACAGTCCATACAAAAACAAGTTTTCAGTCTGCAATGTGAGAAAAAATAGAGATAAAAATGCTTAAACAACAATATTCTATTCCTTCACTTTGTCCAACCCTTTAATTAGAGTTTGGAGTACATATTTATGCATTTACAGCCATTCTAACTGTCCAAACCGACCACCAACTGCCCATAACAAAAAAAATGCAACTTTTGACAATTTTTGATATTACAACTTTTACATTTTTTGACAACTTGTCACGAAACTTTCCACAATGGATCAAAATGACCTCAAATGGTCTCAAATGATCTTATTTGACCTTGTTGGACCCAAACACACCCAAAAAACCTAAAAACCAAAAGTGACCAAATAGATACCCGTTGATGCCCCTGCATACTCATCTAAATTCTGAAATGCTGGATGATTGCCTGCACTGTCATGATGATAATGTTCTAGAAAGTCTTAGTACTTTATCGGTTTGGAGAAATCAGAAAAGTATTGAGGAGGATTTTTCCACAATGAGATGTCAGTTGATAATATTCAGTTTATGGGGATTCATGGGAAAACAACTATCACATTGAATCTCTATAATGATCCTTTAATTAAAGGTGAAATGGTTGTTCCCTCAAAATTTTTTGTTCTGTTTTTTATTTGTCTTTGCCAGAGAAGGTCACCCTGTTTCAAATTTGTAGGTCCTCTTAACTGTAAAGTTTAAGGAAACTGGTCCTCTGTTTGTGAGGCTTTCCTCTTATTTCTTTCTATCTTGATTTTGGGTGGGCTGTCCTATGGATATCATATAAATTCAAGCATTTGTCTGCTCCAGACTTGTTTGTTGGTTGCTTCTATCATCTGAACTGTTTTTGTTCAGAAATAATGCAGGTATGAAAATTCTAGTTTAAGCAATCATTTGTCTGCTCCAGACTTGTTTGTTGGTTGCTTCTAACATCTGAACTGTTTTTGTTCAGAAATCATGCAGGTATGAAAATTCTAGTTTTTGTTCTGTTTTTTATTTGTCTTTGCCAGAGAAGGTCACCCTGTTTCAAATTTGTAGGTCCTCTTAACTGTAAAGTTTAAGGAAACTGGTCCTCTGTTTGTGAGGCTTTCCTCTCATTTCTTTCCATCTTGATTTTGGGTGGGCTGTCCCATGGATATCATATAAATTCAATCATTTGTCTGCGCCAGACTTGTTTGTTGGTTGCTTCTATCATCTGAACTGTTTTTGTTCAGAAATCATGCAGGTATGAAAATTCTAGTTTAAGTTCTGCAATGATGGACGATTATATGCACTCTCATTATGATAATGCTTCTGGAAAGTCTCAGTTTTATGTGGGGTTGGAGAAGCGTACTGGGAGTTTGAAGGGGTTTTGGTCCGTGGTGAGGTGTTGGTTATTGGTGTGAAGTGTATGGGGGTGGTTTGAAAACAGCTCTTGCATTTAACGTCTACAATGATCCTCAAATTTAAGGTGAAATGGTACTTCTCTCAATTTTTTATGTTGTCTTTTACCAGAGAGAAGGCCAACCTGTTACAAATTTTTAGGTTCTCACAACAATTAAGAGTAAGGAAGCTATTCCTCTGTATTTGTGGTATTCCCTCTTATTATTGTCTTGTTTAAGGCTTGGATATTTTAATCACTTGTTCAGTGGGTACACTCAACAGCCCATGTAAACTATTCAGAATATCCAGATTTTGTGGATGCTCTAAATGTCCTATGCCCTAATAAGTAACAATATGCAACAGTGCTGTTTTCATTTCTCAACTTCATCATGGTGTAACATTAACCACCCTTCTTGTCTACATCATAAATACGAACACTATTTTCCCTTCACACATTTCTTCAATATGGTGAGAATATAACCTATATAACTATTCGTCATAATTATGCAGAATTTTCTAATTGGATTTCCTTTGTGATGTATACAAGCTATGGAGGAAAATCTGGCATAACATGAATATCCCAAAGACACGGGCCCTTTGACAGAATGCTTTCTTCCCCCATTTTTGAAATCCATGAAAAAGCTAAAATTTCTGATGGTACAAGAAAGCAACAAAGAATCACATGCAGAAAATCCAGAGAAAAGTTGAAAGAAAAATAAGACAACCTCAACTCAACTCCCCCATTTCTTGAGTTGTCCTATTTCCTTTGAAAATCGTATGAAGTTTTCATATCATATGGAGAGAACTTCTGATGGTTTACATCATTGCTCTAAGAAAATTTTAGTATGCGATGGCTTGAAATAACATTCAAAGGAAATGGGACAACTCAAGAAATTGAGGGAGTGATATGTGAGAGAGTTCTGAATTGACTGGGTTACCTACAACAGTTTGTAAACTAAGTTCCCTGAAGCTGCTTGTATGTGATGAGAAGATTGGGAAGCAGTGGTTGCTGGCCAAGAAAATTTCTATTCCAGATCTTGAGTTGAAATTATGGAAGTACACTTTAGTTTGGATTCTTTTCTTATCTCATCATGAAGCACAAGATCCAAGCATCTTGACATTTTCAATAAATCTTCAAATCCACTTTGTACAAATCAATAGAAGATCCTCTATATTTTCAGCCTATGGTTGTGATTAATTATTTTTGTTACACGTGCAATGCAGTAAACATTCTATACTGGTTTGTAAATTCATGGTGATCAGATTAATCTAATGCACACTAGTTTTTACTGTACTCGGCGGTTTAGACTCGAGCCATTTTCAGTAAACTTAGATTAATCCAAATCCTTTTGAACCAATTTTCATCAGTCTTGTAATTTGTATGTACAATTTTTTTTATAATTCATAACTAAAAATTAACTTCTTGTATATGATTACTATTCCTCTTATAAATTAAAATTTCCGAAAACGTGAAAATACTTGAGACAAGAAAAAGTCTCCAAAGCAAAACTTTAATGATTTAGATCAACTCAGAATCGCCTCATATTGTTTGGTTGTAAGACTTGAGCATAAACCATGTTTGAACTCAATTGTTAACAATGTATTACATTGTAGCCACATTGTAGCCACTGTATTATTAAGATTTTTTTTTGAAATTTAAAAATATTTGAGATAAAAGTGTCTTCAAAGCAAATTTTAATGATTGAGATCAATTCAGTATTGTGAATTGTCTCATAGTGTTTGGCTGTTCGAATTAAATATCTCACATTTTTTAATTCAATTTGTAAAATTGTATTATGTTGTTTCCTATGCAATCTAAATAGAAATTGATGAAAATATACTCTCTACACATGACAATGAGCACATATAAGTAGGTACATTGTTGCTTTTTAGACTTGATCGTAGTCAACATACTTTACTAATATGCATGACATTTAAATTGAGCATTTTTGGGCAGCCTTATTAGTGAAGGGTCACCTTCACCCAACTCCATCCCATTGAGCCTTATGAACCATGTGGCTTGTAAGTTTTCATAGTTCTTGTACATCTTTCACTTATGATGATTTGGGTTCCCTTAAGGTGTATTCTAATGTCTTCCTTATAAATGTTGTACTGCAAGACACGGAAAACTAGGCTTTAGACAAGATTAATGAATTGTAGAACACGTTATCAATTAATCTTGAACGTTACGATTATTCAATCTATGTTTAACATACTAAAGAAATGTTTGTTAGTATGTGACAATTGATTATGCTCTCAAGCTTAAATTTTGGTGACGTTGATAGTCGCATTTCCCCCAAAATCAATTGAAAAGGGAATGCAAAGGGGCTAGAGCCCCTCTTGCCATAAATTTGGCACAACTTCCTTTTCATGCTTGTACCATCTATATTTATTTCTTTTCCTTCTCCCTGTAAAACACTAACACTTACATTTTTGTTTTTGTATGCTAGAATCCAATGACATTACAAATATTATCATTGCATTTTCATCGGACCAAAAATGCAGTTGCTTGTATCTTCTATTTTGCATCGAAACCTCATGAAAATAGCTATTTCAAATGTTATCTTCGCCTATAGTGGCTGATATGAAATACTTATTATTGTACAATTATTTTGGCTTCTAAACATACCATTGTTATTTTCTAAATTTTTACAATATTCCTTCAATCTCCTATTTATATATATACTTCTCCAAATTGCAATTCTTTGATATATTCATAACAAATTTCCCCCTTTTATTATGTACTTCGGTTTTTTCAAAACCATTCAATAAGTCTAAAATTGTTTTTCAATTTGATTATGTACTTACCTATTTTCCTTACATTCAATATATCTAACTCATTTTATTTATGTACTTTTATCCAACTCTTGTACTTTCTTCTTTAATCATACTTTCAAACTTCCAATAATCTTCACCTTTAATATGTACTTTTTAATAATAATAGTCAACCTCATTTGTTTTAAAATAAAATGTGCAAAGTTTCAATATCCTCTTAAAATATTTCTTTTCACTAATCATTTTAACTCTTTACAAACACTTCTAGATTCAACCTTTGAAAACATATTTATCATAGTTATATTCATGAACTATTGAACTCTTATAAATTTACATACTTTTTCAAAACCATACATGTTTCTCTCTGTTTTGCATATACTTTAACATGACACAAAAATATTATGGCACATATTTTTATTAAAAAAATTGCTATTTTACCTCCAAATAGACTTATAAAAAATGAAAACTATTATTATTCTACAAAGTCCATTGCATCTACTGTACAAACACAAATTTCACACCACCCTTATTGTACCTCATAGGAAAAAAACATTTCTAAATTTGACCTTGCAAAACATAATTTAACAAAGATATGTTAATCACTTATAACCCATTTGTTAATTTACCAAAAATATACAAATTGATACTTATTGCAACCGAATTTTCATATACTTTACGACCATACAAAACATAATCTTACTTTGTTTTTAATACAAAATATAGTCTTACTTTGTTTCTAGACACAAATTGCTATGTTACCTCCAAAAAAAACCTTATGGATTTTTAAAAAAAATTAATATTACTCTCAGTTTTGCATACACTTTATCATGATACAAAGCATTGCCTCGCACTTTGAAAAAATAAAATAAATCTATTTTACCTCTAAATTAACTTGTAAGAAACACTTCTAAATTCGATCATTCAAACAAAAAAAATAACATAGATAGATTAAGCACTTATAACACATTTATTAATTTACAAAAATAATGATAACACAATTATTAATTTTTCAAATAAAATCACATAAAAAACATACATATTACTATTGATACACAAATTTCACACCACGCTTATCATATACCCCAAAGGAAAAAAAAAAACTAATAAATAACATTGGACATCTATTCAATAGTTAATATCTCAAAAAAAAGTGAAATTACTTTAATTCCCCTTCTAAAAATTCACTTTCCCTAATTCTTCACATTAATACATACTTTGCTCTCCTAATGGAAAAATCAATACCAATTTCATAATAATAACAAATATTAAACAAATAAATATATAATATAAGAAAAAAAAAAACCACCAGTGCCTATAGGCTTAGTTGCATGGTTTAGGCTTTGTTGCATGCAAACCATACAATTGCTAGTGTTTATAAATATTTAGTCAATAAGAAGAAAGGATTATCTTGCCACAACAATACCATGTCACCAAAGCTTAGGGATATCATCAAACAAAGGGATACCAAATCCCAATTGAGCCACTACCACAACCTATTAGCTTTTGGGGTCTTTTTTGGAAGTTAAAAATATCATTTTGTGGCTAAGGTTAAGAATTTCCAATGAGAATCTTAACTTTTAGTTGAAGGATTCAATAGTTTGATAGTCTTGTGAGGTAGAGAGGATAATCTTTTTTATATCTTAAAATGGATTTAATTCTTATTAATATTGCATTAATTCTTTATTTTATGACATTTTTTTCAAATTAAGAAAATTTAATAAGAATTTTAGTAAGATAGATTTCTCAACCTCATTTACATTTCTTAATTATGGCATTCTTTCTCAATTTTTAGAGATGCAAAGGTTCTTTAAGAAAAATGTGGAAGAAGGGTTGCACAAGTTGTGGTGTAAAAAGAAAAAAAATTAAAAATGAGAGAAATGGAAACAATGACTCGATCAAAAATCGTAGTAGGAAGTAGCTCATTTTGAGAAGCCTTAATTGGGCCTTAAATTTGAGGGCTAATATAAAAGCTTACATAGTATTTAAGAGATTGTAATCTGATAATTTCTATTCAATGACTCTAAATAAAATGCAAGTTTTTTGTGAAAATTGACAATTAGAAAATAAGCTTAAATGAGGCTCCAAGTTGCTCTATTGCAATGGCAAATTAAAAAGGAAAATGGCCTTTACTTAAGTTTGATCTATTTTTGAACCAATAATATTTGATGGTGATCTTCAAGTTTGGATGCCTTAGGACCATTTGCCCTTGTACTATGGTAAGTGCTCATTACAAGTAATAATTGTAGTAATTTTTGTTTGCAGCTACAATTTATCCAAGAATCTACCTTGCCACATGATTTTCCCATTCAAATGGTAAATGCGGGAACATTAGTTAAATTTATTAAAAAAAATTCACAAAAAATCATTCATATACTGTAGAAATTATATATTTCTAAATTCATTAATTTCAAAAACAAATTGATAATTGCAAATTTTTAATCTTTTTTTTTGTTATTGGCATGCAATAGTAGAAATTATGCTCATGATAGTGTCATCAATTGGAGGTATGTGTTCGATTATTATAGATGGAAAATTTGATAAATTATGTCAATAAGCTATTAAACATGTAAATCAATTATTGGACTTTTGTTGAATTTGGATGGAATGTGAACTAAAACAAAATGGGTTAGCTTTCAACCATTTTAACATCTTTCACCCACTAACAAGTGCACAATTTGGAGTGATTCTAGAAGTTCTTGGATTGTCATCAATTCATCTAATTTTTAATCAACTCTACATCTCATTATCATTTAAAAAATTGTAATATTTTGTTAGTTTAGGTTCCAAATGGATGTTGGATCATACAAAGTGCTCATATATAGTTCCCTATATTGCAAATGTTATTTTAAATCTAATTTTTATAATATACTTATGTTTACCATGTGTAGGGTTAATGAATTATGAAGAGACAGAATGCAATAATACCTTGAAGCCTATTCTTTGAGCCTTAAAAATCTATATTATTTTTTCACGAAAATAGAAGAATAATAAAGAATAAGCTCAATTAACTTCCCTAAAGAAATGTAGGAACCAATTGTGAAGCTTCTACAAAATTATGTTTATAGAAAGTAAAAAAATAAGTAATTTGTTATAAAGGAAGGCCATTTATTATAATTTTTCACCAATTTTTACAAAGTGAATGGTTGAAATTTAAGAGTTTTCTTATCTAATGGTAGAAAAATAATTGATTTGAATAAGCATATCAGTTGACTTACTTTTAACAGTGCTTTTGATCTTGTGGTGCTTGTGACTTAGGGTATTTGATCAAACTTCTCACCTACAATGACTCATTCTATACCTCTAATGGTGTGAAAAAGGTGATGGATATATCAAGAGGAAAGCTTTTCTCTCCTCAAGGAAAAGGAGTGAAAGTTTCACAAAAGATTCCCTTCAACCTCTCATGCCCATTACATTTAAAAGAGGGGGGAGAATTCACTAGATCCAATATCAAGAGAGAGAGATTGAATGCTAAGTGAATTGACAATGAATTTGGAAAGTGAAAGTAACCCCTCTTTTAGAATGCAATAGGTTGAATTATGCGATTTAAGACTAAGTATAGAAGAGACAAAGAAATGACTATAACTTGAGATAGGAATGTGGGATGAAGTTGCGCACCTGGAATTAGTAGTAAAAGGCCGAAACGAAGCTCCCCTGCAAATTTGGACGAAAGTTGTCAGGATTGTGTTGAAAGTGCACATGGTCCTCCGAAAAATCCGCGTGCCGAAAAGGGTTTTTCCACCTCTGAAAATGAAGTCCAAATTTGCAAATATAGCCACACGCCTACAACCTACACACAGAAAAGAGAGAAAATATTGTTGGGATTGGAGGTTTGCCTTCAATTCAAACCCTGATTTTGGAATGATCCAAATGATGAAAAGTACTTGCAAGTAATGAAAGTAAATGACTGAAATGGAATTCACCTCGAGAGAGTATGCAATTGAAATGTTGATAGAGTTGTTTGAAATGATATGTAGAGTTGTATATCACAAGAGATCTCATCTTTAGTGGTTGAATCCTTGAATTGAATGCAACACCTAGCCTTGAAAGGAGACTTGAGAATGCTCAATGCTTTAAAGGAATGCTTGAATGCTTGAATGCTTGATTTCTTGAATGCTTGAATGACGATTGTAGACGTATAAAAATGACCACTTTCTTAAGTAAATATTTAATATTCATTTTAACCTCATTACTCTATTTAATTAAATTATTCACATTCATCTATTTGATTAAATGAATTACTCAATTTATTTAATTAAATTCACCTAAGTCTCTCATAGCCTTTAATTAAATAAATCACTTTATTTAATTAATTCCCCTTTCTCCCCTTTTTAATTAAATTTACATTTAATTAAATTGTTCATTGCAAATAAATAAATCTAATTTATTTATTTAAATCCCCCACTTGTATTTATGCAAGTTGCATCTATTTTAGTTGATTTAAAGTGATTTATTTTTATTAAAATTACCCTCCATCCACTTGCAAAATCCTACATCTCCCACTTGCCTCTCTAAACCCCCTTCTAGATTCTTCTAATCCCTTCTAATTTATCCTAACCCATCTCCTAAATATTGTTACATCCCTAAACAAAGGGAAATCACTTCTCAAAGCCTCCAAAGTCTTTGAAAACCATTAAAGGCTTTATGTCTTCAACAAGTTAACCTTGAAAGTCTTCCAAATCATTAATGGTTAGCTCAACCCTCTTGCATTATTAGAGACTTTCTCTCTAACTCAACCCTCATCTAACCCAAGGGTCTCATCAAGCATTCATTGCTTTGACCATGGTTATTCCTTTAACCCTTGCACAAGAGTTTATCCTTTGGGTAAAAGCTTTATCCAATGGATAACCCTAACCTAACCTCAACCCTTACCCCCTAAGGTAACCATGAGGTCTTCTCAAGCATTTAATGCTTCTTACATCTCCTCTCAAGCAACCTTATGTTGACAATTGTCACAATTTCATCGGCGAGAATTGTAAACATGGATTGATAGTTTTCAATCCTGGCCCTTGTTAATATTATCCAATCTTGACCATTCATTGCCTTGTTTTTCCTATAAATAGAAACCTCATTCCTCCAATTTAAAATCCAAGTCTTCAGTATCAAACTTATAGACATTTTACTATGCATCTAATCTAAATCATTTTTATCAAGCATTTAGCCTCTCTTTGATTATAAATCATCTAAATAAACATTTTTAGAAGCATTTATAATAATCACAACATTAGCATATTAGACTAGCATAGCATGTTAGGATAATTGTTACTAACCATTTCATCTTATTATCATATCCATGTTAGTTTAAATCATGTTAAATTTAGTATCATGCATAGCTAGGAATACATTCATGCTAGATTGATCAAAATCCCTCATTCTCATGGTTGTCATCCCTAAGTCACTTTGCTCAGTGATATGAGAGAAAAGGCATTGGCTTGAGGGGTCTTGTGAGATAGAGAACAATGGAACATCCCTTGGGAAGTTGAGTTATTCGATATAACTCCACAACTTGCACCAAGAGTCCCATTGGTGTGTGGATTAGTTTTGAAATCACATTTTTTGTTTCATCCCCCCACTTTTCCCACACACAACGATAATGCTTGTTCACCTCATTTTTCTCTTACTGACTTATGTAAATGGGAGAGAGAATGTGTCTTATATACTCCTCAATCAGGGTTAATTGACTGATTTTTCGTCATAGGCCGACATAGGGAAACTTTTCTCACTTTCCAAACGCAAAGCCCAATAAAGGATAAATGTAGAGGGGGCCCAAAATAGGGTAAGGACAAGGGTGCCACGCCCCTATCCTTGGAGGGCAGGGGCGCCACGCCCCTAACTTACCCTAATTTGAGACAAGAAGTAGCAGAGGGGAGTGCGAGGTGCGAGGAAATGCAGGCTTCGAGTAGTGTGAGTATGTCTTGGGTCTCCAGTCAGGCTTAGGGATTCGTTTTGTCAATGTGAAGACCCAAATGTGGTTGAAAATTTCAAGGTCGCAATTTTATGATGCTACATTTAGCCCGCACTTTAGCGAGATTATAAGTGTACGCCAATACTACCGAAAAAGTACAAGGAAACAAGATTGAAAGACTTTCACCATGTCAAGGAGGCAAGATACACCAAGCCCCCAGTGGACTAAGGATCTTACGACATCGATTAAAAAAGTAAAGGGAAGATCAGGAGAGAAACATGACTGCAAGTAGAAAGGTTCCCCTCACTATGAGTCATGAAAAGAAAGGATACCAAAAATTACAAAGCAAAGCCAAGTAACTTAAAGTATCAAGAAGGAAAATATGAGTGGAGTGTATTCCCCCAAGTTAAAGAGATCATGCATGCCTTATTGGGAGTGATTTCTTTAAGGCAGGATACACCCAAGAGAGAGAGAGAGAGAGAGAGAGAGAGAACGTTATCGCAAGGATTTATCCCCCAATCAAGGAATAAACCCAAGGATAATGAACACAAAACACAAAGCACGAGGTAGTTTCGCTTTTCGTGGGGTTAGTATGTTGTATGATAACTCATGCATATCATATGTATACGTGCATAAAATAATCGTCATTCCCCAAAGGAAGAAAACTACCTTGGAAGAAAGGGAATATAAGGTGTCTTTTGAGTCAACATGAAAGAGACCAAAAGAGATCTCAAAGCCTTGCATCCTCCTCAAGTAGACATTACTAGGGAACATAGAAGATCAGGGATACACATAGAAGAATGGTCACAAAAGAGAAAGAAAAGAGAGAGAGAGCTAGAGAATCTACAGTGCTAATGAAGCTAATCTATCATGTCATCCACCCCCTGATCTTGCTAATGGGTGAACTTGCAATGCTGGTTCCCACTTTTTCGTACACCCTAATTTTTGTTAAAATCATACATTTTTTAGAAAATATAATGATTTAAGCTTTCAGAGGTCCCATTTGAAGTAATTAATTGAAGAGAGTTAGACCAAAGGCTCTTAGATCAAAGTTTCTTGGATAAAACCTCTCTACTTCTAAATCATACTTGCAATGGAGTCTCCTTTGCATTTATCAAATCTTGTTGGTGTAAATAATTATTCATCTTGGATATTATTACACTTACTTAAGTTTACTTAGGAAATGCATTTCGTAGTAGTTTGGGTATGAGACACTTGGGTGTTTGTGCCACATTGGGATAGTGTGTGTAGGAGAAATTCCACCTTTTATGGTGTTGATCTTGTTGTTACACTCCACATTCAGTGGATGATCCACCTCATGTGGACTATTATATTATTTCTCGTACCTACCCACACCTATTTCCTACCTACCCTTGTTTCTTATTGAGCCACATGTCATGTTTGTGTGCTCACATATCCCTAGCCTTGCCTATATAAGCAAGCTCATCTACATTGTATGTAATGGAGTTATTGATCATTTTCTATTGATGAGAATACAGTTTATTCTTGTCCTATATTGTGTCTCTATTTTGTACATTTCATTGAGCTCTTGATCTTGGCAAAATCTCACAAATCCTAATAAAAAACCAATTTTACATTAGCTTTTGGGGGGTCAAATGAATTCATTTAGAAGTTTTGTTTTTTTAAGTATTTATCCCTTATTATAAGCTTTTCAAATAGTATAATTTTTAATATATTTAATTTTATTAATATATTTTAATTTTGTTTCTTATGAATGTAGTGTTTTCATCGAACATGAACTTATTTGTTCAATGCTTATGGAAAAATAGTAAACATCACCCAAAAAAGTTTGAAAATATTTATGCACTAGGTATTTAAGTCTTCTTTCCAACAAAAGAAAAAAAATTGATTTTCGTTACATATACAACAAGTTATGTAGTATCAAATGGACATATGTCAAAATTACAGTTAACTCAACTTCAAATCTTAATAAAATATAAAATATTGAAGATAATGTTACAAAACCAATTATAAACACTAGATATGGATGTTACAAAAGCAAATTTTAAAGAATCACGTTCATATCTATTATAGAAAAAAATTTATGCTATACAAAGTGAGTATCACTCTTTAAAAATGTCATTTTTTGAAAAAACTAGTTTTCGAGGGACATAAAAATTGAAGCAAATTGATTCCAAAAATTATCAAAAAAATATTAATAGAATATACATACAAAATGACACAAATAACTAGTTAACATCATCTACAAGTTCCTTAAGGTTTAGAAGTAATAGGTGTTTGAATACTTTTTCTTTTTTTTTTTCTGAAAATGAATATTGCAGTGTCAAAGTTGGCAAAAAAGTGTAACCCACTATTGTGGGTTCACTGTGATCACTATTTCGGGAAGGTGATAAACACAGTAGAGGAGCGACATCAAGCACAATAGATGGAGCTATCAAAAGATTCAAACAAGGACTATGCTCATGTGCTAAGTTACTTTGTTTGATTCTAGGAGCTAGGATTAAGGTTTTTGAAAATTCTATAGATAAATGTTTGTCCACATCAACATACTCATAGTCACTATCAGAACCATTAGGAGTTGTATTGCTATCATGAATAACATTTTCACCCATTTCTTCATCAAGATTCATATAAAGAGGAGCGCGAACACGAATAGGAGTAAAACCATCACACGTTTTTTTGTAACATGATTTGGAGATGTAGGTTCAACATCTTGCTTGGGAGAAAAGGGAATCATGTCAACTATTGGAGTCTTGGGAGATTGAATTTTTTGAGGAACAACTTCACAAGCTCGAACACGACGCTTTCGTCGATGTTCTCTCGCACAATGATTTCATCGAGTCTTAGTGGAAGACTGTGAAGGAGGGGAAATATTTGTTAAAGGAGGAATATTCTCATCTCTAGTAGTTGGAGGTTTAGGTTGAGGTCTTTTAGGTAGAACAAGAGGAGAGGTAGGTCTCTTCTCTCTATAAGAGAAAGGAGGTGGAGCTTCACCATATAAAGGAGGAATGTTTGGTGTGGGAAGGAGACCAGGTCCATCATGAGGAGGAGGTATAGGTCTAACCTTAGGAAGAATATTGTTGTTCTTCTTAAGAGAAGGCATAATTTTATCCATAGGAATAGGTTGGGAATCTTTCTTAGGAGGAATATTAGTTTTATCCATCAAGGGAATAACCTCATCTTCAAGAAGGATGGGAATATCAATTGTTGGAGTTATAGGTTGGCTCAAGGATAGGATCATATCTTTCTTCCACTTTTGATATGATTGAAAGAGAGCATCGCTTCTTGGTGGAAGAGATTGAAATTGTTGAGGCCAAAATAAATCAATAGGAACACCTGGGCTTCTTTTGGTTGGTCGAAATAAGCTACGATTTCTCCATTGTGGAGAAATTTCAAATACTTATGGATTGGAGAAGCAATAGCCTTCATGGAAGATAGCCAAGGATATCCTAACTTCACACAAAATTGCTCGGAAGAAGGAATGATAACAATGTTGACATCCATGGATTTAGTGTGAACCTCAATAGGAAGTGTGATAGAACCAATGGTAGGACAAGAAAATCCATCGAATAACTTAACGACCACATTAGTATCATCATAGATTGGTTTATGCAAATGTAAAGTGAAAAGATATTCCTGAGTGATGATATTAACCATGCAAGAGGGATTGATAAGAAAACAACGACAAGGTATTTCCTGAATCTTCGCAACTATGTATAGAGGTCCATCAGGTGATCTAATGGTCTCACTAGGGTCAAATGTGATACATAGATCCTTAGGTTTTATTTGTTTCTCTACCATATTCTCCAAATTTTGAACCGTAGCAGTCACATCAGAAGGAGAGAAAGAGGTATGTTCAGTCTCAATCACATTAGAGGTGTGAGAAGGTAAAGGATCAATAAAAATCTTAATATTTTGATTAGGAGGAGCTACTAATTTGTTTCCCTTATCATTCACACCTGCCACAAATATGGTATTATTATCAATCAAATCTTGAATCTTACTTTTTAATGCAAAACATTTCTCAGTATCATTACCAGGTTGACGATGAAATTGAAAAAACAAAATTATTATCAAAGTAAGGTGAGGCTACATTAGAAGGGTGAACTGGTTTTATTGGAGGAAGTTTAATATTTCTTTGTAACAGCTGAGACATAATACTATGTAAAGATTCATTAAAAGAAGTGAATTGTCTTTCTCTTTTGAAAAATTTAGAAATAGGAGGCACACCTATTGTAACATTCTCATTGTTGTTGTTGATGGTATCATTGAATTTGATGAATCCTTTGCTTGGTTTGAACTTCGCAAACAATTGTTGAGCACTGTCACCCTTATCGCTCGAAGCCATATGAGTGGATTGCTCTAGCTGGCTCACAGTCAGTTGATAACTGTGAAGTGTTGCGCACAACTGCGGAAAGGAAGTAAACTCGGAAAGGAGAAGTTTTTCTCTATTATCTTTTTGCAAATTAGAAATGAAAATTCTTTGAATATCAAGCACTTGAAAAGAAATTTGAGAACACAAATGCTTATATCTACCAATGAAATCAGTCACTTTTTCTTTAACACCTTGTTTACAATGCATTAAATCAGTCAAAGTGATCTTAGGACCTATGTTGTTTTGAAATTGTTAAATAAAAGCATTTGCTAATTGTTGTAAAGAAGTAATAGAATATAAGCGATTTGTTGTTGGAATGATGACACAATTTGAGCAAGGTTATTAATGGTTGCTTCGGTTGAATAATTTATGTTAGACATGTTTGATTGAGAAGGTGGTGTGATGGTGTTGAAAGAAGGCATTGGTTGAGAATAAGGTGGAGGAACACTATGGTAAGTAGGCATAGGAGACGATTGAGTAGGAAATGGGACACTAAAAGAAGGAATAGAATGATTGGATGAATTGCCCCCTTGCATCACATTGATTGAGTGAGAGACAAGGGGAATACTTATTGAAGGAATAGGTAAGGATGAAGGATTGATTGAGGAAGAGGGATTTCCCCCATGACTAATGGTTGTAGGTATGGTATTTTTAGTTGATGTAGCCATGATGTTTGAAGTGAAATTAGGAATACTAGCCATTGGAGTGGTCAAAGGAATATAATGATTGATTTGTGTAGAAGGTTGTGAATAACCTAAGTTCTCTGCATAACTCTTTATAGGCATGACATTAGAATCAACAATATGAGAAATACCACACAATATATCAATTCCATTCTTATCACTTTGAATCATACGCTTTAGGCCTTCAATTAATGGAAGAGCTTCACTATTAGGGTATTCTTGGGACATCCATTGTTGAAAATTATCAAATTGGTTGTCCAATTTTGAAAGTTGATCTATGGAAACTCTATTCAAAGCTTCTTCTTCATCATTAGAATCATCAATTGGATAAATAGAAATGTTATTAGGATGAGAAGAATTAGCATTATCCTCATTGAAAAACTCACCCAAATTAGGCTCCATCTCCTCAGTAATTAAACCTTGGGAAGCCTTAATTCTAATGCTTCGTCTAATGGGTATAGTGTAGGTAGGACTAATAGTGGTAAAACTCGTGCACTAGAGGGAAAATTCAAATTTTTAGAAACAAAGTTTGCAAAATTGAATAATGCAAAATTTAAGGAATTTATGATTACACAATTTGAACTTTGTTGAAAGGAGAAATGACACAATTTCCAAAATAATTTAAGAAATTGAGATTTAAAAATTAGGGTCAATGGAATACCACTTAATTTCAAAATTAAATTTGTCAAAATTTGAATTTTTAAAATTAGGGCAGATTATAATTGACCACTTAATTTCAAAATTTTCGTTGAAAATTATTGTATTAAACTTGGGAAGTATTTTTTATTTTAGAGAGAGCAAAATTCGAGAAAATCAGCGAATTCTTTGGATTTAAGCAATTAAATACAATTATAACAGTCTCTCGAAATTTCGGGAAAAAAAGCCAAGGATCATGTTGAAAGTGAACACGATCCTCCCAACTTTTTCGAAAATTTTTCAAGGATGAAAGTTACGATGATTTTAAAGCTAACCCCCAAAATTGGTTGATTTTACGAAGTTTAGATAGCCAAAAGTGAGGTTTGAATGTGAAAATAGGACCCTATTAGGGTTTTGAAAAAGACAAGAAATTGAATTGTAAATTTGAAAAAGTTCAAACCTAATGGATAAGGCCACCTTAAATAATGTTTAGAAAACTGAAATTGATTGAAATTTGAACAAAATCCAATTAAATTTGAAAACTAGGGTTTTAAGACGTAACCATTGAATTTGAAATTTTTTAATTTTGGAAAAAGGAGGGAAATTGAAATTTTGAATTTTAGGCAAGAAGACAAATCTGAAAATAGTCCTAAATTTGAAAATTAAATATGAATTCAACTTTTTGCTCAAGTTCAAGTTGATTTTAAAAAATTAGGGTTTTAAGAACTAACCACTTAATTTTGTGAATTTGATTTGCAATTTGAACAAGACAATTATGAAATTGAATTTGACAAGAAATACAATTTTCAGATCTAAAACAATAGATAGCAATTTTTACAAGACACAAGTTCAATTCTAATTTTTGAAAACTAGGGTTTTGATTGAATTAACCACTAAGTTTTGTAAATTTGCAAGAAAATTAAACTTGTAAATGAAAAATATGCAATGATTTGAAATGTCAAGCATGCAAGACGTCGAGTTCACCAAAATGTAATGGTGTGAAAAGGGTGATGGAGAAATAAAGAGGAAAGTTTTTTTCTCCTCAAGTAAAAGGAGTGAAAGTTTCACAAAAGATTCCCTTTAACCTCTCACACCCATTACATTTAAAAGAGGGGGAGAATTCACTAGATCCAATCTCGAGAGAGAGAGATTGAATTGATAATGAATTTGGAAAGTGAAAGTAACCCCTCTTTTAGAATGCAATAGGTTGAATTATGCGATTTAAGACTAAGTGTGGAAGAGACAAAGAAATGACTATAACTTGAGATAGGAATGTGGGATGAAGTTGTGCACCTGGAATTAGGAACTTACAAGGCCAAAATGAAGCTCCCCTGCAAATTTGGGCGAAAGTTGTTAGGACCGTGTTGAAAGTGCACACGGTCCTTCGAAAAATCTGCATGCTGAAAAGGGTTTTCTGCCTCTGAAAAAGAAGTCCAAATCTGCAAATACAGTCACGCACCTGCAACCTACAAACAAAAAAGAGAAAAAAAATGTTGTTGGGATTGGGGGTTTGCCTTTAGGTCAAACTTGGGTTTTGGAGTTAACCAAATGATGAAAATTACTTGCAAATAATGAAAGTAAATGACTGAAATGGAATTCACCTCAAGAGAATATGTAATTGAAATGTTGATATAGTTATTTGAAAGGATATGTAGAGTTGTATATCACAAGAGATCTCCTCTTCAATGGTTTAATCCTTGACTTGAATGCAACACCTAGCCTTGAAAGGAGACTTGAGAATGCTCAATGCTTGAAGGAATGCTTGAATGACAATAATGCTTGTTCACCTCACTTTTTGCTTACTGACTTACGCAAATGGGAGAGAGAAATCGTCAATTAGGGTTAATTGACTGATTTTTCATCATAGGCCGACATAGGGAAACTTTTCCTGCTTTCCAAATGCAAATCCCAATGAAGGATAAATGCAGAGGGGGTCCAAAATAGGGCAAGGATAGGGGTGCCACACCCCTATCCTAGGGGGGATAGGGGCACCATAGGACAGGGGTGCCACGCTTCTGTCCTACCCTAATTCAGGACATGAAGCAATAGAGGGGAGTGCGGGGTACGAGGAAATGCAGGCTTCGAGCAATGTGAGCATGTCTCGAGTCTCCAGTTAGGCTTAGGGATTCATTTCGCCAATGTGAAAACCCAAATGTGGTTGAAAATTGCAAGGTCATAATTTTATGACTGTACAATACCTAAGAGGGATTTTTTCTCTAATAGAATTGTATTTTCCAAGTGTGATGTGAAGCATATGATCAAGTGCTATGATGGACTCTTTAAGGTCTCAACAAGGTTTTCAAGCCACTAAAAGTAGAGATGATTGACACATGCCCTTATTGTGGAGAACATGCTCCTCTATACATCTCTACAAAGTTAAATGGTCAAACCATTACGAGTGTGATGGTTGACCCTTTGTGTAGAGTCGATGTTATCATAGAGGAGATCTTACTTGTTAATAGCTAGCATAGGCTAAGATATGTCGAGTGTTGCGCTACCCTTCACACACATAACGGGTTGTCTCTTCCTCCTTGGGTAATATCACCTTAACAATCCTTGTACGACCCAAGGTTGTATCAAACACATTTATTGTCATTCCTAAAATGGACCTTTCCTGCATTAAAATAGATATCCCCTAGTTGTTTGCCATGGATGCGGTCCCTATGGTGATTCATAAGTGTTTGAAGTTTCCTCATAAGGGTTCGGTGCATGTTGTCTAGGATACTAGATACCGACCGCTAATAGCCCATGAGGATTTTTCACTATATCATTTTTGGTACGCTCTAGTTGGGCCTATGCTTCCTTGTGGTGATTTGATGTAAAGAGATGATTATCAAGGCCCTAAGTTAGTTCAACTTGGATATTTGTTACCTCCTCCTACATCATTTTTTTCTCTACCTTCCCTGACTACTCCTATACTGAAACATGTTGTATCTTCTATTCCTTCTTCAATGGGGTCTAAGAATAGGTTTGCTCCTCAAGGTAGACCTCCTCACCCACCTCAGACTACACAAATCCCAACGGTGTCTGTTGTTCTTGTGACTGCACCTTGCACAGGCAAAGAAAAAACACCTATGTTGTCCAAGTTTGCATCTCACCCTTCCTTCAATCTTGTGATCTTGGATAATATCCCTCATCCTACATGGTATGGTAAGTGTAGGCATTCACCTCACACTCGTTCATCATCTTTGGCTCCTACATCATAACCTCCAAGGGTACCTCTTGTTCCTCCGACTGCTCCAAGAGAAAAACTATGAAGGGCACTCGAGATTGTGTCTGTAGGATCTATTTGAGTAGAACCTCCTACTCCATCAATTGAGCCTTCTTCTCAATTGGAAATGAATTTAGAGGTCTCTCCCATTGAGAATGATGCCACTGAATCTTCTCAGACATTCGTACTTAATACCCATTTACCCTGGAACCCGCTTGTGCGTGAGCGTAAGCGTCATTGAGGGGTGATGGCCTGGGAGTGTGAGGCCACCCTAAAGGTTGTGAGTGACTCATTGTTGTTCTCCCCTGCTCCTATTGTTTGTGTGCTTTCTCCCACTCCTATTGCTCCTATAGCCTCTACGCTTGTTCAATATTTTGTGCTGCTTCTAGGTGCTTCAAGGGCTATTGGTGAGCTTGTCCCTAAATAGGTATAGGTCTTCATCTCTTCCTTCTTGGAGCCTTCCCTCCTTACTTCCCTACCTGATGTTCCTTCACTCTCCCAGCCTCTTGACATGCTGCATACACAGGTTGTGTTTAGTGTAGCCTTGTTTGATTCTCCTGATTCACAATCACATCTTCATCAAATTTTCCTTGGGATCCTTAAACATGCTATAATTGATAGAAGGCTTGTACCTCATCCATAACCTATGTAAGTTCGAGTAGGGCCCCATTCCAGAGTTTTGTCATCAAAAATTGACTTTGGTGACTTCTTTATTTTTCTCATTGTCTGATTTAGTGCCTGTTTGTTTGCTTACTTCTATTTGTCTTATTGAGAAGGCTCTGCATTCTCTAGAGTTTATCATTGCCCCTCTTATAAAGGATAGTGGCACAACTCCTGTTTAACTCTTTAGAGGGCATTATGGCATTGTCAAAAAATATTCACACGATCATTAACTCTTACTTTTTAGAAGCTCTTACACGAATGTTAAGGAAAATTCTCTTTTGGCTCTTGTTGTTGGTGAGGCATCCGAGACCACCTTAGTGGTTTCCCCTCTTTAGGCTCGTCCTTCCTCCGCGCATGATCAATATTAGGAGGCCGGTGATTTGTTGCAAGATGACTACTAGTGTGGTCCCTTCCTTATCTTTAGCTTAGGGTGTGTCTGTATGTGTACCCCATGTTTATTTTTATATGTTTTGTGCCCTCTTGAAGGACCTAAGTCACTTTGTAGGTGCTTGGAAATGGGAGGTAGAGCTCATTTTTATATATTGTCATGCTTTCTTGTAGGACCCAATTTACTCTATAGATGCTTGGAAAGAGGGGATTTCTTTTTGTACACTTCCTCTATTTGTGATCATCTTTCTTCTATATGTCGTACATTATCTTTTAATATTCGTGGACAATGCAAAGTGTTGGGGGCATTTAGGATTTCTTCCATGTTGACCTGAATTTTTCATCTTTATTTTCATGCCCTTTCTTCATATGATTTGAAAACTTTGGGACCATGATGAGTAACTCATATGCAGATATACAAACTATTCACTTTGATTGTCATGAGTATTCTGATGTCAAATAATTAGATCCCCTGGTGCCTTGGTATTTTTATTGATGTTGTGGGTATCATGTGTCATCTGTTGTACAATGGCATTCCATGAAAACATCTCGCTATGTTGACGTGACACAACATCTCCTCTCCTTAGAATGGCATGTGTCACACACATACCATTCTAGGGGGGGCAATCATATTTGTATCTCTACATTTATGCATTTGCATCTTGTATATCTCACATTTATTTATCTAATGATCTTATTATTTGTCGCCTTTGTGGTGGTCAAACCACTTGACCTTATTATCTTATTGCCTTTATGGGGGTCAAACCACTTGACCTTATTATCTTGTTGCTTTTGTCGAAGCCAAACCACTTGATCTCATCACCTTTGTGGGGGCCAATCCACTATCTCATTTGATCTTATCACCTTCATGGGGGCCAAACCATTATCTAATCAATTGTCGATTGATGTAAGCTACCCTATATCATATGGCTATCTAGCATAATGCAACTTGCTACACATACTAGTGCATATATTTTATCTTAGTGATCACTAGATATCTTGTTATCTTTGTGTTTGATCATATCATGTTTTTATCAAAAAAAATAAAAAATTGTCTGACATGTTTGTGGTGAAACAACTTAGCAAGATCTCAAAAGGATTTGGGTCTCTCCCCTAGGGGAAACTCCACATGGATAAATAATTTTGCTTCCCCTTTGTATCTTGACAAAATCTTTTCAACTTTATCCCTCTACTTTAGCTCATGCATCTATTCACAATGATATACTTGCTAAAATGGGGGCAAAATGTAATGTCGTGAATTGCTCCCTATCCAATTCCACGATATATAAGAGCCTTTTCTTTACACTGATTGGAGACCTTTCTTTGACCTCTGCTCTCTTAGCTAGCATGCCCGGCTTTGTCAACACGTTCTTCGTCCTTTTATGCAATCCTGATGATTGTACAGATTGTGGATGAATGTGTGTCACAAAGACATCTGTGCGTTGCACTAGCATCACATGAATCGATAGACTCAAGATGGTTGTTGGAGTGTTACATCTATAATTTTTTATAGTGTAATGTCTCCCTTTGCAACCACCAAAGTTGGGATTCTTCCTTGGGCTCTATATCTTGCTGGGTGAACTCACAAAGCTGGTTCCCACTTTTTGGTACATCCTGATTTTTGCTGAAATCATACATTTTTTGGAAAATATAATTATTTAAGCTTTAAGAGGTCCCATTTGAAGTAATTAATTGAAGAGAGTTAGATCAAAGGCTCTTAGATCAAAATTTCTTGGATAGAACCTCTTTACTTCTAAATCACACTTGCAATGGAGTCTCCTTTGCATCTATCAAATGCTGATAAAAAACCAATTTTACATTAGCTTTTGAGGGGTCAAACGAATTCATTTAGAAGTTTTGTTTTTTTGAGGATTTAGTCCTTATTATAAGCTTTCCAAATAGTATAATTTTTAATATATTTAAGTTTATTAATATATTTTTATTTTATTTTTTATGAATGTAGGTTTTTCACCGAGCATGAACTTCTTTGTTCAATGCATTGGGAAAAATAGCAAACTAATTCAAAAAAATTCTGAAAAATATCTATGCCCTAGGTATTGATGTCTTCTTTCTAACAAAAAAAATAAAACTTAATTTTGATATATATAGAGCAAGTTATGTGTTCAAACGTACACCTATATCTAAATTATAATTAGTCAGATTTCAAAACTTAATAAAATAAAAAATATTCAACATATCACTATCAAACCAACTGCATGCCCTGGGTATTGATGTTACAAACCAAAATTTAAAAGAGATAAGTTTTTATCATTTATAGAAAAAAATTTATACGTTTCGGGATCCACATCACTCTTAAAAAATGTTGTTTCCTGTAAAAAACTACTTTTGAGGGAGATGGAAAAATCAATAAAATTTTATTCAAAAAAATTTGAAAAAAATATATTTAGAATCTACAAAAAGGATGTTACAAATCACTAGTTTACATCATCTTCAAATTCTTAACGATTTAAAAGTTATAGGTGTCAGAAAGTGAAAGTTTTTTGCAAAATGTTCATCTAAGTGTCAAAGTTGGTCAAAAAGTGGGAACCAGTATTGTGAGTTCACCCTGCTTGTTTGAGCCTCATTTGGTCTTTTGGATGAATTTTGAGATCTTGTTCTCACATACATGCAACATTCTACTTCTTTAATTTGGATGTTACTTGATTGTCATACCATCACCATTGTTGCATATTGATCTTCTTCAAAGGTTGTGTCTTCTTCTTCACTTCAACAAGCTCTAGCTTTGTTGGTGCTGAAGGGGAGTTCCTTCCATTGTTAGCATTTCCATATTTCTCATTATATCCATTAGCATATTGTCATCTTGTTATCGTTATAACTCCTCTCCATCTTTCTTTTATTTTATCTATCTATCATCTTGGTTGCCCATGGAGGTGGAAACAACAGGGGTTTGACTGTGGCGGGCCTCTAAACACAACCCCAACACTTTTCTCTTGTTGTCTTATGTGCAAGCTACTGAAGCTTATTCATTCATTGCGGGAGGCTACAGTTGTGGACCCTTTTCCTTTGTCATTTCATTTGTTGTTTACAATTAGTTTACCTTTTTGTTATCATTTCATCATATTTAAATTACAATCAAAAGCCCATATTACATCACTCAACATTTCTAAGAAACTATGTACTATATCCATACAAGATGCTAGTGTACTGCATTGTCGTCCATGACCTGCACATGCGTCTTGGATAGAGGGCTAACATTGGTCAACAGAAGATCTCTATGATTCGAGCTTTCATGTTCTATAGTTAAAACATTTTTACTCTTGTCTGTGTGGTTTCTATTCAGTAATTTCTATCATAGGTTTGGACAGTTAACTGCTTATATCTCCTTGGCTTACCAGAGCACCAATTTAGTAAGGTAATGTAGGCCTATTCACTCCTTTGAGTTTCATCACCTCAAGGGTGTCGAATTTCCTCCTCCACAAACTCTAATAATTAATCTATAAATTCCATTGCAAATACTTAATTAACTCTAAGAAAAAAATACAATTACAATGGAGGTAGAACCTCCTTATTTTGCCCACTTATGCTTGATTCAAAATTTGGAATTCTTGGAGTTCATGTCGGCAAGGTTATCCTATGTGGCATGGTGGGGCTTACTGCCTAGAATGTTGAGCCCATGTTGTAAGTGCTCGGTGCGCCGAGCTAAAGACTAAGGTGTCTATCTATTGGACTCCATGAGTTCAAAAGAGGAACCAAGCACACACTTGTGAGGTTAGGTAGGAAAAGTGAAGGAAAATAAAAAGTAAGTGTGAGCAAGAGACTATATGCTGGTGTTAATTGAAAATGCACATTGGTAGAGTGTGAACTAGTGCATTCCATAGAGTTGTAGAGTTATTCTATAGCTCCACTCAAGTGTTGGAGAGTTGAGTGTTAGTGTAACCACTCCAACATTGGAACTTCTAGCTCAAGGTTCAATTGTGGCATGAAGATGGTGTGAGAACTACCCAAGGGATCCTTAGAGAATTGTTGAAAGTGTGAGTCAAGCCTTATCATTAGAGCTCGACTTGACCTTGGCTTCAAATCCAAGTCATTATAACTTTTTGTGTATGCAATAAAAATGATTTTGGCCCCAAACTTTTGTCTCTTTAGCATTGTTGTGTTTGTTTCAATTTATTGTGTATTTTTGCATTATTGTTGATAACATTATGGGGTAAGTAGGAAAGGCATAGTCTCAGGTGTGTGCTCCTTGAGACCTCTCAAGTCAAGTGAGGTAGAATTGTTAGGATCACACGAGGCTGACCAGTCCAACCTTGTGATAGGGGGATGACAAAAAGAGGAAAAATTATATATATATAGAAAGAGAAGGGGGCGGCAATAAAAAGATAAAATAAAAAGAGGAAACAAGACAAAAGAAAATAAAAATAGAGGAGAATGGATGAAAGAGAAGTTAGCGAGAGACTTTCAATTAATCCTTTTATACCAACAATCCAAAAATTGTATTCATCTATAAAAAGCTACACTCATTTACTTAGGGTATAATAATTCATCACAATGCCAAGGAAAAATACCAACCGACCAATGTAGAATTCCTCGCTATTGTGGGGCCTCTTGGAGGCGCATATGGATAAAGAAAGATGGTCTAGTTGGAGTTGTCTCTAGTGACCGAAGCTATTCTGGCTCCAAAATAGACCTTTCGTACAGCGTGATAGCGACGTGTTAGTCAATCGCAGCCGTTTATTGCAAAATCGACGGTGTAAAACATGCGACTAACACGCATGTTAGTCAATCCGTACTGCCATTTTAGAACCAAAATAGACGCATCCGTGTCTGGCTACTAATTTGGCGACTAAATCTGAGAGTTTGTAAACAGTTTTTTGTTCATACAGTGTTGAATGACAATGGCACAAGAAGCAAAGGGGTCAAAGCTTCAGAAGATTAAGGCGGCCACTAATTATAAACTACAAGCTGATGTCAATAAGTAGGAAAAGTCGGACAAACAACCACTGTCATTAGACAGACTTTGAAATTGGAATGGATTTCGGCTTCTGAGTATGCTTAAGAATTAGGGCATAGACTTATGGCGGAGATTACATCGGATGAACAATGTTGTTTAGTTGCAAAACTCTAACCAGGAAGGCGGCAGATCAGACAAAGGAAACAACATACGAGGAATTTGCGACGTAGAGCAAGTTGCTTAGCCTCGAAGTAAAGTTCCAGAATGTACTTAGATCTTTAATTCAATAATGAAGGGAGAATGATGTCATTGTCGAATCTTATGTTGGAGGGAAAGTAGATTTTGTTGTAACGAACAAGATAAGAATCGGGACTCAAACCATAATTATGATTTCCAAATGAAGAGATAGATCTAAATTTATTCTAAAATTTTGATATTTAATTAAGTTTCAAATATTTTAGTAATATTCCATATTTTTGGATGGTTAAAATAAATGTATTAGATATTGATTAAATCAATTGATCAATTATAAACAAGGACCCAAAGCATCAAGTTCCTGCCATTAGAAGAATGAGAGTAATGGATAGAAATAAAGAGGAAGAGATAGCTACATATAGATGGAGAAATAAAGCTACATGTGGCACTATGATAGAAGGATAGGAGAAAATAGAGAAAGGGACTCAACTAGAGATAGGGTATAAACAAGAAAAATATTCACTATGTTCCTTGTGGGCCCCATGTTTTTCACATTTTCACTTCATAGTTTATTTTGCAAATATCGAGTTGCTTTGCCCAATCTGGTAACATGGGCACGTAACCCTTACCGTAAAAAAGTAGAAATAATTATTAAATTTAAGTTTTTATTGAGACAAAATTAAAAAATATATATATAATCATTAATATACAAGAATATATAATAAATATAATATATTAATAATAAAATATATATTTAAAACTCTTTAAATTTATTTATTTATTTATTTTAGTAATTATTATATTACAATATATAAGTAATTAGTTTTAGAAATATTAATTATTAAGTTTTTTTTGAATATTTTGATTTGTTTGATACATGTAGTAATCTTAATTCTCAATTTATTTTAAAAACAAAACATATCTCATGATTAAAGAATTTGCAACTCTTAGATTAATATTTTTAATCTTGGCTCAAATTTGTGGATGAATTTGAATTTCATGTTTAAAATTCAAATTTTACTCTAATAAAAATTATTTTTATTGTTTTTAACAAAATCATAAGTCCATAAATGTAATTAAAGCAAAAATTAATTATTACACGTTTAATTTTTTTTAAATTATTGTATTACATATTTATATATAAAACAAATATTATATTAAATAATAAATATAACTATAATCAATATTTTATATATAAAATCAATATATAAATATTCCAATAAAAAATTAAATTTTAAGATATTCTATTATGAAATATATCTAATAATTTATTAATAAATGTTATTATATTAAATATTTTAAATATAAAACAAATATAAATAAATAAATAATATATAGAATATAATTTATATTCCACTTTGTGAGGGAATTATTTTAGTATTACTTTAAATATACATGTTTTTATTATTATGAAGTTAAGTAAAGTGCAAGTAAAGTGAAAGTGCCCCCACCTTCCCCTACGCCCAACGTGGGCCCCATTTATAAACTTGCACCAGAGAGAATGCCTGCAGTGTAAAAAAAATGACATTCAAGTGGACAAGACACCATTTATTATGTTTGTTAGTAGTAATAATTATAGGGAAATTCTATAAATTTTTGTTGATAAAAATTAAATTTTATGTCTACTAAAATTAGTGTAGATCAATTAGATGATAAATAAATCATGTTTTCAAATATATTTTGTTAAAAAATATGCATGTCAGTTTTTGAAAAAGCAAAAATTTATTTTAGTTTCAAAAATTTGAAACAGTCATTGGCTGTCAAGGACAATAACTAATAACTATTTAATAACATGGTGGATGCATAAGTATTCATGCCATGGGCAGGAACTAATAATTAGGTAAATAATTATGAATCAGAATATAAGTAAATTAAGTTATTTAGATTAATCAATAATATAAATAAAATAAAATGAAAATATTATCACAAAGTGTGATCCAAAATGATTAGCTTAAATCATATGATGGATCACACAGTTGATGCGGAAATTGGTACACGGTTGAAATAAGAAATCTTCATATCAATTTAATTATTTATTTATATATTTAAATTATAAATTATATATGATTAAATATAAAAAAATAAACAGATGTAAATTTTATTATAATAACTTAAACTTTAAAGCCAACATTATATCTCATAATTTTCTAATAATAATTATATATTTAAAACTGCCCTTCAAATAGTAAGACTTTGTTGTAAAATACGTATAACTAGTATACATATATTTCAAAAAATCTATGTAAAATTCGCCGAGAGATATCAAATTTTAAAATATTTTAACATTCATAAATATGAATAAATCAACTACAAACAAAAGCTATGCAAGTAAATATTTGCAACATTCAAAAGGTTCAATACAAATATGTTATTGGGGTTAGGGTTGGGGTTAGGATATGCTAGCATGCGTGTGTGTGTGTGTGTATATATATATATATATAGGGTTAGGGTTAGGGTTAGGATCAGGGTTAGGGATAGAGATAAAGATAGAAATAGGGTTAATAGTATGGTTATTGTTTGTTTTAACGTTAAAGTTTGAGCTTAGTGATAGATTAAGAGCAAGGTTAGAAATAGAATTAGGATTAGGGTTAAGATTAGGGATAAGGTTAGGTTATGATTAGGGTTAGGTTTACTATTAGAGATAGAATTAGGGTTAACAATATGATAATGATTAATAATTTATCTCTAACCCTATTTATACCATTATATAATTGAACCCTAACCATAATCTTAATTTAACACTTACACCAATATCAACCCTATTTAAACAATAACCCTACTTAACCCTAACCCTAATTAAACCTTACTGATAAGTGAATTTATAATAAAATTTAGATAACATTAAGATAAATTGTAATAACAATTACAACCCTAACCCTAACCCTCACTCGTCTATAATATTAAATATAATTAAAACCCATTATTTTAACTCTAATTGAATCCTAACCCTAACTTAATAATTTCCCCTAGTTGATCCCTAATCTAACCATAACCATAACCCTAATTAAACTTAAACACTAATCCTTATTGAAAGCTAACTCAAATATTTCTCTTATATAACTCTAATAGGACCCTAACCCAAATTGTTCTATAACCTTAAATTTTAGCTTAATTAAACCTTAACCCAAAAATTGATCATAATTCAATACTAATTTTAACCATATCTCTAATTCTAATTCTAATCCTAGCTCTAATTATGATTCTAACTTTTTAAAACCATAATTATAAGGAGACTCATAATGCTATTTTTTACACCAACCCTAACCTTGATTGAATTTTAACCTTAAGGATAACCCTAATTAAAACCCTAATCATAATTATAATTAAGTGTTAACCCTACTTTACCCCCAACTCTAGCCATAACTTTAACCCTAAACCTAACCGTATTTGAATTCTAAGCATAATTTAACCCTAACCAAGTGAATTGGATATTTATTTTATAACACTAATTGAACTCTAATCTTAAGTTTAATTAAACCCCATGATTTAAACCTTTACTAAAACCTAACCCAAATTGCAAACTAACATTAAAGTCAACTCTAACCCTGGTGCAATAATTTCCCCATATTGAACCATAACTTAACTTTAACCATCACCCTAATTGAATCTGAAATCTAACCCCAATTGAACCCTAACCTTAATCGTAACCATATGTGAACTATAATCATAATATGACCCTAACTCAAAAATTTATCTTATAACTCTACTTGAGCCCTAACCATAATTACACCCCAAACTAATTCTAATCAAATTGAACACTAATCTTAACTTTAACACTAATTGAACTATAACCCTAACCTTAACCATAATTTAACTCTAAACCATATCTCTAATTCTAATGCTAACTTTATTATTTAATTCTATGGATAATTATAAGCCTATTCATAATTTTGTTTCTTACACTAATAATAACCCTAATTAAATTTGAACTTCAAGTCTTACCCTAATTAAACCCTAATCCTAATCCTAATTGAATATTGTTCATTTGTCTTTCTTCTATGGTTTGAGATAAAATTTATCAATATCCAATTACCTCTAAGTCTTACTCTAATTAAACCCTAATCCTAATCCTAATTGAATATTGTTCATTTGTCTTTCTTCTATGGTTTGAGATAAAATTTATCAATATCCAATTACCTCTAAGTCTTACTCTAATTAAACCCTAATCCTAATCCTAATTGAATATTGTTCATTTGTCTTTCTTCTATGGTTTCCAATTAAATTTATCAATATCCAATTACCTTTAAAATTGATATTTCCCCTTGTTTAACACATCCATATTAATTTCAGGATGTATTAATTTCTTCACATTTTACATTTTGTTCAATTAAAAAGTTTATTGTGAATAAGAATTTTATATAGGTTTAATAGAAACATTAAAATAATTAAAATAAGGATTAATTTTGGGATATACTAATTTCTTCACCTTTTACATTTATTTATTTTAGTACTGGGGTCTCATGGGAGGGGCTTGGGCTCTATTTATGTGGAAGAGATGGTCCCATGAAGAATTTTTTTTTTGTGCTATGGGATTATTTGGAATCTTTTCCAAAAACATAACAGCCCCTACTTTTTAGACATGCAAATTTGAGTGGGTGCAAAAGGGGTGGGGCTAGAAATTGTCCTAAAAAATCTGAGCAACACTTGCTCTATTTTTTAGGAAGCCCCCATCCATGGGACCCTAGCCTAAGAATTCCATATGGGTTTAATTGAAAAATAGAGAAAAATAGAATGATGTTTAATTTTAGAATGTACTAATTTCTTCACTTTTTACATTGTGTTCATTTTAGCAAGTTTGTTGTCAAAAGGAATTCTCTCTAACTTTAGTTAAAATAATGAGAAACCATAATAAAGAATAGCTTTTGGAATGCACTAATTTTTTCATGTTTTACATTTTGTTCTTTTTAGTAAGTTTGTTGAGAAGAATAGTTAATTCTATAATGTACTAATTTCATCTTATTTTTTATTGTGTTTATTTTAGCAGGTTTACTTTGATATCTAAAATCAAAATTATATACAGATTTAATTGAAACAATGAAACTTATTTTTATTATCTTTAGTTTAGCAAGGTTGATTAATAATATATTTTTAAGATGATTTCTATGAATTATATCCTACAATGAACAAAACGACCATATTACTAAAATATACTTGATTTATTTTTTTATTGTATCATTGCAATATAATAATTTTATAGACTGATTTTTATTTCTGAAATATTTATTAAAATAGAATTATTATTATTAAATATAATGATTTATAAACTTTATTTTTAATGTATGATTTGCAAGCAAAAGGAAAGGAAAAGGGAGGAGGAGCGTGGAAATGTTGTCCATTTCCACGCAGCGAGCTTGAAATAGGATTTCTCCTTAACTTGAGATGCATTTTTATCTTTGATGCTCTAATGAAAAATGAAAAAGGATAGTAAAATATTCTAACAACATTTTGAACTAATGTTTCCTTACTATTCAAACAATATGATTTACATCTTGTCCTCAAAGGTGTACCTATTATGTAGCTTATGTGATAACCCCAACTATCTCCTGGATCACAGTTGGTTCCAGCTAAAAATCTAGTCTTCATTCATAAATCCCTATTTTTCCTGCTCTGTGATCAATGTCACTAAATCTAATATGATAATGATATTTCCACAACTTGAATAGGAATGGAAGATGCATCAAGAGCCCTCAAAAACTATTGGCACGATTCACAATACAAAGAATTGCATGATGAAATTGCCCATCATTTCGTGAATTTATTGGCAAAGAATTCAGAAGAGAATATTGCACATATGAATGCCACTCCACTGAATTTATGTCCTCTATTCCATTATCGGCAGTTACAAACATTGATCTCCATGCAAAAACAATGAGACTAATTTTCTCTCCATTTCGGAATTTCTGGCCACTACAAAATGTAACAGCTCTGTTTTGGCAGTGCCATATCTATTGCTCGGCAGTCTTTTCTAAATTTCTATATTTGGGCTTTTTAAACGGTTAGAGATTCTCCAACAGGCATCAAATTTTTATTTTTCCTAAATTTGGATTTCGACTGGGGAATGCACGTCAAATTTTTCTTTAAAGCATTTTGTGTTTACGGACAACTTTGATCCCATTGTAGATCGCCTCTCGGTGAAATAAACAATTATAAATTTTTTAACAACTTATATAAAACTTCTCCCTAAAATTTTAATCATATTTTACAAATTAAATATTGCAGTGCCATCAAATTTAGGCCCTTTTCGACGTCACAAAATGTAAACGCGTTAACATCATCATTGCCGTGAGTAGACATTGCTGATTTAGATTTATATTAATATTTTTCAAATATTAAATTCAATGAACCGTTGGAAACCTTAGTTTGTTAAATTCAGATGGAACAAATTGAGCGGCTAGCAAAACCCGCGAACTTCAAAGCAGACAATTCACGTTCTTGTATTCCTCTTGTTATGGTCCACATAACACGCTTTGTACTTGCTGATTCAGTTTGCAAGGACAAAAAATGAAGTGGGAGTCCACACTCTCATCATCATGATGCTCCTTGAAAGTCTCAGATTTATGTGGGGTTGGGGAAGTATTTTGGGGATTTGAAACAACTCTCATTGAATCTTTATATGGTTCTTTCAATTTTTATGCATTTATTTATTTTAAGTTGTCTCTGTCATACCAATAATACAAAAAAAAAAAATTAAAAAAAATTGAAGCATTCAATGTAGGGATAGTGAATAGAGTTTTATTCTCCTCCTTGTCTTTTTTTTAATTTGTTTGGTTGATTTAATGTCAATCCATTCAATGCATCTTGATCAACATGTTCTATGTACCTCATTTCTACTAATTCGTAAAGATCTTGGGATAATAGTGGGGTCTTCATTTTAATATTCCAATAATCATAGTTGTCTCTTGTAAATTGCGAAAAGTTACTACCATTAGTCATTTCAAAATAATTGTTTCCTTGAGCTTGCTACTTGCACAAGAAAAGTTTGTGCAACCTATTGTGATTGTAATTCAAGGGGAATAATGAAGACAACACTAACATTATACTAAAGAACTAACAAACTGATTGAAAATATTCATTGCTCAAAATTGAACAATCATCCATAAAATAAAGATTGTATATATTATCCTCATATGAAGAACTATGGGTTGGAAGCCTAGCTTGAAGCAGAAAAACAACTCCTTTGAAATATTGTTGAACGTGCATGTCTTCAAAAGGAGGAAGGAGAGAGAGAGATGGAAAAGAGGAGAAGATATATATCTATATAGAAAATAAAAAAAGATAGATGAATAGAGAGGGAACAGGGTAAGGAAGAAAATAGAACAAAAAGGGTGGAAGAAGGAGAAAGGAATCAAAGAGAATTTCAATTAATCATTTTTTGTATCAATAATCTAAAGGTTCTTAATGAGTCCATGAGGGATTAAGTCAAATTGAGTGCAATGCTCTTACATAAAATAGGGATGAGGTCAAAATCGTGCCACAGATGAATTTGGTGGGATAGATAACTCTTAAGCCTTGACTCTTAGCCAAAAAGATTCTCATGCTCTTACTCAATTTAGCAAAAAAGAATTTATAAATAAACCTCTAAAAAAGAGAAGAGGAAATAGTCACAGAAACGTGTCATTTACTTAGGACATAACAATTTACCTTTTAAGGCGTAATTTCATGGTCATGACTATTTTGGCTCTGAAATGGACCTTTTGTACAACGTGAAAGTGATGTGTTAGTCAATCGCAACCGTTTATTGTAAAATCGACGATGTAAAACATGCGACTAACTATCATTTTGGAACCAGAATAGACGTGTCCTAATTTCATCACAATGGCAAGCGATAAAAATACTAACTGACCAATGCAAAATACGTCACTAAGGTGGGGTCTCTCGCAGTCACTTTCTTCACCTACACACAATAGACTGTTTGTCGTGGGTAGAATATGAGGGACATGGCTATTCTGGCTCCACCGTCGTACAAACGACATGCATCTGGAGCCCTATGTGCATACATCCCTCCCATGCCCATTTGTTAGGATAGTGTGGAGGTGACGAACGTCAGAAAGTGTTGACCGCACTGTTTTCGTAGACCGCAAACCACACTAGTTAGGGGCTTAGTTAGGACCCGAAAGGTAGGAAAGGAGAGTACTGGTGGCTAGAGAGGGTCCCACTGAAATCCGTCAAGCTTTTGGTTCACCATTCCCGTTCACAGATGTCGTCGTTCCCATCCAGATAGTGATGTCGTTAACGTTGCAATTCAAAAAAATTCTCGCTCGAACCGATCACTTCCCATCTGCCAGTGCACTTCCGGCCTGTCCCAAATTGGTAGATATGGACATCCATCGAAGCATACTAGAAGGGGAAGCATAGCTTAGACAAGGCATCTGAATTGTTTCACTCGATGAATCAAAGAAATGTGATCACATGGAATGCTACCATCGCAAGATTTACACAAAATATGTTTGTTGAAAATAATTTAGTAACGTTTAGCCAAAGAGAATCTGCAACCTTTTCTAGCGTCCTCCCAGCTTGTGCCTAAATCAAAGCTTTAGAACAGGGTCTCGACATCCATCGCAAGAATTTATTAGATGTTGTAGTTGTGATTGCCCAGGTGAACATGTACGCAAAATGAATAAAAATGTTTGATAGAGTGCCCTGATGTAGAATACTCAAAATCTGGAAGCATACACAGTGCATCTGAAATGTTTGACAAAATGCCTAAAAGAGCATCATCCTCTTGGTTAAAGGATATTAATAGAAAGGATTTGCTCAAAAGGCTTTAGAATCTTCCAACCATATGCAATTGTCAGGTGTAAAAGTCAGACTCTACAACCTTTCCTAGCATCCTCCCAGCCTATACATAATGGTAGCTTTGGCATAGTGTATGGATATCCATCAAAGCATAAAGGATAGAGGAATTTTCTCAAAGGCAGTTGCAACTATTATGGTAGACATGTATGCAAAATGTAATAACATATTTAAGTTCTAGAGTAACTTTCATAGCGCAAGTAATTGTAGCTACAGTTTACTATAAAAAACTAGTGAAATAGTATTGTGTAGATGGGTTTTATGTGTGAGACTTGTGATGATATTAAATTATGACAGTCTATGTCTACGTTGGAGTTCTCAATATGGTGGTTATGTGAACATGTCATTCTAAGTTTATGAATTCATGAGTTTCATGTCTAAGTTGGGATCCTTGTGGACAAGTTTGATATAATATGCATGTGATTTGGTGACAAGGGAGACTCTGCAAACTAAAGCTTTGATCATCTTTCAAGCCTCAAGATATTTGTACAATTGTCATTTTACATAGAGAATCGTTCTATGGTCATTCATGCATAAAATAATAACACGTTGAGAAAGAGAGAGAGATATATTAGGGGAGAGGGAGGGACGGGGAGGGAGGGGGAAAGAGAGAGGGGAGAGAGGGCGAAGGGAGAGAGAGAGAGAGAGAGAGAGAGAGAGAGAGAGAGAGAGAGAGAGAGAGAGAGAGAGAGAGAGAGAGAGAGAGAGAGAGAGAGAGAGAGAGAGAGAGAGAGATGGGGAGGGGAAGGGAGAGAGAGATGGGGAGGGGGAAGGGAGAGAGATAAAGAGATAAGGGGATAGGGAAAGAGAGATTATGGGTCCTATGGTGCCCTAAGGGGTCATATTGTGTCCTACAACCCCTTAGGACACCATATAACCCCTTAAGACACCAATTGTGTCGTTATGGGTCATATTGTATCCTAAAGGGTCATATTGTGTCATATGACCCCTTTAAGACACCATATGACCCCTTAGGACACAAAACGACCCTTTACAATTCTATACTGTGTTGTTATGGGTCATATGACCCCTTATGACACCATATGGTGTCGTTAGGGGTCATATGTGTTGGTGTAAATAATTATTCATCTTGGATATTATTACACCTTACTTAAGTTTACTTAGGAAATGCATTTCATAGTATTTTGGGTATGAGACACTTGGGTGTTTGTGCCACATTGGGATAGTGTGTGTAGGAGAAATTCTACCTTTTATGGTGTGATCTTGTTGTTACAATCCACATTCAGTGGGTGATCCACCTCATGTGGAATATTATATTGTTTCTCCTACCTACCCACACCTATTTCCTACCTACCCTTGTTTCTTATTGAGCCACATGTCATGTTTGTGTGCTCACATATCCATATAGCCTTGCCTATATAAGCAGGCTCATCTTCATTGTATGTAACGATTGATGATCCTGTTGATCAGTATTTTCTCTTGATAGAATATAGTCTATTCTTATCATATATTTTATCTCTCTTATTTGTGCTTTCCATTGCCTCTTGATCTTGGCAAAATCTCACATGGTATCAGAGCTGGTCCATGTCTCACATGGTATCAGAGCCATTAGAGTGTCAATGGTTTGCTAATTGAGAGAAATTTGATGCTATTTGGGGTTTGTATTTTGGAGTTTTCTATTGCAGGTTATTATTGAAGCTTGATGGGTCAAATCTGAGGTTACCATTGGATTGAAGAGGTCCAAGAAAGTCAGTTTTGCCTTTTGTTTCATCCAAATTGGACTTTGGAGGCCAAATCTAGAGGCATTTGAAGTTTGACAATGCGGTGGAAATTTTCCAGAAATTATAATTTTGTAGGCATTTTTCAAATAGCGATATCTCACTCATCTGGACTCGTTTTTTTGAGAAATTTTTTTTGTTTTGGGGTAGAATTTCATGATCTATACAGTGGTGCAGAATTTTTCTGATTTTCGGATACAGGTTTTTCAAAAATCATGAAATCCCGATTTTTACATTTTTGGAGGCTTCGTTTGGGCTCATATGGACTCCTTTTCAGGTGCCATTTTTTTTGAAAGTGCATATTTTTTCATCTAATTTCATAATCTGCCATTTGTTTGCAGTGATTTTAAGTAAAAATTGCACTTTCAGTATTTGGCCATTTTTGGCATATTTGGTACTTGCATTTTGCTTGGATCTCAGTTTAGATCACTAGCAGTAATTGTTGAAGTCTCTTAGATCTCATTTTGAGAATTTGTAAATTGAAATCAGAAGTCCACTTTGCCTTGTTTTGCAAGTGGCCCATTGTATACGCACTAAGTATAAAGTGCCAAAATCACCATTTTGGGGGGATTTCTTGATTGAGTATTTTGCGGGGGTGTCTTGTGTGATTGTGCCTCTCTCTATCTTGTGTTTTTTCATTTTGGTGCTATGGGTTCTCCTAAATTTCCACTTTTAACTTCTCATAATTATGCATCATGGAAGATTAAGGCATGGAGTAAACTAATGGAAAAAGGACTCATTCATTATGTAAATGAAACTATAACAGCACCACCTGATCCTAAGGCTGATCCTAATGCTCAAATTGAATGGTTTACTAAGAATGCTATGGCACTTGGAACTCTTAGAAAGTATGTATCAGATGACCTCATTTTTCACATTGATAAGTGTACAACAATTAAAGAGGCTTGGGATATTTTTAAGAAATTGTATGGTCAAGTTGATGAGATTAAGGGCTACAAGCTTGATAGTGAACTCACAACTTTGGATCCCAAGAATTTTGATACAATCCAAGTTTATGTCACAAAAGCAACTGAGCTAAGAGCAAAGCTAAAGGATTGTGGCATTGACAAAAAGGATGCTCAATTGGTTTATAACTTGTTGGACAAGCTTCCTTCAGAGTATGCAGCCTTTGTATCTAGCTTTCACGCCAATAGGTTAGCTCAAGGTTCCTCATACACTTCTCCCTCATTTGATTCATTCACGGAGATGTTGATACTTGAGCAATCTAAGTTGACCATGATGAGGATTCTCAAATCTTCAAAGTCACAAGCTTTGGTGGCTAATAAAGGGAATCAAAGTAATCAAGGAAAAGGCAAGAATCAAAAGCAACCTAAGTCTAAACCACAACAAGATGGAGCACAACCTTCCTCTCCACAACAAGGTGATTCACCATTCTCACCTAAGAGGAAATCTTATAAAGACAATCTTTTTTGTGGATATTGCAAGAAGTCAGGACATGATGAACATCATTGTTATAAGAAGGATATTGATGAGTTGAAGAATCTTCTTGAGAAGAATAGAATCAACCTACCTTCTAGAATGTCTATATCGGCTTCTTCTTCCAAGGATAAAGGAATGGATCACTCTTTTGGGATAGCTAAAGGAAAGGGACAAGCTCTTTGTGCTACTACAAGTCATGATTCAGGGAGATGGCTTCTAGATTCAAGGGCTTCTCATCATATGGCATCTTCGCAGTCTATGTTTTCTACATTTGAGCCTTGCCACATGTCGCAGATTTTGATGGGTAATCATACATACATGGATGTGATTGGGAAAGGATCTATTGCCATTGGGGATAACTCCTTCAATGATGTGTTGTGTGTACCCCACTTGACAAATAATCTTCTTTCCATCTATCAAATCACACATGGGGCAACTAGGAAAACTGTGGAGTTCACACCTGATTTAGTTATCATTAGAGACTTGGAGAGTGGAGCTATCATTGCGACTGGGGTGGTTGATCATGCATCTCGGTTGTACTCTTTTTCAGATTTTGGTCCTATTGATGAAGTTGATTCTTCCTATGTTGATGATTCAGATTTTGAGGAGAACTTTGGGCATTTGAACTTGGGGATTCTCACATGTGAACCCGTTCTTGAGCCTTGCATTTCATCTCCTTCTATTGATATCACACCACCTATTGCACCTGATGATGTAGCTAGTGCGACAGTTTTGCCTTCTTATGATTCAGTGCAGCAAGATTTTCCATGTCTTCCAGCTTCAATTGATTGGGATGCCTACTTGACAGACATAGCAGGTTTGTTTGTGGAATCCTACATTGCAGATTTGGGAGACATCATTGATGACATTCATCTTCTCTTTGATGAAGGTGATCCTTCTTTGATTGTTGCAAGGGAACACTCTGACCCTCTTGTTCATTCTCTACATGATCATTCTTTCGAGGTTGACATGATTGTGGATACTTTTCTACAACACTTGGAGGAGGTCTCTTTATCTTTTGAGGAGACATATGAGTCTTTGGATATTGTTCTACATTCATCTCCACTAGATCTTGGAGTGCCTTTTTCAGCAGTGTGGCACAGTTTACCACCTTTGGAGGGGGTACCTTTCAACATCAACATGGGGACACTTGAGCAATTTTCAAAGATTCCTTTCATCATGAGTATTTTTGCTTCATCTTCCCTTCATGGTTGGGGAGACTTCATGGATACACCTTTGGTTTTGTTTCTTCCTAAGGGGAGGAATGTTGTTCGACATTCATGGAGCAGTTTCTTCATTCATCTTCGAGCTTCTATCATTGGTGCAGATTTCACATTGAGGGGGGGCTTCCTAGTCTCTCTTCTTCTTCTCTCATATGGGGGGGACTTTTTCCTCACATGGGGTTTTGTCCTTCGCATACTTCTATGAGAGTTCTTTGTATCTAGTTTTCATCTCTCTTTTGGGGGAGGGTTTTTTCCCATTGGGTTTTTCTCTCTTTCCCCGCTTTGTGAGAGATTTCCTTGCATTGGTTTTCATGCATTTGCATTTGTACATGGCTACCTAACATGGTCTCGTAGCCGGGACCCATCTTGCATTGCTTAGTTGCATTGTAAACTTTAGTGCATTCCCCTAAGTTGCACTTAAGGGGGGGTGTTGGTGTAAATAATTATTCATCTTGGATATTATTACACCTTACTTAAGTTTACTTAGGAAATGCATTTCATAGTATTTTGGGTATGAGACACTTGGGTGTTTGTGCCACATTGGGATAGTGTGTGTAGGAGAAATTCTACCTTTTATGGTGTGATCTTGTTGTTACACTCCACATTCAGTGGGTGATCCACCTCATGTGGAATATTATATTGTTTCTCCTACCTACCCACACCTATTTCCTACCTACCCTTGTTTCTTATTGAGCCACATGTCATGTTTGTGTGCTCACATATCCATATAGCCTTGCCTATATAAGCAGGCTCATCTTCATTGTATGTAACGATTGATGATCCTGTTGATCAGTATTTTCTCTTGATAGAATACAGTTTATTCTTATCATATATTTTATCTCTCTTATGTGTGCTTTCCATTGCCTCTTGATCTTGGCAAAATCTCACATGGTATCAGAGTTGGTCCATGTCTCACAATATGGTGTCCTAAGGGGTCATGGGACACCATATGACCCCTTATGACACCATATTGGGTCGTTATGGGCCCTTTGGTGTCCTAAGGGGTCATATTGTGTCCTACGACCCCTTAGGACACCATATGACCCCTTAAGACACCAAATTATGTCGATATGGGTCATATTATGTCCTAAGGGGTCATGGGACACCATATGACCCCTAAGGACAACATATGACCCCTTATGACACCATATTGGTGTTGGAAATTGACACTCATTTGATTCATTTTGTTGTCATTGATGGCAACAAGATTAGATGGGAGTCATATACTGACATTAGGAGGCATTCACTGACAGACACTAGAATATCCCTAATCATTTGTCAATGCCTAATTAAACACCTAAAAATTCAATAAACACTAGAATATTTAATTAATTAAACACCTAAGAAAAATTAATTAATATCCCTAATCATTTGTGCATGCCTAATAATAAATATTCAAATATTTATGTTCTCAATTTCTCAAGTAGGTGCATATGTCATATCACTTGTACACTTGCAATACTTAAGGTATAGGAGTTATTTTCACACCCCTAAAAAAAATACTTTTTAGATCCTTACCATCCACTCTATCCAAGACACATGTCACTCACCCTCGATTCCCCTTGAATCATGGAGAGATGTTGAGTTCCTCAATTACAAGCATGAAACTTGTTCTCTTCTTATGCTCCCAATCCTCTCAAGTCGTGAGAACCTTTGGTCTCTCCAACTAATCTAGGCCCTCTATTTTCTCACACAAAAATCGATAAATTTGTTGAACACCAATCCATTTGAATGAAATTCTTAGATGTTACACATTGTTGTATTGTCATTATGAGAATTTAATATTATAGTCTACCCAATTTATATCCTTGGATATGAATATCATAGCTTGGTGCATTGATAAGGCATGGTGGACAAAAATATTTTGTATGCTTTCATTATATTAATTTTCTTTTGTTGTGACTAAATTGTGTGTCCATGTGAGCTATATTGGTTAACTTCATGCTTTAATTGTCTATGTATAGTCACATTTTTGTGTATATAGCATATATAATCTTAATCCTAAATATGTACAAATGGTTTAACATCAAAACTGATGGAATCTATCACACACACACACACACACAAAATCATTTCTTATCTTTGATGACAATTGGACACACTAATAAGTGCCCCAATATTCAATATCTTGGTGACAAATCTCCCCTCTAGTTGACATCACATGTTGTTGATAAGTGAATTCATTGTCTCATTTACACTCATCATGAATGTAAAAACTATAATCATGAGCTTGATTTCTTTCATGGTGTTTTTATTTAAAGCTTCAGTATTATTTATTTTGAACGAGTCTTTCAATGACATAATCTACACTTTCTCTAGCGTACAAAATTTTATAGTTTTCCATAGACTCTAGCTAATAGAGATAACATGTAACCAATAAATAGAATCTAAACTTGTTATTTGACTCCTAAATGGATGATATGATGATGTTCCTATGGTTTGTTTAAAGATCCTTCAATTTTGTCTCATTTATGCATTTTCAAGGCAAGAAGTGTCATGTTAGTAGATGTTGTAAGTTTTGTTGAGTGTTTTGACAAGTTGAAGTTGTGAATGCAATCATTTTCCTTCAAGCAATTATTGAATTTAAAACTTTCCTATGAATCAATTATATACTACATGCTTCTAATTTGAGTTGCGAATGAAATTTGATCTCCATTTAAGTTGATTGTGATTTTAGGATAGCAAGTAGAATTTCAAAATTTTAATGCATCACCTCCTAGGGCTAGTAGTTTTCAATTCAAAAGCAATCTTTCTATCGTTTTCTCTTCTCAAGTGCAATAATTTTAGGAGGTTTTCCAAGGGAAGTATCCCACAATATGGAGGTTCATCCTTGTTTTAGGTCACTCATAGCTTGAGAAACTCCCCATGTTGTGCAAGATTGCTGAGTTTTACATCTTAGAATTTGGGCACAATCCTTAGTAACAACAACTTTTGGCACACCAAGTGGGATAGTTTGGATTGTTTCAGTCTAAGGATTTTCCATAAATTGTTGATATTGGTATTTATATCAATGATATCTTCCTTTTGAGGCAATATCTTCACATGCCTAGTGACTTTGAGTTCAAATCTATTGGTTCAATAGTCCAAGTGTTGGCATGTTTCAAAGCAAATCTATTTTATTTTGATTCTTCGGCTCTTTGAATGAATAAATATGTCTATACTTCATAAGAGTTTGTCTTATCAAACCCTATTTCATGAGAGTGATATTCCTACACCATATTATCTATATTAGACCCAAAACACTGCATCCCACACAAACTTTCTACAACAAGCTATTAGGATATTCAATATGCTTACCACCCACCCATCCCTGCTCAAACCCCTTGGGAACTTGAATATAAGTGTACTTATCAAGGGAATTTTATTTGCAACAAGATGAGTGGGCTTATCAAGCCTATCATCATGAGAAAGATTTAGAGGATCAAATGAAGCAGTATGAAGAATATCTTGCAGTGAGATAAAAACCAAGGAGAAGTAGATGAAGGTTTTTCTTGCTCAATTTTAGAGGTTGGAGACTTAATCGACTCTTTCAATTCCTATCCTCAAACAAGCTCCCTCAACTACAATAGATCATCTTATGAAAGAAGAGGTTCGTAAGTACAAATTTAAAAGTTTTGGGCAAGGTAAGCCTATTCAACCTTCAAGTGAGTCTTCTAAAGTTGAAATCCCAAGTTTTAGAAGCTTTCAACACATGCAAGATGTTATATATATGTAGAAAACTAGGTCTCCATTCCCTAAGAGAAACCCTTTAAAGAGATGTCTCCACCTCAAGGAATCCCCAAATCTTATCAAAGTCCTTTTGCAAATCAACTTCCATGCCCTAGCATCATCTGCCTTTGTCCAAGAGGTCCTATTATATATCAAAAGAGCTACTTTGTTGAACAAAAGAGAGACTTTTTTGAGGTAGAAACAAAGTTATCTTTTGTCAATACACCTGAAAAAGTGTTGATAACAAGTTTTTGATTGTTTTGTTTGATGAGTTACCTAGTTATATTGAGCAAAATGATGAGATAATGCTTGTTTTGTTTAATGAGCTACCTTTGTATGTTATTGATGAAGAAGAAGATACATCTATAATAACTCAACAATGATTTTGAAATATCATCAGAATACAAATTATGTTGACCTCAAGGTGTTGATTCATCAATATTATGTTTTCTCTATCTCAGTCTCCCCCCCTCTCTCTCTCTCCATCTCTCTTTCTCTCATTTATCTCTCATCTCTCCCTCTTAGTATCTATCTCTCTATCTCACTCTCCTCATCTATTAGGTGTGTCTCTCTCCCATTCCCTCGTTCTCCTACCCCTCTCTCCCTCTCTAGGGTCATATGGTATTCTTAGGGTTCATGTGGTATCCTAGGGATCCATGCATGTGTCTTACAGGGTCATAGGACACCATATGACCCGTAACAATACATAAGATGTCATATGGAGTCCTAAGGGGGTCATAGGCTATCCTAAGGGGTCATAGGACACTATATGATCCCTTAACACACAATAGGACCTATAACAACACCAAATAGTGTCCTAAGTGGTATAGATAATGAGATAGAGGTAGAGATATATGGATAGAAAGAGATAGAGAGATAGAGGTAGAAAGATGGAGTGAATAAGAGAGTGATAGTGAGATAGAGGTAGAGATCTATATGGATATAAAGAGATAGAGAGAGGAGTAAGAGGGAGATAAAGAGAGTAATAAAGAGAAAGATACAAAGCAAGAGAGATGGGGTGAATAAGAGAGAGGTATAGATAATGAGATATAGATAGAGAGGGATGGGGAGATAAAGATAGAGGGAGAAATAATGAGAGAGAAAGGTGATGAAGACAAGTAACAAAGAGAGGAACAAAGAGATAGAGAGATAGAAACAAGGAGTGTGTGTATGAGTGAGAGAGATAGTGAAGTGTTGTAATTTGTAACCTTGCACAATTTACACAACTTTATGTGCCCCTACTTTCATGTGTCCCATCTTAGCTCTCACCTGAGTCCATTTCAAGCCTTTTTACCTCAAAACTAATGTCATCTTTTTGCACGGTAATCTAAACCCTAACATTGAGTTGTTTGATCTTCATTTCTCATTTATTTGCCCTTTTTTCGATGAATAGGTGCACTCAAAGAACCCTTTTCTGTATAGGGGTGCCTAGGGCATCCTTGCCTTCCTTAAAAAAGACATATTTAAATATGTAAGTGCACTTCCCCTTCTTGGTGATTTTGGACCTTGGTGTCTCAATTTAACCATTGGAGGTCACCCTAATTGGTGCGAGGAGAGAGTGAGAAAGAGAGGTAATGAGAAAGGGAGAGAGGGAGGGGGAGGAGAGAGGGAGAGAATAAGTGAGAGATACACCTGAGAGAAGGAGAGAGGGAGAGAGTGAGAAAGAGAGGTAATGAGAAAGGGAGAGAGGGAGGGGGAGGAGAGAGGGAGAGAATAAGTGAGAGATACACCTGAGAGAAGGGGAGAGTGAGATAGAGAGGATGAGAGGGAGAGACTTCAGAGATAAAGAATGGGAGAGAGAGAGAGAGAGAGAGAGAGAGAGAGAGAGAGAGAGAGAGAGAGAGAGAGTTAAGTGAAAAAGAGAAAGGGAGGGGGGGAGGTAGGGAGAGAGTGGGAAAGAGATACACTTGACAAAGGAGGAGAGTGAGATAGAGAGATAGAGGCAGAGAGGGAGAGATACTTAAGAAATAAATAATGGGAGAGAGAGGGAAAGAGAGAGAGAGGATTTATGGAACATTGTTTAGGCACATAGCATGTTGATGGAAGATTCAACTAACATAGTGTGTTAGTCGCTTTCGCTGATTCATGGACTGCGTGGCCACCATTTCCTTTTGCCCTGCGAAATAGCGAATTCGACTAGCATAGTGTGTTAGTAGCTTTCGCTAATCTGTAGGCTGTGTGGCCGCCATTTCTTTTTGCCTTACAAAACCTGTGAATTTGACTAACATGGCATGTTATTCGCTTTCTCTAATTCGCGAACTGCTTGGCTGCCATTTCCTTTTGCTCTGCGAAACAACGAATTCGACTAACATAGCGTGTTAGTAGCTTTTGCTAATTTGTGGGCTGTGTGGCTGCCATTTCCTTTTGCCTTGTGAAACCTACGAATTTGACTAACATGGCATGTTAGTCGCTTTTGCTGATTCGTGGATTGCGTGGTTGCCATTTCCTTTTTCCCTATGAAACAGCGAATTCGACTAACATAGCATGTTAGTCGCTTTTGCTGATTTGCAGGCTGCATGGCACAAACGAAGTGACTACATCGAGGAAGCCTACGCCGATAAGACCGAAACAACCTGATAAGGAGAGTAAGGTGCAAGAGGTTGATTCTGGCTCCAAAACGAACCTTTAGTACAACGTGTTAGTGACAGGTTAGTCAATCACAACCGTTAATTACAAAATTGATGGTATAAAACGCGCAACTAACACATGTGTTAGTCGATCCGTACTGTCATTTTGGAGCTAGAATAGATGCGTCCAGTGCAAGAAGACTCATCGAGATAGCTTACATTACCGGAGAAACATTTTTAGAGTTGTGTCGATGCCCGATGGGCAAAATGCCACAGAGGGCAGATCTATCGGGGAGACTATAACTATCAGAAGCAAGGAAAATATGCTATGCCGACACCTAATGAAGCAATCGGTGAAAGTTACGTCGATCAAAAAGAAAGTTAGGGATGTCATCTGGCTCCAAAACGATAGTATGGATTGACTAACACACATGTTAGTCGCACGTTTTACACCATCAATTTTGCAATAAACGGCTGCGATTGACTAACATGTCACTATCACGTTGTACAAAAAGTTTGTTTTGGAGCCAGAATAGCTTCAACCCATTCTGAAGGTTGATGGAGCAATTGGAGGAATAAATCAAAGAAGGTTTCATCGGAGAGAGACAAGATTCATGGAACATTGTTTAGGCACATAGCGTGTTGATGGAAGATTCGACTGACATAGCGTGTTAGTCACTTTTGTTGATCTGTGGACTGTGTGGCTGCCATTTCCTTTTGCCTCGTGAAACAACGAATTCTACTAACATAGCGTGTTAGTAGCTTTTGCTGATTCGTGGGCTGCATGGCCGCCATTTCCTTTTGCCCCACGAAACAATGAATTCGACAAACATAGTGTGTTAGTTTGCGAATAAACAAAAGCAACTAACACGCTATGTTAGTCAAATTCATTGTTTCGTGGGGCAAAAGGAAATGGCAGCCACACAGTCCGCGAATCAGCAAAAGCAACTAACACGCCATGTTAGTCGAATTCGCAAGTTTTGCAAGGCAAAAGGAAATGGTGGCCATGCAACCTGCGAATCAGTGAAAGCTAGTAACATGCTATGTTAGTCGAATTTGTTGTTTTGTGGGGTAAAAGGAAATGGCGGCCACGCAGTCCACGAATTAGTGAAAGTGACTAACACGCTATGTTGGTCAAATCTTCCATCAACACGCTATGTGCCTAAACAATGTTCCATGAATCTTCTCTCTCTCTCTCTCTCTCTCTCTCCCTCTCTCTCCCATTCTTTCTTTCTTAAGTCTCTCTCCCTCTTTACCTCTATCTCTCTATCTCACTCTCCTCCTCTGTCAAGTGTATCTCTTTCCCACTCTCTCCCACTCTCTCGCTCTCTCTCTCTCTCTCTCTCTCTCTCTCTCTCTCTCTCTCTCTCTCTCTCTCTCTCTCTCCCTTTCTTTATCTCTGAAATCTCTCCCTCTCATCCTCTCTATCTCATTCTCCCCTTCTCTCAGGTGTATCTCTCTCTTATTATCTCCCTCTCTCCTCCCCCTCCCTCTCTCCCTTTCTCATTACCTCTCTTTCTCACTCTCTCCCTCTCTTCGCACCAATTAGGGTGACCTCCAATGGTTAAATTGAGACACCAAGATCCAAAATCACCAAGAAGGGGAAGTGCATTGACATATTTAATATATGTCTTTTTTAAGGAAGGCAAGGATGCCCTAGGCACCCCTATACAGAAAAGGGTGCCTCGAGTGCACCTGTTCATCGAAAATAGGGAAAATAAATGAGAAATGAAGAGTAAACAACTCAATGTTAGGGTTTAGATTACCGTGCAGAAAGATGACATTAGTTTTGAGGTAAAAAGGCCTGAAATGGACTCGGGTGAGAGCTAAGATGGGACACATGAAAGTAGGGGCACATAAAGTTGTGTAAATTGTGCAAGGTTACAAATTACAACACTTCACTATCTCTCTCACTCATACACAAACTCCTTGTTTCTATCTCTCTATAAATCTCCTTTCCACCTCTCTCTATCTCTTTTTTCCTCTCTTTGTTACTTGTCTTCATCACCTTTCTCTCTCAACAAAATAGATGCAATTTGCATAAATACAAGTTGGGGGGATTTAAATAAATAAATTATATTTATTTATTTGTAAGGCTCAATTTAATTAAATGTAAATTTAATTAAAAAGGGAGTAAGGGAATTTAATTAAATAATGTTAATTATTTTAATTAAAGGCTAGAAAAGGTTTAGGTGAATTTAATTAAATAAATTGAGTAATTCATTTAATTAAATAGATGAATGTGAAGAAATTAATTAAATAGAATTTCATGAATAGGAAGAATGCGGTTAAAATAAAAATATTCATTTAGGAAAGTGGTCATATTTATACGTCTACAGTTACCTTCATGTTATACGACATCCTGTCAATAACCTATCATGTTCGAAGACTGTAATATATCCCAGATCTAAGTTATGATGAACTCAACATAACAAAGAAGAATGCATGCATAACATGAAGGTAAGTTGAAAATAACAGATCTCGATAGAGTTTATTTTTTGAGTTCATTATATGCTTATTTACTTTCTGAGTTCATATTTTGAGTAGATTTAGTATGTCTCTCCTCTTCTACATCCCTCCTCTCTCTAGGTATCTCCCTCTCCCTCTATATCTCCCCATCCATACATACCCCCATATCTATCTTGCTACCCCACACTCTTTTATTCTATCTTCCTCTAGTATTCTCTCTCTACTATCTAGGTCATCACCTTTCTCTCCTCTCTCTAGGTTTCTCACTCCCTTCCTCTCCACCTATCAACCTCTACATCCATGTCTCATTACCCACCTCTCTTTATCCCCCTCTATCTATATCAATCCTCTATCTTAGCATCTAGGTCTCTCATCTCTCTTTCCCCATCTGGTTCTCTCATCTATCTATTTGTCCCCTCTCTAGTTATCTCCCTCTCTCTCCCCCTCTATCTCCCTCCCCCTTTACTGCTATCTATTTCTAAAATCTCTCCTTCTCTTCTCTCTTCCCTCTCCTCGTTTATCTCCTCCTTCCCTAGGTCTGTGTGTGTGTGAGTGTGTGTGTGTGTGTATTCTTTCGTCTCTCCTCTTATCGCTCCCTCCCATTTCTAGGTATCTTCGTTCCTTTCTTCCCTTCTCCCTTTCTATATTTTGAAGCTTATTATAAATAAGAGAAGCCCCTTACCACATATTATAAGGAAAGTATAGGGTAGTTTAAAAAATAATGTGTTTCAAAACATAACATGTTTCAAAATACACTATATTAATCTACATTTCACAACATACCCAACCCTCCCTGCATTATAGATCTTAGTATTATTTATATCTACTATCATTTACCTAATTTTTGTGAACAAAATAAAACAACAATTAGATTATACAAGTTAAGACCTAACAGAAAAAAAGCTTTGGGCAATTGTTTTCTATTTTGGTATCTAATTCCTTTCGAGATAGATGAAAGTTTAATTTAATTCTCATCTAAGTTGAGTCATGTCAAAACACCCATTAATAAGATTGATAAAAATCAAATGATACGTAACTAAGAAGCTGCAATGACCTCATCATGAACATGAAAAAAAAACTTTTATAACCTGCAATATACTCTATAGTTCCCAAAATATTTCTCAACTATGACAAAAAAATTATAAATCTAGAAATCTAAGAGTAAACTATAACTATCAACCCTTAGATCCTTGCATCATCTTGAAGTCTCCATCTTTGTTAGAAAACTAGTTATGTTACTTTGAGAATATGTCATGATCTGATATAGCCAGTTTACATAATATCTCCCCTCCAGTAGTCGATGTCATTTCAGTAGCCTAGGTTAGCATTCAATGAGCCTGTGAAACCTTTAGCAAGCCATGTGAATGTAACATCACTACTGCATCTGTAGTCACACTAAAAATGACACCCATTTTACATTGTTCAAATGCCCTTCAATGTCTTATTGTGTCATAGCTCCACATGGTGTGGCATCAAATCCACAAGGTTACAAAGATCATGCCAGTGCTGCCCATGAGAAATGTGCATTTGTACTAGGTATAGTTTCTTTGAAAAGGCTCAGATTCATAAGCATGCCATCGTTAAAACTCTCCATAGACGCCTAGGATCTAAGGCACACAATGAGAATTCAAATAGTGACGACATCATTTTGGGGTTACAATCTACACTGATATAGCTCCACCAGTCCTTGAAGCTTGTTGGCATCTCCCATTACTGCATAGTCTTGGAGAAGATATGCTAGACAAGAAAAAATCCTCAAAGACACCCCATTGAATCACTTTGCTTTGACTTTGCCACAAGATGTCGCTTCTATATCATAGAGAATCACTGTCTATTAGGCCATGTGACAACTCAACAAGATGACCACACACAAATTCATTCTGGGCATCGAAAACAGTATCGAAATATGAAATACAAAACAAAACATTTATACAGAAGAAAACAAAAAACAATTTCCTTGGATCGGCATAAAAATGACAGGAAAGGAGGTGCAAAAATGGTGGACGAGCAGCTGAAGAGGGATATCGTAAAGAAGACTAGCACTAGCCTTGTCGTCGCTTGCTACTGCATCTGCTTTCAGATTTTCGAAATGAAAAAAATAAAATGAAAACAATAAGAAGGATATTTGAAATGTGTTGAGTGGGAGGGATTTTTAAAATGTGTTGGGCCGGAGGAAGATTTTAAAATTCAAAACAAACTGTAGTTGTGCCCGTGACCATGAGAGTGACCGGCAAATGTTAACCGCATGCAAATACTTTTCGTCAACCGCAAAACAACAACATCCCTCCAACATGAGAGATGGTGGGTTTCAAAACGTTTCTCATGACATCATAAGAGAGCATAAGATTTTGGAGCCGCATCATGACAGGGCATGCCGTTATGGAGCTAGAATAGCTACAGCCGAGCCGAATATGAGGGCCCTTAATCAATCAATAATAGGGGGCACGTTGGAGACGTGTATATGTTTATGCCCAGAAATAAAGAAAGATAATCTGGGTAGAGCTATTTTTTATTACTAAATAGGCGGCTGAAAGCGTGTAAACCGTGTTTTTATAGTGAGGTATGAATGACGATGGCAGAGGAAGATGGAAACGAAATGGTCAAAGCTTCGGAAGAATTAAGACGGCCACTAATTAAAAATAAGAAACTACAAGCTGCCGTCAACAATTATGACGAGTCGGACAGATAGCCACTGTCACTAGACAGACTTTGAAGTTGGGACGGATTTCGGCTCCTGACTTCTGGTGGAGATTGCATGGGATGAATAATCCATAACTCTAACGAGGAAGGTGGAGGATCAGACAAAAGAAACAACGTACAATAGGATTTCGCCATGTGGGTGACGTTACCAAGCTTTGCAAGAAGCTTCCAGAATGTAGTCGACGTCGAATCTAATGCCCCATAAAAATAGAAGGGAAAGTAGATTTTGTTGTGCCAATCAAGGTAAGAACTGGGATTATAACTACATGCTTTTAACACGGAGAGATAGATCTAAGTTTATTTAAAGACTTGGATATTTGATTAATTTTCAAATATTTTAATAATATTTCTTATTTTATAGTTTTTCTTATTTGGATTTCTTATTTGGATGTATGCTACTATGTGTATATAAATATTCTTTTATCTTTTCAATATATATTTATTATTTATTTATTTTACTTTTCATAGTTTTGATTAAAATAAATATATTAAATGGCAATAGGCCATCAAAATTGTAGAGGCCCTAGAGGCCTATAGAATATCTTGAAATGATAACTTAAAATAATCTTTAACTAAATAAACAAATTTAGATGCTAAATGATATAATTTATTAATTTATAAATAAAAGTAGAATTATTTAGATTCATTATTAATAAAAATTAAATTTAAAAAAAGTTATTTTATAGAATTAAATTATTTATTTATATATATAAATAATAAATATTTAAAATTTATATAAAATAATAATAAAAATTTAAATTTATGTTTAGGCTACTTAAATTGATGCAATCTTTGTCCATCCAAATTGAAAAGCCAATTGAGGGTTGATCTAGGTCTTGGATTGTCAATTTTTAGATATTAAATTGTACTTTAAAAATTTAAATTGTAAAACTAATATTATTATTTAATAATAATTATTAAAATTTAATGTTGTATTTCAAAAATAATTTATTTTTAAAAATACATAATAATAATAATTATATTTAACAACCTATTGGAATACTTTACAAATAAAATATTGCACGCCATCAAATTTAGCCCTATTCACGACCAGCATTCTTTATGACAAAATCATTAAAAGAACATAAATGTAAACGTGTCAACATGATCATTGCCGTGAGCTAAAAACATTGCTTATTTTCCGTATATTAAATTCAACGAACTACTCGAAAACTTACTTTACTGAGGAGTACCGACAGATGGAGCAAGTTGACCGGCTAGCAAACCCGCGAACTTCAAACCAGACAATTTCACTCGCCTGTATTCTTTCGGCCCACAAGGTCTGTACTTGCTCAGATTCTTATAAAAAGGAAGGTACGATGGCTTTTCAAGGACATGAAATCAAGTAAAGGACATGGAATCAAGTAACATGAAAGGAATGTAAGATGGATTTTTGAGAGTTGTTCGCAAACATGTCAAGGATTCTATTGACAGGTCCGGAATGGGGATGAGTTCACGCACTGTGATGATGATGATGATCCTGAAAAGTCTCAGATTCATGTGGGGTTGGGGAAGTATCTTGCGGATTTGAAGAGAAAAGAACTCTCAAATTGAATCTCTACAATGATCCTCAAATGGAAGGTGAAATCGTGTTGTGGTTCTCTCAAATTTTCTCTTTTTTTTCATTTAAGTCGTCTTTAGCAGAGAGTACACAATGTTCCAAATTTTAAGGTCCTAATAACTGTCAAGATTAAGGAGTCGGTTCCTCTGGATGTGAGGTATTCCCTCTTATTTGTTTGTCTTGCTTTTGGGTGTCCTGTCGCATGGATGTCATTATAAATTCAATCATTTATGACTGCAGAGTTGTTTTTGGTTCATTTATCGTCTAAACTGGTTTTGTTCAGGAATCTTCAGGCGTGAATACTCTCGTCCAAGTTCTGAAATGCTGTTTGATTCCATGCATTCTTATGATGATAATTTTCCTGGAATGTCTCAGTTTTATATTGACCTGAAGAAATGTATTGGGGATTTGAAGGGACTTTTGATCCAACAGCGAGGTGTCAGTCGTATCGGGTTTGTGGGAAAACAACTCTCATATTGAATCTCTACAATAATCCTCAAATTAAAAGGTGAAATGGTGGTTCTCTCAATTTTTATGTTTTTTAAATTTTAAGTTGTCATTACCAGAGAGGGCACCCTGTTTCAATTTTTAAGGTTCTGATTAAGGGGGTTGTTCATCTGTATGTGAAATTGTGAATTGTGAGGTATTCCCTCTTATTTGATTGTCCTGCTTCTGGTAGTGCCGTATATCATATAAATTCAATGAGTTTTTTTCGTTGATTTATCGTCTGAACTGGTTTTGTTCGGAAATCACGCAGGCGCTAACACTCTCGTCGAAGTTCTGAAATGCTGGATGATTCCATGTACTCTCATGGTGATAATTTTTCCTAGGAAGTCTCAGTTCTATGTTGAACTGAAGAAATGTAATGGGAACCTGAAGGTACTTTTGATCCACAGCAAAGTGTCAGTGGACGGTGTCCAGTGTATGTGGGCTCGTGGGAAAACAGCTCTCACATTAAATCTCTACAATGATCCTCAAATTAAAGGTGAAATGGTAGGTTCCCTCAAAAAAAAATTGTTTATTAGTTGTTTTTTTACAGAGAGAAGGGCACCCTGTTTTAAATTTCTAGGTCCTTATAGTAATCAAGATTAAAAGGGTTTGTTCCTGTGAGGTATTCCCTCTTATTTATTTATGTCTTTTTATTGGGTGGCCTAGCCTATGGACATCACATGAATTCGATCAATCATCTGCTCCAGAGTTGTTTCTTGGTTTCAGCAATTGTCCAAACTGGTTTTGTTTAGAAATCATGTAAGCGTGAATAGTCTAGTCTGAGTTCTGAATGGTGGATATGAAGGGGCTTTTGTTCCACGGTGAAGTGTCGCTGTTCGTGTGCGATGTATGCGAGATGGTAGGAAAACAACTTACATTGAATCTCTACGATGATCCTCAAATTAAAGGTAAAATGGTGCTTCCCTTAAGTTTGTGTCTTTTCTAAGTTGATAAGGTCACACTGTTCCAAATATTTAGGACATCATATTTTGTGAAGATTAAGGGGGCTGTTCCTCTGTATGTGAGGTATTACCTCTTATTTGTTTCTGACTTGTTTTTGGGTGGCCCATCCCATGAATATCATATAAATTCAATCATTTATCTGCTACAGAGTTATTTTTGGTCGGAGCTATCCTCTGAGCTGGGTTAAGAAATCACGCCTCTGTGAATACTCTAGTCTGTATTCTAAAATTGTGGCTGATTCCCTGCACTGTCATGATTATAATGTTCCTGGAAAATCTCAGATTTATGTGGGTTTGGGGAAGTATATTGCAGATTGAAGAGGCTTGGTTCTACAGTGAGGTGCTGCTTGTTGGTATGCAGTGATGGGGTTTGGTGTGAAAGCAATTCTCGCAATGAATCTTCACAATAAAACTCAGATTAAAGGTGAAATGGTGGTTCTCTCAAATTTTTTTTTTTTGTTTTTAATTTGTCTTTACCAGAGAGGATACCCTGTTTCAAATTATTAGGTTCTTATAACTCTCAAGATTAAGGGGGCTGTTCCTCTGTATGTGAGGTATTCCCTCTTATTTGTTTGTCTTGCTTTTGGGTGTCCTGTACCACGGATATCATATAAATTCAATCATGTATCGCTCCAGAGTATTTTTGGTTCATTTATCGTCTAAACTGGTTCTTTTCTGAAATCATGCAGGGGTGAATACTCGTATTTTTAAGTTCTGAAATGTTGGACGATCCATGCACTCTCATGATGATAATTTTGCTACAAAATCTCAGTTCTACGTTGAGCTGAAATTTATTGGGGTTTTGCAGGGACTTTTGATCCACAGTGAGGTGTCAATCAATGGTGTCACTGTGTGGGGGCTCATTGGAAAACAACTCTCACATTGAATCTCTGCAATGATCCTTAAATTAAAGGTGAAATGATGGTTCCCTCAGTTTTTTGTTTTGTTTTGAAGTTGTTGTCTTTACTGAGGAAAGGGTCATCCCGTTTCAAAGTTTTTGGCCCTCATACAACTGTCAAGATTAGGGAAACTATTCCTTCCCATAGAAGGAATTCCCTCTTGTTTGTCTGTCCTTCTATGGGTGGGTTACATGGATATTATAACACTTAAATCATTAATCTACTGCAGAATTTTAGTTGCATCTATTGTCTGGACTGGTTTTTTCGCAAATGATACAGGCATGAATATTCTAGTCTAAGTTCTGAAATGATGGATGATTCCATGCACTCTTATGATAATAATGTTCCTCAAAAATCTCAGTTTTATGTGGGGTTGGAGAAATTTATTGGGGATTTGAAGGGTCTGTGGTTCCAAGGTCATCTGTTGGTTGTTGATGTGCAGGGTGGTTTGAAAACAGCTTCTGCATCAAACCTCTAAAGTGATCCTCAAATTAAAGGTGAGATGGTGGTTCTCTGAATTTTTTATTTTTTATTTTGTAAGTTATCTTTACCAGAGAGAAGGCCAACCTGTTTCAAAATTTTATGTTCTCACTACAGGCTATTCCTCTGTATTTTGGTCATTCCCTCTTCTTTCTGTGTGTTATTTTTTGGTTGATTTTTTTGTCTGAGCTGGTTTCATACAGAAATCCTGCTGATACTCTAGTCTTAGTCTAAGTTCTGAAATGGTGTACGATGCAGTTTACTCTCATGACGGCAATGTTTCTGGAAAGTCTGAGTTTTATGTTTGGTTGGACAAATGTATTGGGGATTTGAAGGGCCTTTTGTTCAACAGCAAGGTGTTGGTAGTTGGTGTGCATTGTATGGGAGGTGATGGGAAGACTACGGAGAACCCCACAAGGTTAGGAAGAGAGCAAAAACCAAGATTTCTAGAGTAAAATAAATAATGAGTAATAACAGAAAAGGGTTATTTAGATTGCTGCAGACCAATATTGAGTACTTAGCTATGTTACCAAAAATGTGGCGGGAAGAGCCCGTTTCATGTTTTAACTGCCTTTATGTTTCCTCTGCATTTTTTTCAGAAAATAAACAGGTAGGTAAATTTTTAGTTCAATGTTTTTGGGTGAGATGGTTTTTTTTGTCATTTTCTAATTAATTTGGGAAAGTTTTAGGGCATGATGCTTTTGCCATCTTATCAGAACATGCAAACAGAAACCTGCTAAATTTAACTAGCAATTCAAGGTAATTGCCTTTCCTTTTATATATTGAGTCTATTGAACATGTTTTTCAACACTGAACTGACATGCTTGCTCTGAACAGGGGAAGTACAACAATCCCAAATGGAAATGCTTTGGAGTTACACTTCTCTCAGCTTGATGCAATGCAAGATTTGGTCTAATATTTGGCACACAAGGACAATGCAGTCTATAGCAAGAGTTTGGTCATAACATGGAGGGAGTGAATTTTGTTACGTGAAGGGGAGTCACTTAATAATAGCGCATTTGGTACCCAAATTCTCTCCATTATCACCGATGAGTTATCCAAAATCTCTTAGTTATGCATTTTGGCCCAAAACCTTTTTTTTTATTTTTATTGTTCACTTTTAATTTCAAGTTGTAGAACAAAATTGAATTTCAAACATGATTTTCTGCATATTATAAGGTTTACAGCACTGCTCTAGGAAAACTCAACAGCCTATTATAAGGCTTGGATATCCTATTCCCCTGTTCCGTGGGTACACTCAACAGCCTATGTAAACTGCTCGAAAGATCTAGACTTTTTGGATGCTCTAAATGTCCTACTCTAATAAGTAACAATATGCGAATCTACTGTTTTCAATTCTCAACTTTTGATTGTGTAACATTAACCACCTTTGTTCTCTGCATCACAAATACAGGCTCTCTTTTCGCTTGACACATTTCTTCAATATGACGAGAATATAATCTATATAACTAGTCGTCATAATTAATGCACAATGTTCTGACTGGATTTCCTGAGTGATTTATATATGCAGACCATATGGAGGAAAGTCACTGGCATAATATGTATTTCCCCGAGACAGAGGCTCTTTTGTCACTCTTACTTCGACAGATACTTTCTTCCCCCATTTTTGAAATCCACGAGGAAGCTACAATTTCTGTTGGTATTCAATTGAGGTACAAAGAAGGCAACGGAGCAAATCCAGAGGAAAATTGAAAGAAACTAAGAGAACCTCAAGTCAACTCCTTCAATTTCTTAAGTTGTCCTATTTCCTTTAATCATATGAAGTTTTCATGCCATATGCAGAAAATTTCAGACGCGATGGCTTGAAAGAACTTCCAGAGGAAGTAGAACAACTCGAGAAATCGAGCGAGTGATATGAGAGAGTATTCTCAATTGACATGAAGCTTCTTGTACGTGATGAGAAGATTAGAAAGCAGTGGTTGCTGGCCAAGATCGTTGATCATAAGAGTTGAAATTGTGGAAACACACTTAAGTTTTGATGGACTTTTTTCTTATCTCATCCTGAAGCACAAGATCCAATTACAGAACAATAGAAGGTCCTCTATATTTTCAGCCTATGAATGTGACTAATTATTTTGGTAAGTTCAATACAGTAAACATTCTTTGCTTATTTGTATGTTCATGATTATTAAATTAATTCAAATGCATATTAGTTTTCATTGTATTCGGTTGATGCAGCTCTACCCTGATCCTGCAAGATAAACTTCACAAATCAATTCTCTGATCACTTAATGCAGTCTTCTCTTAACCTGCAAAATAATCACCAAGGGCTCAAACACTCTGGCCTGCATAAAAGAACTCTATATAAAGCTCCCTCTTTGTTGCATTTCATGTATAAAGTCACAAGCAAATATCAAGAATCATAGGAGCTAGCTGTGAAAATACATAGTACATTCACCAAAAGCAAACATATCATTAATCCCATTTGTTAAGAGCAATACAACTCAGAAGATTAGGTTGCACTGTACACACTTTATGAACTATCAACAATACAAATGCTCTGCTCAGCAGAGATATAATTTCTCTGAATAAAACATCACATACAATCTGGTACGGAAAGAAACTAAATCAGGTCCAAGAACTAACAAAAAATTAAATGCATCACTCTCCGCTTCAGCAAACTGAGCCAAACTTTTAAAGTTCATTTCTTCAAACCTCTGTCCTGTCTTCAGAGCCATGAAAGCCAACAAAAATTATATGTCTTCCTTTTTCCTCATGGTTCTCCCCTACCTCCTATTCCTATGTGCTTCTCCTTAATAGAGGACATCAACCCCCAAAAGGAAACTGGCTGCCTATCATTTGTAACGGCCCCAAACTTAAAAAATGACTCCCACTGACTGCACGTCGCCAAAAGGAAGCTGTACGCAACTCTTATTTGGCATGTAGACATGGGTGGAGCCATATTAGAAGGGTAAGAAATCAGGTTGCTATTTTTTTTTTTAAATGAATTTTAAATTGGAACAATGTCAAGTTTGATACTGGAAATAATTGGGATTGTCTTATATGGGATTTGAGCAGTCTTTATTGATTTAATGAATGCTAACTACAATACCTCTCGCGTTTCTTGATTCTGGTTGGTTTTATGACCCCTGGGATGTCTTTTCTGCAAACTTCATTATTCTTTCGATTAGTTGGTTTTCATTTTGGTCTATTTTTTAGAATAAAGACAAACATCAATTCTGATAGTCATAACATGAACAAACAGCACTTCTGATACTCATAACATGAACAATCTTTAGGATAACATGGGCTTATACCCTATCCATAGAAATTACCCTATCTATGTGAATTGACCAATTCCTTTTCTTATATCGATTGTCTATCTTCGTTTCATCTGAATTTTCAAGATTTTTTTGAAATTGAAGTGTGAAGAGACTCTCATACTCTCAGATATTGTTTATATACTTTTAATTTTAAGAAATAAGTTATATCATTTTTTGAACATCCACTAGAGCTAGAGCGCAACGAGGATAAAAAGTGTACAGGAATAAAATATTATTATTTCCAATGTCGAGTGGGGAAAAGACAGACGTGTGGAATAAAATGAGCGCGAGCATGGAAAAAAAACATAAGGACCTTCAAACTAAAAAAGGCATCCAATTTCTATCTCTGCAACTAAAATGGGATGCAGGGAAATAAGCAGGAGGAGATGGCGCAGCAGGACACAGCAATTTCAAAGATTCGCTCGGACTCCACTCCGTTGTAAAAAGTTCAAATTCTTTTTCTCTGTAGTTCATTTCTTATAATCGTTTGCTGCTTCCGTTCGGCATCTCCCATTAAAAGGGCCATGCATCTGATACACCCATTTCTTGTTCTGTTAAAAAATACTGAAATTGTAAGATTTGCATCAGTAGATATTACAGTAAATGATAAATTATTGTTGTGTACTTTGGACAGGATTGCTGATGAATGGAAGTTTCAAGTATGCTCCAAAGCCACCGGCTCTGAAGGCAACAGAAATCATAGGTTTGAATTTGCTGCCCTTCTAGAAATAAATCTCGTCTGCGTGTACACAACTTGAATCGCTGGTCCAAATAGGAAACAGTCTGGCAGATGAAGCGTACCTACAGACGAAGTAAAAAAATGACCAAATTCAGTCTAGGGTTTCTATCTCTGGCCTTGCCAGTCAACGATTTAAGATGAAAACAAAAGTTAGGAACAGTTCTTGCAACATCTTATGATAATTAATTAGCCATCGATTAAGTATTGTTCATGGACTTTGAATCATGAAATCGCACTGAATGGGATTCAATTTATGATCCTGTGTCGTTACTTTTTTTTTTTTATAAATAAGAAAAGAAGAAAGTAACGACACAGGATCGTTACTTATAATTAAGATCCCTCACGTAGGTGAGGAACACGGATTGGAAATGAAATCAACAAAGACTTGGTTGAGAAGCTTAGATGGAGCTTGAGCCACAAGCAAACCTACCAAGTTTGAACACAGACAATTACACACACATATATATATTTCTAATTAAAACCGACACGTTTATGGCCGCCTTAATTTCTTATATAGAGAAAACATATACAATCAATAACTTTGCAAAGACAGAAAATCAAGTAGCAGTAAGCTTCAAATTGGAACGAAATTAACCATTTGTTAGAGTTTCAACAATCGGAGTCTCATTCTTTTCATAGTTCAAAAATGGTGAATGATTCCACGTACTCTCATGATGATCATGTTTCTGAAAAGACTCAGTTTTATGTGGGATTGGAGAGACCTATTGCGGAATTAAAGAGGCTCAGTTTTATGTGGGATTGGAGAGACCTATTGCGGAATTAAAGAGGCTTTTGCTCGGAAACGAGGTGTCGGTCGTTGGTGTTCATAGTATAGGAGGTGGTGGGAAGAGTACTCTCGCATTGGCTCTATACAATGATCTCCAAATTAAAGGTGATATCCCCTGTAAATTGTGTTCATGTTTTTCTGAATGTTTTGATCTTTTATTTGAAAAGGCCTATCTATTTTAAATATCTAGTCTTTCTAAAGTTTCTTCTTTTTTGTAGCTACTTTCATGTAGAGTCCGTATTATGTATTATATGATAGGAGGTGCTATGCTACTCTGGTTAAGATTTAAGGACATCTTTTTATGCATTTTAAGCTATTTATTCTAAAACACCTTTTAAATGGATTACAGATTATTTTGACAGCAATGTGATTTTTATCACAATTTCACAATCCCCAAACCTAAAAGGAATATTAGAGACTATGTGGGAGAAATTAGCTAGAAGGAAAAGACCAGAATTTCTGGATGTGGAAGATGCGCACATAAATCTGCAGCAGCTGCTTTCGAAGCAATCCAAGCCAACTCTAGTTATATTGGATGATGTTTGGTCTAGTGAAAATTTGGAAAACTTACTATTTGAGGGTCCGGCATACAAGACTCTTGTAACTACCAGAGACAAGTCCTTCATCCCCAGAACTCCCTCTTCACAACTCTATCAATTGCCATTGTTGGGCAAAGAGGATGCTCTGTCGCTTTTCTGCTACTGGGCTTTTGGACAGACATCAATTCCAAGCGATATAGATATAAATCTTGTAAAGGAGGTATGGATTTATCTGAAATTATTATTGTTTCGTAAGCCTTTAATATTAATAATTTGATCTTTTTTTGCTCTAAAAGATCGCTTATAAATTTTCTTTACATTTTATGAATTGCAGGTGCAAGCAAAATGTGATGGCCTGCCACTTGCTCTAAAGATGGTTGGAAGCTCTATGCATAAGGAACTGGACGAGGTTTGGAAGCGGGCAAAGAAGATTTCTGAAGGAGAATATATATCAGTTTATCACAGAAAAGGGCTATTCAGATTGTTGCAGACCAGTATTGATTCCTTAGACGATGTAACCAAGGAATGTTTCTTAGACTTGGGGTTATTTCCAAGGAACAGGAAAATCTGTGTTGATGCACTATTGGACATTTGGGTTTATGTACGGAAGCTACGAAGGCAAGATGCTTTTGACATCTTATTAGAACTTGCAAGCAAAAATTTGTTGAATTTAACTAGCAATCAAAGGTAATTATCTTTCCTTTTATATATATTAGATTTCTTGAAATCATGTTTTCCAACACTAACCTGACATGCTTGTCCTTAACAGAGGAAGTGCATCAATCTCATATAGAAATGCTTCGGAGCTGTACTTTTCTCAGCATAATGTACTGAGAAATTTGGCCTTGTATTTGGGACACCAAAACAATTTAGTTCACAATAAGAGGTTGGTCATATCAAGGAACGACTCTAATTTGCTGGCGAAAGGGGAGTTGCTTGGTGATAGAGCATTTGATACTCAAATTCTCTCCATTCTCACTGGTGAGTTTACTGAAAACTTTTACACATGCATTTTGGTCAAAAACATTTCTTTAGAAGAATAACGATTATTTTTAATGTTCATCTTTGATTTCAAATTGTAGGATAGAACTGAATTTCAGAAATGATTTTCTGCATAGAATAAGGTGTACATTATTATGTAAAATAAGTAACTACTGGGCTGGCATGTGCATGAAATCTGTTTCTAATTGACACTGAAAAACTAGTACTATGTCATTGCTATAATCGCTTTTTTAGTGAATAATCTCAACAGAATATATTAATTATTCAAAGCATCTAAATTTTTGGATGTTCTAATTGTCCCCCTTCGTAATCGGCAGATATATGCAGCACTACTGTTTTCAGTTCTCAATTTCTGTGTAACATTAAGAACTCTTCTTGCCTCTATCGCAAATACATGCACTCATTTGCCTTAATATTTTCATTCCTGGATTCAACTGTATGTAAATAATATTCATAATTATTGCCCAATCTAATTGGATTTCTTTTGCAATTTATACGCAGGCCCCATGGAGGAAAGTGATTGGAATGATATGACTTTCCCCGAAACAGAGGCTCTGTTGTTACATTTTACTTCGACAAATTACTTTCTTCCCCCATTTCTGAAATCCATGAAAAAACTAAAAGTTCTGATGGTATCCAATTGCGGTGCAAAGAAGGCAACAGTGAAAGGGCTAGATGTCTTATCTTCACTCGCTCAACTCAAGAGTGTCCGCATGGAGAGATTGATTTCACCCCTTGCTGAAAAGCAGAGCATCGAAGCACTGCAGAATTTAGAGAAGCTATCAGTGAGCTTATGTGAAGGATTTGGAAATATATCCACATTCACCAAGCTCCAAGATTTTAACCTGGATCACAGTAGTGATTTGGAGGAGTTAACCCCTGGTGTCTGCAATATGCGCTCCATTTTGTTATGGTCTATTACCAACTGCCATCTGCTTCAGAATTTACCACATGATTTTGGAAATATGAGCTATCTAAGAGTACTAAGGTTATCTGCATTACCAGGCCTGAAAGAGCTTCCTGCATCAATCGGTGAACTTGCACAGTTGGAATATCTAGACATTTCAGTATGCGAGGGTTTGAAGGAACTCCCAAAGGAAGTAGGACAGCTCAAGAAGTTGAGGGAAATTGATATGAGAGAGTGTTCTCGTTTGACGACGTTACCTGCAACTGTTTGTGAACTAAGTTCCCTGAAGCTTGTCACCTGTGATGAGAAGATTGGGAATCAGTGGTTGCGGGCCAAGAACATTTCTATTCCAGAGCTTAGAGTTGAAATCGTGGAAGCACATTTTAGTTTGGACTGGCTTGAAGATTGACTTTTTGTTGAATGTGAAGTCCAGGGGTTTACTGACTTTTCCTCTACCCCTTGCCTCTTGATTTCTTTGTTGTCTCTTCATATTCGAAGAGTTTATTTGTATAAAAGGAGTGCAGCTATGTATTTGTATCATGTGAAGAACAATGAATAAAGATATTGTCCTCCTTTCCTGTGGATGTAGCCTATAATGGTGAATCACGTAATTCGCTGTGTTATGTGTCTATGTCAATGTCTTTAATTTAAGTTTTGTTGTTTGTTATTATTTTATATGTTTTTTAAACTCAATAATTGGTATTAGAGTTGATAGTTAAAACCGGTTTTTTGGCGCATGTCCCTTCACCGGCTTTTCTCTCAAGGTACTATGCATTTATGATAGTTGGTAGGTGCAAAGGAATGTTGGAAGCAGTTAAGTTTGCTTTTGTCGAGGCAACCTCCAGTTTCTTGTGTGTTCTTGTTGCTCCTCTTCTCTTTGGCTTCGACTTCTCTTTCCCGTCAAGGAAGTGTGGTTTTCATTTCTTTGGCTGAAATGGCAGAACCCTTTGCCTTCATTGTCAAAGTCTATCCTCACCGGACTTCATGTTTTGGAGTGGATACTCCTATTTCTTATCCTGTCAGAACCGACATACTTCTATTTCTTATCTTGTGAGAACCACCAAGTCTCTTTCAAGGAAATTTTGACTAACATTTGAAAAGACTTCTATGCAATTCGGAGCCGCTGGTAATTTTTGCGATCAAAATGATATTGGGGCATGGTCATTTAAGCAGAGAGGAGTATCCTAGGGACAATTCCTTTATCTCCTCAAGGTTTGTTGCATCTCTGCTAAACAACAAGGTTCTTAAGGCGGAAGTGTTGGCTTTGACCACTCGGTTGTTTGAAGAAGACATTCTAGTGGGCTTAGACTTTGTTCTCAAATATGCTATCCTAGACATTGGCCTCCCTCGGCCTGGGGATATGCTCTTGCCTTCAGTTCCAGGGGAAACCATTAACTATTACCCATTTCTTCTGGATTTGAAAGGTTCGACACTCAAGGAACATAGGGCATTCACGACAATGGCAGTCAGATTCCTAAAATGGAAATTGTTGAGGGAAGATCCTGACAATCATGGAAATTGCTGAGGGAAGATCCTGACAATCATGATAGGGAGGAGGAGTTTAGAGATTTTGCCAAGTTAAATGGCTTTCTCCTGCCAAAAATTGAGCAAGAAGGGTCTTTTGCAAGTGCAAGTGGAGTTGGCAGTGAAGCTTCCCAAGCGAGTAGGGGTCGTGGGCGCTCAAGTGCAATAGGCAAAAGTAGGGGTCGTCCATGTGGAAGGGGTCGTGGCCAACAAGCCTAAGCAGTTATGATTTCCTAGCTAACCGGAAAAGCTTTGATATTCCTCCCTGTTATTTTGTAGTGGGATGAAATTGGTAAGTCTGGGGTCCAACCCTTATCTATTTTCAATTCTCAGACCTTAAGATTATGATTCTCATATGTATCGGATTTTTAAATTTCAATATAAACTTGTTGGCTATGTCGTTTACCTCCCACAAAAAAAACAATTGGTATCAGAGTTTGGGAGAAGCTACAGAAAAAATTGTGAGTAAATTGAAGGAAAATGGAAGAAGCAGGTAAATGGAGGATTGAAATTTTTTTGAGACAAACTTCGGAATGTGGAAGCTACACTTGGAATGTAATATCCCCTTTCTGGGATATATCTAATGTTTGCCCAAAAATAAAAAAATCCAATAATAAAATTAATTTACAATACTATTATTTCACTAAATTACACAAAAGCAATTGAACTTAAGAAAATAATCCTCAAACAAAATGATAATAAAGATTCTTATGTAAATATGCACACTATAGTTTGTTCCTAACAACCAACCATATTAGAAACTTGAGGAGAAAGCACAATAGTGTACCAAGAGACTATTCTCTACAAGTAAACCCAAGAGCATTGAACAACCAACCAAGTCAATCTGACCCCTTAGCCCACAGGTAATCCAACTCAACGAGTGGTCTACGAGGGACCTGTAATCTTGCATCTCCCTAATATGTTTCTTTTTCAATTCTTAATATGATTGCTTTATGAAAATCAAATGAACAATTACTAATTCTATGATTCTTGATGGATTGGTAAGTTAATTAAATATATAAGTCTATCCTTTATTGAATTCACAAACTAACAAACATTGGATTCAACATATAGCATACCAATTACTTCATAAATATATAAGTTTGCTATATTTTACCGCTTATATCATTTCCAAATTATTACTGCTTATATTAGTTTCTTGGTCGATTGACAATTGTATTAGATAAACTTAAAGCTTCCTAACTAATTTATAACCAATCAATATTATAAATACCTATATCATATTCAAAATCATACTTGATGATTCCTTTTTCCCTATACTCATTATATTTTCAGAAATGAACTTGCTAAATAATAAATCAAAATTTCGTTATAATTTAATTATTTTTTGCTCTTACTAAGTTTTGAACTTATTCATTTTGCACTTATAGGAGTCACAACTCTTCAATTTGTAAGGGATACATCTCTTTAGCAATGGATTGCTCCCTTTAATTATTATTTAACGAGTATGTGTAGAACCATTAGGGGCCAAAAAAGTGGCAATATGAAAAAAAATGCCTTTAACATTTGCCAAAAAAAACGAAAAAATTGTGTTAGCTTTTTAGTTGGCTTGGATGTTAGTACATGTAGCCATGGCAAAAGCCAAAGCATAATGGATATTGGAAAATATATATATATATATATATATATATATATATATATATATATATATATATATATATATATATATATATATATATATATATATATATATAGTCACACAAATCTGTCCATTTTAATTAAATGAATATTTCATATTTATTTGATTAAAAATCTACTAGCCATCAATTAATTAAATTATTATTTAATTAATTCATCTCCAAACATTCTCCTATTAATTAAATAAATTATTCAATTTATTTTAATTAATTCATTAAATCCAATTCCAATCACTTAAATAAATAAAATCAATTTATTTAATTAAAATCCCCCTATTCCTCTTTTAAATAAATTAAATAAAACATTTATTTAAATCATTATCCCCCCCACTTGCATTTTCCTACAAATGCAACTTGCACACATTTATTGAAATAAATGAATTTTTATTTTAATAAAATCCTATTTTCCCTCACCCACCAAATCCACTTGCAAAATCTAATCCCCTTCTAGATTCTTCTAACCCCTTCCTAATTAGTCTAATCCATTCTCTAATTATTGTCACATTCCTAAGCAAAGGGAAGTCACTTCTCAAAGCCTAAAAGTTTTTGATAAACATTAAAGGCTTTCAACCTTCAACCACCAAAATCCTTAAAGTCTTTGAAAACCATTGAAGGCTTCCAACCTTCAACCACTTAATCCCCAAAGTCTCCAAAAACCATTAATGGTTAACCCAAACCCTTCCACATGGTTAAAACATTTGTTTTGACTCAACCTCTACCCAACCCAAGGGTCTCATCAAGCCTTTAATGCTTTGACCATGATTATCTCTTAATCATTTGCACAAAGGTTTATCCTTGGATTATTTCCTAATCCAGTGGGTAATCCTAATTTAGACTTGACTCTTAGCCTTTAGATAACCATGAGGTCTTCTCAGGCCTTTAATGCCTCCAACCCCTTTTTTTCAACCCAACCCTATGTTGACACTTGTCACCATTTCATTGGTGCAAATTGTGCACATGGATCCCCAACTTTCAAGCTTGACCCTTGATTAAACCCTTCAATCCTGGCCATCCATTGCTCCATTTTTTCTATAAATAGAGCCCATTCCTTCATAATCCAGATCCTTAAAACTTGTATGCATCTAAGCTATAGACATTTTAGAGAGCATTTTAGCATAAACAATCTAACATCTTGTCTTTTTGGTTAAAATATATCATTTTAGCATTAGTATTAGCTTTTTATTTCACATTTAGAGCTATACTACAATCTCAATCCTCCATAAGCATCCATAGTGCAAAAAGCTGCTGAGAGCTACACTATTTTGGAACTTGGAGAGGAGAGGAACAAGGGAGAAGAAGCTAAGGCCATGCTAAGAGGCAGTTGGAGATGTCTCATGATCTTTGTTCTACTTATTAGATATATTAGCATGTCTCTTTGTGTCTCTTTTGGTATGCCTTCATATGTTTAGTTTTAGATTGACTAATGCTAATGTTTTGTGTGTTTTGTGTTATTTGATCAAGAACTAACCTTGTGCCATTTAGGAGCCCATCATTTGGTGAACCCGACGTGAATCGGAACACTTCAACAAACAATTATTTTTTTGACAACTAACATATTTTGCTTGTTGAAAGTGCCACACAGGTCGCGCTTTGACGCTAATGAACACGTTTTAGCGCTATCGAAACAATTTCTTTTAGCGCTATTGTCCTAAAATAGCGCTATTGAAAAAGTTTCAGCACTATTGACAACATTCTGGCGCTTTTGTCACAATTCTGGCGCTATTGAAACACTTCTGGCGCTTTTAACCTCTCGATTTTTTTTATTCTTTCAGCGCTACGGTGTAAATTAGCGCTTATATAAGCGCAGACTAGCGCTATTGTATAAATTAGCGCTTTTATCTAAAAAGCAGACTAGCGCTATTGCGATAGAGTGTTGTCCAAGTCGCTTTGTAACCAAAAAATTGAGTATCTTAGGCTTGTGGAAGCCCCCCTTGAACATTGATTTTTACTAACTTGTTTTTGTTCATGCAGGTTAACAACCCAACATAAAAATCACAAAATTGTCATTTAGTGCTTAAAAAGAACTTGAAAAACACAAAAAAATATTCATTGTTTTCTAGTTAGGACCCATTTTCTTTTGGTGCTTAAAAATCAACAACACAAATTTGATTTCATTGCATCAATTTGGACCTAAAATTTACAATCCACACTTCAAAATTTTGGTGCAAATAAAATACACAATCCACTTGTTTTGAGTTTTGCAAACAAATTTTACTTCAAGCAAAAAAACATGTTTTTCATTAAGTTGACCAGGATTTCCAAATTTTTAGATTACAACACATTTTGCCATTGAAGTTAAAACGAACACCATGACTGTTGGAGCAACATCTCCAAATAGTTAGATAATATTTGCAATCATGGATTAAAAAGAACAAGTGAATTTCGTGTTTGGCACACTTGTGCACAAAAGTCAGTCGAGTGGACCTACCTCTAACACACACTATCCTCTCCCTTGGCTCTCATGGTCCTAGGTGCAAGAGAAAAGTGTTAGTAACGCTCAAATTTTATCTTTTTAAGAGAGGCCTGCCAAGGGATCAACACTCTTGGGAACGACCTCGAGCGGTAAATCCTTCAAGCCGCTATAGAAATCAGGTGAGAGCGAAAGCTGTAGCCTTGGGTATAGCTGTTCCTACAATGTAACTGGCCGAAAGGACAAATAGGCCCCACCACCAGTTACAAGGCTCTTAAGTGAGTCACTGCAGAATGAACTTATGTCCAAAGCCATCGAACATGACTAAACACCTTTAAATAGTAGCCCACCCGTTCTATTGATTGAGGATATTTGAGATATAATTTAGTGCAAGAGCATAGATGGTTTTGCTCCCAAGATACTCACCATACATATTTCCTTGAGTAGAAACATAGCTTTTTGAAAAGTCACTTGTGGCTTGATAAAAGTGGTGACTCCCCCATCATAGGGATCATCTATTTGTTATGCTCGTGCAAGACTTAGTATATCACATCCTTACCTGCCATGGCGGGATTCATAAGGTATGTAGTACCAAAGTCGAAGAAATATCAAGATGTGGGCTAAATTTATCACAACTGGCCATTTGACCTTAGGGATAAAAAGTGTTTGAAGTGTGTTCGTTTTACAGACCTAGTGCAAATTGAGCCGACTTCAGGCTTTGGAAATACACCTTAAAATACATCTAAAGGAAGGGTCAAAAACAAGTCCAAGGATTGGGTTGATCTAGACCCATACTCATTTGTGCCTTTTGAGGCAACATTCTTGTGTTTGTGTGTTTGCTTTGTTTTCTTGTCAAAGAAAAATCAGAAAAATCAATCCCAAAAACAAAGTATTCATCCAACATTTCTCAAAAAAATAAAAAACAACCAAAAATACCAAAAACAAAGTGCAAAACAACAAAGAGACAAATTTTATGACCATTCTTCACATCTTGCGAAAGAAGAAGTGTCATCAGAATATTACCTTGAAAAGAAGACCATTAAGCTCAAAGGCTTTGATCAAAAGAAGAAAGTTCTTCTATCTAAATAGACAAATCTTTGTTTCACATAGAATCTTTCTACATCGCATGCGTCTATACCTTCAAGAAAAAACAAACGAATTTGATTCTGAATCATTGAACCGCAGAGCTTTTATGCAATATAGAGCTCTGAGTTATCATAAGAATCAAGGAGGAAAGATTGATCCCAACTTCTTCCCAAACATCTGTATCACCTTCAACACAGCTCGAGAAGTGCCACCAACGCCTGAAAGGGACGAAGTAGAGTTTGTTCCATTTGTAACACAAAGTTTTTATTGAAAGTTGAAAACAAAACATCCATCATCTCATTCATACATCATTATTCCATCATCAATCCATCCCAAAACTCTCAAAACATTAAGAGGTTCTTGTCCCAAGTTCTCTTTTAGATATTGCTTGAAATCAAACACATCACATCACTTTTTAGATTGTTTCTACATCTAGGATAAACTCATCCTAAGAGACACATCTACGTAGGTTAAAACTAGTTCATGAGTGAATCCTCTCATTGCTAGGTAGTCAAAAATCTGTAACACATCTCAGATTTCTCTACACCTTATCACATCCAAACTTATCAAACAAGCAAGCAAATTCGAAGAAGGAATTTCGGTTACATCTACTTTAGAGTGCTAGAGATCTACATCCAACACAAATCACTAATCATCAATCTTTCATCAAAAACTCATCATCATCTTCAATCAACTTCAACACAAACTTGCAAACAAAATGGCTCAAACCCGATCGCGATCAAGGCAACGAGAAATAGAAATTGAGGAAGAAGAGGACAACCTCAATGAATTTCAAGAAGCACTTGGAGGAAATGTAAATGATGAAAACCCAAGTACTCCCACTCCTTCAACAATCGAAAGGGTTTAGCATAACCCTCACTTTAACAGATTGTTTGATGAAATACTCAGGAGCAATGCGGATGCTCACTTCTTAAAACTCGCTCAAGAAGGAGCCAAACTCCCCTCTGACTTTGATCTTGCCCAATTAAGACAAGCATCAGAAAGACAAAGTCGCTATGAGGAGGAAAGAGGTAGAAATCACATCAGATATAACATTCCTCGAGATAATCCACCACCTCCTCCTCCAAATGAAATGGAGATGTTGCGGCAACAAGTCGAGAATCTCACCCAACAACTTCATAGTGGTGTTAAGACCAATCAATTCTCACTTAATGACATCTGTCCCTATCCTTTTGATAGGAATCTTTATATGCCACCCTTTCCACGCGGGTTCGAAACTCCAAAATTCAAAAAATATAGAGGAAAGGGAGATCCCCGTGATCATGTCAGAGAATTTCATTCCGCTTGTCTTGAAGTGGCATATGAAGACACATACCTAATGCGCCTCTTTCCCCAAAGCTTGGGAGGAACAACTACATCATGGTTTTCCCGACTACTAGGTGGCATTAGAACATTTGAGGAACTCATCCAGAAGTTCCTATCTCATTACTCTTATAATATTGAACGCGACATCACCATGGCTGATCTATGCAACACCAAACAAAAACCAGGTGAATTATTCTCAGTATTCCTGCAACGAAGGCGCCAAATGTCTAGAAGACGTTCTCTTCAGTTACCTGAATGAGAACTAGTGGAAATTTTCATTTCCAACTTAAACGAAGAAATGGAATTTCACCTGGATGTCAAAGACATAGACTCCTTTAACGATATGATCACCAAGGGTTTAAAATGTGAAAGGGCACTCATCAAAAAAGGACTCATCAAAATCTTTAATGAACCAAAAGATGGTTCTCGCCCGCGCTTCAATAGTGATAAACCAAACTTCTGGAACAAGAATAAGAATATCGTCAACGATGGGGTTGTGGATGCTCGAACTATCCAAAATGCACAACCTGTGGTTCGATTTGCAGGACAAAATCCTCCACCACACAATAACACAAATGTTCCTTCCAATCAAGGTCGCATCACATCTCATGATGAACCAAGACCTCGTCCAGAAAAACAAAAACGCACATACACTCCCTTAGGGGAACCCATTGAAATAGTGATGCGACAAATCATTTCTCAGAATTTGATCACTCTACCTAAACTATCCAACTATGAGCCTCAGGTCAAACCAGCATGGTGGAGAGATACTGAACACTGTGAGTTCCATCAAGGAAGAGGACACAAGACAAGTAATTGTCACCCATTGAAAGATCTCATTCAAGATCTTATTGATCGAGGAGAAATTGAGATTGAAGGACATGACCCAAAAACGACCAATAATGATCATCTGATGTTCAAGAATCCACTTCCATCACAAGATCAAAGGGGTCCTTCCACTTCCCGGCGAGGCACTGATACCACTGATTATACGCAGGTTGCGTATAACTACACTGTAAATCACCTGTATGATGCCAGTGAACAAATTGCAACTATAACCTTCAAAAATCCCACCTCAAATTGCAATGTTGTTACACGTCGTGGCAAGGTCACCATCAAGGCAGCTCCACAGGGCACCACCTCCGTCCCAAAGCAATACAATCTTGTGGAACAATTAGATAAAACGCCTGTGCTCATATCCATTTTAGAACTATTACGCCTATCGCCATCTCATAAAACAATCTTGGATCAAGCACTCCAAGAGGCGTCAGTCCCTACAAACCTGAATACGGACCAGTTTCAAGCCATGGTTGGAAATCTAAAGTCATCACCTTGTCTCACTTTTTCCGAAAGTGACAACTCTTCTTTCCAACAACCTCATAATGCTTCGCTACACATTGAAGGCTTTATCAACCAACATAGGATCAAGCGAGTTTTGATAGATAATGGAGCAGGCCTAAACATTTGTACACTACAATTGGTCACAACATTGGGATATGCAATAGAATTAGTGGATCCTCGCAAGAAGATCACCATCAAGGCCTATGATGATGCAGAGCGTTCATCCAAAGGAGCTGTGGTACTACCAATCCGAGTGGGCCCTGTGGTAAAGCACATCATCTGTCAGGTTCTGGACCTTCCTCTGCCATATAATCTATTATTAGGGAGACCTTGGATACATGCCATGCAAGCCGTTCCATCTACCTACCATCAATGTATCAAGTTCCCACATAATGGTGCAGAGATCACAATCCTGGGCGATGCAAATCCCTTTGCATTTTGCCATAATATCAGCCATCAACCGGAGATTACTGTTCCTAATAATAGGGAAGCTATTTCTTCCACATCATATGTAAATCCCGCCTCTCTTACCAGTTCGAACACCCCTATACCCAAGCAAGAAAAGCTTAAGATGAAAGTTGCAGAGGAAGGTCCCGGGGAATATAACTTGAGTCAGCTCTTTTGTGTAGGACAAATGCCCACTTCTCCTAGAACACATGGTAAACCACAACAGTTACTCCAAAAACCCATAGTCACGCCCGCATGTGCTTTGACGCCTTTCGTCCTTGGAAAGAGTCAAGAGGAAGAAACACAAGATGAGGACCTAGCGGACTGGATCTATAAGGATCCCATCACCACTGATAAACCGCAAGTTACACTTCCTACAGAACAGTATGGCAAAGGCCTTCTCATTATGCAAAGAATGGGATATGATGGTCAGAGTGCTTTGGGATACTGCAAACAAGGACGACATGAACCTCTACTACCAGAATTCAAGCCCAAAGGTAATACAGGCTTAGGCTTTGAAAAAGAGATCCTTCTTAAACTCAGATTCAAAGGAAAACCCAACAAACAATTTTGCCCACCTACTACAAAGAGGACACCTTTCATAATCAAAGCACCATCAAGCACTATCCCCACTGCCCCACCAAGGCTCACAACTCCACCGCAACCATCACCAATGCCAAACATCCCACCAATCGAACCAGTAATCCCATCCACAGCAGCCATCACATCAATAAAACCATTCACAGCAACAACTGTATTTGAACTCGCAGCAACATCTATGGCACCAGCCGTTCCAATAGAAGCCACTAAGTCAACACTGCCGATACTTCCAGTAACAAATCCTTTAAACCCCATCATGGTTCCTGTAGCACCGGTCACTACAAAGGTACATAAACCGATCACGCCTGCAGTATTCAACTCCAGCGACATCCCAGTATGGTATAGTAATCGGATGCTGGAAAGTGATTCAGAGACCGCCTCACATGAGTGGGAATTTGATTCAGTACATCTTAATACTTCAGATGAGGAAGACACATCACCACCTCCGCCACGCAAAGACATCCCTGTTTACGGAGAAGCACAGATAAAGACCACTTGGGTACCTGAGCTGGAAACATCTTCCACATACCCTATGTCTCATCCTATGCCTGATTCTGACAGGGAGAGTACCATCAACGACCTTCACCATACTGTCTTAACCCTCACTGACACATCTAACAAACTTAACCTAATCGATGAGGTAATGCCCATTATCCACCCTGAACTCATCGAATGGAACCAATCAAACCCCCCATGTCTTGACCTCTTCCAAAACGATGAGGCTATCATTGACTTTTTGGAATTAAGGGATAATCTACCAAGCGGGGATCACAAAGCTGGATTCGCCATTGAACTTAATAGCGCAGCATACTTCGGGGCGGATGCCAAACCCTTCAGCTGCAAAAATATAACATTAAAACATGGATCTTCCAGTGAAAACCACACTGTGGCACTGTTTGATCCGACAAAAGTAAAAAGAAAGAGCGTATCCAACGGTAAAAACCTCTCTGAGGTGCCTGAGGATGAAGGGTTTGACATTCTCCCTGCTAGTACACAACAGGAACGATCAACGATTCTTATCGAGGAAACCAAAGAATACAATGTGGGGACTCCTGAAAACCTTCATATCATACATTTGGCATCTCTTCTCACTCCAGAGGAACAGCCTCAATTTATAGAGTTCTTTCAGAAACGTCAGATCAACTTTGCATAGTCATATGCAGACATGCCTGGGCTTGATCCTGATTTAGTTATGCATCATCTCATAGTAGCAAAAGGAGCCAAACCTGTCAAGCAGAAGCTTCATAAGATGCATCCTTAGATTGCCGTGCTAGTCAAAACAGAACTCAAGAAACTCCTAGATGTTGGTTTCATTAGACCAATTGATTATGCAGAATGGATCTCCAATATTGTGCCAGTTGGCAAACCAAAAGGGGGCATCCGCATTTGTACTGACTTCAGAGATCTGAATAAGGCATGTCCTAAGGATGACTTCCCTCTACCAAATATCGACATCATAGTAGATTTGACAGCAGGACATGCCATGCTTTCACTCATGGATGGCTTTTCAGGATACAATCAAATAAAGATCGCACCAGAGGACCAACATAAGACAGCCTTCACATGTCCATGGGGCACATACTGCTGGAATGTAATGCCTTTCGGTCTAAAGAATGCAGGAGCGACCTATCAACGAGCAATGACCACCATCTTCCATGACATGATTCATACTATGATGGAAGATTATGTGGATGATTTACTAGCAAAATCACTTACTAGAGAAGGACATCTTCACATCTTAGATAAAATCTTTGATAGACTGGAACAATACCATGTTCGACTCAACCCAAAGAAATGTGTCTTTGGAGTGACCTCCGGGAAGCTTCTAGGATACATTGTCTCAAGCAAAGGCATTGAGGTCGATCCAGCAAAGGTTAAGGCAATAATGGACATGCCACCACCAAAGAATATCAGTCAGCTAAGGACACTACAAGGACGGCTTCAATCCATCCGTAGATTCATTGCACAATTGGTTGATAAGTGTCACCCATTCACACACTTGCTACACAAGAACATCCGCTTTCAGTGGGATGACAGATGCCAGCAAGCATTTCAGGCACTTAAAGACTATCTCATGAATCCACCATTGTTGATGCCACCAGATCCAAGTAGACCGTTGTTACTTTATATCTCAGCGACAAGTACAACATTAGGTGTATTACTGGCACAACATAATGCAGAAGGTAAAGAGTGTGTTGTATACTACATCTCTCGCACACTGGTTGGCTATGAACTCAATTACACACCTATTGAGCGAGCTTGCCTAGCAGTAATCCTGGCAGCCACTAAATTGCGGCACTATTTGTTGACGCACAAGGTACAACTCATTGCAAAGATTGATCCACTCAAGTATTTACTCAGCAAAGCAGCATTGACAGGTCGCTTGGCCAAATGGGTGATGATTCTAAGTGAATTTGACATTGAGTATGTGGACCGTAAAGCTATCAAAGGTCAAGTCATTGCAGATCAGTTGGCCGATGCGCCCCTCATAGGCGATCATCCTCTCATTTCCAATTTTCCAGATGAAGAGATATTCATGATCACAATAGCACAACCATGGAAATTATACTTTGATGGTTCCTACACTAGGCACGGCTCCGGGGCAGGCATTCTGTTTATCACACCTCAGGGCGATAGCATTCCGAAGTCTTACAGGCTCACATTTCCATGCACAAACAACATAGCAGAGTATGAGGCCTTGATCACAGGACTCAGGTTAGTCGTACAATGGAAATTACAAGAACTACAAGTATATGGCGATTCCCAACTAGTCATTTGACAAGCAACAGATGAGTATCAGACCAAAGATGATAAACTCATGCCATACAAGCAAATGGTGGACAATCTAAAGACATCATTTACTACTATCACTTTTGAGCAGATACCAAGAGATCAGAATCGAGCTGCTGACGCCATGGCTACCATCGCATCTCTCTTAGATCTTCCACAAAATTCAACACGCTACGAGTTCTTGGTAGAACAGCTTTGGATCCCCGCTTATGATATCCCTGAATCCGAAATGATATGTCACCTTGTTGGTTTTGAATCCCCATGGTATGGTGAATTCTACACCTATCTCCGCGATCACACCCTTCCTCCCGACCAATCAAATAACCAACGAAAAACCTTCATTCGCCAAACTGCTCGATATACCATTATTGCCGAAACCCTATACCGATGCAGTCTTGATGGTACTCTCCTTCGATGTCTGGAACAAGATGAGATAACAAAGGCTTTGGAAGAGGTCCATGAAGGAATTTGCGGGACTCACTCAAGTGGTCCGTCACTAGCCAAGAAACTCATGCGAGCTGGATACTATTGGCCATCTATGGAAAAGGATCCCTACTACTTTGTCAGGAAATGCAAGAAATGTCAAGTTCACGGCGACCTGATACATGCACCAGCACAGGAACTGCAACCAATCACAACACCATGGCCTTTTTGTCAATGGGGCCTTGACCTTGTGGGTAAGATTCATCCATCTTCATCCAACGGCCATAAATTCATTATTACCGCCACCGAATATTTCACAAAGTGGATCGAAGCTATTCCACTTACCCAAGTGACCGGCAAGCAGATCGCCTCATTCATCCTCAACTACATCATCTGCCGGTATGGTGTGCCCATGTCCATTGTCACAGATAACGGTCTTCCTTTCAAAAATCAGGATGTCCGTGAGCTTTGTGAGAAATTTCATATCCAACACCGCTTTTCCACTCCCTATTACCCACAAGGCAATGGTCAAGCTGAAGCATCCAATAAAAACATACTGAGGATCCTAAAGAAGACAGTCAATGATGCTGGCCGTGATTGGCATGTTCAACTAAATCCAGCGCTATGGGCACATCGAACTAGCATTCGAACCCCTACAGGTGCAACTCCTTATTCATTGGTCTATGGTGCAGAAGCTATCTTGCCTATTGAGGTCGAGATACCATCATTACGAGTTTCATTGCACAATCTCATCAATGATGAAACATACAGAGTATCCCGTCTTCAGGACTTAGGGTTACTAGAAGAGAAGCGACAAGCTGCATACAATCACCTCAAAGCCTATCAGTAGCGCATGAGTAGAAGCTACAATCGTCGAGTTCGATCTCGTACATTTGAGGTAGGTGATCTTGTTCTTCGAGAGAATCCTCGCAACCAACCAAACCGAGAACATCAGGGCAAGTTTGAATCAAATTGGCTGGGCCCATATGTTGTCACTGCTGTGTTCGGGTCCGGGGCATATCATCTAGCTACATCAGACGGAGAACCACTCGCAGATCCAATCAATAGCATGCACCTCAAACGGTTTTATACCTAAGGTATACAGAGCATCAGGTTCCCTTGCATATCAGAAAATACCAAAAACATTCAGAAAATGTCCTGAAGAAAATACAAAAACATTCAAAAAATTCAAGAAAAATCATACATCCAAACGGTGAACAACCACTCCGGTGGCACCTTGGGTAAGCACGATACTGAAAACCTGGCAAACAGGCGCCACTCGTAAAGGCAATGGCTCCAGTATCTTTCAGGCTCGTTGCAATCACATTCATACACACATCCAACTATGGCTTGTTATTTGATCTGCAATTAAGAAAGTACTCCATGCGTTTCGTATCCCGCTTTTTCATAGTCAGGTCTAACCCTGGGGGCAATACCCTTACCCTAGTGATGGAAGTGGATTCTACATTGTCTTATGTGTCATTACGCTCTTCATTCAGGCAATCATCAGAAAATACCAAAAACATTCAAAATTGTTTCACAAAATCCAAAAACATTGGAAAAACCATCAAAAATCACCCAAAAACATGACAACACCTTGTACATATTCATCCGATCAGATACAAAACAAACATTGACAAAATACTCACACAAATGACCACTTATCACTCAACCAACACAATCAACATCAACATCCAAATTGTCTTTAACAAGGATGCATCCTTCCTTACCAAAACAAAGACAAGATGACATTTTCTTTGACAAGAAAATTCTGTTAGGCTATCAAATACTTGGTTGATTTGTGAGTACAATCGTTTGTGTATCTGTATCAGCATCTTTTAGCATTGATTTGTATCATTTGCACATTGTTTCCGATGAAGTACTGGGGCATGTACTAATGGTGTCTACGTGGGAAGTTCACCAAGCTACGTGATCTTATGCAAAATGCAGTCATAGATCACTACGGCTTGCTGACTACAGCGTATATCTCGACCATATGGACATGAACCATTACCAAGGATCCTTATTCTTTATTCTTTATGTGTATATACTATTTGGTTACAGGTACAATGCTCATCCTTTGATTCCTCTTCCTCCAAATTGGATAAAGGTTTTATTTCTTAGTACGGTATGCACTTGCCTCAGGATCTGATCAGCCTAAGATCAAGGAGGACGATCCAAGTCATGCATGAAAGGAGATAATCCTTGTCTGTTCCGCAAGCAATACTCTAGTCGACTTGACCCTTATATCAAGTTGTTTGTATTAACTTGCTATATTAAAATCCATGAAAGAAATACTCAGGTCATCTTGAATCATTATGTCAAGATGCTTGTATTTTCTTCCAACATTTTAAAGCTCAATGATGAAAATAGAGCACTATGGATCGTCATCCCACCTCATCTATTTATATCTTACATTCCATTGCATGTCACCTATCCATTCATTCATTCATATGTAGGATTTACATGTAACAAATGACCAAAGAAAACTAGTCTTGGATACAATCATGATCGAGTATTCTGATACATCATCAATGCATCACGCAAAGTCTTACAAACCTTGCATGCCTCATAATCATATCATCCTCACATTTAGTTGCATCTTGCATTAAATTTTTCAAAGTTGCATCTTACATTAAACATTCATGTCATTTTTTTTAAAAACTATCGTTCATTTCGGACATTAAGTTTTCATTAATCATTTTGCATCATTACATCACTCATAAGTAGGTCGATTTATTCGTAGGATTAAAATGATCTTTGATTATATTTAGTCCTTTACTAAGCATTCATATAGTGTCAATTATTCATCATCATTTATCATTGCATACATTCATAATTAAAACATTGCATTCATTCATCCAGTTATTAAAGTATTTTCTTATGCTCATTTTAGGATTCATTTCACATCGCATTCATTCTCCTCTTTTTTTGTAGTTATTACAAATATTAGTTATAGTATCATCACACTCTCATATTTATGCATTTAGATTCATAAGTCCATTTGTTTACAAAATCATCGCTTCATACCATTTCATATATCTATTTTACATATGCATTCATTCTACACATTATCATATAAACATTTGTACTTTACATTTGTTTATCCATATGCATTCATTTAAAAAAACATTATCATATAAACACTTGTACTTTACATTTTGTTTATCCATCTGCATTCATTTAGGCATCATCATATAAACATTTGTCCTTTACATTTTGTTTCTCCATATTACATTCATCTACACACATCTAGATGCATATTCATACATAACATCATTTCATTCAAACATCGTCACATAAATCATCTCATCATTACATTGCAATAGGAAACATCAAAAATCCTGTTCATGCATCAAGCATAAGCATATATCCTCATCATGGCATTCCATACATAAAGCATTACATCAAAAAAATCAAAAATAAATCCTACCTATATAAACCTGCATTCATATGTCAGTATCTCACATCATAACTCATCATAAAAACATGCATAAAAGAAACATCTCATCAAATGCATACATGTACACATATACATCTAAGCAATAAATCATCATCATGCATAAACATCCATACATAATCACATGCATATCATCACAATATGGGATCTCCTCATATATATCATCTCATATATCAGAGTACAATGAAGTCTACAAAATCGGCTACCAAGAGCCATCCAAGATACAGTCCATGAATAAACAATGATATAATATATGTATGCAAAAGTGCTCTCTCAAATGCCGCTCTGGCCAGATGCTGTACCACCACCACCACCCCTACCTGCTCCACCACTGGTACCTGCCCCACCTGATCCATCTCTCCGTGGAGGCCTCATCGAACCCCCACTCCCTCCTGCATCTCCTGATCTCTCCCGCCTCAAAGGACCCATCACTCCCCCACTGCTCTGCATCCTCTGTGATCGCTCTGATCTTGTCTGCCGCATCTGGGTATAACTGAGAGCTCGCTGACTGAGTGGCACCACCTGCTCATATAAACCTCGCCAGTACTCTATCTCAGCCTGTGCTCGCCCAAACTGCCTCATAATCTCCCTTGTAGGACCTTGTGCTCCTACTCCCGCTCAGACTGTCTCCTGCAGCTCCGCCAATCTCTCCACCGCAGTATCTCTCTCCCGTAGCACCACCGTCAGCTCTACTCACGTGCAAATAGCTGCACATCCCTAGCTACTATCTCCTCCTCTAATCTCTCTATCCGGGTCTGCAAATACCCTATCATATGATCCCGCAGATCCCTAGTAGCTCCCTCTCCCGTGTCCATGGCTGCCTCCCCTACACCACCCTCCCCTGCACCTGTATCCATCGGGATCTCTCTCTCTCCATCCCCCTCCCACTCAGCTGCACTCCTCCCTGCATCAACGGTCCCTGTGATATCTGAATAGGTAGTCCACCTCTCCCTCTCCGCTGCCTCGGCATCCCCAACCCACCTCCTCCTCCTCCACCTCCTCCCCCACCTCCTCCTCCTCCTCCATCCCCTCCTCCTCCATCTCCTCCTCCTCCTCGGCCTCCTGCTCGCCGTCCTCATCCCCGTCCTCTCTCATCCTCAAAAGATGGGATCGGCTCTGCCGGGTCTGATATCCGTAGGATCGGGTGCGCCGCCTGATACTGTGTATACTCATCTGTCACCCCTGCATCAACGACCCTCGGTCGTAGGTCCCATGGCCTCGCCTGCAGTGTCCGAAACTCTGCCAGTGCCTGATCATACGGTAGCACTAGACCCCATGCATACCGCTCCCGAATCACTCGTGCATACTCCCTTGATCCGCTAGGCAGTCCCTGCTGCCGTCCGAACTGCCTCGTCACTCGTCCCGACACCTGTCTCTCTACATGATAAGAGGTCCTCCCAATGAGGAATCGGGTCATGAAGACATAAGGTAGTGCCTCCGCATCATCCTCCCATTGCTCACACTCCAAGTATGGCCGCTAGATCACTGCATCCAAGTCATCCAATGCTCGCCGCCACCACTCTAACTTCCCCAAGTGGGGCTGACTCATCATGCCACTGTACATAAACATGTATGGCTGGTCCACGGCTCAGAATCTGAGACTCACTGGTCGAGTCACTGGTAGGTGCTCCCATGCCCAAACATGTAGCAACGTCATGCCCACTGCTAGAGAACCTCTCCCTCGGTATACTATCTCGTGGAGCTCCTGATACATGTGCGCTAACACGCACGGCCCCCAGGCAAATCGGGTCCCCTCAGTCATCATCATCTCTATAACCTGTCCCCATCCCACCGCCAATCCATGTGACCGCCTGTCTGGACACATAAGTCCTCCCACAATCCCTAACAACACTGCTGGAAGGGGCTCATATAGTGCCGCTATATCCTCCCATGCGATCGAGCCATCGTCAATGTATACATCATCATCAAATATCCTCTGACATGACACCGTCCCCCAGGATCTATCGTATGTCACCAGCTCCCCCCGAATCGGAATCCGAAGGATACGCCACACGTCCTCCAAAGTCACCGTCATCTCTCCCTGGGCTAGATGAAATGTGCACGTCTCACTGTGCCATCGCTCTGCCAAGGCTATAATCAGGCTGTGATTCATCCGAATCACGGGCATGTGCATCACCTCGTACAACCCAGTCGCTGCTATACAATCAATCTCTATCTACATCAACCGGTCTCGCAACCCCTGTGTCGCAGGATGGCGCTCGTGTAACTGCAACACGCGCAGATCCTCCTGCACATAGACATTCATCAATCACCATCAGTTGTTTTGTTTTCAAACTTTCTTAAGTTTAAACCTAGACTATCATCAGATACTTTGATCAAGTATCTTCGGGTCTCAACAGGTAAGCAATCATGGCCACCTAGACTTCAATAGGCATTTATCCTAACAAATGACCTAAGTCTCATCGGGCTGCTATGGTTCAAAACAACTCCCACTTCACCTCGCCTTTCATCAATCATTGGCATCCGAAGATTTGTTTTGTCCAACACTGGGGCATCTCTTTATCCTAAGCAAAAGCGCTATTTTATTTACAAAAGCTCTAGTTTTCCACAATAGCGCTACAACCCTAGCAACAACGCTCAATTAACCCTACCATAGCGCTACTTGGTGAAGTGCGCTAAAACTTGCATACATTAGCGCTAATGAATACAAAAGCGCTCAAACCAGAGCACAATAGCGCTATTGCGGCACAATAGCGCTAATTCATGGAGCAAAAGCGCTAAAACCATAGTTCCAATGCTCTTGCTCCGACTTGACTTGGACTCACCTAAAAACCTATCAAAAATACATAAAAAGTAAGTTTTCGAATTTGCGTACCGCTGGTCCGTAGTCGTCTGGGCGCTGGAACCGTCGGACTCGCTCGAATCTGTGCTCAGTGATCGGAATCGGCATAGTAGCTCCTCCTTGCTCCTCCAAATGTCACTATCAGAGCTCTCGTTTTCAACTGGTCGCGGTCACAAATGATCCTATTTTCACCCATTTCACCCCATTTATACCCCCCGCCGTCACTGTAACTTCGCCCCGCTCATCGCCGTGGTCCCCGTGAACTTCCCGAGCCCCCCATTTCTCCATGTTTCCCCCGATTTCTTCTATTTTTCACCAGTATACCTAACTTCTTCTCTTCTATCACCCTGCCAATTTTCATTCTTTTTCGAGAGATCGCCCGATTTTTTGAAATTTTTCGGCCCATCTTTCGAGGGGGCATACCACCCATTAAATTTACATTTTATGGGGCATTTCTTCACACCTATTTTTCTTTCTTTGAAACGACGCGATAAACTGCACCGTCTCAAAGAGGGGCAAATGTAGTCACACAAATCTGTCCATTTTAATTAAATGAATATTTCGTATTTATTTGATTAAAAATCTACTAGCCATCAATTAATTAAATTATTATTTAATTAATTCATCTCCAAACATTCTCCTATTAATTAAATAAATTATTCAATTTATTTTAATTAATTCATTAAATCCAATTCCAATCAATTAAATAAATAAAATCAATTTATTTAATTAAAATCCCTCTATCCCTCTTTTAAATAAATTAAATAAAACATTTATTTAAATCATTATCCCCCCCACTTGCATTTTCCTACAAATGCAACTTGCACACATTTATTGAAATAAATAAATTTTTATTTTAATAAAATCCTATTTTCCCTCACCCACCAAATCCACTTGCAAAATCTAATCCCCTTCTAGATTCTTCTAACCCCTTCCTAATTAGTCTAATCCATTCTCTAATTATTGTCACATTCCTAAGCAAAGGGAAGTCACTTCTCAAAGCCTAAAAGTCTTTGATAACCATTAAAGGCTTTCAACTTTCAACCACCAAAATCCTTAAAGTCTTTGAAAACTATTGAAGGCTTCCAACCTTCAACCACTTAATCCCCAAAGTCTCCAAAAACCATTAATGGTTAACCCAAACCCTTCCACATGGTTAAAACATTTGTTTTGACTCAACCTCTACCCAACCCAAGGGTCTCATCAAGCCTTTAATGCTTTGACCATGATTATCTCTTAATCATTTGCACAAAGGTTTATCCTTGGATTAATTCCTAATCCAGTGGGTAATCCTAATTTAGACTTGACTCTTAGCCTTTAGATAACCATGAGGTCTTCTCAAGCCTTTAATGCCTCCAACCCCTTTCTTTCAACCCAACCCTATGTTGACACTTGTCACCATTTCATTGGTGCAAATTGTGCACATGGATCCCCAACTTTCAAGCTTGACCCTTGATTAAACCCTTCAATCCTGGCCATCCATTGCTCCATTTTTCCTATAAATAGAGCCCATTCCTTCATAATCCAGATCCTGAAAACTTGTATGCATCTAAGCTATAGACATTTTAGAGAACATTTTAGCATAAACAATCTAACATCTTGTCTTTTTGGTTAAAATATATCATTTTAGCATTAGTATTAGCTTTTTATTTCACATTTAGAGCTATACTACAATCTCAATCCTCCATAAGCATCCATAGTGCAAAAAGCTGCTGAGAGCTACACTATTTTGGAACTTGGAGAGGAGAGGAACAAGGGAGAAGAAGCTAAGGCCATGCTAAGAGGCAGTTGGAGATGTCTCATGATCTTTGTTCTACTTATTAGATATATTAGCATGTCTCTTTGTGTCTCTTTTGGTACGCCTTCATATGTTTAGTTTTAGATTGACTAACGCTAATGTTTTGTGTCTTTTGTGTTATTTGATCAAGAACTAACCTTGTGCCATTTAGGAGGGCATCATATATATATATATATATATATATTGTTTACATTCTTTAACTCCACCTTCCACTCCTGTCCATTTGGGCTTTGCAACACCATATAAGAAAGCATATGACTGTCTTTCTCATCTGTGAATTGTGAAACAAATGTAGGAGGAATGTGCTACAAGGAACACATTATATAATTTATTTCATCAAATCATAAATAGAATATATGAAATCTTTTTAAAATGTACAAGATAGTAGGAGTATAAGTATGGAACTTACCAGTTTTTTTGCAAAGTCTTCAAGCATAACCTTGAAGAAAGATGCATGTCCATCAAAGCACTATTTATCATGATATTTACCATGTTTTATATAGCATTTTTTATTGCATTCTCTATATGGTATAAAAAGCTCTCCAGATCCTTCATCCTCCATTGCAAACTCAGAATAAGGCAAACTAGAAGAAGTTGAGTGATACCTGAACACTACATGTTGAGTAGGACCAAGACCATTGGTGCGTTCATATACGTGGTTTTCAAAATGTTGAAAGGGATTAAAACCACCATCACATTAATGAATATACTCTCTTAATGACTGATGCGCACTTGCATTTGGTAGGTAGATGTGAAGTAATGAATATGCATTAATGTACCTACACTTGTGTGAAGAAAACAGATTGTAGTCAACAATTATTATTTTATCATAATCATGAAGAAATTTATCTCATCAATACACAAGGTCAAGAAATTAATATTATTCAATATGTTTCCCATCACTCGCAATAATGGTTGGATTTGAAACTTAACTCCTACCGACAAAGTTTTGGTTTTAACGATGTTGTGTTTGGCTGTAAACCAATCAACTACAAATGATCTAGCATGTCTCTTCAATGTTTATTAACATTCATACATATTGGTTGTATATGTATACACTAGTACTTGCACCAAAACAAGATGCAATGGTTACGCCAATAGTAAAATATATTTTGAGTAATATATCATAATTACAAGTCACAAAATGTAAAACCTGTATTTATTAGTAATAATTATTTTTAATGTAAAGGAATATGTTTGTTTGCTAGTTTATCCATAAATGATGATGTGTATGTTGTGCCATTTTTGGTTTGGTCTTTGTCAGTTCTATTTCATTATTTGGCACTAGTCACTCTTTCTTTGTTAGTTTCAATGGTGCGAAGGATGGTCAAAATGTTTTACAAGGCTCTTTTAGATTTATTATGTTAGACTCTCATCGATACATATACTCGAATGAAAGTCTTCTTGGAGCCTAGATTGAATCACAAGATATGTTAGAGATTAGAAAATCGAGTAAAGAGAGCCCTGCTTCCATGTGGAAAAAGCCTATTAATCTTTTCTAAGGATGTAATTTGTGTTAAGTTTTAGAATATGACCTGGTTATAAAGAAAATCAAACAAATAATTTGTTATATTTTGGATATTGTATTTTATGTTGTTACACTTCTAATTTCTTTTGGACATTATTGTATTTGGAGTTGAAATTTCTTAATTTCTTTAGAAAGTTTTCTTTTACATTTTCACTTTTGACGACAACTGCTCCCCATTATACCTCCACAAAGATGCTAAAAATTGATTGCTAATGACAAATTTGTGTCAAAAACATTCTCAAAAAAGTAGACTTTTGTCTCTTACTATTTGAAAACCCATGTTTGTCATTTGTAAAAATAACGTAGGGACCGTTGGAATTCTCAAAACAACCCACTATCCTCTTTTGTGTGGCCTAAGTATCCGATCATATTAGATATTTGATATTCGATCTTTTCATAAGGGCACCAACAATTTTGTTGGCACCCTTTCTTAGAGGTATCAAATATTAGATAATATTCTATATCCAATACCTTATTTAGGAGAGAGAGGGGTAATTAGGGGGAGGGGGGAGAGATGGTGAGTAAGGGGAAGGAGGGAAAGGGAGAGGGGGTTGGCAAAGGATAGGGGGGAGAGGGATAGGTAGGTAGAGAAGGGGTAATGGAGAGGGAGAGATAGGGAGAGAAGGGGAAAGGTATCTAGAAAGAGAGAGTATTTAGAATGAAGGGGAGAGGGGAAAAATGGAAGTATCAACAGAGAGAGAGAGAGAGAGAGAGAGAGAGAGAGAGAGAGAGAGAGAGAGAGAGAGAGAGAGAGAGAGAGAGAGAGAGAGGTACGATACATAGGAGGAGAGAGTTGGGCACAAATAAGTGAATAGGGTGTTAGGGATAGTAGGAGAGATAGACCTGTAGTTAGAGGGAAAGAATGTCCAAATGAGAGATTATAGGAGGGATCTGGGGAAACATAATTTATTTAATATAAAATGTTATATCATGATATATATGTTTTTAAATCTATATATTAATATCATTAATTATATTATAATATATATATTAGGAATATATAAAAAATGTTTATATATTATATAAAATAATATTTTAAATATTATACATAATAAAAATGTAATTTATTATATATTATATATATAGAAATTATCTAACAAAAATTTGATATCCAATAATATCAAATATCCATTAGATCTGGGAATGTATTTGATATATGTTAGCTTTGACAAAAATCTACAGCCTTGAGAGTTGCCTTAGGATTGCTTTGGGATTTGGCTAGGACATGTCAAACCTAGAAAGTCAATACAAAAAATGTGTTTTTTTCCTTGCTTTTCCAGACTTCGCCCATGTGGCTAATGACTTTTTTTAAGCCAAAATTGATGAAACAAAAAAGGGTTTTTTAAGGAGATTCTCAGCTTTCCATCTATATAAATTATGCCTTAATTTGAATTTAATAAATAATTATTATTCATTTTCTATTTGAATTATGACTAAAGTCCTAATTGATAGCAGAGAGTTTTTTAGTGGCGAATCTTCGCCAATTGGCGAATTCTGCGTATTTTTGCATTTTTTTTTTGAGGAAATAGCGAATAGTTTGGGGCAACATAGTGGTCAAATCGCCTGGAATTTTGGGGTTAATGGTACGCTGTATTCTGGCTTCGCCATTGACCACACATCGTTCGACGTGCATGCCCGTAATATTCGTTTGGAATTACTCGGACGTTGGTATTAGATCACCTTCGTTATTCACCAGAAATAGTAAAACGATCACGTACCCAAGACCTAATTCGCCAACGGTAAATTAAATGTTCATTGCACGCGTCGGCCAAATTCGCCAATATTAATTAAAACATTATAAGCATTCGAGGACCCATTTCACCCCGCTTAAATCAAGATGCATTTTGAAACGCTCACGCAATTCGCCAAAAATGCAATCATGGATTGATATAAATACACTCTTTCTTACAATTTGTTCGTGTCTAATTAGTAAATTTGGGAGCTCTTGATTCGCATTCTGCAATTTGAGTTGGAACGTCAAAGTTCATTGTAGGGCGGAGGGCCAGAGTTACAATTCTACAACACAGGCCCAAGCATTCCTGATTCCTGATTCAGAGAATTGAGAAGGCATAAAGGTGAGTAATCATTTCTTCATACTTGATAGTATTAGTTTTAACTTTTAATTCATAGTGAGAGGTCAAGACTCAAGATGTCACGGTCAGACATGTGTGAGACTCCTTAGGGTGGTGAAGGGATTGAGATGTTAGACAAGGGTGAGACTGAGACTCCTCGGGGTGGTGAAGGGATTGGGATGTCAGACAAGGGTAAGACTCCTCAGGGTGGTGAAACTGAAGGGATTGGAAGGCCATCAAAACGCCCAAAACTTAAACTTAAAGATACTACCATAAAGTCTTTCTTTGGAATTGGCAAAGTTTCTGGTCCATCAACTTCTACAGTTGCAAAAGCCATTCACAGTAGCTCACCACCACCACAAGGTGGGATTTCCATTGAGTTAAATGCATCAAATGAGGATGACAATACCGACATGGTAGATGATGTTCTAAGGGATACACACAATGAGATAATTCACTCAGATGCAAATGCTAGTACTGAAGATGATGTTGGTAGGAAGAAAAGAAAAAGGAAAGTAAAACTGGGGCGAGAGTGGGAGATGACAAGGAGTTTTAAGATTGATTGGGTAGAAAAGTACCCATTCATTGAACCAGTCCCAAACAGTGATGAACAACCAACATAATGCAGGTGTAAGATTTGTAGCTGGAAAACTAAAAGAGAGAAGAAGATGCAGCTAAAGCTTGACACCATAGAAAAGCATATTGGTAAGGTTTATGAAAAACAGATCATAGACGGAAAGGAAACACCAGTAGTAAGATGAAAATCAAACGAAGAATGTCTTCATGTTAAGTATGCCGCGGAATATGAAGAGAATAACCACAAAATGACACTGATTGGTAATAATGGATTTGGAAATACAATCAAGGTTGGGCTTGAACATGCAGCGAAAGATGCAAACCTAGAAAAGACTGTTTAGATGAGTGTTATTTTTCATATTTTGTCGAGAGGGCGTCCTATGAAAAAGTTCCTAGAATTTAGTAATTTATTATCTTTTTTGAATGTTCCTCGCTATCCTATGTCACATTGGTCAATAAACGCTGGATGGGAAAAGAAAAATTGTCTCATTGAGGTGGAAAAGAAAAATTTACAAGAGAGTGTAAAAGAGTCAAATTTCATTTCATTATCCATAGATGAAGTTACTGTGGTAGATAACACTGCTTGGGTTTGTATGCATGTGTATACTATAAAAGAACACGTTCGTCGAGCTCATCTACTCTGTGTTCGTAAAATGAGGGGCAATTCAACAACAAAAAATTTATATTTGGAAGTTAAGAAAGATTTGAATGAAATTGTTGGTATGGATGACTTGACAATTGCTAAGAAGTTGGTGTGTGTTGGAGCTGATGGAGCTGCAGTAATGCAAGGTCAAAGGACTGGTCTTTGCGCAAGATTACAAACTAGTATTGCACCATACATGGTTGGCATTCACTGCATGGCCCATCAAATGAATTTAGCATATAGAATTGTAAGCAATTTCCCTACAGTGTCAAAAGTTGAAGATCTGGTCCACGAGCTCCACTCATACTTCTGCTGAAGTCCTAAACGTTTTGCAGAATTTCATATTTTTGCTGAGGGAATAACAACAGGAAACAAGCTCCTCAGGGATGTTGAGACCAGATGGATCTCCTTGCATGGTCTAGCGGAATGAGCTCTAACAGAATATCAATCCTTGATCGGACTAATGTATGAGCAAAGCCTCATAGTAGACAAAGCTCTTGATCTCTTACATAAGTTAAGTGATATGGAGACTCTGTTAACTTTAGCTAGTCTTCTACCCATGGTGGATTCAATGAACAAACTTGTTAAGAAAGCCCAAGACAGAACTATGTATATCAATGAGTATAGCACTCTACGAAAAATGACATGATTGAGCCTGGATAGTCTTTATTCAAATCTAACAGGGTGAAGCCCAAATTTTTTTAGGTGGCAGATAATTACAGATTTGAATCATGCTGAATTTTTTTTATATTTCAATACAAAAATGAGTTATGTGTCTTTGTAAAAGGATTTCAGATACCAATGCACCAATCTAAGATGGGCAAGCGAGGCAGAGCACTACCAGTTAAAAAGGAAGATTTTGATAGGATTGTTAAATCTGTTAGTGATAATTTGAAGTCTATTGCATATGAATTTTGAACTGAGATTCGTGAAAGATTCCCTCGAGAAGAAATACTTGAAGCCATGGGTTGTGTGTATCCTCAATTTTGGCATTCAATTGGAGATAATCCAAATGACGCAAAGATGTTTCATAAAAAACTAGAGGAATTGATATTGAAATTTTCAAAAGATGCATATTGCAATGGACAACCAATAGAAGGAATTTTAAATTCAGATCATCTTAAAAAACAATGTAAACACTTTGCATTGTTTATGAAACAACGGTTGGTTAACTTGGAGAATCCATTTGAACTTGGATCAATCACAAGGCTTTGGAAAATGATAGATCAAAGTGAAGCATTGCGTATTGCAATACCAGAATATTTGAAACTTGCTAATTTATGTCAAACAATGATATTGGGGTCGGTGGAAGATGAGAGAGTTTTCAATGCATTAGGGCTTTTGAAATCAAAGATCAGAAACAAATTAGACAAAAAATTGGAAACTTGCTTGAGGTTGTTTGTAACTCAGTATAATGTTAGATATTTTCCATATGATAGGGCACTGGCAATTTGGAATTCCATGCGTGAAAGACGAGGGTTGTGCAACACTTTAAAAGCTAGTGGTGCTACTGCTAGTGCTAGTGCTGAGACAAATGATGGATCGTAGACTCAGAGTCGGCATGAAGACGAAGAAATTTTTGAATACCCGACTTAGAATGAAGATGAACCTGTTAGTACTAGTCAGTTTCCGAATCTTGAGTCCATTTGGGATATAGAAGCCTCAGACTGAGTTACTGAAGTGAATTCGCAGTCAGTTTATAGGTATTTATAATTATACTACAGTTCTTGAGTCATATTACAATTTCAATTTGCAATACTATAGTTGTCATTGATGATTTTTGATATTGTATTCCTTGAATTTGTCAATTAGAATGGATACTTTTTTCATATTTTTAATTGTGAATTTGAATTATTAGTAAACAATTAGAATTTATTTTCTGAATTATTAGTAAACAATTGAATTATTAGTGTAGCATCCTAAAATTGCGACACTTGCAATTTCGACTGCATTTTGGTCTTCACGATGGCGACGCAACACGCAACCTGAATGGAGACCCCAAAACTTGCTCACGACACCAAAAACTGCATTTTTCAAGCACCATTGGCCTGAACCTCCTTGCACCCCGCTGTCCCGGAGGTGGGACCAGAGCGCCCAGCGCCCTGGTCCCTCAGGACCAGGGCGCCTAGCGCCCTGGTCCTCCAGGACCATGGCGCCCAGCGCCCTGGTCCCTGGGTCCTATTTTGGGCCCGGTTTCCTAAGTGATATCGGGTCTTTTTGATTGCAATTTGGAAATATACTTCCCTGGTCGGCCTAAGGTCGGGAAAATCAGTCTATCAGCCCTAATTGACAAGTATATAAACTACATTTTTCTCTCTCATTTGGGGGGATAACACATATACATGACGGAAAAAGCATGGAAATTATACTCAAGCATTCAAGCAATCAATCATTTCAAGTCTCCATTCAAGGCTAAGTGTCGCATTCAAGACAAGGATTCAACCATTGAAGAGGAGATCACTTACTACATGCTACAAACAACATACTACAACATACAACATCTAAACCTTTGCACATAAGGATACAAACATCCTTAGAACAAGGTATTAGTACTTGTTTTACATTACAGTCATTTACATTTACAGCTCTTGCTCATTTCTTGGTTAATTCCAAAACCGGGGTTTGACCTAAAGGCAAACCCCTAATCCCTAACCCCCCCATCGTCTTCACTTTTCTGTGTGTATGTTGCAGGTACGCGGCTGAGATTGAAGATCTGGAATCCTTGTGTAGAGACGAACCGATCCCCCTTCGTTTGATGGATTTTTCAGAGGACCGTGGCGCCGGGCGCCATCGTCCCGACAACTTTTGCTCAAATTTGCAGGACAGCGCCGTATCGACAATTTACTGCTAATTCCAGGTCCGCAGCTTCATCCTATAACCTAAACTCAGTTTATAAGCGAATCTTTATGACTTTCTATGTATTCTTGGCTTAATTTCCTTAACAACATTCTTTACAAAAGAGGGTAGCCTTGCTTTCCTAACCCTTGAAATTCATTTAGCATCCAATCTTACATTGTGTGGGATTGAATCTTATGAGTTTCAACCCCTCTTTTGAATGTAAAGTCTTCCCCTTAAGTGAAAACCCATCGAATCCTAGCGAACCTCCCTTCTCTCTCCTCGGAGTCGGAAGAGGGGAGACCAACTAGGGTTCGACCGCGATTTTCCGCTTTACATTTTGGTGAACCCGACGTGAACATCCTTTCTGATTATTCATGATTAGATTTGAAAATTGGATTCCTTGATTACATTTCCATGTTTGATCTTTTGCAAAATTTTAGAGGTAATTGCATAAAAACCCTAAATTTTCTTTTTTTGAACATTGAACTTGCGAAATGTTTAATTATTAATGCTTGCTTCATATCTGCTTTTCTATTACAAATTATCAATTCATGTCTGTACTTTAATTTTGAAAATTAAGTGGTTAAAAGTCAAAACCCTAATTTTTGAAACCCTCTTGATTCAATCTTTGTCCGACAATTTCACTGATCAAAACATCTCCAAATCAGCTGTAACTTTGGATTCCGCAATAAAATCACAATATCTTTCATCCCTGAAAATTTGGAAAAAAGTTGCGAGGACCGTGTTGCACTCCGAGCGCCATCGTCCCCGACATTTTTTCCGAAATTTCGGGAGCGAGATATTGCTGTATTTTCCTGCTAAAATCCAGAATTTTGGCTGATTTTGTCAATTATAACACCTTCAAAATTACAGTCAAAGTTGGTCTTGCGATTGCTTGGTCTAAGGCTCCTAATCATTCAAAAATTGTCGAAATTAAAATTTTGTGTCAAAATTGCGTTTTTATTATCATAAATCTGAAAAGTGTGTCTACATTCATTCAAAATTTCAGTGCTTTATTTAAATTCTTGCAATTTATGACTTTTGAAATTAAGTGCTTAATTACAACAACTTTGATTTCCGCTTTCAAAATTGAATTTTGCGTGAAATTGAGTCAATTTTTAATTTTCAAAATTTGCATTGCTTTTGACATTCCCTCTAAAATCATAAGATTCAAAATTTCAGTTTCCCTCTCTTTTTCAAAATTCAAATTTTGCATTTTTCGACAATCTTGATAGGGTTCAATTTTGAGATTGCAACTTTAATTTGGCCTATCTACAGATCATAAAATCCCTCAATTTTTTCAGATTAGCTCTAAAATCATCATACCTTTCATCCCTGCAAATTTCGAAAAAAGTTGCAAGGACCATGTTGCACTCCGAGCGCCACGGTCCCGAACATTTTTTCCAAAATTTCGGGAGACTGTTGTGATTGTATTTAACAGTTTAAATCTGGAAGATTGGCTGGTTTTACTGAAAATTGCTACCTCTAAGATCAAAATCTTTTCTCTCTCTCTAGTGCATGAGTTTTACAACAGTAAGCCCTACTTACACTATTCCCGTTAGACGAAGCCATAGAATTAAGTCTTTCCGAGGTTTAACTACCGAGGAGATGGAACCTAATTTGAGTAGCCTTTTTAACGAGGACATGGGAAATTCCTCTAATCCTCCTAATGATGAAGAAGCTCCCCATGAAGTTTCCGTTGAACAACTTTCCAAATTGGATAACCAATTTGACGATTTTCACCAATGGATGTCTCATGAGTATCCCGATAGTCAAGCTCTTCCTTTAATTGAGGGTCTAAAACGCATGCTTCAAAGTGATAAGAATGGAATTGATGTTTTACGTGGTATCGCACATATTGTGGATTCGAATATGATGCCTATGAAGAGTTGTGCTGAATCTTTAGGTTATACACAACCTCCTACACAAGTCAATCATTCTATTCCTTTGACCACTCCTATTGCTAGTATACCTACCTTTACATCAAACATCATGGCTACTTCTATACAAGACATTCCTCCTGTGATCACTGGTCATGGGGGCAATCCTCCCTCTTCTTCAATTAACCCTATTCCTTCATTCAATCCAACTTCTTCGTACATTCCTTCAATGAATGTTCCTATTACATCTTCACAAATGAACATGACGCAAGGGGGCAATTCATTTAACCATTCCATTCCTCCTTGTAGTGTTCCTCCTATCCAATCATCCCCTATGGTTGACTATCATAGGGTCCCACCACCTTACTCTTTACCTTCTTTCAATAACATAACACCTCCATCTCAATCTAACACACCTAATATGAACTCTTCGACTGAAGCTACCATTAATAATCTTGCACAAACTGTCTCTTCTTTACAGCAACAAATTGCCTCTATGAATCAATCTAAGTTTAGTGTGCCCACATTTGATGTTGCGAGCCCACTTTCTCTTGATATTGTTCGAGCTATCCCTCCTAAACATGTTGAAATCCCGTATTTGGAGCTTTATAATGGTAAAGGAGATCCTCTAACACATGTTAAGACTTTTCAAACAATATGTACTGATTTTGCTTATGACCAAAGGTTGCTTGCAAAACTATTTACTAGAACATTAAGAGACAAAGCCCTACAATGGTATTGCTCGTTGCCTTCTTATTCTATTACTTCTTTCGAACAACTTGCAAATGCTTTCATTCAACAATTTCAAAACAATATAAGTCCTAAACTTACTTTGATTGATTTAATGCATTGTAAACAAGGTGTTAAAGAAAAAGTGACTGATTTTATTGGTAGATATAAGCATTTGTATGCTCAAATTTCTTTTCCAGTGCCTGATAATGATATTCAAAGAATCTTTATTTCTAATTTACAAAAAGATATTCGAGACAAACTTCTGTTTTCTGAGTTTACTTCTTTCCAACAGTTGTGTGCCACTCTTCACAATTATCAACTGACTGTGAGTCAAATGGAACAATCACATCCTATGGCTCCGAGTGATAAGGGTGATAGCAGTCAACAACCATTTGGGAAGTTTAAACCAAACAGAGATTCCATCAAATTCAATGAAAACATCATCAACAACAATGTGAATGCAGCATCAGGTGTGCCTCCTATTTCTAAATTTTTCAGGAAAGAAAGAAAGTATACTCCTTTGAACGAATCATTGCATGATATTATGAATAAGTTATTGGGACAAAATGTGCTTACTCTTCCTCCTGTACAACAAATTGATCCTGCAAAGATTACTTCACCTTATTTTGATCACAAAGCTTTTTGTCATTTTCATCGTTAGCCTGGTCATGATACTGAAAAATGTTTTTCTTTAAAGGGTAAAATTCAGGATTTGATTGATAATAATACTATTTCTGTTTCTGGAGTGAATGATAAAGGCAACACATCTGTAGCTCCTCCTAACCAAAATCTTCAAATTTTCACTGATCCATTACCTTCTCATACCTCTCATACCTCTAATGCGATTGAGGCTAATGATTCCTCTTTCTCATCTGATGGTCTTGTGTCTATGACTCCGAATGTGATTAACTTTGTAGAGCAGCAAGAAATCCCTAAAGAACCTTCCATCACATTTGATTCTAGTGAAACCGTTAGAGCACCTGATGGTCCTTTATACATAGTTGCAAAAGTCAAAAATACACCTTGCCGTGGAGTGCTTATTGATCCTTCGTGCATGGTTAATGTTATTACTGAAGAATTTCTTTTTACTTTGCAATTGAATCAAGTGATCTATGAGAAAACAGATGTGATTGTGAAACTATTTGATGCATTTTCTTCTCCTGCAATTGGTTCTATTACATTGCCTATTGAGGTCCATAATAAATCTCTTGATGTGAACTTTTCTATTATTCCTTCTTCCGAACAATTTCGTGTGAAGCTTGGCTATCCTTGGCTATCTTCCATGAAGGCTATTGCTTCTCCTATACATAAGTGTTTGAAATTTCCCCATAATGGTGAAGTTGTTACTGTCAATCATAGTCTCTTTAAACCAGCTGAAAGAACCTCTAGTGTTCCTATTGATTACTTTTGGCCTAAACAATTCCAATCTCTTCCTCCGCGAAGTGATCATCTTTTTAAATCTTATCAAAAGTGGAAAACAGATATGATCCTATCTTTAAGTGAACCTAGAACACCTAAACTTGACATTCCTATCATTCTTGAGAAGGAAATTCTTCCTTTGAAAGATAAAACTAATGTCTTTCCTCAAGAAGATTCCCAATCCGTCCCCATGGATGTGACTATGTCTATGCCTGATAAATCTTCTAAGAGTAGATCTATACCTCCTCGTCATGATGGACTTGGTCTTCTCCCTAAACCAAAAATTCCTCCTTTATATGGAGCAGTTCCTCCTCCTGCCTTTTATAGAGAAAAGAGACCTTCTTCTTCTCCTATTATCCAGCCTAAGAGACCACAACCTAAACACCCAAGTGATAAGGATGAGAACATTCCTCCTCCTCTATCTTCTACACTTCCTACTAAGACTAGACGTAATCGTTCTGCACGCGAACGCCGATGAAAGTGTCGTCTTAGGGCTCAAGCAGCTACTTCTCAAACTTTACAATCTCCAAAAACACCTTCAACAAGCATTATTCCATTTTCTCCTCAGCCGAAAATTGAGCCTAAATCTCCTAAACATAAGATGCATGATGGTCTTGATCCTGTGCGAGTTAAAGATCCTATTTTTTTAAATCTTGATGATGATATAGATGAAAATGTTATTCATGATGAAAATGTTACTCCTCTTGCTTCTGATAGTGAATATGAACTTGTTGATGTTGATAACCATCTATCTAATGAATTTTCTAAAGCACTTATCCTAGTTCCTAGACAAGAACAATGTGGCTTGGAACATGAACATAGCCCTTGTTTGGACCTTGTGATAGCTCCATCTGCTGTGTTGGATGCTCCTCCTCTAGCGTGTTCCCTGCCTTCCCGAAACATTGATCAGCAAGATCGGGGGGTAGATGACGTGCTAGACTAGTTACATTAGCATGGTAGATTCTCTCCCCCTCTCTTTTGTTACTTCTTCTATATGTTATTCTCATTCTTCTATTTGTCGTCCTTAGTGTTGTCTACTTGAGGATGATGCAAAGCATTGAGATCTCTTTGGTCTCTCTCATGTTGACTCAAAAGACACATGTGTTCCCTTCTTCTAGGTGACCTTCCTTGATTGGGGAATGAAGAACAATTATGCATACATACATATGATATATACATGACTTATCATACAACATACTGACCCCGAGGAAAGTGAAGTCACCTCGTGTTTTGTGTTTTGTGTCTATTATCCTTGGGTTTATCTCACACTTGGGGGCTAAATCCTTGTGGTAACGTGCTCCTTTCCTTTCTCATTTCTTATGTGTATCACTACGTTAAAACAATCACCCCCGTTGAGGCATGTGCGATCGCTTTAACGTAGGGGGGCATACACCCTGACTATCCCTTCACGATACTTGAAAATTTCTTGGCGAACTTAGCTTTGCCTTGAAAATTTTCGGTATTTCTCTTACATGACTCATAGTGAGGGAACCTTACTATTGACAGTCATGGTTCTTCCTCATGATCTTCCCTTTTACTTTGTCAATCGAAGTCGTAAGATCCTTAGTCCACTGGGGGCTTGGTGTGTCTTGCCTCCTTGACGTGGTGAAAGTCTTTCAATGTTGTTTCCTTGTACTTTACCGGAAGTATGAGCATACATACTCCCGCTAAAGTGGGGGCTAAATGTAGCGTCCTAAAATTGCGACACTTGCAATTTCGACTGCATTTTGGTCTTCACGATGGCGACGCAACACGCAACCTGAATGGAGACCCCAAAACTTGCTCACGACACCAAAAACTGCATTTTTCAAGCACCATTGGCCTGAACCTCCTTGCACCCTGCTGTCCCGGAGGTGGGACCAGAGCGCCCAGCGCCCTGGTCCCTCAGGACCAGGGCGCCTAGCGCCCTGGTCCTCCAGGACCATGGCGCCCAGCGCCCTGGTCCCTGGGTCCTATTTTGGGCCCGGTTTCCTAAGTGATATCGGGTCTTTTTGATTGCAATTTGGAAATATACTTCCCTGGTCGGCCTAAGGTCGGGAAAATCAGTCTATCAGCCCTAATTGACAAGTATATAAACTACATTTTTCTCTCTCATTTGGGGGGATAACACATATACATGACGGAAAAAGCGTGGAAATTATACTCAAGCATTCAAGCAATCAATCATTTCAAGTCTCCATTCAAGGCTAAGTGTCGCATTCAAGACAGGGATTCAACCATTGAAGAGGAGATCACTTACTACATGCTACAAACAACATACTACAACATACAACATCTAAACCTTTGCACATAAGGATACAAACATCCTTAGAACAAGGTATTAGTACTTGTTTTACATTACAGTCATTTACATTTACAGCTCTTGCTCATTTCTTGGTTAATTCCAAAACCGGGGTTTGACCTAAAGGGAAACCCCTAATCCCTAACCCCCCCATCGTCTTCGCTTTTCTGTGTGTAGGTTGCAGGTACGCGGCTGAGATTGAAGATCTGGAATCCTTGTGCAGAGACGAACCGATCCCCCTTCGTTTGACGGATTTTTCAGAGGACCGTGGCACCGGGCACCATCGTCCCGACAACTTTTGCTCAAATTTGCAGGACAGCGCCGTATCGACATTTTACTGCTAATTCCAGGTCCGCAGCTTCATCCTATAACCTAAACTCAGTTTATAAGCGAATCTTTATGACTTTCTATGTATTCTTGGCTTAATTTCCTTAACAACATTCTTTACAAAAGAGGGTAGCCTTGCTTTCCTAACCCTTGAAATTCATTTAGCATCCAATCTTACATTGTGTGGGATTGAATCTTATGAGTTTCAACCCCTCTTTTGAATGTAAAGTCTTCCCCTTAAGTGAAAACCCATCGAATCCTAGCGAACCTCCCTTCTCTCTCCTCGGAGTCGGAAGAGGGGAGACCAACTAGGGTTCGACCGCGATTTTCCGCTTTACAATTAGTAAATTGGTTCCACATTATGTTGAACATGAAATGCAACAATTTGTGTCACAAGATCCATAAAATTATTCATATTGCATAACTGTTAGAACCTTTCTACTGTTGTACATTAAATGCTTAACATGATGTTCATGGAGATTAGGGTTTTGTTTGTCTTAGTTGGCTAGTAAACCGAAGTCGTCGTGCTTTGAAAATCTGAGTTGTCATCTCTTTATTTGTCCATGTCAATGTCAAGTGTGGTCAAACGGTTGGTCAGACAATGAGACATGTTTAATGTTTCATCTCTAACTTGCAGATAAATTTCATGTTTAACAATTTAAGTGGCGAGTTAGCGAGTGTTGGTTTGGGTTTAAATCGTGAGGTCTCTAGTTTTTTGGGTGTTAGCATTTTATGTTAGTGAGATGGATATTGTTAATAAATTTATTTGGTCATGAGGTCTCGAAGTGGTTTGATGCCATGCATTATAGCCGTGAGAGTTAGTGAGTAAGTCATTAATGGTCTGTGTGCCACTACTCGTGCCTGTTTATGAAGGTAATTAACATAAAACATTGATTTTTGTTGGTACTCGCTGGGTCGCTGTAGTCAAGAGATAAATAGTTTTGATATTTTATGGTTATCGCTAGCTCGCAGGTCCTTTATCATCAAGTCAGTTTATGTCACGAGCTTGCGAGTATTGGGAGATTTTAGTTGTTGCTACCTTGCAAGATGTTTTGCACTTGACCATTTTATGTTGCGAGGTTGCGACTAGGTGTGATTTTATGTTATCACAAGGTCGCGAGGTGTTTGTGGTTAAGTCATTTTAATTTGTGATCATGTGATGTGGTTGGTATTGCAGCTTAGTTGGTTTCGTCGCTTGCTCACAGGTTTTGAAGTTGTTTAGCATTTTATGTTGCGATCTGGCGACATATAAGTTTTGGTCTGATTTTGTGGTCATCGTATGCTCGCGGGTTTGTAAGTCTTAAGTCAAAAAATGTTGCGAGCATGTGATGGCGGTTAAGTGTCTTGTTGTTGCGGGATCACAATGGTTTAAGTCAAGTTAAGTTTTGGGTTGCGAGCTTGCAATGAAATAAGTTGTTTTGTTAGATCTGTAGTGGTCGCCAACTCACAGGTAAAGAAAGAATATTACAAATGTTGTTGCGAGGTTGCGACTAAAGGGCTTGATGAAGATCAACGACTATCACTCACTCGTGAGATTCTTTGAGGATTTGTAAAAGGCGTCGCGAGCTTGTGATTAAGAGGATTTGGTAGCATTGTTGCTAGCTCGCCGGTTACTTTCCAAATTGTTATAACTGGTTGCGAGTGTGCAATTAAAGATGGGGATTGACACATGGACTTGTTTGCCGGGTTTTGTAAAAGTTTTGAATGACAATCACCAATCAAATAGAAGGGCATGAAATCAAATTTTGCTTGAGTACTTCATCTTTGAATTAATGCCACAATAGCTAGCTCATGCAAGTGTGGCAATTAATGAGACTTGAGAGAAGTGACAACGCCCAAATACCATAAATTGCATGATCGAGTTGAGATTTTGTATAATTGCATTAATGCATTCTATCTTCGAGGTAATCCAGTGAATTGAGCTCTGCAACAATGTTGGAGAATTCAGAGTGTTGGGTGTGGGAAAATTTTAAAAAATTGGTTAAGTTTTTCTCCTGCAGCTAAAATGAGCAAGGTGACGAGTGGAACTGGAGGTTCCAAGCCCAAGGCCACGACAAGTGGAGGACCTGGAGGTTCCAAGCCCAAGGCCACTAAGGAAAAGAAGGATAAGAAATACAAAGAAGAATTTGTAGATTTGTTGCCAGAGACTTTCGTTTCTTTGAATACAAATGATTTGGCATGGAAAGATTTATGGAGCCAATGCAGAAACCCGACCACGCTTCATATGACTGGTTTTGCTCTATTTCATTACTTTTGGAATAATAGGGTTAAGGGTGTCTCGATGTCAAAACCTTGGGATTTAAATATGGCAAAGTTAATTGTGCCATATGTGTATGTTGATGTGGATTTGATCAAAGAGTTGGCCAAACGCTATTGCCCAGTATCTAGGGTAATTAGAAGAAAGAACCAGTTTGCACTAGTTTCAATTAACAAAGCTAGCTTTGTTGAAGCTTTCTAGATTATTGGTGCTGCATGTACAGATATAGATTTAGAGCGGATTGCAAAGGATTATGAAAAATACAAAGGTGTTATCAAGAAGCATGCAATGCCCAGATACATGCCTAGGTTGAATAGGAAACCGATTATAATTCTAGATAGTATTGAACCACCATTTGACATCACACCTTTCCACTATTATATGCATTGTACAATCGATGGATTATGCAGAGTGTTGGGTTTTGATGGAGATTCAACAGTGTCAGCTGAATTACTGATGATGGCTATGGACATTCAACACCCAGATGTTAAAAGAAATTGCGAATATGTGGGCTATGTGGTTGAACACATTCATAATGCTCTAGTTGAAATTCAGAGTGGTGCACCCAGCCCTACATTCAAGTATTATTCGTTGCTGATGTATTTAATCTTATTCTATAATGTTGAGTTTATGGATAAAGAATTGGAGCTTTTCAAATAAGAATTGGGTGTCTTAATGCCAATACAAAGATGGACCCAGGTTTGGGACAATAGTTCTCCCCATTCTTCTTTCCTTTTCTTTGAAAATTGGATTGTTTTGCCAATTATTGAAATGCTAGGAATAAATAGGGAATGATTGTCAATTAATGTTAGGAGAGTTTTGAGACCTTACCAATATGTTCCAAACTGGTCTATTTCACATAACTAGGGGGAATTTTTCTTTTTTGATAACTTTACTGTGATCAAAATCTATGGGTGTCCTCAGCCTCCCCATATTTTACCATAATTTGTTCCAATTAGGATTGCTTTTATTGAGTTTATTTGGCAATTGACCCTAGTTGAAAAAGAATACCTTGACAAACACAGGAAGGGTTCTCTTCTTCCTAGGCTTTGGGTTGTGTATGATTTTACCATTGGTAGGAGTTCCTTTGATGAAGTAAACAATTTCCTTAAACAATGTATAGGTTGGTTAATGTTGTGTCTAGATTCTATGATCCTGAACAATTTATTAAAAGTGCATTGCCAAAAATGACACCTTGGGCCACAATAAAGGACCATGAACCATTGGATGATAAAGATGTGGCTAGAAATTTGTTGAGAAAAGAGGAAATACAAGAAAGGAGAAGAAAATGGAAACATTTGATGAGAGTTGAAGCAAACTTGAAGGTTGTTGACCCTAGTTTCTCAGGTTTTTGCCCTGATAACCCGTACCTGGAGAAGATTAATAGAATGCTGAGTTTATATGAAACTCTGATGGAAAAAATGCCTCAAATTCCAGAAGTGGTTGCTCAGCAGCAAGACCCCCAAGATGGACATTCTTCACATGGCAAGAGGCCACTTAGTGTGTCTGCTGATGATGTAGAGACTGGGGATGAAGTTCAATCTACCTGAGTGCCAACTGCAAAGAAACAAAAACCAAAGAGGTTGGTACAATTGTGAGGAGAGACCCTACTAGAGAAATTGTTACAGAACAAGGACACTACTTTCATCAAATAAGGACACATCTCAGAGAAGTAGGACAGAATGAAGAACATGGAGAAACAAATGAAGCTCTTGCTCAAGGCTTTGATGAGCGTGTGATGTTGTCAAATGAGTCAAGAAGATACACAGAGGATTTGTCAAGAAGATACACAGAAACATATAGCCAATTGATTGCATTATCTAAAAAATATGAAGAGACACTGATGAAGAAGGACACTCTGGAGGAAGAGTTAGTGGAGTTGAAAGAAAAAATTGCAAATGAGCCCCCTCCAATATAGATTACAGAACAAGTACAAGAAATACCAGCTCATGTGACAACAAAAATGGAGGAATACACAGAGAAAATTGAAAAGCTTGAAAAGGAACAAAATGTCAAGGCTATCTCTGTTATGTCAGGAATTCTGAAACACAAGATTAATGTATTGAAAGGAAGATTGATGGTAGTGCATGATTTTCACATTTCTTTGAAAGAGGCAAGTAAAACATCCTCTGAGGTTATCGCTTTTCTTGGACCTTTGTTCAATGTTTGGTCAGGAAGAAGCAAATTAATGGATAAGCTAGATACTGCAATGATGTATAGTGACGAGTTCCCTCCCAAGATCAGTGACACTAAAGACATGGTGGAGGTAATGAATGCAGGTTATGCATTTTTCACAAGGAAGGATGTGCTTATAAATGAAAAATTGTAGACATTTGGGGAAGGTTATAGTAAATTGGTACCTTCAATTTATGGTAGTAATGGAGATTTGAAATCAGTTTCTGATTGGACCAATGAATTTGATTTGATTCTGGAGCAAGAAGAAATAATCAAGCATATAGATGAACAGGTTGATGCTGATTTCCTTAACGGTATGCTTGGGTCACTGTTCAAGGTTGAGGTTGACCATGAAAAGTTTATTGTTGAGGCCAGGGCAATTACAGATGCCAGATGGATAGATTCAGTTGCAAAGTTGGAAGAGGTAAAGGCATTCAGTTGGCCAATAGACAAAGAGGTGGATAGGTGGCAAGCCATGCTAAAGCAAAAGAAGAAATGTCAGGTTGCTACCCAAGATTCCTCACAGTAATTCTAAGCTTGTTGAATTCTCATCTTATAAAAGGATTCCAAGATTAATTTGAGAGGGGTGACCACTTTTTCTTTTTGATCGGTAGAGAGGGATGGCCAGTTGGCCACTTTTATTGATGTTGAAAACTCTGATATAGTTATTATAGTTCAACTGTTCAAGAATTTGATAAGTGTATAACTGAATCGCATTTTAAATTTACTTTCTGATATCATTATGAATATAATATCAATATCATTTGCAGTTTGAGATCTTCACATAATTGTCTTTGTGTTGAATTTATGTTTTCACTGTGAATTGAATGGTCAAGGGTTTTTCAGTTTACGTATGAATCTGGGTTGTGTATGTAATGGCATATTCATTCCTATTTATCTACAAATGAATCTTATTGAAGTTTATTATCAGGTTGTCTTTGAATTGTAAGTGACTCTATGCCCTAGGATAAGGGACTGGTCTGTTGTCTTGATGTTGACTTGGTGAAGTGACCTTCCAATTATAATAGTTGATTCATTGTGGGTGAATATGTTTTCTTGTTTGCCTTTGATTATGAAATTGTGATTTGTCTATAACATCTATCATGGAATTGGATCCTCAAAAGTTATTCCCTTTAATTGAGTTGCATGCATGTTTTACTAAGTATGTTGTATTCCTATCTATTGTGGTGTTTGATACTTTCATTCTTAATACCCTTATGATTTTATATGCTATGGCTGTTTATGTAATATATATGGAGGTGTTCTATGAATATCATGTACATGTTTTCCCTCCTCCATAAAGTTGGCATTTACTCATACCTATAATCCACCCACCAATTACAATGAGGTGAATCCTTAATATGATTCCAGGCTAACAAAAATTTTGCATTCCTAGGCATAACAGGAAGCATTAAATGAAAAATTACATACACCATAACAAGGCAACAAATGAAAAAAGTTAAAACTCATGATTCTGATCATTTAAAAGAGATAGAATTATACACCAGAGAGAAATAGATTAAAATTTAATTTCTATTGAATAAAATTACTACTTCTGTCGACCGTCACAAAATAAATTTATATATAACTCCTTCAAGAACCTGCACAAAGCTTGACACTAAATGCTTTTCATTTGCTTTGTAAATGACTATACAACTTGCTGCCTTCACCTAGAGTCTAGAATCACTACTAGAACCAGAAAAGGAACCCCAATGACTATACAACTTGCAAAAATGCTTGAGCCAGGGCATTATCACACTGATACCTTCAGATGGAATGTGAGATGTTACGTTCTATTCAACAGATCATTTCCAAATAGAGGAGGAAGCCTTCATGCCCAGGAACAAAGAAAATGGAAAGAGGAGCTCGAGTCTTCATGCCCACGATCAGGGAAAGTGGAAAGAGGAGCTTTAGGGTAAATGTAATATGTTGGGGAGGGGTTGCAACTTCCATGTCATCACAAAGATGACTGGCTGCGACTCCCCACCCAAACAAATCCTTCTTTCATTCCTCTATGGGCTCCTTCTTCAAACCCCCTGCCATCCTATGGTAGAGTAGAAGCAGAGGATGTGCCACGCTTGGCCTTTCTTGACAAGAAAAGGCTTTCACACCCCCTCTGGCAATCCTTCTCACTTTCACAACCCCTCTGAAAATAAACAAACTCACATAGGAGAAAACAAAAAAACACCCATCTGGTATCACAGAGCACACAACAACTCCATGCATGATCCTGCTCAAACATCATCTTCCTTTTTGAGGAAAAAACCACTCTCAGAAAATGAAAAAAGGTTTCTTTTCTCTTCTACCAATTAAGTCACCACTCCATTGTATTTATAACCTTTTAACACTTCATTTGGTGATGCTCATTCATGTGAAAAATCATCATTTTGGTGTTTTTCAACATGACTGTAGACTCTAGAAGTCATGCCTATCAAATCCACTGCATCCTGCTAAGGCTCATCTATTGTGAACGATTTTGTTCTGATTTTATTCCTCCTTGATTGGACAAATTCTGCTTTAGAATCTCTGACAATAAGCAACCTGAGCTTTGATTTCTCAGAGAAATCTGTGATCTCCCATCTCTAACTTAGAAGCTATCCAATCCTTTTATGCCTCTAAAACCGTTGTCCTCGCTTGTCTAATCAACCTCGACTTAGGAGAAACCTTCAAACTAGTCCCTCAAGAATGAGTCAGCATGCAAGCCTTAAAAATTCCTCGTACATATTAGCTTGCCACCACAGTTGTCGCTAGATCTCATGTTTGTTTAATGTTAGCATTTTTAGGTTGCGAGCTAGCGACCAGATAGTTTATGGTTAAGTTTTATGGTTATCACCAGCTCGCGAGATAAAATGTCTAAAGACGTGATCAAGCCGCGAGCTGGCGACAAGTTGGTTTGGGTTTACATCGCAAGGTCTCTAGCTTTTTGGGTGTTAGCGTTTTATGTTACCGAGCTGGAGATTGTTAATGAAATTGCTTTGGTCGTGAGGTCTTGAGTTGGTCTGATGTCATACATTATAGCTGCGAGAGTTAGTGAGTAACTCATTTCATATAGTTGTCGCTAGCTCTCATGTTTGTTTAATGTTACCATTTTTAGGTCGCGAGTTAGTGACTAGACAGTTTGTGGTTAAGTTTTATTATTATCGCCAGCTCATGAAGTTAAATGTCTGAAGACCTGATCAAGCCGCGAGCTTGCGAGTGAAGTGCTGGTACGCGACAAGGTTTAAAGTTACCACTATCTCTAAGTCGCTGTGGTGATGAGGACTTAACATTTTGAGGTCAAGAATTGGCGAGTGGCAGTTCAGTTTCCCTCAGTCACTAGTTCTCAAGGTTATGGAGGCTTAGCATTTTCAGCTTGCGAGTTGGAGATAGAGCCGTAAGGGCTTGTCGCTAGGTCACGAGATTTTCTAATGGGCAGTCTTTCAGGCAGAGAGTTGACGATTGTGTGCCACATGTTTTAATGACTTAATATCTTGAAATCGCCAATATTTCTTTTTTATGGTTTTAAAATAGCTTGAAATTGCCAATATTTTATTTTTATGGTTTGAAAATAGGTTGAAATCGCCAATATTTTTTTTTAATGGTTTGAAAATAGGTTGAAATCGCCAATGCAAATATTTTTCTAATTTTAAAAACATTTCAATTCGGCCATGCAAATATTTTTTTGGTTTTAAAAATATTACAATTCGCCAGGATTTTTCACAAACTTTGAGTGATCATGGCTAATTCGCCAATGGAGATTATTATTGTTTCTCTGTAAACCGCAAAAATTCGCCAATAAAATTAAAATTTTCTTCGTGAATTATACAGCTTTCACCAGGTTTTTACACCTTGTCCAAGAGGGGGGGTTTCTTAAAGTTTTCCTTGATTGATAGGTTGATTGAAAAACAACTATAACTTCCAAATGGTACAACATTTTTTGAATCCAAAAAATGCATCACATTTTATGCTTCACATACTATAAGATAAAAAAAAAGAATTTCATAAAGTTTTTACCAAGTTATGGTGGTCATACATACAAGTTTTTATATTTTTATAAGGTTGTAGTAAAAAATACATAATTAATTATTTACTTCAAAAAAATTTACAAAAGAATATGCGTCACATTCTGACATGAGTCTTCTACTTATATCTATAATCTTATAAACAAATATTATGATTTGATTATGGTTAGGTTGGTCAGATAGCCACCTGCTTCTTATATTTTTCTTGAAATTTTAGTACTACTACATTGAAATTTTAAATTTCACCAAATAGATTTAAAAAACAAACAAAAAACTAGTAGCTTAGAAACTACATTCAATTTTATATAGATTCTATTATTACATATTTTTGAAATAATGCTGATAACTTATTCAAATTTTTACGTTAAGTTGTCTAACTCTATTTTTCTAAATTTTCATTGGCACTTAAGGGCATTATTTGGCCAACCATGATCCTACACATACCCTAACCCCCTTAAATACTATTGTTTCCCAAAGATTAATCCTAGTTGACCTTTCATTACCCCCATTTTTATTTTTCTAAAAAACCCTGCCCCTATTAAACGAGTGGCTTTCCCTCTATCGCTCACACCTTATCGGCTAAACCTTAACACATCAAAACTTAGTTTTGGGGTTGCTGAGTTATAATTTCATCTGATGTTGAGATCCTTTATAAGATCGATATCCATCAGATGATCAAGCATTGACCAAAAAAATCCATGAACATTTCAAAATTCCTTCTCCCTCCTGATGTCCGACACTCCTCAATAGGCCGATGTTGATATGTTGGAAAGGTTGAATTCCATTTGCCTTGCTTCCAAGTCAGCTTGTAGCCCTCAACTATACAATTCCCAAGGAGCAAATCAAGGGAAGCTTCGCAAGTACCCTCATTCATGGTTGATTAAACGGTTAAAGGAACACAAATATGGTGGCATGAGCTATAATTTTTGATATTATTACCTTTTTGCAAGAGAAATTTAATGCACCACCCTAGAATCTGACCAAAGTAACACATGCCATCATGGTTTTCCTTTGTCAAAATGGTTTCGCCTCATGATAACCAATTGTCGATTGTTAATCCTAATCTAAATTGGCCAGAAAGTGAACAAGGGAATATTATCCAAGGGTGGCATGCTCTTGCATGGAAACAATGAACTAATTTTTCAAAATATAGAAAGGTTATCAGTTTATTGGAAAAAATTGCTAGGCAAGCCGAAAATCACGAACAACGTCTACAAGAGGAGATAATTGCAAGAAGAAACCTTGGTAACTAAGTTTTCATACAATAAAGAAGATGGATCTTACAGGAAAGGGTCCCATGATACATCCAAATGTTGAGCATATGAAAGATTACATGCTCTTTGACTTAACCAACCTCGCCTGAGAGCTAATAGAGGATGAGGACAAGTTTCCAGCAATCCTCTAGGTACTTATTGAAGAAGAAACAAAAGCCTAGATGATTGACAATCAAATTGTTGGTCAGAATTTGGTGCCAAATGAAGAAGTATGAAGTTGGAGGTTATTTATAGTATGGGATTTTGGTGTTAATGATGTGACTTTTTTGGTAATTTTTGTTTTACCTAAAACAATGTTTAAAATGGTCATTTTCAAAACCATTACTCTGGAAGGAACGGTTTCTTGGAAACGACAAAAGGGGTTTTCAGCCATATAAGGAAATAGGAAATAGATCATGGGGGGGATTTTGAAAAAGAAAACTTTGTGTTGTGTTTTGAAAGACAAGTAGAATATGGATTTGATGTTGCTGTTTGATATTAAGTATGGAAATTTTTGAATAGTTTATCTAATATGATTAGACTTTGTGCTACAATAGGTAAATTTGCATTATTCTTATGTGGATGCTTTTTGTTCAAGTTTCTATATGATGAGTTGTTAAAGGACTTGGTCCCCTCTATTGTTCATGGTTTTATAATGTTCATCTTTGAATGAGTATTGTGTAACAATGATTAATTGATATTTGGCTAGAAAATTTCTTTATTAATGTTATGATTATTTTCTTTTCCTTTAGGACTTTTTGGTTAAAAGTCTTGCCTTTCCTTCTTTTTGGTTAAAATCATGCCCAAAAAAAGCCCAAATTTATATCATAAGAGGGAGCTATACCTCTAAAATTTAGAGGAAAGTTGCAAAGAAAATGCAACTTCTCCAACTGCTGTTAATAGTTTGTTCTCTTATCTGGGGCTAGGAGTTAGTATTGTCATATTTTGGAGAGAGCAAAATTTGTTAACCAACACCTTGATAAATTAATCATTGTTATTTATATTAGTTAGCCTATAATTTAATTTGAGTCATCCTCCATAATAATTTTATGTCTAACCTGGTCAACCAAACAAATAGACCCAGTTGGCCTCTATTGTGAAATGTCATCCAATGCCTAGGTGTGATATTAATAAGGGTTTGCAATCTAATTAATAAGGTTGTGATTCCTCCTAATATGAAAAAGATATGACACTTCACCCTACCCAATATTGCTTGTCCTTAAGCAAAATTTAAATTGAGATGATTAGTTGACTTACAAATAGGAAATGACTTAGTTTATGCAACATTCTAACCTTTTTGGGAATTCTCTTTATGAAGGTCTATTTTGTATTTCAACTTTTGTTGCACTACTTTGATGTTATAACAAATTAAAAATTTGAACCAAGACATTCTTTTTTGCATATTATTCAAATGCGTGTTTTTCCAACAATATAGCCAATAATTAGCAATTTGTAGGGTTTGTAATCTTAGGACTAGTTTTCTCTCAATCTTTGCCATCTGGTAATAGAATCAATTCTATTTACAAGAATTAATTTTGTTGACCCAATATTCACATTGTAACAAGGATATCTCTACGTGTTAAAGCAAGGACAATCTTAACATGTATTAAGATGAGGATTAGAAGCATTACATAAATCTATGATCTTAAATGCAATGTTCTTTTCTAAAAATAAATTTATAGCTTTTGGTTCATTTTTATTATTTCATATACTTTCATTTTTTTGAAGTTTTGGTTATAGTGTGGCTTTGAATAATTTAGATAATAATATATTACAAGTGTAATGTATGAGCATTGGCTAGAATTGTTTTACTATAGTAATGGCTATAGATGATTTTGTGATTTAAGAACCATATTACAATATTAATAAGCTTTTAATATTAGCTTGTTTTTATTAGAAATGAGTCTAATACCCATACACTCAAGTATTGAAATATTTAAAATGAATTACTCTATGATTGAAACCTATCCTCTCAATAACCTGAAAATGAATCAAACCCAAACACTTGTTGTTAGTCCCAACCAGTGCTGAGAGGGGATGGGTGAATCAACACTTTTATTAGTTTTTCACAATTAAATTTTCAACTCAAATCTCCACTTAACTTAATATTTATCAATACACATAATTACTATAGGAGAATATGCATGCATGAAAAGATATACAATGACACCAAGATTTATCTTGTGGAAACCCAAATGGGAGAAAACCACGGTGTGAGTAGAAACTCACAAAGTTTGTACTCTTCTGAAGTACGCCCGGTGAGGAGCCATCCCTGTTAGGAGATTACAAAGACATTGTTAGGTGCCACCCGGTTAAGGGATTTTGTTTAAGGCCTATTAAAGCCTTTAGCCTGTTAAAGGTAGCCTAGTTAAAGGACTTAAGAACATCAATTAAGATGTCACCCAATTAAGGGATTTTACAAAGGGACTTGTTAAAGTCCACCCGTTAAAGGATTTAAGTTGCAATGGTTAGAAAGAAACATAAGGATGATTTGTTGAATTAGTTATAGATAACTTGATCGGATCACAATGAGAATCATACTCTATCCACATCGGTTGAGTTTTCTCTTCACAACACCGATTTTCTGCTTATACCTTTGGCTCTGCACTCTGTCGATCCTCTGACCCTCCGCTCTGTACTCTTTCGGTCCTCTGTCCCTCGGCTCTGCACTCTGTCGATCCTCTGTCCCTCAGCTCTACACTCTGTCGGTCTACCACAACTAAATAACTGATCATCGCTCTGAGATTTATGGTGATCACCTATCTTCCTTCTGCCTCACCAGTGTATCGGTATACCACTACGTTCTATATTACCAGTTCAACCTTTGATTGCCGATTTTCTATGCTAGGATCAAGTCTCTTTGCTTGTTTTCCAATGAGGTTTCGGTTTGCATACAACCTCAAGCCTTCTTTCCTAAGTCATCTTTTGTGACTTCATCATCGTCCGAATGACCAACCTGAAGATCTGATCTCAACACCAATCTTCTTTGAGTGACAGACTAGTTAGCTTGGTCTGTCTTCCCTTGAGCTAATTTAACTTTGATCATCTGTTTCTAGTGTTGTTTACATGTGTTTGCAAGTCATCACCTTTGCTACTGAGATACACCACTTCCACTAATACCACTCCACCAGCCAGTGTTAGACTTCAATGACAAATCTCAGCACATATACTGGTTCTCTAGATTAACCAATTTTATCAATGCCAACAATCTCCCCCTTTGGCATTGATGGAAACAATTCATAATATGTCTTATCAGTTGCATGTACTTTCTTCATTTCTTTCTTTATTTATGTACCGATCATTGCTTTTGCTCTGAGTAATGAATATCTCCCCCTAACACTGGTAATACTCTGTTTCAACAACTTCAGCTCAATCACTACTTACCAATGCTCAAACACTATAATCATATCTCCCCCTTTGACAACAATGCCAAATATACATTTCAATACACTTACAAGACTGCTACCCCTAGCCGAAGTAGTCCACACTTATCAATCTCGTCTAATTTTTTTTTTAAAATAAATCAGACCAGATTGATATAGAGCTATGTTTACTTACTTTACTACAGGTAGGGGCATCACCCCCAACTTACCTCTGAGACATTCAAAGGTATCCTTCTGTAATGGCTTGGTGAAGATATCAACCACCTGCTCTTTTGTTGGTATATAGTCCAACATCACTTCCTTTTCTTGAACCTATTCCCTCAGATAGTGATATTTGATAGCTATATGCTTTGTCTTGGAATGCATCACTGGATTCTTGGATATGTCGATGGCACTGGGGTTATCACAATGAATCACTACCGATCCAGTCACCTTTTCTTGAATACTTTCCAACAATTGCTTGATCCAAACTATCTGCGTGCAGTTGATTGCAACAGCTACATACTTAGCCTCAACTGTTGATTGAGATATGCAATTTTGTTTCTTGCTTGTCCAAGATACAATCGTATCTCCAAGGAAAAATGCACCTCCACTAGTGCTCTTTCTGTCATCAATGTTCCCTGCCCAATCTGAATCGGTGAAGACACTTAAGATGAAGTCTTCCTTATGTGGATACCAGAGACCATACTCATTAGTCCCCTTGAGGTATCTAAATATTCTCTTGACTGCCACCATGTGAGTCTCTTTCATATTTTCAAAAAATCTAGCAGCCAAGCCAACAACTTGTGCTATGTCCGGTCTCCTATGTACTGCATACTGCAACTTACCGATCATAGATCGGTAAAGTGTCTCATTTAATTTAGGATCCTAATCATATTTAGAGAGATTGCAACCTATAACCATTGGAGTTTCAATGGGTTTGCAATCTTCCATTCCAAAAGTTTTCAAAATTTCCCTTATGTACTTGGTTTGACTGATGAAAATGCCATTCTTTAGCTGTGAGACTTGTAGGCCAATAAAGAATTTTATCTCGCCAATCATGGATATCTCAAATTATTGCTTCATTTGTTCTACAAAACCTCTTCTCATCTCATCATCTCCTCCAAAGATGATGTCATCTACAAATATTTCAGCAATTAGATGTTTTCTTTCATCTCCAGTCTTCAGATATAGGTTACTATTATCACTGGTTCTTTTGAACCCTATGCTTAATAGATACGAGTGCAACCTCTCATACCAAGCTCTTGGTGCTTGTTTTAATCCATATAGAGCCTTCTGCAACCTGCATACCATATTTCTTCCATCTTCATATGCAAACCTTTCTCGTTGCTCTATGTATACTTTTTCTTCTAGCACACCATTCAAGAATGCCGATTTGACATCCATTTGATAAATTTTGAAATTTTTGTAAGCAGCATAGGCCAGCAAAATTCTGACCCCTTCTAGCTTGGCCATTGGTGCGAAGGTTTCTCCATAGTCCAAACCTTCTTCCTAAGCATAGCCCTTGCAGACTAATCTTGCTTTGTTTCTTATTTCTTTACAAGTTTCATCCATCTTGTTTCTAAACACCCATTTAGTGCCTATCACATTTTTGTTTTCCGGTCTGGGTACTAGAGTCCATGTTTCATTTTTCTCAATCTTCTCTAGTTCTTCTTCCATGGCCTTGATCCATTCATCATCTTTTAGAGCCTCCTTTGTTGTTTTGGGCTCAATTATGGAGAGCAGACATGCATTCTCTCTTGCTCTTCTTTTGGTTAATACTCCTGCATCTTTGTCACCAATAATATTTTCAACAGAGTGATTATTTTTGACATACTTTGCTAATGCCAGTTCATTCCTTGGAACCTCTTCTACCAGTTGTGCAGGTTCTACAACAAAAGCTTCTTCATTTACCACTTCAATGGGGTCCTCTTCAGTAGGTTCCATCGGTACAACGTACTCAGACCCTTTATAGTCCTCTGGTTCACTCTTGCTATCCTATTCATTTTTCTCAGAGTACTCATCTCCTTTGACATTTGCACTCTCCACAATCTTACCGGTCCTTTTGTTCAAACACCAGTATGCCTTACTCTTTGTAGATTAACCTACGAAGGTTCCTTCATCACTCTTGGGATCAAATTTTCTAGAGTACTCATCCCTCTTGATATAGCACCTGCTTCCAAATACTTTGAAATAACTGACATTAGGTGAGTATCCACACCATAATTCATAGGGAGTTTTATTTGTCCCCTTCTTTACCTGTATCTGGTTCAAGGTGTACACAACAGTGTTCACTACTTCTCTCCAGAAAATGTGTGGAATATCCTTATGTATCATCAAAGTCCTCGCACAATCAATAAGAGTTATGTTTCTTCTTTGAGAAACTCCATTCTGCTGAGGTGTTCTGGGTGCAGACATCTGTCTCATAATCCCATGTTCTTCACAATAATTCATGAACTCTTGAGAGGTGAACTCTCCTCCTCTATCTGATCTCAGACATTTCAGGTTCTTACCAATTCCTCTCTCTACTCGATCCTTAAATACTTTAAACATGTGAAAGGCTTCAGATTTTTGTTTCAAGAATAGAACCCACATCATTCTTGAGAAGTCATCCACAAACAATATAAAATACCGGTCTCCATAGAAACTCTTGGTTCTCATAGGACCGCATAGGTTTGTATGAACTAAGTCCAACACATTTTCAGATGAAAAAGATTTTCTACTAAAACTAAACTCGGTCAACTTTCCTAGTTGACACTCTTTACACAACATTTTCAGGTTTCACTAAATTAGGCATACCTCTGACAGACTTCGTCTTACTGATTTTTTCTATGCTATGAAAGTTAACATGATACAATGTTTTGTGCCACAAACAACTATCTTCTACCTTTTCCATTAGATAACTACCTATGGTGGTGTCTAGGTGAAACATATTCCCTCTAGACTGTTTACCGGTAGCAATTAGACTTCCTGATTTGTCATTTATTTTGCATATTCCTTCATTGAATTCTAACCGGTAACCCTTATTGTTAAGTTGCGCAACACTTAACAGACTATATTTTAGCCCTTCTACCCAATAAACATCTTCACAATTTGTTTTATCATTTAGGGCTATAGATCCCTTACCTTTTACTACACAAGGATCATCATTTCCGAATCTCATAGTTCCTCCATTGCAATCCTCCATGCTGAGGAATTTGCTTTTGTCACTGGTGATGTGGTGAGTGCAACCGCTATCAATTACCCAATCTCCACACTAGTTTGAACTAGAAATCAGTGCCATATCACCTCCCTCTGTGTTATCTTCCTTAACTAAAACAAATGTAATTCCATCTCCATCAGATCCTTCAGATTATTCATCAGTGACTCCTTCTTCTGCAAGATAACACTCCTTACTCTTGTCCTTATAGCTTTTGAAATTGGCCTTCCTATCTCTATCATTATGAGGACATCTGGAAGCAATATGACCTATCTTATAACAAGAGAAGCACTTTAATGGTAGTTTACCTTTATACTTTCCTTTTCCTCTTGGAAATCTTCTTGCCAATAGAGCTTCAATCTCATCTTTTTCCTGTTTTTCAGATAACAGATTGTCACTTTCATGAGAGTGACCGGTTCTTGTAGTTGAACTACTTCCGGTTTCTTTTCCTCTCCTTGTTGGTGCATGCATCATGGAGGCTTTGAAAGAAGAATCAATCTTTGATAGTTGCTCAGTTAAAAATCAGTCTACTTACCGATTAGTGAGTCAAGCGATACATTGACTATTCCCAAGGATCCGAGTTCCTGGATTGTAGAAACCCTTATGGAATATTGTGGTAGCAAAGTTCTCAGGATTTTGCTGACCACATCATCCTCTTCAATATTTCCTCAAACACTTTTAATGGATTTTACTACATCCTTTATTCTTTTGCTATACTGCTCTATATTTTCTCCTTCCTGCATCCTCATCTCATCATATTTTCCTCTCAAGCTGTCTACTTTAGCCTTTTGAACATGAGGATCTCCTTCATAGACTGTCTTCAACTTATTCCACATATGAAAAGTTATTTTCAAGTCTTGAACCTCAACATATTCATTATAGAAAGAGTGCTAACAATCAGATCCATAGCAACAGTATTATCTTGCCTTTCCTTGATCTGATCTGGAGTGAGAACCCTTGAAGGTTCAATGTACTCTATGATTACATGATTCCAGTAATGTTCTCCTAGGGATCTTAGGAAAAGTGATGCAGATACCTACCCACACAACTAAGGACAAGCCCAAACAAGGTTAGACTAATGACCCCTCAAATGATCACAAGGGTCTTGCAAGGAAGGACTCCACACCTTGGATGAAACTACACACACATTCACTAGGCTTGGGCCTACTCAAGATGAGTAAAAGGCCTTACTTTCTCAAACAAGCCTTATCGGTAACTCCTAGTCTTAGGGATTTTGGAAATGATCCATTCATGAATGCTAAGAACTATTCCAAACACTGGTTTTGGTTTTGGGCACCAATTCCTTGTACCTTCTTTGGAAGTTTACCCCCTAGGCTTGTAGCCCTATTTGGCGATAGAATGGACCTTAACTCAAAAATATTCCACACACCCATACAAAAAAATTATCCTTTCAGAAACCCTTTTGGAAGTTGTACTGATCCCCATAATGGTTTGGCCAGATCTGCAATTACAAGGTCTGTTCCTTTTAGAGGCTAAGAGACCTAATAGGGGCAATTAGCCCTATTTTCCAAAACAACTAAAATTTATGGGATTGTGGGGGATAGTGAGAAACCTCTGATACCAAGGTTGCATTCTTGGAATCCACCACTATGATAACTTATGATGATTGTCCTAAATTGTGTCCTAAGTAGTCACATAGAGATGCCTACCTAATCTTGCTCCTTTCTCTACACAACAAAGTTTCCCTTGCAAAAAAATATGAAAAAACTAAAGTACAGAGGCTTATCCTGCATCCCTCCAAAGGAAGAGTCTTCTAATGGGCTGGAGTGCAAGATAAGACCATTTTTGTTCAAAACCCTCTCCAAAACCTCAATTTCCGGGTTAGAGTCAGAAGAATGGAGGGTTCTCTCTACTCCAGAATAGTTAAGACCTCAGACCACCACCAAAAGAAAAATATTTCATCTCCCTATCTAATCCATGGATGGTGGGATTCAAATCAATCCGTATAGGCACGTGCAACTCCTGCAAACTCAGGATTTTTGGGAAAACTATAGTATTTTGTGTATTATTGCTTCAAAAACTCCAATTACAACAACATTGACCTTGGGAACCATGTCCACTAGGATTATACAACTCTCCAACATTTTCCCACTAAGCTTAGAGTATTTTGGAATCATTGAAAGGCTTCCCCCAACCAATTTTCAAAAAGTTGCACTTTTGCACTCAAAAGTTGCATTTTTGCAATTTTGCACAAAAAGTTGTCATATAGGCTAAGGTTAGAATCCGCATACATGGATCAACCAAACATACATGAAACATTTCTAAAAACTATCAAACACAAATCTAGACCATCTATTACCCCTATTGACCACATTGTCCCAATTGGCTTCTCAAATTGCCTAAATAATGACATGGGCTTACATGGTGGGGTTTATTTGCATACATGACACACTAAGACACACTAAGACACCCTAATGATCCTATTATTCATCCTTAGGGTCATGAATAGCTTGTTGATGAGGTGCTCCTGCACCATACTCCTTGGGAGAAGAGATCTAAAGCCCACATGAGATAAGAGTTTGTAAATCTGCACCATGATTAGATATTTGCTGACTTGTCATCCAAACCACCTCAAAATTTGGTTTATCCTACCAAGCCACCAAGTACTCAATTTACTCTTTGTTCCTTGTCTTCTTTGTGACTCTAGTGTCTAACACTTTTCTCAACTTAGGTGATTCATGCCTTGGAATGTCATTTTTCTGTTGCAACCCGCATTGGTTCTTCTTCTTCATTGTCATTGCCTTTGAAAAGTGTAAGATCACACACATTAAAAATGGGTGATAATCCAAGATCAAGAGGAATTTGGATCTCATAGGCATTTTGTCCATACTTTTTCAATACCTGACATGGTCCAATCTTCCTCTGCATGAGTTTGGTGTATTTTCCTTTTGGGAGTCTCTCCTTCTTCAAATGTACCCTTACCAAATCCCAAACACTAAACTATAAATCTCTCTTCTTCTTATCGGCATGAGTCTTATACTTCACTGTAGATTGTTGGAGATGAGACTAGACTTGGTCATGCACTTCTTTGATGGTTGATGCAAAAGCTTCACCATCTTCACTAATGGGATCTTCTTTGGGTAAATCTCTTAACTCCAATACTCCCCTTGGGTGGATGTCATATACAATCTGGAAAGGAGACTTCCCGGTACTCCTATTTATGGTGTCATTGTATGAGAATTCTGCCTGTGACAAAATGTTGTCCCACTTCTCTCCATGTTGCCTTGTCAAACACCTTAATAGGTTTCCCGATGACCTATTGATAAGTTCAATCTGCCCATCCGTCTGAGGATGGTAGGCTGATGAGAAAGCTAGGTTAGTCCCCAACTTCTTCCAAAGGTTCCTCCAAAAGTGACCTATGAACTTCACATCTTTGTCTGAAACAATGTTTAGGGGCAATCCATGTATCTGGACTATCTCTTTGAAGAATAGGCCTGCAACATATGATGCATCACAAGAGGTCTTACATGGCAAGAAATGAGCCATTTTACTAAACCTATCGACCACTACAAAGACACTATCAAATCCTCTCCTTGTCCTAGGCAGACCCAACACAAAGTCCATACTTATGCTCTCCCATGGCCTAGAAGGAATGGGTAAGGGCTGATACAAACCTGCATTTGTAGACTTCCCCTTGGCTTTTTGACATATGACACATGTCTCCCCAAACTTTCTTACATTTGCCTACAATTTAGGCCAAAAATAATGTCTCTTCACAAGGTCTAGGGTCTTGTCAAGGCCGAAATGACTTGCCATGGCTCCACAATGCTTCTCCCTAACAATATTCAACCTCATAGAACATTTAAGAATACACAATTGCACTCCTTTGAACAACAATCCATCTTGTATCAGAAATTCAGAAAACTCAATATGATATTGGTCACCAAAAGTTTCACATACCTTGTATATCTCTCCAAAGTCTTCATCAACATCATACATACTCTTCAAGGAATCAATACCAACACTCTCCATCTGGATTTGGTTGATAGTTAAGACCCTCCTTATCAAAGCATCTGTGACTTTGCTCTTGACTCCCTTCTTGTGTTTGAGAGTGAATGTGAAGGTTTGCAGGGTCTCTACCCACTTCATGTGTTGGTGGTTTAGCTTCTCTTGGCTATTTATGAAACTGAGTGCCTGATTATCAGTAAAAACTCTAAACTCCTTAGGCAATAAACAGTGCCTCCACTTCTTCAAAGATTGTACTAGAGCATACATCTCTAAGTCATAAGATGAGTATCTCTTCTTGGCATCATTTAGCTTTTCACTAAAAAAAGAAATAGGCCTTCTTGACTGAGCATTACCCCAATGGCCATGTGGCTTGTACCACATTCCACCTAAAATATTTTGTTGAAGTCTGGTAAGGCAAGGACTGGTTGTTCTGCAACCTTCTTCTTCAATGTCTCAAATGAATCATTTGCCTCTTTGGTCCAACTGAACTTGCACTTTTGTCCTCCCTTTATGGTGTCAAGCATGGGTGCACAAACATGACTAAATCCTCTTATGAACTTCCTATAGAAATTTGCTAAACCATGGAAGCTTCGGACATCATTCATAGTTCTAGGTGTAGGCCAAGATAGTATAACACTCACCTTCTCTTGGTCCATTTTCAACTCACCTTGTGAGATTACAAAACCTAAGTAAATGATCTCCTCCTGCATGAACAAACACTTATACAAATTGATCATTAGTTTCTCTTCATGTAACCTCCTGAGAACCATATCTATGTGTTTGAGGTGCTCTTCTCTTGTGTGACTGAATATCAAGATATCATCTAGGTATACTATGACAAATTTTCCTATGAATTCCACCAAGACTTCATTCATTAACCTCATAAAGGTACTAGGGGCATTGGACATCCCAAATGGTATGACTTTCCATGCATACAACCCTTCATTAGTTTTAAAAGTTGTCTTGCATTCATCCCTTGGCTTTATTCTAATCTGATGGTATCCACTTTTTAGATCCATTTTTGTAAAATACTTAGCACTCCCTAAGCAATCAAGTAAATCCTCTATTCTAGGGATTGGAAACCTATACCTTATGGTTATCTTGTTGATGGCTCTTGAGTCTATACAAAGCCTCCAAGTGCCTTCTTTCTTGGGTGCAAGGATTGTTGGTAATGCACATGGGCTTAGACTTTTGCCAATCAATCCTGATTCAAGCAACTCTTCAATCTGCCTTGCCATTTCTGCATTTTGGTCTGGAGTGAGTTTGTAGGCTGCTTTGTTTGGGAGAGTACATCCAGGGATCAGATCTATGTAATGACTGATGTCCCTCACTGGTGGTAGGGACCTTGGCATTCTATCTGAGATGTGCCTTGATGCTTATCAAGCAACTGTCTAACTGCAAGGTCTATGTGCTTCTGACCTCCTTCTTTCTCTTCTATGTACTTCTCTTTCCTTGTCACCTTGGGGCTAGGCATGAGGGCATAGAAAACTACACCTTTCTCTGCAATCTCCTTCATGAACTGTTTACCTTCTACCATTTGCATATTTGCATCCTTTCTCTTTGATTCAATCTCTTCCTCTATCAGAGGTAAGAGTTCTATCACCTTACCATCCTTGGTGATTGAGTAGGTTTTTCTCAACCCATCATGATGAGCTTTCAAGTCATACTGTCATGGTCTCCCAAACAAGAGATGGCATGCATCTATCTTGGCTATGTCAAATAGCAATCTATCTTTGTAAGATCCAATCTCAAACTCCACCCAAGCCTAGTCTTCCACCACCACTTGCTGACCTTGTGTGAGCCATGAAACCTTATAGGTGTAAGGGTGAGGTAGCTTCCTAATTTTAAGCTTTTCTACCATCTCAAGTGATAAAAAATTTTCAGTGGATCCGAAGTCTATCAGAATCTTGCATACCTTCCCTCCTACCCTGCAAGCGGTTTTGAAAAGAGATTTCCTTTGTGTAGGATCCTTGTCAGGTAGCTTCACGGTGGTTACTGCTCTCCTTATCATTAGAGCCTCTCCTCTTTTAGGATAGCCATAGCTATTAGGAGCATTAATACTTTGATAAGTGTTTGCACCTGCCACACTTTGACAATCAAATTCTTGCACCAAATTGCTTCTCCTTTCTCCCACGAAGCTCGAAGCCTTCTCCGAACACCTATTGGCCATATGCCCTTCTTGGTTGCATTTGTAACACCTAGGAGGTCTCCTACCTTGGGATCTTCCTCTAGAGGGTGGTCTTCTACCCCTAAAGCCCCCTCTTGGATTGTAGCCACCTCCTTGGTTGTAACTACTCTCTCCTATATTGCCTTCTTGGTTAGAGTCTCCTTGGTATTCAAAACCATTTCCTCTACCTCTGAAAGGGCCTCTTACTCCTCTTTGTTGTCTCCCTTTACCTCTACCATTTGGATCTTGCCTTCTCTTCAACTTCTCCTCCACCTTGAGTTCCAATTGAAAGCACTTTTGGACTATCTCTGGGGTGTGGAGATTCAAGTCTTCTTGGATTGTAAACCTCAACCCATTGAGATATCTTTCCACCTTCTCATCTTCACTCTCTTTCACCTTGGTCCTCACACACAACTTCATGAACTCTTGGTATAGGAACTCATGTCCATCTCCTTTTGTTTCAAATTATGTCTCCTCCTATGCAATTGGATATTGTAGTCCATTGGGACATAGGCTTCTTTCACCAAAGCCATCTTCTTCTTTCATGTAGCCACTCTTCTCTTTCCCTCTTTAACCCTCTTATATTGGATGAAAGTCCACAAAGTCAGTGCAGTTCCTTTCATTTTGGATTGAGCCATCTTCACCCTCTGGTGGTCTTGTATGTCTTCACTTTCAAAAAAATTGTCCAAGAAGTCTATCCACTCGATCACTGTATCAAGCTCCATCTTGCCTGCAAATACGAGCAGATCCATCTTCACATCCATTGTTCTTCTCTCCATGGACTTGAGGACACTCATCAGGGGTCTTTGGTCTGCAGGGACCTCTAGCTCTTCCTACATAGGGATCTTCTCTTCATCCCCTTCTTCTCCAGAGTCTCTCTCTCCCCTCTCCACTTTGTCCTTCAACCGGTCCATCTCATTTCTCAAGGCCTAATTCTCAGCCTTGACTTCTCTACTCTTTTCCATATGATTCTTCACCAGGACATTCAACTCCGCATTGGTCATTCTTGAAGGTGCCTCATGGGATCCTTCTTCTTCTGACATCTTGTCTTCTCCTTCTCTTCCAAAGGACACTCCTTTTCACCACTTGATGCAGAGCCCTACCCACACAAATAAGGACAAGCCCAAACAAGGTTAGACTAATTACCCCTCAAATGATCACAAGGGTCCTGGAAGGAAGGACTCCACACCTTGGATGAAACTACACACACATTCACTACGCTTGGGCCTACTCAAGATGAGTAAAGGGCCTTACTTTCTCAAACAAGCCTTATCCATAACTCCTAGTCTTAGGGATTTTGGAAATGATCCATTCATGACTTCTAAGAACTATTCCAAACATTGGTTTTGGTTTTGGGCACCAATTCCTTGTACCTTCTTTGGAAATCTACCCCCTAGGCTTGTAGCCCTATTTGGCGATAGAATGGACCTTAACTCAAAAATATTCCACACACCCATACAAAAAAATTATCATTTCAGACACCCTTTTGGAAGTTGTACTGATCCCCATAATGGTTTGGCCAGATCTACAATTACAAGGTCTGTTCCCTTTAGAAGCTAAGAGACCTAATAAGGGCAATTAGCCCTATTTTCCAAAACAACTACCTTTACTAGTACACCAAATGAAAAATAAAATTTATGGGCATGTGGGGGATAGTGAGAAACCTCTAATTATAGGGTTGCATGCCTGGAATCCACCGCTATGACAACTTATGATGACTGTCTTAAATTGTGTCCTAGGTAGTCACATAGAGATGCCTACCTAATCTTGCTCCTTTCTCCACACAAAAAAGTTTCCTCTGCAACAAAACATGAAAACACTAAAGTACATAGGCTTATCCTATATCCCTCAAAAGGAATAGTCTTCTAATGGACTGGAGTGCAAGGTAAGGCCATTTTTGTTCAAAACCCTCTCCAAACCCTCAATTTTCGGGTTACAGTAAGAAGAATGGAGGGTTATCTCTACTCTAGAGTAGTTAAGACCTCAGATCACCAAAAAAAGAAAACTATTTCATCTCCATATCTACTCCATGGATGGTGGGATTCAAATCAATCCGTACAGGCACATGCAACTCCTACAAACTTAGGATTTTTGGGAAAACTATAGTATTTTGTGTAATATTGCTTCACAAACTCCAATTACAATAGCAAAAACCTTGGGAACCATGTCCAATAGGATTATAAAAATCTACAATGGTTTCCCACTAAACTTGGTGTAGGTTGGAGCCATTGATAGACTTCCCCTAACTGATTTTCAAAAAGTTACACTTTTGCACTCAAAACTTGCATTTTACAAAAGTTGCATTTTTTCAATTTTGCACAAAAAGTTGTCATATAGGCTAAGGTTGGAATACACATACATGGATCAACCAAACACACATGAAACATGTCTAAAACCTATCAAACACAAATCTAGACCATCTATTACCCCTATTGACCACATTGTCCCAATTGGCTTCTCAAATTGCCTAAATGGTTACATGGGCTTACATGGTGGGGTTTATTTGCATGCATGAAACACAAGACACACTAAGACACCCTAATGATCCTATTATTCATCCTTAGGGTCATGAATAGCTTGTTGATGAGGTGCTCCTACACCATAAAGATTCATTTTGCCACACCATAAGGTGTAATTCTCCTTAGAGAACTTAGGACCCTCTTTTCGCATAATCTTGGATCTTTCCTTAAGCTATTAAGATTCTTCTGAATCTAAGAACCTGTGCTCTGGTGCCAATTGTTAGTCCCAATCGGTGCTGAGAGGGGAGGGGTGAGTCAACACTTTTATCACTTTTTCACTATTAAATTTTCAACTCAAATCTCCACTTAACTTAATATTTATCAATACACATAATTACTACAGGAGAATATGCATACATGAAAAGATATACAATGACACCAAGGTTTATCTTGTGGAAACCCAAATAGGAGAAAACCACGGTGTGAGTAGGAACTCACAAAGTTTGTACTCTTCTGAGGTACGCCCGGTGAGGAGCCATCCTCATTAGGAGATTATAAAGACACTGTTAGGTGCCACCCAGTTAAGGGATTTTGTTTAAGACCTGTTAAAGCCTTTACCCTATTAAAGGTAGCTTGGTTAAAGGACTTAAGAACATCAATTAAGATGTCAACCGATTAAGGGATTTTACAAAGGGACCTGTTAAAGTCCACCCAGTTAAGGGATTTAAGTTGCAATGGTTAGAAAGAAACAGAAGGATGATCTACTAAATTAGCTATAGGTAGCTTGATCAGATCACAATGAGAATCATACTCTATCCACACCGGTTGTGTCTTCTCTGCACAACATCGATTTTCTGCTTATCCCTTTGACTTTGCACTCTGTTGGTCCTCTGACTCTCAGCTCTGCACTCTGTCGATCCTCTGTTCCTCAACTCTGCACTCTGTCGGTCCTCTGTCCCTCGACTCTGCACTTTGTCGGTCTACCTCAAACACTCTCTGCTTTGCTAAATTCTTTTAGCACTTGCTCTCACTCTACACTTCACTTTGGATCACCTTCTACAAGATCTTCTCTTTGCAAATTTAACGATCAAGAATTTTTTAATGAACTCAAAAATACTCCATACTTTTTTTGCCGTCACCTTCAGGTGTTTCCTCGATCAAAGCAATCACAAATTTCAGGGGATTTCAAATTCAAAAAATCTCCCAGTCTTTCTCTGCATGCCCTGCAACAATTCCACCAACCGTTCAATTGATTATGCTAGCGCATCCCCAAAAAATAGTGATTTCTAGGTCGGGTTTACTCTTATAAATGCGAACCAAAAAATCCATAAGTAATCATGGCTTAATTGCATGATAACTGAAGTTGATTTCTCCAACCTTTAGTTTGGTGTAGACATAAGCTCACCAACTCACCTTTTGCCACCGCAAATTAATAACCGATCACTGCTCCGAGATTTATGGTGATCGCCTATCTTCCTTTTGCCTCACCGGTGTACCGGTATACCACTGTGTTCTATATTACCGGTTTGCTATGCTAGCATCAAGTCTCTTTGCCTGTTTGCCAATGAGGTTCCGGTTTTCATACAACCTCAAGCCTTCTTGCCTAAGTCATCTTTTGTGACCTCATCATCATCTGAATGACCAATCTGAAGATCTGATCTCAACACCGATCTTCTTGAGTGACAGACCGGTTAGCTTAGTTTGTCTTCCCTTGAGCTAATTGAACTTTGGTCATCTATTTCTAGTGTTTTTTACATGTGTTTGCAAGTCATGACCTTTGCTTCTGAGATACACCACTTCCACCGATACCACTTCACCGATCAGTGTTAGACATCATTGATAAATCTCAACACATATACCAGTTCTCTAGATTAACTAGTTTTGTCAATGCCAACACTTGCTGGTGTCACAAAAATGTTTTTATTTACTTTAATTAATTTCAACTTTCATGGTTTTGTAGATGCCTACTTAGCTCTCATGCATTATTTATGATAACCATAGCTATGTATTCATTCATAATTTCCAAGAGAAACAACCATAAGTTTATAGGTTTGGAAACGATAGTTAATTAAACTTTACTTTTATGGTTTTGGTGTAAGACTCCTTTTTGGCCTAGACACGAGCAACTAGAAAAACTTTTAGATTTTAACTATAATATTTTGTGATTATAATAACTAAGTGAAGCATGCTTTTGACTCTTTCTTTTACTTGTAAACTAGTTTGTAATCGCATACAAAAAAATAACATAATAGACAAGCTCTATGCACTGAAAGACAACAGAATCTACATAAAGTGCAAAACTAGACTCTGTTTACCCAAAAAACTTCACAAAATCTAAGAAAAGCTATAACAATTTGTACTTACAATGTCTCTTTACCACTCTATAATATGAGATACTATCATCTAACTTAATTGTCAAATTTTTGTAGAGAGAAATTACCCATATTCAATTGTAGTTTATATTGCTTCGAAAAAGACCTAGCTCTATTTTACTTAACTCTTTGGATTGGATGTTGTTTCACTTAATTTCATACTTTCCTATCGTGTCATTTGGTGCTACATTTAAGTGGAACTTTGGCCTCTTAGATTTTCTCAAATATTTTGTACATATTTGCATCGATATGCTTCTAAACTTTTTATTAAGTTGTATCTCAGAAAAAAAAAATATATATTGAAGCTATTCTAATGTTTTGAATAATTTTAATTACCAATATAATTTTTTATTTCTTTTTATAATGAATGTTTGCAATATCAACCAATATATAAGAAAATAAATGATATTTAAAAAATAATAACATAAAAAATAATACTTAATTACGACACATTTGACTCGTAATTTTTTTTAAAATAGCATCCAGAAAATGCGATACTTTATAGAAGAACTAACAAATGGAGCATACTAGCATATGATGGACACAAGAGTCTCTACATGGACACATAGAAACCTCCTCATTTATATTGTAAATAGCCTTCAACGGCTTCAGGTTTTTAATTGATTGTGATATTTGTGCAAAATATTGACAAAGGCCACTTGCCATGGTTTCACTGAGTGTTTTCTTTGTTTTTGAAAGTGGGTGAGGCAAAATTGGAAATCATTTGTAATTCAATTTATGTCAGAATGACTATTTATATTTATTTGTTTTAAATTTACAAATTTCCTATATTTATTTTGCTCACCTCTTTGGTTCTTGGATGAAGTGCAATAATTTCGTTTTATTTTCGGCGCACTGAGCTTGAATCATTGAGGTATTGAGGCTTTCCCTTGATTCGCACCACTTGTAGCAAATCTTAACAATGGAAAAGATTATTTTCAACACTTGGCATATTGAGCGGCAATGTTAAAAATTATAGTCCTATTAGCTATATTTTTATATAATTTATGTCTGTATATATAGAGTTTTAAATTTGGTATTTTAATTGGATAAATTGTTTAATATACTAGCATTTGCATCGGAAAGAGGTGCAAGGATTACGCCGATATAAATTATATATAAGTTAATATGTTAGAGAGTAAAATTTTATATCTGCAAAGAAGATAAATTAATTTAATTTACGATATCTTATGTATAAAATAATATTTTGTGTATTTAATTTTTAAATACAATTTTGACTTTAAGTTGAGATGCTTTGTCTTCAAGCTATCAATTCTCTTTATGAATTTTGCTTCATTCTTTTAGTAGTCTATTTGTTTTGGTTAATGACTTAGCAATTGTACACCAAGATTGTAATGGAGGTGCAATGGTTATGTTGATTATTGTTAATATACACTGTCTCATAAATTTGAAAGTAGCATTGGGTCAATAGAGCACCCAATAATTTTATAAAAGATCTTAAAAAAAAGTTTATTAGCATGATAATCTTAAAAAATGTTTCAAAAATAAAGAACTATATTTGAATAATTATTGCGTAGGGCCGCTCAATGCAACATAACTATCATCTATCATTCAAAATTAAATCAACAAGTAATTGTTCTCTCTCTTTTTTAGTTGGAGGTTTATGTTTTCCTTGGGTTCACTCATAAGGTTAGTTGTTTTCCTAATGGAGTGGCAAGTGTTTATCAAAGATAACATTTCATTTAATCCAAGGAAATAAATTGATTATTTATCTCAAGTTGCATTCCACAACAAGAGACACAAGTTCTTTGTTGTAAGGTAGAGGAATTAGACGAATAAATATACAAAGATGAGATTGAGCTCTATTCAGATGATGAAAGAAGCTTCTTTGAGTTGAATACATAATATGGCTTGTTTGGTAGTTGAGTTAATTTGTGTGTGCCCATATTATCATAAGAAAATGGTAGAAATCAAATCTTTATAATGATGATATTGTTAAATTTTATGACATGAAAGAACATATTGATAAAGAAAAATATACAAACGTGCAGTCCAAGGAGGGCTACTTATAAAATGATGTAAAGTAAAAATGAACAACCAATGACAAGGGTAACACAAGATTGGAAAATAGATGAAGTAGATGTCCACATTGAAATTACAAACCCCAAAGGACAATGTCGGAATATACAAGGATCATTTCTTATCATGTTTGGTAGGTCATTGAAGCACGATTTTTCTGCTACCTCTTTATTGCATAAATTAAGAAATTCATACCATGACTGGAAGTCATTTGATAATCAATGAAAGGAATTTAAGCAAGAATTGTAAATCATACATGTGGTTGAAGATTGACAAAGAACCAAATATGGACCATATATACTCATTGTATTCTTCATTGTGTTTAAAAAAACCTTGAAAATCCATTAGAATTGGAAGTATCTACCATGAATGAACATAAAATATGTTACATTTCAAGCAAAAATTCTAATTTTTCTATATTACATAATTAATATTTTTATTAATAGAAAATATAATAATAGTACTAATTATATGGTTTCTATAGTGATTGGTTCTCTATCTATATTAGATGACAAAAGAAGAATTGTCTAGGTAGATTATATGTATTATTTAATAAAAATATTTTTTTCTTTAAAATGCTTGTGCAATATTTTTCAAAGTTTTCCCTTGGAGTGTCCATAGACTTGGTGTTTTGGTTTTCATACTTGGGTTGAATGGTTAGGCTTGCCTTGGTCAAATCCAAGTTGGATCTAACCCAAGATCTGAACCTAGATTGGAGAGGTTTAGGTTTGATAGGGATACTTGCAAAACCTAATATTACATAGATCTTGAATATCCTTTTCCAACCCACATGCCATGTGTCAACAATAATCAAATGAACTTATTTACGTAATATAATTTCACAACTGACAAATAATCAATCAACAATTTAATTTTTTATATGAAATATTCTATTATTAACATTCAAATACGATGATGTACACTTTTTCAATTTGAATACAGAAAATCTTTAACAAGTACTTATTTCTATGCAGCTAGTTTCAATATGATGAGATGTCTCTCATATTTTCTCATCCTTTTTTTATATATTGAATGAAAGCAAAAAGTTGCAATTGGAAGATAGTCAATAGACAGTCAATAGGAACTACAATAGGCATAACAATAACTGAAGGTGCAACAACACAAGATATCATCAATGAGACAACATGAACAATACAAGGGTAGCATAAAAGTTGAAACAATAATAACATAGATAGCAGTAATAGCATGAGAAAATACATTAGCAATCATCATGAAAAGAAGCCTTTAGGCCCAGAGGCATGGAAACCTTCCTTGTATTGAGCAGTAATCTGACCTGTAGTTTGATTTGTTGAATCTGGAAATCAGTTTTTAAATTCTTCTCAGCCTCAACCTGTAGTTGAGAAAAAAGAGATGTCAGACAATAAAAATGTCTAAGTAAAGTCCTAGAAAGATAGCTTCCTGGTGAGTAGTTTTCTTATGAAAGATAGGTTTACACCTGGATTTCCATATGTGAAACAATATTGCATGTCTAATAGCATCAACAATACAATTAGTATGGAGCCCCATACCAAGAAGAGTTTCTTTCCAGTTTATTTTATGGTTAAAAATTCCTGGTAAGTCATTAATAACCATCTTTCACTGTTTTTTAACAAATTGACATCCCCAAAATGCATGCCTTACATTCTCTTGCCTTTGATAGAATGGGCAATTAAGTGGTTGGATCGTCATACATTTCAGCCTGTCTACAATAGGCAGTTTGCAATGAAAGATCTTCCAAGCAATTAATCGAGCATCTGAATGGGCTTTGGATTTCCATATCTGAGTAGATAATTTAGACCAAAACTTTTCATTGAACTTGCAGTTCCATTTGGAATTCAATTGAAACTTTAAGGGCAAGTTTGGAAGCAATTGCAAGTAAAACTTCTTTAGGGGAAAGAAAAGAAACAGATAAGATTACAACCATAACCAATCTTTGTAAAAGTTGCAATGAATAGGTGTGCACAATTTCATAGTCATCTCCAATGGAACCAAGGACCACGCAAAAATAAGGAAGGCTTTGTATTTATTACTGAGATTGTATTTATCTCTAACAAAAAACCAAGCCAACCATGTCATAGTATGAAAGTCCCAAAGATCTCCAACATTATGAACCCCTTTTTTAAAAAGAGCATTTAAGACTGATTTGGAAAGCATAAAGCAAGGGGTTGATTCTGATATAAAATGTGTTTGTTCCACCAGATGGATGAAGTGGAGAAACTAAATCCATGTTGAAGTGAGTTATTCCTCCATTGCAAAAGCTGACTAGTATGTTGCCAAGCCCTCCAAATAGATTGGAGAGCAGGAGAGACCTTAATTGAAAAAAAGGAGGCATGAAGAATCTTGTCTAACCATACCACCTGTTGCCATTTTCCCTTAATAGTAGCAAGATTAATGCGATTCCCTATAAGAATCTTCCATGGTTCATCCCCATGGACAACTTTAATAATCCATTTGGTACCCAAACAAAACCCTTGTGTTCTTGGATCTATGAGCCCCAAACCACCTTTGCATTTAGGTTGGATACAGTGAGCCCATGAAGTGGATATAAATCCTCTACTACCATCCCATTTAGACTAGAGAAAGTGATGAATAATTTTGATTAAATCCTCATTACCCTTTTTTGAGGGCATCCAACATGAAGAATAGTAAACATGACTAGCAAGAAATTTTTTATCGTCCACTTGTATTTTTCCAGCCAAAGATAGAAATTTATTTCCCCAATTGAAGAGCTTATTCTTGAGTCTATTAAGATACCAATTCCACATGTCCGAGAGAGACACCCCAATTCCAAATGGTATACCAAGATACCTCATAATTTCCCCATGTTTAATTTGCTTCCATTCTCAAGGGATCCAATGAGGGTCAGGGCCATTTTGAACCATTAGGAATTCAGTTTTTGCATGTGCAAGTTTAGAACCTGAGACAACGCAATATAGCTCCAAAATGTTCATTAAATTGGAAACACTTTCTTCAAAATTTTGTAAAATTAGTAAGTTGTCATCAGCATATTGGGAATTAGTAACAACTGCATTACTGGGAATAGAAATTCCTGAGATCACCTTCATGCTATTAGCACTTTGAAGCAAATATCCCAAAGCATCAGCTGTAAGGACATGAGGTAAGGGGATAAAGGGGAACCTTGTCGGATAGATCTTTGCAAAGGGAATGGATAAGTCATAATATTATCGATGATAATATGAGCATTAGTATCCTGAAAGAGCATTTGAATGTGAGCTCGAAATTTAGGACCAAAACCCAACCATTGAAGCATTTTAAGAATAAAGCTCCAACGAATTCTATCATAAGCTTTATCAAAATCCAGTTTAATTAGAATGGCATTTGGACCAGTTTGTTGAGCCCATTCACAAGTCTCCCATGTTAACATAAGAGTATCAAGAATAAATCCGCCAGTAATAAAACCTATTTGCTTAGCTCTAACAATTCCCTTAACCATCGGCTTAGTTTTTATTTATCTTAAGCATATAAAGGATATTCCATGTACCCATCTTTTGATATCTCCTTTTGATTTGGAAAAATATTTCATCATTTAATTGTATTGTATGTTATAAGGATCATATGTTGGTGCCTTCATTCAATCTAGAGATATCTATCTTGTCCAAGCTTTCTTTCTTTAATTTTAATCACATTACTTACGGCAAGATTCTCTTTTTGCATGTCAACCATTCTCTCTTTTGCATTGTAGTGTGGTTTCAATATAGAGTTCTTAGGGAGATAGTGGGTAGCTTGATTTTTATGATTTGATTTACATATTTAGATGCATTCTTGTAAATCTTTTGAGTGATTTTAATAGCATTTCAATATGTAATATTATTTTTTTTGGCATAATATCATTTGATTTTTAATTTTTTTTTTTTAGTATTATAAATCTATATTGTAGCTATCTTCAATTTGTCAATCTAGGAACATAAAAATATATTGGATGCCTAATTTACAACTGCCTTTTAGAGTAGTATTAAAATTTCACTTCTCATTTGTGGCATTTAAAAACATTTCTCATAAAATATAAGATATTAACAAAATGTAAATGGGTATGTGCAAGATCATGGTGTGTTAAAAAAAGGCCCTTAAGTGGCAATGAAATTTCAAAAACTCAGGGTTATGCAACTTGACATGAAAAAATGAATAAGTTATGAACATTAGTTTTAAAATATGTAAGAAGAGAATCTATAGAAAATTGAATGTAGTTTCTAAGCTACTATTTGTTTTTTGAAAAAAAAAAATCCTATTTGATGAAAATTTTAAATTTCAATGCAGTGGTACTAAAATTTCAGGAAAAAGATAAGAAGTAGGTGTATGTCTGACCATCCTAATCACAATCAAATCATAATATTTTTTTATAATATTTATAATATAATTATTAGACTCATGTCTAGATGTGACACATATTTTTTTATAGTTTTTTATAAAGTAAATAATTATTTATGAATTTTTTACTACAGCTTTTCATAAATTCAGAAAGTCCTACATCTGACCACCTTAACTTGGTCAAAACCTTATGAAATTCATTTTTTTTCTAATTTTTCCCTATAGTAGACAAAGCATAGGATGTGACACATATTTCAGATTCAAAAAATGTTATACGGTTTGAAAGTTATGAGTGTTTTTCAATCAGGACTTTTGTCAGAATTCAATTAGAAAATAAATAATAATTATTTATTAAAATTGAAATAAGACAAGCCTTATATTGTTGCAAATTAGAGAACATCCTTAAAAACCTTTTTCGTTTTATCAAGTTTGGCTATAAAAAATATCGTCAGCCACCAGTGTAAAGTCTGGAAAATCAAAGAATACTGAAAACACGCCTTTTTAGTTGACTTTCTAGGCTTGTCACTTCCAAGCCAAATCCCAAAGCAAACCCAAACAAAAACATGGAGGGAAAAATTAATGTTATAAAATCGGATATCCATTAAAATCAGATATCCGTTTTTGAAAAAATTAAAAAATATATTTTAGTAAATTGGGCATAACTTTTGCGTTTTATATCAAAATTTTGATTTTTTACAGGCGTTGGAAAGGTAATTAAGAGCTCTATGATATGTAATAGGTATATTTTCAAATATTTTTTTAAAAAAATAATTATAATTATTTTAAATTCATCCTTCATTTTTAAAACATAAAAAACTCATGACTTTTTCATATGATTTCCCTATTGCATGAATTTTTGTAACAATCATCTCAAAATAAACTAAATAAGTAATTAATAATAGAAAATTTATGAATTTTATTGAGTTTGATAAATTTTGATAAACCATGTTATCTATTTTTGTTCCTTTCTCCACCTCTCTCTCCTAAACCTATCACTCCACCTGTTTGTTTCTCCCTCCCTCTCTTTTGTCCATATTTATACATCTCTCTCTAGACCTATATCTCTAACTATCATTGAATACCTCATTCATTCTCTCAATATCTACAAGGTGCTTATATTTCTACCTCTTCATAATTTCCTCCTCTATGTCGCTCTCTCTTCCCTAAGATCTAGACTAGTCTCTCTGCATTTCCTTCTCATCTCTAGCAACAAAATTCAGAGGGGACAAGGAGAGGCGTAGGGAAGTATCAAAAAAAGGAGAGGGGTAGGGAGGTGAGAAGGAGAGATTAATTGGGGGGAAGAGAGTGTGTGTGTGAGAGAGATAGAGGTAATTAGGTGGAAGGCAAATAGAGAGAGGGAGGGGGTGATTGGGTTGAAGAGAGAATGAGAGGGAGAGTTTGAGATTATTAGGGGGTAGGAGGAGAGGGGGAGAGGGGAAAGTATCAACAAAGAGAGAAGAGAGATGTGGATAGATGTGAAGAGAGACATAAGAAGTAATTAAGGGGCGGGGAGAGGGGAGAGAGAAGTATCTTTAAACCCATAGGAGGATAGAGGTGATTGAGGGTAATTGAGGGAAAGAAATAATGTGAGAGAGAGTTGGGTGTAATTATTGGATAAGAAGAGAGGTATAAGAGTAAGTATCAACAAAAGGAGAGAGGGAGAGATGTGGAGAGAGGTGAAGAGAGTGATAGAGAGAGGATAATTAGGGGGAACAAAGGGGAAGAGGGAAGTATTAACAAAGAGATGGACTAGAGAGAGGGTAATCAGGGGGCTCTCTCCCCATCTCCCCCCCTCTTCTTTTGTTGATACTCCCTCCCCTTCCCCTAATTAACTTCTCTCTGGACCTCTCTCTTTGAACATCTCTCCTCATCTCTCCCTCTCTCCCTTTGTTGATACTTTCCCATCCCCCCTCTCCTCCCAACCCCTAATTACCCCCGACTCTCTCTAATTCTCTCTTCCCCAAATGCCATCTCTTTGTCATACCTATCCTCACCTCTAACTTTACCATATGACCCCTTAGGTGTCGTTAGGGGTCATATTTTGTCCTAATGAGTCATATGGTGTCATATGAACCCTTAGGACACCATATGATGTTGTTAGGGATCATATGGTGTGCTAAGGGGTCATATTGTGTCTTAAAGTGTCATATGGTGTCCTATGACCTCTTAGGACACCATATGACTTCTTAAGACACTATATGGTGTTGTTATGGATCGTATGGTGTCCTAAGGGGTCATACAGTATCCTATGACCCCTTAGGACACCATATTGTGTCGTTAGGGTTTGTATGGTGTGCTAAGGGGTCATAAGATATCATATGACCACTAAGGACACCATATGACCCCTAAGGTGTCATTAGGGGTCATATGGTGTCCTATGACCCCTTACGACACCATATGGTGTCATCATGGATCGTATGGTGTCCTAAGGGTTCATATGGTGTCGTATAACCCCTTAGGGCACCATATGACCCCTTAGGACACCATATGACCCCTTACAACAACATATGATCCCTTAGGCATCGTTTGGGGTCATATTGTGTCCTAACGGGTCATATGGTGTCGTTAGGGGTTGTATGGTGTGCTAAGGGATCATATTGTGTCTTAAGGGGTCATAGGACGTCATATGACCACTTAGGACACCATATGACCCATTAGGTGTTGTTAGGGGTTATATTGTGTCCTAAGGATTCATATGGTTTCCTATGACCCCTTAGGTGTTTTTAGGGGTCATATTGTGTCCTAATGAGTTATATGGTATCTTATAACACCTTAGGATACCATATGGAATCTTATAACTCCTTAGGATACCATATGGCATCGTTAGGGGTTATCTAGTGTGCTAAGGGGTCATATTGTATCTTAAAGGTCCATAGGACATCATATGACTCATTAGGACACCATATGACCCCTCAAGTGTATTTAGGGGTCATATTGTGTCTTAAAGGGTCATATGGTGTCTCATGAACCTTTAGGACACAATATGACCCCTTAGGACACCATATGATGTTGTTATGGGTCTTATGGTGTCATAAGGGGTCATATGGTGTCCTATGAGCCTTTAGGACACCATATGGTGTCGTTAGGGGTCATATGGTGTGTTAAGGGGTCATATGGTATCCTATGACCTCTACCATATGACCCCTTAGGACACTATATGACCCCTTAGGTATTGTTAGGGGTCATATTGTGTCCTAACAGGTCATATGGTGTCCTGTGACCCCTTAGGATACCATATGGTGTCGTTGGGGGTTGTATGGTGTGCTAAGGGGTCATATTGTGTCCTAAGGGGTCACAAGACATCGTATGACCCCTTAGATACCGTATGATTCATTAGGTTTTGTTAGGGGTCATACTATGTCCTAAGAGGTCATATGGTGTCTCGTGACCATTTAGGACACCATATGACCCCTTAGGACATCATATGGTGTCGTTATGGGTCTTACGGTGTCCTAAGGGGTCATATAGTATTCTATAACCCCTTAGGACACCATATGACCCCTTAGGAGACTATATGACTTTGTTAGGGGTCACATTGTGTCATAAGGGGTCATATGATGGCCTATGACCCCTTATGACACTATATGATGTCATTAGGGGTCATGTGCTATCTAATGATCTCTTAGGACACCATATGGTGTCGTTATGGGCCATATGGTGTCCTAAGGGGTCATATGGTGTTCTATGACCCCTTAGGACACCATATGGTGTTGTTATGGGTCATATGGTCTCCTAAGGGGTCATATAGTGTCCTATGACCCCTTAGGACATCATATGACCCCTTAGGACACCATTTGGTGTTGTTATGTGTCGTATGGTGTCCTAAAGGGTCATATGGTGTTCTATGACTCCTTAGGACACCGTATGGCCCCTTCGGACACCATATGGTGTCGTTAAGGGTCGTATGGTGTGCTAAGGAGTCATATGGTGTCCTATGACCCCTTAGGAAACTATATGACCCCTTAGGTGTCGTTAGGGTTTATTTTGTGTCCTAAGGGGTCATATTGTGTCCTAAGGGATCATATGGTGTCCTATGATTCCTTAGGACACTATATGACGTCGTTAGGGGTCATATTATGACCATATGACCCCTTAAGATACCACATGGTATCGTTATGGTTCGTATGGTGTTCTAAGGGGTCATATGGTGTTCTGTGAGCCCTTAGGACACCATATTATGTTGTTATGGGTCGTATGGTATCCTTAGGGGTCATATGGTGTCCTATGACCCCTTAGGACACCATATGGTGTCAATATGCATCGTATGGTGTCCTAAGGGGTCATATGGTGTTCTATGACCCCTTAGGACACCATATGGTGTCATTAGGATTCATATGGTGTTCTATGACCCCTTAGGAAACCATATGACCCCTTAAGACACCATATGGTGTCATTAGGGGTTGTATGGTGTGCTAAGGGGTCATATGGTTTCCTATGACCCCTTAGAACACCATATGACCCCTTAGGTATTGTTAGGCGTCATTTTGTGTCGTTAGGGGTCATATGGTGTCCTATGACCCCTTAGGACACAATATGACCCCTTAGGACACCATACAATGTCTTTAGAGGTCATATGGTGTCCTATGACCCCTTAAGACACAATATGACCCCTTAGGTGTTGTTAGGGGTCATATTGTGTCCTAACGGGTCATATGGTGTCCTACGACCCCTTAGGACACCATATGGTGTTGTTAGGGGCTGTATGGTGTGCTAAGGGGTAATATTGTGTCCTAAAGGTTCCTATGACATCATATAACCCCTTAGGACACCATATGACCCCTTAGGTATTGTTAGGGGTCATATTGTGCCCTAAGGGGTCATATGGTGTCGCGTGATACCATATGACCCCTAAGGACACCATATCGTGTCGTTATGAGTCAACTTGTGTTCTAAGGGGTCATATGGTGTTATATGACCCCTTAGGATACCATACAACCCCTTAGGACACCATATGGTGTCGTATGGTGTCCTAATGGTGTCCTAAGGGGTCGTATGGTGTCCTAAGGGGTCATATGGTGTCCTATGACCCCTTAGGACACTGTATGACCCCTTAGGTGTTTTCAAGGGTCCTATTGTTTTCTAATGGGTCATATGGTGTTCTATATACCTTTAGGACACCATATGACCCCTTGGGACACTATATGGTGCTATGGGTCGTATGGTGTCCTAAGAGGTCATATGGTGTCCTATGACCCCTTAGGATACCATTTGGTGTTGTTGTGTGTCATATGGTGTCCTTAGGGGTCATATGGTGTTCTATGACCCCTTAAGATACCATATGACCCCTTAGGACACCATATGGTGTAGTTAGGGGTTGTATGGTGTGCTAAGGAGTCATATGGTGTCCTATGACCCCTTAGGTGTTGTTAGGGTTTATTTTGTGTCCTAAGGGGTCATATTGTGTCCTAAGGGGTCATATGGTTTTCTATGATCCCTTGGGAAACTATATGATGTCGCTATGGGTCATATTATGTCCTAAGGGGTCCTATTGTGTCTTATGACCCCTTAGGACACCACATGGTGTCGTTATGGGTTGTATGGTGTTCTAAGGGGTCATATGGTGTTCTAAGGGGTCATATGGTGTTCTAAGGGGTCATATGGTGTTCTATAACCCCTTAGGAAACCATATTATGTTGTTATGGGTCGTATGGTCTCCTCAGGGATCATATGGTGTCCTATGACCCCTTACGACACCATATGGTGTCGTTATGCATCATATGGTGTCCTAAGGGGTCATATGGTGTTCTATGACCCCTTAGGACACCTAATGACCCCTTAAGACACCATATGGTGTCCTATGACCCTTTAGAACACCACATGACCCCTTAGGTATTGTTAGGCGTCATTTTGTGTTGTTAGGGGTCATATGGTGTCCTATGTCCCCTTACGATACAATATGACCCTTAGGACACCATACAGTGTCGTTAGGGGTCATATGGTGTCCTATGACCCTTTAGGACACAATATGACCTCTTAGGTGTTGTTAGGGGTCATATTGTGTCCTTATGGGTTGTATAGTGTCCTAAAGGTTCCTAGGACATCATATAACCCCTTATGACACCATATGACCCTTTAGGTATTGTTAGGGGTCATATTGTGTCCTAAGGGGTCATATGGTGTCTTGTGACATCATATGACCCCTTAGGACACCATATCATGTCGTATGGGTCTTCTTGTGTTCTAAGGGGTCATATGGTTTTATATGACCCCTTAAGATACCATATGACCCCTTAGGAAATCATATGGTGTCGTATGGTATCGTAAGGGGTCATATGGTGTCCTAAGGGGTCATATGGTGTCTTATGACCCCTTAGGACACTATATGACATCGTTAGGGGTCATATTATTTCCTAAGGGGTCATATTGTGTCTTATGACCCCTTAGGACACCACATGGTGTTGTTATGGGTCACATGGTGTTCTAAGGGGTCATATGGCATTTTATGACCCTCTAGGACACCATATTAAGTTGTTATGGGTCATATGGTCTCTTAAGGGGTCATATGGTATCATATGACCCCTTTGGACACCATATGACCCCTTAGGACATGATATGGTGACATTATGCGTTGTATGGTATCCTAAGGGGTCATATGGTGTTCTATGACCCCTTAGGACACCATATGTTGTAATTAGGAGTCGTATTGTGTGCTAAGGGGTCATCTGGTGTCCTATGACCCCTTAGAACACCATATGACCCCTTAGGTATCGTTAAGCATCATTTTGTGTCATTAGAGGTCATATGGTGTCCTATGACCCCTTAGGACACAATATGACCCCTTAGGTGTTGTTAGGGGTCATATTGTGTCCTAACAGGTTATATGGTGTCCTATGACCCCTTAGGACACCATATGGTGTCGTTGGGGGTTGTATGGTGTGCTAAGGGTTTATATTGCGTCCTAAAGGTTTCTAGGACATCATATAACCCCTTAGGACACCATATGACCCCTTAGGTAATGTTAGGGGTCCTATTGTGTTCTAATTGGTCATATGGTGTATCGTGATACCATGTAACCCCTTAGGACACCATATCATGTCGTTATGGGTCTTCATGTGGTCTACGGGGTCATATGGTGTTATATGACCCCTTAGGATACCATATGACCCCTTAGGACACCATATGGTGTTGTAAAGGGTCATATGGTGTCCTAAGGGGTTATATGATGTCCTATGACCCCTTAGGACACTATATGATGTCGTTAGGGGTCATATTGTGTCTTATGACCCTTAGGACACCACATGATGTCATTATGGGTCGTATGATGTTCTAAGGGGTCATATAGTGTTTTATGACCCTATAGGACACCGTATTATGTTTTTATGGGTCATATGGTCTCCTAAGGAGTCATATGATGTCCTATGACCCCTTAGGACACCATATGACCCCTTAGGACACCATATGGTGTCATTAGGGGTCATACGGTGTGCTAAGGGGTCATATGTTTCCCTATGACCCCTTAGAACACCATATGACCCCTTAGGTGTCGTTAGGTGTCATTTTGTGTCGTTAGGGGTCATATGGTGTCCCATGACCCCTTAGGACACAATATGACCCCTTAGGACACCATATAGTGTCGTTAGGGGTCATATGGTGTCCTATGACCCCTTAGGACATAATATGACCCCTTAGGTGTTGTTAGGGGTCATAGGGTGTCCTAACGGGTCATATGGTGTCCTACGACCCCTTAGGACACCATATGGTGTTGTTAGGGGTTGTATGGTGTGCTAAGGTGTCATATTGTGCCCTAAAGGTTCTTAGGACGTCATATAACCCCTTAGGACACCATATGACCCCTTAGGTATCATTAGGGGTCATATGGTGTCTCCATATGACTCCTTAGGACACCATATCATGTCGTTATGGGTCTTCTTGTGTTCTAAGGGGTCATATGGTGTTATATGAGCCCTTAGGATACCATATTACCTCTTAGGACACCATATGGTTGTAGCGTCGTAAATTGTACGCACTTGCTAAAGCAGTACAATTTCACACCTAGTTTAGCACCCACCTTGGCGCAGTTTGCATTTTGCATTGCATTTCCCCTTTAGCACTTAATTAATCAAATTAATTAGGTCTAAGGTCCTATTTCATCATCCTCCACATCATAAAGGTGGGCCCTTTCATTAAAGTGTGCCCCTTTTCATTTTATTCCTCCAATACATCATCTAATCAAAAACCCTAATTAGGCCTTCTTTTGAACTTGGGGGCTTGATTTCGGGGGTCAAAACATGTCGAAATCACCTGTAACTTCGGGATTCTCTCTAAAATCATCATATCCGACGGCCCTGAAAATTTGGTGAAAAGTTGCCAGGACCATGGCGCCCGGAGTGCACACGGTCCCGGACATTTTTCCCAAAATTTTAGGAGCGCGATCCAATCATAAAATAAAGCTTAACCCCAAGAAATTGGTGGGATATTCAATCTCTAGGTCGGCCAAAAGTTGGAATTAAGACCTAGGGTTTCAAACATAAGAGCTCTCTTTCTTCATTAGAAAGGATCAGAATTTTGTTTTCAGGACCTTCTATGCAACGAAAGAGCAGATCTTTGAAGACTTCAGCAACATTCAACATCCATCTATCAAGCATCTATCAATTTCATTCATCCATTTAGGGCTTTGAAGGCATTGAAGAGCAATAAGGGATCACCGACTGAAGATTGGCTTGTACCCCTCCCTTGGGGTTGGGTATGATTTTATGTTGTTTTCATGTCTTTGCATAAGTCTCATTATATCACTTGTATTCATGCTTTAGATCTCTTTACATCTTGATTTGGAGCATTTACATTATCATTTACAAGCAATTAGGGTTTACTTTCTAGGTTGCTCTAGTTTGCTTACTTGCATTTTAGATCTTGCACACACACAAGGTTTGCACACACACTACTTTTACAATACAACTTGGCTATTCCTGGAGGTGGAAATCACCAAAGTGGGGGTTTGACTAAGGCAAAACCCTATATAGCCGCCCAAACACCTTTTTCAGATATAAGTGCAGATTTCGGGATTCAGACGACGCCGCAAGTTGCAGATCTGAAAGAAGCAGACGGAGATGGAACCATACACCAAGTTTCAGAGCAGAAGACCAGGACAGGGGCATGGGGCGCCCTGGTCCTGCCAGGACAGGGGTGCTAGGCGCCCTGGTCCCTAGGACAGGGGCGCTGGGCACCCTGGTCCTCCTGACAGACAACAAGTTTTGGTAGTTCCGACAGCTTTCCAGGTTGCAAAGTGGCAGTTTCAGGTGCAGTTTCAGGAACAGAATCAGGATAGTGGCACCCACGCCCTCGTCCTGAACATTTTCACTCAGATTTTGACTCCGGGTATGCATCTGCATTCCTGTCTTGTCCTTATGTTTGTAGCTTTCCATTGTTTAAGTTCAATTCTGCAATCTTGTTATTAGTTCATACTTGCATTTTGGGGTTAGGAATTGAACTTGCACAATCTTACCTTTCAATTACAACAAAGGAATAGAAACCCTAATAGGTAGCCTGTGGCTCTCTCTTTCACCAAAAAGAAGTAGCCAATTGTGCGATACCTCTAGGCTCTTTCGTATTCCGTAATGTGTGTCAAAAGGTAGGATTAGGACATGTTAGCCTAGTCTCGTTTTTTCCCCCACACATTTTGGTGAACCCGACATGAAACGAATTATTTATTTCTCTCGCATTGCATTTGTGAGATCTAGATCTAGATTTAGTGTGTTTCATTTAAATTTCATTTTCAAAAAAAAAAAAAAAAAGAAAAAAAAAGAGTGTGTTTCTTTGTTTCTTTGCATTGTGTGTCTAAGTTTTATGCAACTTTTATTTCAAAATGTCGGATTTTTATTTGCAAGATGTTCATATTTATGATGATGTATGCAATTATGCCGATTATGAGTATAGCCAAGATGAATTTGATGAAGCTTTAGATGAGTTTTTGAATCTTAAAGAGGCCAAACCTTCATTTTACCAAAAACTCATAAACCTTGTTACTATGCCATTTCGTTGTGATGAGAAAGATAAGTTGAATGATTCCTCTCAAGGGTACATTCCTATCAACTCTTCCACTAAATCTAGTAACATGGTTGCTTTCAATAATCCCCTCTCTGAGGAGGTGCCTCCTTTTGAATCAAAAGATAAACCTTTTAATAGATATGATCATGCTTTGTTGGATGATGCTCTTGATGACTTTGTGACTTTATCGAAATCTCTAAACAAGAACAAAACTTCTAAATTAGTTAACATGATAAACCCGAATGAGCATAATAAGCGTCTCTTTGAAGTCCAAGGTGCTTGTCCTTCTACCACCTTTCAAGTTCCTAAATCACCTCTCCTTACTATCCAAGGGGGGTATGATTCCTTTCTTACTCCAAATAAACCTATCATCACTGTACAAGGAAGAAAACCTATAAGTCCTTATAATTATGCCAAGCAATCAACTAGAGAGAGTTATCATGCGGTTGCCCATACTTATCATACTAGAAATAATAGGCAGCCTAATCCTCCTCCGGTTACTCCAGTTTCTCTTCCTAATCCTCAACCAATTCTTCCGCAAGCTCCCCGTATTTCACAAGTTCTTAGTAAGGAATATGATCTCATAGAACAACTTAAAGCTACCCCTGCTAAGATATCCCTTTGGGATTTGATTCAAACTTCTTCTGCTCATCACGGAATGTTACAAGATGCTTTGAAAGATTTGAATGTTCCTCCACCGAATACATCTAGTAATATAGTGTCTTTGGTTAACTTTGTGATGAATCCTAAAGCTCATATTGTGTTTACTCAAGATGAGTTGCCCACTAGTGAAATTCAACATCAATATGATCCCTTGATGATTGTGGTTATCATAAATGATACTGCTATAAGACGAACACTAGTAGATAATGGCTCTGGCCTTAATGTGTGTAGCATTAATCTATTGCATAAGATGAATGTGGATACATCCCTTATTGAGCCTGACTCTCGTCCCATTCGAGGCTTTGATAATGTGGCTAAGACTTCATTGGGTATTATCACCTTACCCCTCACAGTGGGGCCTATTACTTTGCCTACTCCTATCCATGTTATGTCGGGAAATCTAACATACAACTTGCTATTAGGGAGACCTTGGATTCATAGTATGCAAGCGGTCCCCTCTACATTGCATAGACAAGTTAAATTTATTTATAACAATAAGACATATACCTTGATAGGTGATACCAATTTTCAAGCTTGTTTGCAAACATCTACTTCCAAAGGGAGTTCTTCTAAGCCTTCCTCATCTGGTGATGACTCTTTAAACAAGATACCTATCGATGAATCCTCGCTCTCTGATGATCGAAATTCTTTGGATGAGTCTGGAGCTCCTGAAGAAGATTCTTCTCGACTTGAATATACACATAAGAAGGATTTTGATCCTGAGAAGGTTCTTGCAGAAGACGATTGGGGATCTCTTGATTTTAATCCCACCTTTGTAGGTGAATATAAGGTTCCTTCTAGAGAGCTTAAAGCTGAAAAGAAGGAAGAAGCTAAAAATCAATCAACATTACCTGAGCCTATGAGCAATAACTTTGTGGCTGCTTCTCAAACTTCTTCTCCTCACACTTCCAATTCTGAAGGGTTTGATTCTTTGTCTTATGAAAACCACCTTCTCTTTCTGAAATGGCTGATCGTTATGGTCGTGGTTTTCGTATTCTAGCTAAGCATGGGTATAATGGAAATGGTTGTGGCGCTCACGAACAAGGAATAAAGGTTCCTCTAGAGAATAATCTTTATGATTATGCCTTTGGACTTGGTTATAATCCCTGCAAGCGCACTAAAGCTTCTAGAAGACCATGTATTAGTGTTAATGTTATTTCTACATCTCTACCAATGAGACACCCTGAGTATATTGATCCTTCGTATGCCTGTGCTTTGGATGTTTTTCCTACCGATGACGCTTTAGTTGAGTTTTTAGGAGCATATGATACTCTTCCTCGTTATCATCACAATAGGGGATTCCCTTATTGTTTGAACACTGATGCCTATTTTGGAAAAGAGACTGATAACGATGAGATTGTGAAAGAATTTCCTCAGTTAAAGGATACTCCTCAACAAAGTAATCTTCTTATAAGCGACACCATTGATGTTAAGATGGATTCTGGCAATGAAGAAAAAGTTATTAAAATTGGAAAATGTCTGGACGAAGAGGAACAAAAACAATATGAAGATTTATTGCGTGAATTCTCTGAGATCTTTGCTTGGACATATTCTGACATGCCTAGTATAGATCCTAAGATTGTCACTCATAATATTGTCTTAGTTCCTGATGCTAAGCCTGTGAAACAAAAGATTCAAAAAATGAATCCTAAGGTAGCTTTGCTTGTTAAGGCTGAGATTGAAAAATTATTGGAGGCTGGATTTATCCGCCCTATTGATTATTCCCCATGGATTTCAAATATTGTCGCTGTGGCTAAATTAGATAATAAAATAAGAATGTGTACTGACTTTCAAGATTTAAATAAAGCTTCTTTGAAAGATGATCTTCCCCTCCCAAACATTGACATGATAGTTGATTCTACAGCAGGACATGCTTTGTTATCCTTCATGGATGGTTTTTCAGGATACAATCAAATTTTCATTAATCCTCAAGATCAATTCAAAACTGCTTTCACCACTCCTTGGGGTACGTTTTGTTGGGTAATGATGCGTTTCGGACTTAAAAACGTCGGCGCAACTTATCAAGAGCGATGACCCTTATCTTTCATGATTACATGCATAAGATTTTAGAAGACTATGTTGATGACGTTTTAGCCAAATCCATGCTCCGCATAGATCATATTAAGATCCTTCATCAAATCTTTGAAAGGATTCGTAAATATCACATGCGCTTGAATCCCCGAAAATGTGTTTTTGGTGTGGATAGTGCAAAACTCTTAGGATTCATAGTTTCGCATCGTGGGATTGAGGTGGATACTAAGAAAATAGATGCTATTGTCAACATGCCACCTCCTAGAAATGTGTCTCAACTCAAAAGCTTACAAGGAAAGATTCAAGCTATTCGTAGGTTTGTATCTCAACTTGCGGATCGTACTTTTCCTTTTACTCAACTTCTCAAAAAGAATATCACTTTTCAATGGAATGAAGATTGTCAGCAAGCATTTGAAGATTTAAAAGTGTATTTGGCTAATCCTCCTATTCTTCAACCTGCCGAACCTTCTAAACCCTTTCTTCTTTATACAACTGCTTCCTCTCATGCTCTTGCAACATTATTGGCACACCATGATAAAGATGGTAAGGAGTGTCCGGTTTATTATATAAGTCATACCTTACTCGATTATGAGACCCGATATTCTACGATAGAAAGACAATGCTTGGCCTTGGTGTTTGCGACTCAGAAATTGAGACATTATCTTTTAAATTCAGAAGTCCACGTCATGGTAAAGTTTGATCCGTTGAAGCATCTTTTCTCTAAAAATGATTTATCAGGACGCCTAGCTAAGTGGGTTATGATGTTAACTGAATTTGACCTTAAATTTGTTTCACAAAGAGCAATTAAAGGGCAAGCGTTGACCGATCACCTAGTTGAGGCCCCTTCACCTTTCTCCTTCCCTAACCCTGAGTCTTTTCCTAACGACTTCATCCTTTGTACAGAGAAAGATGAAACTTGGGAGTTATACTTTGATGGCTCTAAGTGTCGTACGGGATCGGGGGCAGGTGTTGTTCTGATTTCTCCTACAAAGAAGTCCATTCCCTTATCCTATCATCTCAATTTCCTATGTACCAATAACATTGCTGAATATGAGGCCCTTATAGCAGGAATAAAGGCAGCCTTGGCTTTGAATATAAAACACATACATATTTTTGGAGATTCTCAATTGATTATAAGACAAGTAACAGGACTATATCAAGTGAAACAAGACAAATTATCACAATATAAAGACCTTGCTATCTCTTTGTTACAAAAATTTGATTCTTACACCATGGAACTTGTTCCTCGAAAAGATAATCGACATGTGGATGCAATGGCATGTGTGGCTTCTCTAGTATCTTTAGAGGACCCTATGGTTGATCTTAAATTTGTTATTCACAACCTTATTTCTCCAGCTATTGTAGATGATTCTAGCTTGGTGACATGTTGTGACTTTATAGACTCAGATGAATGGTATTCGCATATCGTAAGATACTTGACCGATGGTGCCTTTCCTGAATCCGCCAATAGGAACACTAGGGCTAGAATTCGCAAGCTGTCTGCTAGATATATCATTCTTTCTAATGTTCTTTACTGAAGGGTTTATAACGGTCTTCTCCTTCGTTGTCTTAACAAATTGGAAATCCCTATTGCTCTTGAAGAGGCGCATTCAGGTGCTTGTGGGGGGCATTTTGGAGGCAAACCCTTGGTTCAAAGGTTGCTCCGTATGGGATATTATTGGCAAACTATGCAGCAGGATTCTTTTTCATTTGTTAAGAAATGTCATCAATGTCAACAACACAATAATTTGATTCATGCTCCTGCCCAAGAACTTCGTTCTCATGTAGCTTCTTGGCCTTTCTCTGCATGGCGGCTGGATCTTATTGGTAAAATCTCCCCTCCTTCATCTCAAGGACATACTTTCATTATAACCGCAACAGATTACTTTACAAAATGGGTAGAAGCTATTCCCCTTTGCTCTACTACTGCTGAAGTGATTTGTCGATTTCTTCTAGAAAACATTATTTGTCGATTTGGGATACCTTCCACTATAATCTCTAATAATGGGACATCATTTAAGAACAAGGACGTGAAGAAATTCCTTGAGAAGTATCATATCAAACGTCAATTTTCTACACCATACTACCCTCAATCAAATGGTCAAGCCGAATCATCCAATAAGATAATTGAACAAATTCTTTGTAAAACAGTGAATAAGCATGGTAAGGATTGGAGTACTCAGCTAATCTATGCTCTTTGGGCCTACCGAATGAGTGTACGAATTGCTACCGGAACTACCCCTTATAATCTTGTTTATGGTGTTGATGCTATTATGCCTTTAGAATTAGAGATTCCATCACTTAGAGTTTCTCTCAAAGGTATAGTAGATGATGATGCTTATAGAGAACAAAGACTTCAACAGCTTGAGATGCTTGATGAATAGCGTATAAATGCTCTTGAGCATATTCAAGCGTATCACAAAACTCTACAATGAAGCTATAATGATAAGGTTATTCAACGTTCCTTCTTAGTAGGTGACTTAGTTCTCTATGAGAATCAGCGCAATGTGAATGCCTTACCTGAAGAAAAGGGAAAATTTAGTCCTAATTGGCTTGGACCGTATATCGTTATTGAAGATTATGGATCAGGTGCTTATAAAATAGCGGGTGTAGACAGTACATCTCTTAAAGACCCTATAAACGCTATGCACTTGCGTAGATACTATGCTTAATTCCTCATTCCTTATCATTCAACTATTTCCTTTCTCACTTCTTCAAAATTGGATAATATGTTAGCATATCTTTGTTAGAGCAAATAGAATTAAATGATGTTTTGTTTAATCTATATTGCTTCGTTCCTGACAAGCGTGTTCTTTACTTTATGGTTTGTCTTGAATTCATTTATGTAAATTGCAAAAGATTTACATTTTTTATTATGTTGGCATATTATACAATGTTTTTATGTGTTAAGTTGAATCGTGTCATGTTGTGTTTAAATTCAAATTAAATCACATTAGTTATATGATTCTTAGGCTTGACACATATTTTCTTCCCTATCATCAATGTAGTACTTGATCAAATATTTTAATTAAGTCACACGTGTATCAATTTAATCATGGAATCAATCACATGGAAATTAAATTCACAACATACATATAAATCTACCAAATGTGTTAGCTTTAATCAAAGCAAAATATATACATTGTTTTAGGCATTAAAGATAACACGTTTGAGACAAAGAAGCATGTATATATATATATATATATATATATATATATATATATGTGGATCAATATACAAAGGTAGGTCACTATACATCCAAAATGTGACCTACCCTACATCATAAGATCATCTCCTATCCCTAGGGCTGGTGGCTGGAGAGTGACAGCTAGATGCTCCCTCCTGATCCAGCCGTGCAGGTGGACCCATAGGGGTATACCGTGATATAGATTGTGAGTGACTCCGAGAAGAACTCCTACGATCCCTATCCATAAGGATCACGCGATACGAGGTAGCCTCGGCCTAAGCTGCTGCTAGATCACGCTGTGCCCGCTGAAGGTCCTCTGATAGAGCTCAATCTCTCTCCCTCCATATCTCTACCTGTACTCGAAATGGGGAAAACAAATCATCATGCCGACCCGCGTTCCCTTGAGGTCTATAAGCAACCTGTGAGGAACTAGGGATCTGCGCTGTCGTGGAGATATCTGTCACTGCTTGCTGGATCAGAGAATGCCACTCCTGCACATTAGCTGTAGCAGTAGAACAAATCATGTATTAATACCATTTTATATCATCAAAACATCAATCAATCAATATAAACCTACTATACCTGGATCTCCCTCATGCCAGTAGGGATCGTGATATGGTAGCATCTGTGACTGGGAACTACTAGGCTCCCCACGCTCGAATGATCTGTGCACGATGGGTACAGGTCTCCGTATTGCCTCGTGTTCCCCCTTTTGGGGAATAACGGGAGGATCTAAGGCTATGGTATCATCTCCTGAATGATGGGGAGCTACATCTGACTCCTCCTCATCATCTCTATCCTCCTCCTCCTCGTCATCCTCATCCTCATCCGCATCCTCGTTCTCCTCATAATCATCTCTATCTATGTCATCTTCCTCTCCTTCCTCCTCCTCGGCACTAGGCTGATCTCCTATGGGTGGATCAGGCCCTCCTGCCTCCTCATGACCCTCTCCCTCCTCTGGCTCCTCCAATCTGGATCCCTGATCCTCATCTCGGTCTCCATGTCTCCATGGACCTGGATGGCCTTTCAGGTGATCTGGTGGAAAGATAGGCCCTGGGTATGTTCTCACAAACCATGAGAGATACCTGCGCTGTGCTCCGGGGTCTGCAGCATAATCAGTGACCACATCCTGGTCGGACCCCTCTATATCTGTGATCTCGATATCATCTATCGTGGGTCTCACTACTGCTCTAGGTCTGGGAAGGACTCGTGAGTGTCGAGTGTAGATGGGCACATCGGCTGGAACACACTGCTCTAGCCCAAACTGCCTCCATACTCGATCAAAGTAGAATGGGACTATGATGTGTGGATATCACCCTCTTAGTAGGCGGTTCCTCTGTAAGCATGCTAACTGTCTCTCCATCCCATCCCATTTGTGCATCCACAAATATGGTCTCCATACAGTCACCTCAGCTGTCAATCTGTCAAATGTCACTCTCCAATACAGTAGATCTCCAAATCTCCACTCGCTGGTAAGTGGATAAGCAAATACCCTAGGTCGCTCACTAGCCACACTCATCGGATAGCCGGCAGGCCTGGTGCATGTAAAGTGCTCAAATATCCACACCTGCAGAAGTGTGCATGTCATCAAGCTGCAACCCTGTCCAAAAACATACTCCTCGAGGTCGTGATAGAGATGTGCAAGCATACTCCGACCCCAGGTGTATACTCTCCTATGTCTATCCATAACCCTAATGCACCATGTGAGACCCCCATGCATGCGTGTACCTCGCCCATTAGGGCAGACAGCTAGTGCAATGATGGCTATCATAAGACGTCTCATGAGGGGCACCTCTCCTGTAGGATGTAAGAGCCAGCTGACCATGATACGACCTCTCGTCTCACTCGGCATGACTCTCCCTATGTAGTATACCTGCTCCCTTTGATGATCCTCTCCTGACCGATCGGTCGCATATGTCACGGTAGCTCCTCTGATCGGTAGGCGAAGTATGCGGTACACATCCTCAAGTGTCACCGTCATCTCCCCTACTGGAAGCTGGAATGTGCATGTGTCAGGATCCCATCGCTCCATGAGTGCCATTAGCATCGCAGGATGAAATCAAATGGCCGGCATAAGAATCATAGACCACAAACCTACTATAGACAATGTATCTCTTTCTGCCTGAGTCAGCCGGGGAATCTGATCTCGCAAACTACGAAGAATCTGCCCCACCGTGTGCTCTCTCATGTATGGGAGACCCTGCAACACAAAAACATCAGTGTAATCAGTAATCAATCATCAAAATCATCTATGCCAAATACACAAACTGACGAACATCGAAAGTTGACCCCTGCCAAGTCCTGATTGGGACCATGGCGCCCTGAGGGGACCATGGCGCCCTGAAGGGACCATGGCGCCCCACAGGGACCATGGTGCCCTGGTGGGACCATGGCGCCCTAGGTGGGACCCAGGGTCAGATTCCAGGGCCCGCTTTTGATCACAGAAAATCAAAATCAACAGAAATGCAGAAAGTCAAAGTTCAGTCAACTCACCTCGTCCAGTGGCTCATCGTCGATCACGGCCTGTCGCATGATCTCAATCCTCGCGGGACACTCCGGTCGTCGTGAAGGCATGATGATGGCTATGTGGGCTCCGCTGCAATGAACAATACTCAGAATCAACAAAGTGACGAATGCAATAGTCACTTTCAAGGTATATACTTTCATTCCTTTACCTTTACTTTCAAAACCCTAATTTTCCCTAAATCACTCATTTCATCATAACTTGAGTTTGGGAGATGCAATTTTTGAACTGTTTGTTGCGTAGGAATCGTATTTTCGTTCCCTTACTCCCTTGATGTTCCAAAATTTGCTCTGATGAAGCCTTTGTAGTGAACATCTCTCATCAATAATCGTTCACACAATTTGTTGTAAGTAAACATGCTACCCTGTTTCACCTCCCTAATAAGCAAGCCGAAACAGGGGGGGCATATAGCTACTCACAAATTTCATCACTTTCCTTAGTAAGCATTAGGTGATTTTGTGATCTAACGTGTGTTTTGTAGGGTGCGGTTCCTAACTGTGTACTGCAGATACCGCTGGGGGCTTCGTTCGACGAACTTATGGATATATCCTTTTTCAAATAATGTTTACTTTCCTGTACTTTAGCTTGCATATGCACGTAGTACTCATATGACCGCTAAAGTGGAGGCTAAATGTAGCATCGTAAATTGCACGCACTTGCTAAAGCAGTACAATTTCACACCTAATTTAGCACCCGCCTTGGCACAGTTTGCATTTTGCATTGCATTTCCCCTTTAGCACTTAATTAATCAAATTAATTAGGTCTAAGGTCCTATTTCATCATCCTCCACATCATAAAGGTGGGCCCTTTCATTAAAGTGTGCCCCTTTTCATTTTATTCCTCCAATACATCATCTAATCAAAAACCCTAATTAGGCCTTCTTTTGAACTTGGGGGCTTGATTTTGAGGGTCAAAACATCTCGAAATCACCTGTAACTTCGGGATTCTCTCTAAAATCATCATATCCGACGGCCCTGAAAATTTGGTGAAAAGTTGCCAGGACCATGGCGCCCGGAGTGCACACGGTCCCGGACATTTTTCTCGAAATTTTAGGAGCGCGATCCAATCATAAAATAAAGCTTAACCCCAAGAAATTGGTGGGATATTCAATCTCTAGGTCGGCCAAAAGTTGGAATTAAGACCTAGGGTTTCAAACATAAGAGCTCTCTTTCTTCATTAGAAAGGATCAGAATTTTGTTTTCAGGACCTTCTATGCAACGAAAGAGCAGATCTTTGAAGACTTCAGCAACATTCAACATCCATCTATCAAGCATCTATCAATTTCATTCATCCATTTAGGGCTTTGAAGGCATTGAAGAGCAATAAGGGATCACCGGCTGAAGATTGGCTTGTACCCCTCCCTTGGGGTTGGGTATGATTTCATGTTGTTTTCATGTCTTTGCATAAGTCTCATTATATCACTTGTATTTATGCTTTAGATCTCTTTACATCTTGATTCGGAGCATTTACATTATCATTTACAAGCAATTAGGGTTTACTTTCTAGGTTGCTCTAGTTTGCTTACTTGCATTTTAGATCTTGCACACACACAAGGTTTGCACACACACTACTTTTACAATACAACTTGGCTATTCGTGGAGGTGGAAATCACCAAAGCGGGGGTTTGACTAAGGCAAAAACCCTATATAGCCGCCCAAACACTTTTTCAGATATAAGTGCAGATTTCGGGATTTAGACGACGCCGCAAGTTGCAGATCCGAAAGAAGCAGACGGAGACAGAACCATACACCAAGTTTCAGAGCAGAAGACCAGGATAGGGGTGTGGAGAGCCCTAGTCCTACCAGGACAGGGGCGCTAGGCGCCCTGGTCCCTGGGACATGGGCGTTGGGCGCCCTGGTCCTCCTGACAAACAACAAGTTTTGGCAGTTCCGATAGTTTTCCAAGTTGCAAAGTGGCAGTTTCAGGTGCAGTTTCAGGAACAGAATCAGGACAGTGGTGCCCGCGCCCCCGTCCCAAACATTTTCACTCAGATTTTGACTCTGGGTACACATCTGCATTCTTGTCTTGTCCTTATGTTTGCAGCTTTCCATTGTTTAAGTTCAATTCTGCAATCTTGTTATTAGTTCATACTTGCATTTTGGGGTTAGGAATTGAACTTGCATAATCTTACGTTTCAATTACAACAAAGGAATAGAAACCCTAATAGGTAGCTCATGGCTCTCTCTTTCACCAAAAAGAAGTAGCCAATTGTGCGATACCTCGAGGCTCTTTCATATTCCGTAATGTGTGTCAAAAGGTAGGATTAGGACATGTTAGCCTAGTCTCGCTTTTTCCCCCACACAATGGTGTCGTAAGGTGTCGTATGGTGTCGTAAGGGGTCATATGGTGTGCTATGACCCCTTAGGTGTCATCAGGGGTCGTATTGTGTCTTAATGGGTCATATGGTGTATGACCCCTTAGGACACCATATGACCCCTTGGGGCACTATATAGTTCTATGGGTCGTATGGTGTCCTAAGGGGTCATATGGTGTCCTATGACCCCTTAGGACACCATGTGACCCTTTAGAATGCCACATTGTGTCATTAGGGGTCGTATGGTATCCTAAGGGGTTATTCGGTGTCTTATGACCCCTTAGGGCACCATATGGTGTCATTAGGGGTCTTATTGTGTCTTAAGGGGTTATATGGTGTTTTATGACCCCTTGGGGTACCATATGATCCCTTAGGCGACCATATGGTATCATTAGGGGTCATATTGTGTCCTAAGGGTCGTATGGTGTTCTATGACCCCTTGGGACACAATATAACCCCTTAAGAGACCATATGTGCTAAGTTTGAAATAAGGAGAGATATAAGGGTGAAGAGAGATGAAGAGCTAAAGAGAGGGAGAAGAACTAAAGGACAAGGGCATAAATAGAGATATAGATATTAAGGAGTATGAAGTGAGAGGGAGAAAAACTAAAGGACAAGGATGGATAGAAAGAGGTAGACATATCTAGATATTGAATAGGAGAGAGGAATATAGAGATAAAAAATGAAGATAAAGGGAGAGGGAGATGAATAGATATAGAGAAAGAGAGAGGTAAAGAAAAAGATAAATATATAAAGAGATGGAAAAAAATAAATAGAGATGGGTAAAGAGAGTGAGAAAGAGAGATAGAGATTATAGATAGGGATATATAGAGAGGGAGAGAGAGAAAGAGAGAGATATAGAGATATATAAAGGCACTATAGAGAAGGATGTGGGGAGAGAGCCAAAGATATATAAAGATGGAGTAAATAAAGAGATAAAGGTAGAGAAAGGGAAAGGTACTTCAAGAGGGCGATAGAGGAAGAGACAAAGAAGTAGATTAATCATGTATAGAGGAAGATATATAAAGATAGAGGAACATAGAGAAAGAGAGATTGATAGGGAAAGAGATGGAGATGTGAAGATGGAGATAGAGATAGATATGGATAGAAAGTGATAGAGAGAGTAAGACAAATGGAGGGAGAGATGGAATGATTAAGTGAGATTTAGAGATAATGAGATATAAATATACATGAAGATAGATCTATAGGGATATAGAGATAGAGGGGACAAGATAGGGAGAGAAAGGAGGTGATAGAGATAAGCAATATATAATTATAGGTAGGATAAGGTAGAGGAGGGAGATAAAGAGAGAGAAGAGAGATTATTAGAGAGAAATATAGAAATAAGGAGTCACAATGATGGAGTGGGATAGGGAGAGATAGGAATAGAAAGATGGAGATATATGCAGAGATGCATGTAACTTGGGAATTTATTTATCTAGATGGGATGAGAAAATAAATGACATAAGTAGAGAAGAAAGAGATAGATAAAATATATTTATATAAGTATAGATAGAGAAGTGATAGATAAAGGGGGTGATAGGAAAAAAATGAGACTTTGTATGCAAAATTTGTGAGTATTTAAAGTTTTAAAATTGAAGGACTAACTTCAAATGATTATAATTAATTTTTGGTCTATAATATCATAAAAGTACCTCATCCATTTGATAGGTCTCTGAATTACCTTTCCAACGCTTGTAAAAAAATTAAAATTTCGATAAGAAACACAAAAGTTATGCCCATTTTACTAAACTATACTTTTTATGTTGAGAAAAACGGATATCCGATTTGAAAAAGTATGACATCACAATAGTGACATAACAAATATGATATCCGTTAATATCGGATATCCAATGTTAACAAATATTCGATATTAACGGATATCCGATTTGGTTTGGTATTACCAAACCAAATTCAAATTTTGGCCGACCCAAACAAAAAGTCAAAGTGGATTTTGGCGTGTTTGGAAAGGTTTAAAACACATTTTTTTCTCCATTGCCACTTTTTGGCCCCCCATGATCTTGCACATACCCAAATGAAAATTGAGATTTCAAAGACAACATTAAATAATAAATCAAAATGGTCTACATTTATGGCATATGTTAAAAAGAGAGTAGTAATTAGGATAATGTATTGCATCAACCGTTATGTGTTGGTTAGATGTAGTTGCATTAACCTTACAAAACTTTTCGTACAAGTTTGACTACATAAATAAGTGTAGGGAGATTCAAGGGATGCACCAATAGGAGGAAAAAAAGGTAGAACATGAATGAATTTTACATTACACAATTAATTATGGGTAAAAAAACAATGTTGTGTCACACTTTTATAAAGGAAATGGCCAGCACAACTAAAACTGTTTAATTTCGACCACGTAAAAGTGATATTTCTAAATTGAATTTCAAAATGATGTAAACTGATCAAATATAGAAATATTAATGAAATTTATGTTTGTTATTTTTTAATTTTTTGATATTTATTTTATATATTCAAAGATAGATTTTTTATTCTTGAAAAATGCTGAAAATCAAGGGTTCTAGTCGGTGTCACCAAACAAAATGAAAATGAACTTATTTTTTTTTTTTTTTTTTTTCCAAATAAAGGACATATATATGTGTAGTCACATAAATCTGTCCACTTAATTAAATGAATACTTAGTATTTATTTGATTATTTAACCATCAATTAATAATTAATTAAATTAATATTTAATTCATTCATTTTAACCCTATTCTCCTATTAATTAAATAAATTACTCAATTTATTTGATTTAATTCACTTAACAAAATCTGTCCACTTAATTATATAAATAAATCATATTTATTTAATTAAATATTCTCTCACATTTAAATAAATAAATATTTATTTAAATCCCCCAAAATCCCACCTCTCACATTTAAATAAATAAATCATTTATTTAAATCACCTTTATCCTCCACCCACTTGTATTTTCCTACAAATGCAAGTTGCACATTTAAATAAATTAACATTTATTTAAATCACCTTTACCCTCTACCCACTTGCATTTTCCTACAAATGCAAGTTGTACAATTATTTTAAATAAATTATTTATTTAAATCACCTTTATCCTCCACCCACTTGTATTTTCCTACAAAAGCAAGTTGCACAACTATTTTAAATAAATTATTTATTTAAAATTCTATTTATCCTCACCCACTTGAAACCTTTAATGGTTTCCCTTAAAGTCTTCAAACTTGATGGCTTTAAAGTCTTCAAACTTCTTAAGCCTTTAATGGTTTCCCTTAAAGTCTTCAAACTTAATGGCTTCCCTTAAAGTCTTCTTAAGACTTTAATGGTTTTTCTTAAAGTCTTCAAGCCTTTAATGGTTTCCCTCAAAGTCTTCAAGCATTTTAATGCTTTATCTTCCTTTCTTTCATTTAAATAAATTAATATTTATTTGAATATTTATCCAAATGCAAATTACACCATTTAATTGAAATAAATGATTTTATTTTAATTGAAAATACCAAAATTTCTCCCACTTGCATTTTCCTACAAAATCCACTTGCATGCCTAAACCCCTTCTAGATTCTTCTAAACCTTTCCTAATTAACCTAATCCATCCCCTAAATATTGTCACATTCCTAAGCAAATTGAAGTCACTTCTCAAAGACTCCAAAGTCTTTGAAAAACAATTAATGCTTTGTGTGTTCAACAAATTAACCTCTAAAGTCTTCCAAACCACTTATGGCTCTTACATGACCATTAATGGTTAATTCCACTTGCACCCATGGTTAAGGACTTTGACCCCTAACTTAACCCTCATGTAACCCATGTGTCTCTTCAAAACATTTATTTCTTTGACTAAGGTAACCATCATGTCCCCTCAAGCATTTAATGCTCCTTATCTCTCCTCTCAAGCCTCCTCATGGTGACACTTGTCAAAATGGGATTGGATTGAAAGTCTCACATGGATTGAATATCTTTCAATCCTAACCCTTGTTAAGATTGCTCAATCTTAACCCTTCATTTCCACATTTCTTCTGTAAATAGAACCCTTCTCCTCAAGCAAAAGGGAGAAGCATTAGAGTATTGTTGTTATACTAGCATTAGCATAGAGCTTTCTCATAGCATCATTGTCTACACTTGCATAGCATTTGCTTATCATATTCAACCATCTTGAATCTCCATATGGCATCCATGGATAGTGCTAAAAGTTGAGAGCTACACTCATTTGGGACTTGGAGAGGAGAGGAACAAGGGAGGAGCAACTATGAGCATCTTGATTAGCATTTGGAGGAGTATAGTTTATCTATTCTATGTTTGCATGCTTTCTATTTCATGCTTAATATCTCTCTTGATATGCCTGTTTAGGATAATCTTTTGTTGCTAACACTAACGTTTGTTTCTTGTGCTCTTGTGTGTGTTGCCATCAAACGGATTTTCTAATCCTTTTTGCAGAGCATCAATATGCAATGTTAAAAAAAAAATTAAATTTTGATGTGTATTTTTCTCATAATAATATTTTAAAGTCCAACATAGCTGAATTTGGTAGTTTTCATTCAGTGTCACCTTTTGTCTATTAGATTTATGATTATCAAAAACATAATTATACCCATTTGGAGAGGATTCTCTCATCTAGTGAAAAATATATTTTTTAATATCATTTAATATTTTTTTAATTTCTAATCAGCTTCTTTTTTTACTTAAAAAACCTACTCGCAATGTTTAATTAATAAAAAATATTAAAATTAATCAAAATACTAAAATATTATATGTCTAGATTCGCGACTTTGAGCTCTACTAAATGGTATTTTTTAATTTTTTGTAAAAAATATTCTTCTTGAAGAAAAATGGAGTAGAAGTGAAAATTTTCAGAAATACAAACAAAATAGGTGATTTGGCTACCACATCACCTACCACATAGGTGAGTCCAGTCGCTGAACTGAGTTCGGGTGAACTATTTTGATTTTTTTTGAGAAATTCTAAGGTTGAGCGCTCACAAATTAGGATTATGTAGTCAATAGTTCGGTTGAACTGAATTCGACTAAACTTAGTTCGACCAAACTCTTGGCACCATTTAGGTGCCACGCCAGTGACATAGGCTGCCATGTGGCTAGTTGGTAGTCTGATTGGACTGAGTCTGGCCGGACTACCCCCAATTAGCCCCAAGTGCGACAAAACTTAATGCTTTTGCCCTTATATAACAATATATATCCTATATGTTTTTACTACAATATGAATTTTGATTTGTGCAAATAATCATGACACAAGCTATGGTGCAATATATCAAGGGTTTGCGTTGAGATCAAAATAGGATGAAGACATGGTAGAAAATCACAAATGATTCTACGTTGATGAAGGGAAGTTAAAATTCAGTAAATTGAGATATGTTGGAGGTATTCATAATATTTATATGACATAGAAATGATGACCCTAAATTGCATTTCATGATGATTGAAGTTGAATGACATTGTTAAGTTTTGAAAAGTAGGTTTTAGACTGTAATTAGAGTTGTCAACTGAATACTTACTCTAAATCCTACCTGCTACGGATACAATATTCCCAAGTAGAAGATAAATAACATATTTAGATGTATCTGTATACAAGCCCATGCTTAGGCCACATCCAATATATATGGATATTGTAACACACCATCTAGTGTTAATTTATGGTTGTAAAAGAACATTCAATGATTACAAAAGAGAGAAATTACAACTCACCCAAGTTGTAAAGCATAATCAATCTGACCTAATGGGAGCATGCATAGATTGCAAAAGCCAAGCATATTATTGTTACTGTTAATTATATGGTTTATTGTTTCACATAGGTTATAGTGCTGAAATTGTCATTTATGGTGTTAGCAATTTTTCTTTCTACCTTCAGTCTTAAGGAGATACACAACACCATACTATGGGATTGGTAATTCAGGACATGAAATCAACACTATCTACAGACTGAAGATAAGAAAATGTAACTGAACAAAGGCTATGCAAGCCTTCTACTCTTCAAGCTCCATAAGACTCAAGAGGGTGGTCCTATTGCAGGTTTGAAAATGACAAGATTATATAAACTAAACAACAAACCTATGTAAAAGTGGATAGTTCTCAGATGCATGGCAATGGGTGTTTTATATTTCACCAAAACCTAAGCATAATCTCATTTGTTCTTTAAAGTGTTGAGAACAAAAACTAAACTAATCCTACTCCTTAAATATAAATGAAATGATGTTTGAGAATATTTGGAACCAACTAAACCAGAACATGCAAAGCATTGACCAGTGCCAAAGAGAGGGCAATAGAGTCACATGAAAATCCACCTAGGTTGTTACATTAAAACATGCCTTGAAGATCTTCTAGATGCTATTGACTTGTAATAACAAGACCACTGAAACAATATCAAATAACCATCCTTAGTAATCCATCTGAAAACACAAAAATCTCATTGTATTTAGGAAAGCACTTACCCTATCCCTTGGATAGAAAGAAATCACAAAAAATACAACTCATAGCAACAAATGTGCCTGAAGAATGAGAATAATACTTGATTATTTCACTCAAAAAAGTTTACATTCCAAGATGGAGACAATCATCTGATAATATAAAATCATGAAGTACTTTTCAAAACACAGAATTTCACAACTAAGACTGACTTTCATATACCTAGCCCTAACTAAAAACACTTTACAAGCGTTTTACAATGTTATGTTTGCCTCTACAGAAATCAGAACTGAAACCCTTCAACATGAAGAGAAAAAGAAATAAATACACTAAGAGAAACCCTAGAAAGAGTTCTACATTGACAAATGTCTTCTCTTTATGTTGAATTTCAAATTCCAAATCTGCACTTTTCTCCTCCAAAATTGCCTTCAATCTGCATCCTTTGCCCTACTATGACACCAAGAAAATCTGGAAATGACGCTGCATTCACACATTTTTTGTGACAAAAGACCTGTCACAATCTGCACTCTACCCCTTGACTAAAAATTTCTCCTTTTGGGACTTGACTGTCTCTGCTTTCAGCTTGCATTTTCTCTCAGACTAAAAATAGGAAAATTCTCCCCTCTGTGTGGCTACATTGTTTTGTCTTGTCATTCTTAATCATTTTCTGCATATTTCCCACTGAGAGAAAAATATACTCTAAGTGCATAAGAATACTCCTCACAAAGTAGCGAATAGTTAGTAGATTAAATGAAAATAATCCCTTTTTGGGAAAACACGCTTCTATCTGAGATATTTTTGCTCAAACATAGCTATTATATTCCTTCAGCAGATTTTAGCCTTCTCCGTGAAAACATTTTCACCCTATAGTAGCTTTTCATTTTCTTGCATAATAGTAAGACCATTGGCCCACATCTTCTAGAACAGAGTAAATTTCACTTGTTGAGTGAAAATAAATGCCTTGCATTGCATTTTAACCCCTCCATAGTGAACTGACATTTCTGCATTGTATATTCTTTTCTCTCGAGGGACTTAATTTCTATGTATGCTCCCCTTGTAAAAATATTTCACTTTTTTTGCATCACCATGAAAATTAACTATTTTGCTCCACCATCATTTTTTCCTCATGAAAATATTTTTTGTCTGTTGATAAAATAAACCCTTGTGGTGAAGTATTTGGCCTGTCATTTATCAGCAAATTATGTAGCCACATATTGGAGCTTCTTCTATTTGCTGTTGCTTTGAACACACTGTACTCATTTCTATCATTTTGAAGGAAATTTCACATTTTGCCGAGACTATTTTTCCAAGAGCATTCAATACCTTACTTTGGTATTGTCCCTTGTTAATTTTTTTTTTTTTTGAATATATTTATACCCAGTATCATCAGAGCCTTTACACAATGATCTTAACTTTTATGTATCCCTCATGATTCTAGCCCAATGCCATGAGATAATTATGCCAATATTTGATAGGAGAGTCTTCGACCTAACTATGTAAGCCCCAATATAATAATGAAAATTTATTTATTTTCAAAACCATCTATTGCATATCATGCCCAACAATCTTCCTCAAGTCTCAAGAAATCCTTCAACTCACTTCGCAGATCATGCTCTTGACCCCTCATGCTTCGGATGCATGTTTACACAGTTTTCCATCATTGCGCTGCACTACAAACCCCAAAATGTATTATAAACACATAACCATTTCAAACAAAATCCATTGACCATTTTGCAGTCACTGCACATTGAAGGACTCTGATTCTTCTCTTAAAAAAATAAAAAACATGAATCCTATGCATCATTTCCTACTACCAAACACTGTGGATAATAGCAAAATCAGAGATATATTTTCAAACGAGTACACAATAGAAGAAATGCTATCTGTGCATAGAAAATTTCTCCTCACATCTGTGCAGACCACAATACCATTCTACCCGGTGCCTTTCAACACATAAGTAATACGCTACTTTCCTGTGAGCAAACCTTGACAAACTCGAAAATGCCCATATCATTGTCTCCACTTAATGGATCATTTGAACTGGCTTTCGAACCTTGCCGTATAACCATTATAAGCATCTTCTTCTATCGATGTCTCTTCCACATTCAGCATGGTACTGCGGGTAATGCATTGCATCATGGCGTACCATGTTTTCTACTCCAACGTAGATTTTCGATTTTCATGCTTTGTATTTAAGCTCCTTCACAAGAGATTGCACATCAATTTTTACTCCATTTCCCAATAGTAATGCATTTTAGTCTTTTAAAATTCTATTTATCCGCAAACTTTCACCGCATTCTCTTTAGGCATTGGTTCGCAGACCCACCATATTTCCAAGGCATCGAAAGCATTCAATACCAAACTATTATAAAATGATTTTTTCCCTTTTAAAACTTATCTGGGTCACCAAATAAATCTTTTTAAAATGATTCATTTTACTTTACTCCCTTTACATCATCATGAATTTGGAAGAGATGGATAACCTGAATATTTTCACTCACATTCATCCCTCCTATTTACCTGGACGAACTATTATTTAAATCAACAATAATTTAAATAATAAAAGTTTCTTCTAAATAAGCCATAATTAGTTTGATGGTCTTCAACTGCAAGTCAAGCTCATGGCATTTTGGTGTACATTTAAATCATTTTAATACTTTGTTTTCCTCAGTGTTTATCAAGCATAATCACATCATTATTTAAATCAATAATGAATTAAATAATAAATAATTTCTCAAATGAGTATTGATCTGTCTCACTTTGTTTCCAAACAACTGACCTCGAAGGTATGCTCGAAAACACTAATTGTATGCACTCTGAATGCGAGAACTCAAGAAGGCATTCATTAAATTTGACATTTTACAACCTTGAGTTTTGGCCAAAAACAAGTGAGTAGCTCTCGATACTAACCTCAAAAACCGATCAAATCACTTCCTTGGATCCTGCAAGCTAGCACACTGGTAAATTGTCATATGAAGAATCCAAAACATCAAACAGATGCTCATTACAATTCTCAAGGAAAAAAACTTTAATCCCTAAACTACTCAGTCACTTTCAGAAAGTGCACTTGTCAAACCACACTAAAACCTGTCCAAACCCTGAGTTGAAAAAATATCAAATATTTGTTCCAAGTGCTACCACATGGCAAGATGGCATGTCTGGGTACCTTGAGTGAGTGTGTAGGAGGGCTTAACCTAATTCAATCACATGTGTACAATTTTAATGCTCAAACTTGCCTTCTTTGAAAATTCTAAATGTGTGGATTCCGAAACCTGAAAAAGTTAGTTTCAAATGGGCTTTGAAAATTATTTAATGGTGAGCTGCAGGACCACAAACTAGCAAAATGGTAGATAATTATACAGAAAATCATGGAAAACTTTCACATTTGCATGTAGGTCAACAGGTTGTGAAATAAAAATTTAAATGTAGGGAAACTTTTTGTAGATTTACATAGTTCAATTTGCAAATCTGAACTTTTTGCAAACAGAATCAAGCCGAGAAACTTGATAAATAGATTCATGGGGTTATGCCAACCGGCATGAGGCTTAATTTAGATGCAGATAATCATGGGAAAAAGTCAATTGGGCATGGCAAACAACTCGTACAAAGATGCAATGCCTCAAAGAGGGCTTACTTAGAAAGGTAATACAACTGCAATCAAAAAACCTATCTCTGGATCTCGAAACAAGGTCACCAAAAACTTATCAAAATTGATCAAAGGAGGCTACAAATCGAGACATACCATACCTGAAAGGTGCACAATACTTCCCCAAGGGATTTTTCATGATAATCAAGAGGTGCAAAATTATGGGCTCTCAAACTGAGCAAGTCAAGCTTATTCAACAGAGGACTTTCTGAGTGCATTACACAAACTTTTACATGGACCTTCAAAATTTAGCCAAATTTTATAAGTCCCAACATATGGATCATTTTATAACTAATAAATAAATACTTTTGATAATTCTATGCATCTTTTTCTTTTATGATTAGAATAAATTTGACTTTTATATGTGTTCGATTTTGTAATGAAAAAGAACCCAATATCAATGAATTAGTGACAAAACTATAAATAAAAATGATGCCATTAATTTAATTGATGATGAATGAGCTACTTAGCCACAATACAATGAGTAAGATGCAAATATATAGGCCACTTGGATGAGTAAGATACAAATATATAGGCCACTTGGATGAGTGAGTTAGGATGACACATATTCAAGAGGTCATGAGATAATTTTCAATCAGAAATTGAGTTAAACTCAGTCAAGTGAAATAGAAGGGGGACTTCCATCTATCAAGAATTGATAAACAAAGGTGGCACTTGATGACCTCAAATAAAGGATAACACATCTTTATTAATTATTTGGAAGCAAAGCATATTTTATTAGCGGAAAAACCCCCTCCAATTATGATTTGATGAATGTGCATACCCTATTCCATAGCTCCAATTTTGGCACATGCATGGAGGATGCTAGCAAGCATTGTTGAATTTGACTTTACAGCTTCCAATTACATTTGCTTAAAATTTTCTAAATCCTTTTCAATGAATCCATTATATGCAATCATGCGATCATGGCATTCCATGAGACCACATTTCTTTCAAGAATTTTGTCAAACATTTTTGTGCCTTGTCGATGCTTCCACATTTTGCATACATTTCTAGCAGAGTATTCCCAAATATAATATCTGAACAAACCCCTCCAATTTTTATTTGATGGATGTCCATACCCTATTCCAAAGCTCCCATTTTGGTACAGGCAGGGAATATGCTGGTGAAAATTATGCTTGCCAAGTGCATTTCCTTGAAAGTCTCTAAAGCCTTTCCAACAAATCCGTTTTTTGCATAACTTGTGGTTCATGAGAATATATTTCTTGCACGCATTATGTCAAACAAGTTACACGCCTTGTCTATGCTTCCACATTTTGCATACATATCTACCATTGATGTTGCAACTACAATATCTAACTAAATTTTCAAATACTTTACGGGCACCCATTAAATTCAATGAGGAAAAGTGGTCGGAGTTTGCAGGAAACATTTATGAAAACCTACCATTAAAGATTTTTATTACAATGAGACGAACCAAAACCAATCTCTTGCAGCTGATTCGAGATGCTTCCAGATTTCTGCAATGATAAATAACAGTGATTAAAAAATAGCTAATAGAGGCCAAAAAATCTTATAATACAAAACTCTCCACTATTTGGGATTTGTACGAATTTGAAAAACTCAAGTACTTTGAGGCGAGCATGAATAAGCACTTGCAGTTGTGGAGCAAATAAAAAATTATGCAAATGATCCAGATCTGGCCAACATAGCCTAAAATTTTGGAATGGACAATGCTCACCTTGACTGGCACCAGCTGTAGTAGTCAAATCTTTTACTATATCCAACATGAAAACCTAACCAAATGAACTAGAAAACCAAGGAAATTATGCCTTAATATATTGAAATACCTCAGTCATAGCTAAAAAATACTTTAGCTTAAAATTATAGCTATGTTCTTAGAATTGTTATGGCTGCGGAAGCATAAAACTAGAAGATTAAAATATTGTAGCACAAATTAGTTGCCAAGAAATAATATAAAGAGTCAAATGAAAAATAGAATAACACATAAGACGCTGATTTACATGGTAAAACCTTGACAAAACATTAAGGAAACATCCAATTACTACTACTACTACTACTGACTTAATATATTGAAATACCTCAGTCACAGCTAAAAAATTATAGCTATGTTGACAGAATTGTTATGGATGCGGAAGCATAAACCCAGAAGATTAAAATATTGCAGCACAAATTAGTTTCCAAGAAATAATATAGAGAATCAAATGAAAAACAAAACAACACATAAGAAGCTGATTTACATGGTAAAACCTTGACAAAACATCAAGGAAACATCTACTACTACTACTATTATATTATTAATTTTATTAGTAATGTTAGATAGAAGAGATAAATTGAATGAGGTTGAAGTTTTTAAATAAAAAGAAGAATTAAAAGTCGTGACTCAAATTATTTGGGAAATTATTTATTCTCAATATTCTAATTGAGCACATGGTGTAGGAGAAAAGAAGATTCTAGAAATAAATTCAAATTCAGATTTTTAATGTATGGTCAAATGTAACTACCGCTATGACAAGTTGTAAGGAATATGTCAAGTGTAATCCCCAACAATCATTTCTGCATGAAATTAATTTTGAAATTTCTTATTTTCTCAATATGACAATTTAACACATATTGTAGGAGAAAATGAGAAGCTTCTAGAAGTAATTTCAAATCTCATATTCTTACATGCGACTCCTCCACTAAGTTATTAATCAATTTTGCATGAGGACAATTTGGGAAAAGAATATTTGATTTCAATTAATTCATTGGGAAAAGAATATTTGATTTCAATTAATTCATTCGATAGTGGAAATGTTGCATCTTTTTCTATATAATGTATGTTAAAATTTCAAAAAGGGAGATCATGGTTTTGATGTGAAAAAAGTAAATTTCTCAAGTTCTTGTACATGCTTGTTAATAGTATTAGGATTTTGTAGCCACATTTCATTGTAGAATTGTTAAGTTTGTTCTTGAAGAATTCTCACCAAGCTACAAGGAAGTATTGAAGAAGACTAGCTGAGAGATTGGAGATGATTCAACAACAGGATCTTCTTCAATCCAGGTTCCCCTCTTTGTATTCACTTAATTGCATGTATGTATCTTGTATTTCAAAAGAAATATCTTTTATCTCTCTCTTGAATTTTTATGAGAATTTTCCTTCAAGAAATCCTCTTTTAATTAATTAGATAGATTAAATTAGATAAGAGTAATTTTCCTTCTTAATCTTTCTAATTTCTTGATAACGGAAATAAATTAATTAATTATTAAAAAAAAAATCCCCGTAGAAAAGGATTTAATGAAGTAATCTTTCAATGTACATCTGTAAAACTTTACTTAATCAATTATCATATTTTTATTTTTATTTTATTTTTTTTAAAAGAAAAATAAATCAGATTTTAAGAATAAAATAATACAAGTAAATGCTTTTTAGAAAATAGAAAGAATCACATGCATCATCTCTTGAGGGAAAAAATCTCTTTCTTTATTTCATATAAATTGTCTCTCTCTGTGAACGGTTTGTTTCCTCCAAATAAATAATTAACCTTGTTATTATGCAGTGTTACAATTAATTTTGAATTAGTTTATTTATATATAATTTAATTTAGAGTTGGTCAAAATTTATTTATGGGGTTGTTTTATATTAATTTATTTTAGATTAATTTTATATTAAAAGTTGTTTTAAACTTAAATAAAATTTTATAAAAGGATGGTTTTAAAATTTAATAAATTGATTTATTTGGAATTGAATTCAAATATTTGTAGAATAGTTATTTGTCCTTTTAATATTATTTGATTATTAAAAAAATAAACTTTAATTCTAGATGAGATTTGAAACTTGTTATTTAATTAATGCATTCAAATTTAACTCATGTTACCAAAAGGGGATTTAATCAAACTTAGGCTATCATTTTCAACAAATAATTAAAGGAATAGTTATCTCTTCATAATGGAAAATGATTAAAGGAATAGTCATCTCTTCATAATGGGAAATGATTACCTTTGAAACTGAAAATGGATCTTATCCTAATTAATTGATGCTTATAAATTTTAAATGGATAATTAAACTTAAGGAGTTCGTTAAATCCACTTATTAAATAAATTAGTTGAACTAGTAAAACAAAGGAATGGGAAATAATATTTCATTCATGGTACATCTGGAAAAGATTTTGCACAAGTTAAGATAAATGAAATTATTCCAAAATATTGATTTTATTTTCATCATGCATCACTAATTAGTCTCAAATAAAACCTAGTAGTAAATAGATCCCCTCAAGATATTCAATACATTTTAATTATTTAAGTCCTTTATTTGTTGAATATAAAAAATACCCTTTCTTCAATTAGTGTAAAGTGTTAAAGGATAAAGGGATTTACCTCCGAAGTAAATGTATCTAAATATGAACTAATTCAAAAGTTGAATATTAGATTGTTCTTTAAGAAAAGTTAGATTTTAAGATATAAAGTATACAAGGCATTTGAATAGTCAAAACTATTAGTAAAAGGAGAAGTTTCATTTACATTGCAAGTAATTAGTATAGATAAATTTAATTAGCATTTAAAATTTAGAGGTAAATTTCATAGTTTAATCTTCATACAATCTAAATGGTGCTATCTATATTGGAAGAATATTAGTATTAATTAGGATGTAAAGAAATTTTATTGAAAACAAAAATAGTTTTAGCAAATGGAGATGAAACAAAAAAAAATTGAGATATTTTTTTGTAAGAATATTAAACTTGACTTATTTGGCCAAATCTCAAATTCATATTTTGTTTGTAATGAAACTTAGTTTTGAAGGTGAAATAAAGTAGAATTTCATTGTTCTAGAATTAATGGATCCTAAGGTATTCTTATCAAGCCAAAAAGTTCAAGGAAACCTTTCCCATTATCACTTAAAGAATTAAATAATAATTTTAATTGAAGTAAATTTTAGGAGGAAATATTAGCTCTCTTCTAAGAATTTGAAATTGATAAGGAAAGTTATCTAAAGATAAAATTAACATGAAGGAATAGTTAAGAGCTCAACTAGAAATAGATTGATTAAAAATGATTTATTAGGGAGCCATATTATTATTTACCTTGGTTAACTAGCAAGTGTTTATGCTCTTTTCTAATCATTAATAATTAAAAAGAAAGAAAAAAAATAATGTGATTATTTTAAAGTTTATTGTTGAATAGTTTCCCCTTGAAGCAAGTAAGTATTAAATCCATTTCCAAAGCATTTTTTATTGATAACTTAATTTTAGGATTCATATTTAAGTAAGGGCAATGGAAGAATTAGGGGGTTTATTAGTAATGTGGTTATACTCAAGCTTATTATTAAAAAGTTTTTCCCCTAAACAAGTAAATGTTAAATTCTTTTCCAAAGTCTTGTTTTTTTTCTTTCAAGCAATTTAGTACCTTTCAAGTATTAGGATTCATACTTATAGTGTAATGGTCATTTTCATAGGCTATCTCCTATAAGTATAAATTTTTTTAAGCGATTAGAGCTTTCATGTATTTGATTCAAGTTTTATAAATTTAATTATTATCATAGTTTTCCTTCAAGAAAATACTATTTCCAAAGTGGTCGAATTGTTTAGCATACATAATACTTATATCTTGGTTTTTAATTTCAAACAATAATTCCTTGCATGTACTAGCTTCTTTTCATAGTTGTTTAAGTGTAATGTTTGTTTATGATTTCATGCATTAATAGTTAAATTCTTAGATAGACAACTAAATAAGAGGAGTTGGAAACAAAAAACCTTAGCAGTGTTTGGTATCTATGGTGCCTTTGGGTCATGCTTATGGATAATGTCGTTGTGTTGAACTACTGCACTTATTGCCTAATAAAGTTGCAACAACGGTGTCTGTGGCATCATCCCTATAAATTGCCGAGGAGAAATAAGGGTCATTTGGAAGTTAAAATCCAAGGGGCGGGTGATCCCTCTTGGATCGATAATCTAAAAAAATTAATTTTAAAATGAATTTACATTCGATCAGTTAAACTTTAGAAAACCCCATTAGGGTTTGGATGTTTGTGATGATCTTAGAAATTTTTTTTATCTTGATGAATTCAGCGAATGATAACAGATTGAGGGTGACAAATTTAATAGGAAATAGGACTTAGTTATTTTAGGCCACACGTGGAAGGCCACTTTGAGCCTTTTTGCTATAGAGCCACCATCATGGGTAGCAACCACAGAGAAACTACTTGGGACATTGACCCTAGAAAGGGTTGCATACCTACCAAACAATTTACATTAAACCATAGTTAGAAACCAGAACTACATACTTTATGCCTTGATCCCATGCTGAAACGGGTATGTAGGCAGTCTAGGGACGGAGTTGTCCCTTGTATTCAAGCATTCAGGGATAGAGATTAGGATTTGGTTATGGGTGAGTAGTTGGTTCTTGAAGCTCCTTGGTGTTTTAATCAAATGGCGCAAATACTAATTGAAAAGTTAAAATTAATTCAATGCATACTCAGAAGGAGTCCCTTATGGATTCACTTGACTTCCCGAGGCTTTAGGCCGAATTTCGAGGTGGAACTCAAGCTTGTTTATGTAATTATTTTTATACTCCTAAGGACGGTGACCTTGGTGCACTCCTAGTAGGGGAGTGTAGTCTTTAGACAGTGGCTCAGGACCTAGATGCTCCTAATGAGTCTAAAGTCTAGCCAAAGCATATCCTATTCTTATGAATAGATGCCTACCCCATTTGGGTAGATGCCTATCTCGGATTGGATAGATGAAACCTCTGGTCCTGTATGGATAGATGCCTAACCCGTATGGTTAGATGCCTAACCCGTATGATTAGATGCTCATCCCGGTTGGATGGATGTCTGTCCCGTTTGGATAGATGTACCTGAGTATGTGATTGAATCAAACACAAGTAAGAATAAGTAAGAATAAGAAATCAATATATATATATATATATATCAGTTGAAATTTTGGGTTAAGTTAAGTGGGTTATTACAATTACAAGCTTCACAACTATTGCTATCATAATTGCTCCTGCAATTTTACAAATCTCAACAATTTGTCTTGCAATTTACAAGAACATCAAACTTACAATTACTCTTGCAATCTATAATCCTCAATTCTTACTTTGCCTTCAAGGCAACCAAGGTATATATAATATCTTCAAGATAACAATCATGACTTAACATGGAAAAAAACTTGTTTTTTTCCTTTAAAGAAATTAGAAATTTCCTTTTAAAAGATAAAACTGTTTTCTTTCTAAAAAACTGAGATATGATATGTTTTCTTTTTTTTTTCTTTGTTTTATTGTTTTATTGTTGTCACAATGTAACAATCTCCACCTTGACAACAATTTACCTGATACATGTTCATGCCCAACCAAGGTGTAGGCTCCTTGGACTTCCTATTGAAATCTCAACACATGTCTCTAATCACAAGAGAACTTCAAGCCTCACCTAAATCTCCATGTATCCATGAGCACATGTAATTGATCAATCTATGCTAAGCTCCAAATGCAACACCGCACTCTCATGAAGCTCCCAAGCAAATGACCAATGTATTCAACACCACCCAAAAAAAAAAAAAAACATGATCAACTGTCAATGTTCCAACTGCAGAATAAGGAACTTAACCATCTCACGCTTTCATATAACTGTGGGCTAAAACCATGAACCCACTAGAAGCACTCCATTCTACTCCATAAGACTGTTGTTGTACTAACAAATCATGCATCTTAAGCTTCCACAACTCAAAGGTATTCTTTCCATTAAATTTCTCCACCTCGAACCTTGCATTTGAAACCTTCACCATTTGATGTTGCAAAACTCAACACCAAATCCTAATATAGTCGCTGCAAAAAAATCGCTCTGACCACTTGTTATGGAAGCGGAAGCACAAACCCAGAAGATTAAAATATTGCGGCAAACATTAGTTGCAAAGAAATAATATAGAGAATTAAATAAAAAACATAATTGCTCTCGCAATTTTACAAATCTCAACAATTGCTCTTGCAATTTACAATAACATCGAACTTACAATTACTCTTTCAATCTACATTTCAAAAACTGCTCGTGCAATCTGCAATCCTCAATTCTCAATTCTTACTTTTCCTTCAAGACAACCAAGATATAAAAAATATCTTCAAGATAAAAAGAATGAAAGCCTAAAAGACAATAAACTTCAGGTTGATCAACCGATCCACTGGAAAATGCAATGATTCGCGCGAATCGAACCCAGGCCCAGCCGCATAGAACAATTCTCGACTGAAACCAGAAAAATTAAGTGCATACGGCCACATATTAAAGCACTGCGAGACAAAATTTGTTTCTAAACTATCTTCGAACCCTTCCAAATTGGCCTCCGCATTGAATCCTCTAATTGGGCATTGTGATACAGGCCTCACACAAGCTCGAGAAGAAAACAAAGAAATGGTTCCTAGAGTATCGAGAGAGTATTGAATGTAAGTATCTCCAAAGGCAGATTTGATACGATTTGTACAGCTCTGAGATTTGATGTGAAATCAGATCTAATTTAATTTGAAGATCACACTTGATATTTTGAAGATCATGTTTGATTTCAAAGTGCCATTTATTTTGAATGCATGAAAACCAGTGTTGTTTAACGGTAATTTATGACAGTTTAATGGCGTGAGATGGGTATAGCTGAAATTTCCCAGTATATACTAATTAGTTGATAGGCTACATTTTGTGTGAGCTTTTCACCTTAACCCTGTCTCACGCTGCAAAACTGCTCTTCTGTCCCCTAAACTTCCCTAGTAAACAAGCATATATTGTCATAAATGCACTGATAAAATCAAATGAAACGAAATCTGACTTTCGAATCAAATATTATCTCCAACCATCAAATCAAATTTATTGAAACAGTAATTGTAGCGATATCTATTTTGGTTCATATGTTTCAAACAAATTTTGCTTTGTAGGATTCCCTAATATTTTTTCACTAAAATCTCTCTCTATTTTTTAATATGAGCATAATTTTGACTGAAGCCTTTGGTATTTGCAGGAGTGGCATCAACATCGGGATTGCATAGCCCTAGGTCGAACCCAAGTAAGCATGTCCAGTAGTCATTAAATATTTCTATTTTGCAGCTCATTTCTTCTGCAATTTTATTGCATAGGCCGATGCAGAATGAAACACTCCTCTCCAACTCTCAATTTTAAAAAAACACACTTGAAAACTATATACAATAGTTAGAACCTTTCATCCCAAGGCGTGTTCATTAAGGAAAATTGTTGACTATCCACAATAGTTAGAACCTTTCATCTTTAGTTAATGCATGCTTAGCTAGTCATTGTATCGTTATTCTAAGAATTGCTCATACACTCTTACACTCTTATCAATTTTAAGGTGTGATATTTCTTCATAGGAATAGCTAGAAGTATATCTAATATATATATATTTTGAAATAGAGTGACTAATATAGAAAAATATATTATCTTGAATCAAGAATATAAATGGCTAATGAATTCCCTTAGCATAAGGAAATATATAAAGTGCAAGAACTTAATCTATGATTTTGTTAGAAGTAAAAATGATTGCAACCCTAATTGAGACTCTCAAGCAAAATTCTTTCAAGCATGCCAAATAGCTTCTAAGAATTGATAAGACGTAAATAAGAAACTACTTTGCTTCCATATCTAGTAGACATCCTAGAACATGTAAAACACAGACAATAATAATAACTACATATTATAAAGAAAAAATAATCATAAGTTTATTTACTTAAATTTGATAAGATTATCTATCAAAGCTTGCGCAATTCAATAGATTTTTGGAAGCATGGTTTCAAACATCAGTTTACTTTTTGAATTTGGGTATAAAGTAGCATCATTTGATCAAAGTCCACATCCTATCCATAGAAAGTGGAGATGGTGTAGCCTAATAATGAATGTCATAATGTGTTGATCTTTTGAGTTACTTACCTTCAAATTTCTTGAATATTTTTAAAAAAATATTATTAAGCCTTACACAAATTCAGACATTAGAAATCAACTTGTCTAAATTTCATCACCCCAAATTTTATCAATTGAAATTTGTAAATATTAGATTCAATTGTGATATATGCCCTTCTATAACAAGCGATATAGGCATGTCAATTGTTGTGGCTACTCATTATTCCATTCCAAATAAGCATATGATTATCTATTTGTCTTTCATATCTTCTCTTTAGCTTCACATGTAGTATCAAACAAACCACTAGTCCCATGACAAACTTGGGTTGCCTTTGTTTGTAAACAACTTGGCTCCTACAAATGATAGTATTGCTTGAAACTAGCTATTACATGATTAAGATTAGTAGAATTTGTATTTAATTAGGAAGTAGCATAGCTCAAAATGATTGACCTTGCACTATTGCACTTTATTGATAGGTTGCTCTTGTTTTATGCAACCTAGACCATTTTTGTGAGTTTCTTTTGGTGAAAGGTTTATGCTATTATGATCTATAGCTATTGTAAATTGAATTATTTTACTAGGAAGTAAGTGAGTGAAGCAGACATGTAATAAGATACAAAGATGTATGGTTTTGACTATTCATCTATAATATTTTATTCACTTTAATACAATATACATTTATTCTTGTTCAAATTTTTTGTTTTTCACAAGTCAATAAAATTAGTCATCAATTGTTCTCTCTAATGCCTTTGTTTTGTCATCTAACAATAAGATTCTTTTTTATCATCTAAAATAGATATAGATCCTATCACTGTAGAAAATATAAATTTTTTAATTATTATATTTTTTTAATAATGAATATCAAATATGTTAAATAATGACATTAGATTCCTTGCTTGAAATGTTACATGTTATAAGCTTGTTCATTGTAGCTTGCTTTTCACAAGTCAATAAAATTAGTCATCAATTGTTCTCCCTAATGCCTTTGTTTTGTTATCTAGTCATAGGTTTCTTCTTTTATCATCTAATATAGATATAGAATCAATCACTGTAGAAAATACAATTTTTTTAATTTTAATATATTTTTAATAATGAATATTAAATATGTAAAATAATGGCATTACATTCCTTGCTTGAAATGTAGCATATTATAATCTTGTTCATTGTATAAGTGTGTTCATTGTAGTGCAATCAGTCACTCCAATTCACACCATGAGTAAGGCTTCCATGCATATGAGTGCCTTGCCCATCAGGACATATAACTAGCCCTTCTATCTCAATCATAATTCTTCAAATCAATGGAATATCTTATGTACAGTGTGTGGTAACGACCAGATGTATATTCAACCCCTTAGGTCTCTAAGAGTCCCCCTATTGATGCAATATCTCTGGGATAAAAGCACAACGTTGTGTCACACTTTTATAAAGGAAGTGGCCAACACAGCTAAAATTCTTTAACTTCAACCACATAAAAGTGACATTTCTAAATTGAATTTCAAAATGATGTAAATAGATCAAATATAGAAATATTAACAAAATTTATGTAAAAAAAAAATAAAAAAAGTTTGACATTTTTTTTTTATATATTCAAAGACAAACTTTTTATTGTTAAAAGATGTTGAAAAATTAGGGGTTCTAGTCGGTGTCACCAAACAAAATAAAAATGAACTTATTTTTTTCTAATTTTAATTTTCCAAATAAAGGACATATATATGTAGTGTAAAAAAAAATTAAAATTTTGATGTATATTTTTCTCATAATAATATTTTGAAGTCCAACATAGCTGAATTTGATAGTTTTCATTCGACATCACCTTTTGTCTCCTAAATTTATCATTATCAAAAAAAATTATACCCTTTTTGAGAAGATTCTCTCATCTAATGAAAAATATATTTTTAAATTTTTTTAATACTATTTTTTTTTTAAATTTCAAATTAGCCTCTATTTGAACTTAAAAAATCTACATGCAAAGTTCAAAAACTAAAAATACTAAAATTAATCAAAATATTAAAAAAATTATATGTCCGGATTGGTGACTTCGATCTCTACAAAAGGTATTTTTTGATTCTTGTGTAAAAATATTCTACCTAAAGAAAAATTAAGTAAAAGTGACAAGTTTTAGAAATGCAGACAAAATAGGTGATTTGGCTACCACATCACCTGCTACATAGGTGAGTTCGACTGAACTTAGTCCAGTTGAACTATTTTGAATTATTTTGACTCTTTTGTGTTTGGTTGATGCTCACAAAAAACCTGGATTATGGAACCAATAGTTCAACCAAACTATTAGTGCCATTTGGGCACCATGTCCATGCCACATGGTAGGGAAATAGTCCAGCTGGACTATGCTCAATTAGCCCCAAGTGTGACATAGGTTTGTTCTTTTGCCCTCTGATCTCTCTCTACCTCCTAACGTGAGAGATGTGACTCATATCTCATAGTCCTCCCTCATACTAGTATACGCAAAATGTGATACATGTCCTCCAAGGTGACTGTCATCTCTAAAGTGGGTAGATGGAAAGTAGATGTATCTACATCCTACCTCTCCATTAGGGCCATAAATATTGGCTCATGACACTTCATCACTAATATATAGTATACCCAGTACAATCCTACATCTTGAAGCAAACTCCTATCATCCTGATCAAGATTGCGAAGTTGGCACCATAAATAATTATACACATAACCTATGATTGTAGGGTAGTTCCCGCAAATAACATCATTAACATGCCCATCAATATCATCATCAACACCTTAAAGTTGTTCTAACCCCAAGAGTGCCACATGGAGCCCTTTTTGGGACCATGGTGCCCAATGTGGAACATGACAACCTAATGGAACTAGGGTGCCAACCCTAGGTGAGCCATGTGAAAACCTAGGGTTTTGAATAGAAACCAACATCTTGAATAAAAATAAATCAAAAAGCAAGGTTGGTCAGCCTACTTCATCTAGTGGAATACACTCCTTGACTGGTTGCAACAGGTTCTCCATCCTTGTGGGCACATGACATTTTCCCTTGATAGACTCCTTTGCACTTCAAAACAAAAAGTCTAAATAAGACAAATGAGTAGAGAATTTGTCACTATTTAAAAGGCAATTTTCTCAAAACCCTAATTCTCATGTTTTATTTAGTCTTTCATATCTTGAGCTAGAGGGCTCTAATACATGTTTTGTCTATTGCATTGGAATCGTGATTTAGTCCCTCATATTTCAAAATGCCTATCATGTAGTTTTGATTTCATATCAAACCTTGTTATGTGCATATTTCATCACTTACATTACACAATTCAATGTGGTAAACATGATACCCCATTTCTACCTCCTAAATAGCAAGCAAAAATTAAGGGGGATATATAGCTAATCTCATATTGTATCACTCTTAGTAAGCTTTCTAGGAGATTTTTTTATTTTAACTAACAAAGTGGTGAATTATAGAATGTGGTTCCTAACGTTGTATTGTAGGTACTACTACACTGGGGGCTTTGTTCGACACTTATGGAAATATCCTTTTTACATGAATGTTTACTATAATTTAGCTTGCATATGCATGTAGTGTCATATGACCACTAACATGGCGGCTACATGTAGTGTCATAAATTGTAGACCTCCAATTATGATACCTAATTTTGTGCTTAGTTAGCACTCAATTTAGTATGTCTCATTATGTTATGCATTATAGGACTTTCATATGCATTTTAATAAATTAATTAAAATTTGAGTCCTTTATTAATTCAAATCACATCACACTTTATAAATTGGGCCCTTGATTTTAGGTGTGCCCATTTATGATTTTATACTAATTTATACTTAATCCTACCCCAATTGTAACTTTAAAAATACATCCCATATATCTATGCATCTTGGTTTGAGGTATTAGGCTAAAATTAGCATTACAACCTCGTTATTTGGCCTCCCTAGAAATGTTAGAAAAAACTGTCGGGACTAGGACGACCTGCTTCCCTCAGTCCTAGGAATATTTCCCTAAATTTTGGGAGGATAATTTGGGATTCCTAATCAATCCAAATCCCTCTTCGTTTGAATAAATAACTAACTTGAGTCCTCTTTTAATCAAATTTGAACCTAAGGTTTCATATATAAGGCAATTCACTTCCTCAATCATGAGAATTTTTTGGCATATTTGCAGAGCAACAATTATGCAATTGAAGATATCCTAATGAAGTGAAAGTGTTGCTTTAAGGGAGTCTCAGATCTGTAAATCACTTCTTCATCAACAACCATTCAACCATGGAAACTCCAAGAGACATTGGAGGATGATAAAGAATCACTAATTGATAATTGGCATGTACCTTTTCCTAAAGGATTTGGTATGGTTTCATGTTGTTCTTATGCTTCTACCATTGAGATTCAGATCTACATCATATTTAACTTTTGATTTGCATTTTTTCTTTATATTTGCATTCTAATTGTGTAATTTAATGCATTTCCATTCAATCATTTAGGGTTTTTATTGAACACATTTGAGTAGATTCTAGTTTGCATATTAAACACTTTAGCTCATAGCAGTCTTAGACACACTTAAGATTCAAGAACACAAATATTACTCCTATTTCAATATTGGCTATTTGTGGAGGTGGAAATTACCAAAGTAGGGGGTTGACCAAGGAAAACTCCTATATGGCCACCACCATACCATTTTACATCTTGCAGGTGCAACTATAGGTACTCGACAAAGCCAAGAAGCCTAGATCAACATCAGGAAACCATCCCAATTTTGTTCTCGGGATTTAGACTTGATTTATCAGGACCATGGTGTTGGGGGCGCCCTTGTACTTGGGTTTTTGCACCAAATTTGGTAGGTTGGATCCTAGACAGGTTGAAATTGTAGGTTTTCAAACAACAATTCATACACATAGGACTAAGGCATTTTTTAGTGTCTTAGACCTATATAAGCAACTTCAATTTATTTTCACATGTGCACAATAAGATTTATCATCTCTTTATATGTCTGTTACAACATCTTAGTGTGTTTATCAATCAATCATAGTAGCATAAGTGTTCATTTACTTCATACTTTAGTCTTAGTTTTACATTACCTCAACCTATCTTCATCTATTTCCATAGTTCAATCACTTTCTCAAGCAACAAATAAATAGAAACACTAGAAGTGCCATTTGACTCTCTTTTACAAGAGTTAGTCAAATATAATCACTCCTCTAGGTGATTTTGTATTCCAATGTATGCATCCCAATGGATCTTGGTCTTAGTCCTACTCAGTTCCATTTTCACATTATACAATCATCATCAGTTTAGGGTTTAATCGATTGGAATCTAAAGCCTACATGGCTTGTGGGGCTTTGGAAGGAGCTGTGGTGGGCTCTAGTGGTCATGATTACAATCCTCGGCTAGGGTTTCACCAAGTTCTTTCTCCGCAACACTAAACTCTTCCCCCCGTTTGTTTCTTCTCATTCAGATATAAGTGTAAATTTTATTTCAAATTGAATAGAATCAAACAATTTTGTCACAAAAAATTCTGTCATGTTATTCATATCATACTATGTGGCTATTTAAATTCTTGACAAGAATCAAATTCTTTCAAAAAACCAAATTAAATTCAACAAAAAATTGTAACTAATTATATGATATAATGATTATTTGTATAGATAAGATTCGTATATGGAGTCTAAATATGTCAACGATGTAAATGAATAGAAACATGTTCAAGATAAGTGAATTGTAGACAAATATCGAGTTGATATAAATAAAAAAATTTGTATACATTTATGTTATTATATAATTAATTATTTAATGTTAAAATACATTTAAGTTTTTCTTTTTAATTTCCTATTGTAGTACCCCCTGAACCTCCACATTATTTCAATCCACCAACCATCAAATATTAAATATTGTATAGATATTAATTAAAATTGATATAATAAAAAAGGTACCCTTTTTAATGTCTACAATAATCTATATATTAAAGAAATAAGACGTTCCTTCTTTTCTGTCTAAAGTCAAAAAGATTCACGTCAAAATGATTTTTCAAAAAAAAAGGTCACGTCAAAAGAAAAAGGAAAATCTTTAATATTATAAAATAAAAAATAAAAAATAAAAAATAAATAATTTTTATTTGATGTTTTAAGTCAAGAAAAATGGTAGCCTCTTTGGCAAGAGAGTCGTCTCTTATAATTTGAAAATCGTTTTTTAAGCTTATTATTTTTATTTAGATTTTTTTCATCAATATTTTTATTTAGATTTTATCTAAGTCTCGTGTTTATTAATATTTATATAGTGGTTAAATCAACTTATGTATTGGAATGAGATAATATAAAATGGAAGTATGGGTAAAAAATAATTAAAAGAACTGAACAATATATTAAAAGAAAATATGTTTTTTCTATTATTAGTTCCTGTCCTAGGCAAGGTACTTATGCATTCACCTGGATCATTTATTTTTTTCAGGCAGGGTACTTATGCATTCACCTGGATCATTTATTTTTTTCAGGTGACCAATCAGCTGTGAAGATTTTTAAATAAAAATTTGTGTCATGTTGTATAGTTTAAATTGGCTAATAAGAGCTACAGTAGTAGTAAAAAATATATTTTGAATTTCTAAATTCTATATAAATTAAATTTGACACGTTCGGCAATTTTTTAAATGTGTTTTTTAAAGATTTTTTTCCCTGAGCTATCGTGCATATTAAATGTTTTTAAAGTTGTTTTCCGTGCGTATTAAATGTTTTATAATTGCTTCCTGTGCAAATTAAATGTTTTAAGTGGGTTAGTACATATTAAATATTTGCATCTACGATGGAGTAATAGGATGCTTTCTTGTCCATATTTCTCTGCAACACATTCTGACTTTCCTCCTCCTTTCTCTGTCTAGTTCTACTTCTTACATTTTCAGTTTCAGAGACTTGTATACATTTTTGACAGTTTCAGGGACTTGTATACATTTTTGACTGTTTCAGGGACATATCAAAGTGCTGGTATTTTATTAGTTTATTAAAATTAATTTGTCTTTTCTAAATTTCCTTTTAATGTACACAAGTGCATTTTCTAATATTAGTCTGGTTTTTTTGGGTGTGCTTTGTATTTTCCTTTTCCTTTTTAAATTTTTTTTTGTGTCATCAAAATTACTGAGTTGTTTGCTTGTATGTAAAGGTTTTGCAATAAACCTTTAGGGTTTTGCAGTGATTTGTCAACGCTGGAGCCTTGGATGCATTGTGGGGTGTGTCAAATCCTATTGTCAACCCATGAAGTTCGAACGAGTTAATCCGGGCAATGGTTATTAGATAGGCTTTATTTTGTTTCTAGTGTCTGTAACTCTTTACAATGTTTATTTAGAAAAGAAAAATCTTTTGAGTCTTTTTGTCAAAGCTTGAAGACTAAAATTTCCTAATTCTGATAGAAAACAAAATTATCTTTTCGTAAAAAATATTTTAAAAAATTTAAACCCATTTTTTTTAAGGGCTTCCTATAGCTAAAGCTTTCATTAATGGAAACGATTGCAGGCCCTCCACTACATAAAATCTATTGTGTGCATTCACTCCAGAATATGGGCAGCACAATGTTCTCGACCTAGAATCTGGCAAACAACAAATTTTTAGTTTGCCTCAAAGTCTTCTCTATGATCTGTGATTAGTAATTGCTATTATTTTTAAATTTGAGTGAAATAATCTTTGTTTTTTTTGTGCAAATGAAAGTGTTAATAAAGCAAACAACTTGACTTTTGTCAAAGGGTAAGTTAAACGTCATTCATATGGAAGGGGATTTATTTAAGAGGTGAAACTTGAATTGGGATTAACTGCAATTTAATCTGAATTTTCTCCATTAATTTTCTCCCAAGAACCCTAATTCTTTCACAAACAATACGTGGGTTTTTTACTTTCGTCTTCAAAGGTAGCTTGTATATCTGATTTATCTAATTTATCTAGGTGCATTTAATTTGTTACACAGACCTACACAAATCCCTGTTGTAGTCATGTGTGTCGTAAATTCTAAGTATTTTTCCGTTTACCTCCTAACCCTTCTATCGTTGTCTTCTTTACTTTCATCAAATTAAGGTTCTCTCCCTCTGTTGTTGGACATGAATTTTGAAAAACAAAACCGTGGCATGGGAAGCCTAGCCTCCCATCAGGAACTAAATTTGATGGTTGTATGGTCATTTTTATAGATGTCTCTGTGAAAAATGCAGACAATTTTTTTTACCTAAGGAATAAAAAAACTAATTTGATTTTTTTGAACTAGAACAATTCCCCAAAGACAAAATCAAGGAAGTTGTAACATAAAACACACAATAGACAAATATAACATATTTTAAATGAGAGCTTTCTGAATCTTATTTTCGTAATTAACTCTGAACACTATCTAATAGAAATAACTAAATGAAAAAAGCTACAAACGTAGTTATCTATTCTCTTGAATTGAATTCACAGACGCCAATCGACTTATATTATGGATAGCTAAATACAGTTAGAGACCTGTAATCATGGCTGTCTCAATGCCCCCCTCATCCTCTTGAGCAACAACAGTTCCCAGTGCAATAACAGCTAAATCCTCAATTGTCCATCTCTCAAACTCATATTTCCATGGCATCTATTGAGAGGAAAACCAACTTTTGAAGAAATAGCAAGAGAACTATACGCATCCACGCGCCCAATTGCATGTATTTGTCTTCCCAACTTAAATCTCCTACTTCTTCCCTTGGCCACGTGTTGGTCTTTCTTGACACATGACATATATTTCCTTTCTATTTTGTTCGATATTTCCAATGTCTGTCTAATTATGAAATATATTATTCTTGATAAAATATATTAATGGACATTTATATTGTTTTGCAATATACTCAAACCTTACATTAGAATGAATTACAAAAATTAAAGCTATAATTTCAAGAAAATGCAATGAACATAAGGAAAATAAAATTTGTTGGTTTTTTATTACTGCTTACACCTCATGTTCAATATGATTCAATTCTCTGTCTCAAGTAGTTTGGGCACAGTATCAGTGAAATGCCTAGCTGCATCTTCATTTGGTATACCCCAGATATCAACTTTGGAATCTACCAATTATTGTAGGAGGAAAAACAGAAAATTAAGTAGTAATTTTTTTATTTTTTTATTTATGTCATTTGGACTGGATAAAGCATATATGACTGATCGGTTTTTTAATAAAATATCAGTTTTTAGTCAATAGGCAGATGTCTTGAATCAACAGAGTGGCCATCGCTAAGTTTATATGAGTTGTCTTCTTTAATCTAGAGTGGCTCATGCCATTTTTTTGGCTGCTAATTAGATTAGCCTAAAGTTCATAATTTGTTTCAAAGAATTAGTTATTTGATCTACAAAATGAGTGATAAAATGTGATAAGTTCTAATTTTGATTTTACTTATAATGGTAATAATAAAATTTTGCATTTGTTCTTAGATACTTCAAAACAAATTGTATGTTGTTTTTTATTAATTAATATTCCTCATCTTTCTCTTCAGAGGTACTGCAAAATATGTAATTGTACACACACATTTGCAAAGAACACAAAGACAAAGAAAAAGAGACGACCTTCGCTCATTGACATACGCATTCATATTCCTTCTCCATAGCAGATTGCACCTGCAAGGTTACCAGGTGTCTATAGTAAACATGTATCTTGTTTTTAGCACTTTTTTTAAGGTTTTCCTCTATATTCATGACTCCAATCGAGTTTCTAAGTTCTGGAATTCTTTGCAAATTACAATCAAATGGAAGTATCTAACTCTTTGCTTCTGCAAATTTCAAATTTATAATATCTAACTTCATCCTCCACTTTCCCTTGTGTTGTTTCAGTACACTAAATGGAACTCATGGATTGCCTTGGGTACATACTTATGCTTACAAAATTGGTGATATTGTTTCAATTTGTAGACTACAATACAATTTATTAATTTTCTAATTTCTTATTGCTCATTTTTTGGAATAGTTTCTTATGTTCATTGTTACTTGTCCATTACTAAATTAGTTCCTATGCATTTCTTTCAATTTTGTTCATAGACATGTCAAGCCTGAAAATTTCTTACTTGGATAGCCTGCAACTACTGATGACAAAAAGCTTTTCCTCATAGATCTTGCATTAGGTAACAAATACATTTCTTTACTTTATGAAGATCGAAAGAAACTATCATGCCAAGCTAACTTCCAACAATTTCTATAACAACATTAAGACACATTTCTTGTATTGTTCAATAAATTTTGAAATAATTAATTGTCTGCATTGTTCCTTGAATTTGAAATACATTTTAAATTCTCTATCTTGCAAACTTTCTTCTTTGAAATATGCAAGCAACAGTTTCTTCTTTGCCTCCCTTAATTATAATTAATCAAGCATTTCACACTCAAACTCTCGCATCAAGAAATTCATCATTTTTTCAAGGTACTATTTTTTTATATGTTAGATTGAAAATGAATTTTAATCCTAATGATGACTTTAACATGCACTTAATAAAAACCATCTTACTTTACTTTTAATCTTCTATCATGAATTCTACTTAGTTTAAGCAATGACTTATAAATTAGACAAAGTATTCAGAAAATTATAATGATTTGTATTTCTCAACTCTTGTTGTTTTGCTTAAATTTAGGTTTAAGACATACAAATATACCCACTTGCTTTTACAAGCTACCAGTTGCCTTCAAGTATTGTGCACTATGTCTCAAAAAGAAAACCTTTGTCAAACCAAAAGCTCCAAGCTGCACAGTTAAGCCACTTAACTTTAGTCTTTTTAGTTGTCTTACCAAAATTCAGCTCCGAAAAATATGAACAAGATTGCCGCAATTTTACTGTTACAGCAAAAAAGTTTCTAATTTTTTTATTTTCCCACTATCTATTTTGAATAATATTTATTTTTACTAATGCAGGTAAGTTGTTGAGTTTGCTAACCCATTGAAGCTGTTTTTAATTTACCTACTATCTATTTTGAATAATATTTATTTTTACTAATGTAGGTAAGTTGTTGGAGTTTGCTAACCCATTGAAGTTGATGGACATTCAAGGATCATCATTTACAAAACTTATGACAGAGTAGGGCCACACACATCAAAAGCTCTTCATCCAACATCTCTTCGCTCACATTTCATTCAAATATTCTCGCTCAGTCCTTGTTTGTGCTTTAGAAATTGGAGCAACAAATGAAATGTTGAATGTTATCCTGTTTAAAAAAAAAATAAAATTATACTATTATTGATTTCAGCTTCAACTTCTCAACTACATGCAAAAATATTAACTTTTAGATTAGTGAATTTAGCTGGATCTTCTCAATCTTCTGGAAAAAATCTCAACTTTTATATTATTGATAATTCCTCTCAACTTGGTGAAAGAAATATCAAGTTAAGTTATATTATTGATTTCAGTTTCTACCTTTTGTCTTATGGAAAAAATACTTATTGAATTCACTTTTAGATTATTGAATTTAGTTTAAGCTTTTCAATCTTGCTCCATTTTCTATACCAATAAAGAGAACAAAGACAATCCATGCATCTTTTACTTTCCATGAAACTTCCTCCAACATTTTTACATTTAAGTAAATGCATTTCTATTGTTTTCTACTCTAAACTAACAATATGCTCATAACCACAGATTAACGAAGATAAGTTTTAGCAATGGTGAAAAGCATCGATCTCATCATAATTAGAATTTAGGGTTTGTAAGGATCTTTCGAAGTCTAAATCTTTGCAAATATTATCCTGTATGCCCATAAACACAGATTAACCAGGATAAGTTTTAGCAATGGTGGAAAGCATCAATTTATTTAACACCACATTAATATATAGAATCTAATTTCATTGAATCTTACCAGCCATCTTGGAGCTTCTGGGATTAAAAAAAGCCCAAGAACCAATAAACTACAGGGAACTGCACCTGCATAGCCATAAAATACTGGAAAGATGAGCATTATTTAGCAACCACACAATGAAATTTTGATAAATTGATTTGAATTATACCTTATCCTCTCTTACATATAATTTCCACCAATATACCTGCAATTGCAAGATGCCTACAGGAAATGAACATTCCCAATAGATATGCCATGAATATACCAATCGTTATGGAAAGCTGTTTCACAAGTAGTCTCTTAGTTTGTAACAACTTCGACTTTGCAAATGAAAATCAATGACCATATTTTACATTTAAGGACAGTTTAAAGGTTGAGTTTTCAGTAAATGCTGGTGATGAGCAAGTCCTTACCATGTTGACTGTGCCAAGACCTCCACGCAAGTGCTTAGGAGCTATCTCAGCAATATACACAGGCACCTAAAAAGATCATAACATACAACACAGAAAATTATATGAATGTCTAGGCCATTTTTCTTCCTGATTACTCCAAAGAGTAATCCCTATTATTAGTCATCAAATTTTTTTATTGGCTAATGTTCATGTGAAGAAAAGAAGTGCTATATAGGAAAATAAAATAATCTGACCGATACAAACAAATGTCTGGCATAAGGAATTTATATTGTTTTGAGTTCTTGACAAGGTATCTAATATTTTGATCTCAAAAGTAAAGTTGACAAGGAATTCAGTTTTTAATGCATCTAGAAAGACCACCTCTCAACTTATGTTTTCTATGAAGGAAAGCTTTTTAAGTATACACCGAACACTGCTGTGGCAGATGATAATTTTCCATTTTTTGTCAGAAATAATTCAGTGGCTTTTTAATTAGAATTGATTTTGGCAAACGTGTGTCTCTATGTGAATAATAAGAATTAAAACTGGAAATTATAAATTATAAATCTGATAATGGAGAGGAAAACATTTAATAACAGGAACTTGAATTTATTGTAAAGGGTTGTGATAAATCAATGAACTTACAGTGAATGATATGATCCCTACTCCCAAGCCTGTCAATGACCTACTTATATACAGAAATGAAGAATCCTGCATCCAGAAAGAAATAATGAAATTAGAATACTTAGTATATTCTTTTCATGTGCAAGTTACAGAAGTTCTGATACTGAACTTAAAAACATGCATGTCATAATTCTAGGACCATTTTTTTGTAGGCCATGTTTATATGATGTATAGGGTTCGTTAATCGAAGAACTACAACTTGCCTTTGCCAAACAAATGGCTATCCACCCTAGAATATTGGGTATTGAGGCTACTACCAGTGCCTGTGTATGTAAAGAGAAATCTCTTAAAAAGATCAGAACTCATACAAGGGACATCTTACATCAATTAAGATTGAAAGGAATAAATTAATTCATATATATCAACTTATATTTCCCTTCAACAATACAAACTCCTAAGGACATACCCCTTTTCTTCCAATATAATCAGCAAGTAGCCCACTGACCACGGCCCCAATCATGGCCCCAACATTGGACAGTGATCCAAATAAAGAAAACTGTGTGAAAGTGAGCAGCCAATTCATCAACAACGGCAAGCTTGACATCTGCAATTCTAGGAGAGAGAGGCACATACAATGCTCCAAGAGTAATGCAACATACCTCAGAAATGGTCAGATTGAGATCATTCATTATACTACTCTCAGTCGGTGATGAATAGCCAGTCTGCAACAAGATGACTAATATCACTTTTCTTTGTTTTTCCCCTTCCAAATATATAACAACTATAAGTCATTTGTGAAATTTGTGCCAACTTTTGCACACAAGTTTTCCAACAATTACATTGGATATAATTTCAATCATTGGAAATTTTCTATCTATTCCTTTTAAATAGTTCATATTGTAGCATCATATAACAGTTTACATGAAAAATATTTAACTATACTCTATCCTAGTAATGCTTTGAACTTGTAAGCTAGATGTTATTCTCATTGTACACTTTGCTTGTTGCAGCTCAAAAAATAGAGGTACATTTCATCTGTCATATGTCATATGTCAAGCTTGTTTTCAGACGCAAGGGAAACAAGTATCTTATTTAAGAACTAGGAAGGTCCCTCACATCCAGTTTTAGTAATGTGCACTAGAGTTACCTAGCTATTTTTGTCAGAGAGATCTTCAAAAATTGTCACTTATAGAGGACAAGGATAAGGTTGATGGATTTTATCATATTACTCATTAATACCATCTTGTGGCCCTAGTTTGGAAAAAGAAACAAATTGAATGTTTGGTCATACTTGGAGATCCATAAAGCCCCTTTCATGCTTCTAGAGTAGGACATTGTATATATTGCCTACCGGGGTACTCTTTGACAAGAAATCCACAAGACTTAAAATGTGAAAGCACCTCATCATCAATTCCTTCCCTGACAGAATACATATGTAGATTAGTCTCAAATGATAAAAGAGATTTATTTGGTATGACCCAAAAGTGGAGAGAACTGAAATATTCTAATTTAGCAGTAGCTCTTTGTACAGCTGAGACATAAAGGACTTGATTAAAGCACAATATTGGATTACTGAAATCTAAATCTGCACGTGATGCATTGTTCAGCAAGTGTAGCTTAAGAAACACTTTAAAGTGAGGAGCCTAATTCAGTTTGTGCTCCAATAGATGTCATATTCTCTGTTTGAGGATAATGTGGAGAAACATATGTTAGTTCTACCATTCAGACTAAAGTTGTTTTTGTTCTGTTTCACCATAAGATAGCTGTCTTCAGGTGTCAAGCACTGAAATGATCTCCTAGGCTTACTGGATTGATTAATTCACATTTCACTCTTCCTTCACTGCCCTACATGGTCTCTTTCAGCAATTTGTCAAGTGCCCTGCATCCCTCACTGACATTGCTAGCAAAAAGGACTTGTCAGGCCTAAGCCAATTTTAGGTGACAGGTGCTCCTCTCTATGCTTGTTCCAAATCTCATGATTTGGCTCATATTGCCATTTTTTCTATTTTTTCCATTGAATATTTGACCTTAGATGGTAAGAGAATCGACAGTACATTCTAACTAGTAGCAGTAAAGATTATGTTAGCTGAGAGTCTGAGACCATTACCTAAAGAATGTAATCACTCTTGATGACCATACAAACATTAACAACTCTTTATTTTTCCTATGCAGTGTAACTAAAACACTCCTTTCTTTTTTTATCATTGTTGACAGTACTCTTAAGTTGTATTCACCTATTCTGATCATTTGTAGACACTAACATTATTATTTTGCTTTCAATCTCAAATCATACTCCTCCATTTGGACTACATCTTCTGCACTCACTTAAATGATAAAGCACTTCCATGGCATTGGCCAGTATTGAACTTAAGAGATCCATCTACATAAAATAAATCTTTAATAGGTTCAGGGAAATCATATATCGGGTGGAGATGATAATTGTAGATCTAATTAGTCCATATGTATTTTACTAAATACTAAACTAGTCTCTACTTACTTTCATACTCATTTTTAATTTAACAATTTTCATGGTTACTTCAGGATCCGGACTAGGCTAAAAATCCCTTACCTCCCTCTCTTACATTATATTACTTCCTAAATCTGCCCACTCCGTAGATTGTCCTTCCTTCATTTGAGGGCATGAATAGCAATTATTTAATGAAATTTTGGTACAACTCTTTAAGATATATTTTGCTTTCTATACTTTTTCATTTTTAAATTCATATTAGGCAAGTAATCATGTAGGAGAGTTATTAATTTAGATACCTTAAATATTTTAAGATTTTAAACTTAATCCTAACCCTAATTATATTATCATTACCTACACAATTACAATTACAATTAGTGTTAAACAAGTCTTGCTTTAACAAGTGTTTGTTTAAGGCTAGAGTTAAATTAGGGCTAGGGCTAGGGCTAGGGTATTAGGGTTATGGTTATGGTTATGGTTATGGTTATGGATCTATGATAAAAAGTTGAAATAAGGTAATGATTATGGTTAAAAGAGGGTGCATTTAAGGTTATAGTGCAATTAGATATAAATATAAATAATTGTGAATATATACAATGCTTTTTATTTTTATAAAGTGTTCAAGAAGAATGTAAAATATAATTATAAGAATAATATAAACATATAATGATATAATAATAAAAATATAATCAACAACAATAATATGATAGTTAAAATATCACTATATAGTAATATAGTAATAATATATTAACATTATTAACAATATAAGATTAATAGTAACAATATTATTATATAAATTACAATATGATAATACAGTGATGATTAATGACAATAAGAAAGTATTTTTCTATTATGTGTAATTAGAGATAATAAAATTCAAATATTAATTAATTAAATTTTTAATATCTTAACCATTTCAAACATTATTATTTTTAAATTAAAAATAGATAAATTGAACAATATGTTCCATGAAAATGTTGATAGTTTTAATATGATTAAAATTTAATTAATTATATTAGTGAAGAGAATTTATTTATTTTATTATATGAAAAATGAAGAAAATTTATACAATAGTTTTAATAGTGAAAGAATAGAAGAATAATTAGAAATAAATTTTAAGTGAAATTATTCAATCAATGTCATTTGACCTATGATTCTAGCCTCATCTCTCATAGTATTTTATTTATGTATACAATACAATCACAAATAAATTTTTCCTCAATATTAAAATATTAATGATTGAGTTTTTTTTATAATTATCATTAAAATAGAAAATAAAAATTTGATAAATATAAATATTTGTTTATTTTTAAGAAATTTAAAATTTTAGAAGAATTGAGAATTTACTTTTTACATTTTTAATAGGTTTTATTTTAATTTTTAACTTTTTAAATTTGGTTTTATTTGTAAGTTTTAATGTAAGAGTTAATATTTTAGCATTAACATTTTTAATATAGTTTAATTTTATTTAATTAGGTTCAACTTTCTATTAGTTATAATTTTCTAAAATTGAATCTATCTTTCAACTATTGAGTTTACAAATTGCAAAATGATGGCAATAACACTATAATTTTTTACTAATTCACTATTATTTTAGTTTAATATCAAAATATATCAATTCACAATGCAATCTCAAACTAATAATCTAACCTAATCTTAACTCTAAATACATATCCTAACACTATTCCTAACTCTAAATACATATGTAACACTATTGGCAGGAACTTGACGCTTTGCATCCTTGTTATATAGTATCTTTTATATTTAAGGCTGTAAAAAATGTGTGATAAGGAATGAGGTTATGGGGTGACTTCAAAGTTATTCAACAATAAAAGTATTAAAATTTAAAATGTGGTAGTCTAATAAACATAATACATTTAAATATCTTAAAATGAGGTGTTTTTAAAACATCAAAATATTCTCTAACAATATTCTTTATATCTCCACTCTCTTGGCAAAAACATAGAAAATTTAGTTAACAAGTAATAAATTATATCTAGTATGAGACTTTTAGGATCATAAATTTGGGAATATTTAATAAATAATTAAGGGTTATGTGGAAATATAATAAGTGACAAAGAAGGAAACAAGGTTTAAATAGTGTTGGTTTAACGAGAGGGGAGGAGAAGAGACAAAGACAATGACAAAGACAAAGACAAAGACAAAGAGAGGAAACGAAAGAGTGAAAGAGGAACATCAAAAGAGGGAAATAAAGTGTGTGTGTGAGAGATTTTGCCCTCCATGATTTGTTAATTGGAAAAACCATCTCGATGATGCTTGTCAAGTACACACCCTAAACAAACTTCTTCTTTAGCTTGAATTGTAGGAAGCCCTCTCACCATATTCTTTTTTTGAAACCAACTTAATCCTTGAAAATTTAAATGACTATATTATTGATGGCATAACCACAACTCGTCTATGGTTGCTTTGAGTGCATGCAACTTACTAGAAACCAATATGAGAGGAAGAAATCTATTCTATGTCATACAAGCCTTTGCTACAAGATGATAATTATCCGATTTATCAAATAATTTGTAGTAGTTATCTTAAAACACTAAGTTCTATACATATATTTTTGTTTCAAGTTTCTCGATAAATATTTTGTTGTAATTTTGGCACAAGAAAAGCAACATGAATATGAGTAGTTTTTCCTTATTTAGTCTTGACTATAAATGTACCTTTTCCCATTACATCAACCTATTTATCATCACCAAATTTAACTTGACTTTTCACCGAATCAACTAATTAGACAAAGAGATGAGTTTTAGTTGTCATATGATTTGAGCAACTACTATCCAAGAACCACCTTCTTTTACAATTCCTTAGCCAAATTACATGTAAAGAATGTGGAGTTCTTTGGATTTGTAGTAAACTCTTTAGTATAGTTTACTCTTGACTTAATTTGAAATTAGTTTATTTTTGCACTTAGATTCATAGTATTCATATCTTTCATATATTTGCATTGGATACTAGTACGATCTACCAAACCTCATCCTCTTCCTCTTCTCTACCCCATCCTTTATTATTAGCAGAGATTCACCTTAAGCTTTGTGCACCTTAAGATTTATTTGTGTGAGATAGAGGAGTTGTAGATTTTTCTTCAATTCTTACAATAGATTGGAAAGCTTGCACTAGGATTTTTGTAGAATATTGTATACATTCCTTATGAGATTGCAATAAACCTCTTCACTCTACAACTTTAAAATTTATTGGATATTTACTTTCTTCAATGGCTAGCACCACTAGATCAAACTTAGGAGGAAGAGATCTAAGAATTTTCTCTATGCTTTTATGTTTTGTTACATTTCCCCCTTGACTCCTAAGTTGGTTCACAATATCTTTGGTAGTAGTAATAAATTATTGAATGTACATATTTGAACTTTCATCCTTGAATTTTCAAACTCTCTTAAGAGAATTTGAAGTCCTCCTAGTCTAATTTTGCTTGTACCTTGGTAAGCAATTTGAAGAGTCTCCAACACATCCTTTAATTTTATCATACCAACAAATATGAAAAAAAATTGAAACATTCAATGTAGATCAAGGATAGTGATAGAGCTTTGTCGTGCTTCGTTAGATGTCTTGTTTCAACTAATTTTATTGATTTAGTGTTAATGCATTCAATTCATTCTAATCTATGGGTTCTATGTATCCCACTTCCACTAAACCTGAAGATCTTGGGATAACAATAGAGTCTCCATTTTTATACTCCAATAATCTTATTTGTCTCTTGTAAACAACAAAAGTTAAAATAGTAAGTTGTTGTCATTATCCATTTGGAGACAAATGTTTCCTTGAGCTTGCTGCTTGCACAATAAAACTGTCTACAACCTATTGTGATACCAATTCAAAGATGATAACTTAAACAATGCTAACACTACCCTGAGTTAACAAATTGATTGAAAATAATCATTGCCCAAAACTAAACAATCAACTATAAAATAAAGATAATATATATTATCTACATATGGAGAATTAAATGTATATCCCAACTAACTTGTAATACAATAACATCAAATCGCCTTTTAAAGATAATTGATTGTGTTGGTCTCAATTTTTGATTGCTTTGTTTTCTCTCTAAGATCTCAAGCCTCTGTTCACACAAGGAGAGAACAACAAGAATAGAAATACAAGACAACAATTAACAAGGTTTACAAAGAAACCTCCTACACTTCAAACTCAACATAGCTTAGGCAGGTATATCCTTTTGTGATTACTTTCTCACAATTTTTATTTGTGATTTACAGAAAAACCAATGCAAATTTTTTCAAACCTTATTACTTTAGTGCAACTGCACATAAATGAAAGATACATTTTAATTGTAATGGATCATCAAGAATATCAAGAACTTTAGCACACCACACTAGTGCCTTATTTGGGCTTCAGAGTCATTAAGAATCAAGTGAAAATTCGACAGTAAAAATTCACACACATATTATCACCTTGATTTACTGAAACTATATATGCCTGCCATATATAAACTCTCAACCTACACTAGACCCAGTCATCAAATTCATGTAAATTTACTGATTATCAATGAAAAGGAATTAAGTATATTTAATTCTCCTCCTTGAGGAAAAAACCTAAGACATTTTCATAATTTGCCTTGCAAATCATTTAACTAAACAATCCTAGATCATTTAATCAAAATGATAACCAACATACAAACACAAAGACAACATAGATCTGGGCTCAAAAAAATGTTCTGATTGTATATTAATATCCTCTCATCAAAGTTTTACATAGACACATAATGATCCTCTAAAAAACCAAAACAAAAGCCTGTATATATTTTTTGCCAGAGCTTCAATACAAAATTCTTGTGACCCCTTTCTAGGTAGTCTTGGTATCCATTTATAAAAATTGGATGCAACAAGCTTCAGACTTCCCTAGAAGAATATTCTTATTCTAACCATAATTCCCCCCAAAAGATACATTGATTACAATCGAAGAAGGAACATAAATAATTAGTTATCCAACTGGAAGATGACCAACTGACTTCTCAATATTTGTAAATCAGGTGCCATGTGTCTTTAATTCTTCAAAATTTACCCAAAACATATATGTTATAAGAACGAACCACTTCAGGTCGCCTGTGAACTGCCACATGCTGGAGCATCGGTAGAATCTCCCTGCGCTTCTATCTTTCACAACATATTTTATTTCCCATACCTTGAATGTATCATCATCTAGCTAAGAGAAACTAATAATTTTCTTCTTTAGCTTATTCAAACTTTTCCACGTTTCCCTTAACTGTTTAACTTCCTTTTCCAAAAAGCCAAAATGTGATTTTATTTTTTCAATCTCTTCAATGGTTTGAATGAATAAAGAAGTATCATCTATATTTATAATATTATTTATTCTCTGAGACAACTTATGACCTAACTCGCCAAGCTATACTTCTTTATCTTTCAATTTATTGATACTAACAAAACCTCCAAGAAATAATTCAAATTTTTGGTTTGCATATTCTTTTCGGTACATGTTTGCCCTCCTTTCTATGTTAACTCTATCTGTTGCAAACCTGGACAAACCTTTTACTAATTCATAAGTAGGTTTGATAATGACATCAACACCTACTTCTTCCTGGGATAAAGAATATATAAACTCTAAATCAACCTCTCTGGCAGTCCATTTATCCCAAATTGGCTCCAAAATAACCTTATCTTCATTCAAAGAACCCAAAAGAGTCAATATTATTTTCAAATTAATATAAACAATTGCTTCTCCAACAATATCAACAAACTTCAAAATGGTACCCCTGATCTCCTCATATTTGCTTGCAAAAATTGCCCGAGCCTGCTTCAATTTTTCCATCTCATCTTGAATATTCTCACCTAATTGGAAACCAGGAGTCATGGTAGAAGGAGGGAATTCAACAATTGGGCTGGAAGGAGGGGGCTTAGCAGGAGAAGAAGCGGTTATCAGTTGGGAAGACTCACCCTTTTGATGTTGTCCTTCCAATTTACTTTTCAGCTCTGCAATGGTGCTATTTTTAGAAGCTATTTCTGTAGGGTCCACCCTCGACTTGACTTGTTTTGACTAGAGTTGACTTTTAATTCATGTGTGATAGACATTATTGGGAATATGCAATTTCAGATGATTTATATGATGTTGATACTATCATTATTGATCGTGTGATTTATTAGACACTATATACTTATTATGTGATTGATTGTCGAAAGATTATATTGATCATGTGATTTGATGAGCATAAGTGTTGATGGATTTTACATGCCTTACTATAATCATGAATTATGCTAATCATGCACTTGATGATGTTTTTATGTACTAACCTATTTAATGATTATCTATGATGAGTTGATCTTATGGTGTGTTTGATTGTTGTATGACTGTCTTCGGGATAGAGACAATTCCACATCACTCATTGCGAGTAGGATGTGTCGTTGTGATTCTCTAACCCTTGTCTGTTATAATATATATGCATATGTCGTATCATTGCTTTGTGGATGCAGGATTTGCAAGTACCAGACATCGAATCCACCTGGCTCCACAGGTCTAAGTGTGTCTTTAAATCCCAATGGCATGTGGTTCAGAGTTGGCACAAGTTCCCCTCACATACTCTAGGTCTAAGTTGTTCACTATGAGTAGTCAGCGTCTTGGCATAATTCACCATGTCAGTTAGTAAGCTTGGTTCTTTGGTATTGTGAGTCCAGTTTATGCCGGTTGATTTACTTGATTATGTTCGAGTAATTATGTGGCTCTTGATGTGTAGTTTTCTATTTGGAAATGTTTATTTTAATGTATTTAATTTATAAGTTTTGAATATTTAATTATTTGATATTTATGTTTATTTGATAATTAACATTTATTGATTTTATGATTATTTTAATATTTGATAAGCTTTATTGTTGTTTAATATTTATTTAATATTTACGATTTAATCTTTAATGGTATTTGATTATTTAATTATTTATTTGACTTTCTATGGTTTAATATTTATTTGATATCTTATATTTATTTGGTTCTTTAATTTATTTTATTAGCTTTTGGTTTATTTGATTTTAATCTCCTTTTGGAATAAATTTATTTTCAGCTTATATTTATTTAATAGTTTGACTTTTATTCCTAAGTGCGGTGTATTAGCACAATAAATTAAATAAAGAAATAAAAACAATCCACTTAGTTGAATAAGTATATTTTATTTACTTTACCTACCCTTCACTCTCATTGGTTAAATTCAAAATGGGTGAATAAATTATATTATATGGTGGTTTGGTAAAATATACTCCAAAATGGAATATTTCGATTGGCCGAAATTGAGGCTAGGGTTTTTGGATTATTGTTGCTTTTTATTTTCATTCTCGTGAGGTTTTTTCAGTTGGGTTGGCTATTCTCTGGAAATTTCTCCAGCAAGTTTTCTTCCTTGGTTTTGGATTTCTTCACTCTTGGTTTTGGCTTGAGCTTGGTTCGATTTTGGTTTGGCTTGTGGGAGCTCTTCTTCAACTACAAACCATCACATAGGTTACAAGTTGGAGGCCTCTCCATTGGTTTCTTGTTTAGGTTTCAAAGTTTTGAAACTTGTTTGCTCTGTGTTTGATTTGGTTAAAAAAAAAAGATTTGGTTTATGCATTCTCTTTAGCCTTCCTAGATTTGGAATGGGTAGCCATGGGATTCTAGATTATTTGCTTGGTTTATAGTTTTGGAAATAATACTTCCTGTGCATTGTCGTGAATGTTCGACATGAGGAATATCTTGCAGATTTTGTATATGTCTTGTATGAATTATTTTAATAGATTTCTATTGTATATTAAGGAGATTTTAACCTAGTAGATGAGTTCTTATGGAGATTGTGAATCTGGGAAAGAGGAGAGTCTTTGTGAGCTCCCAATCTAGCTCTGTCGTAGTGGAGACTCACAAGACTTTTTCTCCTTTTCATTTCATTCATCCTCTTTTGTATGGATGTTATTTGTTATGTGGAATGCCTTTTAAAATTTATTTGAGTCATATATTATGCTTGCTATGTTTTAAAATCAAGGTTGTTGAGTATTGCCTCAGTTTTGTCAATGTTGGAGATGTTCTTCCTCCAAAAGTATGCATTATGTTTTCAATTAGAGTTCCTTGGGTGAATTTTATTATTTTAATTTGTTGACACATTCTTATATTTCATTTCGTGCCGATTCCAACGAGTATAAATATGTCATATTTGGCTGATTATATTTTGAGTAGTTTTGATCCCGCACTTAAGCAGTTTTCTGCCGAAACTTACACTTTTTTTTCTATGCACTAAAGGAATGACTACATGCGTTAAGGTAATCACCCTATGCACTAAGAGATAACCCCAATGCACTAAAGTATCAGTCGTATGCGCCATTATGTGTATTTTTAAGGTTTTGTCCAGTTTGAAGTCTGTTTGATGTCAGTTGGATTTGGGGCCATACCGGAGGCTTTTTGAGGGCATTTATGATGTTGTCTAATGTTGATTTATGATTGGTGATGTCTTCATATGATTTATTTTTTATTTTTGTATGGATTTTACTCCATTTGAGTTGTCTGTGCTTCCTCTCTTGTTGATGTGTCAAGAGAGAGATTGAGATTCTTGTGATTATGTGCCAGCAAGTGGATAGGCCTTGCTAAGATTATTTGATGACTCATTTCAGATTTGATGGCATTTCTTATGGCCTTGATATGTTTATTTGGCCAAGAGGCTCATTGATTTTTGGTTCTCATGATGTTAACTTTCACATGTTTCATGATTATGAGATGAGATTGTTGTTTGCATATGAATTATTTGTGATTTCAGATTTATGTATGATCTCAGATCTAATTATGATTCTAGAGCCTCTTGCGTTGTCATGTTTGAGACCATGTTAGGCGGGAGTGGGCTTCCTTGTGATGACCGGGGTTACAAGAGATAGGCTTGCATGAGGTTCCTTATAAGGATGCATGAAGTCTAGACCACCAGGGCACATTGGAGTTTTCCATGATTTGTAAATAAGTGATAACCTAATAATTGATGGGTTGGGTAGTTAGATTAATTAATAAGATGATAAATTGATTTGTGCCTCATGACTTAGTCCTAGGGAGGATGATTTAGGATAAGCATGAGAAGGACATGAAGATAGTAAGATAATCTCCCTTAGTCTCTCATAGGTTGAGATGGCTCCACATGTCCATCAGGCTAGTGCCTTGTGTTATTATGTTATTGTGTTATGAGGATGGCATGTGATGACACTCCACTCCTACATGTGTTTCCCCTTTGTGATTTATGATTATTCTTATTGGATGCATTTATGTTTTGATGAGTTTTATGCCTTTGGGAGTTCATTCTTGTTGTATTGTGTAAGTTCTTGCTTGAGAGTCCTTGTGTGGTTAGTCTCCTTGGTTATAGGTGCCAACTTAGGTTTAGAGTATGTGTTGGGACCTTGTGTCATCTCCTAGCACGAGGGGTGGTTCCTTTGGTTCCACAAGGTTGGGAGGTTGGTGCTTTTTAGCCATTGGGATGTTCCTGTCTTTGGATTCTTCTTGCGTGGATGAGAATGCTTCTTCAAATTGTTCATGGATAATAATTGCAGCAAGAATGTAAATGATGATGTAAATTATGTAATAAAATTATTATGTAATGGTTGTAAAATAAGTCATGTTTATGAGAAATAACTATGTTGTTCTTGTTGTAGTGATAGTTTTGATTATGGTATACAATTGTAATGATGAACCTTGAGTTGTATTGTAACACATTTATATTAGATCAAATAGATGCAAGAGATGTGGATAAGTATTATGGTTTAGAATTCAATGATGCATTTCATATTCTTGATGAGCCATGTTAAAAGGAAATGGTGTAAATGTTATGATAATTGTAATAGTATTGAAATTATGTCTCTAGCTAATGCTTTAAGTAGAAGAAATGTTATGCCTTGAAAGGATGTATGAGTATGAGTCATATTGGAAGATAATCTTAGGACATGTTTATGTTTGATGAATAAACAAATCGAAATTATAGTATCATACTTCATAGACAATGATCTAATGGTTGGATTGAAATCTTATAATTGTTTGGGATGTGACTGAATGTTCCTTACGAAAATATTGTATGGAGATTCTTAATGAATGGATTACTAATCTTATTAATGGAAATTTCTAGTAAGTGTATGGGTAGATGGAAAAATGAATGCTTGTCTTTTAGAAAAAGATTAGAATGTATCATATGTTATGGTTTAAGATTATATCTTCATTAGGTGGATGCTATTAGTTGCTATGGAATTAGGATATTGTATCTTAGTTTGTGTTGAGTTGAATTCGTGTAGTTACCTGATTTGTAATAAAATGATTGTTGATTAATTGATATAGTGTAAGAGAATTTATGAGAGTTAAATGGGCTACATGGATTAAATGTTTAGGAAGCCTTTGTGGTTATTTCTTTATGTACTTTAGGAATCATGATGAAGTAATAAGTATGCTAGAAGCATAGATTCATAAATGATTATGTGGAAGTTAATTGTAAATGGAAAATATTTTATTGCAATGTAAGGGTTAATCTTGGTATATGAATGGCGATGTTCATAGTCGAAGGTTGGTTAAAGGTAATAGAAATATTTGGACTTGGTGTATAAAATGAATCTAAGTGAAAAGGGAAATAGATGTGTATTGAAAGATAGAATCGCATGTTAAATGAAAGATTAAGTAGATTGTATATCATGAGTGTTAGGTATTGCTATGATGTACTTGTGTGTATAATGATTAAGATTATGAGGTATTGATCTAGAAGAAAGTAAATGCTTATTGCTTATGTAGGTAGATTAAGTAATGGCATTGAGATACCCTAGGGAGTTAGTAGTAATGATTTATTGTATTCCGCTTGCGTAATTGTTTAAATAGCTCGAGTGAATTAATCTATGTTCATAATTCTTAAATGTTGTTGTGTGCTCACTCTATTGCTTAAGTGATGTTATGTGTTGTATTGTAAAATAAAAAATAAAAAATTATTAGTGTGTATTTAGCTATATTTCTCTGGGATATTTTGGCGAGCATTACAATTTCAAGCTTTACTTCATTATAAGCCTTTAAGACTACCTCTAATTTTACCTAGAGATCAGCTTTCTCCTTGGCCTCATTTTCAGCCACTGCCATGTCGAATTTAGCAGACTCTAAGGTCATGCTAGTAGCTTCTACTACCCCTGTATCCCTAACTCTCTTTACAATCATGCCCCCTGAGTAATCAGATTCTAAGGAATCTCTCCTTCTTTTATTTTCTTCTCTCTTAAGTGACCACATTACAAGGGTTGCATGGTCATTATTGTAAGTTATTCCTTCTAAAGGCTTAGTCTCCTTCCTTACTGCATCAAAAACTATTGCATCAGCTATGTCCCATTCTGGGAGAATTAACACTCCAATGCATGCAATCAATTTTCTCCCTTCCTCAGGGGTAATTGCTTCAAACTCTCTTAGCATTTCTTGCTTTATTTCTACTTCAACAACAGATGTATCCTTTTGGGGTTGTTCAACTTTTCTCTTTTCACATCTTTCCTTAAACTGCCCCATATGCTTTCTCCAAACAAATTGCAGAAAGGCTCTTGTCTTTACAAAACTGTTATCAGCCAAAAATTCATTGTTGGCCTACTTAATGACAGGATCCAGTTCTCTACCTGCAAATTCTTCAACAGCCAGGTCCATCTTGGCACCTACTAGCTCTTCTGACATCCCTTCTTGCAATTATCCACATGTAAATGAAATCTCCCCTAGACTTCCTAGTTGCATTAGTTGCTCAACAACTTCTTGTTCGTCACCTATATGTAATGGGTATTGAGAAGGAGAATATAAGGATTCACTTGACTTTGGCTCCTTTTCCAGCCTCTACCTCTTTGAGGAAGCTTGTGACTTAGGAGCATCCTCCATTGGCCTCTTTCCCTTTGATGTAGAAGGTTCATCCTTCCTAGGCATCACCACCTTATACCCCGATTTCTTATACATTACATACTCTCTAGGGGGAATGACCTTGGCAAAAATGGGTTTAGTCAAGACAAGCTTGGCTTTCTCAAGATCTGCCTTTATTACAACATCATTTTTCTCATTCAGATTTTGCATTGTATCTTCAAAATAATCCATCAAAAATTTAATCTTCTCCTCAAATGGGTGAAAACTTTTCAATGGATCATAATTCTTGTCAAAATATTGGACAAAATCAAGGGTCTTCTTGTATACCAACCATTTTTCCTTTCTTACTTCCTGCTCAGCCAAATTAATTTCATTTCTTATTAAATCTTTAGAGAAGTGAAATTGATGAACTTTGCCTCCACACTTGACTTTCTGCCTAAACATGCCATTGAAGAAGTCTTCAGGATCTGCAAACCTATCAACTACCATTGACAACCTGTATGGCTGAAGGAACTTCTCAAAATGTAGCCAACCACCCTTGGTGACTACAAACTGACGTGCCATGGTGACTGTTGGGAAGATCGTCCCTCTTCCTTTATTTGTTATCTTTGCTTCTTGTAGGCCTTCAATCTGCCTCATAATATCATCAATGTCAATCTTCAAAGGGACCTAATAGGGGAGCAAATATGGGGTTCCTCTGAAACCATATACTCTGAAAACAGTGGAAACAGGATATAAGATTATGTCACCCCAATTGTGCACAATCTTGATGCTCTCTGCAAATTCTTTAGGTCTAATGAATTCAAGGAGAACCTTTGGGATCCCAGGGTTCTCTTGACATAGAAGGATTCTAAGCTTAGATGCAAAAAATTTGTCAAACTTCAGGTAGCTAGCATCTTCTCTGTCCCAAGATAGATTTGCACTCCATAACTGAACTGGCATGTCTTCACCGTCCTTTTCCCTTAGCAGGTCCATGTCTTTTGCAAAATATTCCACACCTTTAAACAAGAACATATGCATCAACAGGGAATACCAGCCAAATGGTCTATCCACTTTAGCATTATTTATCCCAATTAAACCCTCATGAATGACATCTGCAAGATAAGGTGCAAAATCATATGTCACTGTTAAGGACAGGTTCAAAATTTGTGCCATCATAAGCATATAATGGGTGGTCATGGCGTTCTCTGCATCTTCTCCAAAAATTTGACATAGATACCAATATATACCCTTAGCCCTTAAAGTGAAGAAGTTCATAGGGAAAGGCTCCATTGTGCTAGGGCCTACCAATGTTAATCCTCCTATCTTTGCAAAAAATTCCTTCAATGACCCACTCCTAAGATGATCCTTCTGGGCATTATAAACCTTCTTGAGCATTTCAAAATCAATGGGTTCTAAATAGCTTAAGGCTTCACTCAGCTGGAATACCCTTCTGAGTTCATCATCAGTAATTTCAATTAAGGGGCCCTCGCTTACATTCCTCATAGTCCTAGTGATAAGGTCATAACTTTTTGCAATTTGGGTCAACAAATCAATGTCCATGAAAACCCCAGGGACCACTAGTTTCCCAACATCTAATTCCCATATGTTATTTGTAGGAGCAGGTGCATTCCGTTGACCAAACCCTACCTTGAACAAACCTAGACCTGCCATGCCTATTTGGGCATCTCTTAGCCAACACCCCTTATCATATAAACCGTCATCAATCCGTAGGCGGGGAGACTTGGGCACAAGTTTCTTTATCTTAGCTACACTATTTGTGGATTGAACCAATTTCCAGAAAGTCATCACAAATAGCCCTCTCTTGGTAATCTATCTTTCCCTTGAATTCTCTTCGCGGTGCCATCTTATCAATCTAAAGCTATCCTTACTTCAATTGTTATTCAAATAACCCCTTCTAAATTCCGGCACCAGACAATGTCACATAAATAGGAATTGCAGAGCACAGTCGCAGAAAAACTTACTTGTCACCTGAAAAATCATAAAACCGCACACTTGGTCTCTGTTAATCCTCTTGAATGCCCTTTTGCAACTTGAATTTAAAAATGTCTTATGGAGGCACCTTAGCAACAACTAAGCATTAATTACCATCAATAAAACCACACACTTCTACAATTAATCCTTTTGAATTTTGAATTTTGACTCCAATAGACTGAAAGGGCTTCTTTTGAGTTTTTCCCTTCAATCGCTGATCCACAAATATTAAAGTTCGAGCAACTTTCTATCGCGGTCTAGTGACAATCGTTGATTTCCCTTGGACTTGTCAACCCTTTAACACACCTGGGCCGCCCACATTGGCTGGACCCACCATTCAATCACTAGCCCACGATGAGTAAAGGTCGAACATCTCTCAATCATGGTGTAGTGACAACCGTTGGATCATGAGCTAACCATTTGATCCTTAAGTTCCTTCATTACTTAGTCATCACCACTAAACTACTGTATTAATTGTCTGACCGGCCCCGCCCTGCCACTAGTGGCTTATCGCTGGGTTGCAATGAATAGTCAACGCGCAACTTCCCATTGCGGTATCATGACAATCATTAGATCAAAATAAACTCATCCAGCCTTTAAGAACCTGACGCATACATAGGGGAAAAACTTAGGACTTTAGGAAAATATAAAGCATTTCAATTTTAAATAGAACACACCCAAGCCTAAAACTCAAAATGGCCCCTTTCGACGACACGGTGACCCTTCCACTTAAGTGAAAAAAGCAACAGGCAAACCAAAGTATTTGGAAATAATGCGACACAGAGGTTTATTCTTAAAATGATTTTGAAGTTATAAAACCCTAAACCCTTAGGAACCATGGACTTGCAGACAGGGATCAATTCAAAATTTGAAATTTTTTTGGGATATCAAGAACTTCCAACATTATCCAAAATACTGATAACAAATTGTTACATACAAACAAATAAGGAAAATATTAAAAATAAAAAACAGAAGTGTAAAGTTGTTTTTAATTATATAGATATATAGTTTATATTATAAAACAAACATAAAGCTAAAAGCAAAAAATAACTCCTTCATAATGGAGATAGAGAGGTGACAAAAAAGAAGAAAAACAAAAAAAATGAGGAGATATATATCTATAAGGAAATAAATAGAAAAAGATAGAAGAATAGAGAGGACAACATAAGGAAGATAAATTAGAGAGTGAGGGAAAAAGACACAATAAGGGTGGAAGAAGAAGAGATGAATGCAAGAGACTTTCAATTAATCATTTTTTGTATCAACAATCTAAAGCTTCTTAATGAGTCCACTAGGATCAAGTCGTGTTGAGTGCAAGGCCCCAAATAAAAAAGGGACGAGACCGGGATCGTACCTTGTCTAAATTTGGAGGCATGGATAACCCTCAATCCTTGACTCCTAGCAAAAAAGGTTCTAATAGTCCGATATAAAATAACAAAAACGAATTTGTAGACAAACCTCCATCAAACAAAAATAAATATATATCTATTAAAAACTAAAAAGTATGTGTCTTTTACTTAAGACTCCATAATTTACCTTGTAAGGCGTAGTTTTTTCATCACAAATGATGAAGTAAAAATACCTACTGACCGAATACGTCGCTATCGTGGGGGCTCTCGCAGTCGCTTTCTTCAGCTGCACACAACAGACTGTTTGCCGTGGGTAAAATATGAGGGCCCCTAATCAATCAATTATACAGGACGCGTTGGAGCCGCGTGTATATATTTTTGATGGCATGGAGATTTCTTTGACAATGATGAATGACAATACCAGAGAAAGATGGAAACGAAAGGTCAAAGTTTCGAAACAATTAAGGCGGCCATTAATTAAAAACTACCAACTACGCTATCGACAAATACGAAGAGTTGGACAAACAGCCACTGTCAGTAGAAAGACTTTGAAATTGGAACGGATTTTGGCGTCTGACTTTTGGCGTAGATTACATCGGATGAATAACCAGGAAGGCAGCGGATCTGACAAAAGAAACAACATACAGTAAGAATTCGTCACGTAGAGAGAGTTATCAGAAACTTCCAGAATGTACTTGGATCTTTAATCCAATAATGGAAGGAGATTCGAGAATGATATCGTTCTGGAATTTAATGTTAGATGCCCCACAAAAATGGCGTCGTACGAAAGGAGAGTTTGTTGTACCTAACAAGGTAAGAATCGGGATTCCAACCATACATATGCTTTTAAAATGAAGATGAAGATCTCAATTTACAGAATTCTTCATGACAGAATCATTAAAAGAATATAAATGTAAACGTGTCAACATAAATAGAAAACATTGCGTATCTAGTTTTATATTAATATTCTCCATACATTAAATTCAACGAACCACTGGAAAGCTCAGTTTCTTGAGTAGTATCTACAGGTAGAATAAGTTGACCGGCTAGCAAGTAGCAAGCCAGACAACTTCACTCGCCTTTATTCTTACGGCCCACACGGTTTTGACTTGCTCTGATTCCTATAAAAAGAAATGTATGATGGCTTTGTAAGGACATGAAATCAAGTGACCGTAACCTTGGAATTGGAAAGAAATTCTGTTAGTAAAACTGTCAAGGATTCTATGACAGGTCCGAATTGGGGATGAGTCCACATACTCGAATGATGATGATGTTCCTGGAAATCTCAGATATATGTGGGGTTGGGGAAGTATTTTGCGGATTTGAAGAGGCCTTGGTTCTACAATGAGGTGTAGGACTCGGCAGTTGATCTGCAGTTTAGGGTGGTGGTGGGAAAGCAACTCTCAGATTGAATCCCTACAATGATCCTCAAATTCAAGGTAAAATGGCGTTTCTCAATTATTCTCTTTTTTTAAATGTGAAGTTGTCATTATAAGAGATTATACCCTGTTCCAAATTTTTGGGTCCTAATATCTGTCAAGATTAAGGAGGCTGTTCCTGTGTGAGGTATTCCCCCTTCTTTGTTTGTCTTGCTTTCGGATGTCCTGTCGCATGGATATCATTATAAATTCAATCATTTATCATTGCAAAGTTGTTTTTTGGTTCATTTATTGTCTGCACTGATTTTGTTCAGGAATCATGTAAGCGTGAATTCTCTCGTCCAAGTTCTGAAATGCTGAATGATTCCACCCACTCACATGATGATAATTTTCCTTGAAATTCTCAGTTTTATGTTGAGCTGAAGAAATGCATTGAGGATTTGAAGGGACTTCTGATCCACAGCGAGGTGTCGGTCGCTGGTGTCCAGTATATGGGGTTCGTCGGAATTCGGAAAATAACTCACTTTGAATCTCTACAATAATCCTCAAATTAAAGGTGATATGGTTCTCTCACATTTTCTAATTGGATTTTAAATCTTCTTTAACAGAGAGGATGCCCTGTTTCGAATTGTTAGGTCCTCATAACTGTCAAGATTAAGAGGTCTGTTCCTGTAAGTGAGGTATTCCCTCTTATTTGCTTATGTCTTGTTTACGGGTGGCCTATCCAATGGATATTATGTAGATTTAATCAATTATCTGCTCTCGAGTTGTTTCTTGTTTTCACCAATTGTCCAAAGGGGTTTTGTTTAGAAATCATGCAGGCCTGAATACTCTAGTCTGAGTTCTGAAATGGTGGATGATTCCACACATTCTCGTGGTGACAATGTTCGTGGAATGTTTCAGTTATGTGCGGGGTTGGAGAAATGTATTGGGGGTCTGAAGGGGCTTCTGTTCCATAGTGAAGTGTCGGTCTTGGTGTGCAATTTATGGGAGGTGGTGGGAGAACAACTCAAATTGAATCTCTCCCTTAATTTCGTTTTGTTTCTGAAGTTGTTTTTACCAGATAGAAGCTTACCCTATTTCAAATTTTTAGGTCATCATATTTGTCAAGATTAAGGAGGCTGTTCCTCTGAATGTGAGGTATTCTCTCTTATTTTGTTTCGGGCTTGTTTTTGGGTGGCCTATCCCATGGATATCATATAAATCCAATCATTTATCTGCTTCAGAGTTATTTCTGGTAGCAACTATCCTCTGAACTGGTTTTGTTCAGAAATCACGCATGTGTGAATACTCTAGTCTGTATTCTGAAATGATCGATGATTCCCTGTACTCTCATCAGTCTCATGATGATAATGCTTCTGGAAAGTCTCAGATTTATGTGGGGTTGAATTATATTGCGGATTTGAAGAGGCCTTGGTTCCACAGTAAGGTGCTGGTTGTCAGTATGCAGTGTATGCCAATGAACCTCAAATTAAAGGTGAAATGGTGGTTCTCAAAAATTAATTTTCTCTTTTTGATTTTAAATTGTCTTTAACAGAGAGGATACCCTGTTTCAAATTGTTAGGTCACTCTCAAGATTAAGGGGCCAGTTCCTCTCTAATACTGTATGTGAGGTCCTCCCTCTTATGTTTTTGTCTTGGTTTTGGTTGTCCTGTCCCACGGATATCCTATAAATTCAATCATTTATTACTCCAGAGTTGTTTTGGTTCATTTATTGTCTAAACAGGTTTTGTTCAGAAATCCTGCAGGTGTGAATACTCGTATCTAAGTTCTGAAAAGCTGGATGATCCATGCACTCTCATGATGATACTTTTCCTACAAAATCTAAGTTCTGAAATGCTGGAGAAATGTATTAGGGATTTAAAGGGACTTTTGATCCACAGCGAGTTGCCAATCGATGGTGTCACTGTATGGGGGCTCGTGAGAAAACAACTCTTGCATTAAATCTCTGCAAGGACCCTTATATTAAAGGTGAAATGGTGGTTCCCAAAACATTTTGTTTTGTTTTGAAGTTGTTGTCTTTAGTGAGAAGAAGGCCATTCTGTTCCAAATTTCTTGGCCCTCATAACTGTCAAGATTAGGGGAACTGTTCCTCCTTGTAGAAGGTATTCCCTCCTGTTTGTCTCCTGTTTTGCTTTTGGGTGGATATTATAACACTTATATCATTAATCTGCTGCACAATTAATTTTTAGTTGCATCGATTGGCTAGACTGGTTTTGTACGTAAATGATGCAGGCATGAATATTCTACTATAAGTTCTAAAATAATGGATGATTCCATGCACCCTTGTGATGATAATGTTCTTCAAAAGTCTCAGTTTTATATGGGGTTGGAGAAATGTATTGGGGATTTGAAGGGGCTGTGGTTCCAAGGTCAGGTGTCGGTTGTTGATGTGCAGGGTGGTTTGAAAACAGATTCTGCATTGAACCTCTACAGCGATCCTCAAATAAAAGGTGAAATGGTGGTCCTCTGAATCTTTTATTTTTATTTTTATATTATCTTTACCAGAGAAAAGGCCACCGTTTCAATTTTTTAGGTCCTCACTGAGTCACTACAGTCAAGATTAAGAGGGCTATTCCTCTTTATTTTGGGTATTCCCTGTTCTTTGTTTGTGTTATTTTTTGGTCGATTTTAATCTCCGAATTGGTTTCATTCAGAAATCGTGCAGATACTCTAATCTAAGTTCTGAAATGGTGGATGATGCAGTGTACTCTCATGACGACAATGTTTCTGAAAATTTTATGTTTGGTTGGACAACTGTATTGGAGATTTGAAGGGCCTTTTGTTCCACAACAAGGTGTTGGCAGTTGGTGTGCATTGTATGGGAGGTGATGGGAAGACTACTCTCACATTGGCTCAGTGCAATGATCCAAATTAAAGGTGATACACCTGTTAATTCTGTTGATGTTTTTCTCAATGTTTTAAGCCTTTATTAGAAAGGCCATTCTATTTTAAATTTCTGGGGTTTCCTCCCATGTCAAGAGTATAGGTATGTGCATAAAAAGAGATAAGCTAGCACATACAAAGTGTGTTCATATGGTATTGTGTGGTTGATTGGAACTGTTATTTTTAGTGCTTGTTCATTTATAAAAACAGTTTTGATTACTATAAGAACAAAATGGGAGGTGTCTTCCTATAAAGCCAATATAATTGACATATATTTTTGTGCCTCAAAAGGCATCGAATCAGTTTTTGTTGGATATTTCTTGGTCTATCTTCTATAAGCAATGCCACTTCTTACCTGTTATCAACTCCGTCAAGCTGAACGGGGGTTAGTCTCCTTGCATCTTGATTCCATGAAACTCTTAACTATCAAGAACTATTCTTAAACATCAAACAGTTTAATAGTCAAAAAGTAAATTTTTGCCGATAACAAGACAATATTTTGGTGAGGAATCAAATTGCCATTGACTAGTTGACCATCAAACCCTTTGAGGTTTAAGTGGAGCGCCATATCAGCACTGTATGCCATAATGGTATGTGGCTGCCCTAATCAGCTAAAAGTATCATGTTGAAAACACCTCTTGAAAACACAGCCAAGAGGATTTTGTTTTCAAGCACCAGAGTTTCTTCTTTGCCGCATTATATACATTTAGAATCTGTCATGGGGGTCACTATGCTACTCTGTATTAGATTAAATGACATATTTTCAGGCATGTTTACGTATTCAGTCTATAAAACACACTTGGCTTTCCATGGGTTCTATATTTTTGTGACAACAATGTGACATCACAGCCTCGCAGTCCAGAATCCTGAAAGGAACATTAGAAACTAAGTAGTGAAGATAGCTTGAAGGAAAAGACCAGAGTTCAAGGATGTGGACGATACACGCATTGAGCTGCAGCAATTGATTTTGAGTCAATCCAAGCTAACTATATTTATTTTTTATTATGTTTGGTCTCAAAAACGTTAGGAAATTTTTTTATTAGAAGGTCCGGAACAAAAGACTTTTGTAACTATCAGAGACAATTCCACCGTACCCAAAAAAACCTCTCTACACAGCTCTATCAATTGCCATTGTTGGATCCAAAGGATGCTCTGTCATTTCTCTGCTTCTGGCCCTTTGGTCAAATGTAATTCCAAGTGATACAGATACAAATCTAATAAAGGAGGTATGGAATTTTTTGAAATAATTGTTGTTTTGTGAGTAATATACAATTTTTTATTTATTAGATTTCCTTGTTCTACAAGGTCTGCTTATAAATTTTCCTTATATTTTATGAATTGCAGGTGCAAATAGAATGTGATGGTCTGCCACTTTTGCTCTGATGATGATTGGAAGCTCTTTGTTTGGAGAACCCCACGAGGTTAGGAAGAGACCAAAGAACAAGATTTGTAGAGTAGAATATATATGAGATTATCACATAAAAGGGTTATTTAGATTGCTGCAGACAAGTATTGAGTACTTAGCTATGTTACCAAAAATGTGGTGGAAGAGCCTGTTAAATGTTTTAACTGCATCGCAATTTTTTCAGCATGCAACGTTTCTGTTTAAAAAAACAGGTAGGTAGAATTTTAGTCCAATGTTTTTGAGTGAGTTGTTTTTTTAAATTATTTTCTAATTAATTTGGGAAAGTTTTAGGGCGTAGATTTTTATTTGAAAGACTACTCTCCATTGTCACCTATGAGTCAAAAACTCCTATACATGCTTTTTAGCCCAAATCATTTTTTTTGAATTACTAACCGTTATTTTTAATGTTCACCTTTGATGTCAAGTTGTAGAACAGAATTGGATTTTAAACATGATTTTCTGCATAGCATAAGGTTTACATCACTGCTCTAAGAAAACTCAACAGCCTGTTATAAGGCTGGGATATTCTATTCACCTGTTCAGTGGGTACACTCAACACCTTATGTAAACTATTCAGAAGATCTAGATTTTTTGGATGCTCTAAATGTCCTAACCCTAATAAGTAACAATATGCGACACTACTGTTTTCAATTCCCAACTTGTCATTTTGTAACATTAACCACCCTTGTTCTCTGCATCACAAATACAGGCATTCTTTTCGCTTGACACATTTCTTCAATATGATGAGAATATAGCCTATATAACTAGTAGTCATAATTAATGCACAATATTCTAACAGGATTTCCTGTGTGATTTATATATGCAGACCCTATGGAGGAAGATCAGTGGCATAATATGAATTCCCCCGAGACGGGCTCTTTTGTCTCTCTTACTTTGACAGATACTTTAGAACTTCAAATTTCTGATGGTTTTCAATTTGGATACAAAGAAGGCAACACAGAAAATCCAGAGAAAAATTGAAAGAAACTAAGAAAACCTCAACTCAACTCCCTCAATTTCTTGAGTTGTCCTATTTACTTTAATAATATCAAGTTTTCATACCACACGCAGAAAATTTCTGATGGTTTACATCACTGCTCCAAGAAAATTTCAGTATGCAATGGCTTGAAAGAACTTCCACAGGAAATAAGACAACTCGAGAATTTGATGGAGTTTGATATGAGAGAGTATTCGCAATTGACATGAAGCTTGTTGTACGTGATGAGAAGATTAGGAAGCAGTGGTTGCTGGCCAAGAACGTTGATCATAAGAGTTGAAATTGTGGAAACACACTTTAGTTTTGATCGACTTCTTTTCTTATCTCATCCTGAAGCACAAGATCCAAGCATCTTGACATTTTCATATTCACTCGTACAAATCAATAGAAGGTACTCTATATTTTCAGCCTATAAATGTGATTAATTATTTTGGTAAGTTCAATGCAGTAAACATTCTTTGCTGGTTTGTATGTTGATGATTTTTAGATTAATTCAAATGCTCATTAGTTTCACTTTACTCAGTTGATGCAGCTTTACCCTGATCCTACAAGATAAACTTCACAAATCAATTTTCTGATCACTTAATGCAGTCTTCTTTTAACCTGCAAAATACTCACCAAGGGCTCAAACATTCTGGCCTGCATAAAACAACTCTGTATAAAGCTCCCTGTTTGTTGCATTTCATGTATTAATCACAAGCAAATATCAAGAATCACAGGAGCTAGCTGTGAAAATAGATAGTATATCCACCAAAAGCAAACATATTAATATCTCATTTGTTAAAAACAAGACAACTCAGAAAATTGGGTTGCACGGTACACAATTTATTTATCAATAACACAAATGCTCTGCTCAGGAGACATGTAATTACTCCGAATAAAACATCACATACAATTTGGTGCGGAAAGAAACAAAAACAGGCCCAGGCACTACCAAAAAATTACATGCATCACTCTCCGCTTCAGCAAACTGAGCCAAACTTTTAAAGTTCTTCATTTCTTCAAAAATTTTGCCCTATCTTCAGAGCCACGAATGCCAATAAAAATTATTTATCTCCCTTTTTCCTCATTGTTCTCCCCTACCTCCTATTCCTGTATGTGCTTCTCTTTAATAGAGGACATCAACCCCCAAAAGAAAACTGGCTACCTATCATTTGTAATGGCCCCAGACTTAAAAAATGACTCCCACTGACTGCATGTCGCCAAAAGGAATCTGTATGCAAACAACTCTTATTTGGCATGGAGACATGGGTGGAGCCATATTAGAAGGGTAAGAAATCAGGTTGTCAATTTTTTTGGTTGAATCAATTTTAAATTGGAATAATGTCAAGTTTGGTACTGGAAATATTGCGATTCTTATATTGGATTTGAGCAGTCTTTACTGATTTAATGAAGGCTAACTACAATGCCTCTCTCGATTCTTGATTTTTGCTGGTTTTATGACCCTTGGGATGTCTTTTCTGCAACTCTGTTATTCTTTCTGTTTCTTGGTTTTCATTTTAGTCTATTTTTTTAACATGACAAACGTCACTTCTGATATTCATAAGATAACAAGGGCTTAGGTTGTGGTCTCATGGGAGCCTTTCTAAATATTAGAGTGGAGTTAAATTTTTTAGGAAAAATTTAAAGCTGGTAATCCCCTGAATTTTGTAGTGTAGTTCAGCTTAAAAATTTAAGCTCCGAAATTTAAAGATGGTGGTCTCATAAATATAATATCTTTGTGTGTGCATAATAAAAACAAGTAAAAATAATTTATTTCCCTCCAAAACAATTTTTATATAGAAATTAAACTTAGGCAAGGGTCCCATGGGAGCTTAAGCTCCATTTTTAAGGAAGAGGTGGTCCCATGGAGATTTGTTTTTGGGGTTACACATCTGCTTCTAAAAAATAGAAGCTCCTACTTTTTAGGGTTCTATTTTTGAGCAGGTGAAAATAGGTTGGGGCTAGAAATAATTGCTTTGCGAGCTTATGAATTTTATTTGCCACTTGGCAATCAAAAAAGTGTTGAGATGAGGCCCACCAAAAAAATTTAGAGGGAAAATAGAAAAACATAAATTATTTTATTTTTCACTCCCTTCGACTATGTACTTTTAAAAATTCCTAAAAAATCTTTGTAACACCCACTCTATTTATTTTTTAGGAAAGCCACTTTTTCACTCCTCAAATTTGCATGTCTAAAAATATAGAACCCTTGGGCTTGTCTCCACCTATATGAAACCATTACATTCAAATGATAGTGGGAAAACGCCATAATATTTAAAAGAGAACAATCAATAAATTCAAGTAGCAATCATGAGATTCCTTTCTATTGTAAGGTATCTCTCAGCATAATTTACCTGTATTTTTTAAATATAGATATACTAGTTATATGTTGAGAGGCATCTACAATGACATACAAATATTTTGATGGGATCGTTCGAATGTTATGGCATGGGGGATGGGGATGAGAAGGCATGGCATGGGCCATTGCCAAAAGATAGATGTATGGAATTGAATGATGCGAGCATGGAAAAAAACGAAAGGGCATTCAACTAAAAAAAAAAGGCATCCAATTTCAATCTTTTTGGGATCAGGGAAAAAAGCATGAGGAAATAGTGCAGCAGGACACAGAAATCCCACAGATCCGCTCGGACTCCACTCCGTTGTAAGAAGTTCGAATTCTTTTTCTCTGTATTTCATTTCTTGTAATCGTTTGCTGCTTCCGTTCGGCATCTCCCATTAAAAGGGCCATGCATCTGATACACCCATTTCTTGTTGTGTTGAAAAATTACTGAAATTATAAGATTTGCATCAGTAGACATTACAATAAATGAAAAATTATTGTTGTGTACTTTGGATAGGGTTGCTGATGAACGGAAGCTTCAAGTATGCTCCAAAGCCACCGGCTCTGAAGGGAACAGAAATCATAGGTTTGAATTCGCTGCCCTTCTAGAAATAAATTTGGTCTGCGCGTACACAACTTGAATCGCTGTTCCACATTGGAAACAGTCTGGCAGGTGAAACGTACCTACAGACGAAGTAAAATAATAACTAAAATCAGTCTAGGGTTTCGATCGCTGGTCTTGCCAATCAACGATTCAAGATGAAAACAAAAGTTAGGAACCGTTCTTGCAATACGTGTCGGCCAGAATACAATGAATGGTCTTGCAACAACTTATGATAAGTAATAGCTGTAGATTTAAATATTGTTTATGGACTCTAAATCATGAAATCGCACTGATCAGGACCATCGTGAGGACAGAGATTGGGATTCAATCTATGATTCTGTACCCTTAATTATAATTAAGATCCCACACTGAGGTGGAGGAAACGGATTGAATATAAAAACAACAATTGGGATTCAATTTGGATTTTGCATTTAGATGAAACCTGCCAAATTTGAACACACAATTTCACAGGTTTATATATTTTTGTCTAATTAAAACCGACACGTTTATCACCGATTCAACTTCTTATATAATGAAAACATGTATAATCAATAGCGCTTTGCACAGGCAGGAAATCGAGTTGCAGTAAGTTTCAAATTGGAACGAAATTAACCATTTGTTAGAGTTTCGACAATCGGATTCTGATTTTGTTCATACTTCTAAAATGGTGAATGATTCCACGTACTCTCATGATGATCATGTTTCTGAAAAGACTCAGTTTTATGTGGGATTGGAGAGACGTATTGCGGATTTAACAGGCTTTTGTTCGAAGACGAGGTGTCGGTCGTTGGCGTTCATTCTATTGGAGGTGGTGGGAAGACTACACTCGCATTGGCTCTATGCAATGATATTCAAATTAAAAGTAATATCCCCTGTAAATTATGTTCACGTTTTTCTGAGTGTTTTAATCATTTATTTAAAAAGGCCATTCTATCTTAAATATCTGGTCTTCCTTAGTTTCTTCCTTTTTTAACTACTTGCATGTAGAATCCTTAATATATGATAGGAGGTGCCATGCTACGCTGGTTCAGGTTTAAGGACATCTTTTCATGCATTTTAAGCTATTTATTCTAAAATGGACTTGTTTTTTCATGGATTACAGATTACTTTGACAACAATGTGATTTTTATCCCTGTTTCACAATCTCCAAACCTAAAAGGAATATTAGAGACTATGTGGGAGAATTTAGCTAGAAGAAAAAGACCAGAATTTCTGGATGTGCAAGATGCGCACATAAATCTGCAGCAGCTGCTTTCGAAGCAATCCAAGCCAACTCTAGTTATATTGGATGATGTTCGGACTAGTGAAAATTTGGAAGACTTATTATTTGAAGGCCCGGCATAGAAGACTCTTATAACTACCAGAGACAAGTCCATCATCCCCAGAACTCCCTCTTCACAACTCTATCAATTGCCATTGTTGGGCACAGAGGATGCTCTGTCGCTTTTCTGCTTCTGGGCTTTTGGACAGACATCAATTCCAAGCGATATAGATATAAATCTAGTAAAGGAGGTATGGATTAATCTGAAATTATTATTGTTTCGTAAGCCTTTCATATTAATAATTAGATTTTTTTTTTATTTGGCTCTACAAGGTCGCTTATAAATTTTCTCTACATTTTATGAATTGAAGGTGCAAGCAGGATGTGATGGTCTGCCACTTGCTCTAAAGATGGTTGGAAGCTCTATACATGGGGAACTGGACGAGGTTTGGAAGAGGGCAAAGAAGATTTCTGAAGGAGAATATATGTCAGTTTATCACAGAAAAGGGCTATTTAGATTGCTACAGACCAGTATTGATTCCTTAGACGATGTAACCAAGGAACGCTTCTTAGACTTGGGGTTATTTCCAAGGAACAGGAGAATCTGTGTTGATGCACTATTGGACATTTGGGTTTATGTTCGGAAGCTACGAAGGCATGATGCTTGTGACATCTTATCAGAACTTGCAAGCAAAAGTTTGTTGAATTTAACTAGCAATCAAAGGTAATTATCTTTCCTTTTATATATATAAGATTTCTTGAAATCATGTTTTCCAACACTAACCTGACATGCTTGTCCTTAACAGAGGAAGTGCATCAATCTCATATAGAAATGCTTCGGAGCTGTACTTTTCTCAGCATAATGTACTGAGAAATTTGGCCTTGTATTTGGGACATCTAGACAATATAGTTCACAGTAAGAGGTTGGTAATATCAAGGAAGGACTCTAATTTGTTGGCGAAAGGGGAGTTGCTTGGTGATAGAGCATTTAATACTCAAATTCTCTCCATTCTCACTGGTGAGTTTACTGAAAACTTTTACACGTGCATTTTGTTCAAAAACATTTCTTTAAAAACATAACCATTATTTTTAATGTTCATCTTTGCTTTCAATTTGTAGGATAGAACTGAATTTCAAACATGATTTTATGCATAGAATAAGGTTTACATCATTATTTAAAATAAGTAACTAACTGGGCTGGCATGTGATGAATTCTGTTTCTAACTGACCCTGAAAAACCAGTACTATGTCATTGCTATAATCGCTTTTCTAGGGAATAAAATCAATAGAATATATTAATTATTCAAAGCATCTAATTTTTTGGATGTTCTAATTGTCCCCCTTCCTAATCGGCAGATATATGCAGCACTACTGTTTTCGGTTCTCAATATTTTCTGTGTGTAATATTAAGAGTCCTTCTTGCCTCTATCGCAAATACATGCACTCATTTGCCTTAATATTTTCATTCCTGGATTCAACTGTATGTAAATAATAGTCATAATTAATGCCCAATCTAATTGGATTTCTTTTGCAATCTATACGCAGGCCCTATGGCGGAAAATGACTGGAATGGTATGACTTTCCCCGAAACAGAGGCTCTGTTGTTACACTTTACTTCAACAGATTACTTTCTTCCCCCATTTTTGAAATCCATGAAAAAACTAAAAGTTCTGATGGTCTTCAATTGCGGTGCAAAGAAAGCAACAGTGAAAGGGTTAGATATCTTATCTTCACTCACTCAACTCAAAGAGTGTCCGCATGGAGAGATTGATTTCACCCCTTGTTGAAAAACAAAGCATCGAAGCACTGCAGAATTTAGAGAAGCTATCACTGAGCTTATGTGAAGGATTTGGAAATATATCCACATTCACCAAGCTCCATGATTTAAACCTGGATCACAGTAGTGATTTGGAGGAGTTAACCCCTGGTGTCTGCAATATTCGCTCCATTCTGTCGTGGTCTATTACCAACTGCCATCTGCTTCAGAATTTACCACATGACTTTGGAAATATGAGCTATCTAAGAATGCTAAGGTTATCTGTATTACCAGGCCTGAAAGAGCTTCCTGCATCAATTGGAAAACTTGCACAGTTGGAGTATCTAGACATTTCATTATGCGAGGGTTTGAAGAAACTCCCAAAGGAAGTAGGACAGCTCAAGAAGTTGAGGGAAATTGATATGAGAGAGTGTTCGCGTTTGACGAGGTTACCTGCAACTGTTTGTGAACTAAGTTCTCTGAAGCTTGTCACCTGTGATGAGAAGATTGGGAATCAGTGGTTGCGGGCCAAGAACATTTCTATTCCAGAGCGTAGAGTTGAAATCGTGGAAGCATATTTTAGTTTGGACTGGCTTGAAGATTGACTTTCTTGTTGAATGTGAAGTGCAAGGGTTATCTGTTTTTCCTCTTCCCTTGTTTCTTCATGTTTTTTTGGTTGTCTTTTCAAATTTGATGAGTTTATTTGAAGGAGTCATTTGAGGAAATGAATAAAGATATTGTCCTGCTTTTTGTGGATGTAATCTTAAATGGTGAACCATGTAATTTACTTTGTTATGTGTCTATTTCAATTCGTCTTTAATTTAAATTCTGCTGTTTATTATTTTTTTATATGTTCTTTAAACTCAATAATTGATATCATAGCTTAGGAGAATAATTGATATCATAACTTAGGAGAAGCTACAAAAAAAATTGTGAGTAAATTGAAGAAAAATGGAAGAAGCAAATAAATGATGGATTTTGTAAAATTCTCAAGACAACTTCGAAATTTGAAAACTACAACTGGAAAGTAATGTCTCCTTTATGGGATATACCTGATTTTTGCCCTAAAATAACAAATTCATAATAAAAAATTATTTACAAGATTATTCTCTCACTAAATTACAAAATAGCAATTGAATTTAAGAAAATAATCCTCATACAAAATGATAATGAAGATTCCTATGTAACATGCACAATATGATTTATTCCTAACAAACAACCATATTAGAAACTTGAGGAGAAAGCATATTAGGATAGTCAAGAGACTATCCTCTACAACTAAGCCCTAGAGCACTGAACAATGAACCAAGTCAATTTGACCCCTTGGCCGACAAGTAATCCGATTCAATGGGTAGTCTACTTAATCAAGGGACTCGTAATCATGCATCTCCCTAATATGTCTTCCAATTCTTAATATGATTTCTTTATGAAAATCAAATGAATCATTACTAATCACAAGATTCTTGATGGATTGGTAAGTTAATCAAATCTATAAATCTATCCTTTACTAAATTCACAAACTAACAAACATTCGATTCAACATATAGCAATTGCTTCATAAATTTATAAGTTTGTTATATCTTATTTCTTTACACTTTTTAGATTATTACTGCTTAATAATCCTAATTTCTTACTACCTTTTTATCGAGATTAGATCTCAATTCCTTAGTTGATTGGCAATTTTATTAAATAAACAACTTAAAGCTTCCTAACTGATTTGTAACCAATCAGTATTATATATGGCTATATTATATTCAAAATCAGACTTGATGATTCCTTATTCCTTATACCCATATCATATTTTCACAGATGAACTTTCTAAATCTAGGTTGATGATAATAAATTAGATTTTTGTTATAATTTAATCTTTTTCGCTCATTTAAGCTATGAACTTAATTCATTTCATACTTATCTACACACTCATTTTATCTTGATCCTTCAAGGATGATCTTTACAAATGAGATCTTCTTCCTTTTATGCCTTCCAAAGTAGAAGTCACAACTCTTCAATTTGTAAGGGGTGCATCCCTTCACCAATGGATCACTCCCTTTAATTATTATTTAACCCACTTAGATACTATTTTTTCCCAAAGATTAATCTCAGTTGGCCTTTATAACTTAATTGTTTCTATTTACGTTAGTTAGCCTAGATAATGATTTATGTCTAACCTAGGTCATCTAAACAAATAAACCAAGTTGGCCTTTATGGTGAAATGTTATTCAATGCCTAGGTTTGATATTAATAGGGGTTGCCATCTAATTAATAAGGTTGCGAAATTCCTCCCAACATGGTGGGGACATGACACTTTGCCCTCCCCATGATTGATTGTCCTCAATTTTTTTTTAAATTGGGATAATTAGTTGACTATCGAATAGGAAATGGCTTGATTTATGCAACATTCTAAACTTTTTGGGAATCCTCTTTTTGAAGCTCTATTTTGTATTTCAACTTTTGTTGTGCTACTTTGATGTTATAATTAATTGCAAATTCGAACCAAGAGTTTTTTTTTTTTACATATAATTCAAATGTAATTTATTCCAACAATATAGCCAATAATTTGCAATTTGTAAGGTTTGTAATCTTAAGACAAGTTTTCTCTCATTTCTCTGAGAGAAGGAACAAGGTCACTTGGAAACAACATCAATTGTGTTTGCAAGAACTGATTTTGTTGACCAAATTTTTGCATTGTAACAAGGATATCTCTTTGTATTAAAACAAGGACGATCTTAATACTTATTAAGATGAAGATTAGAAGAATTATACAAATTTATAATCTTAAATGCAATGTTCTTTTCTAAAACTAAATTTATCTTTCGGTTCATTTTCATTTTTCTCACATACTTCAATTTTTTTGAAGTTCTGGTTATAATATGGCTTCACGGTTTAGATAGTAATCTATTATAGGTGTAATGTATGAGCATTTGCTAAATTTCTTTTATTGTGGTGATTCCTAAAGATGATTTTGTGATTTAAGAACCATATTAAAATTAATAAGCTAGCTTGTTTTTATTAGCCATGAGTTTGATACCCACACACTCAAGTATTGAAATCTAAAACAGCTTACTCTATGACTGACACCTATCCTCTCAATAAGGAAAAAAAAAAGATTCAAACCCAAGGACTTGTACGTGTCACAAAATTGCTTTTTCCCCGCATAGCTATCTACTTTAATTTATTGAATTACTTATCATAGTTCTTTTAGGTGCCTACTTAGCACTCATGCATTATTTATGATACCTATAGCTATGTGTTCATTCCTGATTTCCAAGAGAAACAACCATAAGTTTATAGGTTTGGAAAAGATAATTAATTGAAATTTACTTTTATTGTTTGGGTGTAAGACTCTATTTGGCCTAAACACAAGATGTTGAATATCCGAGCAATTGAGGGGGGGGGGGGTGTGAATTAGTTGACAATAAAATTTCTTTTCTAACTTTATTTAGATATTCAGAACAACTAGTAGAATTAATCAGAACAAATATGAAAGCATATGCACATAACAGATCAAACACAAGAGACACCAAAATTTACGTGGAAAACCCAAAAAGGGAAAAACCACAAAAAAAGCTAATTCTCAATATAGAAACACCGATTAAGGTGGTTTTTACAAAGGATGGCTCACTACCAAGATGCTCACTGTGAGAGGGTTCACTACCTAGAAAGGCTCACTGTTGGAGGTCTCACTTCCCAGAAAGAGGCTCATTGTCGAAGAGAGAGATAAAAGAGAATGTACCACCGAAACATAGTCTGCATTGTTGGAACTACTACCAGTAACAATTCGCAACACAAATCTACACATCAACTGGATTCTTTCAATCTTGCAAATCTTCAACATAAAAAGCCACACTACAACTCATCCAGATCATACTCCTACATATGTTGTCTCTAGAAAAATATTATCCTCTGTGTCGACCAAGACAAAGATCTAAAATAGGTCTCCATTAAACCTTCCAGTGGTGGGAAGGAATGAGAAGTAGTCCACATCACAACGTTCCTCATCAAACACATCAACACGCTACGTACATCATGAAAGTCGGGCCTAAAACATTATCCACATGCTATACACTTGCCATGGCACAACCTCAACTGCCAGACCAAAAACTTAACTTCTGAATCAATCCAAACCCCAAAACAACACTGAATAATATTAGCAACACATCTTCCAAAAAGCCAAGACATCCAGGGAATTCAGGAAACCTCCAAATGCCCAACATCAACTCATACATATGTTGCTGCTCAACATACAACCTCTAGACCTAATCCGAACCACAAGATTTGACATCAACGACAACATATAACATAATGCTAACAATATCCTCCTTTGTCATTAATGGAAGCATCCATCAAAACATTAATTATAATATCAACATACTCTTTGTCTCCCTTTGACGACAATGACAAAGGCGAGTAAAACTCCCCCTATGAAACTCACTCCTGCTCCCCCTAAGAGGAAGCACCCAAGCATTAGTCCAGATACAAATATGCAAGCTACTCACTAGGCCAATGCACATTTGTTCAAACTGGAAAGGAGTAATACCCCTAGCTTATGTCAAAGATACTCAAAGGTATCCTTGCACAACGCTTAAGTGAAGATATCTGCAATCTACTCCTTTGTAGGTACATATTCAAGTCTGACTTCATCATCCAACACTTTTTCCCTCAAGAAGTGGTACCTGATAGATATATGCTTTGTTCTGGAATGTTGTATTGGATTCTTTGAAATGTTTATTGCATTAGTATTCTCACACATGATTAAGATAGGGTCATCAAACTTTACACCAATGTCCTTCAAAGTCTACTTCATCCATAACATCTATGTGCAACATGAGGATGCTACAATGTATTTTGCTTCAATTGTAGATAGAGACACAAATTCCTTCTTCTTACTTGACCAAGCAAGCAACCAGGAGCCAAGAAAGAATGCTCCTCCACTTGTACTTTTTTTGTCATCAACGCTTTCGGCCCAGTCTACATCTGTATAAGTTGTCAAGGTAAAATTTGAGCTCTTAGGATACCACAAGACAAACTCTTCTATGCCTTTTAGATATCTAAAGATCCTTTTTACTACCATAACATGTGATTCTTTTGGTTCTTGCTGAAATCTAGCTGCCGAACATATTACATACATGATATCTGGTCTGGCAGCAGTCAAATATAACAATCCTCCAATCATTGACTTGTACTGACTTGTTGTTAATGAATGACAGCCTCGGTAAGATAAATGATTGAATGAGAGATAAATGAAGTCTCTCATTCAAACATTTATTATCGTGAGGGGGCATGATCAAGTGATGTCTTGATCGGCCATGTCCAAAAGACATGGTCGGTCAAGGCATCGCTTGATCGTACCTAGCCCACTACATATACCAAATGAAATGTGTGAGAATGGACATTGAAATAAAAATGCTCCTCCTCTCCTGCAACATAAAAGAAGACAATTAGATTTATACAACAATTCAGTGATAGATAATACATAGAACAAGATAAATTTTAATTATGATCCACAAAATTAACATGGTATCAGAGCCAGGTTTCCTTCTATAAAGCCTAACCGCCTGAAGGAAGATCCGATTAAGATCTGATTGATATCTCCTTGAAAGTCTCGAATATGGCCACATTGCAAGAACTTGTCCTCTCAAACTTAAACTACAAGCGTCCCTTGCTGAAGTCAGAAATTCAAACATATGTTCAGAAAATATGTTCTTTAGTAGAAACTTAAGATACCTTGTGATTGAGAGGGAGCTTACTAATCAAGATTGAGCACTTCTGAGGTAAAAATTGTAAATATTGATTGTTATTATTAATACTAATAATTATTTTATGGGCCCTGTGTAAATCAAAAGGAAGTGACAACTTCCAAATGATTTCCACTTGTATTTTTGAGGTTATTGGAATGTGACGATCTTACAATAACTCAAGATTGTGGATAGAATCGTCGATTGAGGCAATCCATGTAAGAGCTTGTGGATAGAATCGTCGATTGAGGCAATCCATGTAAGAGCTTGTGGATAGAATCGTCGACTTAGGCAATCCACACAAGAGCTCATAGATAGAATCATCGACTGAGGCAATCCACGTAAGAGCTCATGGATAGAATCACCGACTGAGGCAATCCATGTGAGAGCTCATGGATAGAATCGCCGACTGAGGCAATCCACACAAGAGCTCATGGATAGAATCACTGACTAAGGCAATCCACGTGAGAGCTCATGGATAGAATCGCCGACTGAGGCAATCCACGTAAGAGCTCATGGATAGAATCATCGACTGAGGCAATCCATGTGAGAGCTCACGGATAGAATCGTCGACTAAGGCAATCCACACGAGAGCTCATGGATAGAATCGCTGACTGAGGCAATCCACGTGAGAGCTCATGGATAGAATCACCAACTGAGGCAATCCACATGAGAGCTCGTGGATAGAATTGCCGACTGAGGCAATCCACGTGAGAGCTCATGGATAGAATCGCCGGCTGAGGCAATCCACACAAGAGCTTGTGGATAGAATTGCCGATTAAGGCAATCCACACAAGAGCTTATGGATAGAATCGCCAACAGAGGCAATCCACTCAAGAGTTTGTGAATAGAATCGTCGATAGAGGCAATTCACATCTTGAAACTATGGTCCCAAGATAAGCATCATACAATTTATGAATATTGCTCCCAATACCTTTTACATTTATCTTACCGAGCTAAGAGGGAGTGTTAATGCATGATAGCCTCGGTAAGATAAATGATTGAATGAGAGATAAATGAAGTCTCTCATTCAAACATTTATTATCGTGAGGGGGCACGATCAAGTGATGTCTTGATCGACCATGTCCAAAAGACATGGTCGGTCAAGGCATCGCTTGACCATACCCAGCCCACTACATATACCAAATGAAATGTGTGAGAATGGACATTGAAATAAAAATGCTCCTCCTCTCCTGCAACATAAAAGAAGACAATCAAATTTATACAACAATTCAGTGATAGATAATACATAGAACAAGATAAATTTTAATTTTGATCCACAAAATTAACACTTGCATTTTCCTTAGGAGATTTATCATCTTTGGTTAACTTACATCTAGTGGTCATAGGTGTATACACTGATTTGGAATATTCGAATCCAAACTTCTTTAACAACTCTTTGATGTACTTCGACTAAGAAATGAAAATTCCTTTATCATTTTGATTAACTTGTAGACCAAGGAAGAAATTTAACTGACCAATCATGAACATCTCAAATTATTTGTACATCTTGCTAGAAAACTTTCTGCACATATCATCTCTCCAAAGATTATATCATCAACATACACTACAACAATTAGGATTTTACCTGAATTAGTCTTAAAATATAAATTGTTGTTAGTCGAACCAATCTGAAATCCTGATCAGTTAGATACTTGTCTAACCTTCCATACCAAGTTCTAGGGGCTTGTTTTAGTCCATACAAAGCCTTTTTCAACCTGCAAATAATATTTGGATCACTCTCAACCCAAAACCTTTTTGTTGCTCAATATAAACTTCTTTCAATTCTCCATTCAAGAATGTTGATTTTACATCCATTTGATAGACCTTGAAGTCCTTAAATGTTGCAAACACCGAGAACATCTCGATTACCTCCATCCGAGCAACTGGGGCATAAGTTTCATCAAAATCAATGCCTTCAATCTAAGTATATCCTTTGCAAAGCAACTCTGCCTTTTTTTCAAAACCTTTCCATCTTCATCCAACTTGTTCTGGAATACCCATTTAGTTCCAATCGCATTCTTGTCTTCCGGTTTGTTGACTAATTCCCATGTCTAATTTTTCTCAATACGGTCCAGTTCCTCTTTCATTGCCTTCATCCAATTTTGATCATTACAAGCTTCTTCTACCATCTTTGGCTCTGTTTCTAATAGAAAACATAACAAAACTTGTTCTTGAGCCGCTTTGCTTCTTGTGATAATACCTTTGCTCTTGTCTCCAATAATATGATCTTTTGAGTGATTCTTTTGAACATACCTTGGAGTCTTGGATGTAGATGCCAAGGCATCTTATTTATTCTTTTCTTCACTTTTGTTTTCTTCTTCCTTTTTCTTTTCGCTAGACTCATCATATTCTTATCCTGCTACTATTTCTGAGTCTTTTGAATTATTTTCATCAACTCTCACATTTGCACTTTCAACAATCTTAGTCAACCTTTTGTTGTAACACTAGTATGCCCTGATCTTTGTTGAGTAACCTAAGAATATGCCTTCATTTGCTCTGTTGTCAAACTTTCCAAGATTATCCTCATCTCTCCGGATATATGACTTGCTTCCAAATACTTTGAAATATTTTACTATTGGAGTTCTACCATACCAAAGTTCATAGGATGTCTTCCCATATTTCCCTTAGTACAAAAAAATGTTAAGAGTGTATGATGTTGTATGAACTACTTCTCTCCAGTAGACTTCTGGTAATTCTGCTCCTTTCATCATAGTTCTAGCTTCCTCTTGTATAGTTCAGCTCATCCTTTCCACTACATCATTTTGTTGTGGTGTCTGAGGGGCAGATAACTGTCTTCTAATGCCATGTTTCTCACAGAAATCATTGAACTCATCAAAAATAAATTCTCCACCTCTGTTAGATCTTAAACACTTGATTTTCCTATCAACCTCATTCTCAACTTTTTCTTTGAATATCTTAAATTTCTCTAACGCCTCAGACTTCTTTCTAAAAAATGGAACCCAAGTCATCCTAGAATAATCATCAATCAGTAAAAGAACCTCCATCATATTTTTTAAGCTTTATGAGCTTACTCTTATCACCAGTCATACGATTTGAACATCCACTATCAATCAACCATTCATTCTTATCTAGATTCTAGCATGAAATGTAGAAGCAACAATCTTAGAAATGTCAAATCTAGGAACATCCTTTTCTACCAGAAATAAACAATCACCTTCTTCATAGTCTGATTCATCATCTGAAATGCCAGCATCATCCTTAACATAATAGGCTTTCTTGTTAAAATTTCCCTTGTTTTCCTTAAAATTCTGTCTCGTTCCCTTTTCTAGACATCTAGTAGCTATATGACCAATCTTTCCACATCTGAAACATTTGGAGGGTAACATACCTTTGTATTTGCCGATGTCTTTCTTCAGTTTTCTGACAAAGTTTACTTCCATCTCATCTAGGATTTCCTCATCATCCAAACCATCTTTAGATGCTTTGAATGTTGTCTTTGATTTGTCTTTGTCATTTCCAAACTTTCTCACTTCAAATGTAGTTAGGGTGCCAAATAGCTTCTCTCTAGTGAGCTTCTTCAAATCATAGGTTTCTTCAGTAGCTGAGATCTTATCACTGTAACTCACTGGTAAAGTCATCGAGATTTTGTCAATTACTTCTTCATCATTCTAGGTACCTCTGAGTTCTCTGATTTCATTAACTGTGCTATCAACCTTCTCAAAATAGCTTACAATGTCTTCTCCTTCTTCCATCTTCAGGTTTTCATACCTTCACTTAGCTGTTAGTTTTTTTGTCAACTTAACTATTTCATTTCCTTCATAGATATCTTTTAGTTTCTGCCAAACCTCATAAGCAGTATTCAAGGAAATAACTTTTGTCAATTCAGTTTTTGATAATGCACTAAAGATAACATACCTTACCTTTTCATTTTCTTCATAGGCTTGAATCTCTTCCGAGGTTGTAAGACCATTCACCAGTTGAACATACTTAGTCTCCACTGCCTTCCAAGTGTTGTGACCTAGAGAAACCATATAACCTCTCATATTTACTTTCTAGAAATTGTAATCAAATCCTTCAAAGATGGGAATGGACCATTTGTGTGCCATCAGATTAGGATCTACCTCAAGCAGTTAAGCTCTATATCAAGGAACCAAAGCTCTGATACTAATTATTGAATATTCGGGCAACTAAGAAGGGGGGTGAATCAATTGATGACAAAATTTCTTTTCTTTATTTAGAGATTCAGAACAACTAGTAGAATTAATTAGAACATATATGAAAGTATATGCACATAACAAATCAGACACAAGAGACACCAGAATTTACGTAGAAAATCCAAGAAGGGAAAAACCACATAGAATGTTAATTCTCAATATAGAAACACTGGTTAAGGTGATTTTTACAAAAGATGGCTCATTGCCAAGATGCTCACTACGGGAGGGCTCACTGTCAAAGAGAGAGAGATAAAAGAGAATCCACCAGTGAAACACAGTCTGCACTATCAAAATTGTTTTCGATAACAATCTGCAACACAACTCTACACATCAATTGGATTCTTTCAATCTTGCATATCATCAACACAAAAAGACACATTTCAACTCATCCAGATCATACTCCTACATATAATTTCTCTAGAAAAACATGATCCTCTATGTCAACCAAGATAGAGATCTAAAATAAGTCTCCACTAAATATTTCGGTGGTGGGAAGGAATGAGAAGTAGACCATATCACAATGTTCCTCATCGAACACATCGACACTCTACGTACATCACCAAATCAAGACCTAAAACATTATCCACACACTATACACTTGCCATAGCACAACCTCGACTACCAGACCAAAAACTTAACTTTTGGATCAATTTAGTCCCAAACCAGCCCTAAATGATATTAGCAATACATCTTCCGAAAAATCCAATACATCTGGGGAATTTTGGAAACCTCCAAATACCCAACATCAACTCATACATACGTTGCTTCTCAACATACCACCTGTTACCTATTTTCGCTAACAAGTTCAATTGGGTAGAGCTTTTGTGTTTTATAAACAAAAGGTGCATTTTTATTCTACTGTATTACAATCATGCACATAAAAGAAGGACAAAATATTAGTATCACATTGAAAGATTCATATGCATAAGAGGGAGTACACAAAACTTTGAGAAAAAGTAATCTTTATTGATAAATGAATGATGTCTCACACAAGCCATGAGACTAGGCCGTATAATGCATAGGAAGAAAACATCATATATTTTCAAGTGCAAAGTAAAAGTAAATGCAGAGAAGGAAGGGTGACTCGCCATAGACTGAATGACGAGTCCTCTCTGTGTTGCCTTGTGTCATTTGTAGCTTTTTGCCTAGCTTGCATCTAGTTTGTTGCCTCCTCGCTACCTTGAGTACCTGCATTTGAGTAAACAATGTGTTAGAGCAATGAAGGTCATCATTCATTATCTACATATGCACCGACAAACACATAATATATCCCTCATATGCATCATAACAACTAGTATGACATGTAAGCTCACTAAGAGAAATATCAGATCAAATCATCAGCAAGAAATCATATATGCACTGCTTTTGTCTAACTTGTTTGCTTCATGTGCAAATACAGGGAAAGTAACATGTTGTTATTCATCTGTTTTACATGAGTGGGGGAAAATGTGGCTCCCACAGGGGTTGAGCTTAGCTCATTTAAATGTCTCATAGCAACTATCAAGAATATAGATACACCTGAATAATAGTCATATGACCCTAAGCAGTAAGAAAAGAGTAAGACTGTCAAAGCGCAAGTTACATTGAATACTCCATAAAAGCCAATAAAAGCTAGCAATAACAATCTTAAAAGACCATGGCAATGACAAAGAGACTGTAATAGTTATCAAGATAGTGTACATATATCGAGATCAAAGTCCTCATGCAAGAAAGACTCAGTGCATTATATACAACCAACTGTGATGAATACCATAGATCACAAGAAGAAAGGTGCAACATACAAGAAGCGTAGCATTGTCTAGGGTAGATTTAGTAGCTACAGATCAATGGAGTAGGTTATGCATGAAGATCATAGTTCAAAATCATAATATTATAAAGTTTTGGTTTGATATTAAGGATGAGAGAGGATTACTGAACAATGAGTAATCTTCAAGCCAACAACTCAATTTCATTCATGAATAGCTACAACCCTTTTGAATTGAAAGAGTAGTCAAAGCACATAAAAGCTATCACAGTAAGATGTTGCCAGTGATTCCAATCTTCCAAAGCCCTCAAGAGTAGTTCATAGCAAAGATTGGTATGGAGAGGGGTATGATGAATCCATGTGATATTGGTCAAAGAAAATTATGCACATATAATATATAGTTTGCAGTGTTGAGGATGTAAGAAATGCAATCATTCTTTCCAAATTAGTCACTGTAATGAACTAGCTAGAGCAGCCACATCCAGTGTGTGAGGGCATATGATAAAGAAGAATATCTCTTGGTTTTTGAGCCAATTATTCTTATATCTCATGATTACTGTAGCTGTCCACACTTAGAAAAATAGAAAAAGAAATTATGAGCATTTCAAAGCTCAATTAAGGCTAAATTGAAATCTAAGACACCCTAGTAACAATCATCAACAAGGATCATATTGAAAGCAGCCCTAGCTAAAGTATAATGAGTAGATTTAGGAAGACTATATGTATTGCTACAATAAAGATAACATATTTTTTGCCCTCAAGGTAACAGAGAGAAAGCATGCAATTAGAAGATACCAACATTGAAAAGGACATTCTTAGTCCAAATCACTATCAGGAATTATGTGACAATCTTCAACAATAGCAAGTAGAGCTTCAACCATGGTCAAGTATCAACAAGAAGACCTTATAAGAAAGAACAAACCTCAAAAACTCAAGAGAATTTCTCTGTCACAAAGTAGCCATAGGTCTGAGATATTTATTACAGTCTTTTTCTTTTCGGTCTCAAAACATTGATTGTTTCCCAATAGAGAGATCAATAATACTTGTATACAATAGGTCTGTCTCAAGAATAGAGTTGTAATCAACCTTGAGCCACAAAGAAACTAAAAGTACATAGTTCATAGTGGGAAAATCAGAGATAGAGCAACATATAATGATACAGTCATTATAATAGAAGCAACCTATCATTCATAGTCCAATATTCTTAGAACAATCCTCATCTGAGGATCTAAAAAACCAAAGGCCCTTAAATACATTCTCATGATAAAGGAAACAATATATATCATCCAAGAACAAAGATTGACCACATGAAGACAACTAGTGGACTACCATGATATGACAGTATGTATGATCTTTTGTGCAAACCCATTCACAGATATACCACAGAGCGGAGAAAAAGATTGTCAAACAATAGTAATAAGGATGAAGAACATCCGAGACCATGACATTTGAACACTAAAAAAGGGCATCCATTGATCTAGCCACATTACAGTTGTTGACAAAAGATATAAAGTATTTGCAACAATTATAGGCACAACCCTACAATATAAGACAAATGATTGCGTTGTTGCATGATTTCTTTCCAGCATTTAAGGCACTAAAAACAAATCAAAGAGGTTGCAAAAGGGAATATATTCTTCAATAAAGGAAAATACAATAAAAAATCAGTGGATGCATTCATGAAGAGTATTGACGCACATAACCATCTACAACACCATTCTCATAAATAGTGAATAGAGATGCCATGGTTTTTATAAAATCATTCCAATGATATACAAAGATAGGAATCTTGATAAAAATCCTTTATCAAAGAGAAAAAATGAAACGAAGATTGATCTTACCACGCAGTCCCTGCAATAAAATCTTTATCAAATATCCAGAAGCTACAACAAATGGAGTGTTTCCCAAGCCAAAACCCTAGTCCTCATGGCGACAACATCCTCTTCAAGCAGAAAAGGTGCAAATGAAAGAAGAGAGGAAATGTTTTCCTCTTTTGTTTCTTGTTTTAGTGTTCAAACCCTAATAGATGCCGATAGGGAAAAATTTTTTTGCTTTTGTTTTATAAAAAAAAAGTCTGTGTTATTATGTTCAAGTTGTGGCATTCTTCATATACCTTGTAATTTATTTAAGTGTTTTGTAAACACTTATGAAGAAAATAGGTCAAAAAGGCTCTTTAGGGTATGTTAGGAGATGTACTTAATTTTTGCATTTACACTTGTAAATATTTGTTTAGGTGATATTAATAAATCACTCTAAATGGATGATTTTTGAAATGTAAAATAGGGGGCGTCTTTAAGTGTTTTTTCAAAAGAAGGAGTTTTAGCTTGAGTCTTGGAGATATTTTTAAACACGTGGAGTTAAAATAGGTGACAAAGGTGATTTGTCACCTAATTATTAATTTACTTTCAGTTTAAGAGTCCTACTAGATAAAGGATCAGTCAATGAGAGTTTTGAGGGGACTAACTACTTGATTCTCTCAGTTATACCCCAATTTTGAGGGGATTTTCAATTGCATTTGACCTAAAGAAGTTGTGTTCATTTTGACAACTCCATTTGCATTATTGAGGGACTTCTCTTTCAGTTAGGTGCATGATTTGAGGAAGGGCTTGGAATTTTGACAACTCATCACTTTTGGAAGGCATTGTGTATAAGTCTTTCTTTCTCACTCATTTTTCTCAAGTTCTGAGGCTTGTAGTGGTAGAAGATAGTCATACTTTGTAACTCATTTCTTATGAGCAGTATTCAGATTTTGTGATTAAAAAAAATCCCTTTCAATAAAAAGCTGGTTCCTTCTCCTATATCAGTGTTCAAAATATTGTTGTGGATATTTTTACTGGAATAGTTGTGATTGTTGTTTGATAATCCTTCATGTTATCTATTTTCCTTCAATGTTCAGTTCATGGTGTAGCATGCTATAGTGCAGGTCTGTGATTGTGTAAGTTATTATGTTGTATCAAAATTGTGAGAAACATCATTTGTTACCTTTTGTGAACAACAAAAAGTTAGTCTTTCATAAGAGTCATTTTTGCAAGTATGCATTGTGGAGTTGTGAGCTATTTTTAGTTTCATTGTTGGATTGTTGTGAGTTTAGTATCAAAGCAAGTTATTTTTTAGTCATTGGTGGATCACTTTTTTAGCAATAGTTTCAGTTTTATGCATATCCTTATATCCTTTTTCCCAAGTCAATTTCAGTTAGTATTAAGTGATAAAAAAGGAAGCCGACCTATAATCCGGAGGTCTACTCTCATAGTAGGATACCCACAGTTTGAGAGTAGTCCCATATTTCATAGGATTGCAGATATTTCACATTTGCATAGGGTGCAAATCCCCATGACAACAGTTTTTGGCATGCCCGATGGGACTATTAAACTTTTCTAAGTTCATAGAAGGCCAGCTTGGCTGCTGTTTTGGTGTGAGCAACAGTGATTCCAGCCATTGGAGGCAAGAAGTCATCACACCTGGCGACTCAAGGTTCAAGTCAACTAGTTTCAAAGATCAAGTGTTGGTATTATTTCTAAATCAATTCTTCCATTTTAGTTTCCAGCTCTTTTAATGATTAAAGATGTCAAGTTTTCATGGAAATCGATATTACTACCCTCCATACCATGAGAATGTAGCTCCTTCACTCTCTTACCAACCATATCCATTTTGATAATAATAATAATAATAATAATAATAGATATATGAAAACTATTTTGATAATTTGATCAATTTTAATTACCATAATATTTTTTGATTTCCTTTTGTAATGACTGTTCACAATATTAACTAATAAATAAGAAAATAAATGAAAATTTGAAAATAATAACATAAAAAATAATGCTTATTTACAACATAGTTTCTCTAAATGTTAAATTCTGACCTGATTGGGAACTCACAATTTTAAAAGAATAGTATCCAAAAGATGTAATAGTAATCCTGTCTATAGAAGACCTAACAAATAATTATGTATTTAACAATAATTAGTCAAAATGAGGCGGGAAATGAAGCAAAGGAAAGAGGAAAGTATCTTTTTTAAAAGCGTCAAAAAGTGCAACAAGGATGAAAAGAGTACGATAAAAGAAGTGTGGCTACTTTTCTAAATGAAACAGGAGGGGGATCCGTTCAAGAAGTTTAAATTCCCCTTCTCTGTATTTCAATTTCTATCGATATCGATCCTTTCACTTCAACAGCTCCCATCTTAAAATGACAAGCATCTGATACACCCATTTCTTGCTTCATTGAAAATCTACTGTATTTATAAGATTTGCATCGGTAGACATTATAGTAAATCATAAATTTTTGTTGTGTACTTTGGAGTTTGGACAGGGTTGCTGACGAAAGGAAGCTTCAAGTATGCTCCAAAGCCACCGAGTAAATATTGTTCAAGCACTTTAAACATGAAATCACACTGAAAGTTGAAGGACAGAGATTGCCAATTAGGATTTGCCTGTTCTTTGATGAACGCCTTCGGCCTAATTAAAAATGAGCTTCGTAAGAAGCTGCAGATGGAACAAACTTATGAGGCAAGAAAAAATTTCACGCGCATGTAAACCGACAGGCTTTATTTTTGCCGCTTCAATTTCTCATATAAAGAAGACATGCACAATCAATAGCTTTGTGAAGACAAGAAATCAACTAGCAGTAAGCTTCAAATTGGAATGAAATTAACTGTTTGTTAGAGTTTCAACAATCAAAGTCTGTTTTTATTTATAGTTCTAAAATGGTGAATGATTCCACGTACTCTCACAATGATCATGTTCCTGCAAATTCTCAATTTTATGTGGGGTTGGAGAAATGTATTTGGGATTTGAAGAGGCTTTTGTTCCGAAACGAGGTGTCGGTTGTTGGCGTTCATAGTATGGGAGGTGGTGGGAAGACTACTCTCGCATTGGCTCTATGCAATGATCTCCAAATTAAAGGTGATATTCCCTCTAAATTCTGTTCATATTTTTCTGAATGTTTTAATTATTTAGGGCTTTCTAAAGTTTGTTCTTTGCCACGTTACTTGCATGTAGAATCTCTATTATATCATAGGAGGTGCTATGCTACTATGGTTCAGGTTTAAGGACATCTCTTCATGCATGCTAAGCTATTTAGTCTTAATTACACTTGTTTTTTTATGGATTCCAGATTATTTTGATAACAATGTGATTTTCATCACCGTTTCACAATCCCCCAATCTAAAAGGAATATTGGAGACTATGTGGGAGAAAATAGCCAAGAGAAGACTAGAGTTTCAGGATGTGAAAGATGCACACATAAATTTGCAGCAGTTGCTTTCGAAGCAATCTAAGCCAACTCTAATTATTTTGGATGATGTTTGGTCTAGTGAAAATTTGGAAGAATTACTATTTGAAGGTCTGGCATACAAGACTCTTATAACCAGCAGAGACAAGTCCACCATACCCAGAACTCCCTCTTCACAACTCTATCAATTACCCTTGCTGGGCACAGAGGATGCTCTGTCTCTTCTCTGCTTCTGGGCTTTTGGACAGACATCAATTCCAAGTGATGTAGATATAAATCTAATAAAGGAGGTAAGGATTTATCTGAAATTTTTGTTGTTCTGTGAGTTTCACTCACATATATGTGTATTTTGTTGTCCTACAAGGCCCGCTTGTAAATTTTCTTAAAATTTTGCAGGTGCAAGCAGAATGTGACGGTCTGCCACTTGCTCTAAAGGTGATTGGAAGTTCTATGCATGGGGAACTGGACGAGGCTTGGAAAAGGGCAAAGAAAAAGTCTGAAGGAGAATACATATCAGATTATCACAGAAAAGGGCTATTTAGATTGTTGCAGACAAGTATTGACTCCTTAAATTATGTAGCCAAGGAATGTTTCTTAGACTTGGGGTTATTTCCCAGGGACAGGAAAATCTGTGTTGATGCACTATTGGACATTTGGGTCTATGTTCATAAGCTACGAAGACATGATGCTTTTGAAATCTTATCAGAACTTGCAAGCAAAAGTTTGCTAAATTTAAGTAGCAATCAAAGGTAACTGTCTTTCCTTTTCATATTAGATTTCTTTTAGTCATTTTTTCCAACACTGACCTGACATGCTTGTCCGCAACAGAGGAAGTGCATCAGTCTCATATAAAAATGCTTTGGAGCTGTATTTTTCTCAGCATAACGTACTGAGAAATTTGGCCTTGTATTTGGGACGCCAAGACAATATAGTTCACACTAAGAGGTTGGTCATAACAAGGAAGGACTCTAGTTTGTTGGCGAAAGGGGAGTTGCTTATTGATAGATCATTTGATAGTCAAATTCTTTCCATTCTCACTGGTGAGCTCACTGAAAAACTCTTACACATGTATTCTGGTTGAAAACATTTCTTTGAAAGAAAAATCATTATTTTTAATGTTCATCTTTGATGTCAAATTCTAGAATAGAATAGAATTTCAAGCATGATTTTCTGCACAGAATAAGATTTACATCAATTCTCAATTTTTTCTGTGTAATATCAATATTTCTTCTCGTCTCCATCGCAAATACAAGCACTATTTTCCCTTAATGTCTTCATTCCTAGATTCCACTTCAATATGATGGTGATTTAACATATGTAAATCTAATTGGTTTTCCTTTGCAATTTATAAATGCAGGCCCTATGGAGGAAAATCACTGGCATGATATGACTTTCCCTGAAACAGAGGCTCTGATGTTACACTTTACTTCGACAGATTACTTTCTTCCTCCATTTCTGGAATCCATGAAAAAATTAAGATTTCTGATGGTATCCAATTGCGGTACAAAGAAGGCAACAACGAAAGGTCTAGATGTCTTATCTTCACTCACTCAACTCAAGAGCGTCCGCTTGGAGAGGGTGATTGCACCCTTTGGTGAAAAACAGAGCATTGAAGCACTGCAGAACTTAGAGAAGCTATCACAGAGCTTATGTGAAGGATTTGGAAATATATCCACATTCATTAAGCTCCAAGATTTTAACCTGGACCACAGCAGTGATTTGGAGGAGTTACCCCCAGTTGTCTGCAATATGAGCTCCATTCTCTCTTGGTCTATTACCAACTGCCATCTACTTCAGAATTTACCACATGATTTTGGAAATATGAGTTATCTAAGAATGCTAAGGTTATCTGCATTACCAGGCCTGAAAGAGCTTCCTGCATCAATCGGAAAACTTGCACAGTTGGAATATCTAGACATTTCAGTATGCGAGGGTTTGAAAGAACTTCCAGAGGAAGTAGGACAGCTCAAGAAGTTGAGGGAAATTGATATGAGAGAATGTTCTCGTTTGACGAGGTTACCTACTACTCTTTGTGAGCTAAGTTCCCTGAAGGTTGTCACCTGTGATGAGAAGATTGGGAATCAGTGGTTGCGGGCCAAGAACATTTCTATTCCAGAGCTGACAGTTGAAATTGTGGAAGTACACTTCAGTTTGGATTGGCTTGATGATTGACGTCTTTTCCAACTCTCATCTTGAAGAAAAAAGAAGATCCTTTCCATCATAACGTTCTTGTAAAATTTTCTCAACATTTTTATATATACTAGCACAAATCAATATAAGATCCCCTGTATTTTCAGCCTCTGATTATGATCAATTTTTTGGCAAGTTTAGTACAATAGACATTCTTAACTGTTTTGTACATGCATAACGAACATATCCTCTGTCCCAAGACAGTTCTTTGTTTTGAATATAGTCAGGATGTGGATGTATGTAAATGTGTTGGGAATTCTCTGCACTGCAATTAATTTTGGCTCGGTGGTTTAGACTCCACTAATTTTCTCTCAATGTTGGGTCGTTTAATTCAAATGCACATAATTTTCAATCTTCAGGCCTGTGTTGTAATTTATACGTCCAATTAGAAATTATCTTCTTGTATTTGCTTGTTCAAAGAGCTTGAGCTTGTGTGTGAAGAGTAACATTGGCTCCATACCCCAAACTCATAAAACCTTTATTTCTCATCGGAATTTGGGAAGGTTTGACTTTAAACCTCTATGATCAAGTTTAGCTTGTTCCTTTGTTGGGCTTTTCTATTTCCTTTAGGTCTTTTTGATTCTTTTGTCTCTATTTTCTGTTTTCTAGTTTCATGTGGTCGTTGCTTGTTTTTGTTGTATAAGGTTTTGAGATCTTTTGAAAACATTCTTTCAATTCATATCGTTTATCGAATAAAAAATAAATACCTTCCATCTCAATAGTGATGAAAGTTGAATTTTAATTTATTCTTGAAAACTTGTTTTAATACCGTTAAACATTAATCAAGCAAAACAACACTCTCTCATTATCATATTGAAACTCTAAATATATCCATACAAAAATTATAATTCAAATAATTTTATATATTAGTTTTTTCAGAAATTAACTTAATTTTTTTTTATAAAAAAGTAAATCTATAGTTTATTTTAAAATTCCAATTCTTTACATCATTCCTTGGTTCTCACTTAGCCTACAATTATGTTCCATGAAAATAGTTATATTGCATATGTATTGGCATCTATGCATATAATGATGAGCAAGCACACATATAAACTAAATGTCATCATTTGGCTAAGTAGCAAACCTACAAAATCTCATCTCTAAAGAATTTGAACTTTTCTAAATGACATATTTAAGAAACATACCATCATCCTCACTAATTACACTAAACTAATTAAATTATAAAACTCATTATTAAAAATATTTGCAAACAAGTGAATCTTAAAAATATCCTATGAAAGAAAAATAATAATCTCTATACCTATACTTTTATGAGCTAACATTTATATAGTTTACGATATACCATGAAGTTTCTACAATAACCTCGGATTTTCTCAAGCATTATTAGTAACAAACAACCCAATATCAACTTCCATGATATATTGTTACAACAATGTGCAACATATGCAAGTGATATTCAATGAGTTCCACTGAATATATATTCCACTCAAGTAAACTTACAAGAAGGAAGTACAACAATAAATATATCTCAATTACATTGCAACATTATGACAATATCAAAAGTAGATATCTAGAATTCAATGAAGACAACATCATTACATACCCAAGATATACAAGGGGTCAAAATACAACTCTCATCCATGCTAAGCATGCAATAGGTTAGGTTTTGAAGTCAAGCACACATATACAAGCTCAAAAATAGTACACCAAAAATGGTAACCAAAGAAATCTATGCTAAACTTTACAAGTTAATCCTCTGATCTCCCATGTTCTTATTACTAATCAAAGACGGTTTTGAAGCCATCATAAGAATACCCCTTTCCTCCCCTTCCATCAATCAAGGTGAAGAAGAACCATCCATAATCTAAAGGTTTGGTACAATACCATACTAGCGATTGTTCTATTTATTTTATTTCTTTTTTAACCCAAATCATACACAAAAAACTATATATTGAAAAAAACTAAATACAAAGAGCTTGAGCTTGTGTAAAGGGTGATATTGGCTTCATACCCTAAACATATAAAAAAATTGAGATATGAAATGGATTTGTTGGAGAGTTCAAACATAATTTTATGGATAAAATGTCCACTAGAATAGTTTAGTGGGCATAGACTTCATATTCAAACATTTAGCCAAAAAATAAAAAAATGCGAAAAGATACAACATAGAAAGTTTGCAAAGTAAACTCCAATGGATTAGACCACTCCATATTGTTTGGCCATTGAGCTTAAATATTATAATGTATGTACCAAATATTAATAATGTATTTTTTGTACCTATTCAATATAAATTTGTGTAATTTATTTAATGCATTGAAATCATATTGTTTAAGGATAACAACACATTAAATATGATTAACTTTTGGAAAAGTTTGTAGCTAACAAACTTTATATCATACGGATTTCTGTGACATCAAAATTGAGTTTCATTTAGCGATCTTGAAAGATGAAAGAGCACTTATCCTTGATCCCAACCTATTTAGGCTTTGTGTTTCCATACGAACCCTTCTAGTCATGCCTCTAAATGATTTGCCAATCACATATCCTCGACTTGCTATGGTTCAAGGTTCCTCAATTTGTACATTTCAATGTCTTACTCCTCAAGGTTAATAATAAAGGATGAGAAAATTTATCCCTTTATGTCAATGAATAAGTGAATGATTTATCTAAAATGTTCTTATTATTTACCCTATGTAATAAACGCCCTTGGCTACTACCAAAAAAAAATTAACCAATTTTATTACACTTTTGATAACCTCTTAATCAATCAAGCAACTTCTTTCTTATTAAAAGAGCTAGTTTCATAACCTTAACAAACCATAGAAAGAAAGGGTAGTAACTCTATACCACAAATATGAAATCTTAGACTGTAACATTGTATATTGCACTCCATGCAATTCCACGCTACATAAGTGCCTCTGCTTTAAGAAAATTGGAGAATTCTTTTAGCTTTTACCCACTTGCTTGTTTGGATTGCCTTGCCAACCTCTCCTTTGTCCTTTTCTCAACCTTGTTGACTATTTGACTCAGGGACAATAACATGTCATGGAGACGTTTATGTGTCATGCTAGCATCCCACAACAATCCCATCTAAAGGTGGTCATTGGAGCATTACACCTAAAGTTTTTGGTAGTATAACACCTCCTACTACATGCACTAATGTCAATTTCCCTTTTAGGTTGCTTATCTTGCCTTTTGGGGCTTCATTTTTGCTCTCTCACATTCTCTAGAAACTCTTATTGCTCTCTAGCTTCTTGATCTCTTGTTTTACTTTGTGTTTGAGACTCCATCACTAGTTCTAGTATATTTTTTTCACCATTGTTGCATCTTGTTCGTTTCACTATAACTCCATGCTGGAAGGTTTAACACTCATCTTCGCTCGAGCCAACTCATTTATTTTTGGGTGTTGAAGGGGAGTTTCTATTAGGAACCGAGAAGGACAACTGAGAGGGGGGGTGAATCAATTGTCAATAAATTACAACCCAAAACCAATTATTCCAACTTAAAACTTAGTGCTGATAAAACAAACTTAATGTCGGTAAAACAAATTAATAGTTACAAAAATAACGATATAACTTAATGCATGAAACAAAAAGAGAAACAACATCCACAACACATGACACAAATATTTTGACATGGAAACCTTATAAGGGGAAAAACCACAGTGGGAAACCTTACCCACAATCAGATGATACTACTGCTGATAGTAAGTGAATACAATAAGGGGTCTGTACATGCAGAAAGACCAACCGCTTAGAGCTCACTGCTCAATCACAAAATAGGAGTCACACTGAATAAAATTGGATGGTTAAATCCAATAAACAATGTACTGCTTCAGTATAGCATCTACAATGCTAGATTTAGTACCAGTTTAAGCTCTGACCATGAGTGCCAAACACCTTTATAACCTTTCCTTCAACATTCAAATAATATCTGCATGATTCGCACAAGGATCTGCTTATACAATGATCTTCAATATTCACACACACTCATATATATGATCTTCAAATAAGATCTTACAATTATTTATACAAAACCCTAAGAACTTCTAATTAGGTCGGCTCCCTAAAGATATTACAAGTACAAAATAAGTCTTGATGCAATACAATATGTCGGCTCAATACATTTACACATTATCCAATCAATAAACCATTTCCAAAACGTGTCATTCTGGTATGGAACATGATATCTTGTACCGGTGCATAACCTGGACCTATCTGTCGGTAAAGGCAAATATGTGAACCTGATCAGACCAATACGAAAAACACCAAATCCAAACATCCAATCCATGTCTTCGACATAACCAAATGATCTCCAGATGATAACAAGTCATCATCAACTTCCTGAGTTGCCGGTGAAACATATACCGATGACTGTGCATAAGCCAATATCCATGCTGGGACTACAATGTGCCGGTTCAACAATAAACCAATATAACCACAGTGCCGAATCAACAATGTAGACCTCCAAAAAGATAAGCGTTGACATCAATGACAAAACCAATGCAACACATGACAAATTCATTCATAATACCAACAATCTCCCCCTTTGGCATTGATGGCAACACTAGATGGGAAAAACATCTAAGTGCAAAAAATAGAATGCCAAATACCAACAATCTCCCAAAATAGATCAATCAAAGTTCTGTACCAAAAACAAAAACAATATAACCAAAACCAAAAATACATCTCTCTCCAATCTTCAAAGTACAATGTTTTTCCATAGACATCTCTCTCCCTTTGACATCAAATGCCAAAGTAGTCAAGAATAAAAAATCTGAACATAACATACAGCTAACTACTCCCCCTGAGCAATAGCTCTCCTTCATCAAAGTCGAAAAAAGATTTTTCTATTAGTCCCTACTAGTTTGATGCCAATCTTCATCATTCAAGTCTCTGCCGGTGGGGAAATTACCCCAAGCTGCTCTTTGAGATATTCAAATGTTTCCTTAGGTAAAGTCTTTGTAAAGATATTTGCAATTTTGTCTTTAGTATTCACACAAATGAATCTCACTTCATTTGCTTCAACATTCTCTTTCAAAAAATTATACTTAATAGAAACATGTTTTATTTTAGAATGAAATACTGGATTCTGTGATATATCAATTACTGCCGAGTTATCACAGTAAATAATTACCGGTTCTTTGCATTTTACCTTTAAATCGTTCAACATTTGGTTGATCCATAATACCTGAGTGCAATTAGTTGTTGCTGCAACATATTCTGCTTCTGTTGTAGATAATGATGTACAAGTCCGCTTCTTGCTTATCCATGAAATTAACCTTCTACCAAGAAAGAATGCTCCACCAGTGGTACTGTTTTTGTCATCCACATCTCCTTCCCAATTTTCATCAGTATATGCACATAACTCAAAATTGTCATCTTTAGGATACCATAAACTAAGATTTGTTGTGCCTTGTAGGTACCGAAAAATCCTTTTTACTGCAGTTTCATGATTTTCTTTAGGATTGCTTTGAAATATTGATACAATACACATTGCATTCATTATATCAGGTCTGGTTTGTGTCAAATATAGTAATCCTTTAATAATATATTTATACCTTGTCAGATTAATGAGAGCTGAATCATCCTTTAATGTCAATTTATTAGTTGTAGTCATAGAAGTGCTTACCGGTTTGGAGTTTTCCATACCAAATTTCTTCAAAAGTTCTTTCAAGTATTTTGTTTGACATATGAATATGCCTTTATCTGTTTGTGAAATCTACAAACCTAGAAATTGTTTTTATCTCTCCAATCATGGACATTTCAAATTCTTCCTGCATCTTGTTAGCAGAGTCTCTACATAACTCTTCTTCACCTCCAAAAATGATATCATCCACAAATTCTTCAATAAGAAAAATGTCATCATTGGTAATTTTGTAATATAAATTACTATCAACATTACCTTTAGTATAACCAAGCTTTAAAAGATATTTATCTAGTCTAGCATACCAAGCTCTGGGAGCTTGCTTCAATCCATATAAAGCTTTCCTTAACCTGGAAACCATATCCTTATCATTTGTTAATGAAAATACATCAGGTTGTTCAATGTATACTTCTTCTTCAATATCTCCATTAAAAAATGCACATTTTACATCCATTTGATAAAATTTATAGTTCTTATGAGATGCAAATGCAAGAAATAGTCTTACTGCTTCAATTCTGGCTACTAGTACAAAAGTTTCATTATAATCAATTCCTTCTTTCTGAGAATAACCTTTACAAACTAATCTTTCTTTGTTTTTGATTACTTCACCATCTTCATTAAGTTTATTTCTAAATACCCATTTAGTTCCAATTACATTTTTGTCTTTAGGCTGGGGAACTAATGTCCAAGTATTATTCTTTTTAGTCTGTTCTAATTCATCTTCCATTTCTTTTATCCAATGTTTATCTTGACATGCTTCAACAACTGATGTTGGTTCAACTTGAGAAATTAAACATACCCCTTCATTTGCCAATCTTCCTCTTTTAATAACACCTTGATTTTTATTTCCAATTATCTTATTTTCTGAATGATTCAATCTTACATACCTAGGTTTATTCTGATTTCCACTTACAGGCTATGGTTCTTTAGTCACAGTTGAGTTTTCTGATGATGTCGGTGTGACTGGTTCTTCACTCTATTCCAGTGCAATCTGTGCCAGTTCATTTAAAATCATTTCTACTGTTGGTTCAGAACCTACAAATCTTGATACTCATCTAAAAATGTCCATCTATCTTCACATTAGTACTTTCAATGATTTTCTGCAATCTTTTATTATAACATCTATATGCCTTGCTTCTAGTTGAGTAACCAAGAAATATTCCTTCATCACTTATAGGATCAAATTTTTCAATAGAATCATCTCTCCTAATATAGCATTTGCTTCCAAATATTCTAAAGTATTTAAGAGTAGGAGTGTGACCAAACCATAGTTCATAAGGGGTCTTACCGGTTTCATCTTTGATGTGAAATCCGTTGAAAGCATAAACCGCTGTATTCACTGCTTCTCTCCATTACACATAAGGTAGATTTGCTTACATCATCATTGTTCTTGCTGGATCTAGTATAGTTCTGTTGTTCCTTTCCACAACTCCATTCTGCTGGGGTGTCTAGGGTGCTGATAGTTGTCTTTTGATTCCATTCTCTTCACATAATGCATTGAATTCCGTAGATGTAAATTCTCCTCCTTGATCAGATCTCAAGAATTTGATTTTCTTGCCGGTTTCATTCTCTACCATTGCCTTGTATATCTTGAATCTCCCAAAAGTTTCTGATTTCTCCCTGAGAAAAGTAACCCAACACATTCTAGAATAATCATCAATTATTAGCATAAAGTATCTATCACCCTAAAAACTCCTTGTTCTTGCTGGACCACATAAATCAGTATGAATTAAATCAAGAATATTATTGGATTTCTTAGAAATGCTCTTAAATGTTGTTCTAACTTTCTTTCCCATTTGACATTCCTTACATACCGGATTGTGAGGTTTCACAATCTTAGGTAAATCCCTTACTGCCTTGGTTGAACTGATCTTTACAATGCAATCAAAATGCACATGACAGAGTCTTTTACGCCATAACCAACTTTCATCAATCTGTGCAATCAAACATGTCTTATCACTGGTAATCAAATGAAAGATATTGCCTTTAGTCTGATTACTAGTTGCAATCTCCAATCTAGTTTTGTTCATGATTTTCCATTTTCCGTTCTTGAATTGTAATTGAAATCCCTTTTCCACTAACTAACCAACACTCAAGAGATTATGTTTTAAACCTTGAACATAATAAACATTGTAAGTGTTGTGCTTACCATCCAAAGATATAGTCCCTCTTCCTTTGATTAAACAAGCTTTGTCATCTCCAAATCTTACTAGACCTCCATGAATTTTTTAGAATGATAAAAATTTGCTTTTATCATCAGTGATATGATGCAAGCAACCACTATCAATGATCCATTCATCCTTTTCTTCAATTTTTGCTGCCAATGCTCGCTCTATCGGTTTGAAAATAGGTGCCAGTTGATCTTCTTTTATTGCAGAAAATGCCCATCCACTATCTGTTGGATCTTCATCTGAATCATCTGTAACACCTTCATCTGCATAGTAACATGACTTATCTCTATTTTTCTTAAATATGTATCTTTGATATTCAGGGTTAGGTTTATATGTTCTCTTAGCTTCATCTCTTAGTCTTTCATATCTACTAGGACACCTAGATGCCATATGACCAACTTTATTGCAATTAAAACATTTGAAAGGTGCTTTACCTTCATACTTACGTCTTTCTATACCTTTAGGCATCTTCCTTGCAAATAGTGCTTCAAGTTCTTCATTTTCTCCCCTAATATCTTCAAGTTCTTTTGCATAAAGTGATTTCCAATCAGATTTGTTAGATGATGATGGCGATGATGATGATGATGTCGATGATGATGCTTTGAAAGCTATATCGGTTTTGACTGTAGCAACATGACCAAATTCTTGAAGCTCAAATGCTGAAAGTTTTCGAACCAAAGTATCTCTAGATACTGATGTATTAGGCATTGTTCTCAACTCATTAATAGCTGTCACTTTCATTTTGTAAGCTAGTGGCAAAGCTCTTAAAACTTTAGAAACAATTTCATCTTCACTTAAAGATCTTCCACAACATTGTATTCCTAAAACAATTTGATTAACTCTTTCCATAAATGCATAAATTCTTTCATCTTCTTCCATTTTAAAATTTTCATACCTAACCTAGTAACATTCCAATTTTGCAATCTTGATAGTGGTATCTCCTTCATTCAATGTTTCCAGTTTATCCCAAATAGATTTTGCAGTAGATCTGTCTAATAATCCGATGATTTGTTGATCTGATAATGTGCTTAGAAGTGCTTCTCTTGCTTTGCAATCATTCTCCGAGTCTTTAGCCAATGTCGGTGGATGAGGGTTATTCGAAGTAGGACCAACATAGCCATTCTTTATAACATCCCATATATCTCTTCCAATGCAGTTCAGATGTGTTTCCATTCTGATCTTCCATATACCATAGTTAGTTCCATCAAGTTTGGGATTGTCCTTCCTGAAGATATTTGCTGCCATAGGATCTCCTCAAGCTATTAGGCTTCTGCAAAAAGAGGACTCTGCTTTGATACCAATTGTTAGGAATTGGGAAGGACAACTGAGAGAGGGGGGGTGAATCAATTGTCAATAAATTACAACCCAAAACCAATTATTCCAACTTAAAACTTAGTGTCGGTTAAACAAACTTAATGTCGGTAAAACAGATTAATGGTTAGAGTAGTGCCGATATAACTTAATGCATGAAACAGAAAAAGGAACAACATCCACAACACATGAGACAAGGGGTTTTGACATGGAAACACTGTAAGGGGCAAAACCATAGTGGGAAACCTTACCCACAATTAGACAATACTACAATAGATAGTAAGTGAATACAATAAGGGGTCTGCACATGCAGAAAAGCCAACCGCCTAGATCTCACTGCTCAATCACAAAATAGGAGTCACACTGACTACAATTGGATGGTTAAATCCAATAAACAATTTACTGATTCAATATAACATAGAAAATGCTGGATTCAGTACTGGTTTAAGCTCCATGAGTGCCAAACACCTTCATAACCTTTCCTTCAACCTTCAGATAATATCTGTGTGATTCGCACAAGGATTTGCTTATACAATGACCTTCAATATTTGCACACTTTCATATATATGATCTTCAAATAAGATCTTACAATTATTTATACAAAACCCTAAGACCTTATGATTAGGTCGGCTCCCTAAACAACATAGACTAGTGCAAGTGTAACATATATCTTCATCAACAATTATCTTCTCCCCCTTTGACAACAATGCCAAAGTGGAGGCACAAGCTTCCAATCTCCACTATGTTGCTCTCCCTATGGAGTAACATCATTCAACACAACAACCCTGAAATATTTGACACTGTAACATCTGACTGATATGGGGCACAAAGCTTTAGTTTACATCATGAAGGGGCAAAACCCCAAATTCACCTCTCAAATAGGTAAATGTAGTCTTCGGTAAGGGCTTAGTGAATATGTCTACTAACGGCTCCTTACTGGAAACATGTTCTAATACAACCTCTTTGTTTTTAAACCTCTCTCTTAAGAAATGATACTTGAGCTCAATGTGATTAGTTCTAGCGGGCGTGTGCACAAAGATGGTGGTTAGAAAAGTGGACACCACCCAAAAAAAACCTGGAAAAATAGGCAGCGCGTACGTGGTTTTAAAATTTCAAATTCCCGCATACATGCTTAGGTTTGTTCTTCCCGAGCCTAGAAAAGGTAGCGCGTACGTACTGAGCTTAGGAAACTGAGCGCGTATGCGCTACGCCTAGGAAAATTAGCGCGTACGTGCTGCTTATAGGAAAATGAGCACATACGCACTAATAATCCTAGTAAAACCGCATACGCAGTGCCTGATGAAAAAAGTTTTTAAAAAAAATTGGGTCCTCATTTACCCGAAAAGCGTGTTTTTTACTTTTTTTTTCCCCATTTTCTAACCTAAACTGTGAACGGGGTGCGAAATTTGTCCTCAGGCTATGGATCAAGGTTAGTTTTTGTTTTTTTTGTCTTTCTTTCTAGTTTATGCAATTTGTTTTACATTTTGAATTTAATTTCATTAATTTTGATTAGGTTTTTTCATTTTTTGTTTCAAAAACCAGATTCTTCTAATCCAGAACAAGAACAACCAAATGCACCTCTTGAAAACCCACAAGAACAACCAAATGCACCTCTTGAAAACACACAAGAACAACCCCCAATTTCTCCTTTTGACCGCAAACCGAAACACAGGAAGAATTAATTAATCAATTAGGGCAAAATACATACAAAATCAATAGACTGATTGTAAAATTGATAGCTTCTGAACTTGACCATCATCAATCCCTGGCCACTAGCCTAGAAACATTAGCTAGTGGTGCCATAGCTGTTTCCACATAAATTACCAAATGGGGAAGCTTTAGGGATATGTGTCGTCAATTCTATGCCAATGGGCTATCATACGATACATATTCCAATGGCCTATGTCGGTTTTCAACGACTCAAAGCCATTTTCAATTAGTAGCATTTTTTTGCCTACTCAAAAAACCGGCAGTTGCTTGCAAGGAAAAGTTGCAAGATTGGCTAGAATTGATTTTGTTCCTCGTGCGCACAAACTGATGTTGTGAGCGCATCTAGGTGGGCATTTTTATGCTAGGCATTCCCTTGTCATGCATCCCAAAGCACTAGAACGTTGAGAGTCATACCCTACCGATGAGAACTCTCAAGTGCCCTAAGTCCAAAAAATTGTCAAAATTTGACGGACTGTTTCTTCCAATCCACGACACATACAGTTGATCTTATTGATCCTGTGGGGTTGCGTGAGGCTCCTCTACAATGGCCTATCTTGGTTTTCGACGACTCGAAGCCATTTTCAATTAGTATCATTTTTTTGCCTACTCAAAAAACTGTTAGTTGCTTGCAAGGAAAAGTTGCAAGATTGGCTAGAATTGATTCTATTCCTCATGTGCACAAATCAACATCACAAGTGCATCCGGGTGGGCATGTTTATGCTAGGCATACCCCTGTTGTGCATCCCAAAGCACTAGAACGTCGAGAGTCATACCCTATCGGTGAGATCTCTCAAGTGCCCTGAGTCCAAAAAATTGTCAAAATTTGATGGACTGTTTCTTCCAATCCATGACACATACGGTCAATCTTCTTGATCTCGTGGGGTCATGTGAGGCTCCTCTACAATGGCCTATCTCAGTTTTTGATGACTCGAAGCCATTTTCAATTAGTAGCATTTTTTTGCTTGTTCAAAAAACCGTTAGTTGCTTGCAAGGAAAAGTTGCAAGATTGGCTAGAATTGATTCTGTTCCTCGTGTGCAAAAACCGACGTCGCGAGCACGTCTGGGTGGGCATATTTATGCTAGGCATGCCCCTGTCATGCATCCCAAAGTACCAGAACGTCGAGAGTCATACCCTACCGGTGGAATCTCTCAAGTGCCCTAAGTCCAAAAAATTGTCAAAATTTGACAGACTGTTTCTTCCAATCCATGACACATATGGTCGATCTGCTTGATCCTATGGGGTCGCGTGAGGCTCCTCTACAATGGCCTATCTCAGTTTTTGACGAATCGAAGCCATTTTCAATAAGTAGCATTTTTTCGCCTGCTCAAAAAACTGTCAGTTGCTTGCAAGGAAAAGTTGCAAGATTGGCTAGAATTGATTATGTTCCTCGTGTGCACAAACCGATGTTGCAAGCACATCTGGGTGGGCATGTTTATGCTAGGCATGCCCCTATCGTGCATCCCAAAGCACCAGAATGTCGAGAGTCATACGCTACTGACACAATGTAGAAGTTGCTTGACAACTTTTTTGACAATTTTTTTGACAACAATGACAATTTTTGCTCAAATTGTATCTAGTCTCAATCTATCATCCTTATGACCTGATAATGACTCAAATAATTATCCATGATTATACAAGAATCAAGAATGCTCATGATTGACCAGGGACACATCACATATACTCAAAACATAGTCACAAAACATTGACACACAAAATAGTCACAAAACATTGTCACATATTATTCAAATCAGCTCTTGGCTATTTGATTATACAAAAAATTGTCTTACAAATAATCTCATGGGATTTTATACAAAATTTGGCATTACAATATATGCGATTCAACTCATCGCCATTTTAATATACAAATCATCTCATGGGCTTTTATACAAAATTTGGCATTACAATATGTGCGATTCAGCTCATCGCCATTTTAATATACAAAATTTGGCATGTACATATGTACAAATCAGCTCATTGCCACTTAAATATACAAAATTATGCCCCTAAACATGTAAAAATCAGCTCATTTGCATTTATATATACAAAAAATGAATATAGAACAATTCGTCGACGATTTATACAAAATTCTCAAAATCATTCTACTCTGAACTGTAGAATCAATCAAGTGAGCCTTCAGGATCGGCTCTAACCCGTATTGTGTCAAGTATTGCCTCGTGGTCAGATTCATGAACTTTCCATAAAATCTTGTTATGAGGTCTACCACGATACTTCATCAAATGAATATTTGTTGCAACAACAAGGTTAGAGAAATGAAGAGTATGTCTGTGTGTTTAAAAGTCCTCAAACAACCAAACATCAGAATTCTTGATAGGGTATCTTCGAAGCCATGTTCCTGTCACAACAACACACCCTATTGGGTACTCAATACCCTCTCCGTCAATGATTGTGGTTGTCAATTTTCTTCTAGGCTCAACACAATGACACAAATAGTAATCTGTTCCTTCTTCATTGTTCTCTTATGCAACAACTGCATACACATGACCTGCATTTTATAAAGTGTTAATTAATACCAAAAATAAAGTATGATGTACAACAAAATGAACCAAAAAGAATACTTTCAAAAAAATTAACTCAAAAAATCACCTGAATCCACTAGGTCAGATACATGGTCAAAATCCACTGATGTCTCCATTTGGCTCAATTGTAGTGTTTTGGGAATTTGATATGAATCAATGGCAACCAACGGTCTACAAGACCATTTGTCAACCCACTCTTCTGATTCACATTCTTCCCACAAACAATACATGCATGAAGAGCAAAAACATACCATCTGTCTCGTATAAATTACCAGTGAACTTGAATTTGAACTCATAAATGAGTGCATGTCACTTGATCCTGCAACTGTACAACAATCTAGATAGTTTTCAACGTTAGATTCAGTAATCAACCAAAAATATCTACGAACCAATGACGTACCTGGATTACTTGGACCCATCATAGACTTACACCATCGCATAATTGTTTTTGCATCTACCAACTCAGCACCACCTTCGTACTTCAGTTCTTCCTTGGCTAGGGCTCTTTTCACACATGCTCCTGCACCATCGTGCTCTCCCTTAGCATGTCTAGCCTCAGTGAAATTCCAAAAATGTTGTACATCGCTTGTCACATGCATCCTTGTCAGCCAATAAAACATCCTTGCATTCTTGAATTGTGCGGTGCAATTATCTAACCATATTAAGTGTCAGTTGTATCGTATGTTCCTTTCCCTTAAACTATCATAGAAAACTTTAAAGCATCCTTGTACAAACTCCGATGAATGAGTACGATCATCACTTATGTAGAAGTGATACTCTCTTACAACCTTTCTATCCTCGTATGTGCTATCATTTGCATGCATGAATGCTATGTGTACAAAAATAGAAACTTGTGTAGAATGATAATACATGGATTGCACTTCATTTTGAGGTTGTAGAGTATAATTTTCAGTGAAATAAACGATAGAGACAATGGTGCCAAGAGGAAATGTGTCCTTACACAACTTGAATTGCTCATCTAACCATCGAGCTCTATGTGTATGCATTATGTACTCATAAACTAGTTTCTCTTGAAACATTTTCATAAATTGAGCTACACATATATCATTTTTCACTAGCTCACATCTCTTCAAATCTTTTCCATCTTTAACTCCATATGTGACTGTCTTGTATTTTCCAAAAGAAACTAGTTTTGTACCAATTTCATGTGTGCTCTCCAAATGTATGCATCTTGGTAAATGTTGCAAACCACCACATATAGCACAAGAACCTTCCAAACAAGGCATCTTATAATAAATGCAACCATCATGTCTATTACATAACACATTTGAAATAAATTCTCTTGCCAACTTAGGAGGTGCTTGTATATTACATTCTTGCAAAACATCGTTAGTGTGCAAAGTAGAACAAATATGATGAAAAATATCATAATGTATGGAAAATTCAATATGCATCCTACAACAACACGTGGTGCATACATGATTAATCTTAATATAAAAAGGTTTTGCCATTTCAAAAAATCTTTGAGAAATTTTTATTTGAGGAAACTTTTGAAGGAATATTTCATAAAATTTAGTTTGAGTCATATCCAAATAGTGTTTCGCATGTGGCTCACGATTTTTAGACCCAATTCGCCTTCTAACAACATCTCTTTGGTTGGGCGATACTGTTGTGTTGTCATGCCAAAAATTTTCAATTAATGTTTTTAGTGCATCTACAACAACCTTGTCTTTGCGTGGTAGTCTACCCGAGAATGCCCAAAGAGAATTATTGTTAGGTTCCTCTATTTTCTCTCACCTCTTTAATGCTTTACTTAATGTTGTTCTAGTAATGTTCAATGACTTACTTGTTGTACTTATCAAACGATCTTTTTTTATTTTCTTGCTCATTATGGTTGATGTAATGACACGTCGAGTAGCATTAGAATCTTTACTACATGATTTTGAACCAATAGATTGATATACATCAAATAGATTTCTGACAATAGTTCTTTCACTGTTACTTTCAGATGATCTTAGGCCTAGAATTTTCATTGTCTCTCTAAAATTCAAATTTTTAATCATTTGAACAATTAATTGACATCTTGCAGTTTGATTTAAGTTTTTAAAATAGTTTTGCCATATTCTTTTAACCATTCTCCTACAAGTTCGTTCATTCATTTTATTGGGCATTGACTTCAATATATTCTCATCAATGTCAATTAGATACTTTGGTTTCCTACGAATGATTCTAGGAGGTGTTAACATCGGTGCATTATGTACATTCAATTCATCAAGTAGAGAAGGTGTAATATGTTCATCATTTAATTGATTATTCAATGCGGTATCTTCTTCAATTGCATTAGGTTTAAATGGTAAATTATCAAATGTTTCTTCTTCAATTGCATTAGGTTCAAACGGTAAATTATCAAATGGTTCTTCTTCAATTGCATTAGGTGCATTATATTCGTTTGGTAAATCGAATTGAGATGTTGAGGTAGACATACCTTCTTCTCCCATTGTTCTTATGTCACGCAATTTCTTCATATGCTGCCTTTGTCTTTCCTTTTGAGCCTCTCGTTGTTCCATCATTCCTCGCTTGTTCTTTCCCATGGTGAGATTGATTGACCTAAATAGAATCATATTACATATATATGTAAAGAAAAGTTCAAAAATAAATAAATAACCATAAGTATGCATCTTATCACTATTTTTTGGAATCAAACTATTAAACAGTCACAATTTAATCATCTGAAACCATGCAAAAACAAAAAACTAATAAAAACAACAATTCAATCATTTGAAATCATGCAAAAAACAAAAA